>NC_134599.1:8401317-9853817 GCF_037038515.1 Microtus pennsylvanicus
TACAATAAGAATTACTTTTCAGGTCTTAGAGGACAGACCCAGTTGCTGGCTGGCCAGATGCCTAAGGTGGAAGGAGAAGCCCACAGCACACGTCTGATTCACTCACGTGGAATCAGGTGGTGGTCATTGTTTTCTCTTAGGTAAGCATTAAAAAAGCTTCCAGCAGCTGTGGGCACCGACGGTTATCCAGTAAGCTTTTCCTCCTTGATGAGTCTCAGGTTCCAAGAGGGTCTCTGAGGCTCCTCGGGCATAGGATGGGAGAGCACTCTTGGGGGGGATGATGCCCTATTCTCTCCATGATGGCCCCACCTTTGGGAACTCACATGCCTTCAGCCTGAGTCCTAGACATCCCCAAGAAAGTCTTGAAGCTAGGAGCTGGCAGGGGAATTGGCAGAAGGTATATATATATATCTGCAGTTTAGAGTTTTCTGAATAGCATTTTCCTAAGCTCCAGGCTTACAGGATTTACATTTTATGACTCAGAATACTAGCTGTGATTGCCAATGTTCGTATTTTTAGACGTTTTAGCAGAAAATATGACAATGAATTCTACCCACTCTTTCTACAAACCCTCTCCACTTCCTCCAGAGAACCAAAAAGCACTTGGCATTTTCCGGGTGTTATTTCATTTGCATATATAGATATGTAGTAAAATTTTTGGTAACTAAAGAATTAATAACTGGACCTCAAAGTGATTCCCACAATTGCTGCTTAAGTTAGCAAAATATCCTAGTGAACACAGAAATAAGTTGCGTGCACGGATAGACTATTCAGTTTCCTCACAGAGTGCTGGCTCCTAGTTCCGTCTGTCTGCGCAGACAAGTGGCAAGGGACAGCGACAGAAGGACCACAGTTTGAGGCAGAAAATGGAAGCAGAGATGAGTCAGTGATATCGCAACAATATTTTATGCTTTGGACAAACAGTGCTTTGCTCTCCAGTGACTTAGCCACTCTCTGTTCTTTTAAAAAAAAATCGTCTTTATTGAGGTATAATTTATATACAATAAAATACACTCCTTTTAAGTGTCAGTGTGATGAGTTTGGAACAAATATAACCTCCTACGTAACCACCACTTCAGTCAAACAGGGAGCGTGTCTCATTCAAAACCTCCACCACATTCCACGGTGGGCCGACAGCTCCAACTCCCAGTCATCTGATTTCTGGTACTGTGGCCACGTGACTTGTTCCAGGACTCCATCTCCCCGCCATAATGTGATGTATAAGGCTGGGATCCAGCTTCTTCCTCTCAGTAAATGATTATATAAACATCAGTCAAATTCCTTTTCTTAGTGGTTCCTTTTTACTGATCAGTAGTATTCCAGCACAAAGTATCTGATCCCCACCGATCAACATAAAAAGTGTTTCAAGTCTTAATCATCAACACTGGCCGGCTATGAACATCTGCATAAAGATCCTTCTCTAGAATAAACATGTAGGCACAGAACTTAGGCCACTGGGGAGGTGTAACTTTACAAACTGCAGCTTTCCTTCCGAAACAGCTGCTTCCATCACCGAGGCCGGCGCTTGGGGTGACAGGCTTCAATTTAGCCATGTGGGTGCATGTGTGAGTGAACTTCCCTGAGTTTAATTGATGAAACTTCAAAGCTTAAAGTATGAAATTAAGTGTGTTCACCCTCATGAAGAAAGGGTCATGCTTGTGGAACTTGGGCAAATAAGGTAAACAAAAAATGAAGAACAAAGGCTCAGAACCAGGGGCTTGAATGTCATCAACGACTTTGCTACTAAATAGCTCTTCCCCAATGTCAGAAAAACAAAGTCTCTCATCCCATTTATTTTTCCTATGAATAAAATAATTAACAAGGAAGTCAGCTGGGTGGCTCAGTGGGGAAAAGTGCCTGGTACCAACCCTGACGACCTGAGTTGGATTCTCCAAAACCCACGTGGTTAAAGAAGGAAACTGAGTCTCCCAGTTGTCCTCTGATCTCCACATACATACCCTGACACAAGCAGAACCCCCCACCACATCATTAAACAAATGTAAAATAAATAAGATGGGCCGGACCATGCAGAAGCTCCTGTTAGCCATTGGTTTACTGACAGCGCCGCAGTCCTTTCAGAGTCTGGCGTTGTTTTGCTCCTCAAGGTTTCCAGAGAGAGTCTGCACACACCACAGTCGATGAGGAAGGACTAGCTCCCATAGTACGTATGCACAGACTAAGAAGTCCTGCAGAAAAGAAGCTTCGTTCGATGCCCAGCTCCCCCTTTGTCCGGGGCTTCAAGGTGCATTGCTGATCCCTGAACATTAATGTTCTTCCTCTTGTGGTCATCTGAACTTAATTTCAAATTATACCTACTTCTAAAGCCCTTTCAGAGTCCTAAAGCTTAAGCAAGCACCTTCCGGCCACTCACGTTTTCCTTCCGAAGCCTTTAATCACCCAGAATGACCCCGTATCGGCCTTTTTTTTTCCTGCTATGTCTCCGTAGATGGGGTAACCCTCAAACGTGCAGTGTAAGAAACTAAGTGAAGCCCAGATGTTACCCTCATCTCTTGGTTCCCATATGGAAAGGCGAGGGTGACGGGGCAGGCATTGTTGAGGAGAAGGGCAGGAGCCACGCACTCTTTACAAAGGGACTTAAGGAGTTGAGGGACAGGGTAAGTGGTGGCCAGAGGTGGGAGCGGGTGTGTGGCAGAACACCAAAGGAAATGAGGGTTTTCTGGGGTTTTAATTTTTTTAGTTTTTTTTTTTCCAAGCAAGTATTACTAAAGAAAAAAATTGTAACTAGAACATCTGGTGTTTGGGGAAAGTGGAGAAAAAACCTTGACACTCTTTATCTTCAGTTCCTGTCTAAACAAACAAATTATATATTGCCTGTCCAGGATTCAAGATTTCACTTAACAAAGGTCCCCCATATCTCGTTCTAAAGATAGCTCACAGTACGCTGGCAGAAACTGAACAAGCCTTTTATCGCGGACAGCAAAAAGACACGGGCTTCAGTGGGAGGGCTACTTGCCATGAATGGGGAAGCTCACTTGCTGCTGCAGGATCCAGTATTAAAGAAAAACAGGCAAACACTTCCTGGAGCCTTTCCCCAAGGACAACTGGAGAATAATGCCCCTGCTGCCACCCCAGGAGACCCCTAACCTTTCTTGGATCACTAACTCCCTGGAGAGCCAAGGAAAGTCAGGGTCCGTTGTTTCCAGAAGAGTGATCATTAAGTTGGGTCCCCAGACCGTCTGGTGACGTCGTCAAGGTTTAAACGACTTGGAAGTGTTTATTGACTCTGAAATGCCATCTCTCCATGCTGCCCAGGCGGTCCTCAAAGGCACAATCCTCCTGCGTCAGTCTGTCTGTAGCTAGGACCGACAGGCCTGTACCACTGTGCCAGTCTCAGAACCGAGGTTTAGATGAAGGACTCCTGGATTAGCTGAGTTCTCCACCGAGATTTCGCCGACAGTTTTCCCAACATAACCGACACCTGGAAACAGAGCAAACTCCCCTCTAGTCCAAATGCCAAATTCAAGGAGATGGAGATGCCTTACTTTTTTTTTTGAATTCCAAAAATTACTTAACATTCATTCTCACAGGAAGTCCGTGTTCAGAGACAGAAAAGGAGCCGTGGGAAGTCAGACTGCCCCCGGGTGTCCATCCCCGCCATTACCCCTTCACGTCAGGGGAGCTGGCTCATCTGCAGTCCTGGTTGTTCTGTTAGCGTCTCCATTTCTAGAACAGGCCTGTTTGGAAAGGGGCATTTGCTGTGGGACACCACCAGAGGAAAGTGTCCAGCTTACCAAAACAAACAAAAAAAAATTACAAGAATAGACTGCAAAGTGTGACTAAATTTGGGGGAAAAAAAAATCAGAGTGGAAGGTGATAGGAGAACTTGAGAATCTGGGTTGTGAAGCAGATGCCTGTTTGAGGTCTACAGACTAATAGCCTCAACTATGTCTGGGTCTCAATCCCTCCATCCACAGAAGTTTATCTTACATGGCAAAGGGACTTGGCAGGCATGGTGAAGCTGAAGCCCTGGAGGTGGGAAGGCTTCCTGACTATCCAGTTGGGCCCGACCTAATCAAAGGGCCCTTTAGTGGGGCCCCAGGACAAGCATTGGGCAATGTAATGACAGAAGCGGAGGAACAAACTAGTCAAGAACAGCAGCAGCAGGTTCCCTGAGGTGGAGAGAATAGGAGGTGTGGTCCCCAGAGGTTTCCCAGAACCTACGGAAACATCCTTTCACCAGAGCCTGGTTTATACACCTGACTTCCAGAGCTACAGAAGAACAGTGCCGCAGGCTGATCCGCGAGAGCTCCGGTGGGAAATGGATGTATCACCTACATCGTGTTCCAGGGTGGTAAGTGAAGAAAAGCGTGAAGCAACAGAGAGAAAAGGAACTTCGGCTAAACCAGAAACACTCCCGTCAGCCTGGTGGAGGGGCACCCCTGCAGCTCCAGCGCTCGGGATGATGGGGCAGGTGGATTGCAAAGGCCAACATGGCCTACACAGTAAAACCTTGTCTCAAAAAGAAGCGCATTTCCATCAGCGAGCCTACGATAACTCAGCTATGAGTCTGAGCCAGAGGCACGTGAAGAGCACCAGGGCTTCATGAAGAGACCCTGGGGATCAGAAAACCTAGCTTTGGTCCTCGTTCCTTCACATGCAGTGATGTGTCACTAGGCAAACGGGGCCTGTTGGTCTCGGTGAAGAACCAGAAAAACAAAATGTACAAACTAAAACGCCTCGGAACAATGGCAGCCGTCTGTCTCTATGGTTTGGGTCTAAGCTGTGGCTGGCTGGTGTCTTCATCAACCAATGTCTCCTCTCAGGTCTTAGTGTTACTGCGTAAGACTGGGCACCCTGTCCCCAATTTAATGTTTAATGAGATTTTGTCATTGCCTCCATGATGGGACTTGGAGGTGGGCCACTTTCTTGTCACTGATACTAGGCTGTCTATTCCTGTCAAAGCCACACTGTGGAGCATGGGCATGAGGCAGGCTTGCATGCAGGAGGGAGTGAATGCCACCAATGCATACAAGGACCATGAATATACAAAGGAAAATGAAAGGAGAAAGAGGTGCTGGAATCTCGACGCCCCTGTCCCCTAATTTTCATAAGGCAAAATCTTATCACCAATCAGACGGCAATGGGAAGTGGGTAAAGAACCAGTTAGGCCTGAGCATGCCTTTAATCCATCACTTAGAAGGCAGAGGCAGGTGGATCTCTGTGAGTTTGAGACCAGTGTGGTCAACACAGCTAGTTCCAGAGCTACACAGAGAAACCCTGTCTCAAAAAAGCAAAACAACAACAACAACCAAAAAAAAAAAGAATCAAAGAATCAGTTAGATTAGGAAGACAAAGCTCTTCTCTATCTATCTATCTATCTATCTATCTATCTATCTATCTATCTATCTATCTATCTTCTTTTTTGGTTTTTAAAAAAAGTTGTTTCAAAAAAAAGGGTTTCTCTGTCTTGCTTTGGAGCCTGTCCTAGAACTAGCGCTTGTAGACCAGGCTGCCTCCCAAGTGCTGGAATTAAAGGCATGCACCATCACTGCCCAGCTAGGAAGACAAAGCTCTTAAGAATGAGATCAATACCCCCAAAAGGGGGCTCCAGAGTGCTGCCTACCCTTTCCACCTCACAAGGACACTCAAGAAGGTGCCACCTATGAATCAAAAAGCACGCTCTCAGGAGATGTCAATCTGACTGGCACTTGGATCTGAGGCTTTCCAGTCTTGGAATCATGAGAAATAAATTTATGTTCTTTTTTAAGCTCATTTGTGGAATTTTGTTATAACGGCCCAACTGACAAGCTGCTTTCCAGCGAGCATTTGAGAAGTCACCTGCACAGTGAGAATGGCATTTCTGACATATTACTTTTCAAAACAAAAGAAAAATTTCACCCAGAGTGGCCCCAGCAGGCAGACATCCCACTGTTCTGAGGTGAGAAGCCTGGCTACAGCCAGTCATTCTAACTCCACACAGGGACCGATGCTGCGCAGCCTCTCCAGGCTTCATGGTCCAGGGGAGGAGAATGGACAAGCTGCTGCCCAAAATAGTTTAATAAGGCCAGCAATGATTCACAAAAGGACAACAGGCCGAGCTAACAGACGCCGGCAAAGTGCAGAGCAGCTGAGAGAGAGGCTCGCGGCCCAAGGCTAAAATGGAGCCTCAAGAGGAGCATTTGGTGACAGACCACAAGGACTACCAAAAACTCCGCCTGGTCCAACAGGCATTTCAGCGCCACAATTTATTAACACTACCTTGCTGTCAAAAAGAACAGACCCACGAAAGCCAAATGCAACTCCACAAGCCTTCCTAAGAATGCTTTCCTTCCCAGGGGACTCTGATTTGGTCCCCAGATTTATTCTACAATTGTATGTGTATAACATTTTCCTTAGTGTATGAATAAGTATGAAGAAGAAGGAGATGGAGACCAGAAAGGAGAAGGAGATGAAAAAGAAGAAGATAAGGACAAAACTCCCAGACATCAACAAGGACAGTGAACGGCGCAAGCTAGTCTAATTCCCAGAGCAGATTCTCACCCAGAGTGTAAACACTTGGACCACTGATTATATTTCCCATTCTGTTTCTTTTTCAGAGAAAACAAGTCACTGCATAACACTGTAAGTTCTTTAGAGAAAAAAGAAATTAAGGGCCAGTGAGCTGACTCTTCAGGTAAAGGTGCTGGCTGCCAAGCCACGCAACCTGAGTTCCATCCCCAAACCACACACGGTAGAAGGAGGAAACTGAGTCCCACAAATTGTCCTTTGACCCGCACATGACACACACACACACACACACATACACACACGCATATCTACATAAGCTCTTCATGACTATTAAGCATGGAATAAATAGAAACCCTAAAACAAAAAGTAGTGGAATTGTTGGCATGACACCAGCTTGTTCTATAAATAGTCCCAGGGATAAGATGCAAAAGGAAATTCTTGGAAAAAGAAAGGGACAGAGTATGACAAGCTGTGCAGGGTACACACACACACACACACACACACATGCACACACACGTTAGACCTGATGTGCAATAGTTTTAAAATGGAAATCTTTGAGAAAGTAATGTTCTCAGCTGGAACCAAACTTAGAATCAGAAGTGCTAGAAGATAAGGTCATCTGGGAATGTGGTTTTTATCTGAAAGTCAAATCTCACACTTCAGGACAGACCTCATTTGAAAGACACCTGTAACAATCGTCTAAGTAGATTTTTATTGTGAAAATCACATAGGCAAGCACAGCGTGCTCACCACTGATCTTACTGGCAAGTGCAAGTCTCCTTTGCTGGGTGTCGGGGATGCAATAATCTTTTCATTATAATCCGTTCATGTGTCTGATCATAAGTGTTAATGACAAACAATCAAGAGCCTTGGATCAAAGGCAGAATTTTCTACAGAAGAATAGAAGTGAAATAGAATTACTTGTCAACAAAATAAAACCCTTCATCATCTGCTAGAGAAGATGCCTGTTGTGCCAGACAGAAAACAGCTCTCAGATAACACAGACATTTACTAAAAACACCCCTATCTCTTTGCTCCCAACCACTGCGGAGGAGATAAAGGTCACGATGTTTGGTGTCTAGACCGGCCTCAGAATTCATTTGGAAATCATGAAGATCAATTCCAGGAAGACTTGACTAACTGGTGAAAGGCCTTCCTCTCTAGACAGAGATTGTAAACCTGAGTTTTCCTGTGAGCTTACCCGAGGTAAGCAGGTGGTTCCTAGGTGTTGGCCGCCCTTGAAAAGCAATGCAATGGTATATGATATGAGTTGAACTAAGTCAGCTCTCACCCGTCTTCTATTCCTTGCCCATCATTCAACACTTGAACTTTTCAAAACAAGCAGATGGGAAATGCGTAAAAGAGCACTTTTCCCTATTGAACAGATTCATTTCATTCCATGCATAATCTTCAAAACTGTACGCAGTCATTAGTGGACAGTCACACGCTCTTACAGTGGTCTTTTCCCTTTTGAGGCCTCTTTGAAAAATACAGCCAAGGTTGCTTTTGATAGGAAAAGAAAAAAAACACCTAAAAAATTCTATATAAAAGTGACTAAATGGATGATGTTACATTTATACCATAGCCTGAACAATACCCATTAAAATAATAAAACAGCCATGAGAGAGTTTTTAAAAAAATTGTATATTCACAAGAAATTGTAAAAACAGTACAGAGTAAACCAGTGTACCTTTTACCCAGCACATGCCAATGGCAGCATCTTATAGGGAGCTGTAGCTCTCTAAATGGGAGATTAACATCAGGTACAGCATCGCTAACGAGTGCAGCGCCCGCCAGCTGTTCACTGTACTTCTGAGCTTTAGAAATCCATCACGGCTTTACATGCGCTGGCATGTCTAGTGTGAGTGTGCTGTGCACATGTCAGGACATCGTATCATGCATACAGACTGTGTGACTGTCGATGCAGCTGAGACACTGGTTCATTACCATGAAACACACACACACACATACACACACACACACACACACACACAAAGAGAGAGAGAGAACCTCTTGGGCTGCTGAAAATGATCTGTCTCCTGTCCTGGAGGTCACTAGGCTGTACCTAAGTGTTAGACAGTTAAATTATCATTCTGCCCGAACTAAAAAAGAACAACTATATTGATTAACACACAACACCTAGGTTCTGTTTTGTTGGCATGTTCAAAGAATGACACCTTTTTCATGCAAGGAATCATGTGTTTGGAAAATGTCCCTTCAAAAATTTGACATTTCATTTCCTTCTGTAAATTTTATTACATATTTTCTGGTATTTATCTTGCAATAAACAAAAAAAAAACAGCATTAGTAAAGCAGAGGGGAGAAGAAGGGAGAGAGGGAAATAAAGGAAAGACAGGGTGTGGTAGCCAGGCCTGTAGCCCTACTACTGAGGAGGCTCCCGCAGGAAGATCCCATGTTCAAAGCCTGCATGGGCTGCAGAGGGAAGTGAAGGCCTGGGTAACTTAGGAAGCCCCTCTCTCCGAAGTCATAATCTGTGAAGAAAGGAGTAGGCAACAGCCCAGTTATGAGTGCCTGCCTGGAACAGGGCTTAATCCACAGTGCCGGGTGAGCAGTCTCATAGAAGCAATCCCTTTGTTTTTACTAAGTTTATTTTAGATTCCTCCTGGCTGAAGAGTCTCCAGCATGACCAAATCCACAACTCCTCTAACACACAACCCACCTCTACCAACTTTGTGAGGAAGGGGTCCCAAACTTGTTTTCCTCAAAGATGGACTTGAAAAGCCCTCCTTACAAGGAGGCTCAGTGTCTGTAAGGAACAGTCACACTGAACCCAGATAGGGAAAGAAAACCGTTCATTGAGGGACAATTACTCCTTTCACAGTTTGTCAGAAACGAATACAACCTTGCAACCTTTGATGGCCACAGCCATGTGCAATTATCTGGCAAAGGACCTCGGGGCCTCAAGATGCCCTTAGCAACACTGCCCTTAACAAGGTCAAACTGCAGCAGGATGAGCCAAGTTCTCATACCTCCAGTGAGAATAAAGTTCTGCAGATCCGTGGGAAAGTAAACAACCAATTCTGGCCCAAGTGGAGAAGTGAAAAATTCTAGAAATAAGAACCCTGGATGAAAAAAAAAACCCACAAAAAAACAAAACCAGAACTTCTGGACTTTGCAGATGTCTATATGGGCTTCTGCAAGATGAAAAACAAAAGCTGCTGTAAAGAACGATGCCCCAGCCCCAGACGGTGCCTTCAGGCTCCAGGACTCGGGAGGACTGCGGAAATGGGGTGGGTACAGGCGCAGGAAGATGATTCTGGAAAACATGTTGATTGACATCAGCCTGCAATGACCCACATGCAGCAAGAAACCAGACTGATACTAAGGTGAAAAGCGAGTTGAAACGGGAAGAATAGAATGGAGGATAAATTATTGAGCTCCTAACAGCATACCCAGTGAAAGATAAGGAGACCTTCGGTAGAAGTGGGACCAGCAATTGTAAGACATCTGTGAGCAATTTCCATTTTAACTAATATACACAATTGACAGCTTTTTTTGTTCATTAATCTTCAGTTTTGCCCATAAGGACACGTGTGATCCTTGCTGTTTCCTTTCAGCTACCCTACAGAATTTTACTGGTGAACTACACGGCTATTAACCGTAGTTCTGAGACACTGAGGAAGGCATACGTATCCCCCCCTCCACACACACACACACACACACACACACACACACACACACACGTGTGCCATTTCACATATCTAGAAGCAGACTGCTAGGTTTCCAGTGCTGCAGCCTACGAAGCATCTCCCACCAGCTACTTAGGCCACACGACTCTCTAAACTAGTTGGTGTAAGCAATATCTTCGCTACGACAACATGAGCTTCCACCTCACGTGTCACGCATGCTCCCAACAGCCACACTATTTAATGTGAACAAATCTGGATACAGAGTAGTATGGTTGTAATTTTTCACATTTCTAAGATTGAAAGGTATTTACAGAGTATGTCCCATGAAACAGGCTGTGGACAGTGGCAGGGGAGGGAGCTACCGAACCATGCTCTGCTGGGTAACAGGAGCAGAACTATCTGTATGGACACGGATTTGTCTGGAATTAACAGAGATACGCACCTATGAATGGTGGGCTAAATAAACAAGAGCTTACCTGCCGCCATGGTCTGCGTGCCTGCGTCCCCACCCTTACCCCACATTCACAGGAGGACCCCGAACCACCAATGGGATGGATTATGTGACCCCACACCGACCTGCCCTGCCATCCATGCAGAAACAGAGAAAGCACCACTGTGAAGCTGGGAGCCTTCATCAGACACCAAACCTAACACACCCTGATGGTGGACTGTCCAGATTCTGAAATCACGAGTAGGAAACTTCTGTTGTTGATAAATTGCCTGATTTGGGATAATTTGTATAGCATCCTGAATTCAACCACTCGTCATGTGAAAAGTCACAGACGGACTTTCCAAAATTGACTGGTCAGGTCCGTGGGCATCCTTCTAAGACCTCCACGGGGCCCAAGGCAGCTTCTCAAACTCTGTTATCTTCAATTTTAAGGCCAGGTGAAGGGAAAGTAACCAGCAAAGCTAAGCTCTCAGCTAAACAGATTACTCCTTTCTGATAGGTTCCTAAGTCCTTCTGCCTCTGTCTCTGTCTCTGTCACTCTCTCTCCCTGGCCCCTCTCTCTCTTGCATGTGTGTGTGCCGGCTTTTAGTCATATGACGTTACCTAGCCTCAAGAGAAACCAGATAAACTGTCTGTTACTGTGGTATTTATTTTTTGAGATTATGTGTTCCAGGAATGAGAAAGAAAAGAATTTAAAGACAAGCCCCTTAGGGGAAAGTATATAACATGAGCAATATTGTTTGTCATTACAAATGAAATGATTAACCAAGATGCCAAACACAGGAACAAATAAGAGGGGAGAAAAACCAGGATGCCAGAGTCAGAAATCAATGAGAAATGAAGATTTAAGAGTCCTGGGCAGAGGGCTATCAGATGAAATCATAGGACTATTAGGGTGACCCAAAGTCACTGCAGAACAAGAGCCAGTGAGGTCAACACAGCAGGGAAGGCAAGACTGAAGAGGAAAGGGGGGCAAAATTACTGCAGGAAATGATACAAACAGAAAAAAAAAACTCTGCCCAAATCAGAGAGCAAAGGCTTCAAGGGAGGCCATGCTGTGAAAGCCGCTGCAACCAGCAAGCAGTCACTCTCAAAGGAGCCAACATTCCCACTCCACGCAGTTACTGGAAATTATATATATTAGACTTGGAAGCTACATATTTATGGGGCGCCTAAGCTCTCACCCTTCACTCTCAGCCCCGGGCTGTAAATCTGGATAATTCCAAACCTCTGAGGTAAGCCTATGCCTTTTGTCCTAGATGAGCTTAGGCAAGCTCAACAGATAAACTCCTGGCTAATGAGTGTCTCCAGGTAATGTGTGGAGGAATGGCAACGGCAAGAACTAAAGCCTGAATAAATCTGGCCTTCAAGAGAATGAATGGAGCCACTGAGGAGCTTCCAAGCTTCCAGACTTCTTCGTGTAGCCACTTTCATTTGACTTTTCTGCTGCTTGCATCTAAAATCACCTCAACAGGAGGCCTTGGGAGACTGGGGATTTAGGATGCAGTGGACAGGAGGCCTTGGGAGACTGGGGATTTAGGATGCAGTGGACAGGAGGCCTTGGGAGACTGGGGATTTAGGATGCAGTGGACAGGAGGCCTTGGGAGACTGGGGATTTAGGATGCAGTGGACAGGAGGCCTTGGGAGACTGGGGATTTAGGATGTAGGGGACAGGAGGCCTTGGGAGACTGGAGATTTAGGATGCAGGGGACAGGAGGCCTTGGGAGACTGGGGATTTAGGATGCAGTAGATAGGAGACCTTGGAAGACTAGCGATTTAGGATGTAGGGGACAGGAGGTCTGGGGAGACTGGGGATTTAGAATGCAGTGGACAGGAGGCCTTGGGAGACTGGGGATTTAGGATGCAGGGGACAGGAGGCCTTGGGAGACTGGGGATTTAGGATGCAGTAAACCAGCCCAATGGTTGGGAGTCTGAAAGATGATAATAGCTCTAAGGGTTGAGACTATACAAACAAGGCGTGGATGGTTTCTCTTAGTAAGTCTCTGTCTAGAAAAAAATGGTGACAAATGCCAAGGCTGAAGGAGACCAGAAAGAAGTCTGGACTTTTGAAGATAATATGCAGGTGTGGAGCAAATGAGTGAGACGATGGGAACCTGGGATCTGCACAAAGATTCTTCCAGTATTGTCAAGGAGTTTTGTTAAAATGAACTGTTGATAACGGAGTCAATTATCACTTAAAGTGGATTCGGGGTTAGAAGTAAACAGGTGGGTTGCGGTGGAACTGGAGACACAAGAGAGAAATTCAGAGGGGGGAGACATTATTAGTACCTATGAGAGGCCACCAGAATGGCTGGCTGAACAATCCTGCCACATCAGAGGGGATAACAATGTGTTGATCAAGAAAATCCATCCCAGTCTGAAGAAGGGCTCAGTGAGAGGGTGCAGACAGGGACACAGGAAATCCTGCGGCTATGCTAATGAGGGGTATTTCAGAGGTCATCATCACAGAAGTGAATGAAGGCTAACCTGTAACCACTGAGTGGGTCACGAAGACAGTGGGAGGTCACCAAACCAAGCAGATGGGGAATGGCAGATGAGCAACCAAGTCCCCAACAAGGTCACATCAGAGAACAGCCACCAAGAGGAGGAAGGTAAGCAAGGGCAGCTGACAACTGGCATACTTCCCACACCCATGTTAACACTTCTTTAGGGAGAATAATATCGGAATAGCAGAGAGTCTCTGGCAATAGGCAGACGGCATATTGTAAACGCTAGAAATCCGAGCCTATATTTCTAGGCGACGCCTCTTCACCCGGTCCTCCTCTTTCCTAGCTGAGCAGTGTCCATGAGAAATAAAAGAAGAGACACTGGAGGAAACGCACGGCATCTCAGATGCCTCTCCTGTCTCTCTGCCACTGCCTTTTGCATCGTTCCTCTTCTGGCTGACCGCCTGGTTCGGAGGGCACTGACTCTTTTAGCTTGGATAGCCACAGTAGCTCCAGCCTGGCTTGCCCGCTCACAGCACCTCGCATGCTACCCAATTCCCCCCCCCCCAGCCTTGACCGCTCTCATCATGCCCACCTGCAGAGTGACTCATACCTGACTGGCCACAGTGTTCCACCGCTGAACCACTTAGGGGCAAATCATCCTCAAATGTTCCACGTGCTTCCCTCCCCGTAGTTTTCTCCCCTTTGAACTTTCTCAGCTTTCAGCACCTGCTTCCATTTGTCCGCAACAGCATGGATAGAAGAGATAGCTAATGTAGCCTAAAAGATAGCATACAGAGATCTGGTATATGACACATGACAGCATGGGATTCTCCATGTAAAACTCACAGGTGAACAATGTATAAGATAAAGCCCTGTCCTGGAGATACCGCTTGTGGTAGAATGGATGCTTAGCATGCCCAAGGCCCTGGCCTGATTTCTAGCATCCCACAATTTGTTTTAGAATTTTAATTAAAATAAATCTAAAAATCAAACTAATGATAGCACTATGGAATGATAGCATTCAAAGACCTCTGAAATTAGGACTCAACTCTTCCTTTCTCCATGTTTCTCTACTGTGAAATTCAGTGTAAGCTCCACAGTCAAGATCTGATGCGCCTTTCTCAGGAGACGGAGGCCTTTGACCGGCTCAGTTTTCCCCATAGCATGCAGTGCAGCCAGAAGAGACGGCTTCATTCTGGGAGCCTGCCACGCATCCACTCTACCTACAGCAAAACCACGGAAGTCAGGTCCCGCTGACCGGAACAGCCTCTCCTGCACACTAGCTCCAAGAGGCGTAAGTGTGTGTGTGTGTGTGTTTGACAGGAGCCACAAGAGTTTCTGGGTTTCCCTGGTGCAAACATTTTCCTTCCTGTTAGGTGCAAGGTTTCAGACTCTTTTCTGAAACCTTAGAAGCCAGAAACAGCTAGCATTGTTTTCTTTACAGAGATGATGAGGCCCTAATCATATGTTTTATACTGCTGCCCTGAGGCCTGGAGCAGCCGCTCTCAGCCATACACGCTAACAGTCTTCCACATACGAGCATCCTGATTATGTAGAATAAAGACATTGCCATTAAGTGAGCTTAAATAAATAAGTAAGAAAAACAAACCATTCCTATTCACAATAATGGTACAAAATTGTCCTGCAAGTAAGCCGTGCATGCTGGAGGTTAAGGAGCTGGGTGGGCAGTACCATTGCTCTTTCCGGATTCAGTTATGACAGTGCCTGTTTGGAAGTCTATGTAGTTCCAAAGAAAACGCCAACCTGGAGCTGGAAGAAACACCCAGATAACGCGTAGGCTTTCAAAAAGCTTCCCCTAGTAAGTCACACTTTATCACTAACTCCTTCCAGTCTCCTAGGCGGTGGCAGCCAGGGGACTTAGGATTCAACCGTTTACACCCCTTGCACGACTTCCCTAGTGCAGTGCCACACCCATGGCTCATTGGCTGTGTTCAAACTGAGAATCTGCCCTCTTTCTGTCCCCCCAGTACTCTGGGTCAGAACACAGTGGGACCTGTGAGAGAAAGACCACTCAAGCTACAGAGGTCGCCCGCATAGCTACTCTGAACTCAAGAGGTTTTGAGAAAGGTAAAAACAAAACAAAACAAAGCAAAACAGAAAAGCCTTTCAGGCTGCTCACTCAGTCATTCAGTTCCAGAACAGAAAACACAAGCATTTCCAGCTTTTGGATCAAGTCCCTTTTCGAAGAACCTAAAGCTGGAGAATGGTTATTCCTGATGTTCAGCTCCCGGGTGCCCGGGCCTCTGGGAAGGCTGCACTGGGCATCTGTAACAGCAGGTTCAAGGCCATAAAATCTGAAAACCAAAAGGAGTCAGATAAAAATAAAATGGAAGAAAATGGGGCATATGCCTCCTCACAGATGCGAGCGAAGTGGGCTGAGTCCACGGCTGTGGAAATGCATGACTCAAGAGGGCAGCCTGAAGCCTAGACAAGCAGTCATCCCCTGTTCCTGAAAGATCTGCCCAGCATGTGGGAATGTGTGTGTTCCAGATAAGATGAGGCCTCTGCACCCGGGAGGCACACCTGCACTGGGTGTGGCTTGGAAGGAAGGCAGGTCGGTATTTAAAGAAAAGGGGGCTTATCTACAGATGCCTTTGTGAACAAGGCTCTGTCTACACTTCTTCAGGTCTTCAGAGTTTTACAGTTGAGAATGCAGTTGTTTGCCCTCCAAGTCATACATGGGAAATGTCAGCCGGGGTCCGCTCTCTTCAACAGTGGTGGAAACTCCTGACATTGCTGGCAGAGGGACTGTACCTCCTCAGGTACAATGATCCACAGTCTCCTGTGGAAAAACGCACCCAAAATTACTCTTGAAAGTGCCACCATTTCTGTCCTGCAAAGTCAGTCCTACAGGAAAGCAGCGCCCTCGCTGACTGAGACACACCATGCGCCTTACCTGCACAGTGGCTTTGTTTGTTCTGTGTGGTTCCTTAATAACTTAAAAAGAAACCCACCTTTCCAAGGGTTTTCCCGAACTACTTGAGACCAGGGGTAGCACTCTGACTAAGCCTGGTTCTATATTTGTCTCCGAGGAAACCTATCCAATATTAATGTCATGCTAGGAAGCAGATTCAATTATGAAACAAATCACACAAGTCAAATTTAATAAACTGGAAACACCAGGAAAGCTTTCATGTTCCCTGTGCCGATTATACCTTTGCTAGGACCCAGTAAACTGGCGTGGCCTCCTGATGACGTCACAGTCCCAAATAAACACTGCCGTCAATGCATTTGGGGCTCATTCACGTTTATCCTGCATCTTTCTTATCACACTCTCCGCCCACCAGCATGTGACGTCGACCTGGAGTTTCAGATTGACACAAGAGACTACAACGATAACAGAAAAATAACAGCAATAATTGAACGAGTCGTCTGTTGGTTAACCAACGTTCCTGGTATGATACGAAACTGTAACTATGCAAAACACTCTTTTTTTTTAAAAAAAAAAAAGAGGTTTATTTAACTTTTCATTTTATGTGCATTGCTGTGAAGGTGTCAGATCCCCTGCAACTGGATCTTTTATTTTTTTTTATTTTTTCGAGACAGGGTTTCTCTGTAGCTTTTGGTTCCTGTCCTGGAACTAGCTCTTGTAGACCAGGCTGGCCTCGAACTCACAGAGATCCGCCTGCCTCTGCCTCCCGAGTGCTGGGATTAAAGGCGTGAGCCACCAGAGCCCGGCTTGCAAGTGGATCTTTAGACAGTTGTGAGCTGCCATGTGGGTGCTGGGAATTGAACCTGGGTCCTCTGAAAAAGCAGTCAGTGCTCTTAACCACTAAGCCATCTCTCCAGCCCCCACAAAACACTCTTTTAACGGATAAAGAAAATCAAGAAAGAAATTTAAAACTTCAGAGATCACAGACACGGGTAATTCACTGAGGAGAAGCCAACACTACAAAGAGTGATCTCGACTTGGAAACGGGGGATTCCTTGTACCCAGGAATGCGGCGTGGCGCTCTGCTTATTACGAAAGTGGTCCTAACAACTACAACCCACCAGCCAGAGCATCTGGTTTCTCACTGCACTAAAGGCAACTTCAGTTACTGAGGCTACTGAGAATGCTAAGAAAAAGATGCCTCCAAGCAAAATGCTCACAACAACACAGAAAGACCAAACCACTCATACACGAGTCTCTTGCTCTTCAAAAGGGAGGCGTGCAGACACACTGTACTGCTTTCTCCCAAGGTTTGTACCACAAGACAGCGTTTGTGTTTTCACTTGGCAAGGCTTGGAACTACGCCATGGAATGCTTCATTCTCTCTTTACTGGTGAATGGCAATTCATTCATTCATTCATTCATTCATTTTTACTCTTCTTCACACTTAGTCTGTGTTGAATTTATTCCAGGACCATCCGTAACTTTTGTTTCTTTGGCGTCATCTTCTCTGTGCAACCCGCTCCTCTAACTCAGCAATGATTTGCTCCTTTGCAGTTCAGGTCATCCATCCGGCAGAGCCGGAAAACTCACATCTGCACTAGTCTAACTGTGAGGCCCTTCGTCAACCTACGTGGTCTACGGCCAGGCACCCACACCTGCATTGTTTGTGTTCAGCAGCATTTGCTGCACTTTGATGCACGGGCAGCAAAAGTTAATAACTGCTTTAGGCCTCTCTGGCCCGGGCACACTACCAGCAGCAGCATGCACCGCCCCGAATGTTAGTCCCCAGAAGTGACGCCTGTCAGACACACAGTGGCTTTCAGATAGGCATCTCCTTATCACCAAGCCTTGAGTCTCCTGCCCTGCAGGCCTTTGTGAGGTTTTCTGGGTTAGGTGAGTAGGCTTTTCTTCTCTGGCCACTTCCAGGAAGAGGAGTGGTGAAAATGAATGAATCACCTACACAGCTTTAGTCTAAAGGGGGGGGGGGGGGGCAGAAAGAAAGAAACCACAATACAAGCAGCAATTATTCCAGCTTGAAGGGGTCAACCTCTGATTTATTTTTCCTGACAAATTTCAAGTTTAGGGTTTTTCTCGTATCTAAGTAAGTTAAAAACCACCCACCTCGCTATCTGAGTGTAGTCTGCCTGAGACTCGCTCGGGTACTTTATTACAAAAAACAAGCCAAGAGGAAACATACTATTTCAAGCACCAACCTTATTTCTGGTGGTAATCAATCCTTCACTGGAAACCCTTCTTTTCCCAGGAGGAATAAACACCACCATTTAAAAGGGGAATGGTGCTTCACACCGTAATCCCAGCTACTTGAGGCTGAGGCAGGAGGATGGCTATGAGCTACAGTAGTGAGGTAAGCCTGAGCTATAGTTTAAGACCCTGTGTCAAGTTAGTTAATTTTTAAAAATAAAATAGAAACAAAAACATCTCCATGTAATTCTACCCATTCTTACACACACACACACACACACACACATGTGCGCACATGCACACGCACATGTAACAGTTTCTAGATCTTTATGCACCCCAGTCAATCTTTTAAGGACAGAACCTATTTTGAGCTTTGTTCTGGCCACCTCACACAGTATCTTTAGGTTTCTTCCTTCCACAGAGACTGAGCGAACACTAAGCATTATTCTCAGAACTGGGGCACAATGGGTGACAAAAACCACTGCCTTCTTGAAGCTCGGTCTCGCCTAGCACCTTGACTAATGTCAGACAAAACCTGCAGCCACCAGATACTCGCTGACGCTCTGCATGAGCTGGGGAGCCTGACCATGAAAGCAATGGTTGCATTGGTTTAACATGCTGCAGGGGCGCATTCAGACACAGTGGTTGCAGTGGTTTAACATGCTGCAGGGGTGCGTTCAGACACAGTGGAATGGTTCCTGGCAGCTAGGGGAGAGAGCAAACCTGAAGTTCAGGCAGGATACACAGAGCATCTAGAGTCTCTCTGCAAGTCACCTCATCCTTAGAAATGGTGATTCTGTTAACCACATGGTAGACTGCTTGGTACTGGACTAAAGAGGTAGACGTGTGACAAGCACTTCTCTAGTGCCCAGGAGACCTGGATTCTAGCCAGAGTACTGAAAAGGGAAAATAAAATGTTCATTGATAAAAGAAGGTCTAGACTACTCAGACTATTCAGAAACGGGGGGAGGCACAGAATAGGTCTTAGAGTGAGGCACAACACCATTTATCTTAAACACTTTTGTTTCTTAGCATATGTCTTCCAGTTACTAAGTAACAAAGAACCTTATAAGATAAGGTACTTATAAGCTTGAAACAACCATTTATTTACTTTGCTTATAATGTGAGGGTCAAGAATTCAGAAATAACTGGGCTGGGCAGCACTGGGTCAGGGTTTCCCGTGTGACTACAATTGGGCACCAGGTGAGTGGGCATCTGAGACAGTTCCCCTCGACCTGCTGTTTGGTGGTGTGAACTGAGGCCTCAGCCTGGCTGTGGGCTAAGGTGCCTTCATGTGGCTCCTCCTACAAGGGAATATCATCGAAGCTGTACTTCTGTAGGACACTCAACATCCCCGGAGCGGTCAGCAGAATCCACAGAACCTCTTACAACCCAAAGTCACATACAGCCCCACTTGCCACGCTCTCTGTGCCAACTTGGAGTCAACTGGAGTGTAGACAGACTCTGCCTGTTCCTGGGAGGGGCTTCTGGGCTTATGTTCCTGTCTTGTTTTGTATTATTGTTTTTGGAGCTGGGGATTGATCCTAGAGCCTAAACATGTTTACCACATGTTTTTCTATTGGCCTGCATCCCTATTTAAACAATAAAATAAAATACCAACAGAGTATGTAAAGAGGTAAACATCTATTAGGTTTTTTGGTTTGTTTTTTTCCAAGACAGGGTTTCTCTGTAGCTTTGGAGCCTGTCCTGGAACAAGCTTTTGTAGACCAGGCTGGCCTCGAACTCACAGAGATCTGCCTGCCTCTGCCTCCCGAGTGCTGGGATTAAGGGCATGTGCCACCACCGCCTGGCTTGCGTCTATTAGTTTTAATATAAGCATGCAGTTACATGAAAACTTAATGTAGCTGTGAGTCCTTATGAGGGAAATAGGTTATTTTGTTCGGTGCAAATGTCATCTTTAATTAAACAAGCTAAGCTTAACTAATTGATTTCCTTTCTTTTTCTATTGATTTTTAATGAGCTCAACTAATTGGTTTTTTAACAAAAGAATCAGATAACAGTTGTTGGAATTTGGACTCTTAAGCAAAAAAAAGCCTTCAACCAACTGTGCAGGCTGCCCGTGTTCTAGGGAGTTTTTAGGATTACACAGGGCCCCTCCTCTGCTCAGCACCTGGGTGCTCACACCTGCTGTGGGTTCAAGGGTTAGCAGCCAGTGGGAGGTGTGAGAGACAAGAGAGAAAGGAATGGATTCCATCTCTATACTAAGTTCTGTGAAGATCCAAACTGCCTTCCTTCTCTTTTGCGTAACATTAAGCAACCGTCCTCCAAAATGGGCTCTTCGGTTTGTACTAAGTGAAAACGACAGTTCTATGCTCATATCCTTGATCCTGTCGTCTTTAAGTCACAACAGCAGAGGGGACACTTTTACACCACAGGAGGCCGGACCACTGAGTCCTAGCAAGACTTGGGGCTCTCCAGACACAAGCTTGAAGACTGCCCAAGCCTGTGATGGGCAAGCTGTTGGGGGAGGGGCAACACATCCATGCTCCCTTAGTAAGTGTCTGTAATTCTACGAAATGGAATTTAGAAAACAAAAGCAAAACTGAAGCATGTGAGCTGTTACTATGCACTATCCTCCTCCCAAAAATAAAACAGAGAAAGAGGCCACTGTGGAATTCTGAACGGTGAATTCCAGGGGGAACCCAAGGTCCCCAGAAGGATCCAGGCCCCAGACCTGTGGAGTCATGCTACACTGAAGCTCACAGACCTCGGGGCTGCCTTCTCAATGGATTCCCTTGCCCCCTACCCCCAGCTCCTAGGACACTCCCCTGGGAGGTCACTTTCCTGGGGGTTCCTGTCCACAGCGGCTCCTGCGAGCTGGCTCTCAGAGTCATGCCTGAGCACGCTGTTTTCTCTCTCTCAGAACACAGTGCAAGAATGGAGTCCTGTGAGAATTCTGAGCGCTTGTGAGAAAACTCCAAGAAAACAAGACAAGAGTCTTGTGACCTCAGTTTCTTCAAAACCATGGATTTGTTCTTGGAATATGTGTCCACGCTCCTCCCAGGTGCAGCAGAGAGGAGTGAGCTCACTTCAGCTGCTGTTATTCATATGTCTCCGTGGGAAAACATGGTTTTGCCACGCGTGACTTGTCCTTGTGACTGAACACTTACTCAGGTGACTCTTCTTAACCCTCAGAGTACAGACTGTCTGATGCTCTGAATAAAGTTGGCCATTGCATGAGGACTTTATCCTGCCTCACTTTTAGGCCCCGCTCCCCCAGGTTCACTCTGCCATTAGAGAAGCAAACATTTAACCGCATCACTTCCCTACCTAGCCATGGAAGAGAGAGGGCAAATACTATTAAAAGTATCTAGGAATCACTGTTTCTCAGAGGGTAGCAGAACACTGCCAGAAAAATTAACATTAAATATATATGGGGGCTAGAGAGAGGCCTCAGAGGTTAAGAGCACTTGCTGCTCTTGCAGAGAGCCCAAGTTCAGTTCACCACACCCACGAGGCAGCTCACGACCACCTGAACAGAAGTAATATATATGTACATATGCATGTGAGTATAAATATGTATGTGTATATGCATATATGTATATATAGATATATGTGTGCACATGTATATGTGTATATGTGTGTGGTGTGTATGAGTATATACCTATGCATGTGTATATCTGTTTATATGTATATGTTTATATGCATATATACATGTATATATGAGCAATAAATGTATAAATATGTATTATGAACATGAATGTATACAGATTCACTTCCTGTTTCTCTTGTGCCAGATTCTGGGATGGGTGCTGATGATATCACAGTAGGCATATCTTCCAACATCAGTGTGTTCCAAGATGTAGGAGATTATATCAGACAGTAAACACTAAGAATAGTTGTCTTGTAAAATCCAGTGCTTGGTTGTAAATATTTTACTGGAAACAAAAACAAGCTCCAAATAGCACACAGCAAACTCACAGACCCTTAGAGAAACTTGAGCTGAAGCTGCCGGCAGGATGGGTTAAAGTCATAGCTTCTCTGAGTGCTAAGGGGAGACACACCCAACTTTCTCTTGGCTTTCTGTCTGGGAACGTTGACCTAACAAAAGTCTTGCCAGGTATAGTACATGCCTTTAATCCAGCACTTGGGAGGCAGAGGCAGGTGGATCTTTGTGAGTTCGAGGCCAGCCTGATCTATAGACTGAGTTCCAGGATAGCCCAGGGCTATATAATGAAAAGCTGTCTTGAAACACTCTCCCCACCTCCTAAAAGAGGCTTAAGAGAAGAAAGAGAAAAGTTGCTATTTCCAGTTATTTGAAGTATCGCTGAGCAGAAGATGCTGACTTCCTCTACTTGGGAGGAACTGACTGCTGATGTACACCCACAGAGAAGACGTCTGACTTACTCTACTTCAGAAGGCAGGGCTGAGGCTTATGGGTAGGCATAAACGCCCCAGACTTTCTTTATCACTAATAAAAAGACCACAACTGAGTCACTAAGGAAGTTTTCAGAGACAAAATGATGTCGGCCATTGAAGCCATGGTCTTTGCAGTAAGGGAGGCTTGGAGCACTCAATGCTATTTATGACCCCCTCTTCCGACCCCAAGGGGCTATTCATTAGCTGTTCTATGGGATGGGACATCTTCATCTCTGTACAGATAACTCCCAGGATCTTGATTTCTCTATCTGCACTGAGGATGTGTCTACCTGCTCTAATGTTGAGATGCTCTCACCAAGGACCACCTCCTCAGTCATCGAGGATGCAGGAAGATGCTAGAAGCATTGTAATTGAGAGGGCAGATGAAGGAGACTGCCCAGGAGAAATATTTTCTGTGTACGCTGAGTGTATGGCTGCGTGTGACTCACTGAAGAAAGCCAGCTGTTCTAATGACCTGTGTCCTGCTCGGGTCCACAGAAACACAGAGATCTGAACAGCAGCCACCAGGTTTAGGTCTGACCCACCTACATTGTCAGTGATTCACTAAAAGGCTTGATAAACCATGATTTTTCCCAACCTCTACTTCTCGACTTCTTTCTCAGCCTCATGGTACCATGGACATCGTCACCTGTAAACAGTGTTAGCTAACCCACCATGCTGTGGAGAGGTAACGCCTGCGATATGGTTGTGAGTCCACCTAGAACTTACCAATGTTTCTTCACATTAGAGCAATCAGGCTTTCCACTTAATTCATTTCCAATATCTTTCCACTATCCGACGTACGGGCACACGGCATGGTGTCCTGTCACCTACCCTGCGGCATGTCTCATCAGTTCCTGAATCTACTTTTCCCACATTCCAGTATATCTGATACAGACTGCTCACACCATTAATGGCCACCACGGCTTACTAATCAGCATATCTCTCATCTGAGGTTGTATATTTTGTCTATTTCCTCTCTTAGCGGTATATAAGTGGTGGTCTTCTAACAAATACAGTTTTGGTTCAGTGAAATGGCTGGTTGTACTGCACACAATCACCCTGGTGGGGGGAGTTAGAGTGGATACCCAGCAGGGCTCTTGTCTTGTTCCATCAGCCCAGCTGATTTCAACCACAGCCATGGGGAGGGAATCCAAGTAGAATGGCCACAGCTGGAAGCTCTCGCCACAGGCAGCCCAGGGTCTCTTTTTTTCTTCTCTGGGAAAGAGTCACCAACTTAGCTAGAAAACAAGCCCAGCCCAGAAGTGTGGGAACACAAGCCATCAAGAGCACAGCCCGACTGCAGGCTATGGTGTGACTGTAAAAGTTCCAGCTTCCATGGAGCAGAGAGAGAGAAACCCAGGGACAGAATCTGATTGTCTACAGCATCAACCTCCACAACACACCCTGCAGTCAACAGCTCTCTGTCCCTGCTCCTTCCTCCCGCCTCCCTGGGGTCATTTAAAAAATAAAAAATAAACAAACCACTCAAGTCCTTGCTTCTGCTTTCATGAAACCAAAGTAGGGCAAACTTGAGGGAACCAAAGCAAAGCCTCAGCCTTAGCCGACTATTTAACAAATAGCGCCGTATGAGTCAAAGGCATGCTTGCAAATCAACTACTTGGAATTTGAGAACTATTTTACACAGAAATTCTATGATAAATTATTAGCTTTCTATGCCAGGCCAAAAAAAAAAATTCATTTACTCTGTAACAATATAGAGAGCCAGAGTAAGAGTTCCTAAGGAAATGGATAACAACTTTGTCACATCTTGTTTCTTTACCAGGAAAAAACGAACACCTTAAAACACACGTGCACATAGCACACACACACACACACACACACACACACACAGACATGGGGGGGCGGTAAAAGATGGTTTCTATAGAGTCAAAAATGCTTGCATCTATAGGCCTTATAGCAACTGAAATCCAAGACAGACAGAAAAAAAAAAAATGAAACTCACCAAAGCTCCCAAAAGGCAAAATCAGAAACAAGTGAGTTCAGCAAGAAAACACATTAAATCCCCTGGCTGATGGTGACAGGGACACCAGGAAAGAGAGGGGCAAAGAAGGGCAGGTCTGCTCTGCCGTCTTTACAAAGTCATGAAGTCTGGAGCTCAAGTCACCAAAAACACAACCTGAAGTCAATGTGAAAGCTAAAAATCAAGGCACAAAATCACAGGAGCCTGACTTGCAAAGCACGCCTGAGCTTCACACTATACAAAGCTAAGCCTTACATTTCTGTTTTTGGGGTGAGTGAACCCAGGGCTTGGCAACAGAGTAGGCGTGTGCTTTGAACCTGAGTGACAGCTCCAGCCTTCGTAGTACTTCATTAGTGAAGTTGGATGTGCATGCCCCATAGCTACCAACTGCTCGTTTAATATTCAAATCAACAGTTCCTCCCTATGGTACCCCAATTAAAAGATTTTATTATCTATTTCCAGTGCTCATGGCCCCAGGAGAAAGGATGTGGAGAAGATAGAGATGAGGACACCTGTGACTAAGAGAAGAAGTCAAAATCTATGTGGACATCCTTCCGGGGGCCGAGCATAAATTCACCTCACGTTGTTTCCTTCTCTGGCTTCTGAACAAGCAAAAGGCAACCGCTCGTTCTAGTAAAAAGCAAAAATACATATTTTAGTAATGAATAAAGAATTTCTATAGAACTTCATGTATCCCTTCTGGTTAACTTGTGGGCATGGACAGTAAAGGCGAATCAAAATCACACTAATGTCATTAATGTTAAATACATGCATGTAAGCTCGTTACTATAAGTGTGATATAAAATACAAAAACATCACAAAAGCTGGGAAGGAAATTTGGTATACAAAAGCCAGTGTTAAGCTCAGAGAGAAAATATACTTTACTTTTCCTCCAGGTAAAAAACTGATTTAAAAAAAAGCACCACACCACAGGAGGATGACCGTGTGAATAACCCTCAGAGCTTGCAAGAGAATCTTCCCATTAATTTTGGTCTAAACAAACAAAAAGGAACAGGGCTGAGCCCTTTAGTCACAGGCCTGCTGTGGACTCGCTCGGACCAGGTGGGAGTCCACAGGACATTCAGCTCCAGTGAGCGAACACTGCCAGAGATCTCAAACGTTGTCGTTTTGTTCTAAGCACAGGACTCCTTTTATTCTGACACAAGTAAGAATGGAGGGCGCTTTGAGAGCCCAGACGGTGACACTTCTTCAGGATGCTATCACAAAATGATGGAAAGGAAGGACAGGAGAGAGCGTGGACAGCCCTTCTCTGGGCTACTTATTCAGACTTTGAACTAGAAGCTCCAACAAACAGGACTAAAGTCTTGGAGAGATACCTGAGCCCCTCAGACACTAGACTGACACACACAGTTCTATTCAGCAAGGCTAGCAATGGGTGAGCTAAGAAGTTCAGCAAATGCCTGGCCAGGTACTTCCAAGCGGCCTCCTTGGGGTAAGTGCCGACCATCACTAAGAAGCTCTCCTGGATTCGGGGCTGCCTCTCTGTTTGGAAATGAAAAAAAGAAAAGAGAAAAGGAGGGGGAGGGGAGGGAAGGAGAGGAGGGGAAAAGAGAAGAAAAGAAAAGAAAAGAAAAGAAAAGAAAAGAAGGGCTGGAAAAATAGTTCAGAGGCTAAGAGCACAGGGTGCTCTTCCAGAGGTCCTGAGTTCTATTCCCAGCAACCACATGGTTCCTCACAACCATCTGTAATGAGATTGGGTGCCCTCTTCTGGCCTGATGGCATTCATGAAGGCAGAATACTGTATACATAATAAATAAATCTTTAAAAAAAAGAAAAGAGAAGAGAAGAAGTTTAGCAAAACCTAAGGAGTCCAACCTTTGGCTTTAAGGATGGGGAAGTTGAAGTTCATGAGGCTTGAGATTTAGCCAGTGTCGTGTAACCACTAACCACAACAGCTGTTCTCAAGTGTTGGGATATTTGGTACAGTACACCGGCAACATCAGACAGCACAACCTAAGTTTTCATGTCCAAACTAATTATACTTAGCATCTTTGAAAAATAATGTGAAACTGGATGAATGTTGTTCTTACACCTCGGAACATTAAGTGCTCCAATTATTCCCCCAGTTCAATGCAAACCATGGACCAATCCTACAATGTTCTCCAGTCTGGGCATTGCAACTACGCGAGGAAGAATAAAGCCAGCTCACGCCAGGATTCCCGGGCCCTGACAACACACGGTCATTAGATGAAGCTATAAACAAGAACACGGCAACCTCCCACCCCTTTCCGCCACTCACACAAATGACTCTGGCCTTTCTAGTCACCATACCCCTGGAGCACTTTCCCTTCAGGCCTCCAATTGCTCAGGGGACCATCTGGGACTGCATTCCTGAGATCCAGCCCTTGCCAGCTCTGCTGGAGAGCTAGCACCTATCCTTCCAAACCAAATGACTCCTCCCCGTGCTTCTTTACAGGAAAACGATGCCAGCAGGTTCTTCTTTCCATCTCTGCAGGAAAGGCTGCTCAGAAGTTGAGTTTAAATGTCTCCTATTAAAGTACTGAGTGTCTGCTGAACGATGGCCAAGCTCTTAATATTCCTCTTAAATAGATATTTGCTAGCAAGTGCTTGCTATGTCTCTCAGTATGAAAACCAAATAGGTTCTCAGAAGGGACTAAAACAGAATTAAGCACATTAGGAAACAGCAAGCTTGCATCAGAGTCACGGAATATATTTTGTGGAAGCATGCTGGGATTGACCCCACTGCCTACTTCCGGTCCTAATACATTACAAATAATAAATGCTAAATGGGCAAATGCAGAGATGGATGGAATGGATGAAGGAAAGAAAACACCAAGTCACTTTAGACCAGGGCCATAAAACATCATGTAAAACACGGCCAGGACTACCTGACACGCCTTTGAAAATCCCATGACTCAGCCTATAGACCATGGCAGGTATCCAGGTTGGAGACAAAAAGCTCATGAAGAAAATAATCTTCACGCTAATCAGTGTGAGAGCCAAGAAAGAAAAACTGTCCGGGTGCTCCCTCGGCTGCTGACCACACTCAGAGAGGGGTGCGGGAACAGGAAGGCTCAGATGCATGAAGTTGCCCTTCACAGAATGCCTGTCTTCCGGTTTCACAGTGTTTATTCCACTCTGCTTCATCCCAAACCACAGGTTTCATGGGAAACGAATTAACAACAATGCTCAAATACACAATGACGCAGGTGAAGCACATTCCTGAACCCCAGGAATCCACATACTGCTCTGCTGAACAACCGGGTTTATCATATTATTATTATTACTCAAGGTAAAGAATCTTTAGACAGGAAGTTCTTATCTTCATTAAGAGACAGTTACCTTTTTATCCTTCCTCCATAAGGACATCGAGTCCCAAGGTAAGTCATCAAACCGAAATAGCTCTAAACAATCTGGGTAATGAAGGAGACATAGTTACTCATAAGCTGAGAACCATTTACATGCCTGGAATGCGCATAAGCCCACACTTAGAGACACACTTAGCCTGGGTAAATCAGCTGCAAAACAATTTGTTAGACAGGCGGGTATTCTCTCTCCACTTCAATTCTGTGAACTCAGTACTTCTGGCCAGGTCCTCACATAGCTCAACAAGGAAGACAAAGACACAAAGCCACAAAGAAACTAGAGGGTGCGCTATGGTTTGAACATGAAATTTGCCCCCACTGGGCAGAGTTTGAGCAGTTGGTCTCCAGCTTGGTGGCACTATTTTAGGAAGTCAGGCATCCTCTGGGATGTGGTATTGCAGCCTCTAGGGGTCTGGGGAAGAGGACTTTGAAGGCTATGCCTGCCTCTGATTCCAGGCTAGAGCTCTCTGATTCCCGGTTGGATAAACTGTGAACAAGCCCCTGTGCATACTCCCAGCACCGTGCCGCCTTCTCCGTGAATTCCTCTGAGCCCCCAAACAAACCCTGCCCTTACGCTACTTCTGTAATGTGTTTTACCACAGCCATGAGAAAGAACTGTGGGGGTTTGGATATCCCCAAAAGGCTCGGGCATTGGGACCCTTGGTCTCAGGCTGGTGGCGCTATTTGGAGAAGTCTAGGGGGTGCAGAACACATCCTGGGAGGTAGGCTTTTGAAAACACAGAGCCTTGCCCTACTTCCAGTGAGCTCCCTGCTCCTGCCCCCCGAACCTGCCACCTGCTGCCATGCTTCCTGGCCATGGCGGAAGCTCTTTTCTAAGGAACCACCAGCCCAGCTTCCTCGGTCATGGCGTCTTATCACAGCGGCAGAAAAACAACTGACAAAGGAACGGATATAGGGATAGTGATTCCTGCACACTGCCCTGTCCTGCCTCTCACCAATACAGAGAAATAATAATAATAAAGTTCACCCAATAGCACAGTACAGAGAACCAAAGGCGAGATCAGCTACAGTTTGAAGGTGCTGGGAACAATCTAGAAATTCACGTCACTGCTCTGTGCAGGTAGACTACAGAAAGGTAATGGGTTTGAGGAGGTGGAAAGGATTATTAATGACCACATATGAAAAGGAAACAGACTACTACGCATGCCCTGACTTGCGAGGTAAAGTTCTCTGCCATGTTGTAACACAAGAAGGCCCTGGAAAAGAGGCAGGGGGACGGGGCACAGTTCTGATTTCCAGAACTTACAAGTCAGCTCATAACCACCTGTAACTACAGTTCCGAGGGATCTGGCACCTTCTTCTGACTTTGTAGGCACCACGCACACATATGATATACAGACATACATGTAGGCAAACACCCATGCATACTTAAAAAAAATCATTCTGCATCTCAAAACTGAAAGATTTTGGCAGGAACATAATGACCAAAGCATGTTTCTAAAAGTTCCAGAGGTAGAGTCGGGGATGGTAGACCAACACTTGATTCCAGCACTGAGGCAGGTGGCTCCGTGTGAGTTCAGGGTCAGCCTTGCCTTAG
The DNA here is from genome assembly GCF_037038515.1 of Microtus pennsylvanicus. Taxonomy (NCBI): domain Eukaryota; kingdom Metazoa; phylum Chordata; class Mammalia; order Rodentia; family Cricetidae; genus Microtus; species Microtus pennsylvanicus. The sequence goes on from NC_134599.1 coordinate 8,430,704, forward strand.
AGAGTTCCAAGTTAGTAGAGCTGCACAGTGAGACACTATCTCTAAATTAATAAATTAATTTTTAAAATAAGACTTATAAGGGCAAAAGGCACTTTGAAGGGTCTTAGGCAAGAACTCTGGGTACTGGGCCTCACCGCACCTCCCAGCTGTGGTGCTAAGGGCTGGATCTGAGGAGAGACAGGAGGGTGTGGCCACACAGTAGGTGAGGAAATGTGATCTAAAGTTCTACAGTGTGTCTTATACACAGATCGCCTAGTGGAACAGGGGTGTTGTGGACTGTGTATACACTGCCGACATTTAACAATGCCTGGCATAAAGGAGACTTCCAACACGTTATTTATAATTAAAGCACTGCTATAACTCTTATTTATATTTATTTTTGTATTCTTAAAGCCAGTAGAAAATTTCCCAGATGATGATCACCACCAACAAGGAAAAAAAACTAGAATTGTCCCATGATGAGAATGGGTTCTCCTATTCCTGTGACATTTTGGGATTTGTGTATTTCATCAATAAAAATATACTAAGCCCTGGGATGTCATGTTGGGGACACTGTGTTTGTCAATGAGACAGAAGTTTCTGCCCTTACAGACCTTCTGTTCTGGTCACTCTCCCTGGCTTTGGACTGGAGCACAGGCCTTCGGAGTGGCCTTGGGGCCTTTGCGTGTTTTATTTCCTCTACCAAATAATCAGACATTTCTGAGACTTGTGATTGGTCTCTTCAGATCTCCGTGGAAACAGCTCCTTTGATCCTCCTAATTAAAACTGAATATCAACCCTTGGTCCCCTATACACGCCCCCAAGTTTCTCATCTCTTCTCTAACGTCCTCCATAGCATTTATTAGACCTGACACCCATACCTATTCATTTATAATGTGAAGGTCACACACCCCTGTTACCTTCCTAGGACCTAACAGGGGCAGAGCACTGAAGTCATAGGCACACGATGAATGTTTACAGAATGGATGTTCTTTAAACATACAACCACAGCTCACTTAGCGTGTCCACTGCTGAGTAGCTCCACTCCCGCCAGTTCCTGAGCCTACTAAGAAATCCTGCGCCTGTATCTATGACATCAGGCAGTTTCCCAACAGCCTCCGGCTTACCCACTGGCTTCGCCATCTGCTAACTGTCAGAGCGCAATGCCCACTTCATATTCCAGATCATTAATATGTCCATTTCTACCAAGACCAGGAACAGCCTCCATGATAAGCACTTTCTGGTCCTCCCAGGGTAATAGAGAACCGCAGTCAACATCTGGATGTGAAGCTGATGGGGGGGGGGGGCTCCCACTGTCACACAGGAACCTACTTTGTGGTGTCACACACTGGGTCTCAAGGCTTCAGTAAAACCTCCCTGGAAAAGAGGCACTGTTGAGCCAGGCAGACCACTGGCCCTGCCACACCCACAGCTAACCAATCCTTTTCTGTTCTTTCCAGATGTACCAACATCTGGGCAACAGGCAGCAGACAGAATTGTTTTGTTCCCTAAACCATCAAGCCAGTCAGTCTAGAATACAGCTAAGTTTTAAGATACGATAAATCGGTTTTCTCCACCCTGGTTTTATTCCCCACCTGCTCGTCTGATGTGCCCATGAACACTGAAGGACAAAAGCGCAATACCTGCTAGTCCAGGTCTTGCAACCACAATCCTGCAGGAAGGCACCGACACACAAGCTCCCTCTGAAGGCGAGCCGACCATTTATAAAGCAAGGCTCACAGTTTGACCTAAAACTTTCAGATACTCTGCCTGTCCCTGAAATCTGGACTTTCCTTGCACTTTGGGATCTTCACATCTGTCTGCAATCTACTTACAGAGTTTCCCGACAGGAATAAAATGCACTCTTCAATGAAGATACACTACTTTGTTTCTTTATAAGGAAAAATCTAACTTTTCTCTTCTTAGTTTTCCTGGCCTTCAAAGCATCACTCTCTCCTCATGGTGGTCGTCTGTTTCCCTTTTTCGACTGCATTCCCAGTCCCTGGTCCATGACCTGTTTCACCAGAGAAAGCAGTAAGCTGCACCTCTCCACTCCCACAATTATGGTTGTTCATTCGTATAACTGAGATTAATTACATTCTATCTGCTTTGCCAGTGCTGTCAAGGTCAAATATCAAGTCAGTAGAACTGCCATTAAAGCATTCTAGAAAGTTCCAGTGACTCTACCTGAGCTGCTTCCAAAAGATGGAGGAGGGGGTATCAGTGTTTCATTAATCTCTTGGTCTTTGCTGAGACAAGGCAGACCTGAAAAGGAAAAAGGAAAACCAAATGGCCACCCCTCTAAGGTCTGATAAAGAAACCCAGTTGTCCCCTTTCCCCATCAATAAAGCTTAGAGTTCTAAGCAGACTCTCGGCTCCCATCCACACTGCAGTAAGCAAAAAAAAAAAATCACCACTCAGTGGTAGTAAGTGGGAAACCAAGCCCTGATGTAGGCTGCAGAGCTGAGAGTGGGCTGTGGCTGTGAGTGGACCTCAATCTGAGGAAATCCGTGACAAACCTCCGATCGCTACTATCATTTGTTATGAATTCATTTGACCTAAATAAAAAGTGCTTGAGAGTTTTGCCTTTCATCTTTTAATATGCACACGTTAAACGAAGTCACCTCTTGAACTGTCCACTTAATACTCTCAATTATAATATCAGCCACTGGATGATTTCATGCAAATTGTTTTAAAAAATTGTATCTGAGCTGACTTCTCTGAAAAGTGGGAAAAAAATGTTGCTTCGTCTGGTTATTGAGACAGAACGCACACCGGTGAATGCTGTAAACACTAGCAGTTTTGCTGTTGGACCGTCATTCCAAACCTGCAGCAATCCCATCCCTTCTTTGCGGAGAAGGCTAGGATTTCGCTCACGCAGTTCAAAACTCTACAGCTGTAAAAAAAGACAACAGCCCACCCAGACCCTGCCCTCCAGCCACCTCCTCCTCTCAGGAAAAGATCAATATAACCAATGCCATCTCTGTTCTCTTTCAGATGAAAAAATTACATCTCCCCCAGCTTTTAAGTAAATGCCGCCCCGCAATGCACTGTTTCCCACATTCTTGGGATTGAACCGTAAAGATAGACATGAGACAGGAAACCGTCTCAAGCGATAGTGAGCTGTATGGGAGGCCATCACGGGAACAGACCACTACTTCCCTGTTCGCCACAGCTATCTCCCGTCTCTGCTCTCACAGCCTGGGCTCACACAGAGCACAGGTGTGAGGTGCATTTGCACAAGCGGAACTGCTGGGTCAGCAGGCTGCGCATCTTAGACTTGGCAAAAGATTTCTGATGATCCTTCTTGAGGCCTGAAGCACACGACCCACTGCCAGCCCAGAGCAGGCTGCTGCTGCACACGCTTACCCACTGTCTGTCAACACAGAGGCCAACTCTCAGCCAAAGGGAGAGCGAAAAGTTGTATTCGTGTATCGTGATTGTTTTGTATAATGAGATTTTTGATTCTATTTTTTTAACTATACAGACTGAGCAAGCTGTATTTATGTATGTAGCAACAACTGATGAAAAGAGAGTCCAAGAACCTGAGAAAGAGTAAGGAGGAGATATGGGAGGACTTGGAGGAAGGGAGAGGAGGGGAGACGTGGTATAATTATATTATAATCTTTTTTTTTTACTTTTTTTTATGAAAAGAAATTTAAACAGAGGTTACTGAGATGGCTCAGTGAGCAAAGTGCTTGCCACGCAAATGTGAATACCTGCGGTCAGAGTCTCAGCACCCACAAACGCCAGACAAGCATGGTGGTCAGCTTGCAACCCCAGAGGTCAGGACAGGAGGCTGCCAGGACACACTGGGAAGTTAGACTCGACAAGTCAGTAAGCTCTGGGTTCAAGCAAAAGACCTGCCTCAGTATAGAAGGGGGAGAAAGTGGTGGAGGAAGACAGCCATATCAATCTCTGGTCTAAACACACACACACACACAAACACACATACACACAAACACACACACACACTCGCAAACATACAAACATACTCAGACACACATATACACACCCACAAACATATACTCACACACACTCACAAACATACAAACATACTCAGACACACATACACACACCCACAAACATACAAACATACACACAAACACACATATACACACGAAAAAAAATCATGCCATGCCCTGCCATTTTCTTCCTCTAGACACCCCTACACACAATAGTCACCCTGCAGTTGCTACCCCTGAGTGGGTGAGACTTCAGGGAAACTCCTCCCTTCTACCTTCCACTTACAAAACTATACAGTTTTGTAATCAATCAGATGCAAAGGTATGCCAGTGCTTACGAGATGCTCCTGCATCCTCCCTTCCTAGGATGCCGAGGGCACATCTCCTGAGCCTCATTCCAGCATTATCCCACCTGAGCCTCCTTACAGCCTCACACACACCCCTGAGCCTCCTGGGATCAGGCTGTCTCCTTCACCTCTGCATCCTCCACCATGTCTTACTCCAGTGTGGGATGGCAGGTTTGTAGAAAGAATGCATTGATAATTGTATATATGTTCATTTTTAAAGTTGTTTGTCACATGGAACATGAGGAAGCCAAAAGATATCAGATCCCTGGAGGTGGAGGTAACAGGCATTTGCGATCCACCTGACAAGGGTGCTGAGCTCGATCTCAGGTCCTCTGGAAGAACGGTAAACGCTCTTCATTCCCGAGCCATCTCTCCATCCCTCTGTATACGTGCTCTTACACGCCCCAAACAACATTACAAATCTACTGATGAGCAAACTAGGATACAGATCTAGAGACTCGTGAGCCTAGAAGTACAAACCACAACGCCATAGACACTGGCAAATCTCACCTCTGAGTTTGTTGTCTTCGTACTGGCTGGGATTTAAACGACTGAAAAGCATGGCTGAAATTAAAACATTTCTTAAACCCCTGTACTCAGGCCCAGTAATTCTCAAAAAGACCACCAATATCTAAAGCAAGGTTGGGCAATGCAAAAACCACAAGGTGTTGTGAAACAGTGACTAGATTGGCTGAAAAGAGACGGACAGTAACAACCACGGACGCCGGGCCACGGAAACACTCAGGTGCTACTGGAGGAACACAGGTGAACCCGCGGCTAACAACTATTTCTAGGTATGCGCTTGTGGAGCCACCAAAGCAATGTGCAGGAACACTTGCAGCAATGCTAATTAGCCACACCCCCCCACTCCGGGGGTGGGGGGACACCCTACATTTATCAGTGGTAGAAGGAAACACATTTTCACGTAATCAGACAATTCTAACAGCATCAAGACAAGGACACACGGAGACAGAAGTGAGTCTTCCAGACCAGAATAGTCTGCAATGGATCCAGTTTCCATGCCTGTTACAAGAACAAGCAAAGCTGGTCGGATGGCGCCATAGCTCTGTGGGACAGGAGTGGGGCTTCTGCAGCGTGGATGATCTTCTGTTTCTCAGTCAGGATGCTGGTCCCAGAGATGCCACCAGTTTGGGAAGGTTTAGTCAGCCCTACATTAAGTTTTTTATACTTTTCTGCATGGATTGTTACAGTTCAATGAAAACTTTACCTAAAAATATAGGGAAACGGGATAGCCCTCTAGACAAGAGGATATCTTCTCTTCGAAATGCCTTTCATGAATAAATGTTTTTTTAAACACCGTGGTGATTGTCACCCACTTGCAAAACCCAATTGGCTCACACTGGTTTGACCCTTCCAGAGCCTACTATCAAGAGATGTCACACAAGACCATTTTCTACTTCTGAAAAAAGAAGCGGGAGTCACAAATAGCATTCTTTTTATTAAGGAGCAAGATGACCAAAGGAGGTGGGCTATAAAGGCAAGGGTGATAGAAAAAGATGAAAAGAAAACCCCGTCCTTAAAATGGTACTCAAATAGCTTTTACTCTTAGAGGCATCTTCTGCTGAACTACTGTGAGAAGAAAAAAAAATCAACTGTTTTTCCCAGCGCAGATATGTGCCCCCGCACCCAGCTTTCCCCCAACACTGTTTTAAAACACTGCACAACAGACAGAGAAAGCAGGAATGTGAACCACGGGAGTGGTAATTATTGGCAAACGCAGGTGTCTGAGCAGAGGGAACGGAGGGGAGTGAAACACAAATCCTTCCGCCTCATTAGGTTTCTAAAAATATTCTCAAAATACAAAAGCATGGGTGCTGTACAAATGAATGAGAAATTTAATCAAAGGGGTTTTTGTGAAGCTTGACCACAGCCCAGACACAATGATTTTGAAGACAAAAAAAAAAAGGGGGGGGGGCACACAAAAAAGATGTTATGTTATAAACCAGGCCAGAGAAATTGAACCAAAGAAAAGCAGTTCACAGCAAGAGCAAGGGCAGATTTAAATATATATATATATATATTAGCCAGGAAATATAGAAATAAAAGGCACTCAGGGGCCATGAACAGACCCAAAGGCTTCTCTTCTGAAATAGGTGTTAATTCATGTTGAATTTGATTCCCACGGGACTCAGGAGGGAAGAAATGAACAAAATGAACAGTGAGCACGGGCATCCAGGCAAACACCAGAAGGAAGTGCCCCTCCATCGCCTACTGTACTGTACTGGCCAGCCTAGGACTAACTGGAATCCGCATAGGACTCCTTCAGGCTCCCATTGGTCAGTGGACCGAACTCATTTTGCATGGGTTGTCCCCAAGTAGGTGTTGCTCCAGCCGGAAGAGAGAGGATGCAGCCATGGTTTTTAGTAACATTTCTAGATGTCTGTCACCTTGTCTCTGTCACTAAGAGACGGTGAAATTTGCAGAGGGCAAGTAACCACAAGGAAAAGCAAAGTATTCAAACAGTCAAACTTACGCTACTTTAAAAGCTGGAGCTAATAGTTCTTGATTTGTGTAGGTTTTTAATCTAATGATCTATACTAAGCATGCTATGGAAGGAAAGGGGAAGAGTCAAAGTTACATTCCTTCGCCCAAAAGCATCTCTCCTAACGGTGGCCAAAATGAATCAGAAATAGCCTGCCAACTCCTCCTTTAGATACCAGCGCCTCTGTCTTTCGTAATTCACAGCACACATATGAGCCTCGCCTGGCCAGTGACTCCCCTGATCCTCGTTCCAGCAAGTGATCTGGATTAGGTCCATGACCCAGGCAACAATCAACAGCTCACAAATACGTGTGGATCCAGCCGTTGCTCCCTGTGCCGGACTGCTAAGAGACACTCCCCTGGAGAAAGCCTGTCTGAAAGCAAACCCAGATGACAACTGGCAGTCTGTGGCCAAAAACAGGGCGGCAGAGCTCGGTCACCCTGAGCCTTCTCTACCTGAAGCAAAGCCTACAGTGAATTTTCTAGCAACAGAACCCAAAAGCTTTTGCTATTGTTCTGATCCTAAATGGGTGTCTTTCATTTACAAACAAATGACCTCTGACATTATTGCTTCCTCATTCCTTTCAAAAAGGTTTAAAGCATCAATTCTTCATCCACATAGCTCACCCTTGATGATAAACATAAATAATAAAAATAAAACAGACAGAAGTCTTTTGAAATGGAACACTCTGAAAAATCAATATCCGATATGCTCGTCTTGTGTTAGCTTCTGAACGTAAAGAGTTTTCCGGGAGCTGGATTATTTCCTCTCTCAGAGAGAAATGTCAGGGGCTGGAGAGATGGCTCAGCAGTTAAGAACACTGGCTGCTCTCCCAGAGGACCTGGGTTCAAGTCCCAGCTCCTACATGGCAGCTCACAACTGTCTGTAACTCCAGTTCCAGGGGCCCTGACTCCCTCTTCTGGCCTCTGCCAGGCGCTTAATTACGTGGTGCACAGATACACTTTCAGGAAGACACACATACACATAAAGTTTAAAATTTTGAAAAGGAAAATGTCCTTGGTATGGGTGAATATTCATGTCCGGTTCTATTCCCAAGTTGCTTCGGGTTTGGGAACCCGAAAGTCTACCTCCTCAGTTCAGCAATGGTGGCTATGGGAAGTTCACTGGATGAGGTCAGCGGGCTCTGCGGGCTGCATTCACTTCTCTCTTGACTTTACCGTCTTTGATGAAAAGGTGGGCTCACAAGAATGTGCTGGAATCCGAAGCACCTCTTTGGCCCATCTCCCCCCTGAACCTGGCCAGTCATGTGGGCAAGCCTGCTGCAAGTCCTGCTGCCTTTGTATTCAGAGTCTGTGTGTTTGCAGCATGTCCACGTTACAAAAGCCTCTTTAGGCTAGAGAGCACAGATATCTGCATTAGCAGCCTGTGCACAGAACACACCAGCACCTCTGTCTCTGCTGACCCTGCCCTGGGCACACGCAGGAGAGTTCATATCTGATTGGCTGACAAATGACCTGGGTGGGGTGGTGCTATGCTGAACCTGAACCACAGTGAAATCATTGGCCAACACTCAGTTATACATAGGGCACAGGACTGGATGTCGAGGATGTAGTTCAGGCTACCAGGCTTGAATACGCCACCTCTTCTTTCAGAGGTTCAGTTTTCTTCTCTTAACATGGGGATGGGAACAAATAGATCAGTGACTGTCACTGGAGGTCAGGATCCGGGTGGTAGGTGGTAAAGTTGACTCAATGAACCAGGACCAACTTTACAGGCAGATGATTCTGAGGCAGAGACAGAGAGCACACAGGTGACCCTGGAGCACCTTGAATCACCAGAAAGAACAGCAATAAGGAAAGTCACGTGATGGACTTACATCCAAGGCAATGGGACCCAGATGATGAAATTCCTCATGCCTGGAACCTAGAAACAGCAAACCCAGTGCTCCTGGATTATAACCTCAAGGAGAAAATCGACACCCATGTGTCCCCCCTGATGTGCAGCATGTACTGAGTGATGGAATAGAAAAGTAAATAGGAAAGAGAAGTCTTCCACACAGACAAATAAATGCCAGGACATTTTGCCAGATCCTCCACCCTCTAGGAGACAGCACGGGTCTCTGCTGCCTCGGGATGCACCAGACACAGAAACACAAGTCATGGTGGCACATAACCTCAACAGGGCCACATGAGAAAGCCACTTGCCCTCTGGGAGCCTTCATCCTCAAACACGTAAGCATCACCAAAACCACTGACAGCCAATCTGTGAAACACGGGCCACCGTTCTCAAAGCTTGGAGGGTAGGTGGTGGGAGCTGTTTGGTTATGAAAACAGAGCCTTTGTGTGTGGATCTTTTTGAAAGGATTTCCAAGAGTAGATGCTCGGGCTTGTCCTTCCACAGTGTGAGGGTGCAGTGAGGCCACATCAGATGGCGGCATCTTGATCCTGGGTATCCCGGCCTCCCAAAATTACACAAGGATAAACCTCTCCTCTTTATAAATAAGCCAGTCTCTGTGTGTGCCCCATGCACATGTTTGTGTGCATGTATACAGACGTGTGTGTGCACACATGTGTACAGCTCAGATTGATAACAGACGACTTCCTCTGTTGCTCTCCATCTTAGTTTTGAGTTCGTGGATTCAGCTAGGATGGATGGCCAATAAGTCCCAGAGATCTGCCCGTCTCTCCTCCGAAGCTCTGAGGTTACAGGCATGTATAACTGCACACAGTTTTTACAAAGGTCAACACCTATATAAAATTTAAAGTAACCAAATAAATAGATAGCCTAAGGATTTTCCAGTTATAGCAGCACCAAACACACTAAGACAGCTGAGAACTGTATCAGCCAAGAGGAGCCCCGCCTGGGAGACGCAGCAATTTAATGTAAATGGAAGCCTGGTAGGAACGTGAGAACAGCACAGGACATTTTCAGTATTACCATGACAGCACCAGCTCACTGTTTGATAAACGGAGTGCGCTAACATTCACATGTTACTACTCAGAGAAACTTGGTTGGGGCAGATAAGAACCCTCTGCACTATGGCCACAGCTTTTCTGTTGTTCGTAACGCTTCTAAAGTTAAAAGCCATTTTCTGGTGTCGGAAGTGTATGAGTGACGCGCGCAAACATGGGTAAGGTCTGCATGTTTGCAGAGCAAGCGAGTTCCAAGTCTTCCTGGGCTGACGGGCTGTGTGGAAGGAAGAACAAAGTCCACACCCCAAATCTCAGCACAACCATTCACCCCCAGGGTGAGTCATTCATCTGTCCTCAAGCCAATTTTCCTCACCTGTTCCACAAAGGCAATACCCATCCTGTCTCAGGGTTATTTTATTATGAATAGCTGTGTGTCTTAATTAGTTTTTATTGCCATGATCTAACACCATGGCCAAAAGCTACTCAGGAAGGAAGGAACTCATTTCAGCTTACCTTTCCACATTCTATTCCCTTAGCAGAGGAAGTCAGGGCAGAAACTCAAAGCAGGAACCAACCCAGATGGAGGCAGGAGCTGATACAGAGACCATGGAGAAACCCTGCTCACTGGCTTGCTCCCCACGGCTTGCTCAGCCTGCTTTCTTACACCATCCAGGAGCACGGGTCCTCGGGTGGCAGTGCCCTCAGTGTGGCTGGGTCCACCCAAATCACTCATCAATCAGGAAAATGCCCCACAGACTTTCCCACCGGCTGACTTGGCGGGGCATTTCCTCAAATGAGGTTATTTGTTCCTGAATGCCTCCAGCCTGTGTCAAGTTGACAGAAAACTAGCCAGCATACTGATGCCCAGGGGAGGCCAGCCCCTTTCTGACTGAATATGGAGGAGGGGTAAATGAGGCAGGGGTGGGGAGTGTAAAGTAAATAAATTAATCAGAAAAAAAAAAACCCTAGCCAGCACATGGTTAATAAGGGGGTGTTGGGGAGCACACAACACAACTGCAAAGGCAGAAGTTTCCTTGGTCCCTTGGCACATTTGCTCTCCAGCTTTTACATTCTTTCAGCCCCCTCTTTGGCAATGATCACTGAGCCTTGGTGGGGTTGACTGTGGATGTCCACCGATGGCTAAGAAACAGGCTACCACATCACAGTAACAGTCACCGGATCTCAGGAGCTTCCCCAGTGGTTACGGGTTGAGGCAGCTTAGAGCAGTGATCTATGGACATACATAGACATGCTTAGAAGGCAATTTGACAGGCACATCACACCCATCTAGAAAACCCATAGAAGCAGCTTCCCCACTGGGGCCTATGTCCTCCCCAGGCACAGGTTTAGTTCCGGCTTACAGGACTAAGCTTGAGTCCTGTCTTGTAGAGTGGGCCTTACATCCAATCAGAAGGCTGTCGGTCTCTCTCACCCACGATAGCTGAGCTACTACTGCAGAAGCAGACATACCCCGCCATGCATGTCAGTATATCAACACACAGTTCATAGCCAATCAGGAACAGGGCTGACAGGTCTCCACCAGCAGCCTACACGGCCCCCTCTGGCACTCTAAAAGCCAGCTAGCAGGGTGGGAATTTCCAGCTCAGTCCCAGCTAATTTCTCCGTGTCCTATAGTCAAGGTATGGACGTGCAATGTCTTCAGCAATAGGGTCTTATCATCTAGTCTGGCATATAACCAACAGCAGTAGCAATGCCTTTATGGTTTGTGGGACCTCAGGGACCTCCCTGGCCAACAGCTCACCAGGAGATAACCCACCCCTGGCATCAAGGTTATCATTCAATAACCATATGGTTTCTGGGAGTGTCCTTTCCCACCCATGTAGGGTACACCTTTTAGATTTAAACTCTGTAGCTATTGTTTTAACAACCCATTTCTCCTTTTAATTAACCCAGTCCACATAGGGCTGTAAGGGAGGTGGAGTGGTATTGTATCTGATTGTCTCAACAATGTCTTTCCAAATCTGCAAAACATTCAGAGACTAGCATTATGTCCACACAACAAAACCTTTTCCAGAGCAGGACAAGGCAACATCCTGAACCATCGTTCCATAACAAAGATAAGCTTGGTGAGGCATTCTCAAAGCCTGTTCTCAGCAAGGGTCAGGCCATCCCAGAAGCTCACAAGTAAGACGTTATTAACGTGGGACATAAGCAAGGTCTAATACAAAATGGAGAGTTTCCATTCATTGTATCAATTGTATCCATAGTATCGATCGCTTTCACCACAGATGGAAGTTGAGCACAAGCGGAGATAGAAGGTGCTGTCTTAAATAGCCCTCTGCACCCTTAGCCTTCCCTCTGAAGCCATTGTGTTTCTATACCCCGCAGCTCTTCCTGGGAACCACCCTACATTCCCCACACCTGATAAACTCAGAGGACCTGACTACACCTGCTCAGACCTACTTGGGGCCAAAGGTGAATGTGTCCCTGCTGTACCTGTTGACTCCCTGGGACATGGTGGCCCTGGACTGGCACTGTGGCTGTAGCCTCCGCAATCACCATACCTGGCTGTTGGGGGAGTTCCTGGCTGAACAAACCATCTCCATGCCTAACACAACCTTTTGCAGGAGGAAGACATATACCCCTTAGTCTGGGGTTAGGGGAGGGGTGGGATTGCCACCCCCGGGACAGTCTTAATCATCTTCTGTATTTAATCAAGGACACCTCTGTGAACTACTCCTCAGGGAGAAGCTCCTTGGCATACAGTGTGGCTTTTTGTCACCTTTTTCCTCGGGAACTCCAGCTCCACACAAATCCTGCCACATTTGTCTTTGAGAAACCCTAACAGACCTCTTCCTTGCCTTTACACTTTAACTATCTCCTCTCGGTTGTCCTACCCCTTTCTGAACTCTGTTTACATGCTGGTCTAAGTCACTGAGATCTGCTAAAGCCCTTCCTGCTTTATAAAGGTCTTGCCCCACCAAATGGACTCAGCAAAGCCGCTCAAGCTCCATACGAGTCTTGAGGTCCCTGCAGGATCAGCCTTTTCTTTAACTCTTCTGTGAAATGGTTCCATCGGACTCAGTGAACTGGCTTCAAACACAGCTTCTGTTACTCCTAGTTCCCTCAATAGCATCTGTCCTCCTCTCTGGTCCTCTAGTCACTGATATTTATGGGGACCGCAGACAGAGATAGCCAAGCGTTCCTAGTGGCTCTGATAAGCCAGTCTGTCAGGGACCTATTTCCCTCATCCATTCTCAGGTTATGTAGCCTTTGCCCTAAGGAGAGATGGGAAGTTACACGACTCGGTTTCCTGCCTCCACAGCAGCCAGACTGATCCCATCCACTTCCATGTCCCAGGCCTCACAAGCCAAGCTGAGACAGGCTCTCTCACTGTCAAGTCTCCCTAGATTCCAGAAGGTCAAGTGCTGAGTGTTTCCTGATCACACTAGGTTCTTGTCTTAGCCCTGGTTAAAGCCCCCATCTGCACATCAGATTACGGATTTTTCCTCTTCTTATTTCCATGAAGGTTGGACCTGAGGGGTATCTTTAATGGCTTTTACTACCTCTCTTTCATTCTCTTCTCCATCAAATTTAGTTGCCAATGGGAGGCTAACACAGAGGATACTGGCTATACCTCCCTTTCTTGTTGCAATTGGTCCTTTATAAAAACAAGTTCCTTCTGTGAGTTCGAGACCAGCCTGGTCTACAAGAGCTAGTTCCAGGACAGGCTCCAAAGCCACAGAGAAACCCTGTCTCGAAAAACCAAAAAAAAAAAAAAAAACAAGTTCCTGCTCGGCTGCCATCTCAGCCTTCGAGTGCATTGCTTACACACAACAGAGGCCATGCAACCTCTGCCACTGCCTCCCTACAGTCTCAAATGATGGAGGAAGGTCATTGGTTAAATAATAAAGAAACTGCTTGGCCTCATAGATTAAAACATAGGTGGGAGGAGTAAACAGAACAGAATGCTGGGAGGAAGAGGAAGTGAGCTCAGAGGTGCCATGCTCCCCTCTCCCGGGCAGATGCGATGAAGCAAGCCGCCAGGTCAGACATGCTGAATCTTTCCCGGTAAGACCGGTGCTACACAGTTTATTAGAGATGGGTTGATCGGGATATCAGAATTAGCCAGTAAGGGCTAGAGCTAATGGGCCAAGCAGTGTTTAAAAGAATACAGTTTGTGTGTTGTTATTTTGGGGCATAAGCTAGCCAGGTGACCAGGAGCTGGGGAGGCAGGAACACAGCCCGCAGTGTTGTGGAAGACCATAAAACTTCCTCTAAATGTTTAACTGTTTTCAGAGCATCTCCCTACTCACATGAGTAGACCCCAGTACCCAGCAGGAATGCCACCCCATATCACACAGACAAAGACGGCCATCCTGGGAATCCTCCCACAGACCCTACTCATCCTGATGGCTCAGCCTTAGTTAAAAGTCTCACTACCCATAGCAAGAACCATGCAATCGCTGTCTTAGCACACAGACACAGGAGCACACACCATACAGCAGATGACAACTGTATTGGCACGTCCTCCGTGGGCACTCCCACTTCGGGCTTCGCAGCCTCAGTAACGTGCCTCACTATCCTTATCCAGGACCAGGCACTCACTCCTCCCAGCTCGTCTTTGGTTCTATCAGGTCCCTGTTCAGGTGCCAATTATGGTTCCTGCCCCACTAAATCCGAAAGTCAGAGGTGGGGACTATTGCTTGACAAATTTTTTCCAGGGGAGATGCAGCACGTGTCTGCTCATCCCAGACAGGAATCCCATAACAGACCAAAGTCTAACTTGGTGGACTAATGAGTTTTATTGGGGTTACTTACAGGAGCAGAAATGACTCAAAGACAGCTGTGTCACCAAGGCCCATCCCAGTATGAGTGACAGTTCATAAAAGCTGGGAAGCCTGGAACTTATTGCACAGCCTGCAGGCAACGCAACAGATTGGAATGTCCTTTTTAAGAGACTCTGGCCTAAACTTCTTCCAGGTAGCTGGTCTGGTCTCAGGGTCTTTGCAGCTCAGCTCCATTTCTGTCTGAGAGGGACTCCCAGCTTTAATTGCTTACTCTCACAGGAAGGGGCCTAGCGAATCTGGTCAGCTTCAGGGACTTCCTGAAGCTAGTTGAGTTGTTCACCATTGACTTAAGGAGCTTGCTGCAGGACAGAATATTTCAATCTCAGAGGAAACCGTTACACAACAGGATCCCACAATCAATATTTGAATTAGGCATTCCAGTATTGCTGGGACTTAAAAGCATTGTACCCACAAAACCGGTTCCTAGCCACATGCTCCCTTCCTCTGGCTGGGTTCTTTGCCCAGTTTACAGTCACCAGGTTCTTGTTGCCTAGAGCTCTTTCACACAGATGGCTAATGAGAAGCAGTGCTCAGTACCTACTGGGATGTGGGCAGGACCATGACTTGTTAAACCTTGGTGGATGCTAATCAGCCCCAGCAAGAAGCAGGACCTCACCTCCTGGCGGATAGATAGCCTGGGACACCCTGGCAGTGAAGGAGAGTCTCAGCATCTGCTGCAGCCCCACACCATATTTTACAGAGGAAATTCGAATTCTCTCGTCATCCCAGCCTTGATTAACCAAAGTGTCATCCGTGGCTTAGAAAAGGCAGCTATCTTAGGCAAGCGTCCACCTACGTCTTATCTGTATTATGAAAGTAGGTCCAGCAGATGCTAGAGAAGCAAAGAGGACCCAGAGCCCTAGTCAAGGACCGCAATATGCAGAACTGAGAGTCACAAACAAACCCCAAAGCTCTTTTAGCCCTGAGACCAAAGACTAGAAAAACAGGAATTTCCAGTCAGGAGTAGGCTACCTTCAGTTTTGTACCAAGAAGTTCTTACACGCAGTCCTTTTTCTGAATCTTGTTTCAGCTACAACCTTTAGGTTTTCTCTCTGACACCTTATTATTGGTCTGACCCCTTAATGACACATGTATACGCTTAAGATCACACTGGGACATGGAGCCTAAGTGGGCCAGGGCTTACACTATGTACGTATGCATGCTTCTAAGATGAAAGTGTCCCCCTCTCCTATGGACAGAGGCAGTGAGCATCTGTGGAGGTGGATACAGCTTAACTTACCCAACACAGTCCATAAACAAACCATGCACAGAAACCTGTCAACAAATAGCCATTCACCAAACTTTGCTTCTTCTCATGTGGAATGTTCCAGAGAAAAAGTCTCCCTTCCATAAGTTACTCTCAGATACAAAAACAAATACATAGATGGCCACATAGGCAGATAAAGCTTCCATCAAACACCAAGTGACTGGCTGAGTGTGCTGGCGTACATCTTTAATCCCAGCACTCAGAAAGCAAGGGCAGATGGATCTCTGTGATTTATCGGACCAGCCTGATTTACAGGGTCATAATGAGTCCCAGGCCAGCCCAGGCTACTTAGTGAGACGCCGTCTCAAACAAACAACACAACACCAAGAGACAAGATTCGTCCAAACCATCCTTTGTTCCATGGGCCATTGCATCATCTAGCTCACGTTTTATGATTTTTCTGACTCCTGCAGTCTCTCTTCCCCACAATGGACAGATGAATAGCCTCGCAGAAATGTACTGTTTAACCTTTACATCTGACAGCCAGTCTTAGGGTGAACACATAATCCCCTGTCCAGAAACATATGGAGGGTCTCCAGCTGGCAGAGAATCCAGCCATGCACACCCTGGGGTTCCTTTCAATTCCTACCTTCCAGCTACAAAAGCTAACTCACTGTCCACTGTGGCTCGGCGCTCTTTTCACCTGAAATGTCTTTCTCACTCCTTATTTCTGAAATGTTTGGATTTTTGAAATTGCACCCCGCTCCGAGGCCCTATGCGATCAGCATCCACTCCAGCAGATCTGTCCTGTTTAGAATTACTCTCCTTGACTCAAGGAGTATCGGGGAAACGTAATCCATCTAGAAGGAGGCTAACAGGATTAAATGTGGTGACGCTGCTGCTTCAGTAAATACAGACAGCTGCCTCTCCTTTTTTCGGAGCTACTCCATAAAGGGAATGACTCTCATCACGCTGCTGTGCTTTGTCCTTCCCCTACCCACCTTTTGGTTCATCATCCCAAGGTCCCATCATGCATCCTCCTTTCTCTCCTGGGACCTGCCTAAGGGTGTATAGGTTGATGGCCCTTAGAAACCTCCTCAGTTGTCATAATGTACACTGAATTGCTGAGCAAGATACGATCACCGGCTTTGCCTCTCTCTCAAGTTGCTACTGGACATTTCCATGCTGAAAAGGCCTCCAGCTAGGCGTGATTCGACCAGAAGCATCCTTTCCCCTAAGTGATAAAACCAGAAGCACCCTTTCCCCTAAGGGAGTTTCTCTCCTTTCCCTGACAGGAACTGGGCATCATAAATAACACAGACAGGTGGAACTGAGAGTCTGAAGGTACTTTCTGGCTACTTTGTATACTCATTTCAAAATAAGTAACACATTTATAACACTAAAATACAGAAGATACAATTCCAATCCTACCACCATCTTCCCCGTTTCCTACTGCCCATTCCTGGGGGAACCTGGCATTAGCAACCTCTTGTGTATCCCTCAAAATATTTTAGATTTGTACATACATAGGGAGTAAAAGTAAATGTTTACCAAGCGGCTCTCTGGAAAAAAAAACCCTGATGTGCCAAGCTTGTTGATTTCCATGGGGTACCTACTCCCACCGTGACTGATGCACGCATCAACACAAGTCATCAGCAAGGACCTGGGAGGAGACACACGTGCCCTAGGGGCTGACTGTGTGCCATTAGCTTTGTGTATGTGCACATGTGTAAACGCATGTATACATATCTGCATCGGCACATGTGAAATATACTACATAGGCATGTATTTTTACTCAATGGATAAGATGCAATCCCTTTGTTGGATAGTATATGTATAAGCAAGCATTTATGATTCTACTTGTTGCTTATATCATAACTTAAGGGGAAGGCTTATGCTTTCATTCGTCCCACGAAATTCCCAATGTAGCAACTGCAAATTCAGAGAATGCATATGCTTGTGACCTTGACAGATCCTGGAACGGAGACCAGTTCAAACTTCCACCCAGTATTTGAGTACCTGCTTCCTCAGATCCTCACCAGTGCTACCGGGTTACGTGGCTTGTGGAAACCTGGCATGTGGGAAAGAGCGCATTATTAAGGTTTTCATGTGTATTTCTTTTTTGCAAATGTGATTAAAATTTTAGTATGTTTAGGAGTCATCTCTGTACTCTCGCACTCTTTCCCTCCAGAGAAACCTGGAGTAACCTGGAGCCTTTCTCTTTCTATACAGATAAAAGCACATCTGTGGAGTATAAAGTATTACTGCTTCCCTAAGCTTGTTTTTAGTTGTCTTTTGACATAACTGAAAAGATTTGGTCTTGTGAAAATGATGGGCATTCATTCGGATGGATCAGCCTTCTATTTGTTAGCTTCTGAGTTTGTGTCGTATCTGGGAAGAATTTTCCATCTCTACTAACTATTAAAGTGGGAGTCTACCTCATTCTCCTCGCTGTTTTAATGTTCAATTTTTGCTTCATCTGGAACTTATTTTTGTAGAAGATAGAACATAGATTCCAGCTTTACTGTTTCCCAAAAGAACCATCTTTGCCTTCTCTCTCAACCTCTACTACCAGCCCCTACCCCCAGGAAGTATCATACTAATTTTAAAAGTATTTTGATAACATTTCTCCACTCTTGTTCTCTTGTGACCGCCATGTATCTTTGGTCCCAGCCTCTGACCTCTACCAGAACCAAATGCTTTCCTCCAACACACAACTGCCCCGGTAACTAGACGCCATTGCTGTCTGTTCTTTGTGGTCATCAACACCTTAGATGGCAGCATGGGTCCTTCTTTAGTGACTCCCCAGCTCCAGAGAAAACAAAGCTGCTATGTCTACATATGCAAGAAACCAGCTTAAAGCTGTTTTGAACCTGTGAGAGCAAAACCAAGTAGGCTTCCTCATTAGGCTTTCAAGACTTCAAAGGGTCTATGATGTTCATCTTTATTGTTGGCTTGGTTGGATTGGGAGTCCCTTAGGAGACCTCCTCCTCCTCCTTCTTTTTCTCATACTTTTTTAAATTGTTTTTATAGAGCTATATATTTTTCTCTGTTCCTGCTCCCTCCCCTTCTTCTACCCTCCCCTTCTACCCTCTCCCACGGTCCCCATGCTCCCAATTTACTCAGGAGATCTTGTCTTTTTCTACATCCCATGTATATTAGATCCATGTATGTCTCTCTTAGAGTTCTCTTTGTTGTCTAGGTTCTCTAGGATTGTGAATTATAGAGTGGGGTTTTTTTTTTGTTTGTTTTAGGTTTTTTTTTTTTTTGCTTTATGTCTAAAAGCCACCTATGAGTGAGTACATATGATATTTGTCTTTCTGGGTCTGGCATACCTCAATCAATATGATGTCTTCTAGATCCATCCATTTGTCCACAAATTTCAAGATGTCATTATTTTTTTTTTGCTGTGTAGTACTCCATTGTGTAAATAAATGTACCACATTTTCCTTATCCATTCCTCAGTCAAGAGGCATTTAGGTTGTTCCCAAGTTCTGGCTATGACAAACAATGCTGCTATGAACGTAGTTGAGTACATGTCCTTGTGGTATGATTAAGCATCCTTTAAGTATATACCCAAAAGTGGTATTGCTGTGTCTTGAGGTAGGTTATTTCCTAAGAAATCGCCATACTGATATCCAAAGGGGCAGTACCAGTTTGCACTCCCACCAGCAATGCAGAGGTGTTCCCTTAACCCCATATCCTCTCCAGCATAAGTTGTCTTCAGTGGTTTTTGATTTTGGCCATTCTGATAGGTATAAGATGGAATCTCAGAGTTGTTTTGATTTGCATTTCTCTGATGGCTAAGGATGTTGAGCATTTCCTTAAGTGTCTTTCAGCTATTTTAGCTTCCTCTGTTGAGAGTTCTCTGTTTAGATCTGTACTCCATTTTTTATTGGATTATTTGTTCTTTTGATGACCAATTTCTTGAGTTCTTTGTATATTTTGAGATCAGCTCTGTCTGATGTGGGGTTAGTGAAGATCTCTTCCATTCTGTAGGCTGTCGTTTTGTCTTGTTGACTGTGTTCTTTGCTTTACAGAAGTTTCTCAGTTTCAGGAGGAGGAGACATACTTCTCTCCCTGTCTGTGAGGGCATTTCTAGAGAGGTTTGACTGAAGACAGAAAGACATACCCTAAATGTGGCCAACACTATCTTATGGACTGGGATCCAGAATAAATAAAACGAAGAACATGAGCTGAGAACCACTATCTACTCCTCTCTGCCTCCTGACTGTTGCTACATGACCAGCATGCTCCCACAGCCCTGCCTTCCCCAGGGTGATGAACTATAACCCTAAACCATCAGCCAAAACAAACCCTTCCTACCTTAACTTCCTTCTGGCCAGGCCTTGCGTCACAGCAATGAGAAAAGTAACTAACACATACCCCGAACTCAGCTCAGACCCTGGACAACCGAGCTACACTGGAATGAGAACCAGCAACTGGTTTTCCGCTCCTGTGAGGGCTGCATCAGCCGCTAGGTCGTTAGACCATGTTCAGATTCAGTTACAAAGGTTACAGAAGCTCAACTTTGGTCTCAATCCCCACTAGCAAGTAAACAAATCCACGTGCAGCGTCAGAGAGAGAAACTCCAACCCTGCTCACCGCTTCCACGTGGCCTCCTGCAACCTGAAAGACACAAAAGGGCAGGACTTTGCACATCTCCTGCTCCCAGGAGGACTCCCCAGCCACCGTCTCTTTTCTCTTCCTTGTTCAGATCTTTGCAGCCTGAATCATGACCCACAAGAAAATAGAACTTTTCTCCCCAGGGTCCCAATTAAAATCCAGACTCTTTCCCTTTGAGCCACATATCACCATGGTAATTAATGAATTCTCTGTCTACATCCTCTTCTGGACTGTGAAGTCCTGAAGGTGGATTCTACCGCTAATTCCCCCCACCACATCCTGTTTCCAGAACCGTCTTGGAAACAGTCTGGTACTCGGAATGAAATTGACAAATGCTTATGAAATGAATGAACATAAAATCTTAACTTCATGCTTAAGTCTAGAGAGGCACTTACGTCGAGTTTATTGACCCTGGTGAAATTAAGGTTACATAGGTTCCACAAAAAAAAAAAAAGCAAAAAAGCAAAAAAGCCGGGCGGTGGTGGCGCACGCCTTTAATCCCAGCACTCGGGAGGCAGAGGCAGGCGGATCTCTGTGAGTTCGAGACCAGCCTGGTCTACAAGAGCTAGTTCCAGGACAGGCTCCAAAACCACAGAGAAACCCTGTCTCGAAAAACCACAAAAAAAAAAAAAAAAGGTTACATAGGTTATTTAGTGTTTGCCTCTAAGCACTCCGGCTCATTTCCCACAGCACTGATGATTCAGGAAGGAGAGTTTGTTTTAGAAGACTTAAACTTTAATTTAAATGTCTTATGAATATTAGGATACTTGACACAGGATTGGAAATCTTTACTACACCAGCCTTTAACACATGAGGGGAGAAATGCAGCGTTTGAACCAAAAAAAGAGGGGGGGAAATAAGATAACAAATTACAGATATCGAGAGTCTGTGATCCTCTCCTGGTTCCCCATTAGGAACCACAGCAACCGGACTTGATGCTGTGATTTTCCCGTTCATGGCCACTCTCGGCAGGGGGATGACTCCTGTAGGGGTGTTCATCCCACCCACACCTCCTCCAAGAACTGAGAGCACCACCTCCCCTCTCATCCCATGAGTAAACAGGCAGTGACAGTTTCCATCCAAGTACATTTTGTAGGAAGGAAACCAATTTCCCAACTTTAAATCTGCACGCCATTATCCTATAACATCATATTCTGCTCTTGCTCGCTAGAAGCCATTAGACAGCAGGTCCGGGAAAAATCAACTCGAGAGAATAAATCATGTGATCAGAAACTGAGATGTCACCAATCGTGTGCTTATGTTCTTCCAAAATAAAGAAAATAGCTCATCAACTTCAAAGGAATCTGGTAAATAGCCAAAGAAGCAATTCTAGCCTCTCGGGCTGCTGATCCATGCTCTGTGAAAGAATTCTCAAATTTTCGCCTGAGAGTAGAAGGTCAGACTGCCTGCCGGAGGCCTCTGCAAAGCCCCTGGAAATGAATCTGTAATCCCCAAACTTCCCACAAATGAGGGGTTTTTACAAACATATTCTATTCTATGTTTTCTAAAACTTCAGATATCTCTGGTTGTTCCTTATTGCTATATTAATATATATGTTCAAACATAAAAAAATGCATAGCTGTATTGTCCAACAGACTACATAGTATGAGCTCTATATGCAATTTTAACTTAAGTCATCAATTAAAAAGAACAAAAAGAAATGAATGAGATCATTTTTGAATCTACGTCCTAATATGTCTAGAATATTACCATTTCGCATGTAAGCAATACAAATGTTTCTGAGATATTTTTTACATTCTTTCATACTCCGTCTTCAAAATTCAGTATGCATTTTAAACACACAGCACACCTTGGTAAGGAATAGACACAACTTAAGTGCCCAGTAGCCGCTTATGACCAATAGCTGCCCAGTGGACAGGGCAGACACAAAACCCATCCCCAAAAACACAGCGCTCAGCTTCAGTAACTGTCAATCACTCACTGGCCACCTCATTTTCTCTACACTTCCTCCCGACCCAAATGCTAAGGCTTATAGCTCTCTCTCTTAACTATTGGCCTTTCACGTTGCTGTCTAAAAATCAAACTGAGGTTTGTAAGTGGTGGAGCATGTGTTAGTACCCCAGTGGCAGTACCCCAAAGGTCCTGGGGGAGGTCCCCAGCACCACAGGAGGAAATCAAATACTCTGAAGACCCCAACATGACAGTTTCAGTAAAATACTTTATCATCTGGATGCTTCTCCGCATCCATCTCATGTAGCACAGTGTAGCACCAAGATGCAAAGCCACTGAGTTACTAGATGGCCTGGAACTCACCAAAATCTGCCTGCGTCTACCTCCTGAGCACTGGAATTAAAGGTATTATGCCTAACCTCAATATGGTATGTTTAAGCAGTGAGGAAAAAACATGAAGTGTTGATTCCTGGCATCCCAGGGATGAACCTTGAAAACAGAATCCTGGATGAAAGTCATCAGACACAAAAGGTCACAGGTTGTGTGTCTTCCATTACAGAACAGGAGAGTACACACAGATACAAAATAGGGGTAGTAAAGTGTCCTAAAATTAGTTATGGTGATGGTCGCACAACTATGTGCATATACTAAGAACCAGTAGTGGTACATTGTGTACCTTAAATGGATGAATTGCATGATATATGAATTATGGTTGTATGTTGGCTGATTTCTTAGTTAGCATTTCTATTGCTGTGAAGAGACACTATGACCATGGCAACCCTTATTAAAAAAACACATTTAATTTAGGGCTAGCTTACAGTTCAGAGGTTTAGTCCATTTTTGTCATGGGGGGAAGCATGGTGCCATGCAGGCAGACATGGTGGCAAAGAAGAAGCTGAGAGCTCTCTATCTTGATCGGCAGGCAGCGAGAAGAGA
The DNA here is from genome assembly GCF_037038515.1 of Microtus pennsylvanicus. Classification (NCBI taxonomy): domain Eukaryota; kingdom Metazoa; phylum Chordata; class Mammalia; order Rodentia; family Cricetidae; genus Microtus; species Microtus pennsylvanicus. Next base: position 8,453,862 of record NC_134599.1, read on the forward strand.
CACTGGACCTGGCTTGAGCTTCTGAAACTTCAAAGCCCACTCTCAGAGACACACTTCCTCCAAACAAAGCCACATCTACTCCAACGAGACCGCATCTAACGGTGCCACTGTGAGCCTACGAAGGCCAATTTTATCCAAACCACCACACACGAAATATGCCTCCACAGTGGCTGTCTTAAAAAGTAGTGGCCAAAGAGGCTACATACATACAATGCGTTTATACTATATTATCCAGACGCAATACAAAATGACAAAACTGCAACAATAAACTCCAGCCACCAACTCTCCTCCCTCCGAGTCACCTGACCCAGACACTTTAAGCTAGAGAACTTTATTTGGGGATCCCTGAATCATTGTAATTAAAGTCACACGAGAGGGGGCTGGAGAGATGGCTCAGTGGTTAAGAGCATTGCCTGCTCTTCCAAAGGTCCTGAGTTCAATTCCCAGCAACCACATGGTGGCTCACAACCATCTATAATAATAAGGTCTGGTGCCCTCTTCTGGCCTGCAGGCATAACGCAGAAAGAATATTGTATACATAATAAATAAATAAATAAATAAATAAATAAATAAATAAATAAATAAAATTAAAAAAAAAGCCACACGAGAAACAGTGGTTTAGATCAAGACTTCAGACAAGTGACAAAGATTCATACGACAGAATGGTAATGGCTGTGGTGCATGATGGGAAGGTAACCGTTCTCCAACTCCAACTTGGAGGGGGCAGAGGAAGGCTTCCTGGAAGCTGTGCCCACACTGAAGCGGGACCCATGAGTAAACATGAGGAGGGTGAACACAGATGAGCAGTGTTGTAATAGGAGCGGCGGGGCTGCGTCCCCAGCACCCCGCCCGCCTGGCTAGCTTATGCCCCGAAATAACAACACACAAATTGTATTCATTTAAACACTGCTTGGCCCATTAGTTCTAGCCCTTACTGACTAATTCCGATATCCTGATCGACCCATCTCTAATAAACTTGTGTAGCACCGGTCTTACCGGGAAGGATTCAACATGTCTGACCTGGCGGCTTGCTCCATCGTGTCTGCTTCAGACAGCAGAGCTATCACGTCTGCCCGGGAGAGGGGAGCATGGCATCTCTGAGCTCACTTCCTCTTCCTCCCAGCATTCTGTTCTGTTTACTCCTCCCACCTATGTTTTAACCTATCAGGGCCAAGCAGTTTCTTTATTGCTTAACCAATGAAATTAACAGATTGATATATGACACTCCCACATCAGAGCAGGGATGACTGTGACAAATAATACAAAAGATTCCTTTCCTGCGTGGCCCTAGTGGTGGGGTGCTGTCACTCAGTAGTGCAAGTGATGATTGGTGAGCTAGAAGGTCGGACAAGAGCTAGACCTGATCCTGAGGGACCTCAGAAATATTATTAGACTCTGAAGTATTCATTGATAATACAAAACGGCTATAAATATATATATATATAATATATGTATGTATTGTGTGCGCATACATGCATGTGTGCCAGCTCAAGTGCATGTGTGTACTTGCATATGGAAGCCAGGAGATAACCTGGAATGTCATCCCTCAGGTGCTACCCCCTCCTTTCTTCATAGGGCTTCTCGCTTGGAGCTCAACAAGAAAGGTAGGCTACCCAGCAAGCCCCAGGATCCAATTGTCTCCGCCTCCCCAGTGCTAGGATTACAAGAACCAGCCACTGCACCCAGTGTTCTGGGAATCAAACTGAGGTCCTCGTGGCTGCAAGGCAAGTGTTCTGTCAAGTGAGTCATCTCACAGACCCTGTAATAGACTTTTAATAACAACAGCATTAGCACAGACGTGAAAAAACAGTATATATCACATACATGGAATTTATCCTACAGTGTCTGTTATATTTAAGAATTTATGATCCGCCCTGTGGCCTTAAAGGGGGTTGTTCATGCAGATGCTTCCAGGGATTTCACTAGCTGTTCTGTTGCTTCAGCATAAACTTACAAAGGCATTAAAGTATTATGGATCAAACACTAGAAAATAGGACTGGGCAGGATGGCTCATGCCTGTAATCCCAGCACTTAGCAAGAAGAGGCAGGAAAATGATTAAGTTCAGCCTGGAGCGGCATAAAAACACCTTATATTTTAGAAAACAAAAACAACAAAACACTAGAAAACAAAACGACACATTCCAGCTGCTTTTTAAAAACATAATACAATGTAACCAAATATAATTGCATAATATTCTTTTTCAGTTGAGTGTTTTCTGTCAATAGGACATCAGATCCTTAGGTCAAGAATAGAAACAAGAAGAATCCACTCACCTTGCCTTCAAGACATTTAAAATCTGGGAAAGGGGACTGGGGAGATGACTCGGGTAGTAAAGTGCTCGCTACGTGAACATGAAGTCATGAATTAGGGTCCCCAGAACCCACAGCAACCTCAGCACCAAGAGAGACAGATATGTGCATGCATGTGTACCTGCATGAAATATGCAAATATTCCACACATGCACACAATAATTAATAATGTAAATAAAGTCAAAAGGGGGCAATACAGTTAAATATAAAAACTGGGCCAGAAAGCAAGGGAACAGGAAGGCCAGGAGATACAAAAGACCAAGAGCACAGAAAGGAAAGGAATCAACAGTAAACTCAGTCATCAGAAGTAGGAGCTCATTCACACTTTAAAAAAAAAAAATGTTTGGATAAGGCTAGTCGGGGTGGCATGGGCTTTGACCCCAGCATTCATCAGATAGAGGTAGATGGAACACTATGAGTTTGAAGTCACCCTGGACTACACAGAATTCTAGGCCAGCCATGAGATGCATAGTTAAACCTTATCTTGTTTCAGGTTGTGTTTCTTATGTGCTCTGACAGTTTGGGTTCACAGAGACTATGCTGCTGGAAGTAGTTTCTGAGCTGAGCCTTAAAAGATCTAGGTTCTTCCAGAGCAGGAATGAGATATCGCTGAAGGCAACAGGCATGCATGGGCAAGACCAGACAGACGCTCTGGTGACAAGGTCCAGGTCGCCAGCACACAGGTCAGGAATGCTGAAGCGAAAGCCAAGGCGGAACCTACTATCCCAAACCCTGAGCTAGCCAGGGAGTCTACAGTAAGTGGGTAGGGAAAGGGGGCTGGGGTTTGACTCTCGGTTCCAACGTTTATTAGAAGGGAACTGAACTGAGCGTTTCCTAGACTCCCTTGTCACTGAGGTACAACTCACCTGCTTTAATGAGGCTTTTAGGATGGAGAGAGGTGATGCACGGCCAGCTCTCTGCATCCAGGAGCAAAGCTGCGTCTCCAACATTGCTCATAACTATAAAAGCCTTCCAAGAATTTTTAACACTACAACAATGACAGTTCTTCAAGAACCTGCTTCACGGGACGTGGCAGACAGGAGAGAGGAAGGAAAATCCACTCGTAGGCCATGTTAGGGCAGAGTGAAATCCCTGAACTAAGGCGCTGCAGGGACTGGACAAAGCCCAAGATACTGAGACCAGGGTGGAGGGAGGCAGGAATGTGGTCTGAGCAGTTGTAACTGAGAGGGTAAAACAGAAGTTTCTAGAGAAGGCCGGAGAGCTGATGACTCCGTGGATCTAGACGGAATGGGGGTTTGCAGGAAACTGTACAGCTCTCAGTGTTGAATGGGAAGCGCATTCAGCTGTACAACTCCCACAGTCCCCGACACCTCACACCCCCTCACTTCCAGGGGCATTCTAATCCAGTCCTCCCCGGAGCTCTCCAAGTGGAAATGTCAATTAAGAAAAGGTAGTCCTGCCAAGAAGCTCATTATAAAAACAAATGATGGGTTATCCAGACCCTCATGCAGGAAGACGCACCACACACCTGCCCTCTTCTTGGCCACTGGCCCCTCAGGAGCCAATCATACCTTCTCTTTTAGAACCTCTCCACGCCCTCAGTTTCCCTGCAAGGGGTAGAAGGAGCAGAAATGCCTTTTGTTTCACAGAAAAGTCACCGGGGCACCAGCTGGGCTGAGTGGTCTCTGCCTCTGGGAGGAAAGGAACTGCCCAACTTTCCAGCCCTTTCCGAGCAAGATGAACAACATTGCACCTCGAGCTCATTGGCCACAGTGGGGAAGGGCAGCCTGATTTCTGTTTGAATCTGGCTGAAATGAAGATTTCCTTCCCTCCCCTATTAAAAGGCCCTGATCGACCAGGCCCACAAACCATACACTCACCCACAAAAATCAATGGCAGGAAAGCCTCGACCATTCAGAAGCAGTGCACCTGGAGCGCCTGATGCCGGCACCGCAGCGCCTACAGCCCGGTCTCAGATAGCATCGGAGCATTTTACCAGTGAGCTGCCTCACTGGGTTAACACTGGCTAAATAGTGAGACAGGAGACATCAGAGTATAGTGGATGGAGCTAAGGGTTTAGAGTCAGAAAGATAATGAGGCGCTCTGGGAGTTACTACTGACCCCAGGCAAATTCGTGAACTCGGGTGGTGAAGCCTGTCACGATGGTGAAGATTAGGACATTAAACGCCCTGTGCACTCTGGTAGTATCTGGCCTATAACTATTCGTCATTACTGAAAACAGATCTCAGAGATAAGACAGCAACTCTTTTAGATGAGCGACATGTCCATTGGCTGTAAAAGTGGAAATCATATTTTCACCTCTTAGAGGTAACCCGACACAAGAGAAAAACAGGCTAGAACCATGGTACTAGAATCATGTTTGCCTTGGGGCAAGTAGTTAACCCACAGGAGCCTGAATCCAATTCCCTAAAAAAATGTCTAGCTGTCTAGCTCTGATCAGGTTGGGCGAGTAAAAGGCAGTTTGTTACCAAGCCTGATTGCTGGAGTTTGATCCCTGAACCCCAGAGTGAGGAGAGAGAGAGAGAGAGAGAGAGAGCACTGGCTGCTCTTCCAGAGGTTCTGAGTTCAATTCCCAGCAACCACATGGTGGCTCACAGCCATCTGTAATGAGATCTGGCGCCCTCTTCTGTAGGCATACATGGAGGCAGAATGTTGTATACATAATAAATAAATAAAATCTTTAAAAGAGAGAGAGAGAGAGAGAGAGAGAGAGAGAAAGAGAGAAAGAGAGAACGAGAACTCACTACTGACGTCCTCTAACCACTAACCTGTATGCACAAACACAGGTTGGTGAGCACACACAAAAACACCTCAAAGGGGAGACTTAAAAAACAATCTAGCTAATCAGACTACTGTTAAGTTATTGAGGCGTCTATACAAAGTTCCCAGTCAACACCTCGATGGTTACCAGTGGGTGCTCAACAGCAGTAGATGTTGCCAGCTATTAATTTTCCAAATAAATAAGGGAAAAGAGGAAAAATCAACTGTGAAATGAACATTCTCACAATCGTGAGGAAGTTTACATTGGCTCATTCCATAAACGTGTATTGTGACCCTGCCGTGTGGTCGGCTGCGTTCTTAACACTGAGGCTAGAATGAGGAACAGGCCCAAGCCTCCACTTTCCAAGGACTTGCATGCATCCTAGTGGCAGGAGGCAGGCAGTGGGAAACACAAGATCATCCCAGGCAAGCTCTGTGAAGAGCCCCAAACTGGACAACATGGAGTTGATGGACAGGATGGACGTTTAGCTTGGAAGCACTGCCGTCTGCCTGATGGTTCTCGGTAGCCAAAAGGAAGTTCTCTTTGTAGGATACTTTGAGTGTGGAATGTGGATGGTCAAAAGACAGACCTATGCTTACCCCTCTCTGAAATTCATCTTTTGGCAGCTACAGTGTAAAATACAGTACCCAAATGTTCTCATCCAGAAATCAGAAGCCTAAGACACTGTGACATCCAAGGGGACTCAAATGCCCCCAGACACAAGGTGACAGACAACTTTACATCTCTCCCAACCCAAAGTCAGGAAGGCAGGCTGGTTCAGAAATGTCTGAAGGACACAAGGCAAGGCCACCGGTGACGCCGGAGGCAGCAAACGCCCTCTGGGCTCCTGAAGCCCCAAGGGGAGAGTGTTCTCGGTCCCCAGTGCTGACACGGTGGGGCGTCGCGACCTGGCTGGGGGAGACCAGAGAGCGAGGTGCCTGCACCGCCCGGTCCCAGCTCGCGGACGTGGTAAAGCCTCTCTCCTGGCCCAATGAAGCAGGTTTCCCATGCCTCCCACCTAGGCACAACGCCAGACTGTGCCCGGGACAGCTCCACCGCACAGCATCCTCCGGCACCCGCACGCGCTCCTGTGCTCCGCTCCTTCTCCCGGTCCATCCCGACCGGGCTGTCACTCGAGGGGCACAGCTCCACGGTGAGCAGCACCAGAGTGCTTTCTCTCAGAAAACTGGCGCTGACCCTGTAAGCGGCTGCCAGGTGGACCAGGACTTCCCGGGAGCAGCTCAGACATACTCCGGATCCTAGACTGGCAGCATGCCTGAAACTTCCCCGGAGCCTCCAGCTCGTCTTAATCCCAGCCCAGCGGACGCCTTGCTGCTCACCTGAGCTTTCCACAGCTGGGGACTCTGCTTGGTTCCCCGGTGGAGGTTTCAGACCGGGAAGGAGGCAAACCCGGCTTCTCCCGTCCCTGCAAGGCTCAGCCGACGGCAGTTCCAGCACCAGCCGCAGGAGACTGGGGCGCCGAGCGCCACTCGCCGACAGATGGTGGGCGGAAGCCCGCGCTGCTCACCGGCTCTCCTGGCGCGGGGGTCCCTGGTCCTCTGCCACTGACCGGCGTGCGATCCCAGTACCAGTTCTCAGTACTTTGCCCAGAACTTTAGGGCGCGCGCCGCGGGGTGATTAGCTGAAGAGCTGGAGCGAGGGGAGGGAGCTAGGAGGAGGAGCCTGAGTCTTCCCTGGGGGCGGAGCAACATGGGGGGGGCGCAGCAGAGTGGCTCCCACTCCCACCAATCAGGAGTCATCCGGGGAAAGGTGGTGGGACGTTGCACTTGGAAGCTGCCAGCGGATTCCGTGACGCCACCCCGGGTTCAGGGCGCGTAGAGGAGCCGAGGGTGGCGGTGGGTGTGGCTGGGCGGGGCAGCAGCTCCCGGCAACCCTGGGCAGTGTGCGCCCCGCCGGCTCTCAGTAAATGTTTATTGAATGACTAGGAGGGAGGTAAGGTCCGCGCGGGAGGAGCTGTTTTAAGAAAATTCCAGGGGACTAATGTAGTCCAACAGGGGAGGATCACTTGACCATTGAAAAGCGTGAGGTTAAATAAGAGGGAAATAAGTGGCGAGTCGAGGGGGTTTAGGCACACGATGTCTGGGAGAAGAATTGGTGTGGGAGACTAGGTTCCGACACTGGGGATGCAGCCTCCAGAAGCAGTTGGGTAGATTGGTGCGGGGGCACAGTGGAGCGGGAAGGGCAAAAGGGTTATTTTGTTCTTACAGTCCCCGTACAAAGGCCAGGAAAGAAAAATGCAATGTAGTTGGCGATTAAAACGCAGGAGCCTCTGGCTGGCTAGACGGCCAGACCCATCCGACTTCATGGCCCACTTGCTAGAATCCTAGCTTGGATGCCAGCCACTGATAATTAGAGGTCAATTTGCAGACCGCACATGAGTCCAGCGCCTCAGGTGGCGCGGTGGGCAGGGGATGATGAATGCCAGAAGCAGATGCGATCCTGCACCTGCGGTAAAGGCACACAAGGTTTCTGTCCTCTCAGAACCTACATTTTAGAAATGAAGCTGACGATAAACCAAAGAACGTACACATACATAAACAAGAAAACGTTGATGAACTGTTATCACTGAGACAGGGTCACGCAGAACACTGGAAGTAGGGAGTGGAGGGAGTGTCCCAGGTCCCTGAGGGCCTCTTTAGAAGGAAGAGGTTCTCAAACAGGCTCCCGAAGCGGGAAGGGCGCTGCCACTCTCGGTCTGAGGAAGAGCTTTCGCGACGTATTTAACCTCTTTAAGATCCTCCTGGCCGGCCTCACCGAGCAGGGCAGTTTGGGTCTTTTGGCTCAGTTACTGACACTCTAGGCGCTCCCGAATGCCAAGTACTCTCGCCAGCCGCCACTGGTAGCACTAGCCATTGTCAGTCTGACCCCATATTAAGGTTTCTGAGGCGCTCTCCACTACTATATAAACCACGTTTCATTCACCACGCTTGGATATTCGCCCTCTGGAACAATCGCTGACGCAGACTCTCTGGGGCTGCCTGCTTTGGCCCTAGCAGGTTGCAGGGGTTTAGGGTGTGTTCTTGGCTAGGACCTCAGATTCTCTAGACTCTGTGAGCCTTAGCACTTGGTCGGAGATTTCAGTATGAATGACACGGGGTTTCCTCTACTATCCCAAGCCTGGCGGTGCTAGCTGAGGAGCAGGCCTGATAGTGGCGGGGACCCACGCCCAGCTCAGATGCCTGAACCACTCTCACTTCTAGTAAATCTTCCCCAAGACATCCTCTCCCTGTTCCTCTCCCCACTTCCAAACCGCCTTGTTGCTTCTGGATTCGCTTTCCTCCAGGAGACAAGCCTTTCATCCCTGAGGAATGTCTTCGCTGCAGAGGAATCCAGCCTTTGGACTTCCCACACTGTGGTTATCATCTCCAAAGGTCACACTCGAGATTGTACAATCACATATAACCATGTACATACACACTTGTATGATTTGAGCCTGATTCATAGCTACTCTGAGGCTGTACCAGCCAAAGGGCCTGGTAGCCACAGGTTGGACAGACAGCTACTGACGTCTGGTCCTTGGCTTTCTCTTCTGTGTCTTCCAGGCTGCCTGTGTGTTCCGGTTGGTGATGGAGGCAGTTAAGGAGACAGGATGAGAGATGTGCTCATATTCAAACTGCCTTGCCTCCGAGAAAGAGGACTCTCAGTGAGTCTCTTCAGTTTCACTTCCTCTTCTAGACAAGCTTCCAGGCGCTGCCGCTCCTACAAATCAAGAGGGGGAAAGATTAAAGTTGAAACCCACGCAGAGTTAATTATCTCGCAAAAGCTTGTTACTGTCCTAAAATTAGCTTGCTCCACGGTCTTATTTTAGCGCGATGATCTGAATGTACTAGAGAAAGATCAATGGTTGCATAGTAAGTTTCTAGAGCTCTTTTCTCTGAACAGTTGAACATATACTGTTGATCCTTGTAGACACTCCACCACTGGGGGGGGGGGTTCTTTTGCAGTTGGCTCAGTGCTTTTCTTATTTTTACATGTATCTATTTAGTGTGTGTGTGTGTGTGTGTGTGTGTGTGTGTGTGTGTGTGTGTCACTGCATAAAAGCGGAGAGCAGAGGACAACTTGTGAGAGCTGGTTCTCTTTTTCCACGTGTGTCCTAGGGATCAAGCTCATGCTCAGTGGCAAGCGTCTTTACCCCCTGAGTCATCTCACTCATTTGGCTGAGTGGTTTTTTGCCTCTGAAATGCCTCATAGGCGAGCAGGTTCTTGTCTGTTTTTGCCTGTGGTTCATCGTAAAAGAAGCTGGTCAGAATGGAACGTAGGCAAGAACTACATGGGCTTCCGGCTTCTTGTCTTGTCATGATGACTCCCAGTTAAGGAGCACCTCTCCCACTTTGTGAAATGGAAATAGACTTTGTATTTATGGGGCTACTTCAAGAGTTTTACAATGTGCGATTGACATTCTGGGCCTAACAATTCTTTGTTTGTGGGTAGGAATACCTCTGTGCCTATAAACTGCATCTCTGCCCTCTACCTGCTCTGTCCCACCCAGATGGAGCAACCAAAAATCCTCAGACATTGTCAAAAGACCCCTGGAAGGCAGAATCAATCCTGGCTGAAAATTACCACTGGCTTAGCACATAGATCAGGAGGCAGCAGAAGTACCTGCTTAGAATAGGATTCTGGCCTCGAACCAAGGGTAAATTTTGCTTTCCTAAACCCCATCTGCACAATAGAAATCTGAATAATATCATCTCTTGAGGCTGTCTACGGATTAAATGGAATTGTATAATAGCCATTTTGCAGTGTCTTGACACGTGTACGCTACAAAAATCAGCTTCTGGTCTCACTGTCTTCCTGGGGGAGCAGGCACTGGCCTGCATGGCCTCACTGTCTTCCTGGGGAAGCAGGCACTGGCCTGCATGGCCTCACTGTCTTCCTGGGAGAGCAGGCACTGGCCTGCAGGGTCTCACTGTCTTCCTGGGGAAGCAGGCACTGGCCTGCATGACCTCACTGTCTTCCTGGGAGAGCAGGCACTGGGCTGTATGGACTCACTGTCTTCCTGGGAGAGCAGGCACTGGGCTGTATACTTTGTTTGCTGCTACTCCTGTTCCTGATTCATGGCAGATAACAGGAGTAAGTCAAAGCTGGGTTTATCACCAAGTTCAAATAGGGCTCAAAATTCTTAACACTGTATTCTAGGAAGCTATCACTGACAGAACAGCCTAAGTATGTAAGAGGGTACTGAAGGACCATCCCAGGGCTGAAGGATCCCTGACAGCTCCAGTGTCCTGCAGTGGTGACCACATGTGAGAAGGAAAACAGTTAATCATGTCACCAGCCTCACCTCTTTTATAGAGGGGAAGGATCTTGAGACCAAAGTTCCAGCATCTTTATAGTAATCATACAGCCCAGAGGCTCTAACTCCTGTTCCCTTAAGTTCTTTTGGCCATACCCATCATCTAAGGAAGCTGCAAGCATTTTCCTGGCCCAGTGCTTGAGGCAGAGGCAGGTGGATCTCTGTGAGTTGAGGCCGGTCAGGCCTACAGAGTGAGAGCCAGGTCAGCCATGGCTACATAGTGAGAACTTGGAGAGAGAGAGAGAGAGAGAGAGATAGAGAGAGAGAGAGAGAGAGAGAAGGATGAAGGGAGGGAGGGAAGGAGGGCGGGAGGGAGGGAGGAGGAAGCATGTCCGAAGCAGTGATAATTGCCCTATTCATTTTATGTGAAAAAAAATGAATTAAAGTATTTTTGTTGCGTAGGATTGATTACCTTGGAAGCTGTCTTTCAAAAGTGTTAGTAAGCGCATGACAAAATAACGTACAAGAATTCATCTATTCCTTTACGAAATGTAGATCACGCGCCACCTTTGTGGAAGAGGCATTCTTAGCAGGCTCTTGGTGACACACAAAGATGGATCAGAGGCTGTTCCTGCCTTCATTGCTTTCTGTTACCTCCAAAGGGCAGATCAAACATGTATATAAATAACTACGATACACGCTGCAGACTGGAATCTGTCCTGAGAGAGGCACCAAAACTATGTACAGACAAAAAGAGATTAATTATTTTGAGAATTAGAAGCAGAGTTACTTCCGGCATGGCTTTGTTGACACTTTTAACTTCTGATTTAAAATGTGTGCTTATTACAGTAAAACTATCCTTGTAAAGGAAGTTGCCATATTGTTAGAGTTCCTGGTTTAGATCCAATTCTTGCTAATGTACTTGGATACTATCTGTGCAACTTAGAGTCAAAGTTCATTCTAATTCTAAATGAGTCATTTGTTAAATCAGATGTTTAACTTTTCTGGAATGTCCTAGCTTACTCACCTTTAGGGACAACAGCACAGCTTTCTTCCCAAGCAGTTGGCAGAACCAGTCTTTTAAGCTTGTGTTTTACTGTGGGAACACACATAACAATGAACATTACGGGGTCAGAGGGAGAGAAGGGACAGAATTTCCTTCAGGACGGAACTACCCCAGGAGCACCGACTGATCTCTAAGTACCACCTCCGAGAACACACACATCTCATGCCATCTACTGACATTACTAAGAACAGCCCACGTGAGTTGTAGAAAACATTGTTTGCCAGGCGCTCCCAACCTGAGCTGCCAAGACTGCTGCTGCTCCTACCACTATCGGGAGTCTGCCTGTCAAATCAGGAAGATTTGGCAGAAATGCCAGGACACCCCTTCTGTTAATGCCACACCGGCAGAATGTGTGCCTCAAAGTCTGCTGTTCTCCTTATTACATTATTTCCAAGCCCACGCTCCTGTAGGAATGCATCTGATATATACATTCCAAATCACATCTGCAAATCTAGCTGCAAGGGAGGCTAGGAAATGCAATGCTTTGCTTTCTAAATTCTGTGCTATCGAAAAGCACACGAGAGGGAAGCTGGGTCAGAAAATGAGTGTGTTGGAAAAACTCTTGCCTGGCATGTGCAAGGTACTAGGTTCAATCTCAGTATTACAAGTAGAATGAACCAAGCCTTAGAACCTTTCATATTCATATATATGAGAGAGGGGAAGAGAGAGAAATAGAGTTGTGTGTACGTGAGTGATGGAATACATGTTCCATGCACACATGTGGAGGTTAGAAGACAACTGTTTCTCACCTTCCACCTTGTTGAGGCAAGGCCTTTCTTTGTGCTGTGTACTCCAGGCTGGCTGGTTCTTGAGCTTCTGGGCTACCGCCTTCTCTCTGTCTCCCGTCTTGTTACAGGAGTACTGGGATTATTAATATGGGACAGCATATGGGCTTTTTATGTGGATTCTGGGGCTTGAACTCAGGTTGTCAAGTTTGAGCAGCAAGCACTTTTATCCCCTGAGCTAATTCCCAGGCCCAGCTTCCTCCCTCCCTCCTTCTCCCTCTCCCTTCTTTCCTTCTTCCTTTCTTCCTCCCCCCCTCCGCGTGTCTTGCTTGTGGATTAAGATGTGAGCTCTCACTGCTGTTCAGCACCATGCCTGCCCACCTGCTGCCATTCATCCCACCATGATGATCATGTACTCCACCTCTAAAACTGCATGCCCCAAATAAATTCGTTCTTCTATATTTCTTTGGCCGTGGTCTTATCACAGTCATAGAAAAGTAACCAAGACACTCCTATAAGCCATTCTCTAAAGCAAATGATTAAACAAAAGAAGCACCTATAAGACCTCTGGCCATAGAACTCTCCCATGGTCTCCTATTGCTCTCAGGATGAAGACACAAACCCTGTTGAATGGGTCTCAGGACTCCACGTGACTGGGCATCCTCCTACTTCATCTGTGACACCTGCCCCTCCCTCTCTTAGTTCTCCGTACTGGCCTGCCTCAGCATTTTGTTCCTTCCCAACATGGGCCCTGGTGCATGGTGTCCCCACTCTCTTCCTAGCATGTGCTGGTGATTTGTTCTAGGACTCAGCCTGTCCTCCCTTCGTCAGGGAAGTCCTCCCACACCATCTGTCCTCCCTTTGTCAGGGAAGTCCTCCCACACAGCCTGTCCTTTATTCATCAGGGAAGTCCTCCACACAGTCTATCCTCCCTTCGTCAGGGAAGTCCTCCCACACAGCCTGTCCTCCCTTCTTCAGGGAAGAAGTCCTCCCACATAGCCCGTCCTCTTTTCGTCAGGGAAGTCCTCCCACACCATCTGTCCTCCCACACAGCCTGTCATTGCTCTGGTTGAGACTGGGAGGTTTGTTTTGTTTGGAAGCTGTGTGTGGGTGTTTTTTTTTCTTTTTTAATTTTGATAGCATTGGTGACTTTTGAGATTACAGTCACTGTTTTCTGATCAATTTCCGCCTCCTCGTGGACTGTGCGCACACCACAGTGAGAAGAGTCTTTATGCGCTCTTCTTCCTGTGCCTGCCTCAGCAGCTAGCAGCAGGGTAGCCTCCAAATTTTTATTACAGCCATTAGGGAATCCCAGATAGTGAATGTTAACAGAGTCTGCCCATGTTGGCCTAGTAGACATGACTGCTCGGGCCCAGTCCTACCAAAACTCTACAGTCACCTGACAGTAAAAAGATGCTGTCTTCTTCAAAACTACCAAGTTGCCAAGGTTGCAAATTATGTGACTTTCATTTTATCCTTTTTTTCCCTTTAATATATGTTCCAGTTCCTTAGAGTCTCATCAACTCCACCCGGATATAAGAGGGAACTGAAGAAGAGGCTTCCTTTGTCTATGCCCATCCTGCTAGACCTCTATTTATAGGAATGAAAACTAGAAACCTACAGAAGGGTGTGCATTTTATTTATTTATTTATTTTAACCATTGTGAAGGTCTCTTCATTTCTCCACAGTATTCTTGAGACACAGCCTATTGGGTTCCATCAAAAGAAAGTGCTTTGGTCCCTGGTGCCTGTAACTTGCACACAATCCCCTGTTGACCCCAGCAACCAGGTGCCACACTCAAATGAAATCAGCTCTTCAGGGAAAGATTCTTTGGTCCTCTCACTCTTGTAGATGCTTAAAGCAATGCACGGAGTCTTTGGAACTGCAGATGAACGTGTCTGTGAAGAGTGTGTACTTCGTGTAAAACATCAGTTCACAACCTGTGGGTCACGATCACTTTTGGGGGGGGGTCGCATCAGATATCCTACATATCAGATATTTACATTATGATTATAACAGCAGCAAAATTACAATCAAGAAGGAGCATGAAATAAATTTACATGTGGGGGTCACCACAGTATGAGGAACTGTACTAAAGGGTCGCAGCGTTAGGAAGGCTGAGAACCATTGGTGTAAAGCGTATCAACAGCTGGAGTCCTTTTCTTCAAGAAACAAGTGCGGTTCTCTAGTGCTAATTCTGAAAATAGTTTCGCTGATAGTGCATGCACATCAGCGCCCGTGCGCAGGGACTGGTGCACACCTCACCTGCTGCGAGTATCAGGCTCTCCATAATCTCAGATACTCAGGAAGCTAAGGCAGGCAGGACACAAGTTCTAGGCCAACCTGAGCAATTTACAAAGACACTGCCCCAAGGTAAAGTAAGAAGGCCCTGGGGATCATGATTGATGGAAAGATACTTGTCCGCCATGCGCAAGACCCTAGTTCAATTCCCGGCACCACCACATATGGATTTTTCTTGCTGGAAAAAATGTCCCCTAAATAACAGCAAGACAATAAATAATCAGAGTTAAGTAGAATAAAATTGCCTATAAAATGTTACCTACTAAAAATTTGTTCCATTATTCAATGTTTCCATGTAGCTGTAATTTTAGGATATATATATGTTCTGTTTGATTTGATATTATGTATGTTTTCCTAATTGCTGTCCCATGATTATCAACATGAAAATAGTGACTTTGTCAGGGTGGTCATTGTGAAAATATGAAAATGAGCATGGTCTCAATAAACGTGTGCTGCCCAGGAAGTAACTACACTTCCAATACTAAGAATGAGATTGGAACACCGCCTCTTCCACTCGGCAGCTCTTCTTAAGCAAACAGCTTCCAATTTGTGCTTCTTCATTAAAAAGGTTATTTAATTACTTTCTTTTGAGTGCATGGGTGTTTTGTCTTCATGCCTGCATGCCTATGTGGGCACCACTGACATGCCTGGTGCCTACAGAGGTCAGAAAAGGGGGCATTGGATCCTCAGGAACTGGAGTGACAGATGGTTGTGAGCAGCCATGCGCGTGCTGGGAATCAAACTCGGGTCCTCTGGAAGAGCAGGCAGTTCTCTTTAACTGTTGATCCATCTCCCCAGGCCCCCTTTTTCATTGTTAAAATGGAGTTCACAGTAGTTAACTCAGAGGTACTGATGGGTTTGAAAGCGCAGTGCCGTCAGCT
This sequence comes from Microtus pennsylvanicus, assembly GCF_037038515.1. NCBI lineage: Eukaryota > Metazoa > Chordata > Mammalia > Rodentia > Cricetidae > Microtus > Microtus pennsylvanicus. The sequence goes on from NC_134599.1 coordinate 8,469,145, forward strand.
AAGGAGATTTAATGGATCTCTACTTTAATAATCTTCCTACGAGTTCCTCTTAGAGAAATTCCGAGAATGAAGTTGCTGATTTAGAAGATACAATGTGTCTACAGAGCTGAAATTGCTTTTCCCGGAGCTTGGTGCCATTGGTATAGTGTGGCAGCATGGCAGCCTGTGACCTATCCTGTCCTCTCCCTCACCGCACGGCGACATATCTTATCATACGGTGAGCTACTGGATGTCAGAAAACCTGCTTGTCTACCCCATCCCAGAGCTGCTTCTTCTTAGATGCCTACACACCTCCCAGCTGAGAGTGAAGGGAAGTCGTATGGAGTCCGATCAGGTCAAGACGGCTGAACATGCTTCTCTGGACTGCCCAGCCGTGTCTAGTACCTTCAACCACAGCACTCCCAAATCATAAGCAGCCATTACTTTGATGAGCATGAGATTAGGGCCTCTCCCAAAGACCCAGACCTTTCACACCACATCCTGGTTGCTTGTAGAGCCTCACTCTGTCATGGTGGGTGTTTTTCTTTGGTGGTGACTGCCCAATTCTGGACAATGGGACACGAAAGTGACTCTGCCGAGGGCTTTGGAACAACTGTATCCTGAAGAATACGAGCTCAGAATAGCATTTGTGTGACAGCTCATCTAACAGCGACACTATCGTAGCTTCTCATGTGGCTTGACGTGCTTCCGATTACACTTACTCGGGTGCTGATTTTATATTTCCTTTGGAATTACAAATTCTGTTTGAATGTATTTCCTTTCTGTGAAAGGCACTCCAAAAATGGTTTCTTGAAAAAATGCATAAACACATTTTCCTTAAAACTATTAAGTAGCTGGGTGGTGGTGGTGCACGCCTTTAATCCCATGCAGTGGCAAGCTGATCTCTGTGAGTTCAAGGCCAGCCTGGTCTACAGAGCTAGTTCCAGGACAGGTTCCAAAGCTACAGAGAAACCTTGTCTCAAAAAAACAAACAAACAAACAAACAAACAATTAACTAAATTCATTTGGCAGGTAGTATAATTCTTTTCCCATTTTCTGCAAGGATAGTTGGTCTGCAAAGAGAGAATTTTGATTTAAAAGCACTTAAATGGCAGCTTAGATTAACACACTGTCCTAATTAAGGTTTCTATTGCTGTTTGACCATGGCAAGTCTTATAAAGAAAGCATTTAATTGAGGTGACTTGCTTTCAGTTTCTGAGATTCAGTCCACTATCATCATAAGGGGGAACATGGTAGGGTGCAGGAAGACATGGTGCTGTCTACGTCTTGACCAGAAGGCAGCAGGAAGTCGACTGAGACACTGGGCAGTATCCTGAGCATACGACACCTCAAAGCCCACCCCACAGTGGCACACTTCCTCCAACAAGGCTATACCCACACCAACAAACAAAGCCACACGTCCTAATAGCCACTCCCTATGAGATTATGGGGGCCAATTACATGTAGACTATCACACACACACAGTGTGAAGTCTGTCGCTATCATGACGTTAATGCTGTTTTACATCAGAGCTCATATATGTCATTAAAGACCCAAGTCTGTCTTCCTGCTCTGCCCACTTCACCCAGGGGACTTCCTCTTCAGTCTGGAGGTGTCACAGATATGGCAGTTACCCTAGTAATAGCCAGAGGCAGAAAAATTAAACAAAACAAAAACAAAATTAACCTTTGAACCACATCCTACCAGTCAAAGACTTGTTCTGAAGGTCCGGACCAAGTTTAGTCATGTTTCACTGTTCATGACCGGGGCAAGCAAAAAGCCTGGCGTTGAAACAGTAGATGCGGAAGGGAGGCATATGTTCAGCATAAAGCATGTCGTTTACGCATGCGCTTAGGGCTGCTCTCTCAGCGTTTGCCGCCCTGCCCCTGGGTCCCCCAGATGCTGGCAGACACTAGCTGTACAAGGAGACCTTTTTAAGGGCAGCAGGCAGAGGTCTGCACTCCTCTCTGCACACTGTCTCTATACTTGGTGTTTTTCTACACACAACGCCTCTTTAGTAGCAATATTTGCTCCTGCCTTCTTAAAAGCAGGCTGGAGAGGTGCGTTTTCAAGGTCTTTGAGACCCTGACTACGTGCTCTCGGTGGGATTCTCAGGGCTTCTTCCAGGGAAATGCAGCAATGTCCTGCTGGAAATGTGTAACTCGGGGAGCTGAGGAGGACGCCAGAAGAATGCCCAAGACATGTGTGATGTCAGCGAGGACTCACGTAAGTGAAAACTTAGTCTCCAGTGAGCCAGTGTTAAAAGGGGTGGAGACTTATGAAGGCATGACCTCGGAAGGTTCTTCATCATTGGGGAATGCCCACTGAAGAGATAGATAAACTCTTATGGACCCTTGTTAATCCCCAGTCCCTCTTTCCAGCTCCCTCACGTATCACTTCCTCTCACTTGTGATCCCACTGTGATGACATCAGCGGTCAGTCAATGAAGCCAGAGACTGTGAGCTAAAGAAACCCCTTTTCTTTATGAAGTTCCCAGCCTCAAATATCTTGTCACAGTAAGTCAGTGAAATACCAATCAAATAAGAACATAATAATCTATATAGTTACTATATGTCTGTTTTCGGTTCTAAAATTAATATATTTAATTTGTGGTGGGGGACATACGTGGGCCAAGCCAGAAACATACATGGACCTACAACATGCAGTCGTCCAGTTTCTCCATGTAGAGATGAAATTCAGGTTATCATACTTGTTTACAAGCCTCTTTATCTGCTGGCCCTGATTAAAATTTTAATAACCTGCTGGTCACAGAAGTGCATGCCTTTAATCCCAACACTCAGGAGGCAGAAGCAGGCAGAGCTCTATGACTTACATAGCTAGTTCCAGGCCAGCCAAGGCTATACAGCAAGGCCCTGTCTCCAAATAAATAAACAGATAAACAGATAAATAAATAAATATTTAATAACATATTTTACATAATAAAATATACCCCAAGTATCATTTTAGCATGTAACTAATTAAATATATTGATTTAGGAAATGGTGAGTTTGGAACCCAGTGTGTATTTTCACTCCCAGGCCCCTCTGTTAGGACTGGTGATATCCCAGGTACGCGGTACTTGCTGTCCTATGAGTCGATGCAGATGGTTTATCCTGGTTTTTCAGACTTTTTAATGCTATCTGTGACTTGGCCATGTGTCTGTCAGTTCTCTCCCTGGTGGAATGGAAAGCGGAGTAGTTATACATTTTAAAGCACTTCCTCATACATTAGTAATAAACCAGAAAATAAGTCTACGGCTGTCTTTGCATCCAGGAGAAACACCTCCTCTGTAAACAGTGTGCTTCTTGGAAAAATGGAGTCGGCATTGTCAGCAAACATGCCAAGATATACACGGTGGCATCTCAGGGGCCTTGGCCTCATCAGCCCAGGAGACATAGTCCCTGCTTTGGGAAAGGACTGTGGCAAAGTTTAGGGAGACCAGGAAACCAGGGATCGTTAGGTGTGAGAGTGAATGGGTCCCTAGAGACCCTAAAAGATTAAAAACAAAATCAAAAGAGGGCGGCAAGATAATAACAGACGAAGTGGACAGGCTTCATCGTTAGGGTTAGGCCAATTTCCAATAATACTACACAAGTTTGTTTTTTAAAAGAGAAGGCTTGCTTGCATTTCTTTCTTATGTTAATCTGGGTGGGGTGGGTGCTGACCCCACACTCTGTACTGAGCTTCACCTGCCACCCCTGGCCCCACCCACCACACCTCTGCATTTGTGTTTAAAATAAAGAAATCATATGGTGTATGTGAACGGCAACACAGTTGCAGATGATCAAGGGTTCTGGAGTCAGTAATTTCTGTACCTAAGATCATTTTTCTCCCCCATAGGAGGCATTTTGGGTGACAAAAACCAGAGGGAGAGGCGTAAAGGTAGAGGTGGTTTAGCATCCTACCATGCTCTCCCCTGACAACTATTGGCCTAAGCTGCCAATGATGCCAAAGTTGAGAAGTGCTATTTTAAATACTGGTCAGCTCGCTGGCCATAAGCCAGAGAGATGATTCGGTGATAAGGGCACTTGCTGCCAAGCCTGATGACCTGGGTTTAAACCCTGGAGCCCACACAGTGGAAGGAGAAAACCAACTGCCTCACGTTTCCCTCTGAGCTCCTATGTGCACCTAGGTATGTGTTCACCTGCACATACAGACACACAAGATGAAAACGGCGAATGTAAACATATAGCGTTCTGGCCTTGAACTTAGCCTCTCTGAATCTCATTCCGTCTTCTCATGCGAAGACGGGGAGAAAGCCGGGAAGGTGGCGCAGCTGGTGAGGGTAAAGGAAGAGGGGAGAAAGCCGGTAAGACGGCACAACTGGTAAGGGTAAAGGCTCTTTCTACTAAGCTTGCTAAAGCAAACCCAATCCCTGCAACTACCATGGTGGAGAAAACCGCTCTGACCAGTTGTCTCTAACCTCCACACACATACACACACACACACACACACACACACACACACACACACTCCACAAGTGAATAAATGTGATAAAGGATAGGGGAAAGACTGCAGGATGCCGGTGCTGCCGCAGTGATGCATAAGACACTTAAGGGTCCGATGCAGGAAACGAGACAAACAAGCTGACACTCAGACTTTGCTGCACAGCTGCAGGGAGCCTGCAAGGTTAGGATGAGGAAACAGCTCCATTTGCGCCTCTGAGCCTCCGACTTGAGGCTGCTGGACTCCCTGGACCATTCGGTTGGAGGGGTCACTTGCATACACACACAGCCCTCTGCTGAAGGGCTCATCAAAATCCTGCAGATTCATTGGCCACAGCCTGCTTTCTGGATTCAACTCAAGTGTCAGGGACAGCTAGCTGGGAGCCAAGAACACGATGGGACTGGTGGCCCAGCATCTCCAGAGAGCTTGGACACAGAGGATAATGGATTTACTGGATGTAATGAGCCATCTAACGTCACTCTTCCTGGAACAGAAAGCCTGACTCTGGCTTTCCAGAAACACAGGATACTTAAGAGCCCCCACTCCCTTGGCTGTTGCCAAAACAGACAGCTAATGTGCCGGAAACTCTGCCATCAAATGCTCCATCTACACAAGCCCCAAAGGCCCTGCCTTTCTCTTTTATAAACATATTTTCATTGCTTTTTTCTTATATCAAGAATATTTTCATAATTTCAATGTAAAAAAACAATCGAATATGGATCTAAATGCCAGACAAACAACTCGACTTTCCTGCACTCAGGATTCCCTATTATTCCCAGACAATAACAGCCTGAGCTGTAACTAAAAGTAACAGGCATTTATTGCTTGGGCATTCTGTCTCACGTGCTGGTTGGGTTCCTTATGCCCATTTTATAGTTGAGAAGGTGAGTCCAGACAGGGCAAAGGCTTGTCCAGTGCCACCACAGAGATTAGAAAGGGACCGTGCAGATCTCTAACTGGAGCTCTTGGGACCCGAAGCCGGACAAGCTGCTGCTCCATCTTAGCACGGGCAGTTTTAGGAGACTAATGATGTTATCTGCACCTGTGATTTTGTGATTTTAGCGACTCTGTAGGAGGCCAAGAGTACTCAGGTAGAGGAGGAGAGACAATGGGATGTAATTAGCCGGAGTCTCAAGCCTGGTCCGCTCACACAGCCTCAGGCTCTAAGTTGTTCTCCTCCATTACCAGAACCATGCTTGTTTGATTATGTATCAACTTCCTCTGAATTTTTTAATGGATTTCTCGCTCTTTCCTTCCTCGCTCCCTTCCTCCCTCTCTCTCCCCATCCTACTTTCTTATGGGGTCTTGTCATGTAGCCCAGGCTTGCCTCAAACCTGAGATCTTCCTGCCTCAGCCTCCTAAGGGCTGGGATTACAGGCCCACTTCACTGCACCTGACTGAATATTGACTTTGGGTAAATTTATTTTCTGTCCCGGACCCAGGACAGAGGTTGGCATGAACAAAGTTCTCAAAGATAACTTGTTTAAAGAACAGCCGAGTAAGCTGAGCTCAGGACACCAGAGACCAAGTTCTCAGCACAAAGGAGACTTGGCCCAGAGGGCAGAGGGTGGGGCTAAGGGACAAAGACAGGAGAGAAGGAAGAGGGAGAAGGGGAAGGGAATGGAGAGGAGACAGACATGGCCCATAGGCAAATGGCAATTTATAAAGGTAAAATGGGGAACCCCAAGGATGAGGTGTTTCATTTTAATTGGGGATGTGGGAGAGTCTTCTGTTTTGTGTTGATTTCATTGGTTAATAAAGAGACTGCCTTGGCCCGTTGATAGGACAGAAAATTAGGTAGGCGGAGTAAACAGAACAGAATGCTGGGAAGAAGGGAAGTGGGACAGACGCCATGCCTCTCCTCTCTGGGTCAGACACGATGGAGCCAGCCACCAGGTCAGACATGCTGAATCTTTCCCGGTAAGACACCACATTGTGGTGCAACACAGATTATTAGCAATGGGTTAAGCAAGATATGAGAGTTAGCCAAGAAGAGGCTAGATATAATGGCCAGGCAGTGTTTATATGAATACAGTTTGTGTGTTGTTATTTCGGGGCATAAGCTAGCCAGGCAGCTGGGAGCTGGGTGGCCGGAAGCAGCCCGCCACTCCTTCTCAAATTGGGGGTGTTAATTAGGTTGGGGGGAGGGGCTTTTGTTTGTCGGACTTCAGTACTTTGACAGCCAGACCTTGGTGGTCAACCTCAGGAGGAGGAAGTGGACAAATAAGGGAATAGACCTTGCTGGCTAGCTTTAAGGGTATAATCTATTGGTTTTAGCGAGGCAGAGGGAGTGGAAGAGAAGGGCAAGGCCTTCTAGAGCCATGTTGGGTGCATAAGGCTGATGCAGAAGGAATGTAAATTAGAGGATAGCCTGGGCTACATAAGATCTCAAAAAAAAAAAGGTAGATGTAGAAAAAAAATCCATAGATTACTCAGCTTTAATCTTTGATAGTCAGTTAGAAAAAGCTTCTGAGCCAGCCGGGCAGTGGTGGCCCACGCCTTTAATCCCAGCACTCGGAAGGCAGAGGCAGGTGGATCTCTGTGAGTTCAAGGCCAGCCTCGTCTACAAGAGCTAGTTCCAGGACAGGCTCAAAAGCTACAGAGAAACCCTGTCTTGAAAAACAAAAACAAAATCTTCTGAGCCAGCGATTGTCATGACTGCTCACCAGACATGCCGTCTCTCCTTGACCAGACCTGAAGAGCCAAGGATCAGAACATACACTGCAGAGTGTTCAGATCCCATGGCTTCTAGCACAGCACTGGGCACCAGAGAGATGCTTAGGCAATAGTTACTTTGGAGAAAACTAAACTCCCCTGCTGCTTTGCACAGTTCTTATGGGAAAAGGGTGAAAGACATCCAGGGAATGTGGAGCAGATGCAGAAAGAATTGTTCTCCCACAGAGACTGATAAATCCAAGTCCCTCTCCACAGAGATGTCTTGTTTTTGCCCATTTATGCTCTCGGATAGTACCCTAGAGCTCCTGTTTCTCCGAATCCGGAATTGACCTGTTAGAGTCTTCAGAGCACCCGGGGATGGATGGGACTGAAGTCACCTCCTCATCTCTCAGCCTTCCCAGTTCTGGGGTCACCAGTCAGACAGGCAGCGTGACTTCTCTCTACATTTCCATACCCCGCTGAGCTTTCAGGGTGCCGCCAGGTGCCTACACGCATGCGCAGAAAAGCCGCCCAGCCGCCCAAGAGAGCTAACACTTTCTTCTCTTTTGGTGTCGTGTCACACCACTGGGGCTACCTGCCCTTGTCATCTGTCACTGTGAACTATGTCCCGTCTTCTGGATGCTATGCACTGTCTCAAAGTGGTTTTAATGAAATCGTTCCTTCAGTATTATTATTCCAGGCTCGCTAGTGAGACTTCCAATCCAGGAAGAGACTAGAAAGCCCTTTGCTGCTTCTTTACAAGACTTTATAATTTACTTAAATATTTGCATATATTTACATTACAAGTAATGGTGTGCTATATGTATGTATATATCACTCCAATAAACTCAATTTCCCATATAGTGCAGTCTCTGTATAAAGTTGAATTCAAAGAAATATAATCTATCCACAAAATTTTCATTAAAAGGCAATCTGATTCTTGTAACCCTCTCCCCTTAAAGGTGACTCCCCACCATTTGCAATGCTTCTCGGGCTGTTTTGAGGTTTCCCCACGGGAAATAACAAACCTTTCCTCAAGCCCAGGTCTTTGCCTTTGCTGTGCATTTAGGACCTTGGCTCATGTATAGTCTCCTGATTCTGCAGGTAAGAGAGGGTGAGGGAAGGCAAAGGTTCCCCTTTGTGTGTCAGAGGAGAAAAAAAGAGAGCAAAAAAATGCAGAGTCACACATCCACAAATCTTTATTGACCTAGCACGTGTTTTTATTTTGTAGGGGTTTCTGTGTGTGTGCGTGTGTGTGTGTGTGTGTGTATGTGTCTGTGTCTGTGGGAGGGGAACAGGCACATGTGTGTGCATACATCTGGAAATCAAACAGCCACATCAGGTGTCTCACTTGGTTGCTCTCAGCCTTATTCTTCAGACAAAGGCTCTCATAGAACCCACGACTTGTCAATTGAGTTAGACTTGGTTGCCAGCAAGCCCCAGTGATCTTCCTGGCTTCTTCTGCTCAGTGCCAGTATTGTAGGCGCACGCTACTATGTTTGGCTTTTTTGATATGAGGGCTGGGAATCTGAACGCAGGCATTTGGCCAGCTGAGCTATCCCTTCAGCCCCTGTGAGGTGTGTGTGTGTGTGTGTGTGTGTGTGTGTGTGTGTATGCTTGAGTGTAAATTCCTTAGAGATTTCTTACATTTTAACTCAGAGGGTTGCTTCTTAAGGCATAGCTCCTGCAGCAGTTTCCTTTTTCTGTCTTGGTTACAGCTCTATTGCTATAAAGAGACACCACAACCAGGTGACTTTTAAAAGAGGAAGCATTTAATTGGGGGCTTGCATACAGTTTTAGAGGGTTAGTCCATGATCCTCATGGTGGGGAGTAGACAGCCATGGTGCTGAAACAGTAGTTGAGAGCTTTATATCCTGATGATGGCAGAAGCCACAAAATAAAATATTTCTTTGAGATCACTCATACATATTGGTTCCCATGCATATTCTTTGACTACCTTAGGGTACGTTGTGCCAGATGGATGGTCTTTCTGAGGAAATTACCAGATATGCAGTTGAAACTCTTTGTAAAGTCATCCCGGGGTCTGGCATGTACTGATGAGGCTAAATTCTGTCCTTGTACCTTCTGTCCCTGCTCATCAATTTCAATAAATTCCTCAATCTTTTCAAATCTTTTTACTACTGCCTTTTTAAAAGTCTGAATCCCCTGTCCAGTGTTCTGTTCTAATGTCCTCACTGAGGATTCCAACGTGTTCGGTAAAGATAACATTTCATCCTTAGATATATCATAACTTTTCAACAGATTCTGACAGTCAGAATCAACAGCACAATTCTTTCAGATAATTTTCTCTCCATAGTATTGAGCCATTTTTAATGAGATAATATGGAAAACAAAGCTAATTCCTAGAATCAAACAATAGGAAGGAAAATAACATAAGTATTACACAATACCTTCCGTAATATAAGCAAAATGATTATTGAACACCTGGATGGTAGCAGTCATTTTTTTTTTTTTTTTGTAATTTTTCAGATCTTACTTGTCCTAAGGCAATGACAATGAATTGAAATAGGTGTAATAGCTGCTATCGGCCAGCAGGTGTCGCAGTTGCAGCCACATGGCCGAGGGACGCTAGCAGCACTGAACAGCATGTGTTGCTTACTTAGGTACTGAAAAATATGCCTTGTTTAACAAACTAAGAACAGTTATTAAGGTGATCAAACAATTCCAAGAGTTGGGGCCCAGGATAAAGAGGAAACCCAAAGTTCTATGTCAGTGCGAGTTATGGGCTGTGTGTATTGCAGGGATCACAGGCAGCAGTGTGTGGACTGGTGTCTGGGTCACAAGCTGAGCAGCAGCCTACTGAATCTGAGGGCCAGCTAAAGCTGCAGGCAGGAGAGTCAGTGCCCAATGTGCCACGTGGCTGGCAGACTCATCCCAAAAAGTGTGGACTGCTCCCCACATTTGGGTACCAGATGATGGTGGAAGTCACAAAATAATCCCACACTAGTTCAGAATTATGAATAGTAAAGGGTTATTTATTTAGGGGAGACTTACAGATCACTGTCCTAGATAACAGTCCTCTGCACAAATGGGGAACAGGAACAGAGTCTAGCAGCCAGAAGCAAGAGCCAGAGCAAGAGAGAGAGAGAGAGAGAGAGAGAGAGAGAGAGAGAGAGAGAGCGAGCACGTGTTTACAGCTGTATTTACAGTGTAAGAGACCATGCCCAAGTGAACTGGTATTTTAAAGGCTATTGGCTGAATGAGCAGAAGGAGTTCCCACAGCACTGTATCTTAAAGGCTATTGGCTGAAGGAGTGGAAGGAACTCCTACAGCATCCTGGTCTACAGGCAGCTGGGAAAGAGAGAGGAAGAGAGAGACAGAGAAAGAGATTGGGCCTGGTGTGGGCTTTTGAAACCTCAGTCCACTCCCCATAACATATCCCCTCCAATAAGAACACACACACCTCCTAATCCTTCCCAAACAGTTCCATTAACTAGACACCAAGCATTCAGACATATGAGCCTATGGAAGTGGTCTCATTTAAACCACAATTGCTATCTAAAAAATTGCCCCAAACTTAGTGGTTTAAAGTAGCATTTGCTACCTCTTGGTTTCTATGAATGGCTTTCAGATGCCATTTCCTGGATGACCCTGGATCCAGGTTTCATAGGAGGCAGCCGAGCTACTAGCTGAGGCTGAGTTCTTATCCTAATGCTACTGGAAGTGAGGCAGGAGTCCCTTTCAAATGCCTTTAGGTGGTTGTTGGCTGCTTTAGTCTTCTGTGCCATGTCCACTGGCCCTTCTGACCACCACTTGATTAGGCATAGCAACGGGCTTTCCTAGGAGGAACTGGGGGAGCAGAGAGAGCACATGAGGGAGGGAGGGAGAGTTGAAAGAACACTCCCCGCAGAAGGAATCCAAAACCTTTCTGTAACTTGATCTTGGAGGCGACATCCTACCACATTGTGTTCTGTTCATTACAGGAGAGACAGTAGGTTCTGCCCATCCTCAAGAAGGATTACACAAGGTCATAAATGCTGATGAGCAAGGGTCATTGGGGATGAGGCATTGGTGGAGCCTGCTGCCGTCACATACCTTATTCTTTTAGCACACGGAATTCCAGCATGTATACCTTTTCTTATCCGTCATGGCTTCTCATTTATTTTTCTCCCCATGTTTTGCATTTTATCTGATGGGTGTGGATTTTAATGTTTTACAATGAATTTTAACATTTGGTCAGGATTTTTATCTTGCTGCCAACCCACTCAGAAAAGGAGACGAGGCGGCAGACTTTCTTCCCCACCTGCATCTTGGTGTTCTCAAAGACATCTGAACCCCTCGCTTGAGATCAGGGTCAGAAACAGACATATGTGACTTTGGACCATGTAAGATTTGGCTGGTCTGCTTTGAGACATGCTCCAGACCTTAAAAACACAGGGGATTTCAGAGACTTAGTAAAGAAAAATATGACCTCAATGGCTAATAATTATTACACTGGTTGTGTTTTAAAATGATAATGCTCTGAATATATTGGTTAAATATATTTTTTAAATTAATTTTACCTGTTTCTTTTGGCAAAAATATACTGGAAAAATGTTGACTCACACATTTATTTTACAATTTACATGTTTTCACTATGTGTAGCTCACAGACATGGGTTGCCTGGTGTGCAGACAGAACAGCACAGCTGTGGGTTGTCCTGGCTTGATTTTCAACATGTATTTATTTCCTTTGGACTCATTTCTTAGCTCTTGACTCAAGCACCTTTCCATTTATTTTTTTGCTATGGCAACTTCAACCCTAATTAATTCTTTATATAAAATGGTGCTGGGGACACAGCTGAGTTGGCACAGTGGTGACCTGGTGTGCCCACTGCTCTAGGTTCAAACCCCAGTGCTGCCAAAGACAGTCGGTAGAGGTAAGTTTTCTAAGTCCTATGTGTCTGAAATTATCACTAGGGGAGCTCTTTAAGTGTTTATAGTCCCACGCCACTTCCTGCTCTCACTCTCGGCTTCCTGCGGTGGATGAAAATGTGATCGGCCAGCTTCTGGCTCCTGCCACCGCGCCAAGCTTTCATCACCATGATGGCATCTGTTCTTCAGGAATGGTGTGCCATCATGGATCCCTTCTTCCCTGAGTTGCTTTGAGTCCATGGTATTATCACAGCTAGAGAAACATCACTAATACAGAGGGAGAGGGAGAGAATCCTGGAGGGGCAAGGGTTAAACAGAAGTAGGATAGGGAAGAGGGTACACTAAAACTAAGACTATATGAAAAAAACATATGTAAACTTAATTTTAAAACTAATTTAAAATATAATGGAAAGAGAGAAGGTTTAAAGAAAGCTACCCTGTGTGGATAGAGAGTGCTAAGCGCAGAAGCCATAGGGCCCTTTTCCCACACCACCTGCATGTGTTACTATCTTATTCACTACATTTCCAACCAAAGGTAACTTAGAGAAGGAGTATTTTATTTTGGTTTATGATTATGGGAGGGGTATTCAGAAAGACAGCAGGAGGCCAGCAGGAAGCTGAGATACGACATCATCCAACACAAACAGAGAGACCACTAGAAGCAGGTGAGGCTGTAAACTCTCACAGCCTGAGCCCAGAGATGTGCTTCCTCTAGCAAGGGCACAACTCTAATGTTCCCTAACATCTACCGAACAGCACACCATCTGCACACCAAGGGTTCTAACACCTGAGCCTACAGGCTTTTCATTCAAATCGCCACAATTATCTTGCGTAATTATTGCAAATAGAAATGAAATTTATTTTTCTTCCCAAGAGGAAATTTAATTAAAATAACTACTTTATAAAATACAATTTATTTATCTTCCAATTACCCACAAATTAGAAAAAACAATGAATAGTCTCTAAGACAATAAATATAATGGAGCTGATAATTTAGACAGATATGCTGTAGACTATACACTTCAATATTGAAATGGAAAACGACATAGCAACATAATAGTTGATATATATTCAGCCATAAAAGATTAACAAATGAAGGGTCTGTGTTTAGAACCAGTATTTAATTAAAAAAAAACCACTTTCTCAAAGTAGAGCCTTTCACAATTAGATAATAAATCCTTAAAAAAATTAAAACTCCCTGTAGCCAAAGGGCGTGTCCTTATACTAAGTTGAAAGGTTAAAACCATATCAGACTGGCGGTGATACTGTGATGAACAGTATGTCCACATCGCAAACCTGCAAAGTCGAAACCAACTTCTCTTTGAAAAAACTCACAAATTGGGGGGTACGTCTGGGCTCAGCCAGGGATCTGGGGATCAGGTGATCACTCTAAGCAAAGCAGTTGGCGGAAGTCAGATGGTTAGGAGGAGTCATAAAGCCCTCTGGGACCCAGATATTTGGTCAGGCTTTTTTCTGGACACGTCTGTGAAGTGTCAGGGCCTTTGGTTTTTGTGTTGTTATTGTTGTTAGCTTTGGTTGATCAGTTGGCTGTTTGGGGTTTTGGGGTGGGGGGGGTTGGTTTGGCTTGGTTTTGTACACAAGGACTTGCTATATAGCTTCGACACGTGAGCTGAACGAGGGGCTTTTTCTTGGAATATTATTTTTACTGACAAGATGAGCAATAGGTATTCATCTGTATATAGCCCAGCTGGAGAGTACCCTGTTCTGAGAAGGCCAATCAAATACTTCTCTGCCAACCACGTGTCTGAAGAGAAGCAGGTGATTTATACACAATTCTTCAGACAAAATAACAGACAGAAAAAAAGTGAGTCAGGAAACATGAATATCCAGTTGACGTCCATCAAGTCAACTATCTGAAAGTGTAAAACAATGCCACTCTTTGTTATTTTCTTTGTTTTGCTTTCCTTTCGAGGAATATAGTTAGCATAAAATATTGTTTATATACATATTTACCAAATTTGTTATTGTTTTCACATGAATTAATGATTATCTAAAAGTTTATCAGCTTTATTATTCAGTGTGATGAACACATTCAGTCTTTATAAATAGAAGTGCCTTGGGCTCCTCAATAATTTTTAGACTGTAAGGAAGTCCTGTGAGCAGAGAGTTAAACAGAGCTACGTAAACATGGTTCTGAACTTATAGTAAGCAGTAGGCAATGAGTAAGCCAGCATCTGGAAAACTTTGGGATATTTTTATTTGAACGCATACTACTAAATTCATTTGAGGTAGTCTTGGAGCATTGGCTGTGATGGTTGATTTCATGGGCCAGTTTGGGTAGGCTACAGGTCCCAGTATCTGATCCAGTATTATTATTTTAGACATATCTATGACAATATTGGGGATTGTTGTCCATTTTGGTTGGCCTGTTGGCTGTTTGGGACTTTTTGGTTTGTATTGGTTTGATCTTTAGAGACAGGGCCTCACCATATGACCTTGACTGGATTCGAAGCTACAAGCTGCAGCTTCCCTAGTGCTGAATACACGGATATACTATCACATTGAGCTTATGAGAGAGACTCTCATAGGTGAGAGTAACATATAAATTGGTAGACTTTGAATAAATTTCAACACCATCTATACTGTCAATAAGCTTCCTGCAATGAGCTGCAAGCCCCCTGTCCTTAAGCAAGAAGAAATTCGGAGGCAGACAGCCTTTGGACAGGAGTTTCAACATCAATGCTTCCTGGAGCTCAGTGTGAGGTCTACCTTATAGATTTAAAATCTCTCAGTTTCTCCAGTTCTTTAATATCAAGCCTTCTCTCACAATGTATACATACCTAGAATTGTTCTGTTTCTCTTAAGAGCTGCCTAACACATTAGTGTTATCAGTAGGACACACACACACACACACACACACACACACATATTTACATACATGCATCTATGTATAACAATAATAATTAAGAAGTCATGAATTTGAGAGGGAGGCAGGGGATGCTGGGAGAGTTGGAGAGGGAGGGAAGAAAGGATGTCAACAGAATACTTATGAGTGAAATTCTCAATAAACATTTGATTTAATTAAAAATATATAAAGATTTCATAATAGCAGCCAATAAATTGTTGGTGGGCTAGAGATTAAAAGCAAGGGAAGATGAAATTGTTTTAACTAAGTTTATAAAATATCAGTAACCATAGCTATGGTTATGTGGAGTAATAATAGTTCTATACCTACTGCCCATGCCTACCACACTGGAAAGACACAAAGTAGTCTCTCTTCTAAACACCTCATTTGACCTCCCCCCTCCTAATCTAAGGTTCCTCCATCCCCCCCCCCAAAGCCTGAGCATTCATTTTCTCAGTTTCTCTAATTTTGAGAACTCTTTGTAAGTAAGGTGCTAATGACTTCACACTTCCCCAAACAATTTACACATTAAATGACAACAGACAAGGAAAGCAGGTGCTTTGCCCCAGAGTAATTCTTCTCTACCAGTGGGTGGAGAGCCACAGCGCCTGCCTGGGGAAGAGAGCAGAGAGGCGGCCTTTCCGAGGTCCTCCAAACAGGCTCAAGGAATCGATTACCGATCTGCTCCACCTCTACCTCCTCTTCTGCAGAGCGCACTCTATGGAAGTTTCACATTGAAAGGAAAAGATCAACCTTTCTCCATAAGCTACTTCCCAGATTCAGATTATTCTACCTCAAACTCTCAAAGGACATTTAGAATGCAAACAAACGAGAGAGTTCTAAAATTGAGCCATCTACTGAAGTATGCTATAGCCAAAACAATGTTTGAAAAAGTTGGAAAACGATAGAACACATGCCTAATCTAAACCAAACAAAATGAAACTCCGAGTAAAGAAAAAGCTACATAGTAAAACTTATCTCACCCTGGGCGTGCACCCAGGGACTCTGCAGCCACCTAGAGACACCTGCACGTACATCTGTCCATAGCAACTCTGTGCGCAATGTCCAGGAAATGGAATCATCCCTGCTGCCCATGAAGGGATGGCTGGATAATAAAAGTGTGGCTTATATATACATGGAACTTTATCCAGCTATGGAGAAAAATGAAGTTATGAAATGTGCAGATAAATGGATGAAACCAGAAAAATTCATACTGAGTGAGGCAACCGAAGCTTAGAAAGACAAATGCCATTTTTCCCATTATACTAAGATTTTAGCTCCAGCTCTTGAGTCAGATGTGTTTAGCTTGGAGTACCAGGAAGCTAGGGAGGGATTAGCAAGGGAGGATTACTTTAAAGAAGGAGGTGAACAGTAGCACATAGATATGATGTGGGAAATTTTGTATACTGGGAGTACAAAAGTTCAAAAATAGAAACGGATAGGATATGGGAGAGGAAATGGGGGGGGGGATTAGTTAAGACCAAGCAGTTTCTTTATTACTTAACCAATGACCTTCCTCCATCACTAAACCAGAACTCCAAGGCCAGGTTGTGATGGTGTTGTTGTCATGGCAGCCCCAGAGTTGCACTACTTGTAGCAGTATAGGTGGCGAGTGGCTGCCATTCCATCCTGTGCAAGCATAGGCTGTGGAGCGAGGCTGGGCTTAGCAGACAGGTCTCCGGTTGGGTTGCTTTGGTCACTAGCATGGACTGACCACACTGAGGACCATCCGTTTGCCGACTGCTCACTGGTGTGGCTTCCCTCCTCTCTGTGTCCGGCCCTCTGAAGCTCACCCATAGACCTGATGTCACTGACATCTTAGGTAGAGGCGGATGTGTGGACAGAAGATGGTGGCACCCCCAAGTCCAGCTATATGCTCTCCAAATGCTCTGGCAGAATTGGGCCTGGTCCCTGGTCCATAGGTAATGTTGGGGACTCAAGAGTACACAGTCCAGTCCTTCTCTGGACCTGCTGGCCTAAGGGAGCTATGTAGTGGGCTCCTTCCTCTTCCCAGGCCAGGTGAAAGGCTGCCTTCTGTGATCCAGGAGGGACACTCAACCAAACCAAAACCACTAAATATGGCAAAGAGATCTGTGAGAGAGAAGGGAACTGGCTGGGGTGGGAGGAAAATAAGAGCAGCCAGAGAAAGTAACCAGCATGCATTGTGTGCAAAAAGGATCATCAAAGAACAAAATTTATTAATAAAAACGCCCACCTAAAATCTGTAGCATAACAAAAGAGTTGAAACACAAGTCAGAGATCAGCATAAATACCCATGAAACAAATTTTGATATAGTAGTCTAATATTTACTTATAGTATATAAATGAACTCAACCTATAAAGGAGCCGTTATAAATCAATTAGAAAGAGAATTATATATCATTGTCTACAAGCAATCTGGTTCTCAATTAAGGTTCCTCTTCTCAGATAAGTCTAGCTTGTGCCAAACTGACAAAAACCAAAACAAACAACGACAAAGGACAGTTGACTCCTATTCAATTTGGCACATCAATAGGTCACTATTAAACCTTAACCTTTCCTTTATTGTTTATTCCCAAGATCTCATATTAATGTCAATACCGCAATATAAAACATATCTTTAAAAGTCCCATCGTAATTAAAATTTCAAACACTCTAAAAAAGTCCAGTCGTTTTAAAACATCCAAGGTCTCTTTCAAAGTTTAAAGCCTCTTCAAAATATCAAAAAGTCATCTAAAATCTCAAAGTCTCTTAGTTGTAGGCTACTGCAAAATCAAAAATAAGTTACATAATTCTTACTTCAGAAAGTAAGGGCCAGGGTGTGGGTACAATCAGCTCAAAGTAAAACCAAAGGCCAGCAGGGTAAAGCTCAATGTCACTCAGCATCTTCCGGACTCCTCTCCAGCTCTGTCACCTGCAGGACACACACAGCTTGTCCCCTGGACTCAGGCCATCCCCATACCTGCTGTTGTACTTATTAGAAGTCCTATGGTCATGGCACCTCCAAAATGCTGGGGTCTCTACTACAAAAGGGCTGTACCTCCACCCATAGCCTCTCATGCCCTCTCCAGGAAATCTAACCCTGCTACGTGGTGTTAAGTCTTAACGTCTCTCCACAGCCTCTTCAGTCTTGGGGCTTCTACTGCAACTGAGGTCTCACCTTCACCAATGGTGTCTCCTGGCCTCTCACAGTGCCAAGCCTCCCTGTTTTCCATGGCTCCTTTATGCCTTCACAACCAGCATCATCTGGGAAACTCTTAGATGTTGCCCAAGTTCAGATGCCAGTAATAGGTTCAGCCTTGGCCCCCTCTGGATCACCACTTCTGTATGCTGACCCTGAGGAAACACTTCCCAGAGATTTGGCCTAATGATGTCGCTCTCTTCCTCAGCACAGCTGACTCCAGGCCCAGCTGAGCCTCATCAGCCTCAGTTTGAGTTTTGTGCTTATGGCCCCTTGTTAGCCACAGCCAGTTCTTCAGCTCCAGTCCCGACAGGACCTTGGCTTTCCTCTCAACTTCATCTGTATCACTCACAACATTTTTATCTTCTGAGCTCTTACAGTAGAACAGCCTGCTGAACTCTGAGCGCTCAACAGATTTTCTACTCCGAAGTCCAAATGTCACCGCAATCCTCCCCAAAACACATGGCCAGGTCTGTCATAGCAATAACTCATGACCTGGTTCCAATTTATGTCTCAGTTTGCCTTCTGTTGCTGTGTTCAGCCTATTCACAATTGGCTAAAAGATAAGGGTTTATTTTAGCTTATTGCTCAGAGCTCATCTTCAAGAGAAGTAAATGCAGCTGACGGTGGTGGCCCACGCCTTTAATCCCAGCACTTGGGAGGCAGAGGCAGATGGATCTTTATGAGTTTGAGGCCAGCCTGTCTACAGAGCTAGTTCCAGGACAGCTAGGGCTGTTACACAGAGAAAGGCTGTCTCAAAAAACCAAAGGGGGGGGGGGGGAGAGGGAGAGAGAGAAGCAGGGCAGTAACTCAAGACTGGAACCTGGAGGCAAGAAGTGAAGCAGAATCCACGGAGGGCTGCTACTTACTGGCTTGTTCCTCAGAGCTTGTTCAGTCTGCCTTTTTAAATTGATTTTTATTGAGCTCTACATTTTAATCTGCTCTCCTCCCTGCTTCTCCCCTCCCCTTCAACTCTCTCCCAAGGTCCCCAGGCTTCCAATTTACTCAGGAGATCTTGTCTTTTTCTGCTTCCCATGTAGATTAGATCCATGTATGTCTCTCTTAGGGTCCTCATTGTTGTCTAGGTTCTCTGGGATTGTGATTTGTAGACTGGTTTTCTTTGCTTTAAGTTTAAAAACCACTTAGGAGTGATAATTGTCTTTCTGGGTCTGGTTTACCTCACTCAAAATGATGTTTTCTAGCTCTATCCATTTTCAGCCTGCTTTCTTATAAAATCCAGACCCACTTGCCCAGGTAGGCTGGAGCCTCCCACATCAACAATTAATCAAGAAAAGGTACCACAGACTTGCCTACGGGCAATCTGATGGAAGCATTTTCTCAACTGAAGTTTCTCTTCCCAGATGACTCTAGCTTGTGTCTAGTTGACAAGAAAGAAAAAAAGAAAGGAAGGAAGGAAAGAAGGAAGGAAGGGAGAGAGAGAGAGAGAGAGAGAGAGAGAGAGAGAGAGAGAGAGAGAGAGAGGAAGAAGGGAAGGGAAGGAAGGACAGACGACAGGAACCCAACCAGCAGAGTATCTAGTGAAGGACTCAAACCTAGAATGTTAAACTTGCTTGTACAAGTTAATAAGAAATGGCCAGCTCAATGGAAAAACACTCTTTTACAAGCGAGGGTTACCTCCCAATGAACAGTGGACACATGAAAATTTATTCCCTTCATTAGCCATTAAGAAATAAAAGTTAAAGTGACAATGTTACAATAGAACAAGCTGACAACTGGCTGAAGTGAAAAGACAGAGTTATCAGAAGGTAACCAACATTCGAAGAAACTAGGTCCTTATCCAACCCTAGGAATGTCTAGGTTTAAAGAGCCATTCTGGAGTCAGGTCGTCAGTGTCCACTGAGGCTGAATGTAGCTATACCCCGGGGCCCAGCAAGGCCACCAGCAAAAATGCAGCCACCAACTGGTTTACATAGAAATGCTGATAATCCGCAATTGGAAATCATCCAGATGTCCAGTAACAACAGAATGGAAAATGCATATAGCATGCCAGATTTCTAAAACAGTCCTATAAACAAAGGAATGGAAACAGAACTGTCTGTTGCTGTTAGAAGTAAGGAGAGCCGTTATCCTTAGGGAGGTTTGAAACGGGGGTTGGAGGGCATTTCTGAGCACGTAGAATTGCTGAGTTTCTTGTTTTGGCTAAGTCTAGCAGTGTTTATTTTGTGAAAAGCTAGACACTTCCCTGTATGTATCCCTATACTTTAACCAAGATCTTGAACATTATCAGATAGCATGACACAATTTCTAAAATGTTGATCCTCAACATTGGCAGTGGTACACACAGCAAATATTTTTAATTACTGTTGGCAGAACTATAAATTCAGTCCGCCTTCTTGGAAAGCTGATTAGCAACATGGACCAAAAACACTCCAAAGTTTGTGGTCTTTCGCCTACTAATCCCACATATATGCATCTATCTTAAGGTAATAATCCACTCGACGAAATGACTAGGACAGGATACAAAACTATGGATATTCTATACAGTCCAAACTACTTAAATACATATATGAGAAGCTGGAAGAAAGTATGCGGGAAATCATGAACGCTGTGTCGATATCCTCAAAGAAGCCTTGATCCCAATGTGATGGCGTTGGGGTGTGTGGCCTTTGAGCTGACTAGGTTTATGGGTGTGGGGGGATGCGGGTGTCTTCCTGATAAGGTTAGGACCTACCAGAGCCAGGAGACAGACTAGCTCTCCACCTTGGTACAGTCAGAGGCCACCGTAGAAAAGGAGCTGTCATGAGTCTGGGAGAGAGACCTCTGCAGAGCCAAATCTTGCTGGGATTCAGACCTTGGAATTCCTGGTCTCGGGAACTGTGGGAAATAAATGTTTATTGTTTCTGCCAGGATACAGCATCTTTTCCAGCCGTCAAGCATATTAGCATAATTATCTGAAGTTACAGCTGAAAGGACAGATGATTTCAGCCTCTTTATGTCACTGTTTTTGAAACTCCCCATCAACCAAATTACATTGTAATTTTAAATTTTAAATATTGGGGTGTTTGCTGTGCCATTGTATGAGTGTGTATGTGTGTGTGTTTCGAGAGGGGTGACTATGGGAGCTGACTTTCTCCTTCCACCCTGTGGAAGTGGAGATCAAACTTGGGTCACCAGGCTTGAGAGTGAATTTTTTACCCTCAAAGTCATCACAGTAGCCTTATTTTAATTTTTATAAATGTAATTACTCATTAATTATGATTAATTCCTCCTAGGTAAGGGACAAAAAGGTAGAGAAACACAGAGTAAAGGTAAATGTTTCTTTCTCAAATAGTCTCCCCCTAGTCTACCAGTTTAGTTTTTCAAAAAGAGGCATCAATATCTACTTGTAAATGTCTTTATATATTTTGCTTAGCATATAAATTATGCACACACAGGTAAGGAAATGTGCGTTTACAATCTTTGGTGTGTGTGTATGTGTGTGTGTGTGAGTGTATGTGTGCATGTGTGTTGGTGTGTACGCGCACGTGTGTGTGTGTGTGTGTTTTAATTGGTGCTTTAAATTAAAAACCCACAGGGGAGCTGTATACTCCCATTTTATTGTCTGTCCCATGCCATGATTTAAGCATCACATAGCTACATAAGCAGTACTTTCCTCGAACATAAACTGCTCAGTGCCAGTGGCCACATGCCAGGTCCCCACCTGCTTAATACCTGCTCAGCTTCAGCCCTGGGTTGCCATGCTGGATCCCTCTACCATACTGTAAAATGCTTTGATGACACGCACCAAATAATTAGCAAGTTTGCGTGGTCATCTGTCTATGTCTGGACCAGCCTTTCTAACTCAGCATCCAGGAGTGCTGATAACTTTTACCATCGGAAATCTGAGACGCAAACATGATTTTATTTGTAAGGAATCTAGAAGCAATTGTTAGTCGGGTTCAGGTTTCCTGAGTAGTCTCCTGCTTGCTCATTAGGTTTGAAGCAGGAAGTCTAGTGTCTGTTTAATTTTTCATCAAAGACGGTTTGTGGAAGGTGCCTTGCGGATCTGGACCGCATCGTTGCCCCGAGCACTGCATTAATAGAGACTGCTGTTTGCATAACAGAAAAGACAAATTACTCAGAAGGACCTCGAGGAAGCTTGTTTTCCACATGGAATGCATGATCTGTCCAAATACCAGAGGGGCCCGGCAATTTTCATAAATGCTCTCTGTGCCGCGAACACATGCCTTCAACAGCAATTGAAGAAGCCGTGGATCACACATCTCGCTGGCCCCTGAGATGTAACTCACATCTATCATGCTCCCTCTGTGATGACTGCATGCTGTCCCCTGCTCCATCATCCTGTCCCTTGTTAAGTCTTTAAACCTGGCAGCTGGTAATCTTCTGGAGAGTTTTCTATCTATAAGCACACACTTTGATGTGGATGAAATAAAACCTTGACACCCACCTGGCTCCATCTCAGCGGGGTTTATGCAGGTGGATTCCAGCAGTCACCAGTAATTAGGAGTAATTCCAATCTCAGTGGCATCTCCGTGGTGCCATTAAAGAAGGTGCGCTGCATAGCCCATGCCAGCAGCTCTGCAAACGTCCCCTCCTGATTCCTCTTCACAGCAATCCACCCTGAAGTTTCCTTCTGCCCCGCTCCTGTCTTTTCTGCCTTCTCTTGGCTTCCTCACGTGTGGCCACTAATCTGTAGGTTAGCACCCTGGAGCGGGGTAGAGGTGGAGGAGAAGGCACAATGGGACATCTTATTACCCGATAGGAACGGGAAAAACCAGATTGGCCGAACAAGACCTAGATGCTTTGCCCAATAACTTGCTGTCGTTATTAAATAGACTCACACAACCGAAACCTCCTCCCTGTGAGATGAGATCTAGAATCGGGTGGATTGAAGTTGGGATTATTTTGGAAGATCAAGGGAAGGGTTTTTGTTGGTTAGTTGGTTGTTGGTTTTGCTTGAGAAAGAAGGTAAGGTTTAAGAGTGCAGAATGCGCTGCCCTGTCCCATTGATGCTGTTCACTTAGCGAGCACAGCCCTGGCAAGAGGGATTCACCATGGCCTCTGTTTTAGTCCTAAGGACTAAGTATGTTTCTGTGGCCAGGTAAAGTGGTGGCGCACGCCTTTAATCACAGCACTGGGGAGGCAGAGGCAGGTGGATCTCTGTGAGTTTCAGGCCAACCTAGACAGCCAGATCTACATAGTGAGACATTGTCTCAAAAAAAAAAAGCATGTTCCTGTTTTATGTGCTGCTCGCAAGCAGCAAAACGTTCTCAGAGAAATTATTCTGCCTAATTTTCCCACCCCTAAAGGTCACCTTCCACATTGACTGGGGGTTGATTGGACCATTCATGTGACATTAGGCGAGGCATTCGTATATCTTTCGAGCTTCCAGGGTAGCAGTGGTAACAGCTGTACCCTGTCAGAGTCAGAGATGAGCGCACCTTTGCAGGTGAGTCTCAGGGTAGCACGGTGCTGCTGGGTACACACACTGGCTGGAGAAGTGGGGAGGAAGCCTACACTCTCGCTAATGAAGAGGCTGAGGTTGGGGAAGGCTGGCTAGTTAGGCAGGGCTCGGGAGCAGAGGAAATGGATGGTTTGTTTGGGGTGGGAGCAGAGGAACTGCAGGCCAGATCTGGAGGCAGGAGGCGTTTGAAGAATTTACTGAGGCGCATACAGGGTAACCCTTGCACTGTTTGTCCTGTGAATGCACGTTCATTTTAATCACCCTCCCTTAATCCCCATAATTATTTTTTCCAACCTGGGAAACAGAACCTCCGTGGCAAGCAGTGCCTCTGTTGTCTTGATAACACATGGTAAACCACAAATGGCATCTACTGTGTTCTGGGCTTGATATTGTTTTGGGATCTGTGTCAAAGTGTGGTGGTTTGAATGAAAACGGTCTCCATAGGCTCATAGGGAGTGGCACTATTAGGAGGTGTGGCCTTGTTGGAGTGGGTGTGGCCTTGTTGGAATGGGTGTGGCCTTGTTGGGGGAAATGTATCACTGGGGGGGGGGGGCGCGCTTTGAGTTTTCAGAAGGTCAAGCCAGGACCAGTGTTGCATTTTTCCTTCCTGCTGCCTGCCAGTCCAGAGGAGAACTCTCAGCTCCTCTCCAGCAGCATGTCTGCCTGTGTGCTACCAAGCCTCCCACCATGATGACACGGACTAACTCTCTGAATTGTAAGCCAGTCCAAATTAAATATTTTCCTTAAAAGAGTTGCCATGGTCGTGGTGTCTCTTCACAGCAATAGAAACCCTAAGACACCAAGGGTTGTTCACTTTTATTGGGCTCACTGTCCCCAGTCAGCCTGAGTCAGGTTCTGGCTAGCTGTCCCCACAGTATCAGCAACCTATAGGGACCTGGTGTAGTGACACTTTCAGAAGGGGAGGAAGGATGAGCCAAAGGAAGTAGCAAAAGAAAGGGACACACTCCCACTGAAGGCAGCCCGGATATTTCCTGTGCATCATTTGAAAGCAGACCTGACAAACCTGGTGTCTCTCTCATGGTGTCTTTCAGATTCTGTCTACCCTGTAACCACGGCCGTGGTGAACTCCGCTAGTTACACTAAGATGTGTCACTGGTTTCGTGACTCACCTCAAACATTAGGTTCCCAGGAGTGGTGGCCATGCCTGCAACCCCAGCACCTAGGCGATGTAGGCTAGAGGGTCAGGAGTTCGAGTCATCCAGACCAGTCTGGACTGCATGAGACTCTGATAAAGCCACACACACACACACACACACACACGCACACGCACACGCACACACACAAAACCAAACAAAAGAATCAAACGGAAAAAAAACCAGTGAGTTAATGAAGAAGTGCAGCCCGGGGTCAGCACAAAGCTACAGCACTGGTGGAGATTTTAATTAAACCCAAATAATATTAAAAAGCACTTCCCAACACTCTCTCCTATTAACTTCTTTACTCTCACGGCACTTGGTTTTAATCATTGAGAAATGCTTGCATGATGCGTGTCTGAGCCTGGTCATTCAGCTAGGGATTGGTAAGGCCAGAACTCCAGCTCCAATCACTGTCGGTTTGGGGCCCTCCCCACTTCTCTGCCTCCCTATTTTTACATCTGAAGATTGCCTTGGCTGTATAAATTACTTTTCATGACTATGTTACATGGCTAACTGGTCAAGGTCTTTAGGGGTCACAGAACCAGGGAAAGCTAAAGATAAATCAGTTCCCCAAGACAGACAACTGATTTTTTTTCCTGTTGTTATTTTGATAAATCACAACACAAAGCCAGACATTTTCTCAAGGTCAATGATTCCCCTGTCTGATGGGAAGGAAAGACATCGAGAGATTTATGGTCAGCCATCTCCTGGCCTGGGGAGACCATGCCTGGAGTCTCTCCAGTCAGAAGGTGCAGGACACATCACTAAGTGTGTCAACTTCATGAATGGCAAAGTCACTTTGTCCCCTGACTTGATCCTGCCAAATTCAAATTCAAAACCTCATTCAAGGGCCGCACTGACTGACCAGATGCACCCTTGAGCACCTCTTGCCTGGAGGCTGAAGTACCTCTGGCTGATGCCCCCTGGCTGATGCCCCCTAGCTGATACCTCCTGGCTGATGCCCACCTAGCTGGCTGATGCCCCCTAGCTAATACCCCCTAGCTGATGCCCCCTAGCTAATACCCCCTAGCTGATGCCCCCTAGCTAATACCCCCTAGCTGATGCCCCCTAGCTGATGCCCCTAGCTGATGCCCACCTGGCTGATGCCCCCTGGCTGACGCCCCCTGGCTGATGCCCCCTGACTGACGCCCACCTGTCTGGGAGGAAGGAGTGTCTTTCTCCCTTTTCTCTGTGCTTGGCTTAACAGTTTAAAACCGTGATGTGACCAGGGAGAAGAATGGCCTAACGTGCAGAGATGTGAAAACAGAGAAGTCTCCTCAGACCTAGAGGAAGAAGAATGGCCTGAGATGGGCAGGAGCCGAGCCCTTAACTTTGACTTTAAAAGTCCTACGTAATGTTGAGATTCCACTCCAGGGAATTCATCTGTATATCCCTTTGTGTCTAATGTGAAAACGCGCCTGCCTTCTGAGTACTCCTAACAGAGCTCAAGCGGTCACCAGTGAACAGAACACACTGGGCCCTCCTAAGAAGTCCCCAGTCCTGGCTCAGGGGATTTCCAAGACAGGTCAGGTGATCAACCCAGAGGCAGGTCACCTGATAGAAGCTGTAACCTTGTCAGACCAGTCTGGTAGGGGTGGGACAAGTGCTATGGACAGGCGTCCCTAAAGAACAGGGAACACTGAGGCTTGAAATGCTCAGCCTAGGAGCCCCAGCCCAGTCCTTAGAAAAGAAGCAAAACTGGAGGAAGGCAAGACATGTAACCAGGGATGCAGCCAAGATGAAATAATGCTCACGTCAGTTAGTAAGTGCTCACAAACTGCATCTTAAGTCAGATTCAGTGAAGATGGAGCTTGGCTTCTAGAGGTTTGCAATCGGAAGAGGCCATTCCAGAAGTCATGCTGGTAAACAAAACAGAAGGACCTTTGAAATGAAGCTGCTGCTATTCATTGTATTAGTAAATTATCATGTGCTATCAGCTCACTGAGAAGCTGGCTATAGAGTTGGGATTGCCACTGCAGACGCGACCATGTTTGCCTTAGACTGTCCTCCAAGACCTCTAGTCCATAACTCAGCTGCCCCCATACCACCTTGTGCAAAGGGGAAAGATGAGCATGAGAGCTGGAGTAAACACCATGTCCTTGAGAACAGAGGGAGAGTAAATTGGGTAAAAACACTGGAATCAATGCCAGCACCTTCCAAAAGCCGACGACTACACTACGGTCTATTGCACGATATAAAGACACCTATAGGGCGAATGACTAGTTGGGAGTCTCACCAAGAAGCAGATATTCTGTCTGGGACCCTCTGTGTGGGAAAAGAGGCTCTGTCTGGCTGTTCTGGTTCCTGGACTTGCCTGGTCAGTATCTGCTGAACCCTGGATGTGTCTGGTCTGATACCCTTCTGGTGCTCATCATTTGTCCTAATCACTGTTGCTGAGAAGAGACACCATGGCCAAGGCCACTCTTATGAAAAAAAAGAAACAGCATTTAATTGGGGGCTACCTTGCTGTTTCTGAGATTAAATCCATCATCATCATGGCAGGGAGCATGGCAGCATGCAGCCCAGTGTTGGAGCAGTAGCTGAGAACCATATCCTAAAAGAGAGAGTCTCTGGCAGCTTTTGAAACCTCAAAGCACCCCTCCACCCATGTGACACATTTCTTCCAACAAGGCCACACCTACTAGTCCTTCTAATCCTTTCAAGTAGTGACATTCCCTAGTGATGAAGCATTCAAAGTATATGAACCTATGGGGGCCATTGTTATTCAAAGCACCACACTCTACTCCCTGGCCTTCAAGGCTTGTAGCCATATCACAATGCAAAAATGCATTCAATTCAATTTCAAAACTCTCATAGTTTATCCCAGTCAACATTATTTAAAAGTCCAAAGTTCAAAATCTCTTCTGAGATCCATGGCAATCTCTTAACTGTAATCCCTTGTGCTGTGGGATG
Source organism: Microtus pennsylvanicus (assembly GCF_037038515.1). NCBI lineage: Eukaryota > Metazoa > Chordata > Mammalia > Rodentia > Cricetidae > Microtus > Microtus pennsylvanicus. The sequence continues at coordinate 8,496,620 of NC_134599.1, forward strand.
TCTTTTTGTATGCTGTGAATATGTGATGCTCTCATTGGTTGATAAATAAAGCTTCTGTAACCTATGGCAAGGCAGGATAGAGCCAGGCAGGAAATCCAAGCAGAGATACAGTGAAAAAGGGCCGAGTCTGAGAGACACCAGCCACTCACCCAAGGAACAACATCTAAGCAGACCTGTTACACCATGACCACATGGCAATACTTAGTTTAACAGAAATGGGTTAAATTAAAATGTAAGTGCTAGCTAGTAGTAAGCCTAAGCCATTGGCCAAACATTTATAATTAATATTAAACCTCTGAGTGGTTATTCAGGAACTGGAAGACAGGAGAGAAACCTCCATTTATACCCCTATAAATAAAAAGGCAGATCACATACTTCCATCATATAATAGCATAGGATACCATTCCATTCCAAAAGAGAGGAGATATTAGGAAGCAAAACATAAAGTCATCAGTGCAAACTCAAAACTCTGCATCTCCACGTCTGTTGTCAAGACACTCCTAGATCTCCAACTCATTTCAGTTTTGATGACTGCAACACACTTCTCTTTCTCAGGCTGATTCCATACCCAGTCTGCAGCTCTCCTTCGCTGGTATCCTAGACTCTGGCATCTCTAATATCTTAGGGTCTTCAACACAACCCAGGCTTCACTTATTGGCCTCTATAGGTCTTCATGCAGAGACACCCCTGACATATACCTGGCCTTACAGCTTTCCTTAGTTGCAGAGGGAGATTCCACAACCCCTTTCATGGATCCTCGACTCTAAAACCAGAACCATGTGGCCAAAGATGCTGATTTCTGCTGCTTGATAGGCTGAAACTTGGTCCCTTCCTTCAGTTACATTTTCATCAGCTTCCTGTTGTTGATGGTTTCCTTCATTGAGTAAGCTTTTCTTTACTTCTTTTTCCTGAGTTAGAAACTTAGAGGGTTGGGTCTTGCCCTGAGGTCCCCACTCCTTTTATCCTGTTTTGCGTTGTTTTTTCTTTAAACTTTTTATCTCCTTGAGCACTGGACTTAGCTCCATTATACTTCCTGGTGCTCCTTTTCTCCTCAAATTGTACGTTTTGAATTTCTCCTCGCCCCACTTGTTCTTCTTCATTATAGATCTGCAGAAGAGTGATCATTGAGAACCACACGACACAGTCAATACCAGGCTGTCTTGAAATCTCCTCTGCCAGTGCAACTAACCCAAACTCCTCAATTATCTTCAGGTAGACGATTTTGGACAAGGACAGAAAGCATCCGTGTTCTTCTCCAAAACAGCACAAGAGCAGTCTCTAGGCTACTTACTAATATTCTTCTTCTCTGAAACTTCTTGGTCTGGGTCCCCACAGTTCAACTACCCTCAGCACCACTGTCTTCCATGCTCTTATTAGGATGGCTCTGTTTAAAATGTCCAACTGCTTTTCTGGTCCACAGTTCCCAAAGTCTTCCATAACCCTCCAACAAGCGGCATGGTCAGGGCCTGTCACAACAATACTCCACTGCTGGTACCAACGTCTGTCTTAGTCCTTGGTGTGAAGAGACACCATGACCAAGGCAACTCTTATAGGAGTTTACTACAGTGTCGGAGGTTTTATCCATTATCATCACAATGAAGAGTATGATGATTTTCAGGCAGGTTCTGATGCAATAGCTGAGAAGTATATCCTGAGCCATAGGCAGAGAGAAAAAGAAAGGGAGAGACATGGGCCTTGAATGGGCTTTTGAATCTCAAATCCCACACTTCCTCCTTCCCTGTGACACACTTCCTCCAAGAAGGCCATGCCTTTTAACCCTATTTCTTTCAAATAGTGTCACTCCCTGGTGACTAAGCATTCAAATCTATCAGCCTATGGGGGCCATTCTTATTCAAACACCATACCATTTTATTCTTACTCTCTGTATATTGTGTAATACAAATTCGTTCTTTCAAAACTGGAAACATGGCTATGGTGAAGCATCCCCCCATGAAGCAAAAGCTACGTTTAGGAAAAGTAAAAATTAACCATGCATGTGTGACAAGGGAGAGAATTGATTCCAATAAAAATCGATAAGATATACCAGGATAAACTACAAAGTCCAGCTCATGCACTTATAGATGAGCTGGGCCTCACATACAAGAGAAGAGGGTCGAGATATTTTCATATGACATACCATGGGAATGGTGACCAGGAATCATAGAAAACATGTCCTTTCTCATCAGGCTTCTTCATGTGTCCAGTCACAAGTTTAAGCCCTGAGACCCTGGAATCCACAGCCTCCTAGATAGTTGGAAGCACAGGATAAAATTGCTGTGATCATAGAGCAGAAGGGATGTGGTACTTCCCTGAAGGGATAATCAAATAAGATTTAAAAACTGGCAGGTCACTTCAAGAGAAGACCAACCAAGGACCATCTAATTCTCATTTTGCCAAGAAAAACCTAAATATGCAAAGTCTATGAGTTACAAATACATGTTAAATAGAAGACGTCTATATTAACCCCTTCCAGGCCTCAGAAAACATGGGGAGAGGAGTGTGAGAAGGGAAGAATGGGGAACACTGGGAAGCTTTTGTCTTCCGGATACTACCTGGCTGTTGCCCTCAGGAACTCACAGCACCCCGACATGATGATGGGGTCCATCAACATTCTGTCCTGAATGTGGGAGGGGCCTCATGAGCCCCACCTCTCCTTGAGGAGCTGTGGTAGTGGATGGTTGCTGGGGAGGAGGATTCGTTCTCTTTAGTGACATAGGTATGACATGATGCATATGATCTAGTAAATAACCCACACCCATGCTCATAAAAACAGCCCCAATTAACATCAGAGGCTTGCAGCAAAACAAAATAAAATAGCAACAACCAAAAAAGACTTGGAAGTGGGAGGGAGGGGTTCAGTGGGAGTGGAGGTAGAGGAGGAGGACACAGTGGGTGAAAATGGCAAAAATATTTTATATGCATGTGTCAAATTAAGAAAAAATAAAATGGTAGAGGTAAAAAAAGAAGAAATAGAAGTTAAAGGGTTTTTGGAATAAATCCAGTTCTTTAAATTGAGTCCATTTAGATAAAATAAAATTCATTACATGCTCTTGCTTTTCTCCTTGGACTCCATAGTGGTATTTTTATCACTATTGAATTTTATGATTCCTGAATTGCTTCCTATTCCCATGATTCTGGGATCCTGCCCTGCTCTGTGAGAGCAGTTTCCTGCCTGTCAATCATGAGCGGCTGAGCTGTCTAGGGTTAAGAGCATACTTAACTTTAATTACTATCCAGCCAGGCAATTGAATTTCCGGTGGTCACCAGTGAACTCTATTGGTAGGAGGAAAGTCAATCTCATCTACCAAGAAAGAGGAGGCATATTGACTGCGCCCTTGACCCCAGCAGCCTTGTCCTGGGCCTCACAACCAGATGAACTGAATTCATACCGCCTGAAGCTCTTTGAGTCACTGAGCCCACAGCCTGTAAGTAGTGCGTCTGGAAACTGCTCAGAAGTAAATGGGGTTAGACGCGGCCTGGCACAAGGTATACCGTCAAAAACGTGCATCACCGCTCAGCAGACTCCTTTTACTGTGTGGTATCTGTGGGAGAACGGGGATCTTCATTAATACTGATAGTGGCGCTGATGGGATGCAGGCGTCCTGGCACCAAAGAATAAGCAGAAAGCCCCGTGGAGTGGTCCTGGAAAGCTTAGCCCTCAGTCTGCTTTCCGCGTTCTAAATGATTCTTCCAGCTTAAACTGGCCAGGGTGTCCTAGTGAGCGTCAGCTGTATGTCTGACACAGTTTAGCGTCCTCTGAAGGTGTCTCCGTGGAAAGACTGCCCAGTTCAGATTGTCCTATGGCCATGTGTCCTAGGGGTTTTTTACAGTTGTGAAGAGACATCGTGCACAGCAACTTTTATAAAGGAAATATTTAATTGGGGTGACTTGCTTATAGTTTCTGAGGTTCAGTTCATTATCATCATGACGGGAAGTGTGGTGGCAGGCAGGCAGACATGGCAATGGAGCTGAGAGCCACATCTTAACCAGAAAGCAGCAGGAAGTTGATTGATGGTCACACTGAGGAAAAAACTTCATCAAAAGAGACCTCAAAGTCTGCCCCCACCGTGACACACTTACTACAACAACTTACTACAACTTATTAATTCTGAATGCTCAGCCTATAACTCAGCTCCAAAATAGCTCTAGCAACTTAAATTAACCCATTTTTAATTAACCAACGTTTTACTATGTGACTTGTACCTATCTCCCATTCTGCCCAGCTCCTGCTGTGTCTCCATGGCATCTCTCGCACACCTAGATTAGCTCGTCTTCTTCTCTCTGCCAGGAAGTCCTGCCTAGCTATTGGCCATTCCGCCTTTTAATAGGCCAATCAGGTGCCTTGGGCAGGCAAAGCAACACATTTGTTACATCTTTAAACAAATGAATCATAAAGAAATGTAGCACACCTCTACATAGTTAAAGTAATATTCCTCCACACAAGCAAATGTATGGAATGACCGCTGGGCCTGTCCTCCACATGTATCACCCACACACATACTCACAAGCACAAAGTCAGAAAGAGGCTGGGGATCCATACTTCCCTTCCAGGGCATGTCCCCAATGATATAAAGACTTCCTATTAGACTCTACCTCCCATAGGTCCACAGCACCTCCCCAAAGTGCTGTGAGTGTTACAGCTCTGGAGGGAGCAATCCCGACGTTCTGGGATACCTCTGGTTACAGGGCCAGGGTGGGTGTCTTTCACTAGCTCTGATTTCACAGTCAGGTGGTTTTTTTTTTCCTCTGGCCCTTTTGCCTTACAAGTGCCACCACAGGGACCAAGTTTTTAACACATGGACCTTCAGTGGACATTCAAAATTGTAATTATAGTAACCTTAAAGGGCTGGGTGATGGAAAATTGGTTCCAAGATGTGGTGAAAGGTGATTAGGGACCTGGGGTTACTGACTTCATAATGGATTGATGCAGTTTTTACAGGACCCTTGAGTTCCCTTGCCAGTGGCTGTTCTAAAGCCGTGCCATTCCATAAACTTAGGAAACATGTGGATGTTGCCCTTCTTGCCCTTCTACCATGTTAGGCCTATGGGTCTCCAAGGAAACACTCATCATAGTTTAAAAAATAAATAAGGGGAACTTGTCTTGGAGTTTCTTATGTGTGTTTGTCTGTGCATGCATGCTTTTGTGGAGGCCAGAGGTCAACCCTGGGTGTCATTTATCTGGAGCCACCAACTTGCCATTTTGGAGACAGAGACTTTTTCTGTAAACTAGGAATTAGGCTAAGCAGGTGGCCAATAAATCCCAGGGATCCCTGTCTCTGTCTTCTGAGCCCCAGGATTGTAAATGCATCCACTACACATGGGGCTTCAGCTGGGGCTGAAGATTTCACTCAGGACCTCTATGCTGTGTGGCAAGCGCTTTATTAACTGATCCCTCTCCCCAACTCCTGATTTTGGAATCAAACTCCAGAACCCTGAGCTAAATAAACCAATTTTCTCCATAAGTACCCAGTCTCCAGGGTTTTGTCACAACAGAGAACAAAAGAATGTGGTATCTGCAGGGTGGTGATGGTGCATGCTTTCAACCCCAGACTTGGGAGACAGAGATAGGCGGATCTCTGGGAGTTTGAGGTCAGTCTGGTCTACAGAGGAAGTTCCAGGGCAGCTAGGGCTACACAGAGACACCTTGTTGCAAAAAAACAAACAAACAAACAAACAAAAAAGAATGTGAAAAGAATGTGGTGTGCTTGTGGCTTGTTCTATCACCTCATCCCCTTACTTACTTCCTCCTTCCGCTGATGTCAAAAGTCCAGTGTACGTCATTGTACCTCCACCCTAGGAAACAAAGAGCACCTTAGTGACTGACATAAGGAAGAAGTGAGAGCATGGGCAGATTTTCCGGATCTACTTTTGGAGATGTTTTGGTTACTGTTCTACTGGTGTGATGAGACACCCTGATCAAGGAAACTTTTTTTTTTAAGATTTATTTATTTATTATGCATACAGTGTTCTGCCTGCACATATGCCTGCAGGCCAGAAGAGAGCACCAGATCTCATTATAGATGGGTTTGAGCTACCATGTGGTTGCTGGGAATTGAACTCAGGACCTCTAGGAAGAATAGCCAGTGCTCTTAACCTTGAATCATCTCTCCAGCCCTCAAGGAAACTTTTAAAGAGAAGCATTTAGTTGGAGGTTGCTTACAGTTTCAGAGGGTTAGTCCATAGCAGTCATGGTAGGGAGTGTGGCGGCAGGCATGGGACTGGAGCAGTAGTTGAGAACTTACATCCCATCTGCAGACAGAAGGCAAAGAGAGGAAGACTGGGCCTGGTATAAGCTTTTGAAACCTCAAAGTCCACCACCAGTAATATACCTGAATACCTTCTCCAACAGGCCACACCTCCTAATCCTCCCTAAACAGTTCCATTAACTGGGGATCAAGCATTCAAACATATGAGCCTATAGGGGCCATTCTCATTCAAACAGGGGGGCAGGAGGGAGAAACAAGAAACGTTACCTTCAAGAATCATGCATCCTCCTTCATCCCTTAGATTCAATATCCACTTATTCTTTGCCATTCATTTTTTCCCTTCCTTCTTCTGTTGGATTTCTCTGGATCCATTTACTCCTGTATGTATCAAATATTTATTATGTGCCGAGCAAGGATCTAAGTGCTTTATATATGTATTACCTCAGCTGATGCGGTTCTCAGGACAGTCCAACAAAGCAAGTGTTACTTTTAACCAAGTTTGCAGGTGAGAGAAAGGTTATGTTGCTGGCCTAAGGTCATACCCACCCTTCCCTGTCCTCAAAGAGGGATGTTCTATCCTTTGATCACTCCGCTTGTTGCTTCTATTTCCTGAATACCCCTCAGTCCTCACCTTTACACTTCATTTCACTGTTTTGTCTGGTGCAGGCTCTCTCCATGGCCCCCAGCACCTCTGGTTTGGAACGTCTTACAGCTCCTCATTCCCATTTCAACTTCCCTTTCCTGTTCTGTCACCATTGTTGCCCAGGCCCAGGCCGGGTGATCTTTCTTTCTTTCTTTCTTTTCTTTGGTTTGGTTTTCTCTCTTTCTCTCTCTCTCTCTCTCTCTCTCTCATTTATTTATTTATTTATTAAAGATTTCTGTCTCTTCCCCGCCACCGCCTCCCATTTCCCTCCCCCTCCCCCAATCAAGTCCCCCTCCCTTGTCAGCCCAAAGAGCAATCAGGGTTCCCTGCCCTGTGGGAAGTCCAAGGACCACCCACCTCCATCCAGGTCTAGTAAGGTGAGCATCCAAACTGCCTTGGCTCCCACAAAGCCAGTACGTGCAGTAGGATCAGAAACCCATTGCCATTGTTCTTGAGTTCTCAGTAGTCCTCATTGTCCTCTATGTTCAGCGAGTCTGGTTTTATCCCAGGCTTTTTCAGACCCAGGCCAGCTGGCTTCCCGATAGAACATCCCCATTGTCTCAGTGTGTGGGTGCACCCCTCGCGGTCCTGAGTTCCTTGCTCGTGCTCTCTCTCCTTCTGCTCCTGATTTGGACCTTGAGATTTATGTCCGGTGCTCCAATGTGGGTCTCTGTCTCCTTTCATCGCCTGATGAAGGTTAATATTCAGGAGGATGCCTATATGTTTTTCTTTGGGTTCTCCTTCTTATTTAGCTTCTCTAGGATCACGAATTATAGGCTCAATGTCCTTTATTTATGGCTAGAAACCAAATATGAGTGAGTACATCCCATGTTCCTCTTTTTGGGTCTGGCTTACCTCACTCAGGATAGTGTTTTCTATTTCCATCCATTTGTATGCAAAATTCAAGAAGTCCTTGTTTTTTACTGCTGATTAGTACTCTAATATGTATATATTCCATACTTTCTTCATCCATTCTTCCATTGAAGGGCATCTAGGTTGTTTCCAGGTTCTGGCTATTACAAACAATGCTGCTATAAACATAGTTGAGCATATACTTTTGTTGTATGATAGGGCATCTCTTGGGTATATTGTGTTGGTCTGGTTTTGGGGTTTTTGTTGTTGTTGTTCTATTTTTTCCCCAGAGAGAGAAAAAAAAATTATGATGTTAGGTGGGTAGGGAGGGGGATCTTGGGGGAGTTGGAGGAGGAGGAGAAATAATACTACCAAAAATATTGTATGCAATTTTTATAAAATACATTTTTTAGAAAATAAAGCAGGAGGTGGTACGACGGTGGCACACACCTTCAGTCCCAGCACTCGGGTGGCAGAGGCAGGCGGATCTCTGAGTTAGAAGTTAGCCTGGTCTACAGAGGGAGTCCTAGGACAACAACCAGGGATATACAGAGAAACCCCGTCTCAAAAAAAAAATCAAAAAAGAAAGAAAGAGAGGGAAAGGGAGGGTGGGAGGGAAGGGAAGAAAGGGAAGGAAGGAAGGAAGGAAGGAAGGAAGGAAGGAAGGAAGGAAGGAGAGATTTATTCCCATGAACATGATTTAAACTAACTATTTTAGCCTTCGCCTGTGACAGGTCTCAGCACTGGTTAGCAGAGCACAGGTTCCTCCCTCCTAGCACACTGGGGGCTGCGTCACTGGGGATGCTGCACTGGGGGCTGCTGCCCTGGGGCTTCTGCACTGAGGGATGCTGCACTGGGGGCTGCTGCCCTGGGGGCTGCTGCCCTGGGGACTGCTGCACTTCAAACAGACCCTAGAACACAAGTTTGGGAAGATTGCTTGCTATGCTCCCAGGCAGCTGGAATCCCTCTCCATTCTGGTCCACCTCATTTGGACCAGGTAGAACCTGATCCTCACAGCCTCTCAGGCATCTTACCCGTGAGCCCAGGCGCATCTCGCTGCACTGTGTCCACCTCTTACATTCTCACACAGAGAAGTGATGTGGGATTCCCCTCTGTATGCTTTGAATACCATTGGTTAATAAAGGAACTGCTTTGGGCTATAGCAGAGCTATGGGGGAACATAACTAGGTGGGGAAAACTCAACAGAAGGCTAGGAGAAAGGAGGCAGAATCAGGGAGAAGTCATGTAGCCCCACCGCAGCCGGACTGAACTTTACCCGTTAAAGCACAGCCACATGGCAATACACAGATTAATAGAAATGGGTTAAATTAAGATCTAAGAGCTAGCCAATAAGAAGCTAGGGCTAATGGGCCAAGCAGTGTTTAAAATAATATAGTTTCTGTGTGATTTTGGGGCTGAACAGCAGGGAACAAACAAGTGGCCTCCCCCCAACATAGAAGGACCTCCCTGCCCATCTGGCAGAACAGGGCAGGAGATGGCACACAGGCAGACAGCCAAGCAGATTGCTCTGACTCCAGTTTTCTGACACAGCATGTGACCTGGTCCCGGGTTCCAGGTCCTCGGGGGGCAAACAAGCCCACAAGGAGCTCATCTGCCATCACTTTCTGGAAGTAAAGGAAGGAGGAGGCACTTCCTTTGGCTGATTTCTCTTTCCACTTTGGCCCACTTTTCGCCGGAGCCCCGTTCTCCACCCTTGTTTGCTTAGAACAAGCAGGCTGAGTAAGGAGCTCCAGAGATGGGGAAGTAAATGTTGGCACATGCGTGTCTCAGCAAGCCCTGTTTGCAGGGGTTAGTCACTCTCTGGTGAGTCATTAAAGCGTCCTTCAGAGCACAAAAGGCCACATTTATTTCTTGTGTGAAGAAGTCCTTAGATATCTTAAATGTCAGCTCTTTTGACCTTGGTGGGGTTATCCACACAAAAATAAAAGTGGTAAAACTTTTAGCATCCACACTGTTTGAAGTCACCACCTTGCATCTTCTACTTAAATTGTGTCCTTTACGTGAGATATCTGCTGTTCATAGTTACTGTGGTTAATTGATTTTAAGATAGTCTTTTGCCGTAGTGCAGAGAAGCCTTGAACTTTCAACTCTCTTCCTCTACCTCCTACGTGCTGGGATTACAAGTGTCTGCCACCATATCCAGCTGTTCAATGGCTTTTTAAAACTGTCAGATATGCATTGCTGACACATGACTCAGCAAAAATAATATTAATAAGAGGTCAAAGAAATAAAGAGACTAGGGGCTGGAGAGATGGCTCAGTGGTTAAGAGCATTGCCTGCTCTTCCAAAGGTCCTGAGTTCAATTCCCAGCAACCACATGGTGGCTCACAACCATCTGTAAGGTCTGGTGCCCTCTTCTGGCCTGCAGGCATACACAAGACAGAATATTGTACACATGATAAAAATAAATATTTAAAAAAAAACAAATAAAGAGACTAAACTTGCCACGGAAACCAATCCATTCCATTCCAAAACCTTTAAAAACCTGTGCATTTTGCTTATCAGATGTTTTTCCAGCTGCTGAGAGCTGAGAAGACTATTAACATGTCCCAAGTGAATGATGGGACAGAAAGTGTGTCTACGGAGCTGGGTGATAATGAAGGTGGATAATGGCCTCTGGAGGGACTCTTTCGGGAGGCGTAAGTTGCAGCTTGACTCCGTCCTCAGCAATAAGTGGGTGAAGTGTTTGCCAAGGGAGAAGACAGCAGCCTTCTTCACAGCTCGCAGTGTGTGCAGAACATGCTCGGGTGTGCTAGCCTGTGCACATCCAGATTTAGTGGCTGGACACCTGGGCTCAGTCTGGGCTTTCCTGCTTAAAATCCATGGAAACCTGAGCAAAATGCCGGCTTTGTTTTTATTATCTGAAAGGAAAGGGTTAGGCCTAGGTTTAGACTTCTGCAAAAGGGCTTTTGTAATATCACTGAAACAGCTTGGGAAACACTTGGCATTGCATGCCTCCCAGTGAGGGAAACTTTCAACAACAATTCTTTGTTGTTGTTGTTTTTGTCGACAATCTATTGTATTTTATAAAAAGAATAGAATCTGGGCGCCATGTTTCAATCACAATTCTTAATGGATATGAGAATTTGCAGCTGGCAAGGGCCAGGAGAAGCTGTGCAAAGCCTGCTCAGGAACCCCAGGATGTTACAGCCCATGGGTATGAAGACAGATCTACGCCTGGACACCATGTGGGGAATAGGTGGATAGGAAGAGTCCGGAGCAGAGGAGAAGAGGTCTACATTTTAATATTTCACAAAAAACAAGGAGGACTGAGGCCAGGCAGTAGTGTGGCAGAGGAGTTGATGGATTGGACCTGACAGTGAAATATTAATATAATAATATAAAATTAATATAATATTAATTCTAAAATCAATTTTTCAGATCGGATTTGAGATATGTTGAAGGAGTTAGTTTCACGGGGATTGATGACCAATTAGATGCATGAGAGACTGGCAAGTGTCTGGGACCACGCCCAGGGCCTGGCTGGATACAGTAGTTAAAACCCAGACCGTGTCATAAAGGATGCTGGTTGGACAGAGGGTGTTTGGGAATATGGAGGCAAACGGTGGGCTCAGTGTTAGAGCCGGGGCTGCCAGGTACCAAAGACTGAGGAGGGGAGGAGAATGGTAAGGGAGTGGCTATAAACGGGCAAACATCCAAGGGAAATTCTCATCTGTTCATTTATTTACTGCACTTACTTATTGTTTTGCAGAGGGAAATATGGCTTTCGCGTTTTCTAACCATCTGCCTTTTGCTGGGGGTGGGAGGCAGAGTCAATTTCAGCTGGGTTTCAGGAATAAAGGAGTAAGTCTTCTAAACCTGAGCATATGGTAGTCAGAGAGAAGGCGCCAGGGAGAGGAAGAGGTTAAAGTTTCAGAGACCTAGAAATCTAAAATTATGAAATTTGCAGGAAAATGAGTGAAGCTGGAAAACACTATCCTGAGTGAGGTGACCAAGGCTTGTGAAAGCAAATACTGTCTGTTCTCTCACGTGCAGTTTTTACATATGTGGACTCTTATTGTGAGTAGAGGTCAGGAAGTCAGAAAGGGACCCTGAGAGCGAAAATAAGGAGGCTTTAAGGAGGCGGGGCAAGAGAGTGGTGAAACAGATGTGAAAATGGAAGCAGAAGACTGGGGTGGGAGGGTACAAGCTGACCGGAGTGGGTGGCGACAGGACAGAGAGATGAGAGGGAGCTAGTGACGAGACCCGTCCCAATGAAACATAAGCAAACCTGTAACTCTGAACGGTAATTCAAATAAAATCCGGGTCCGCAAGATGGCTACGCGGGAAAAGGTGCTTGTGGCCAAGCCTGACGACTTGAGAATTCGATACATGGGCCCCACGTGACGGAAGGAAAGAACTTACTCGCGCAAATTGCCGTCTGACCTCCACATACTATAGGACACGAGCATGCGCATGCACGCACACGCACAACAAATGTAAACAAAGTAACCTTACAAAAATTTAAAGACGCAAGAGTAAGGCGTGGTTGGAAGTGGAGATTAGAGCAAGAGACCCCAGTTGGGTCTCTGGGAGGTCTTGGCGGAGAAGTGAATCCTGCCAAGCATGCAATTAGTCCCCTGCAGTTCTAACAGTATCACAGGTAGTCGGTTCTTCTTGGCCCCATCTCAGATGGGAAGCAAAGGAGTTAAGCCCATCAGGGAAGATCTGGTTGACCTCTTCCGGCATCAAGTTGAGCTGTGGTTACCCCTCAATTGTTTGACTCACAATTATTGATGGCTCTCAATGGCAGTCATCTAAGCTGCCCCTACAGGTGTAGAGGTGCGGAGTCGGCAAACCAAAGTCTTACACCCCAGCCCTACCTCTTACTCTTGCTCCAGGATCCGCAAGGACAGTGCCTGGCCATACAGACATTGCCTCAAGCGTGGGTAGGCTTCTCTCCTCTGTAGGTTACACAACAGCTCTGCAGGTGTGAGGTTATTACATGTGGAACGGTGTATCTCTTACACATGATTAGGGCGCCACTGATAGCCATATGTGAGACACCTAAGTTGGTTTTAAAGAGAGAAACTCAGCTTCTTGCTACTCCACAGCCTTCTGATAGTTTACCTAATGTCTTAGAGTTCCTAATGCTTAGATAAAACACCATGGCCAAAAGTGACTTAAGGAAGAAAAGAGTTTATTTCCGCTTACAACTTGAAGTTTCTCATCCAGGGAAGTCAGCTAAAGAACTTGCACAGGATAGGAACCTGGAGGCAGGAGCCGGTGGAGAGGCCATGAAGGGCTATAGCTCATCGACTTGCTTCCCGAGTCTTGTTCAGACTACTTTCTTATAGAACCCAGGACCACCTGCCCAGGGGCGGCACCACCCACAATGGGCTGGATCCTCCCACATCAATCACTAATTAAGAACACGTGCCACAGATTTGCCCATAGACCAATCATGTGGGGACATTTCCTCAGTTGACGTTCCCTCTTCCCAAATGATTCTAGCTTGTGTCAAGATAGCATAAAACTAGCCAGCCCACCTATTCATATACTTATCATATCATATTGACTTTCCTGTTCATGTTAAATATCCACACAATTCTGAAAACTATTCAAGAGTAGAAACTAAGTACTGTCCAACTTCCTGCCTCCGTGCCAGGCTACTCAGTCATAGCAGATGCAGACATTATTTATTATCCAATGAGTGAATGGTTTAAAGGGGAGAGGGGAATACCAGTACACATAAATTCCATGTAATTGTGTGCCAACAAGCATGTGTTTTAGCAAAGTGTCAGAAGAGCTCTTGGAAGTAATTCATTAAAAATTCAATATGCTATTGATTTTTTTCCCAATAAAGTTGTGTTCGAGATTTCTTTTTTCATCTCTAGAGCAGTGTGTGTTGGTCTAGGATTATAATTCAAGCTACAGTGAGGGTTGAGGCAGGGGATTCAAAGTTCAAGGCCTACCTGGGTTGCAGAGTAAGTTCCAGATCTGGATAACTTAGTGAGACCCTATCTCAAGATATAATGTAAAAGGAGGGTTGGGAGCATAGTTAGTCTAGTATCCATGGGTTCGATTCCCACCACCTCTTAAAATAAGGAGCATTCATTGGATAAGAAGTCGATGTGTGGTTCTGTTGGAGCAAAGTTCAAAAAAAGACGAAGTGATGCATGGTAGCAGAAACCAGCGGTGTCACCTCTGATGGGGATGTTGCCAACTCTATCTTGAAATGAGTTTAGGCCTGTAAAAGAATCATTAAAAGTCTATATCCCTGTGGTGGTTTGAAAGAAAACGGTCCCCAATGGGAATAGTGCTTTTAGGGGGTGTGGCTTTGTTGGAGTAGGTGTGGTCTTGTTGGAAAAATGTGTCACTGTGGGAGTGGCCTTTGAGGTCTCCTATGCTCAAGCTACTCCCAGTGTCAGAGACCATTCCTTCTGCCTGCAAGATGTAGGACTCTCAGCTACTCTCCAGCATCATATCTGCCTACATGCCACCGTGTTCCTCCATGATGATAATGGACTAAGCCTCTGACTGTAAGCAGTCACTCCAATGCAATGTTTTTCTTTATAAGAGCTGAAATGGTCACGCTGCCTCTTCACAGCAATAGAAACCCAAACTAAGACAATTCCCAAATATTAACATCTTACGAAATTATAATTCCATTGGAAAGCTCAATACACTGACATAGGCTGAATGCTGTTAACCAAATTATGCATCGTATTTTAATTCTACCCGTTAATGAATGTCTTTTTCCCGTCCCACCATCAAGTCCCAGGAGCCCACATTGCATTTAGATGTCATAGATCCTTACCCTTTCTCAATCTGTGACAGTTCCCTAGTGCTTTCTTATCTTTTGTGACCCTAACCCTTTGCCCGTGCATGTGCAAGCGTGTGTGTGTGTGTGTGTGCACGTGTGCATGTGTGCATGTGTATGTGTGCATGCGCACAGGTACACACCATTACACACATGGGGAAGGCAACTTGTGGGAGTCAGTTTTCTATACCATGAGGGGATTTGAACTCACGTTAGACTGGGCAGTAAGCACCTTTATTCCCTGAGCCATCTCACTGGACCTTAACCGTTTGACAGAGCAGTAGTCAGGGGTTTTATGGACAGTTCCTGTATAGGTCTCGCCTGATGTTGAATATGATTGGATTGGGGCTATACGCTTTGGGAATCCACAGCATGGGAGTGCTGCTGTGCCCTGCTTTACACTGTATCAGGGTTCTTATGGCAGGCGCTGCTCAAGGTGATCCCTCAGAAAGGCGGCGCCTGCTGGATTTCTTCGTCATTAGTCAAATATTGAAGTGCAACACATTGACGCCATGTTTAAATACTGATTATTTTCAAACTTTTACCGATTTTGGCTTTGGTTGGTATGGTCTACCTGTAACAGCTGTCACTGTGGTACTTGCCTGCCGCTTTTCCCTCTCTTTTTTTAAAAAAATTTTTTTAATGTTATTTATTTATTTATTTATTTTTTGCTTTTTCGAGACAGGGTTTCTCTGTGGTTTTGGAGCCTGTCCTGGAACTAGCTCTTGTAGACCAGGCTGCTCTCGAACTCACAGAGATCCACCTGCCTCTGCCTCCCAAGTGCTGGGATTAAAGGCGTGCGCCACCACCGCCCGGCTTTTTTTGAGTTTTTAAAGACATGTTATCACGTAGTCCTGGCTGTCCTGGAACTCAGTCTGTAGATCAGGTTGGCCTCAAACTCAGAGATCCACCTGTCTCTGTCTCCCAAGTACTGTGATGAAAAGCATGTGCCACCACCGCCCAGTTTCCCTTACATTTTTGGATAATTTAATAATGCATTTTATTTAGCTGACTATCCAAGACATCATGATTTCAGTTCCCATCTAAAGCATTTGATCTTCAAATCCTCAGCCCTAGTTACCGCTGTTTTCCCTTCTGTAAGTCTGAGAACTTTGAACAAGTGCGGCCATACAACTTCCGCTTTCTGTTCTCTTCAGTCATGGACCGATACAGCATGGACTCCCCGTCAGACACCAACCCCTACAGTGTGGGCTTCCTGGATAGAATCTAAAATCATGAGCCATAAACCTCTGCTCATCATAAAATCATAAAAACGGAATCGCCCGTGACTTATCGTTTTGTGTCTGGTTTATTTCAGTTAACATAGGCAGTGTCCTCCAGATCGATCATGCTAGCATGTGCCAGAACGCCCTCATGTTAAAGGCGGAGCAGCAGTCTCGTGTATCAACATACCCAGTTTCCTTAGTCACCACTCACCGGCAGACGAGTGGGCTGCTTCTCGCTCTTGCCTGCTGTGACTAGCGCTGCTGTGAACAGCTAGCTCGTGTCACTCGGAGACCCTGATTTTGGTGTTTGCCCAGGGGAGGACTAAGGAGCAGGCAGCAGTCTGCTGTCAAGACAGCAGTCAAAGTCAGGATCTTTGATGTTTTAGGAGGCTGTAGTCACACTCTTTTTCCAGAACTGGTGACTGCTCATTTCCTCTTATTTTCCATTTCACCAACAGCCAAGTACTGGGAGCTGTGTCCCTTTCTATCCATGCGTCTCTGGCAGGGTGACACTCTGTGTCTTTCACACTCGGCTTTTGCTTGTTAAATGTCACCATTTGTTATGATTGTGTGTTTCACTGGGGGCTCTTCGTTCTTCTCGGCTCTTTCTCGCCTGATCTCAAGCATGTACAAGTCCATTGCCTCAAGATAAGTGTCTTGTCATTAACCAGACCCAGCCTGGCTGCATGCCTCTGTGAGCCTGCTCCCACATCCCCAGCTAGATTGCTGGCTCCTCCACATCCTCTCTGTAGCCATTCCTATACCGTAGCAACCAGCATGTCCACTCTATCACTTAAAGATATATTGACGAAGAACAAAATGTTGCTTTAGATTGGTTCCAGACACCCACTGGGGAAAGAACTGTTTTTATGTCCTCTTTTATGAGCCTGTTCTCAGATTCTAAAAGTAGGGTGAGTCCACACGAGAGGTGCATTTTGTGTTAAACTTGCCAATGGACTGTGTGTTCCCTGACAGCAGGGACTATGGCTTTTCTCCCTTGGTACACAGTGGCTATGTGGTAGGCTTTCAGCACCGTTGGGAAAGAACTTACCCTCAGGGAGCTAATACAGCTCTCTCATTCTCATCTGATAGTGGTGGATGCCACAGGGAACATTATTTTGTGTAACTTCTTTATAAAAGAACTCTAAGACCTATTTGGAAGATAGCCCCATGTTAACTTAGTTGCAGAACCTTACTAAAGAGCGGCTATATCATCCCTGATGTAGAAACATGGGTCTGAAGCAGAGGAGAGAGGGAGCAGCCATGCTCATGTTCTCTGAGCAGGGGTAGAGTTGACCGAGGTAGAAGACGTCCAAGGCTTGGGGCAACAGCCACTGGTCATGGCACTTTTCAGATTGCAAATCTATTACTTTTTTTTTTTTTTTTTGGTTTTTCGAGACAGGGTTTCTCTGAGGCTTTGGAGCCTGTCCTGGAACTAGCTCTGTAGACCAGGCTGGTCTCGAACTCACAGAGATCCGCCTGCCTCTGCCTCCCGAGTGCTGGGATTAAAGGCATGCGCCACCACCGCCCGGCTGCAAATCTATTACTTAAAGGAAGGGAAGGTTATAAGTTGACCATTTTCTTTCTTTCCTTAGAATGAAAGGGAGTAGGAGAGAGAGAAAGAGAGAGAGAGAGCTGTCAGTCAAACATCCTTGGCAACACATTAAAATACACCTCTGGAAAGAGAACTAATGGTACTTGCTAGGAGATTATCATCTAATGATCTATTGTCTATCAATTTATGTATCAGCCTACTTATCGTCTATGTATCATTCACTCATCAGTCTATTATCTGTCTATCCACCATCCATTTATCAGCCTATCATCCATCTAGCTAACCTATTTATCATCTATCTGAACTTAGCTGGATGTGTGTGGTCAGTCTAAGGAGATGGTTTATGAATTATATGTGTCTGGGGCACATATGGAAAATGTCACATAAATTTTACATTTATGTGACTACAAAGTTGGCAAGCTTTCCAGGTTGCTATTTTGGCATCCCCTCACCAGAACACAGCCTAACACCCTAAGAAAGGACCCAGGAAGCATCTTTGCAGGTTTACAATTCATAGCGCCTCATAGTGACCTGTATCCTTACAATTGTCATTGAGTGCTGGAGCTTGAGCATCTCACCCTCTCTGGACGACGCACATTAGAAAGTAATCCCCAATGTAGCAGTGCAATGGCGCTAATGAAAAGGGGTGAGGTTAGGTCCTGTGGGCTTTGCTTTCCTGAGTAAATTAGTACAGCACTTGCAGGAGTGACCTAGGAGTGACGCAGTCATCCCCAGAGTGGAATTATGGGGGAGAGTTTGAAGCCGCTCTCTTTCTTGCCCCTCTTCTGCCCTGCGCCTCCAACAATGTTTAGCAAGGTAAGAAGACCCTCATGAGGTGCTTGACCCTCAGACCCAGACCTCCCAGCTTCTAGAAGCATGAAACAACAAATTCCCACTTACTCTAGACTGCCCATCTCTGCTATTGTTCCAGAAACTGAAAATGAACTAATACACGGTTGAGACGTCCAACCCTGTGAGTCAGATCTGGTCATCAAGTCTGATTTCACCTGAGCATCAAACACTTGAGGAGACCTGCATTTTAACTGCAGGCTTGGGGGCTGCAGCATGAGGAAAGTCTCCACAAGCTTCCTTCCGTGTGCTTGATGTGTAGTAATAAAGCATGCAGTCACTGCAGGTTAGCTCCTCCCTCTCAGTCCTCAGAACCCTGACCCAGCTTCTGCCACAGAACAGAACGCAAGAAAAAGGTGGTCATACACAGCAGTGACATTTGGAGCAGAATTAAGACTCTCTCTCTCAAAGTGTTAATGTTCAAGGTGAAGGGGCCAGGTGGTAGGACACTTAACTGCTTGCCCTGTGGAGACATTCCTGGCAGGAAACACTCCTCTGTTTGTCCCAGAATTAACCAGAAAATCCCAGAAGACACTCTGGGTAAGGCCCTTGGTGTAGGCAGAGACTGCTCGTTCGTTTCCTGGCCACCCAGGCCCAAATAATAACACAGAAACCATATTAATTCCAATATCTTATGCATATTTCTAGCTAACTCTTACATCCTAAATTAATGCATTTCTATTAATCTATGAATCACCATGAGGCTGTGGCCTACCGGCAAGATCCTGTCTAGCAGCTGACGTCTTTCTCCTTCAGCAGCTACATGACATCTCTTTGACTCGGCCTACTTTCTCTCCATACCTCTGTTTGGATTTCCATCCTGGATTTACTCTACTAAGCCATTGGCCGAAACAGCTTCTTTAATAACCAATGGTAATAAAACATATGCACAACAGGCAGAGGTGAATCCCACATCACCTGGGGGCCATGGGTTTACCTGAGTGAGGAATCCTAACGTGCCCTGGCTAAGAAACCTGACTCGTTAAGGAGCCAAAAAAAAAGAACTCCTTAGGGAGCCAAAAAAGTTTTAGAGACAGACTCACATTGGCAAAACCCGCAGACAAACTCAAGCACTGTGTGTTTAGCTATATGAGACCCCAAGCCATCAAGAGTCAAGGAGCAGTGTTCTCTGTCAACTGGGTGATTTATGGCAGAAGAATGTCTCTCTACATAAATGTACATATGTGTAGATTGGGTTGGGTTATTCAAACTAAAGGACCTCTCTCTCTCTCTCTCTCTCTCTCTCTCTCTCTCTCTCTCTCTCTCTCTCTCACACACACACACACACACACACACACACACACACACACACACACACACACAGGGAAACGAATTAAGAGGGCATTACTGTGGTCAAGATGGAAGCTGAGCTTGGAGTAAGAGAAATAGAGACATTAGAGAAGTTCACAAAAGCATTGGTGAATACTGTTGATGCGGCTTCGTGGATTCTTGATCAAACATAGAAGAATGGAAAGGAATGAGCTTGCTTCCCAGACTTGGGGTATCAGTGAAAAGATGCTGCAGGGTTCTGGGGATCTAAATGTGCTGCCTTTGGTGTGTTTCTTCATCTGGTTGAATTTGTAAATCGTTAAAACACATACTTATCAATCACCAGGGAGGCATAGATTAAAGCACAAGGTGAAGACATACAGAAACCAGAACTCTTATGAATTGCTAACGGGATGTCAAAGCAGCTCTGCTTTGAAAATCTGGCTGACAGTTTCTTATAAAATTGAATGCAAATCTACTATACTATCCAGAAACTCAACATATAAGAATTTATCCAAGAGGAATGAACTATATCTACATGAAAAGATCCATATTAGCATGCTCCTACTGGCTTTAGTCTTAAAAACTAAATTGGACCAGGTGGTGGTGGTGCACACCTTGAACCCCAGCACTTGGGAAGCAGAGGCTGGCGGATCTCTGTGAGTTCAAAACCAGTTTGGTCTACAGAGTAAGTTCCAGGATAGGCTCCAAAGCTACACAGAGAAACCCTGTCTCAAAAAACCAAAAGCAAAGAAGAAAGAAGGGGGCTGGAGAGATGGCTCAGAGGTTAAGAGCATTGCCTGCTCTTCCAAAGGTCCTGAGTTCAATTCCCAGCAACCACATGGTGGCTCACAACCATCTGTAGAGGGGTCTGGTGCCCTCTTCTGGCCTGCAGGCATACATACACAGACAGAATATTGTATATGTAATAAATAAATAAATATTTTAAAAAAAGAAGAAGGAGGGAGAAAAAGGAGGAGGAGGAAGAGAAAGAGGAGAAGGAGAAGGAGGAGGAGGAGAAGGAGGAGGAGGAGAAGAAGAAGAAGAAGAAGAAGAAGAAGAAGAAGAAGAAGAAGAAGAAGAAGAAGAAGAAGAAGAAGAAGAAGAAGAAGAAGAAGAATGGAAATGTTCCGAATGTCTGTCAATGGGTAAATTTTACATGTTTCATGCAATGGAAATGGAATACCGCTCAGCAACAAAACATGGATTTTGAAAAGAGAGATATTGACTCAGTAGCCCCCAAGACTAGAAAGATGGGTCAGGACACCTCTGGGCCCCAAGGGAGTGGGTGGCTACACTGTTGGTACCTTGTGCCCCCTTCTCTGTGCGTCCACTCAACGATTAGTTCAGGCAGTACTGTCAAAGCACTTGCACACAGCTAATGCAGTTTTACGTCCTGACAATGGAACTGTGGAGCAACAGCATGGTGGCCTTTGCCATCTTCTGTGATCCATTTTCCAGACACTCTCTGTGGTACCCCCTCATCTCCACCAGGCTCTCAGTGATTGTTTCCAACCAAGCCTGGTAAACTGAAGGTCAGTCATCTTGCACACGGGAAAATGAGCAGAGAGACCACAGGAAGTGATAGATTCCAATGTTACCTCTCTTTCTCTCAGGTCACCTCCCTCCAGCTGTCTCCTGTCCTCTAGACACCAGGGTCACTTATTTTCAGCTCAGCTATTTGTAGAGTCTTTTCTTGTTTGTAGTCGGGTCTCCTCCCAGACACCTACCATTCCTCTCTCCCAAATCTTAGTGAGAACAAACCACCTCATATATTTGCACCACATTTTATAAGTTAAAGCACCCTTTGTCTATATGGCCAAATCTCAACACATCTCTAAACAGCCCTGGAAAAGCAGACAGTGCAGAATCTGGGATGCTGTCTCATCATGTAAGCGGCTTAGCTGAGGTCACAGGCAACAGTCCCCCAGGACTTCATGAATATACAAATGCCTACAATAGGAACATGAGCAGCCCATGTGTGTATCTCTCTGAGCTGTGTTCCTAAAAACCGTCTGACAAAGAACCAAGTTTTCTATAAGAAAATGTAATCTTTGAGAATGCTGCTGCTCCCGGGGTACCAGTGTGGACTGAATTGAATTAGAATCAATGAGCGCTGGAAAAGCAAGGCCGTATCAACTAGAAGCTTGTGGGGTTATTTGATTTACCACTTCAGATGGTAGCTAATAGAATTTTACGGCAAGGGGAAACTCTGAGATCGGCTAATTCAGTTCATTTGCTTTGCAGCTGAGGACGCAGGAACCCAGGGAGGTGAAGCGCATCCCGCAAGGCCATGGATATGGCTAAGTCAGGGTAGGAACTGAGAGTGGAGGGAAGCCTCTGGCTTCCTGCCTCCCTCTCCACCACTCCACTCACTCCGTGAAGCCCAGTGCTGTTTTTCTTCCTCTGATTTTCAACTCTTACTTCTCTTGTCCAAATGAAGCAAATAAATTACATAAGAAAGACTTAAACAAAAATGTTTAATGAGCTTTTGACAGTGTATCTCCCCACAGAATCATCAACTGTTTCAAGACACGGAGCATTTGCATCATTTAGGAAGTTCTCTGGGACTCGATTCTAGTCACCCCGGTCAGCTTCCCATTGCTGAAGATGAGTTCTTCCCACTCTAGTAATGCCCCAAAAGGGAACCATGCAGAAGGCAGGCTGTTGAGTTTTTCTCTCATCCAACACAGTGATTATGAGAACAACCCATCTTGCTGTATGTCTCGGCCATTCTTCTCTCTTTGGAATTTGTTTGCTTTTATTGCTGAGTGGCATTCCGCTGCATGAAACAAATTTACCCATCTGACAGACATCTGGGTCATTTTCAACTTACTTTTTAAGAATAAAATGGATAGGTCATGGTCTACTGATACCTCTTTTCTCTCATCAAGTGACCATCCAAGCAGAGATGGTCCGAGTCTGCAGTTAGTGGTTCGTTCTAAGACCGTTGTGGCAGTCAAGTGTCTGAGGGTTTGAGTAAGGACAATAGTTAGAAATATTTCAAAGAAGCAGAAACGGGATGTAGGGAGAAATGCAGGCTTTAGTCACAGGTGTAATTGTGGCTTACAAGGAACTGGCAGCCTTTAGTGTCTTGTCCATAAAAAGGAAGACAGCAATAACTGTATGCATTCCTTGTTGATATTCCAACAAATGCCACGTGTGGTGGCTTAGAGTGACTAAGCATTATTTTTGAGCTCTGGAAGCCAATGGGGCTGAATTAAAGATGCTGTGTTCCTTTGCATTTCCTTGTGTTCTCGGGCGTGGAGAGGCTATGAGCATTGCTTGACTAGAGCTCCCCTTGTACCTTCAGGGGAGCTCACTTCTTCCTCCCATCATGTCTTACAGACTGCATCTTAGCTGCATGCCCTTCTCTGGCCGTGACTACTCTGCCTCCCACCCAAATCCAGGAACTTCTATCCCATGGTCCTTAGCTTAATCCTATCTGCAAAGTCCGTCTTCCCATTTAAGGTAACATACCATGGATTCTGAGGGTTAGGATGTGGGCACCTTTGGGGGAGCACGCCTAATATTGTGGGGCACTTCATAAGGCTTCTGTGAGGAAAGTACAGATATGTGCACTGCGCTGCTCTCGGAGAATGGGCTGGAGGTACAAGTGGATGTTGTCACATGAGCAAGGCGTAGCACTCCAAGCACAACAATTGATGTCCCTTCCTTTCTTCGCTCCGGAGAGTATGGGGACAGTGGCATCTTGGATCTTATTGTTTCTACTGTGCCATGGTTTACTGTATAGATCCCTGGTGATTAATGTATTGGTGTATCAAGATCATTTGTGGTCTTTTTTATTTACACCACTAAGGAGCCCTGGACATAGGAAAGAGAACCAAATGGACAGCTCAGAACTGTCCCAGAAGAGATGAGGAGAAGCAGCCATGCTCTTTTGCTTGGCATCAGTAAGGGTCGCTAAGTGCTCTTGTGACATAATAAATCCGAGTCTTGGGCATAGCCCTGGTCACAGTGACCACACCCAAACACCTTCCTCCTGCTGAAGCTAGACTCTGCAGAAGTATAGGACCCCTGACTCTTTTCTTAACCCTACAAGAGTCTTCTGGTTCCAGCAGCATCCAGGGGCAACTTATAAGCGGTGGGACCCCCACACACACCTAATTGGTTCATGCACAGTACCTTCCTTGCTCCTTCATTACTATGCCAGCAGCCTCAAAGAAACCTGTGACACTGGTGCCAAGTCCTCCACTGTCTCACAGGAGGATAGTTAACTTTCCCAGATCACCGTTTTTGTTATTCACCCTGGACCCCAGGTGATATTTTTACTGCCACTTTCCAGGTGTCAGATCTGCAAGACTGTGTGTGGTTTCCAAGTCTGCCACCAAAAGCATTTCTCCCAGCTCTCCCTTCCTTCACCTCTTCTGGGCATAGTACACTGTTCTCAAGTGTACCATTCACATCCCAGTTCCTTTAGCCTAGCAAGTTTATTATATTACAACACAGGGCAATCAGACTTCATGAGGAAGGAACAACTTTATAAATGGATAAAAAAGATAACAAACTGTCTGGCCGAGGGGCCACAGCACAGACTGCCCCTCTATTGCTGCACATGGGCTCTCTACTCCAGATACCATCCCAAAACAAAGAGTCCAAGGGCAAGGTCCTCAAAGCTGAACCCCTAGGGACCCTGGGGGTAAAAGAGAGAAGCACCCTGCTGTGTTGCCAGCTTCCACATCACTGTCTCTGTGTTCATTCCTTGGACCTTCCTTAGAGGGGAAGGTCTCTTTCAAGAAGACGCGCACAGCTTAGGCAGGCGGATCTTTGTGAGTTCGAGACCAGCCTGGTCTACAAGAGCTAGTTCCAGGACAGGTTCCAAAGCCACAGAGAAACCCTGTCTCGAAAAACCAAAAAAAGAAAGAAAAAAGAAAAAAAGAAACCAGTCACTGGTCCTTGGAGGAGCTATCACACACACACACACACACACACACACACACACACACACACACACACACACACACGTGAATCTATCTAAGTCCAAGGGGGAATTCAACAGCAGCAGCTCCCTGCCCTGCTCTGTGACTTGCTGCCAACTACAGGGAACCTGTCCAGGCCTGGAAGGTCCTCCAGTGGCCTTGAAGAAGTGCAGAGTGAAACCAGGGGTCTGAAGAAGCTCAGGCTGCCTGCTCTTATGGAATGGGTCAGCAGTGGCCA
Organism: Microtus pennsylvanicus; assembly: GCF_037038515.1. Lineage (NCBI taxonomy): Eukaryota > Metazoa > Chordata > Mammalia > Rodentia > Cricetidae > Microtus > Microtus pennsylvanicus. The sequence goes on from NC_134599.1 coordinate 8,521,182, forward strand.
TAAAATATCAGCTGGTACAGCTAAAGCATTGAGGAAGACAGCTGAGGTTTAACTGCCTGGGGCAGCAGGGGCCATGCTGTACCATGTGACAAGAAGCTGTAGACCACAAGGCTCTGGCTACAAGTGTATAGCTAGAGCATCCCCATGGCAGCTAACAATTACGTCAGTTAGTGGGGTGAGTGGCAACAAAGAGAGAAGATTCTGTGAAGAGCCTGGTGTATGGGGAACGAGTTAGTTAATAGTTGTGGAGAAAATAATGACAAGGTGCCAACAGGCTCAATGTAGCAACTGAGCAAACTAGGCAGAGATTCTTCCAGTGGTGAAATCTGCCTGATCTGTTTCCTCCTCTGTCAAAGATTATGTTGAAGGCAGGGCTCAGCGGAAGTGAGGGCGGTGGGTGCGCACAAGGCTCAGCGGAAGTGAGGGCGGTGGGTGCACACAGGGCTCAGCAGAAGTGAGGGCGGTGGGTGCACACAGGGCTCAGCAGAAGTGAGGGCGGTGGGTGCACACAAGGCTCAGCGGAAGTGAGGGCAGTGAGAGCAGCTGGTACACACAAGGCTCAGCGGAAGTGAGGACAGTGGGTGCACACAAGGCTCAGCGGAAGTGAGGGCAGCGGGTGCACACAAGGCTCAGCGGAAGTGAGGACGGTGGGTGCACACAGGGCTCAGCAAAAGTGAGGACGGTGGGTGCACACAAGACTCAGCGGAAGTGAGGGCAGTGAGGGCAGCTGGTGCACACAGGGCTCAGCGGAAGTGAGGGCAGTGAGGGCAGCGGGTGCACACAGGGCTCAGCGGAAGTGAGGGCAGTGAGGGCAGCGGGTGCACACAGGGCTCAGCGGAAGTGGGGGCAGTGGGTGCACACAGGGCTCAGCAGAAGTAAGGACAGTGGGTGCACACAGGGCTCAGCGGAAGTGAGGGCAGTGAGGGCAGCTGGTGCACACAGGGCTCAGCGGAAGTGGGGGCAGTGGGTGCACACACGGCTCAGCGGAACTGTGGGTTCCAGGAGCATCTTCAGTCTCCTTACACCCCAGACATCATGGTCAAAAGTTAACTTTAGGACAAGGTCTTTCTCAGCTTTTTCGCTAAAATGGAGCAAGTCTTCTTTAAGGATTATATCCTAACCATTGCTCCAGGAAGACCAACTGCAGTAAGTGTGACCTCAAAAGAAGAGGGAGATGACAAGGTTTCTACTCTTATTTAAGGTACTGTACTTATGTAGCTCATTTAAAAATGTAATGTAAAGTTTTAGTCCTTGAAATCTACTTAGGATGAAAAGTAACATTGGTTAGTAGTTAGTTATCTATAACAACCAAACTTACGGTCATCTTAGGTATGTTTTCAAGGTCAAACAGAAATATATTTTAAATAAATAGATGGTCTTGAAAAACTTCAAAGACCTACAGAATATGGGATTTAAGATGTGTTGATAACATAAGACTTTTCATGGCAATGAGACACATCTGCTCCCTGCAGCACCAATTTACTTCAAAAAGGGGAGAACTATTGTATAATATTTGCATGCTGTGTGAAGATGTTGCTGTGATGGGTTTAATAAAGAACTGAACAACCAACAGCTAGACAGGAGGGTCTAGGTGGGACTTCCAGTCAAAGAGATGAAGGAGGAAGCGATAATGGAGGAGTGGAGGAGATGCCAACAAGACACGGTGGGAGTCAGACATACAGAATCATAGAGAGTGAAATAAAGGTAAAAGGCCACAAGGCAAAACATAGATTTAAAAAAAAAAACACAGGTTAATTTAAGTTATAAGAACTAGTGGAACAAGGTTAAGCTAAGGCCAAGCTTCATAATTAATAAGTCTGTGTCATTATATATGAACTGGCAGCCCAAAGAAAAATATGACTATACATATTCATTTAACAGATGTGATTATTGGCGCACAATGTAAAAGGCTGGAGACCACCCTCACTCCAGGCCGCTCCTCTTCCGAAGGAACAAGCCGTGACTAAGGCTGTGACAAAATGAATTAAGGAGGAGAGGCTTGAGCTCATGGCTTCGCAGTCACCAATCCATGGTGACTCGACCCTGCGACTTTGGGGCCTGTGGTAGCACAGCCCGGCACAGGGTGTGGGAATCTGTGACAAAGCAAAGCTCTTCATCTCATGGTGCCCAAGAAACAAAGAGAGAGAAAGGGGAAGGGGCCATGGTTCTAGTGTTCCCTCTAAGGGCAAGCTCTCTGTGACCTGCCATCCTCCCCCTGGGCCCTGCCTTCTAAAGGTCCCACCATTCCCAGGTGTGCTACAGACTGGGGACCAGGGCTTCAGCATGTGGGCAACCTGGTAAACATTTAAGAGGCAAATCTCGAGAGGAAACACATGGAAGTGACTGGCTATAGAGATCCAAGAACAAGTTCGGTTACTAGCACATATTACACAATTTAACACTCTGAAACACCAACACAGGTCAAAATGTTGTGACAAAGTCTTAAATTCTGCTCCAGTGATCTGTCCCTGTCTTCAAAAGAGACCCTCCCTCCCCTTTCTTTCTCGCATTCAGTACACAGGCAGTGTGGGGGCCATCAGATCCCAGCTGTCATCGGAGCACTAGGGGGACTGTACCCACAGAAACTCACTGCCCCAGTGGAACTTGTGTTTGCAACAGAACACAAACCAAATCATAACCACGTTGATGACCTAATGTCAGGAGGTGGTGGCGACAATAAAGAAAGCAAAGCAGAGTGAAGCCATCTGGATGCCAGGCCCAGAAGTGGGGAGAATCCCAGGGTGGGGGCAGGGGCATTGAAAGAAGTGGAGGAGCATGGATGGGTTAAAGTGCTGAGGAGATTAACGTAGGCGAAGTCATGGAGAAGTAGGTTTGTAAGGCTGGGCAGGCTTTAGAGAGTCATTTGGATAGCATCTGTAGGATGCAGAAGTACAGTCAACAGAGTGATTCGAGCAGGGGACTTGATCTGAGTTACTTGGGTAAAAGTCTACCTTGTCTAGCATGTGAAGAATAGGTTGCAAAGGGTGGTCCAGAGTCAAAGCAGTGGGCCAGCCTCAGTGGTTAAGATCTTGCTGATGTGAGCTGTGGACGTACGCTGTGGTTTAGATGTGGCTTGTTCCCCACAGTTCACGCATCAGGACTCGGTCCCTGAGGTGGAGGTTTGGGGAGGTAGGGTCTAGTGGGAGGCCCTTGTCTCAACGGGGGGCAACAACTTAGAAGGAATTGGATATTTCTCCTGGGACTCTGGGCAGTTCTTTAAAGAGGCTTTTACAATAGCCTGCTGGACCCTCCCAGTCTCTCTAGCTTCTTGTTCCAAAGGGTGAGCGCTTCTTCCCTCCCACATTCCTGCAGTTGCCTCAGATCATGGCATTAGGCACTGAGGGGACCCAGTCCAGAAAGTGTACCACCATGCTGTGCTGCTTGCATTTTGGAAAAAGAGAGCATTTTCTTTATAACTAGCCTGATTATGATGTTTCATTATAGCCAAGAAAATGATATTAATATAAGGTGTGATCATGGAGCTGGAGAGATATTCTGTTAATGACACATTTGGATGTGATCCCAGCACTCAGGAGGCTGAGCTGGAGCCAATAGACTCGATTTCTGGGTGATTCTGAGAGAAACAACTCTGTGATGGTTCCTCGGGTTCTGGTCTGAGCAACTGGGTGAATTAAAACTGCCAGTCCGAGCCGGGCGGTGGTGGCACACGTCTTTAATCCCAGCACTCGGGAGGCAGAGGCAGGCGGATCTCTGTGAGTTCGAGACCAGCCTGGTCTACAAGAGCTAGTTCCAGGACAGGCTCCAAAACCACAGAGAAACCCTGTCTCGAAAAACCAAAACCAAAACCAAAACAAAAACAAAAACTGCCAGTCCGACATGGGTCACAGTTGAGTGAGGCATGAAGAGAATACTAAGAACCAGGGTGCTGACATGTGACGCTTGAGACACCTCTTTGATGAGCAAGCAGAGATGTCAATGGCAGCTGTATGGAGGCTGGACTGAAGGGAAAAGGTGGGGGGGCGGTGGTCGGAAATCAAATTGGGAGTCAGTGTACGTAGATAGTGTGGAAGGTCGAAGGGCTGTATAAAGTTGCTTTGAGAATTGTTCTTGTTTCATTTCTGTTGCTGTGATAAAATATCCTGACGAAACATGACTTAGGGGAGAAGGGGTTAGTTACTTCAGCTCAGAGTTCCAGGTTACAGGGCCTCCTTGCAGTGATGCCACAGTGGCAGGAAGTTGAGACCATGGGTCACACCACACCCACATCAAAAGCAGAGGGAAATGGATGCAGACACGATGATTTGCTCGCCTCCCTAGGGAATGTTGCCGCCCACGGTGGGCTGTGTCTTCAGTCAAGAGAACCTCCTCCCCCACAGACATCCCCACGGGCTAATGCGGACAATTCCCTCACGGAGACTGTCTTAGGTGACTCTAGAGTGTATCAGTTTGACAAAGCTAACCACAGCCGGGGTGGACACGCCTAGAGACGATGCTGACTGCCAGCAGTTCACGGATGTGAGGGGATTCACCCCAAACTAAAAGGCCAGGGAGGTCAGAGGTCAAATCAGAATAGTGCAGCTGGAAGATGAGAGTGCTTCGCCCTGAAAGAAGGCGTTAGTTACAAACCAGGAGGATAGGAGAGTGCTTCGCCCTGAAAGAAGGCATTAGTTACAAACCAGGAGGATAAGGGCAGCGTCGGCTGAGCCCAGGCTCTGGCATTCAATATTTGCAGGGAATTCGTGGTCAAAAAGACTGATTGGGAAGAACATGGAGGCAAGGAAGCAGAGACGATGTGTGCAGTCAACTCAATGTTTGCAATAAGTAGGGTGGAGACAGCAGATGGAATCTAGACGTGAGACAGGATGAGGGGGCTTCTGCGAAGGGGCTATAGGGCGGCGTGGCTGCTGCTGAACATATTCTCTAAAACAGAAAGAAGCGATGGTGCAAGAGGATACACGCTCCACAACAAGCATCCCAGTGTGCCAGAGCTCTTGGGATTTAGGTACAAGTCCTAAGAGCACCTGGTGTTTCAACCCTGTTGGCATCGTCCAGACTGAGGAGAGCCAGGTGGCAACAAGTCGATGCTTAAGCCTCTCCTGTGAACTATGGCCTATTATAGCATAACATTTGGTAATAGAATTTTAGGATTAATTTTTGTTCTTCAATCAATCCCTAAAAAAAAAAAAAAATCAAAAACAGATCTGCAGCAGGACAAGAATGGAAAGGTACTAGCAGAATGGATTTCTAGGATTCAATGGCGCCACCTATTGGCAGTGGTGTGAATGGCACTAGCTGATAAGTTCTTCTGACAGTCCGTTTACCTGAGAGAATCCAAGGCTGGCCCCCTTTTGAACAAACATCTTTAAAGGTTCTGGGAGTCGGGGGCTGGGGGAGGAGGGCTGGGCGGGGGGAGTCTCTTCCTACAGGCAAGAATGACATTTTTCAAAGGGGAGAGTAGCCCCCAGAGTCACAAATTTCTTTGACTATAAACAAAAACTGCTTTATTCACCTGTAGAGTTTAATTGCTCTTCCGGTAATTTGAAAAGTAATTAAAAATTCCCCCTTGAGTTTCTGGACTTGGGCTGTCACAATTCTTTTGCTATGTAACGTCAGACAGGGTTCAGAATGGGCAGCGATCCATGGTCTCACCTGGTTTCAAACAAGGAAAAGCCACTTGGTCTTCTAATTTACAACCTCTCTTGAGACCCATAAAGAGAGCTGTGGTCAATTTTAAAGGCAGCTTTAAATTTCATGTCTTTTCTTCCAATAGGTTGGTGCCACAGAGGGTCTCACGATCTCTAGAGATTCCCCGGTGCAGTAACTCACGCTGTGTCACTGGGTGTCAAAGACACATTTGGTTCACCATCTTTATTTTTAAAAAAAAACTGAAAAGAACAAATTGTGTAAATAGATGGAAATATGCAAAATAATAAAATTTGAGTGGCTGAAAAAAATGTTTCTACACCGAAGTAATAACAAAAATACCAGAAAAGGTCACCGTACATACGGGAGGCTCTGGGAGTAGGAGGTAAATAATATTCAGGAGTCGGACTTCAAACCGGCCTCCCGGGCGGATTCTGAGTCAAATAACACCTGAATCCGAGCGTTGGGCATGGACCTTCCAGATCTTGGGGAGAGAACATTGTTCATCCTATCCCAAGCTGGTATCATTTTGTTGTTGTTGTTAGCTTCATCTCAGCCAGCTTCAGCTATAGAGAAAAATTTGTGCTTTATTGGAAACATATTGCCTAGACTCCCCCTATTCAAGTTCCATGGAAGCCATTTTATGACTGAAAGAACTAAATTACTGGCAGAAAACAAGTTTTTGCCCATGGCCGCACAGGGTCTGTGTTGTCTCCAGGGTTCCCTGACTCCCTTCTTTAGCGGGGCCGGCTTCCACCCGTGTTCACGTCATCAGTGTTCCTCAACTATCAATAGCCTCAGCCTCTCCACTCCACTGATTGTAGGACCCTTGCCAGCTTCCTTATTAATAACACCCTGAATAGATTTTCATTTTCACATCTGCATTTAGACATAAGTGATTACGCCCTATTTTGAAAAATCATCTTTTAAAAATATTTTAAAGCCATAAAATAATTACTTCAAAAACATTATCTTTTTGAAAATTATCATTTATCATTTCTCTTGGTTTAAAAAAAAAAGTCTGAGAGAGAAAGAGAGGTGAGGGGGGAAGGAGGAGGAGGAGAAGGTAGGCCTGCTCTGCCCTGAGGAAAACCTTGAGGAATTGGTCCTTTCCTCCCACCTGGTCCTGGGGTGAGGGTTTTCTTCTGCTGTCTGCCTATTTATCCTGTTTTACATGAACTGACCCACACGTTTCAGGCCCCTTCCCTGTCTCCTAACTCAGGTAGAAGTGCTGCTTCCATAGTCTTTTTAAAGGCTCTTACCAACTACTCTTGTTTTATACTGTCTTTGTTTTTATACAGCTTTTAAGTTGGCTTAAATCTTCTGAAAGCTGAGGAAAGGCTAGGAAGTGTCAGGAGCCAATTTCCTCTTAAAATCATTACAGGAACCATCACCCTGGGGAGTCTGCAGAGAACCCCACACCTCTAATTGTGTTAGGAATCGTTCTATTGACAGAGCCTACCCCACACCCAAATTGGCTGTTAATGAGAGCTATCTGTTAGCGGAACCCACCCCACATTCCAAACTATCTAGAGAACTAAGTGTGTCAACTCGTGACTTCCTGGCCTACAGTGACCTGACCGAGGGTAACCTCCTGGCTACATGACCAACTCGGACCATGTGACCAACGTGAACCACGCGGCAAGAGCCCAGGCCCCTGTGCCCATCCCCCAACTCTTTACCATATATAAGCTGTACCCCATCTCTAATAAACGGAGGCTTTGACAAAAAACCCCACTTGGCCTTCTTCCTCTTTCCTAGCCCATATCTTACAGGTAGTGCCTCTCCGGGACCCTGGAATAACTGACTGCCGGGTGGGTTACAACCCCTAGACTGAGTAGCCCACCCAAAGGCAATCTACAAGGAAGTGAGTGTTCGATAACACGTGTGTCTAGGTGACCCCAAGGCTCTTTGTTATGCTGACATTCTAGAAGATTTTATGCACCTCTGCGTGGGAAATCTGGAAGTAAAACTTCTCCTCTGGTGTTACTGTTCTCAAAATTGTGACAAAATACAAAACTTACCATCTTAACCCTTTAGAAGACATGAAGAGTTTGCTTGGCCCAGGAAAGGGCAGGGATTTATCCCCATCCCAGTGAGAATCCGGCCTACCTGAGTTTGCCTTCCAGGCTCCCACCAGCTGGGCTCTTTTCTCAGCTCAGAGCAAGGCAGGTTTGGAAGGTGCTCCAATGGGTTACAGAGCATATGCTGACCCGCTTCCTAAAGTCGGGGTTGGAAACTGCAAATGCTTCATCCGAACACATTTTTAAAAAAGCAAGTTGGCAATGTGATTTCTGGTAATTCTCATGCGGCCTGTTACTAAAAATAAACAAGAAGAAAAGCAGAGTGACTGTTAGATTTGATTTTCGTGGTTAACCTGACTGGATTCAGAGTCCGCCCGAAGACTGAGGCACACCTCAGTAGACAACTGAGGGAGAGACTGACCCTGGAGAAGTGGGCCGGGCCTTGGCTGCACTCCACCCCATTTCAGGCTTGAAGGAGGAAGAGAAGCCAGTCAGCTCAGGGTAGCATCCCGGGCACTGTTCCCTGGCCTGGCCGGACATGAACTCCCCTGCTCTGTTGTCTTCTTCCACCATCACAGACTGACCCCACTGCAACCATGCCCCGAAACTAATGTCCCCTCCCTCCTTCATGCTCTGGGACAGCACCCCGTTCTCCTCCCACCTTCATGCCTCATGCTCATCCCTGGCTGGCCTTCCAGGCTGACTCCTCTCCCAACGCTTCCCTTGTCTTGTTTGGAAGTGAAAGTCTGGCCCTGATGTTTTCTACCAAGAAGAAAATCCTTGTACAGAACTGAGGTGGGCTGTTGCTTTTATTTCTGCTTGACTGTGAACTTCAGGCAAGAAAATAGGCCCTGGGGAATAAAGGAGGAGAAAACATACTCTGATGTGGAGCTGAGCGTCTACGGAGCAGATACTGAGCGCTTCTGAGGGTTCTGGCTCTGACATTTGGAACGGGTAATGAGCTGGGTGAGCCTGAGCCTTCATTTTCTTTTTCTTTTTCAATATAATATTTTTATGGATGATTTGGAAATTTCACATGATGCACCCTAATCACAGTCCCTTCTCCATCCTCCCAGGCTCACCCTCCACTTTTGTGAGCTCCCCCAAAACAAAAGAAGAAGAAAAAAAACAAGTCCAATTTGTGTTGCTCCTATACTCATCAGAACGTGGTCCAACTCCCAGTCCCCAGGCCCTTAAAGAAAACTGAATCCTTCCCCACCCCACCATTGAAGTCTCTTCAATGGCTTCCTGTCTAGGCTGTTTCTTCTCGCAGTGGGGGTGGGGGGAGAAAAGTCACAGAAGCCATCCCTGTCTGTCTTTCTCAACTGTGAGTCTGTAGGCATCGACCACTGCCAAAGAAGCTTCCTTGCTCTTTATAATGAGCAGTGGCGTGGACCATGGACTTCCACGGGAGTTCTGGCTACCGCACACCTGCGGACATTAACATGGTCTAAGGTGGCAGCCCAGGCCACACACGTCAACATGGTCCCTGACAGCAGTACAACCCACGGACACCTTCAACACTGCTTCAGCTGTCAGCTCACACCACGGACATCCACTTGGCCTTCAGTGGTTGCCTGAGCCTCACAGACCATATCCTCGAACATGGGCGCATGACGGACTATGAACATAAACGTGGCCTCGGGTGATAACGTGACCACAGACATCAGGACCATGGCCTCCAGTTGGAACACAAAGTGTGGACATTCACATGGACTCCAGTTGCAGCACGAACCATGGACACCATCGTGGCCCTTGGCAGGAACACGGACCAGGACCATACATCTGACCTTGGTGACAACACTGGCCACGTACATTAACATGGCCCCTGACCATAGCAGGACGACGGACTTCAACTTGACCTCTAACTGCAATGTTGGCCACGGACCTCCCCATGGCCTTTGATGCACAGACTATGACCATCCACATGGATTCTGGGCATCAACACGTCTTAGGATGACAGCAGGGACCATGGGCTTCTGTGTGGATCTTGAATACCATCCTGGCCTCCTGGGCACTACAGACTGGGGAGGGCTTTCAAGGAGGCTCAGTCCAGAAATGGACCATTCTCCGTCTTGGATATACTTCTACTGTTCTGGGTCAGGGTGAGTGAGTGGCTGGACAGCATGTTCTGGGGCAGAACCTGTGCTAGATCCAGGCTGCTGTATGCTACCCTATGGGCCCTACTTATCAAAGCCATGCTCCCAGTTCATTGCATCCTTCTTCCACACCCGTCACTGCCATGGCATCTGTAGTTCTGCATCCCTCCGCTATATGTCCTACCACTCCTTTGAATATGTGTTCATTGAAGTAGCATTGCAATGCCCAGATGCTGGGGTGGACTGACTGGGAGTGTTGGATCTGGGCAGGGATGGCAGCCAAGTTGGTCATCTCAGATCTGATTGTCATCTGTCCACGAGGGCCTTCAGGGCCCAGGACTTTCTTTTTCTAATTTCTGGGCTCCTAAAACACAACTTGCTAAAGAAAAAGGAACAATTAAGAAAGGGTAGCAGCATGTGTGTTGGTTAAACATCTTTAGTCAAGAATTAGGGACAAGAGACAAGGGGCACACAGGAAACCAGGCACCAGGGAATGGGTTGAGGGCCTGGACTGGGTGGTGGCCAAGGAAATGGAGAAGAAAAGATATGTGGGCATCACAAGAATAAATTCACCATGAATGAGGAGTATCGAGAGTGTTTTAACACTCCGAGTAAGGCGATGATCCTCCAAGAACACCTACAGGGTACACAGTAACATAGAGTCCAGGGCGTGGGATGGGACGAGAGAAAGTTATCACTTAAAAGATTTAAATGTTATTCATTGCCCTAATCTGTTTTCTGTTGCTAAAAACATAATGCCACAGACTGGGTATATTATACAGGAAAGAGGGTTGTTTGGGCCCAAAGTCAGGAGACTAAATCTGGTAACGGTCTCCCTGCTGGCAGAGTTCCAAACCAGGGCAGGACATCTTGGTGAGAGGCAGGGATCCATGTCAGTGTTTAGGCCTCTTTTACTTCTATAAAGTCATCTGTACTTAATCATGGATGCTCTGCCCTGAAGATGTCAATCCTATTCACCTCGTAAATATGTCAAATTAAGGTTCTGTCTGGTTAATGTCTCACAGTGCAGGTGATATTTCTGCATGAGTCTCAGCCCATATTTAAATCTCATCAACCATCCATTCCATTCAAAGTCATTCAGGAGGAACATCAGCTAGGTGGAAAAGTTAAATTGGCAGATGGAGAGGGTTTAGGACAAAAGAGAGGGGATCTTAAAGATTGGGATAAGAAACAGTGGTCAGTCGCCAGGCAGTGATGGCGCATGCCTTTCATTTCCAGCACTTCAGAGGCAGAGGCAGGTAGATCTCTGAGTTCAAGACCAGTCTGGTCTACCGAGCTAGTTCCAGGACAGCAAGGACTACACAGAGAAACCCTGTCTCCAAAACCAAAAAAGAAAAAAAAAGAAAAGAAAGGGAGACAGAAAGAAGAAATAAACAGGGGTCAGTGAATGAAAACCCAGCAGTAGTGCTGACCCAGCAGGGAACAAAGACAAAACACCTGCAGGAGCCTAGGAAAGATGTCTGCATGCTGAGGCCATGGAGACTTCCGAAGTGAAGAGAAAAGGTGATTTGAGGAAGCCCCTCCAGCTTTCAATGTTAAGGAAGCCCTGAACTCCCTCTGCCTGCTAAATCTTTCATGGTATTTCTGTCGAACACAGTGTTTATAAACACAGAACATTTCCCATGAGGCTTGACGATAGTGCGGTTTATGTTCACCGCATTGCAGACTTTTAGATCGAGTGTTTTGGAGAATCCACGAGAGAAGAGAGCTTGGACATGGGTTTATGCCGATAGAAAGCCTTTATTAGGCAGTCTGAAAATACACTGGGTATTTGGAATCCCAATGTGGTCAGGAGCAGAACTACAGAAGCCAAAAAGCAAGGTTAGTGTATTTAGAGACTTTCCCAGCACTATGGACTTGGACAGTTCTCATTTTGTCAGGTGGTGCTGTTTACATGCTGACTCTCACAGCCGGAGTGGCACTGCTACCATAGAGTCAGCTGCACTGAGGCCTAGGGGCCGGTCACAGGACGCGAAATGTATGGCTAAATATCATGAAAGATCATCCTACAAAATGTCCTTAACATGATAGCAGCAAAGGGTTCTCTCCATCCAAAAATTACTGATAAAAGAAAACCAGTTATATGAATGTCTTGTCATTATTTTCAATCATAATCTTTTCTTAAGAGTGAGTTCATCTGTAGAAAATACATAGAATTAACTAAGTAGAAAACGGAAGCCGCCATGTTGCCCTAGACTCCATTCTGTGACCTGCCAGGGCTGGAGAGGCTGCCTCTTCCTGGGACAGAGCGTGAATCAAACCCACTGCCCACCCAACCCCATTACCTCCGCTGCATCCCTGTCATTATTATTTATGAAGTGAGACAAAAGAGACCAGAGCCCCAGAAGCCAAGCCTACGGGCCAGGTGGTAAGTGTGTGGATGTCTTCAACCCGGGCACCCAAATTCTCCAATGTGAGCAAGAGACTGCTCCAAATGGGTAGGAAATATTTTGACTCTTTTTCCTGTTCTGTTTGAGGCAGAAAATGCAAACAAAAATAGCCAGTCAGTCCTAACCCTCTGACACAAAGACAGTAGGCTTCTTTTCCTTTGATAGAAATACTGAAAACTAAGCGGCTTCTTATTATTTTCTAATAGATACTTTGCGAATATCACAGCACTCTTCTATGTTTTGGCAAGAAACTCACAGGCACCAGCCATGCTCCTAAGAAAAATGCATCCAAGAAGGCCTGCTGGAGTATTTCTGAGTGTGTCTGTGGAGGTGTGTTATGGAAAAGAAAAGCATTCAAGTTGGAAGAATGAGAAAATCGCCCTGGCCAATTGGGGGCATCCCGTTCAAACCACCAAGACACCACAGAGAACAAAAGTATAGACGGGCAAATTTGCTTCCTGTTTGATGGGTGGGAAGTGTAGCCAGGTGGTAGGGTGTTTGTCTATTATGTGCCAAGCCCTTGGGTTTGATTACAGCACTGCAGAAGAGCAAAGCTGCCCAGGAGCGCCCTATTAAGCTGACATTCATATTCTGCTTCCTGGCATGGCTTCTAGGCGTGGCTCGTGGTTTTTGGGGTATGGATTCAAAGTCCTTTCAGTGTCTGTCCTGGAGTGAGGGTTAATCACCATTGTCAGTTACTAGGTGATATTACCCAGGAAACCAGCAAAGCACCCTTCGGGGCATGTCTGCGGATTTTCCCAAAGTTCACCAGGGCTTGGACCTAATCAATGGTTCAATTCACTGGTGGATTCAGAGTTTACATGGACGATTGGAAGGCGGTGGCGGTGAGGCCTCGGTAGAGGAAGAAGGTAGCTGATGATGTGTCAGCGGGCTCTTGCTCTGACCCCTTCCTGTTACAACTCTGCTTCCTCGCTAAGAGTTGAAGAACTATCCATTCCATGGCGTTCCATGATGGCATGCTACTTCACCACAGGCTGAGACGCCATGGAGATGGCTACCAGGAGCCGAGACCTCCAAACTGTGAGCCAGGTGGACCTTCCTCCCTTAAGCTGTTCTCTCAGATAGACAAACGATAGATAGACAGACAGACAGATTGATTGATTGATTATAGATAGACTAGATTAGACAGATCCTATTGTTCCGTTTCTCTGGTGAACCCTGACTAATAATAAGACTACCAAAAGGTCAAGGTCAAATAGGCATACAATTAGAACCCAAGACTAAGAAAAAAATTGAGCATAAAAGGTACTTGAAGAAATAAAGGGCGAAAACTTGACAAATTTACTGAAAAACCTGTGTGTATAGATTTAAGATTCTCAGCCATTACCAAGCAAAATAAGGATTTTTTAAAGTTCCTAGACACTTCATAACTAAATATCTGAAACCACACACACACAAAAGTCTTAAAGTTAACTAGTAAAAAATAATGCATTCAATGTAGAGAGAGCATCATGGATTTTCACCACAGAGTCTAAAAGACACCAGAACAAGAGCATACTTTAAGAGGGTTAAAGAAAGGATTCTACCCAGGATTTTATATTGATGTAGACTGAAGAAGAACTTCCAAGAATGAAGGTGAAATCGAGTCTCGGAAGAAGGAAACTTCAGGAATTTGTCTGCAGCCAAACTGTTCTTGATCTGATAGCTGGTCTAATTAGCTAACTAACTAACTAACCAACCCCAGGGGGAGTTTGTTCTCTGAGAGTGGAGAAAGGCAGTAGAAATGATAACTGCCTGTTGATATCAATGTGCAGAGATGCAGAACCTTTCCTTTTTAAGCATCTATTACGTAGAAAGTAAAATGTGCACAAACATGGAACATACGTGGAAGCTATGGGAAGTTGCAGAAGGTTGAGAAGCATACAGGCTTCTACATTTTACATGGACTGTTACAGAGTTAAATCTAAATTACAGAAGTTGGAAAATGTACATAATTCTCAGAGTGATAACTAACAAAAAACAAACCAACAACAACAACAACAACAAAAAACCCCACATATAAAGAGATACAGCCCCAAGTCCAAAACACAAGTCAAAATGGAATTTTACAAAATTCTAAGCCAGACAGTATGGCACACGCCTTTAATCCCAGCACTCAGGAAGCAGAGAAAGGCAGATCTCTATGAGTTCGAGGCTAGCCTAGTGTACCAGAGTTAGTTCCCGGACAGGCTCCAAAGCTACAGAGAAACCCTGTCTCGAAAAACAAAAATCAAACAAACAAACAAACACAAATTCTAAAAGAAGGCCTAACAAGGGGAAATAGCAAAACAAAATCAAGCCAGATGGTGGTGGCACACACCTTTAATGCCAGCACTTTGGAGGCAGAGGCAGGCAGATCTCTGTGAGTCTGAGGCCAGTCTGGTCTTCAAAATGACTTCCAGGAGAGTCAGAACTTACAGAGAAAACCTGTTTCGAGAAACCAAAACAAACAAAAATCAAAAACAAATGAACAACAACAAGAAAAACCCGTAGAGATCAAAAGCAAACAGCAAAATGATAAAGGTATGTAGATCAGAATCCAGCCCCACCAATACTTAAATATGTTATCTAAGCATGCTAAGTAAATGGCAAACATCATCAGACTAAATAGAAACAAGGCTCTGTGGGGTGGAGAGTTGGTTCAAAAGTTAAGAGCAGTAACTGCTCTTCCAGAGGACCCAGGTTCAATTCCCAGCACACACATGGCAGTTTACAACTGTCCAGTTCCAGGGGATCTGACACCTCCACATCAATGCACGTAAGATGAATTTAAATAAATTATTAAACAATAATAAGGCTCTGTGCTTCATAGTTTTGTGTCAACCTGAGAGAGGAGAGGAGGAAAGCTCAATTAAGAAAATGCCTCGACGTGCTGGAGGAAGGCTCAGCGGTTAAAAGCACTGGCTGCTCTTCAAGGGGACATGGGTTCAAGTCCCAGCACCCACATGACAACCCACAACTGTCTGTAACTCCAGCTCCCCGGGGATCTGACATCCTTACACAGACGTACATGCAGGCAAAACACCAATGCACACAAAATAAAAATAAATTCATTAACTAAATAAAAGAAAATGCCCTATATCATCATGCTGTAGGCAAGCCTGTAGAGCATTTTTCTTAATTAGTGATTGATGGGGGAGGGCCCAGTCCGTTGTGGGTGGGCCAGCCCTGGACAGGTGGTCCTGGGTTCTATAAGAAAGCTATCTGAGCCATCCAAGCAAGCAATAAGCAGTACCCTCCATGACTTCTGCATCAGTGCTTGGCTCCAGGACACTCTCCTCACTGCTTTTGATGATGAACTGGTATATGAAACTGTGAGTGAAATAAGCCTATTCCTCCCCAACTCGCTTTGGTCATGGTGTTACATCACAGGAACAGGAACCCTAACTAAGACAGGCTGCATGGTATGTTCTTGGCAAACGCATGTAAAGTTTGAATGCAGATACAAATTAGAGAGTGGATAATAAAATGCCACACAAACATTAACCAAAAGAAAGTGTGCTGGGCTGGAGAGTTGGTTCAGCAGTTAGGAGCACTGGCTACTCTTCCAAAGGTCCTGGGTTCAGTTCCCAGCACACACACACACACACACACACACACACACACGCACGCACACGGTGGCTCACAACTGTTCTGTAACGCTGGTTCCAGGGGTTCTGATGCCCTCTTCTGGTCTCTGCAGACACCAGGAACTCATACGGGAACACAGACATACATAAAAACACCCATACGCATAAAATAAATACAGGAAAAGAAGTCTAAAACCATAGTAAAATCATACTAATAGCAACGCATGTTTTGGAGCCAGGGCTGTTAGCAGAGAGAAGGAAGGGTACCACTGCATAACAATAAAGAGTTAACTCTGCAAGACAAAGTAGCAATCATAATTGTGAACGCACCCAGTGCCTGAAGCCAAACCAGGCAGGGCTACATTAAAGAGAGACAAATTTAAACAATAACTGCCTTCAACACTGTTCTCAGGAACTGTTAGGATAAACTGTCAGAATAGGCAAAACCCAAACCAAACCCAAACAAACCAGAACACCTGTACAATTCTAGCCCATGGTATCTAACCACTGTTTGTATAAGTCAAGTCCAGCAGACTACACAGTATTGGAGTGAATGGTGGCAACCTAGTGCCAAGAGGATGCCAGAAAACAACCTTATTGTTTTTTTGTGGAAAAGAATAGCAATCTAGGGGCTTGGGGGTTCAAGATGGCTCATCCTATAAAGGTGCTTGCTGGCAAGCCTGATAACCTAAATTCAATCCCAGGACCCCAGATGATGGGAATAGAGAACAGAATCCTGGAAGTTGTCTTCTGGCCTTCATACATGCAGCACCCACACATCTATGAGCATCCAAATAAATTCAATAAAATATAAAAGAAGAATAGAAATATGGCAAAAGGCCGGCGGTGGTGGCGCACGCCTTTAATCCCAGCACTTGGGAGGCAGAGGCAGGCAGATTTCTGTGAGTTCGAGGTCAGCCTGGTCTACAGGAGCTGATTCCAAGGCTCCAAAGCTACAGAAAAGCCCTGTCTCGAGAAAATATATGGCAAAGAATGTTTTCAGACTATAAAATAATTTAACTAGAAGTCAGTTACAGATATACCAGCATGGCGGTGCACACCTTTGATCCCAGCATTTGGGAAGCAGAGACAATGGATCTCTGTGAGCTGTGAATCTGAGGCCAGCCTGGTCTACAGAGTGAGACCCTGTCTTGAAAAGCAAACTCTGTGTGCGTGTGTAGACCCGAGATATTTGTGAGTTAACATTTAATAAACATTGCTGGGATTGTTTCCGAATATTTCCAGCAGGCATATCCCTGCGTGAGTTTGTCCACTCCCTGTAGAGACGTTGCTTCAAAGGTGAAGTGGGGGACTAATGGGGTACCCTGATGCTCTCTTTGGCACACACATCTTAGAAGGGGAGGTGGGCATCGCAGGTGTGGTGTGGAGTGGGAGGGTAGGTGGCTATGCAGCCCTGCAAGTTTCATCTCCCTTGGCAGCATGCCACCACTGAAGCCTCGCAGAGACCTCCTGGTTTCCAGTTCTGCGGGCATCACTAGAATGTGATCTCAGCCAGGTTGCAGAACCTCCTGTGCCTTCATCCCATCCATCTCCAGTATGACAGTCATAACACGGGTCACCATACACTCTGCTTTGCTGAGACATTCTAGATTAAACGTGTTTTCCCGCTCTAAGTGTTAATAGTGCCCTCGTTGGGGTGATGAATGTTACACCCCGTCTGATAGCAAAGCCTGTGTGTTACAGTTTGTTGTGAGGCTTTCAGACAGTGACAGGCAGCCAGGCTCAACCCATGTTTGAGTGTCTGCCACAGACCAGGCACTTTCTTAGGCAGACGACTCGGAGGGAAATAGGTTAGCCACTACACCCAGCTGCTGGGGACGGCGCAGTGACAAATGCATGGGTTCTGAGGATAGGGACCCTTGGAGGTATCCTGCTCACGTATGACCAAGCCTCATATGATGGTGCTGCTTCCTAGTATGAGATCTTAAGAAGGGGGAGTTCTCTACCATCCACAATGTACGAGCCCCAGGTCTGGTCTGTGCAAAGGTTGTGTAAATACTTTATGTTAAATAAACTAAACAGAACTTATCCTATGTTGGGCGAATGAAGGCAGTGGTATATGAAATTTTATTTGTACTTAGACTGGAGATTTTCCGCTTGAAATAATTAAAATTTTCTAGTCTGGTCATTTTTTTTCCCAAAATAAATAAGGACTTCTGGAACTGCTAGCTCCTCCGGGTCTAAAGACAAGCGACTGATGAGGACTTTTCAAGGCTGTGTCTAGGTAGTTGTCTTTTTAAAACACACAAAAATAGGACTGGGTATATAACTTGGTGGTACAGGTTTAATATCTAGTACCCCAAAAGAAAGAAAGAAACCACTACAGTTCCACAGTCCTTGTGATGGCTACAGGAAGCAGGGGCCATCAGCATTTTCCTTATAAGGACACAAAGTCTTGTAAAAATCCAAGGTCACAGAGCTCTGTACCTTTGATCCAGTGTGCCTCTGGAGGATGGGTAGCAGGCCTCCATCAGATCAGAACTGTATCAAGGCTCCCAGACTCTAGCACAGCTTAGATGCCACCCTGGAGGCATCATTCTGACCTTAAAACTCAGCACATAGAGTCCCCAACACCCGCCAAAATGGGAATAGAGGCCCAACCCATCAAAGACCTAGTCCACAGTTCCGGGATCCAGGAAAGTCACTAAAAGGACTAACTTGATATTTGGCTTCTGTAGTTCCGCTTCTTGCTAACTCAAGTGTGCCAGGCAGGATGTGGAGTCTGTGCGTAAAAGACAAAAGGGCTGTAAGGCCCTGTCCTGAATGACTTGGGAAACTTCTCCATGCAGCTGCCTGCTGTCAAAACAATTTGACTTTCAGCTGTTAGAGTGGCCAGGCAGTGGTCACTGGCAGAACTTACCTCACAGAACAAGGACAAAGACCTTGTGTCAAAGCAAAGGTGAAGACATGAAAGTGTCCCAGAGTTAGACATGGGAAAGCTGTAATGGCAAGTTCTTCACCCAATCATGGTGGAGTTCCAGAGGTCACGGATGTGCAGAAGAGCTGCTGTGTGCTAGGCAGCAACGGCACACCCTCATCCTTTGTGGGATGGGACAGCACCCCTCTAAGTGTGTCAGCCATCGCCTGACTTACCCGATCACGGTGAAGGCCCTCTTTATCCACCCAGGCTCTGACAGAGCGTGCCTGTCACTGCCACTGACATCCAGACACCCTGGGGCCTTATTTTCTCATCCTCACAGGACCCAGCTTTTCCAGTAGTGACAAACATGACCCCAACTCAGCTTCTGCAGATGGAAAGTCAGCAGTGGTGACCATGCTACACCAGGAGGTATGCACATGGACACATAGGAGCTTCCTCCTCACCGCAAACCTCTCAACGTGTGTGTGCTGTGCCCGTTACATACAGCAGTCTTCTCTTTGGCCAGAGCCTCCTTCCTGGAGCCTGGCTGGTGCTCTCCACAGAATGGCCTGCTCTTAACGGTCCCCTTGAGACTGGCAATGGCATGCGGATCTTAAATCTAATAGCATCAGAATTCACCCCAGTTCTAATCATTTATCTATGATCAAAGAGAGGCCCTGAAAAGTGAGCTATCCTCCTTGTTTGAAACATTTACCTAAGCTGTTCTATTATTAATAAAATCTTAGGAGTTTAACATTAGGGTAAAACCCTAATAAGTCAAGAAAGTGGTGGAGAATTGACCATCTGACCCTCCCTCCACACTTCCCAGATTGAAAAGAACTTGCAAATTCCATTCCACGTCCCTCCCTTCTCCTCCCTGTTGGCTTGCCTATCCTTATTCCTGGCTACTCTATGGTTACTTCTGGTCAGTTAGTCATTGACTCCGCCCCCTGATTCAAGGTTAAATTTATTAACGGTCTGGGGTGCCAAAGTGAGAGCAAATCCCCGGAAACATGGTCTTCTCACATGTCGCAGACAATCCTGACTTAAAGGATTTAGGTCTAACTCAAGTTCAATGTGCAACCATGGCTGACTGCCCAGAAGGGGGCTGATGGCTCATCTCCCTGCAATGAGCCACAAGACTGAATAAGCATCTAAGCTGTCCCGGGGGGGCTATGCAACGTTCTAGATCCAAGACAAGAATAAAGAACAAAAGCTGAGAACTGTAGAATTGTTAAAGGCAGGCCCAAGAGCTTTTTCCTTTAAACATCCATTATTTTAAATGTGTGCTAGCAAAGATGCAATCATTGGTCCTGCTTACAGTCTCCCGGGGACAAACTTCCTCTGCCTTCCCAGTTCTGTTGCTTCCAATAATCACGTAAGGCCAGAGCAAAGTTCTATTGGGCATTGGGTGTGGCTAATGATCCCGATTCTCTCAGTGAGCTGTTTCGAATGCATCGTTGATCTGGTGGTGACACCGTGGGAGGGCGGGCTGTCCCACTCATGTAAAAGCCAACACAGAAGGATTGACTTTGCTTTTATTTTTTTTTAAAGAAAAATCTGTGTTACATACTCATCCGTAGACCACGAGACCAGAAGGATGCTCATACCTGCCCCTGGGATCAGTGTATCCCAGACCTGCTGGTTCACAGGTATTTTGACACTAGGAGGTGCCCCATTTCTCCGTTTTTCTGTTCCATCCTGCAAGCACCGACTGTTGGCCCATTCTAACCCAGATCCATGAGTCCCTGCTCTCATTCCTCCCACCTTGTTGGCTCTGCCTGGCAGTGAAACTCTTTCTAGGTCATGTCCTGAGGTTCTGCACCTGTGTCCTCACACCAGCTCCGTCCTGCTTTTAGGAGCGGGAGAGTCGCCATCTTGTGGCCTATTTCCATCCGTCGCCGTTGTTGTCCTGCAGGATTGTTTCTAGGTCTTGAAGAGACAGGTGTAGTCACGTTTCTGAGTGAAAACACCGTGGGGAAACTCACCAGTTGTCCACTTATCTTAAAACTTAGTTTTAAAACTGTAAAATTAAGCTATGGAAAGAGAGAAAGGATAAAAGCACCAAGAATCAGAGGGAATTTGCCATCTCCTCAGAAGCCTTTTCTGTCTTCATGTCCCAGGCAGCGACTAAAACATCAAAGCCCAAGCCAGGAGCTTGGCAAATACTGGTCCTGAGCAAGAAAGGAATGCACCCAGCTTCTGGAAAAGAGTCCTAATAAGTCACTGGTGTCTTGTGAGAGAAATCGGAGCGAGGTAATTCAGCATCTTCCTACAACTGATCTCATCCAGTTGCAGTAGCCCCCCCCCCCCCGTTGGGGGGATTAAATTCTGCCACCTGAAGAGCTACCAAAGCAGAGTAGAGTTTCTCCTACCACCTCTGCTTTGCGGGGTGCAGGAAGGCGGCAGGAAAGTGTTACAGAGTGACATTAGGAGTCCTGCATGCAGCGGGTTCCTCTGCAGAGGAGCCAGCTCCTGAGCTGGGTAGACCAAGGCGTTCATGGCCTTCAGTCTCCTGTCCCTGTACTTTAAGTACCGGGCTTTCCTTTTCCTCTGTCCACAGAGGCTTTAGTTGGGCATGAGGGTTCACTCTGCATTTGCAGCTGTAAGGCAGACAAACCAGGGGGAGAACATGAGGCTTATGGGAGCTGCAGGGACTTCTGGACATTCTGGAGCAAGGGAAGAGAGCACACCGTTTTTAATAATCAGCATTTTTATATAGCTCTTTATTGTTTACACACTCATATTTAGTGGCGTTATCTTAATTGGTAGCAGCCTTGTCCGGTGACAAGATAGCTTTTATGTCAAGCAGAGGAGGGTTTTTTACACCAGTGCAACCACATGGGCACTCTGGGACCTCGGGCACTGACTACATTCTTTTGTCTTTGGTGTTAAGTGCTGGTAAGTACCCAGCCAATGGGATCAGTCTGGGAGGGAGTCCAGCTAGTGGGGTCACTGTGAGAGTGAGTCCTGGTCAAAGGGGAGTCACTGCAGGGGTGAGGCCTGGTTAATGGGGAGACACTCTAGGGGTGAGGCCTTGTCTATGGGGAGACACTGTAGGGGTGAGGCCTGGTCAATGGGGACTCGCTGCAGGAGTGAGGCATTGTTAATAGAGAGTCACTGTAGGGGTGAGGCCTGGTCAATGGGGAGTTGATGTGGGAGTGATTTCTTATTAATAAAGAAACTGCCTAGGCCCCTTGATAGGCCAACCCTTAGGTGGGTGGAGTAAACAGAACAGAATGCTGGGAGAAAGAAGCTGAGTCAGGAGTCGCCATTATTCTCCCATTCCAGACAGATGCAGGTTAAGATCATTCCTGGTAAGCCAACTCATGGGCTACACAGATTATGAGAAATGGGCTAGTCCAGGTGCGAGAAAAGGCTAGATAGAAATGGGCCAAGCAGTGTTTAAAAGAATACAGTTTCCATGTAATTATTTCAGGGCATAAGCTAGAGCTAGCCATGTGGGCGGCCGGGTTCTGGGGACGCAGCCCCACTGCTCCTATTACAACAGGGAGTCACTGTAGGGGTGAGACCTGGACAATGGGGAGTCACTGCAGAAGTGAGGCCTCATCAATGGGGAGACACTGTAGGGGTGAGGCCCTGGTCAATGCGAAGTCACTACAGGGGTGAGGCCTGGTCAATGGGGAGTCACTGCAGGAGTGAGGCCTGGACAATGGGGAGTCTCTGTAGGGGTATAAGAATGAGGTCCAGCATGGGGTCACTAGGAGAGTAGCAGCTCCCACATCCCCTTCTTAGTGCCTTAGATGAAGCCTTGCATCTCTCTCCTGACGCTGATGCTCCTCTCGCTGTTCTGTGTCTTCAGCAGATGTCCTTTTTCCATTTGTAGCCACACCTTGTTTTTATTTTTCTTTTCCTGGAATTTAAAAACTGCTTCCTTGACAAAATCCACTTTCTTTTTTTTTAATATTTATTTATTTATTTTGTATACAATATTCTGTGTATATGTCTGCAGGCCAGAAGAGGGCATCAGACCTCATTACAGATGGTTGTGAGCCACCATGTGGTTGCCGGGAATTGAACTCAGGACCTTTGGAAGAGCAGGCAATGCTCTTAACCACTGAGCCATCTCTCCAGGCCCCAAATCCACTTTCTGAAACAATCGATGTGTGGTTTCTTTTCTTTTTATTTGTTGTCAGTAGAACTTGTGTTACGTTTTAAGCCAGCATAGCACTGATCTGTGTGGATTTCTCTGCTCTGTGATTTGACTCACTTTTCCCAGGCGTTAATATGGAGTTCATGCTGAACGCACACTCACGATAGTGTAGCAGATAGTCTAAGTGGTCCCCTTCCCCACACTGCATATTAAAACACAGTCTGTGCAAGGGTTCCATCTCTGCCCCCAGAGCAAATCCGTCCAGGTCCTCACATTTCCCTGGCCAACCTTACATGGATGCATTATTGAAATATTGACAATATATTGGTCTGGCTGTAGCCCCTAACATCTGGGACTTCTCTGGCCCAAGTGCCGGAACCAACAGCTTCTGCTGGGTCAGGAATCACTTCCACCCTGAGAAACAATCCTTGCCAGTTCACCATGTGGCAATCAAAACTGTCAATGCTCTCGGGTTCTTCTGGCGTAATTTTCACAGCAGCCCTCATGGGCCTCCTCCCCTGTCGGCTGGTGAGGGCTCAAGGGGGCACGGTCCTAAGGTTACCCCGAGAGGCCACACCTCTGTAGCCTGGGTTACACTGCTCCTTAGAAGTCTGTACCTTGGGACAGCATACCAAGTCCTATGCCCTAGACCGACCTTGGGAGGCTTATTTCAACCTGAGCAACACACCCCATTTCTTCGGGGTTTTATTCCTCTATCATTACACAAGGAAGCTGAGCTGTGTGGTCTTCAATTTTCTCTCTGGGGTTAGGAAAAAGATCTGCAAGTGAGAAACTAGAATCCAGTGGGAGTAGAAAGCAAAGTCTGAGCTGGCTGGGGAAGGAGGAGAGGGTGTTAGGAGGAATTGCCCAGCTAAGGTGGGGAGCAAAGATGTATTCACTAAATCCAAAGGCACAAGGTCCTGCATTCTCCCCTTTGGAGAAGGCACAGGCTGAGCCACGTGCGGCACTATCCTCCGTGTCCAGCAGATGGCAGTGTCCTCATTAATGCCAGCATCGGCCTCCCAGTCATAACATGCATCAATTTATTTCGAGTTTATTTTCAAAATTTCATTTGGTAATTCTGTATTTAACAAGTTAAAGAGTTACACACATAATACATGTTTTCATGAGCAGTTTCAGAGGTTTATAATCTCACCAGCCACCAGAAATACACAGAGATTCTAATCCCTCCATACCCTAGCGACTTTCAATATTTTCAATATTTTCCTGCCCCCAACTCCTCCCAGATCTTTCCCCTTTCCCACCCACCCCACTCCACACCTTCCTTCTCTATCTTAGAAAACAAACAGTATAGCGCAAAGAAATTTTGAAATTTTGTTTTTGAAAAAGAAAAATTACAAAGAAAGCACAAGAAACACACACGAGTCATACACACACATGCATGAGTCTCACGCACAAGTCATACACACACATGCACACACACGCACACATGAATCTCACATACGATCACACACATGCACACAAGTCACACATGAGTCTCTCTCTCACACACACACAGGAGTTACACACATGCATACACAAAACAAAAACCTTGAAAAACATAAAATTGGAAGACATAATATACAAGTCAAAGATCAGTAAGACCAAAAAAAAAAAAAGCTCAAACAAAGCAATTTGAGACAAAAAGTCTACAAAATTACCATGGAGTTCATTTTGTATCGACATCCACTGTTGGCCATGGACCTTCCTACCCTTAAATGTGTTAATATACCCAATGAGGCTCCATTGGGGGAGATCTGAGTTTTCCTTTCCAATGGATGTCAACTGGAGGTAGGTTCTTGGCGAGGGATGGCAGGTCCTGTCCTGTGTGACTTGACCCAGTGCAGTGCTGTGAATGCAGCCCCAGTCTCTGGCCTTGGATGTGCTCAATCCTGCTGTGCCCTGAAGATGCTCTTTCCTTGGAGTCTTCCGTCCACTCTGGCTCTTAGAATCTTCCTGTCTCCTCTTCTGCAGAGCTCCCTGAACACTCAGAGAAGGGTTTCAATTTATTTTATTTTATCTTATATTTTGATTTCACAACAAATATTTTAATGTTAGTTTTCTTTTATTGAAAATATTTTTTTCCTATGTAATGTATCCTGACTACAGTTTCCCCTCTACTCCCTCCAATTTCTCCTCCCCTCCCCTCCCATCTAGATCTACCGCCTTTCTGTCTCTCAGTAGAGAACAAACAGGCTTCTAAGGGATAATAATAAACTATAATAAGACCAAACAAAAACTAACATCAGAAAGGGACAAACAAGCAGAAGGAAAAGATTCCAGGAAAAGACACAATGAACAGAGAGACGCGGTGACCCCCATTCACACACTCAGGAATCCCAGAAAAACCACTGAACTGGAAGCCATAATATATACACAAAGCATCTGTAGGGTAAAAAGAGAGAGAATACACATAAAAAATAAGATTAAAGAAAAGCTCCAAGACAGCATTATGAGACAGCGAACCTCTGGAGACATTACTGAGGTAGTTTTTTTGTTGGCATCTCCTGCTGGGCACACAGCCTGCCCTTAAGAGTGGTTTGTTTCCCCAGTGAGACTCCCTTGGAGAAAACTAAATTTCCATAGATAATGGTTATCAATTGGAGACAGCTTCTGGCTTGGGATGTGGGTCTGTGTCCACGTCTCCTTTCAGCTCTAGACCCATCTGGGGAAGACCCGTGCAGGCCCTGTGAGTGCTGCCTCAGTCTCTGTGAGTTCATGTGTACATTGGTCCTGCTGATTTCCAGACTCTTCTTTCCCCCACCCCTCTGGCTCTTACCCTTCTTCTGCCTCCTCTTCCACAGGGTTCCCTGAGCCTCGAGGGGAGAGAGTTGATGGCGACACCCTGTTTAGAGCTGGCACCCTCCACCTTATTAACTCCTCAGAAAGGTAGCAGTGGCCTGCCTTGAGCCGGTGGCATTCTTTGTTCCCACCACTAGAGGTGCTAAGTCAGATGGCACCTTGGGTTGGGGCATTCTGCCCTGCCTGGCTCCAATCAGGTGCCTCCCTTTGTCCTCACTCTGTCTCCTGTGGAACTGCCCATCTCCACGACTGGGGATGTCTCCACGAGCGGTCTACCCAGCTCAGGAGCTGGCTCCTCCTCAGAGGCACCCGCTGCATGCAGGACTCCCAATGTCACTCCTATACCTATAACACTTTCCCCCCCTCACCGGACAAGGCTGCTACCAATTAAGATAACGCCACTAAATATGAGTGTGTAAACAATAAAGAGCTATATAAAAATGCTGATTATTAAAAACGGTGTGCTCTCTTCCCTTGCTCCAGAATGTCCAGAAGTCCCTGCAGCTCCCATAAGCCTCATGTTCTCCCCCTGGTTTGTCTGCCTTACAGCTGCAAATGCAGAGTGAACCCTCATGCCCAACTAAAGCCTCTGTGGACAGAGGAAAAGGAAAGCCCGGTACTTAAAGTACAGGGACAGGAGACTGAAGGCCATGAACGCCTTGGTCTACCCAGCTCAGGAGCTGGCTCCTCTGCAGAGGAACCCGCTGCATGCAGGACTCCTAATGTCACTCTGTAACACTTTCCTGCCGCCTTCCTGCACCCCGCAAAGCAGAGGTGGTAGGAGAAACTCTACTCTGCTTTGGTAGCTCTTCAGGTGGCAGAATTTAATCCCCCCAACGGGGGGGGGGGGGCTACTGCAACTGGATGAGATCAGTTGTAGGAAGATGCTGAATTACCTCGCTCCGATTTCTCTCACAAGACACCAGTGACGTATTAGGACTCTTTTCCAGAAGCTGGGTGCATTCCTTTCTTGCTCAGGACCAGTATTTGCCAAGCTCCTGGCTTGGGCTTTGATGTTTTAGTCGCTGCCTGGGACATGAAGACAGAAAAGGCTTCTGAGGAGATGGCAAATTCCCTCTGATTCTTGGTGCTTTTATCCTTTCTCTCTTTCCATAGCTTAATTTTACAGTTTTAAAACTAAGTTTTAAGATAAGTGGACAACTGGTGAGTTTCCCCACGGTGTTTTCACTCAGAAATGTGACTACACCTGACTCTTCAAGACCTAGAAACAATCCCGCAGGAAAACAACCGCGACGGATGGAAATAGGCCACAAGATGGCGAATCTCCCGCTCCTAAAAGCAGGACGGAGCTGGTGTGAGGACACAGGTGCAGAACCTCAGGACATGACCTAGAAAGAGTTTCACCGCCTGGCAGAGCCAACAAGGTGGGAGGAATGAGAGCAGGGACTCATGGATCTGGGTTAGAATGGGCCAACAGTCGGTGCTTGCAGGATGGACAGAAAAACGGAGAAATGGGGCGTCTCCTAGTGTCAAAATACCTGTGAACCAGCAGGTCTGATCCCAGGGGCAGGTATGAGCATCCTTCTGGTCTCATGGTCTAAGGATGAGTCTGTAACACAGATTTTTCTTTTTTGGTTTTGGTTTTGGGGACAGGGTTTCTCTGTGTAGTCCTGGCTGTCCTGGAACTAGCTCTGTAGACCAGACAGGTCTTGAACTCAGAGATCTGCCTGCTCTGCCTCTGAAGTGCTGGAAATGAAAGGCATGCGCCATCACTGCCTGGCGACTGACCACTGTTTCTTATCCCAATCTTTAAGATCCCCTCTCTTTTGTCCTAAACCCTCTCCATCTGCCAATTTAACTTTTCCACCTAGCTGATGTTCCTCCTGAATGACTTTGAATGGAATGGATGGTTGATGAGATTTAAATATGGGCTGAGACTCATGCAGAAATGTCACCTGCACTGTGAGACATTAACCAGACAGAACCTTAATTTGACATATTTACGAGGTGAATAGGACTGAAATCTTCAGGGCAGAGCATCCACGATTAAGTACAGATGACTTTATAGAAGTAAAAGAGGTCTAAACACTGACATGGATCCCTGCCTCTCACCAAGATGTCCTGCCCTGGTTTGGAACTCTGCCAGCAGGGAGACCATTACCAGATTTAGTCTCCTGACTTTGGGCCCAAACAACCCTCTTTCCTGTATAATATACCCAGTCTGTGGCATTATGTTTTTAGCAACAGAAAACAGATTAGGGCAATGAATAACATCTAAATCTTTTAAGTCTTTCTGCTTTCTTATGGAACCCAGGACCACCAGCCCAGGAACGGCACCACCACCACAGACTGGGCCCTCCTTCATTGACCACTAAATGAGACAGTGCCTTACAGCTGGATCTCAAGAAGGCATTTCCTCAGCTGAGGCCCCTTCCTCTGATGACTTTAGCTTGTGTTGTGCTGACACACCTAACCAGCCAGTACAGAAGATATGGGGCCTAAAAACAGCCTTAGGGGCCTAGAAAGCCACAAGAAGGGCAATGGTATCAGATACTGTGTTGCTGTTTCCGGAAGACAGCAATCCTAGTGTTAGATGCTGCAGGGACACAAATGACAAAGACCAAAAGTTTGAACCTGAAAAACCTCTTACTACATCCAAAAGAACATTCTCCAGCAGGAAAACTTAACAGTGCCCTAGTAAGTGGACAGGAATACCTTGTCATAGCAGAAGCAAGGGCCTCAAGCCAGCTTGACACAAATCAACAAGACACTAACTGTTTCTTTTCTACACCTGCTGTAGAAAATTATCACGCGGGTCTGGAGAGATGGCTCAGTGGTTGGGAGCATTGCCTGCTCTTCCAAAGGTCCTGAGTTCAGTTCCCAGCGGCCACATGATGGCTCACAACCATCTGTGGTGAGGTCTGGTGCCCACTTCTGGCCTTCAGGCATATACACAGACAAAAAAAAACATTGTATACATAATAAATAAATAAATATTAAAAAAAAAGAAAATTATCACGCCAGGCGGTATTGAAAACAACGGCTAATAGATCTGATAGCTGCAACCTAAAGTTTACAGTAAATACGGGGGTCAAAGGAACACAAGAAGTCCCTAAAGGGGGTCATGAGCAAATCCAGACTAGAGAGAGACATACTAATGACTCACTTCTTCCAAACACCATCAGAACAGAAAATGAAGGCAAATACATCAACCAATTGCAATGTATTGATTTGGTCTGAATCTTACTTCAAACAAACTGAAAAATGCATAAGGCAATTAGAGAAAGTGAAGCAGTGCCTGAATACTTGATGATATTAAAAATGGTTTGATTGCCTTAGGTGTTACAATGAAAGAGTTACAGACTACGCGGCATGGTGTCTGGGGTTTGTACTAGAGCCCTCTAGGAGCAAAGCCAGGGTTTGGTGGGGTAGGGGAAGAACCGGATTGACCAAACTGATAGTGGCCCAGCCAGGTGATGGGGACTTATTCATTATTCCCCTTCTGCTTCTTTAATGGTTTTCAATTTTCTGTAATCAAAAGAAATATCATCAAAAGGTGGTTTAGGCCGTATGCATACTCTTTTCCATTTTCGTTTTTGAAATAAGGTTTCATGTTTCCCAGGCTGGCCTCAAACTTCCTATGTAGCTGAGGAAGATCTTGAATTGGATCTTCTGCCTCCACTGCCCCAGAGCTTGGATTACCTGCACCACCCAGGTCATCCTCCCTCTTCCCTTCTTCCCTTTCTGAACAATTTGGTGTGAATATGGAGAAAAGAGGGCTAAAATTATGTGTCATTAAAATAAGTTTTAATTGTCCAACCACATTAAGAAGAAATGCAAATAAATATAGAAAAGGAAGAAAACATGATCAATATATTTTCTTTTTTTGAACGTTCTTCATAGCAATAACAATAATTTTGACATGCTATAGTGTGAATTCTAATTCGTGTTAATAATAAAAACCCAGAATCAGCTATTAGGGGGTAAAAGCTAAAAGATCAGAGAAGCAGAGCAGCCAGCCACTAGTTCTTACCTCTATGAAATCCTCAGACTGAAGTGGCAAGATCCTGTCTCTACGAATCCTCAGATTGAATTCAGCCTTGAACACTGTCTCCTCCCACCTTATTATTCTCTCTCCACTCAGTCATATCCCTTCCTGTCTCCACCTCCATAGTGTTGTGATTAAAGGCTTGTGACTCACAAGTACTGGGATAAAAGGTGTGTGCCACCACTGCCTGGTCTCTATGGTTAACTAGTAGGCAAGCTTCAAGCTTTATTTGTTAAATCACAAACAAAATATCACCACAAAGTGTCACTTGGCTCATTTGTAGCACAGAATGGATGAGCGTTTTTCTAAACACTAAAATAATGCTCAACAAGCAGGTAAGTAAAACATGACTCACATGTAATCAGCTGTTATTCTGCCTCACAGAAGAAGAGATTAGTTACTTGTCCTGTTTGCTGCAACAGAATATCCCATGAGAGCGACTGAAGGAAAGGGTTACTTTAGTTTATTGCTCCGGTAAACTGAGGAACATTATGACAAAGAAGCAGGAAGTGGCTGGTCACATTGAGTCCAAACCAGGAAACAAAGAACATGCATGCATGTTGGCAGAGACTGCTCGTTTGTTCCTGGCTGCCCAGACTCGAAATAACTACACAGAAATCTGTATCAATTGCAATCCTGTTTGGCCAATAGCTTAAGCATATTTCTGGCTAACTCTTAGATTTTAAATTAACCCATTTACATTAATCTGTGTATTGCCACATGGCTGTTGCTTACCTGCAAGATTCTGGTGTGTCTGTCTCCTGTGGGCAGCTACTTGGCTTCTCACTGACTCTGCCTACTTTCTATATATCTCTTCCACCCTGGCTACATTCTGTTAGCAGCCTCTTTATTAAGCAATAAAAGCAACACATATACAGAAGGACTTCCCACACCAGATTGACTCTCTCTTTTAAGTCAGTCCAGGACCCTAGCCCATGCGATGAACCATTTCTACTTAGGGGAGTCTTCTACCTCAATAACCTAGTTTAGAAAATCCCTCATAAACGAAAATGACCAAAGACTTGTGTCCTTGCTAAAGCTGACAATATCAACCAGCAGAGAGGGAAACTTTAAACCCTGAGCACGACACTGGGGATCCTTGCAAACACTACTCTTGGTGAAATAAGCCAGGTACAAAGAGACAACATTTTGTGGTGATTCCACTTACACCAGGTACCGTCTGTCAAATCCATAGAATGAGGAAGTAGGACAGAATTTGCCCCAGGCAAGCAGGAGGAGAGGCCAGGGTATCAGTGTCTAGGAGAGCAAGGCTCCTGTCTGTGATGATGATAGCTTTGGAAACGACCAGTGGTTAACAACAGTTGTATGCATGGCTGCAATGCCGCTCAGCTGTGCACTTAACAAGAGACTAAAATGCTAAGTTTTTCACATATATTTTGTTACATATACACAAAAAAGCATTCAAAATTTTCAGTTGTCTTTAAAATAGATTAAACCACTAATAGATGAGTTTGACCTAAAAATATACCAGACTGGAGAGGCCAAGACTTTGGTCTGGTCTGCCTGCAGGCCCATCACATCGTCTATAAACCACTGTATAGTGTTATTTGGGCTCGTAATTTTGCAATTCCTTGCCTTTTAATACATGTCATTATCTGTGATGTGTACACTATATATCAGTGAAAAGGCCTATCACGATTTATTTACCACCCCACTGTTGTCCTTTTTCATAAGAGACTTCTTGTATTATAAAACACAACTTTAAACTTATTTTTCCATGAATTTTAGATTTTTTTTTTAATCGCATCAACTTTTACAGAAGGATCCAGATTTCATGGAGTAGAGGAGTCTGGGAAATAGTGGGGGAAGGAGACTGGCTGAAGGTTGCAAGGCATGAGGTCACCAGTTAAGGCCCACCCCCAGCAGGGTAGAGTATGTGATGTGAGATCCTCACATCCTCAGCCTCACGAAGCTTCAAGGAGCAATGAGGAATAAAGAATTTTTAGTAGCTGTCGACATAGGGCGTTATGTATGATGAACTGACCATAGCTTAAGCGGGGAAATGTGGGAAGCTGTGTCACCCCTGTTCTCTGCATCTGAACGACTCATTCCCCAGAGCCCATTTCAGCGACTCCATGGCTTCAGTTGCCAGCCCTACGCCAAGTCTCCAGTCCAGACCTGTCCTCTGAGCTCCACACAGCAAAGGCAAACGCAACACATCACACCTGAGTTCCACTCTGCCTCCGCCGGAAGTCCATCTCCCTTTGTGTTCTGTCTCCAACCTACAGCCTCTCACCAAACAGGCACTCGGCTCCACACAGTGTTTATCAAAGGTCTCCTTGGTCCACACTCCCATACTAGTGAACAAGAAAGGGTTAACAATTTCATATACTAACTCCGGAATTGTACTTCAAGACAGGGTTTCTCTGTAGCTTTGGAGTCTGTCCTGGAACTAGCTCTTGTAGACCAGGCTGGCCTCGAACTCACAAGTTCACAAGCAACTCGAATCTCACGAGGCATCAACTATCTCATTTGGATAGTTGTATTATAAATATACCATTCAGTGTCAATATCATGATAGTTATGAAGTGTCACCAAAGACAGTCTGAGCTTACATATTGTTCTATGGTCTTTCACCAAATGAAACCTTTAGGCTACAGACTACAATAAAGTGTGGTCACATAATCAGGATTTGAAGAGACTTGAACATTCATTGCCATTATTTTGAGGGGTAATATTCAATGCTATGAATCAAATTCTATGCCTCACGCATACTGTCTAGTCAGGTGCTGCGTATCTGAGTTGCATTCCCAGCCACACTGTCTTTGATCTCAACACAATATCTTTAATTATAGTTTTAAGTAACTTTTAATTTTGACTGTGTTTCAGGACCAGCTCATAGTATTGCTAAAATCATATTTCATGGCTCTGTTGGCCTGTGGAGCGTCAGGGAACACCCCCAAGTCAGATATTCTGGTGGCCTGTGGAAGGTCAGCTTTTCATCTTTGGAATGTTTAGGAAACCAGGGCCCAGGCAGAAGGTAGGATGAGCATTTGTGGTCATGGAATGTTGGCCATCTCTTTACCAGGTGCTCAGGATAATCTCACATGATACTCACAGCAACCCCAGATGGGAAGAGGTAGCTGCTGGCAATTAACAGGAGAGATGTTGCGGGAGGTCCTTCCGCTCCTCCAGCCAATAGCCGCTGAGATACCAGCCCATTGGGGCGTGGTCTCTCTCCCTTTAAAAAAGCGGCTACTTCCCTTCTCGCTCTCTTGGCTTCCTGCTCCGGTTCCAGCGACTAGACTTTTTCCTGATTGCACAGAGGGCTGTTGTCTGGGACGGTGATCTGTAAGTTTTTTCCCTTTTAAATAAATACCACCCTATTCATCATAATTCCAAACTGGTGTGGGATTGTTTTTACCTCCCTTGGTGTCCGGAGGTGCAGATGGTTAATAATTAATCTATTAAGGCCCCCTCCCCTGTTTCCTTTGCCCCAGAGGCTAGAGCCTGGCCTGAGGAACCTAATGAAGATCTGGGGGATTTGGCATGTGAAATGTTACCTTTACATGTGGGACTAACCTGTAATAAGAGGAAGCCTCTCATGGGTCCATACTTTAAACCTGGGCACGAATTCATTAGACCCTGAGGATAATGGGCCTTTGTAAATCTCATGTGGGGACCGAGTAATAACACTGTGACTGGAAAAGCTGACCCCAATTTCCCAGTAACTCTTGCTGGGGGGCGATAGCAGCGCTCTTCTTTTACTTCTTATGATTTAATTTTTGTTTTTTTGTTTTTTGTTTTGGTTTTTTTGTTGTTGGACAGGGTTTCTCTGTGTAGCTTAGGGGCCTGTCCTGGAGCTCACTTTGTAGACCAGGCTGGTTTCAAACTCACAGAGATCCACCTGCCTCTGCCTCCCGAGTGCTGGGTCTAAAGGCGTGCGCCACCACCTCCTGGCATGATTTCATTTTTAAGCTCCACATTAACTTTTCCTTCACTAAAACAATCTTTACTCTCTGCTACCATGCCAGGCCCTATACTAGATTCCCCAGAATATAAAAGTGTTTTCACGGCTGGCCATGGTGGCCCAGGCTTTCGTGTAACCTTAGGTATTTGGGAGGCTGAAGTAGGAGTATCAAAAGCACAAGGCCAGCCTGCTTAACTTATCCACACTGTGTCTTAAAAAATTTTAGTGTGAAAAGGGCCATTCCTACTCCAATAGCGATGTCTAGAGATGCTCACAACAGCCCAGCATTTGACATTCCATTATCGGTCTCTCTAAAATACAGACTAACGAAAAAGGCTATCTGGAACTCCTGGTAACAGAATTGCTGATCTTTATTCCAAGAAGCTTGAGAAGGCACCACAATCCATATGTGGTGTGTGTCCAAGCAGACTTTGAGGAGTTTGTGCTCTGAGACCTAAAGTCCTCATGACATTTCCTAAAACAACAACGCTAGCAGGATATAGGGTGATTCCGCTTGTGGTAAATGTGTTCATGACAGAATCTAGTGAATGTTCCTTATTGAGAAGCAAAAACCATTGTTGAAGGCACAAATACAGGTCAGAAAGCTAAGTAAATATTATGCTTTTTTGTTTGTTTTTTCAAGACAAGGTTTCTCTCTGTAGTTTTGGCTGTCCTGGAACTCACTCTGTAGACCAGGCTAGCCTCGATCTCACAGAGATCCTCCTGAGATCCTACTTCTGTCTCCTGAGTGCTGGTATTTAAGGCATGCGCCACCACTGCCCAACTAATATTAAACTTTTTAAGATAATAAAAGTCAAACCTTGTTCTGTGAAAAAAAACATTCAAAATAGTTTAAATTTTTTAAAAAAGTATCAAAATGCTTAGGAGTTTAGCTCAGTGGTAGAGCGTCTTTCTAGTGCGTGCAAGACTCTAGATTCAACTCCCAGTACTCTGTGTGTGCATGTGAGTGTGCATGTGTGTGTGTGTGCATGTGTGTGTGTGTGCATGTGAGTGTGTATGTATGTGTGTATGTGTGCGTGCGTGTGTGTGCGTGTGTGTGTGTGTGTGTGTGTGTGTGTGTGTAGCACAGCTCAAGCTGCACTGGGAGCATCTTCTGTCTTCCCCACTGGAATGCGAGCTTTGATGAAGACAGGTGCCTTCTCCCTCTGTGTATTCTGAAGACTGAACCCATGACTTTTGCATGTGCCAGGGAAGCACTTAGCCTTGAGCTGTAGCATCTTCAAATCCCGCTTTTTCCCCCTTTCCCCTTTTATTTTTGAGACAAGGTCTAAACTGAGCAGGTTGATTCCTTTTATTTATTTGCTTCTTTGAGACAGGGTCTCTATCTGTAGGCCTGGTTTATTGATTTATTTGAGACAATGTCTGTCTATAGCCCTGACTGTCCTGGAACTCACTCAATAGATCAGGCTGTTCTTAAACTCACAGAGATCTTCCTGCCTCTGCTTCCTGAATGTTGGGAGTAAAGGTGTGTATCACTATGGTCCACATCTCAGGTTGGTTCTGAACTTTCTATCCTAAGCTTTCAGGGCCACTGCAATCACACACAGGCTGGATCCACCAGGCCTGGCCAGGCACCTTACTTTTCTTGGTCATTTTAGACATTTGGAATATTGTTTGCATTAAATGCATTATAAATAAATAAATAAACAAACAAACAAACAAACAAATATTCGTTAAGGAGAGCAATGTGTCTGAATGAGGCCAGTAAATCAGAGATGGTCCCTGCCCCCAGACAAATCTAGCATGTTTTGTTTTCTTGTTTTATGAATTAGAGGTCCATCTACTGGTCATAGGAGGAAAGGCATTCCAGGAAAGGAGTGAAAAAAATATAAGCAAGCCAGAGCAAAGTGGGTGTAATCCCAGAACTCAGGAGCCTGAGGCAGAAGGATCAAGAGTTCCAGGCTAGTCTGGGGTATATAGTGAGCTCCAGGCTAGTCTTGGCTACACAGTAACCCCTGTCTTAAAGACTATCAGAAGGGGCTGGAGAGATGGCTCAGAGGTTAAGAGCACTGACTGCTCTTCCAGAGGTCCTGAGTTCAATTCCCAGCAACCACATGGTGGCTCACAACCATCTGTAATGAGATCTGGTGCCCTCTTCTGGTCTGCAGCATATATGTAGGGAAAACGCTGTATACATAATAAATAAATCTTTAAAAAAAAAAAGAAAATCAGAAGCAGGGGAAGAGCAGCCCCATTTGTTTAGTTACCTCAGTCCCTGTTCTTAAAGTCTTAGAATTATTCACAGCTCACTGGATATGGTGCCCCCTGTTGCTAATTCTACACTTGGGAGGTCTAGGCAGAAAGATTCTGGAGAAGGTCAGCTTAAGGCAACAATGTTTGGGCAACCTTGCTTGGTGTTTTATGTTAACTAAAGAGGAGGGAATCTCAATTTTGAAAAGTCTCAACTGGGTGGTGGTAGCACAGGCCTTTAATCCCAGCACTCAGAAAGCAGAGGACAGCGAATATCTGTGAGTTCGAGGCCAGCCTGAGGAAGAGAAAGTTCAAGGACAGGCTCCAAAGCTACACAGAGAAACCCTGACTTGAAAAGTGAAGGGCTGGAGAGATGGCTCAGTGGTTAAGAACATTGCCTGCTCTTCCAAAGGTCCTGAGTTCAATTCCTAGCTACCCACATGGTGGCTCACAACCATTTGTAATGGGATCTGGTGCCCTCTTATACACACAGACAGAATATTGTATACATAATAAGGAAGAGGAAAAGGAGGAAGCAGCAGAGGAAATTGAAGAAAAAAGTAGAAGAGGAAGAAGAGGAAGTAGAAGAGAAAGAAGTAGAGGAGAAAGTAAAATATGAGGAAGTAAAGAGAAAGTAGAGAAAGAAGAAGAGGAAGTAAAGAGGAAGAAGATTACTGCCTCATGTAATTAAGTAAGATTAATCAATAATTGTAGCACAATTAATAATAGCCCAGAGACAGAAATTGGGGTTCAACTTGAAGCAAAACTGGCTCTTATCTCTAACTCAGTCTGCTTCCAGGTCAAACTAGTGTAGCTAATGGGATTACAGGTGTGTTTCACCACTATCTGGTCTGTAAGGCTGACCAGTGAGGCTGTTTCACTTTCTGAACTTCAGGCAAGCTTTATTTATTAAAATACAAATGAAATATCATTACAAATGCCATATAGGGAATAAAAAATACAGGAAATGTCTCCAACACCACAGAGCTAAATTGTAGTTGAGAAGATCATACATGCCGGTTCATGAGGTATTTGTTAGTTCTTTTTTTTAAAAATATTTATTTATTTATTATGTATACAATATTCTGTCTGCGTGTATGCCTGCTGGCCAGAAGAGGGCACCAGACTCCATTACAGATGGTTGTGAGCCACCATATGGTTGCTGGGAATTGAACTCAGGACCTATGGCAGAGCAGGCACTGCTCTTAACCTCTGAGCCATCTCTCCAGCCCTATTTGTTAGTTCTTACTGCTAAGAAGGGTGTTGAGAACTAGGGCTATAAAGAGAAGAACACCAGCTGTGTCCTCTGAGACCCTACCAGGACCAGTGAGTAAAAGGGGCCATACAGGAGGACGGAGGGCAAAGTGGGAGGGGCCATACAGGACTGAAGATCCTGATATGTATCAACACCCAGTTGTTTGTTCCTACTGTTGCAAAATGATCTG
Source organism: Microtus pennsylvanicus (assembly GCF_037038515.1). Lineage (NCBI taxonomy): Eukaryota > Metazoa > Chordata > Mammalia > Rodentia > Cricetidae > Microtus > Microtus pennsylvanicus. The sequence continues at coordinate 8,558,282 of NC_134599.1, forward strand.
GTGCCCTGCTTCCATCCACGCAGAAGAACCTCAGCTAATGTAATTCATGGCTATTTTCCACTCCCTCCCTTTCCGCTCTCTGACTTTAGTAGGACGGAAATAGGGAAGTGATATAAATCTTCTTCCTTATTTTAGGAGGTAGAAGCCCAAGAAACAGATGTTCTAACTCTGCTCAGCACCGTTCCTCAGCTTCTGCCATCGTGAATTCCTGAAGTACGTCAACTTAAAGGGAGAAAGGTTGTTTGGTTCACAGCTTTAGCTCCAGGTTGTGAGGATGAACAGCACGGGGTGGGGAGCATGTGGTGGAGCCAGCTGCTCCCTTGTGACTGTCAGGAAAGAAGCAGTGGCAGCAAGAGAGAAATAAACAGGGACATACACACTACCCCCCTCCAGGACAAGTCCCAGTGACCCACTCTCTCCATCCTGCCCCAACTCCTGAAGTTTATCCCACCTGGCAATATCTCATTAAGTTATGCTCCCTTCAGTGGATTAATCCATAGATGTGATCACAGCCCTGGCAACCCAATAACATTCAAAGGTCTGTCTCTGGACACTGCACAGGAGTTTGGGGGACATTTAAGACCCAAGGATACCACCAGCAGTGTCCCACATGTGGGAGCTTAGTCCCATGTCTGGGGTTCACTTACTTGGACTACCTGGTTTATGACTAACTTTTTCGGTAAGTCAGACATTTGCCTGTGACCAGTGTGACATAGAGATGTCCTCTCTTGAATAACCATGGAGACATCAACACGTGACTCTATATGGAGATGACTGGCCGCTTTTGGGACCCCAGCAGTCCCGGAGACTGGCAACATCTGTGCCTCCCACCCGCCCGCCTGCCCACACCGCCAGGAACTTGCACTTTCCCGGGACTCACTGCCTCCACCGGGATCCCAACAAGCTGCTCGGACCCGCAGCAAATTCATAACAATAGGGACAAGCTACTTGAGGCCCCAGCTCTTTCTGTGTTCTCAGTCACTGCCTAGTACTTCAGTGCAATACTTGTATGCATTTGTGGGACTCAGCATGGTATTTTAATATATGTGTGCTAGGAATTGTTCCTAACGCAGGCTCTCTGTTGACTCAAATCCCAATCAAAACAAATCACAACAAGCCAAATTAAAAAATATCCAGATTTAATGGGATTCCTGTGCTCTCAGGTGGCCCCCCGAGGGGAAACCAAAAGGCCACTAATGCGACCACCGGGAGGAAGGAAAAGAGGCCACTTGTTTCTCCTTTGGGAGCTCACATAAATACCCTGTGGGAGTGGTCCGTGAGGGGTCAGGACCTGGCATGCTGGGATTTGGAGTCCAGAGCAATACAACTCTCAGGCCTGGGGGCTGGGATGGATGCAAGGGGCTGAGGTCTACACTTCAACTTAACAATGTGCACATTGAAAAAAGATAAAAGCTGTTAACATACTCATTACCTACAGATTAATCATTTAAAATCTTTCAGAAATCTTCCCCATACCAGCCCATCCTCAACCTCCTGTAAGTTCTACTCCATTCTGTTTAGTCTTTCTGTGCTTGTCTTCCTTGGCTTTGCATCGCAGCCTCCAGGTTGGTCAGTTTGTCTGTGTGTGTGTATGTGTGTGTATGTGTGTATATGTGTATGTGTGTGTATGTGTCTGTGTGTGTGTATATGTGTGTGTGTACATTTGTGTGTGTGTGTGTAGGCTAGAGGACAACCCTGGATGTTTCTCCTCAGATCTTGTCCTGTAGTTCTGCAGTCTACTTTTCTTTTCTCTTTCTTTCCTTCCTCCCTCTGCCCACCCATCTCTCACTAGAGTCTCTTATTGGCCCAGAGTTTACTGATTAAACTAGGCTATCTGGCCAGCGAGCTCCCAATAGTGCCTGGCTCTGCTTCCCCAGAATGGGGATTAGAAGTGTGAACACACGCGCTCACATAGATCACAGGTTCCTCATTCCTCCATCTGTCGATGGCGATGGAAGGTATTATGGTCTTAAGTTTTATTTCCAACCGCTAACAATGTCATTTAACTGGTTAAAGCCATGGACCATTTTGAGATAATCACCTCCTCATTGGCAAGGCTCGTGAATAGTTACGACAAGCCAGAGTTTGAACCCGTATATGCTGGAGGTGCAGTTATATTTGAAAGATCAAGGGTTTTGGAAGTGAAGAGCCCTCTGGATCTTAGTTCTACTCTTGCTAATTAGCCTGGTCAGCTTCAGCTGAAACACAGTGAGTTAGTCAGTCCTGTAGTGAAGACCATTGGATTTTAATACTCACCATTACCATGGGTTCCGTGGGCACCAACGACTATGTTTTAAGAGTTTAAAGAGAACCACTTAGTAAGTCCCACAAACCCCTGCCGACCACAGCATTGTTGAGTGTTAAATGAAACCAGGCAGAATGGATACCTGATAGCCATGCTCTCAGAGTGCAAAATGTTGTAGCTAAACAATAGTTACCTCAGCTGCTATTGAACATAGCGGACAATGAGGACTGCTGAGAACTCAAGAACAATGGTAATGGGTTTTTGATCCTACTGCACGTACTGGCTTTGGGGGAGCCTAGGCAGTTTGGATGCTCACCTTACTAGACCTGGATGGAGGTGGGTGGTCCTGGGACTTCCCACAGGGCAGGGAACCCTGATTGCTCTTTGGGCTGACGAGGGAGGGGGACTTGATTGGGGAAGGGGGAGGGAGATGGGAGGCGGTGGCGGGGAAGAGACAGAAATCTTTAATAAATAAAAAATAAGCACATTTTGACTTTATTTAACAAGACAGGAACAGATTTGACTAGTTTACAATCCATAGCAGAGAATCCACTCCTCAAGAGGGTCCCACAGTTTTGTTGTGTTTTTTTTGGGGGGGGGGCGACGGTGACAGTGGTGGTGACACAAGCGGAAAAGAGAGTAATATACCTGTGCTTGTGAGCTTTAATTGTCAGCCTGAGTCATCTGAGAGGAAAGCCTTGGTTGGAGAGCGGCCTTGACTGGCCCATGGACATGGCTATGGGATACTGTCCTGATTAGTTGATATATGAAGGTCCAGTCCACTGTGGGCAGCGCTATCCCTAAGCAAGTGTCTCTGGGCTGTCTAAGAAAGCTGGCTAAACACGAGACCGTGAGGAGCCAATGAGTGAGCCAGAAAACTGCGTCCCTCTATGGTTTCTGCTTCAGCTCCTATGTGAGTTCCTACCCTGACTTCCCTCAGTGTTAGAACTAGAAGTACAAGCAAAATAAATTCTTTCTTTCCCTAAATGCTGTGGTCCACAGGAATGGTGCAGTGAGATTTCAGCTCATGGAGCAGAAGGCTGACCCATCAGAAGGCTGACCCATCAGAATGAATACGTTGTGACAGAGATAAACCAGTTAGCAAGGCGCTGGGTCTGCCTTCCTTTGTCTATCAGCTGTTCTTACAGTAGATCTCTTGTGGAGCCATAAGCACTCTCCCTTGGCACAAGATTCAACAGTTTATAGATTATTTGTCACAGTTTTTTCCCATGTATTGGTATGTTGGGTCCCTTCTCACTCTGTGGGACCTCCGGTGGGAAGTTTAGTCACACAGTCAATAACCTTGGTTCCCACAGTCTAATCGCCACTTTGTTCCCTGAGACAAACTTAGTAGCCAGCTCCCTGCAATTATCTTCTATTTGGCAGGAGGTTTGGTGAGGAGAGGAGTCCTTTATAGGGATCACTTTTCAGACCTAGATAGAGGTGGCACATCCCGGCTTGTTTGATTCTTAGTCCTTCCTGATAGAGAGATGGGTGCCCTAAATTCTCCCACAGCTGACTTTGGAAAAGTACTAACCTAAGTTAACCCCTCCGCCCCTGCCCCTTTTTCCCCTACTCTAAAAAAGCCGTTAAATCCCTCTCATGTGCACAGTATGGAGGCCAAGAACCACTGTTTGACCTGGGCAGCTGGAATTCATCAGATCATGAATTTCGAACTATGTAACCCTAAATCCCCCTTGTAACCACGCAGGGTGAGAGATGTAATTTTCAGATCTGAAAAGGCCCCTTAGCAAGCGATGCTGCCGAAAATGCTAATGCAAATCAAACGCCACACATTTGCCTTCAGCAGTTTACTCTGGTTTCCATGGCCACCATAAACACCGTTCCGGGCCTCTGCAGGTGCTAGAGGGAGTGCTCAGAGAGCGCAGAGATGCTGCATTCCCTCGCTTTTTTTCTATATTCTTTGATTACAAACTTCTAGTTTAACTAACCACACTTAAGAATGCAGTTTAACATACAAATTTCTCTTCTCCCCTTTTTAGAGTTTAGAAGCCTCCTAGGCACTTCCTGGACCTGTTTTCTGGCCACACCTCCCCAGGGCCATGAAGATGTTGCCAGTGTACCTCGGGACCGCTCTTGTCTGTCTTTTGACCCGAGAAAATGCATGCTCAGAGAATTGCTTTTGTTTTGTGCATGTATATAAGCTGGAACCTTAGCAGGAGAAAGGAGGAATAAAGAAACTGATGCAGAAAAGTACGTAGCAGAGAGTTCATTTTCACCCTCATCTAAGTCCGCGCTTGTTGTAAGTCTTCTTCTGTCCCTGCGGGGACACTGATGCTGCCACTCAGAGCTCCCTGATGCCTAAACTAAATTTAGCCAGGGTGTTTTATCAGATTGAAATGAGCACAGTAGTTATGGATGCTCAAGTGAGTTTCTTTCATGAATGACTGGGGACTGATAGAACATTTACTCTAGAAGTCTAAGGATGGTGTCAGCAATCACTACACAGTTCCAGGGCTGAGAAAGCAGTCAATTGTCTTTTTCATATTGGAGAGCGCCCAAGTGCTGTCGTTCTGACCATATGGACCTGGTGGACTGGGGAAAGCAGGGCTATGACTAGGGATGGTGTTCTAGGGGCTGGGGATGTAGTTTAGCTGCTGGAGTGATTGCCTAGCAGGTCTGGAACTCCAGGCTTGATTTCCAGCACCTCATAAACCTGGGTGTGGTGGTGCATGCTTGCAATCTGATGCCCCCCCCCAACATTTTCATTTGGTTATTTTTTTTTTTTTAGATTTATTGGTGTGTGTGTGTGTGTGTGTGTGTGTGTGTGTGTGTGTGTGTGTGTGTGTGTGTCTGATCCCCTGGAGCTGAAAATGCAGGCAGGTATGGGTACTGGGAACTTAACTTGGATCCCCTAGTGGAGTAGAAAGCGTCCAACAACCAAGCCATCTCTCCAACCTTCTCCCCCATCTCTCTTTTGTAAAGGAATTCTGTGTGTGAGGGATGGGGGTGTACATGCCACCGTACAAATGTGGTGATCAGAGGGTGGCTTTGTAGCGCTGTTTCTTTCTTTTTTTAAAAAAATCTTTTTTTTTATTGAGAAAATGAGAAAGAAAAAACAAGTTTCCACCTCCTCCCAGCCTCCCATTTTCCTCCCCCTCCTCCCACCCTTCTCCCCCTCCCCCCACTCCTTTCCCCCTCCCTCTCCAGTCCAAAGAGCAGTCAGGGCTCCCTGCCCTGTGGTAAGTCCTAGGTCCTCCCCCCTCCGTCCATATCTAGGAAGGTGAACATCCAAACTGGCTAGGCTCCCACAAAGCCAGCACATTACGTAGGATCAAAACCCCTTGCCATTGTCCTTGGCGTCTCATCAGCTCTCATTGTTCGCCATGTTCAAGAGAGTCCAGTTTTATCCCATGCTTTTTCAGTTACAGTCCAGCTGGCCTTGGTGAGCTCCCATGTAGCGTTGTTTCTTTCATTCCCCCTTCATTTGGGCATCAGGAATCAATGTCAGGTAGCAAGCACCCTCACCCATTTCTCAACGTCCCTCTGCCCTCTCTCTAGCATAGTGCCAAAGATAAAGTCCCTGGAGCAGGGCACTTCCGGTACAACAATGAGAAAAGATCCCCAGGGAACAGGCATTTGTGATAATGGTGACTGGGGCCTTACCGGGGTGGGCAGAGACTCGGCTGAGTCCAGAGGTTTCTCAGGACATTGATGCCTGTTTGGGGATGCTGGGCATGTTCTGCAGCATCGGTGGTTTTTACCTACCAGATGCTACACGGTAGCAGCACCTTTCTCACCAGCGGTGACAGATAAAGTCGGTCCTAACCATTCTCTGTGTTCTGTGTACATTAAGAACCTTTGGACAGAAGTTAACGATGGAACTGACTGGAATAGCTAATATGTAGAACTAGAATACCCAGCGATGAGTGAACGATGACAACACAGGCACACAGGCAGTTTCTGGTGTGGATGATTTAATGATAAAGATAAGAAAAATAAAAGAGTCGAATTTGGGGGTACAGTTAAGAATTTTTTTTCTTTTTCTTTCTTTCTTTTTTTTTTTTTTTTTTTGACTTTCGAGACAGTGTTTCTCTGTAGTTTTTGGTGTCTGTCCTGGAACTAGCTCTTGTAGACCAGGCTGGCCTCAAACTCACAGAGATCCACCTGCCTCTGCCTCCCGAGTGCTGGGATTAAAGGCGTGCATGCACCACCACCACCTGGCCAGTTAAGAATTTTCTGTGAAATCTTCATTGTTACACAAAGTTCTGTTCAGCTGAGCTGGTCTATGGCTCAGAATTAGGAAATGTGGGCGCATCCCCTGATGCTTTCCAAAGCATTTGAGAAAGTGGTTTTAGAGAGGAAGGATGATTTCCAAGGTCTGAACTTCAAGGACTCTGCAACAATCCCGGCAACCGTGGGAGTCAGCGTTAGGAGCATGGCTGTATGAATCTTTCCATGCTCTGAGCTTGGAGGCCTAAGGATGGGACAGGGGGCTGCACACACTGGACTCGTGAAACCCATGTTTTTACTCTCCCAGGTGGTGTGGGAACATACGATACTGTGAGAACTCTCTCTCTCAAACACTGTCAATAAATGCAGGCCAAACCCAGAAAAAAAAATAGTTTTCTGTAAAGATGTTAGTTTTGTGACTAACTGCATGGCTGTTTTTGCAATGAATTACTGCGACGTTTATTTTCTTATGGTTCTAGAAAACAGAGGCCTGCCGTGGGGCTCAGTAGGCTGGAATGCAGTTGTCAGCAGGGCTGGTCCACTGACCTTTGACCTGTGCTCTCTAGTTTCAGACTGGCAGCACTCCTCAGCTGGGGCCCCATCACCCCAGCCTCTGCTTCCTTAATTACAGCACCCCCTCCAACTCTGACTCCTGTTTCTTCATTCGCAAATACCTTTGTAATTGGATCAGTACCACATGAATAAACCAGGACAAAGCCCCCCACGTCAAGATCTTTAACTTGATCGTATTCATAAAGTCTCATTTGCCCTACAAGGCAACTTTGGAGGCTTTGGGGGTCCGGATATGGACACATTGGGGCACTCTCGTTTCAGCTCATCACAATATGTATGAGGGTATCAAAGGTGTCTCAAATGCAGTCGAATATATAGCCTTTGGATTTGTGAGACTAGGCCCAAATGACATAAAGTCATTGGCATTTTAGATGCTTATGGATATGGCTCTTCCTGAGTGGGGAAGGTAAGAGAAATACCAAAGGCATTATTTAAGGAACGTTATTACATGGGTGGGTGTGTCAGGATTAAAATTGCTGCGCGCAACAGATGCTGAAATGCAAATGCTTTAGGAAGAAAGAACGCTCTTAAAATGGTAAAGTAGTCTGGGCTACTACGGCAGCTTTGTTATATCATCAATAGGACAGGTCCGTCCCTCTTCCCAGTCATCATCCTCAGGGGCTTGGCTGTCATCTTCAGGTGCCACCAACCAACATGGCTGCTCAGCAGTCATCTCTCCAGGTTCCTGGAAGGAGAGGGAACGGGCAAGGCAGGCCTCTTGACTGAGTCAGGTGTTTCTTGTTTTAATTCTCATTCTCTCCCTCTTTGAGACAGGACCTTTGCTATGTAGCCCAGGTTGGTCTAAAAATTGCAATTCTTTCGCTCCAGTCTCCTGAGTGCTGGGATTATAGGCATGCGACACCATCTCAGATCTAAAAAAAAACCCAGCCAGCCAAGTGTGGCAGCACACCTGTATTCTCAGTGCTTAGGAGGCTGAGGCAGAAGGATCTCAAGTTCGGAGCAGCCTAACCTCAGGCAGGACTCTGTCTAAGAGAATACCAACCAAGACAACAAACAGACAAAACTCGAAAGCATTGCCAGGCTACCGGGAAAACTAGACACACTTAGAGGATGAATGCATGAACATGAGAGATCCATTCTTTTAGCCGAACTCAGTCATCTTTAGGAACGCAGAGGGGGAATGTGAAGGTTGTGATTCGTGGATTCTTGATCTCACACAGGGATAGGTGAACTTTTAGGATGATACGTCTTTTCATGGACACAAACCTCTAAGGGCACTTCTTTTTTTTTTAAATTTATTTATTTATTAACGATTTCTGTCTCTTCCCCACCACCGCCTCCCATCTCTAAGGCACTTCTGTCCCAGTGAGCTTCAGGTTCACCCCACTTGGAAAAATCATGTGTCCTTTACCCTAAGTGCATGTTTAGAACCCTAAACAGTATGGCAGTGTGTCTGGTCCAGCTAGCCCCAAACTAGCTAACGTAGTTCAATTGAGTGCTGGTTAACATGCCACATACAATCTCTTAAATTTCCACAACTCTAAGGGCTAATACTGTATCAGTTTACAGATGAGGAATCTAAGGTACAGAAAGTTGAGTGGACTTGATTCCGTCAGGCACTGTCAGCGGAAGGCCCAAACCCTTTGGGGGCCTCTCTTCCTGCAGCCTTCACTACTAAAAGCTACAAAAAGTCATACTTTAAATATAACATGTACAAACTCTGTGTATGTGATTTAGAAAGTCTCTAAGTTTATCTTCTAACTCTAGCTGGAAAGGTATGTCGTATCTAGTCTGGACCTATGCGGGCCTAGTTCGGGTAGGGACAGTTACAAAGGTCCCTTACTAAATAAGAAAAGCTACTACTTAAGAATTTACGCACACAGCATATTTGTGTTACGGTGTAGCTGCCCATGGAGAGGTCCTGAACCGAAAGCCAGCATGCATCCGGCATTTCACCTTCGTGGGAGAGGGAGGCTGAGGGTGTTAAATCACACTGTGGTATTTATACCGTCTGAGCTACTGATGGTGTTACTGAACATCTGTCACCTCCAGATTAGAAACAGCATTGCTCAAAGCAAACAGCAAGGTGAATGCATCTTCCTTCCAACCAGGAGGTAAAGAATTCATGTTGGAAATGGGAGAGACATTTGCTGAAATGGGGCAGGGGAGGGCTAAGGTGCTCAAGGAACACAAGACAACAGTTGCAGAACTGGGAAATTCATATACAAACCAGAATCTGATAGGGGTCCATTGATTCAGTGGACTTAAAGAGTTGATCTGATTACAGGGGGCCAGACCATAGAAACGCAGGCTTTCCTCCAAGACTCAGTCAGGCATGGGAATAGAGAACGCATATGGCTGAGTTCCCAAGCTGGGTTTACAGAGTAGATGCAAAAAGAAGCACAAATGACCAAGGCAGAGAATATGGAGAATTCATAGACTGAGAAGAAATCCAGATGTGGGATCCCCCTCTGTATGCTATGAATATGTTTTATTGCCACTGGTTAATAAAGAAGCTGCTTTCAACCAATGGCTTAACAGACTATAGACAGGCTGGAAAAGATATACAAAGAAAGTAGGCAGAGTCAGGGAAAAGCCATGTAAGCACCGGAGAAGAAAGATGTTTGTAGAAGCCTTGCCGGTAGGCCACGACCTCAAGGTGATGCACAGATTAATAGAGATGGGTTAATTTAAAATATATGAGCTAGCTAGAAATACGCTTAAGCTATTGGCCAAACAGTACTGCAATTAATACAGTTTCTGTGTGACTGTTTCGGGTCTGGGTGACCGGGAAATGAACAAGCAGTCTCTGCCTACAAAATCCCAAGAGGCTGGCTAAGGACAGAGGTCACAATGAATGACAGGAGTCTGGGTTTTGGTTAGTCCCAGTAGAAACAACAGACACTGATATGTAGTTGATTAAGAGAGGGTGTCAGAGAGTCTAAGCCAGCTCAAGTGCTTAGTGACTGTGATGACAGGAAGTAGAGACAACAGGTTCATGTAGATGAGATCCCACTAACATGTCTATGCCAGGAATGATCTGGAAGACGAGGCTTCTGTTGTAGACAATGTGGAAACTGAGTAGGCTCCATTTGTGAGGGCTATAGAAGCATAGGCCTGGAGTAAACCCAGTTTCTATTAAACAAACCAGGTTGTTAAGAATATTTGCTGATCTTAGAGGATCAAGGCTCCATCTGTAACCCATTCCAGATCTGATACCCACTTCTGGTCTCTGTGGGCACCAGGCACACACATGGTTCTCATACACAGATGCAGGCAAACAGTCATACACATAAAACAAACACATCTTTACTATTATTTGGGGGCAGGGTTTTTCCTGTATAGCCCTGGTTGTCCAGGATCTCTCTGCTGACTCTCACTGCTGCAATTAAAGGTGTGCACTATATTCAGCTAATAAATGTTTAAAACGAGAGATAACTCGGTTCATATGAAGTTTATACGTCACCCTGGAAAGTGCAGGGGTCAGCATGTATGATAGCGAGCACGGTAATTCATCTAAGTGACCTTTAAGCTCTGTGAATCTATGAGCAACACAACTCTGCTTTGCCGCAAAGCTCTGAACAAGTGAGACTTACTTTCTGTTTGCATTTTTCAGACAAGGCCTTCTGTAGTCCAGTCTGACCTCAAACGCACTATGTAACCAAGGATAACCTTGGATTTCTGATCTTCCCATCTTCACTTCCCAAGTACTGGGATCACAAGAAGGCACCACCATGCCTGGAACGCTAGGTATCAAAACCAGGGCGTCACACGTGTTAAACATTCTTATCAACTGAGCTACAGCCCGGGCCTGTTGAAACATTCTTAAAGCATCACATAGAAGAATTAAAGTTTTGGGGACACAATTTCTTTATGCAATTGTTATTACTTTCGTGACAGGGCATCACTGTGTACCTCAGGCTGGCATAGAACTCAAAAATCCTCCATGTCTCACCACACCCAACTGTCACTACCAAGTCCTAACATTAACACGAAACCAGCCCTAGACAATACACAAAGGAACAAGTGACTGTTCTAGAGGGCTCACCTTCTATTTGGGGTGAGGTTGGGTTGGCCTATATGTGATATATTGATAAAGTACTCTAGTTTTAGTCCCCAGGCCAGCATTGTCTACAATACACCTCCAATAACACAATGACCTTGTTTGATAGTTCTTCCTCCAAGTTTACTACTCAAGCTGTAGACCTATTTAAAATAAAATGTTAAAAATACTAACTCGATGTGTTATACAGACACCTAGTAAATATGAGCCCAGTGTGGATTTCTAGCAAACAGGAAATGAAAAGTTCTTTATAGTCTGAGAATCTTACTGTGCATGCCAGACAAGTATGGAGGTCAGAGGGCAATATGATCAGTTCTCTCCTTCAGTCACATGGATCCTCAGGACTGAATTCACGCTATCAGTCTTGAAGAAGGCAGGTAGGTGCCTTTTCCCTGAGCCAACTGTTCAGCCCAGAACACAGATATCCACCTGCCTCTGGGATTAAAGGCCTAGGCCGCCACCCCCTGGCTCAGAATAAGGGACTTTGACTAAAACTGACCTATAGCCATAGTTCCTTGGTCTGGTTTCATCCATGTTGTTCTTCAGCCACTCAAGCCTGGCTCAGTTAACTTCATCTGTAAAATGTCAGTTGGATTGCAAAACATCTCTAAAATTCTTACCAATCATGAGGTCCTTTGAATTTATAATGAAAGCCCCATTTTTATAAAGTATTAAGCGAAATGTTTAGTCATCTTAATTGCTCATTTTTTCTATCATTCCTAGGATGCAGAAAATGAATTAACTTCAGGGCTTTCTTTGCACTGGTTAAAAAGCATCCTTCCATAGTTGTTACTAAAACCTGGGTCACCAAGTCCTGTGTTACAAAGGCTCAACCTTTGAAGGATTTAGAAGCTTATCAGGGCTGGAAATGACTGTCTTCCAGAGGATCCAGCTTGGATTCCTAGCACCCACACTGCAGATCCCCTTTGTAACAGCAGTCCCAGGGGACCCGACACCCTCATCTAGTCCCCAGGGGCACTGCATATGTAGTGTGCAGACAAAACATCCATACACATAACAAAAAACCCAGCTATCAATCAGCCTAAAACTCTGAATTTGCAGCCTGGGCTACATATTTAGATGGATGATGGTAGCACATCTTCAATCCCAGCACTTAGGAGACAGGCAGATGGATCTGTTAGTTCAAGGCCAGTCTGATCTACAAAGCAAGTTCTAAGACAGGCTTCAAAGCTACAGAGAAACTGTCTTAAAAAACAAAACAACCCCAAAACTCCACTTTTGTTTCCAGTTTTTTTTTTTTGGGGGGGGGGGTTTGAGACAGGGTTTCTCTGTCCTGGAACTCACTTTGTAGACCAAGCTGACCTTGAACTCACTGAGATCCACCTACCTCTGGGATTAAAGGTTTGCGCCACCACCACCCAGCTAGACTGCTTTCAATTTCTTGTATGAACGTCACAAAGTGGTTTGTCAGACTTTAGAAAGCTTCTTAACCTTCTCCACACTTTTGATGTCATTGATGAGTTCCTTTCCCAGTCAAAAGACTCCGCCATCACCCTATTTCCCTACCATTTTCTATACAATGTAGGACCACTCAGTGAGTGCTTAACTATTCCTCTTCAAATGTGATATTCTGGCCAAAGAACCAAGGGTGAAGTGTTGCTCCAATCTGAGTTGTCCCAGAGGTCAAGGTCACTGCATGGAGCACCTTCACTAGATACTTTACATTAGGGAAAGTTACCTTGTTTTTTTTTTTTGGTCTTTTTTGTTATTTTGTCTTTTTTTTTTTTTTTTTTTTTTTTCTGAAGCTGAGGACCGAACCCAGGGCCTTGCGCTTGCTAGGCAAGCGCTCTACCACTGAGCTAAATCCCCAACCCCTACATTAGGGAAAGTTAAACTAAAACCTTGTCACCAGTCAAACAAAGCAGAATCAAAAGACCATGACCTGTAATTAATCACCTTCTTACTGTTGCAAACTTCTTTATTTTAATCCTTCCGTAAAAAGTTGGCAAAGAATACCACCAGCAATCACACCTGTATAGAAGTTCCAGTTCTGTTTTGTTTCCAAAAGGGTGTTTAAAGACAATTCTGAATTGCAATTTAGTCTTAGATAAGAATTAAAAAGGTCTAAGTTGCTGGTTTCTGAAGGCATTTTAACATAATAGATCAACTATAACATTGCTAAATACTCTTTATTTGATATATTATACATAGACCACAGTAAGTGCCTTTCAATGGTAAAAGGCAGCATCCTTTGACCTAGGGAAGTCTAATAAAATAAGACCATCGAGTCAAGAATAGACAGTTGCCTCCTGACCTTTAGCCATTGCCTGTAACAGCAGTACAAACTTTACCACAGATGAGTCTTCTCATTTCTGAGATAGTGACAGAATTCCCCAGTGTTTAAACATATTCATATGTCCAATTATATAAATTTAGTTATAAAACCATTTAGTAGGTTTGAGGTGACACCCCCATCTTTGTGGAAAGTACAACTTTAATAATTAAGTCCAATCTTATCTTGAGAAAGGGAGAACAGTGACGGTGTTTATGCAACTGGAATCGTTACTTTAATAAAGATCATATCCACTTTTCTACAAGTCAGTTTTCCTTAATCAAGACTGTCCAACAAAACACTGTTAGCCGTTCATGATCTGAATTTTGGGGTATGAATTAAATTACGGTACACATTAAAAGTCATGAGACATTTGTTTTGTAATAAATAAGGCACTGGAATTACTCCTTAGTAGCCTTTTTAAGATAAGCTATTAGGTCCGCCCTCTCTCCCTTCTTCTTAATTCCAGCGAAGATCATTTTTGTTCCAGGGATGTACTTTTTGGGATTCTCCAAATACTCCATCAGGGTGTCCTCTCCCCAGGTGATGCCTAAACAGAAAGGGATGCAGTGGTTAAAGCGTTTCATACTCCTGGTAAGTCTACCACTGGTTACACCCATATAGCCTGTGCTGTGATCTAACCACAGTCCCCACTTACCTTTGTTCTTATTGGCATCTGTGTACGAGAATCCAGCCGCCTGACCTGTCTTCCTCCCAAACAGACCGTGGAGGTTTGGTCCAGTCTTATGCTTGCCTCCCTTTTCCACAGTGTGGCACTGGGCACACTTCTGAACAAAAATCTTCTTGCCTTTCTCAACGTCACCCATTTTTAATTCTAAAAATGAAAAGACCCAACAGTTCAAATAACTTGCTCAAGAAACACATACAATGGATCCTGATGACCATTCAAATCACCTAACTAGCAACCCACTGCTAGTCTGTCCTCCAACACCTGGCCGGATGCTACCTCACTCAGTTGGAATACTCCCCAATAATAAACACACTAATTAGGAGACACTCCCCCCTCCCCACTTAAGGCAAGTCTATGTTTATGATAGGTTTGTGCTCAAGTAAGGGAAGTGGAAAATCAACTCAAATCTGTGTTTCAGAAGAAGGGAAGGTCAAAAAGTCACAAATATAAAACTGGCCTACAATTGCATTATACCAAAACCACTGCGACTCTAACGTTTCAGGATGCGTAATTGCTGTCTGAGCTGCCAATTAAAGACACCTCCAAAAATAAGAAAAATCACAGTTATAGGGCTGTATGTGTGTGGTGGTGGTGGTGTGTGGGTGTCCTAAGTGCTTTCAGCCGCTCTGCTCTCATTTGGAGGCTAAATTACTCTCTCTTGCATTAGTCTGGCACTGGAAAGCAAAGGAGGGCTGGGGTAGGAACCTTCTCCCTTTCGCGTTTTAAGATCGCGGGGGTGACCACGAGGTCACCCATTCAAGCCGGATTCAAGGAGAATGATTAACCCAGTCTTCTGGATGCCCGATCAGGAAAATGAACCGGCCAGTTCCTGAGGAGCAGCAGCCTCTGCTTTGCTCTCTGGAAGGGCGGTGGGCGAGAGGTCTCCAGCACTCCAGGCCCCGGCCCCGCGCCCACGCCGCCTCCAGCCCTGCTTTGCGCCACTATTTCAGGCCCGCGCCGGCCTCTTCGCGCCCTTCCCGCCCCGCGTCCCCGTCTCGCGCTCACCGCTCCCGGGTGATCAACACCACCAACACCGCTGCGACCCGAAGACGGACGTCCCGCTCTCTAGCCCAAGGACACGCCGGCCCGCGCCTATGTACCGGTGTCGGTGCAACCGCACTTGCTCTGCCCGCCCGCGGCCCGACGTACGGCAACGTCGGGTGCTGCGACGTGGCGTAGCCGCGCCTCATTGGCCTCAGCATCGGGATCGCTCCGGCGAGGTGCGCGCGCATGCGGGCTAGCAGGTTAGGGTGTGCCCAGAGGGCGCCCTTCCTCTAAAGGCCTCGTTTGCCCGGCACTTACGACAGGCCCTGGACGTAAGGCGTGGACGTGGGTGACGTCACCCTCGGGGTCTGGGGCTTGCGTGGGGCGTGGGGAGGCAGGGCGGCGACTCCTTCGGGATCGAAGGCGCAGCGTGCTCAGGTGACACTTGGCTCTGCACTCTTTCGGCCGCCGCCCACGGGGAGTGCCACAACTGCCGCCCGGTCAGCTGGCGACCTTTACCCCTGCTTAGACAAGACTCCCTGGCTTTTGCGACTGCTCCGTCCCGAGGGGGTGCCTGCTGGTGACCTTCCGGCTCCTGCTGGTGACCTTCCGGCTCTGCCAGTGACGCAGCGCCCCAAAGCTGGGGAAGGTGCGGTCCTTGTGGCAGGCAGGGTCGTCGCCTGGAGTCCCTGTTCCCTTACCCTAGTGTTTGTAGAAAAACAAGGAGGGTGTGCAGGCAAGCTTTAAGAAGAAACACGATTTGATCTGATTCTTGGGATCTGTTGGTCTTGCATCCCTTCTGACCATATTGGGGATGGAAGTTTTGTAGCACACTTTTCCAGTATGCTTCGAAACGAATTCCCTGCCTGACACTCTAAATTCTACTATTGGAAGTTTTGTTACTTTTTTTTACCCTAGTTTTTTGAGATAGGGTTTCACTGTAACTGCCCAAACTGTCTTCCTGGAACTAGCTGAGTAGATCAGGCTGACCTTGAACTCAGAGATCCGCCTGCCTCAGCTGGGATTAAAAGTGTGAGCCTCTTGGCCCAGCCCTTTTTTATTACTTTTATCTCCCAAGTTCACAGTCCAAATTCTGACCCGTGGCCGTCTTTTTCTGTTCTGTCTAGCCTTGACTTATTCTGTCAAATGTTTAAAGATACCTGGTGCTTGGCAGACCCTTTTCCTGGTATCAAGAGTAAACTTGCAAACTTTGGTGAAGTTTATTTACATTCTACCATATTTCCTTCCACCGTCAGAGCAACACTAGATGTTAGGAGGCTGGTCTGAATCGCTGTAGATCCCTTTCAAGCCACTGGTCCTATGATTTGCTCCAGGGGAAGACATATGTATGAGTACAGTTATTCTTAGGTATCCCCAGGGGCAGTTGGCTCCAGAACAGTCCCCAGCACCCATACAGAATCCCATGGGTGCTTAAGTCCCTCTCATGAAGTGGTGTAGTATTTGCAAACAATCTACATAGTCTTCCCAACATTTACATCATCTCTAGATTATAGCATGCCAAACACAGTGCTATATAACGTCATTTAGGGACAAATGACAGAAATCCCAAAGTCACTCAATATTCCTGAGTATTGGAAGTTCAGCTACATAGTATGTGGTGATCTGATCTGCTGGTGTTTTTGACCCACAGATGTAGAATCTGTACGTAGAGAAAATAAAAAACCCACAGAATTGGAAGCTATAACATAAAAATAAAAGAACAATAAGGTAAAAAGTGCCCAAAGAATTGGGAGACAAAATTCTCCAAAAATGAGTCGGTTTTGAGTTTTCCATCTTCTGCTGGGTACTGCACCTGTAGTGTGGAGCCTGCACTACGGGACCATTCGCGAGCAGGCTAGGGCCTGGTGATTTTAAACACACAAAGACCCACAAACAGAGACAGGAGTCTTCCTTGAAACAAGAGTGCCCCTTTATTGTGTACCAGAGCCGCTTAGATAGGGACCCTTAACTGCTAGCCATGCCCCAGCCAAACTCACCAGAAACCATTCCCCTGCCATCAGGAACTCCTGAGGGTCTCATGCTCAGAGTAGCTACAAACACAGGAAAACAAGCTGTTTGCCCACAGAAGCTGCAAGCCTAACAAGTTGTTTACAGGAAATTCAGGATCTGCGTCCACAACCCCCAACAAATATCACCATGTAAGCAGTCACGTGGCTGAACCAGTGCGAGAGTGTTAGCTTTGTTCTTTAACTTTATTTATTGTCCATGTGTGGGCACATACATTTTAAGAAAAACTAAAGGGCTTGAGCTCCTGCCCTAATCCTTGGAATGTGAATTAATCTCTCAGAAGCTCTAAATTCATCTAATGTAAATGTAAACATTTAAAAGATAGGGTTTGTCTTCTGGGGTATTTGATATGGTTGGAATCATTTGTTTCTGAGGAAAATTGGGGGGGGCGGACGCAAAACATCTTATTATGCCTTAGCAACCAGTTAAACAAGTGGCTCTCTACTTAGGATTTGGACACGATTTTGATACAGTTTCTTATTCAAAGGTTCATGTACTTGAAGCTTGCTCCACAGGTGGCAGTATGGGAGGGTGGTAAGACCTTTACAAGGAAGGGCCTGATGGAAGGAACACTTCTTCATCAGATTCCTTGCACCTTAGTCCTGTAAAACAGAAACCAGAAATATCCCACACAGGTTAACGGGAAACTGAAACCAAGAATATACCTTGCAGGTTAAGTCTTCTGTTGATGGTCAAAACAGTTCCTGTCTGTTCCTAGCCAAGAGATAAATCCTATGTCCTATGCCAAGTCCCTGCTAATTAAGGCTTCTGTTTGTAATCTCTTAAATTCCTGGTCTGATATTAACTGCTTGTAACCCCCTTCACACCCCCCATTCACTTGATGTGAATTCTTCCTTTGGTATATCTTAGCCTTTGTTCCTCCCCTTTTATTGTATCATTTTAACAATAGATAACTGTCAAACCCCTCACCTTTTATGAACACCTTATCTCTCCCCAGCGATTAAGAGCGCTGGCTGCTCTTCCAGAGGTCCAGAGTTAAACCTTATGGTGGCTCATAAACATCTGGGATGTGATCTGGTGCCCTCTTCTGGCCTGCAGGGAAACATGCAGGCAGAACACTATATGCATAATAAATAATAAATCTTTTTTTTTAAAGGAACTTGGAGAGGCCAGTGGGGGCTGCTCTTGCCCCCCCCCCAACTTGCCAGATGGTTGTGGTACACGCCTTTAATCCCAGTACTCAGGAGGCAGGTGGATCACTGTGAGTTCGAGGACAACCTGGTCTCAGCGAATTCCAGGACAGCCAGGACTGTTTCACAGAGAAACCCTGTCTCAAAAAACCAAAACAAAACAGAAAACCCAACTTAGGGGGAGACAGCTGGCTGGCTAGCCTAGGGAACCCCAAACTTGCTTTAATTCAGACAGCCATGGTCTTGGCCTTTTCTCACAATTTTTGGAATTAACAGTTCTCCAGGAGGAGACATCTGGGCGCTAGTTGGGAGGGGTGCATTAGTTCGCTCCTGAGTGGATTAGTTCCTGAGAAAGCCAATTATTATGAAGGAGCAAACCTGGTCCCTCTTGCTTCCTCCTTTGCCATGAGACTTCTTTTCTCGTGCTTCCCACCATATGCTGTTTGTCTTGAGGCTCTCACCAGAAGCTGATGTGTGTGCATGTGTGTGATATACAAAGTTAATGACAAAATGTCAGCTACTGTAACTCTGAAGGCAAGCCAGGGAGTAGAATAAGAAGAATGTCAGATGTTGGGTCTGGGGGTGTGCAAATAATGGGGACAGATTACCGAAGTCTATGAAACCAGAAGCAAACTTTATTCCAAAAATCACTAGGGGGCACAAAAAGCTTACCAGCTAGCTGGGACCACAACCAGAACTCTTCTGAAACTGTGACATTGGGGGCTTATTTGGGGCCCATTTTAAAAGTAAGAAGTAAGCATTGGACATGGACAAAGGCATTTTTACCATTTTGTTAAGCTTAGAGACATATTGCATTTTACAATTTCCGCTTACAAGGTTCCAGCCCTGCAGCATTATTGAAACAACTAGTGGTGCTTACAAAACCCTCAGCTTTCTTGACATAGCCTGCTTCCTGTAGCAGGCAGGATACGAAACAGCATGAAGCTGAAAGTCATGTAGAAAAAAATTATTAAAAGCTAACCTTGGTCCACAGCAGTTGTCGGCTGTAAGGGGTAAGGTTTACTGCAAAAAACTGACCAATAGCTGCGGGGAGCCATTGTAAAAAAAGCTAGCCTTTGCTCATAGACAGAGCTGCTGGCTGTAAGTAAAGAAGCTAATACCTATTTGCTGACAGTTGATGACTGTCTGTTCCCATCTCTTTAGGCTAATAAGTATATATTCCTATATTCCCAGACCCTTCATCAGATAGATACAAGGTTTTGCTACTTAGATTCACTGTAGTTTAATTTCCTCCTTTTATTATAAAACACAACACATAGAGTTAGTTATGTTTGGTTTATCTTTGATGGTATCAGTATAGGCATGTTATGCCACTGGCCAACAGCCGAGGATAGAACTCCTTCATTTAGCAAACCTGAAATTTCATAACCTGTTGAAATGGATAACTTTGTCCGCTTGACTGGATTCTGTAATATCCAGGTGGCCAGCCCTCTTTCTAGGTATGCCAGTAAAGTATCTCCAAGAGACAGGCATTTCAGTCAGTGAACCGAGCAGGACAGAGTCTCATCCAAAATGGATGGGCACATGAGACGGTCGAGGGTCCAGAAGAAACAAAAAAGCAGAGACGGGCACTCCTGCTTTCTCCCAAGAGCCAGAGCGCCTTTCTTAGCTGTGGACAAAGAATTCTAGGTTCTCTGGCCTTTGGAACTTTCCCCATTAACCCTGAGTTCTCAGGCAGAATTGTGCTATTAGATTCCCTGGTTGGGGGCTCTCTGGGTTTGGAGTTAGCCTTGCTACTCACTTCTCTGGTTTTTCCAGTCTTCAGGTGGCCTGTCACAGAATTTCTCATCATCCGCAGCCGCGTGGACAATCCTGTGAAATCCTCTCACACCTGTGCAGGTGTTCCTCATTTTATCTCACACCTGGGCAGGTGTTCCTCATTTTATTACGCTTTGCTTTTTCTCTCCCCTCTTTGTACATCCTGTTTCTTCTTCCTTTCAGATTCCAGGTTTGTGGCAACCCTGTTATAAAACAAATCTAAAGATGCTAGTTTCTGTTTACTTGCTTGTTTTGTTTTCTTTTTTAAGGCCTGTGCTCATGTGATGGCTATTCTTGGTTGTCAACTTGGCTATGTCTGGAGTGAACTATAGTCCAGAACTCGAAAGCACACTTGTGATTTGGACCTTGAGACAAGACAGTATGCCTTTGCTCCAGATCTTGAGACTGGATGACACTCGCCTTTAATCAAACCTTGAGGAAGGCACATTTTAAATCTGGGTCACATTTCCTGCTGGAAGGACAGGGGAAGAAGGAGGAGGATGTGTTCCTTCTTGCCCTCCTTGCCCTGCTTGCCCTCACCTTGTCAGCACATCCATTCCTGCACTAGCATCAGAGCCTACTTCTTGGGGATATACTAAGATCAGCTGAAACACCCAGCCTAGAGGAACTTGGACTTTCTCTTCATAGCTAGCATTTGTTGAACTGCAACCTGTAAGTCATTCCAATAAATTCATTATATATATTACACACACACACACTCATCCCCTAAGTTCTGTGACCCTAGAGAACCCTGACTAATACAGCTCGTTTCCTGTCTGTACGGTACATTTTAGTAGTCTCACAATATATCAGTCTTTGTTAGTATATATTTGTTAGGGTGATCTGAAATAGATGATTTGATGTTACTGTTATAGTTATTTGAGAGAGTCAGGAAATGCATGCATACAATATGGCCCAAGTGTGTGTTCTCACCACCGCACTTACAGTTCCCCTTTCTGCTTTCCAGACCAGTTAATAACTCCACAGTGGGCTTTGAGTGTTCAAAGGAGAAGCAGAGAACCAATCTCTTCCCTTAAAATTAAAGTTCGGAAATGATCAAACTCAGCAAAGCATGATGGCAGCGAAGACAGCCCAGCGGTCAGGCTTCCTGGGCTGAGAATGGAAAAGGAACATTACTGAAGGAAAGAAGCTAACAGCCCTGCTCCAGCAAACACAAGGAAGTGAAACACCTTCTCCCTGACATGGAGGCAGTTAGTGATCTAGAGCAATTCTCGGAAGCCAGGCCTAATCCCCTGTAAGTCATAACTCTTTGGGTTTATGAGTAGTGAGTGGCGAGGAAGCTTCAGGCTCCCTGAAGCGAGCAGAGGAGGCTCATGGATTCAAGGGAAGTCTTTCTTAGTAGAAACTTGGAAGGTGAGGCAGCCAGAGCTGGTGTAAAGCCAGTCATCTAGACGACCTAGAGAAGTAATCAATTCAGCGCTCTCAGCACTTCTTATGATGACCCACTCCCTACCTTTCTCTGCCTTAACCTGGTGATCTCTTGGGATTCCCTTACTCCTGCTGCTCTTGGCTCCCTAGCTTTTGCTTGGGTTAGGCCATTGGGAGGCACTGGAAACTTCCTTAAAGGCTGGGTTAAAGCTTCTTGCTGTTTCAAATTCTTTGGAGCCCTACTAACCCCTGGAAGTTCTCTTAATTATGCCCAATCTGTGAACAGCTCTCATCTGTACTTCCTCCAATAAAATCCCTTGGAAGATCAGTGTCCTAGACCCCTCCTGGGTATAAATGCATTTCCCATTTTCGGGACAGTACCCAGTCCTCAGCCAGAACAGAAATTCTGTTCCCCTCACTTGTCCTGCACTGAGAAGACAGGATAACCAAGAGGAGTTCCAGTGAGGCCCCACATTGATAGTGTAGCAGAAGCCGAAGGCCTCAAACCAGACCAGTGACTTTGCAATGAACACTTGCAAGAAAAGATATTTGGATAATAGGGCTTACTGCATGACTCACTGTGTCATACTACAGCTTCCATGATGAGATTTCCATCCTCCCACCCCGTCCCCTTTTTTCTTTGTTTCTTCAATTTTATTTGAGGGGAGGGCTGCAAGGGTAGAGAGTAGATACAGAGGGACAGGAAATGAATGGGATGGAGATGCATGATGTGAAAGACACAAAGAGTAAATAAAAAGAAAGTTAAAAAACAAACAACAAAACTTCAAGTTCCTGGGCCTATGAGATGGCTTCGAGTGTAAAGGAGCTTGCTGCAAAGTCTGATAAGCAGAGTTCAGTCTCCAGGACCCTTATGGCGGAAGTTGTCTTCCGACTTCCATATGCACACTATGCCACAGTTGTGTGTGTCACACAATGGTAAAAAGAAAAGAGGTTAAACTTTTGAGTTCCTTTCTTGTGGGGTTGGGTCTTTCAGCATCAGTTATTACAAGTTCAGTCCCATGCTACCTTCTATGACTAGACAAGAAAAAGATCAAATTACTTTAATACAGTCACTGTATTGCCCATCACCTTGGACATCCCAGTGACTTTTTAAAAGGTACTTAAACAACAGGTGGTGGCAGCGTGCGCCTTTAATCCCAGCACTCGGGAGCCAGAGGCAGGCTGATCTCTGTAAGTTTGAGGCCAATCTGATCTACAGAGTGAGTTCCAGGCCAGCTAGGGCTGTTACACAGAGGAACCTAAATGTAGGTTTATGAATGTCATTATCACCAGGCCTGCATGTAAGTGCCTTTACTTGCTGAGTCATCAGTCAGCCCAAAAGCATTTAAAAAAAAATGTGTGTGTTATATGCCTGTGTGGTGTGGGACAATTCTGTATTCTGTCAATTATGTTTTAAATAAATGCTGATTGGCCAGGAGCCAGACAGGAAGTATAGGTGGGGCAACCAGACAGGAAGAAGAGGCAGGGCAGTGAGAACAGGAGTATTCTGGGAAGAAGGAAGCTCTTCCTGAAGTCCTATCCAGACACAGAAGAAGCAGGATGTGACCTACTCCGCTGAAAAAGGTACTGAGCCATGTGGCTAACATATACTAGAATAATGGGTTAATATAAGTTATAAGAGCTAATACAAAGCCTGTGCTAATGGCCAATCAGTTTATAACTAATGCAGATGATCTGTGTGATTTCTTTGGGACCTAAACAGCTGTGGGAACTGGGCAGGACAGAAACCCCAACAAGCAGGCCCTCATGTTATAAATGGTGCCAATGTGTGGACAATTGTATCTACATAAAGCCCGAGACCTTGGGAAGTAATTCTAAACACAAAATAACAACATTATGCATGGTTTTTTTGTAGCAGCAATTTCTCAGGTCTGCTCTGCTTGCTAAAGGCAAGCGCGCGCTCTCATCTAAGAGAGGCTTCCTGACTCAGCTTTAGCTGTAAAACCTTGCAGCCTTTTAAGAGGTCCTGCCAAGAAACACTTAATAGTGTTGATAAAAAGCTGAGCACATGCTTTTTGGTTTTCAGCGATAGCAGGGAAAAAAAATCTGTGTTGTTTTAAAATGCCGGCTTTCTGGGCCGTCCTGCCAGTGCAAACTCTCACTCTTTGAGGTAGGAGGTTTGGCTACAGAGACAGCATTTGAGTGTTGTTTGTGGACACACTGTTGCAGCTTGCTTGCTGGCAAGGACCTTGAAAAGCCATAGAGTTGTGGCAATAGACATGGCTCTGGCCAGTACCTCCGCCATGAGCCTGGAATTTCATAAAGCTATGGAATGGGCTAGATCCAGCTGTCAAAGCCATGGCTTTAATCCTACCTATATTGCTTAGCAAATTAAAGGCTCATGTGGTCAGAAAAAGAGAGAGATATACAGTAAAGATAGATTCAAAGATTAAAAAAAACCTAAATGGTTTGCTGTGTGTTAAAAATATATGCTGGCTTGAGAGAGAAAAGAAAAAGGTTAAAGTCCTTAAAATAAAAAAGAAAGAGAGGAGTTTGGTTTGGTGGTATACACCTTTAATCCCAACACTGAGGAGGCAGAGGTAGACAGATCTCTGTGAGTTCAAGGTGTGGTAGTGCACACCTTTAATCCTAGCACTTGGGAAGCAGAGGCAGGTGGATTTCTGTGAGTTCAAAGACAGCCTGGTTTACAGAGAGAGTTCCAGGACAGCTAAAGATACACAGAGAACCTGTCTCAAAAAGTAAAAGTAAAAATAAAAGAAATAGAGGTTAAAGTTAAGCCACATAAAGATGGAAAATACACAGAGAATCTGGATACTGTATGTTATTATGCTCTCTTTGAATTGTTTGAATGCTGAGGAAGGAGCAATAGCTGCTAAAAGATATTTGCTTATAAATGCTGTTGAATTAATTCAAGATAGGTATTTTGAAAATACCTTGGCTTCAAAAGTGAAGTCAAAAGATATGTTACTTTGGAGAAGAGGTTTTACTTTTGTTTCCACAGAAAATGAGAGGCTATGGATTTATTCTGAGTTAAGAAAAATCAGGTTTGGGCTGGAGAGATGGCTCAGTGGTTAAGAGCATTGCCTGCTCTTCCAAAGGTCCTGAGTTCAATTCCCGGCAACCACATGGTGGCTCTCAACCATCTGGAATGAGGTCTGGTGCCCTCTTCTGGCCTGCAGACATACACACAGACAGAATATTGTATACATAATAAATAAATAAATTTAAAAAAAAATCAGGTTTGATCAAGGACCACCTGAGAAATCTCCAGTAGGAACAGATGGCCCAGATGTCTGAGTTCTACATCCAGAACAGATTTAAGATGCTGCCTGAGATGATCAAGACTCACAGGATACTCCAGTCAGGACTTGATCATAATTCTAAATTTTCTTTAGGTCCCCATAAGATTACCAACACCCCCAAACAGCAGGAAGTAACTTGGAATACTATGCCCACATTCCCAAAAATGGACTATGGATATTTTTCTTTGTTTAAAAAAAAGGGGGGGGAACTCTGTGAGTTCAAGGTGTGGTAGTGCACACCTTTAATCCCAGAACTCAGGAGGCAGAGGCAGGTGGATATCTGTAAATTCAAGACCAGTCTGGGCTACAAGAGCTAGTTACAGGAGAGGCTCCAAAGCTACAGAGAAACCCTGTCTCGAAAAAAAAGAGCTAATACGAAGCCTGAGCTAAAGGGCCAATCAGTTTGTAACTAATGTAGACTCTCTGTGTGATTTCTTTGGGACCTAAACGGCTGTGGGAACTGGGCAGGACAGAAACCACAACAAGCAGACCTTCATGTTACACGTGTGCTATACACACGTGTGTTATATGCATCTATGTGTTATATTCACGTGTGTGTGTGCGTGTGTGTGTGTGCATACTAAGATGTTTTCCTGTCACTCTTCACCTTATTCCTTTGAGGCAAGGTCTTTCCTTGAATGAGAAACTTGGGTTTTTCAGTTGGGCTGAAGCCAGCAGGTCCCAGTGATCCTGTCTGCCCCACTGAACACTCCTGTTTATGGGTGTGGCTGGGACCCTGGCTGGCTCATGTGGGTCCCTATGGTTGAAGAGCAAGAGCTTTTCCTGACTGGCAGGGTTCTCTCTCCAGAACCTATATTATAAACTCTCTAGTGTTAGAGATTGAACCCGGGCAAACTAGCAAAGGATTCTACCACCAAGCTACACTCCAGTCAAGTATTCTATAAAGACTTTGATTTAGGATTGTCATATGATTGTAATACACATGACAGTATTTCAAAATGAAAATTTTTACTTTCCTTAAAACCTACCGACTAGTGCTGTATAAAATAAAATTTGGAAAATAATTATGTAGGGTTAAGACAGCCCCTTTAGGGGGCGGGGTTTGCCTTGGGCATAAGCCTGCCAATAAATGAGTGTGCTGAGTGTGCGGGGAGGCGGCTCGGTCCTTTTCCTTCCTACCTCCTGTACTACGCTGGAACTTTGGTTCTGTAAGTCTATCATTAAAGTGGTAAATATTCTTTGATATCTGCATTGCATTTATTTTACGCCGATACATAATTAATAGTTTTATCTCAGAATAGGTTTAAGAAATGTACATGTTGGTTATAAGGACAAAATAATTAAAAATACATAACTATATTGTGCGAACCAAGGAGTTTTACTGTCACTACTTATAGGAATGTAGGTGAGGGGTTATTTATAGGAACAGAAATGACTCAAAGCCAGGAGCTTAACAGCCCGCCCCAGCACGGGTAACAGTTCACAAGGGCTGGTAAGTTGGAGTTGTACAATTCATCATGCTGGAGGCTCTTTTGGGAAGCTCAAGTGGCTTGAACCTCTTCTAGGCATCTCAGCTGACCCCCTTCTTTAATGTAGCTTGGCTGGTCTGCTTCCTCTGGGGCAGCTAGCATCATCTGAGCCTCTTGTAAGCAACTCAGCTTATCCCAACTTCTAACTTCTTCACAGTACCTAACTTGCTGTGGTAAATTATTTTATAGCATACTTCTTGGGCTAGTGAGATGGCCCAGCAGGCAAAGTAGCTTGCCATGCAAGCTTGATGACCTGAGCTGGATCCCTGGAGCCCATAATGGAAGAAGACTCATGAAGATTGCTCTCTGACACCCACACAAACACACAGAGAGTGAAAGAGAACTTTATAAAACATAACCTCTTGGCACACTGATGTGTTGACATGCATATGGGGGTTACCTACACAGTAGGCAAACACTTCAAAGATGAAGATGTTGGACCCTGGAATAACTGGCAGCAAGCCATACTTTTCCTTGCCAAAACTGGAAATCTAATAAGTTGTCTAGATTCTAACAAAATGGTTTTATCTGTATCAAATATGTTTTCTCTCAGAAGGTTAAGGGGAAGGAAACACATGTAACCTGTAATGTGTGCATGCAGAACATTCAAGATTCATGTTTCCTACTGAGTTTGTATGAACCTGTGATGTGTGCATGCAGAACATTCAAGATTCATGTTTCCTACTGAGTTTGTATGAACCTGTGATGTGTGCATGCAGAACATTCAAGATTCATGTTTCCTACTGAGTTTGTATGAACCTGTGATGTGTGCATGCAGAATATTCAAGATTCATCTTTCCACCGACTTACACATGTAAACTGTAATGTGTGCATACAGAATATTCAAGACTCATTTTCCCAACAACTTATACATGTAATCTGTAATGTGTGCATGCAGAACATTCAGGATTCACCTTCCCACTGACTTGACATACTTTTTGTTGAAGTTCTATAGTTTGGAGAGCCACTCTACCTTCAATTGACTGAGGATTTAAATTCTATCCCAACCTCTTCTCTCTCTTTCTCTCTCCTGGGTCTCTCCATAGCCCTGCTCTCCTACAACTCATTGCGTAGACCAGGCTGGCCTTGAACTCACAGAGATGAATTTTACATTTTTTACCCATTATTTTGTGAAAACATTTACAGAAGCAGATTGTTGACATATCAATTTTATTAAGGCATGATACATTCTATAGTTGTCTGTCAAATCTTCAATATTTGAATTTTTTTCAACTTTTCATTTCTCGCAAAATGATGATGTACATTTTGTCTACACATTGATTTTCCTGATTTGGGGAAACTTCTTCAGAGTATAATTTGAAGATGAGAGAGACTAAAGACTAATTTTTTTCTGGCTCTGATATTTTGTTGACAAACTGTTAAATGTTTTGAGACGTCAGGACATTATTTTGGTCCCTCTGACCAGATCCTAACTTAATTTCTTAAAACACAAGGCTCATTAATGTCAACATGGCTCAGTACAGAAACAGAATCCAGCCAAATGCAGGGCATTCTGTGATATATTTTATTTTCTTGCAAGAGGCTTGGTCTTGAAGAGACAATATCTCAGTTATAGAAATAATGGGCATTGTGGCCATAGAATTGATGTCTCATCCCACGGTTTATTTTATCCCTGAGATCTTTTTGTTCTTCTTGGATGGAGTCATGGAAATGCTTCTGTGCCATGGACTTTGAAAATGAGTTCCTAAGATCAAGTAGGTTGGTCTGAGGGTTGGGTACTCCAGCGTTAGGAATCCATCCCAAAATAGGTCTTGTTTCTTCATTGCTTTCCATGTCCATGCCAAAATACTCTGGCTTACTTATAAAGTTGTCAAAAGCGAAATCATCCATATCTGTTTTGTTATATAGAATATTAGACTTACTGAGGCGAACAGGGTTCTGACAAGTAGTATATGGATCACGGAAAGCAGATTTAAGTGGTTCGTAGGCAATGTAATGGTTTGACTTAGAGTAGGATACGGGTAGGGGTTTCGCTTCCAACTGTCTCCAGTACAAATCATCTGTCTTTTTAGTGTCTGTGATCTTTGGAAGTGATGTTAGGTCAAAAAGACTACTCATCTCTTTTCTTGGACTACGAGTTGGGAGTGTATAGGTAGACATCAAGCCTTGTTCTTCCTTAATCTTCTCTTCAATATTCTGGTTTTTATGAGTGATTCCAGGGAGGAGGTTATCATTCATTGCCATCACTTCTGTAGTACTGGGTATGAATGTATGAAATGCACACAAAACCCTAGGGGTACAATCTGGACAGGAAGGTGGTCCTTGCTGCACCATAGCCTCCAGAGGTCGCTGGTTCTGAATAAGTCGGGCAATTCGACCTTCCAAAGGCCTGGGAGGTTTTAAGGCAGGATGGAATTTTTCTTGCTATATCAGTGGAATAAAGAGGAGAAAAAAAATCAACTGATTAGTAAATATAGCATTATAATAATATGGCTACAAGTTACCCATTTTTACGATCGGGAAGTAGAGTGGTGGAAGCATACACACTAAGATTCCTTGGTATTTATTTAAATACATTGAATTCTGGGCCCAAGGAAGTACATCTTTCTTTTAGTGGCTTTTGGTAAATGGAAAATAAGTTTTATTTGGCTACAGACAAGCTTTCCGGTGTGGGAATTTTTGGCTTTTCAAAATTTCAGAGATACAAAGGACTCACTAGACTAAAACTTAGAGAGCAGGGCTGCACTAACTATCCTGTGCAGGCTTTTTTTTTTGTTTGTTTGTTTGTTTTTGAGACAGGGTTTCTCTGTAGCTTTGGAGCCTGTCCTGGAACTAGCTCTTGTAGACAGGATGGCCTTGAATTCACAGATATCCACCTGCCTTTGCAAGTGCAGGGATTAAAGGCGAGCGCCACCACTGCCCGACTTATCCTGTGCAGTTGTTTAAACCATGTAGGCAAGGCAGAGTTCTTAAGCCCAGGGTGAATCAGAATCACCTTCAGAGCTGGCAGAAAGGAGTTCCTAAGCTTTAGTTCTAAGACTAGGACTTGTAAAGTCTACAGTGGGGTTCTGGGATCTGCTTGTTCTGGGAGGGTGTGTAAGAGAGAACAAACCCATGTACTCTGAGCTATCCTCCCTACTCAGAAACACGCATTTTAACAATGCCTCAGGTGCTGCTAAGGCAGGCAGCATGCTAAGTGCTCTGAGAAGCACTGTCTGAGGTGTTCAGTCAATGTCTTTTTACTGGTTTTAGGGGCTGAGCACAGGGCCTTGCACATGCCAATCACATGCTTTGCCACTGAGCTGTACCCACTACCCCATCTGTGTTTAAAGATTTATTTATTTATTGTGTATACAGTATCCTGCCTGCATATACCCCTGCAGGCCAGACGAGGGCACCAGAACTCATTACGGATGGTTGTGAGCCACCATGTGGTTGCTGGGAATTGAACTCAGGAATCCGGGAAGAGCTGCCAGTGCTCTAAACCTGTGAACCATCTCTCCAGCCCCTTGAGGTGTTTTTAAAGTATGGATTCAATCAGGCTTAGAAACTGCAAAAATAAAAGGCATATTCAGGATACTCTAACTGCAGCTATGTGGGTAGGGGAGGAGGGAAGAGGTGGCCTATGACGGCATGGGTGGTGATGCGCTCTGTGTCGTGGCAGAGGCTTGAGTGGAAGCTGTATGCTTTTGTTCTAACAAATGTACATTTACTGTTTGTACAATTTTAGTAAATATACTCTTCACATTGAATGAAAAACAGAGAAAATTTTAACTCTGGTAAATGGTATGAATGTGAAATCTTAATGGATAAAGTATATTAAGAATGTGCAAAAATGACAAAAATATTTGTAGATGGTTGAAAGGAATAGATTATGCAAAAGAATTATAGGTATGTGCCACCATGAGGTGCCAAGCAATCAGACCGGGATTTTGTGTCTGCTAAGGCAGGTCGTTACCAACTGAACAACTTCTCTAGGCCTAGTACTTGTAGTTCATTCTGAAAAAAGCTTCGCAAGGATTTTTATCACCACTAAAACATGCTTTCCTGGAGTTGGTCCTGTAAGTCGAGCACACCTCAGTGTCAGAGCATATATCTAATCCAACAGAGAGTGCCTATTGCAAGTGCAAAATCAAAGCAACGGAAAGACCTGTGGTGGCTGATAGAGCACAGTGTAAGGACCCAGCTCAGGTGTTTGATTTGATATCCCCGTCACAAATGCTTAAGCTGATATAAAATTAAAGTGTTCAGTGTGATCTAAAAAAAATCCCTATTTTCGTATGCTTATAGTTTTATATATATTTCTATAATTTATAGCTTTGAAATTAAATTTTCAAAATTTGTATTTATAGAGGATAAACCAACATATGAATATGATATCCTTTATATAATTGATCTAGTGGATTATATATTTTATTATAGGGCTTGATAATTTCTTTCAAGACATTTTTATAATCAATTCTCTAATTGATATAAGCAAAATTTTATTGGCTTTTGATTGTAATTCAGCCAACTCTCAATTATTATGACTACCAGGAAGAAGTTATTAATTTCCTCAAAAGTAATGGAATGTGTAAGATACACAAATTTATTAGGAATCATGAAATTACTAGTTAAGCTTTACTCATTATAGGCAAATTCTTTTGTGAATTATTTTATCAAGAGTAGCATGATAGAAAATATATTTAAAATATAGGACTATGAAGAAGTTTTGTTTTTCTAATACAAAAACGGGTACCCAAGTCAGTTCCAATAAGTTCAGAATTATCTTTCAAAAGCAATTAGATTTTGTTTGGGTGGTCACCAATATTCAAGACACAAAACACGGGAAAAGCAAGGAGACAAGGGCTAGATATTCTCCCCCAAATAACTGAGAGTTGACTGCAATTACTTACAGGTTGTGGGTCAAATCCTATCTGTCCAGTTAGCTCTGCTACCTCTTTTTCATGGTAATCATCCAGCTCAAGGGGGCTCATGGGCCCTAGACCTTAATAGAAACATTGTCTTATTATTTTGGCAGAGTAAATGAAGAATAGTTATTAAACTACCCGTTACGTAGAAAAACCTACTCGTTATCTTTATGATATAAATTAGAGCCAATAAAATATAAACCAGCCCGACTTCCCTGCTACCCACTTAAGAGAGAAACTGCGCTCTCCCGCTAATTTGGATTAGTTTTCATAGCGAGTCTCGGGACAGAACATCAGAAGATGGAAGCTTGTGATGGAGAGTATTCACCAAGTGTCCCTTTTCTGTTCTCATTACTTGCATTAGTGTGAACTCATACCTGTAAAGTCATGACCGTATGAAGTGATCCAGTGGGATTTCTCAAGATTTCTTTGTATATTTGCTTCCTTTGCAGAGTCCACAGCATCCCATGGATTCAAAGATGTGTTCGGAGCAAAGGTTTTAGGAGGTTTGGGGTAGAATACTGGCTTGTTTTTCTCAACACATTTAGGAAACTAGAATATGAACATAAAGATTGCTGTTATTAATTGTATCTAACTGAATAAGGGCTGGTTCACTGTCCCGACAGGAAACAGTTAAGGTCACTTTCTGTATTAATTACCATATTCAAGCCAGGCACAGTGGGTGTAATTATAACCACATTTTATCAAGGAGATGCTAACATCTCTTCTAAAAGTCTCTGAGAACTTAGGTTGCAGTTTGTCCCTGAATATTCTACTTCTGGTATAGTTTCATTAGACATACAGAGGGTTCTGTGTGCAGCTGGCTGACTTGACTAAAAGTGATTGCTTCTTTGTCTTCTGTCCCTGAAAGGAAACTGCATGTTAGCTACATCTTTCTGACAAAGGCTGAAGTCACTCGAATTCCAACGGGATGGCCATTCTTTACATAGAACTGAAGATTTATTTTCTGTTTCCTAATAGGTGTGCATGTAAACGTGGCTAGATGCATTTTAGTGTGGCTCTAACCATTTAGTCAGTGCCTGGATGTACACATCCGTGGCAGGAAAGAAGGATCATCAAAGTAAACACGTTCCAGGGGCACACTGGCTGGCACAAGAAAGAAGGGGCAAATGCAAATGACCACAGACAGCTGTTTTTAAAAGGTTGAGACAAAACTACTTCACTGGAGGCTCTAGTTGATGGAGAAGTGAGGCCAGGAGCGGGGCGCGGAGAAGGGAGACGAGACTGGAGTAGATGCGGAGACACAAACATGCTGGAGCCGAGCTAGGGAGGAGGTGTGCAGTATGGAGCATTATGAACATTATGCCACCTGATGCCTGCAAGCCAAGCCCGCCTTTAATGTTTGCAGGGTCTGGGGTTTAAAGTACAGGTGGAAACCTGCCATTTGTCCAAACAGTTCCACTAAAAGCAATAAACTAGTACTTACTTTGACACGCAATTTTAACCACCCAGAAAACCAGTTCCAAATTCATACTTGTTAGTCTGTTACAAGTTTTGCACTAAGACATGGTGGCTCAGGAAGAGCCAGATGCCGCACAGAGCCTCAGGTCCTGGAGTGCTCTCTTACACTTGCCCCACCCTCCTGCCACTCCCATTCCATCCAGTAGTCCTCTCGGGATACCCTTTGGTCCAGAGCTGTATACAGGCTGGGGATGTATCAACCTTTAAGACAGGTGCAAAGGAGCGTCCCTAGACTGGTGTGTGGTGGGAAACGAACATGTGTTGCAGATGGATACAGTCTCCTTATTCTGTTAAGTCCCAGCCCCACAGGGAGGAACACAGCAAGAGGAAGGGAAAGGAATAGTCATGAAAAGTTCCTAGGCCTAGGGGTGACAATGTTGTTAGCATTCTTGTAATGTTGAAGCGACTCTCATTTTAGGTAAGTGGAGGACTCATGTAAAAGGCACTTGTGAAGGGGTCTCAAGAAATATTAAATAATTACCATTATATACCATTAATTAACCTATGGCTTGATTACTCAGGGGCAAAGAAAGCTTCTTTAAAAGTATCTACTTGAGGGCTGGAGAGATGGCTCAGCAGTAAAGAGAACCGACTGCTCTTCCAGAGGTCTGAGTTCAATTCTGAGCAACCACATGGTGGCTCACAACCATCTATAATGAGATCAAGCATACAACAGGCAGAATACTGTATACATAATAAATAAATCTTTAAAAAAATATCTATTTGAGCCGGGTGTTGGTGGTGTACACCTTTAATCCCAGCGTGGAGAGGCAGAGGCAGGTGGATCTGTGAGTTCAAGGCCAGCCTGGTCTACAGAGCAAGTTCCAGGACAGCCAGAGCCACACAGAGAAACACTGTACCGAAAAACAAAAATATCTATTAAATTTTATTTGTGTGTATGTAAACAATATATGTGTATTTCTGTGAGTTTATGTATACCGCCTGTGTGTAGGAGCCCACAGAAGCCAGAAGGGAGTGTTGGATCATTGGGAACTGGAGTTGCAGGCAGTTGCAGATGCTGGGAAACAAAGCCCTCTGCGTTTCCTTATCTTTTCCATCATTTGCAGAGCTAGCTTATTTGATAAAACATGGACCTTATTCAGGTACTGTCCTAAGAGGCAAGGCTAATGCGCTTTATGCTGAAATGCCGCCTAGGACACGAGAAATCAAAAAGGAAATGCAAGATGTAGTGTCATCTGTGCTGTCTTGGCAGGGGTTTAATAACCAGGAAACATCTGAGTCATAGTCTGTTAAGGTGATGCTGTTCTGAGGGGGTGGTGAGAGAGGAGCTGACGGCAGTCATGACAGGTGTTCACCGGGGAAGGGTGCACCCAGTGTAGAACATGTACCTGACAAAGGTAAGCACAGGCAGGAAGGGCTCCAGTTGCTGGCCCATTTCATTCTAGGAAGACACTCCAGTTTACAAGAGTGATGTTATGTTTTCAACAGAGCCCACGAAATAGATGTAGCTTAGTAATTTGTGTGTGCGTGCGACCAGAAGAGCTCATGTGACCTGTTTGTCACTCTTGAGATGGGTCTCTCATGAGCCTGGAACTAGGCCAGCAGCTAGAGCCTTGGTAACCTTCCTGCCTCTGTCCCATTCTCTGCATAGATACAGGCTTACACATACCACATCTGGCTCTCTCCCCCCAGACACCGTTTCTCTGTGTAACATTTCTGGCTGTCCTGGAACTCACTCTGTAGACCAGGCTGTCCTGGAACTTGCTCTGTAGACCAGGCTGTCCTGGAACTCGCTCTGTAGACCAGGCTGTCCTGGAACTCGCTCTGTAGGCCAGGCTGTCCTGGAACTCGCTCTGTAGACCAGGCTGTCCTGGAACTCGCTCTGTAGACCAGGCTGTCCTGGAACTCGCTCTGTAGACCAGGCTGTCCTGGAACTCACTCTGTAGACCAGGCTGTCCTGGAACTCGCTCTGTAGACCAGGCTGTCCTGGAACTCACTCTGTAGACCAGGCTGTCCTGGAACTCGCTCTGTAGACCAGGCTGTCCTGGAACTCACTCTGTAGACCAGGCTGGCCTCCACACCGGCTTTTATGTGAGCACTGGGATGTGAACTCAGGTCCAATGCTTGTGCAGCAAGTCTCTCACCCACTTAGCCATCTTCCCAGGACCACAGCTCAATAATTTTTGATAAACACTTATTAAGTTGATACTTATTAAATATAGAATTATGTGCAAAGTTCTGAGGCCTCTGTACCAAGCACCAAAACTTTGTAAGTCTCCATTAAAACATTAGTAAATCATATAGTGGTGATACAATAAATGAAATTTTAAATCTTTCCCTTTGCTTGTGCTTTAGTGTAGAATTATGGGGCTTACTCAGGGTTAGTAAGGGAGTAAGAAAAGGCTTATTGTAGATATCACATCACCCTCTGGAAGGACATTAGCATTTTCAGACACTAGTTTTTTTATTGGATCCTATTTCATTTAATTACACTATCACACTAATAAATTATGATTGTGGGCCTCGATTATTTACATATGGAATGAAAAGAGATGCAAATGGGAATAAATAAAGTGACAGATTTTTCTGTCATCTAGTTAGGACACTAGAAGAAAGGCCTGCAGGGAAGAGTGTTTGTAGGGTGTGGGAGAGCATTGCTGGTCCAGTGAGGATGACGGCTGCTCCAGCCTGTTTCACTTCTCAGACTAAGCAGGTGGGAGGC
This sequence comes from Microtus pennsylvanicus, assembly GCF_037038515.1. NCBI lineage: Eukaryota > Metazoa > Chordata > Mammalia > Rodentia > Cricetidae > Microtus > Microtus pennsylvanicus. Next base: position 8,593,443 of record NC_134599.1, read on the forward strand.
GGGTGCAAGGCAGCATGGAGAGGAATACTCATAGGCATACAGTTGTTCAAGTGACATTTATTTAAATGTCACTCAAATTTACTTAAATTGCTTGTGTGCTTGCCAATTCTTTTATGGCCCTTTAAGCATGAGTGTAGATTCAAGGTCTATAGTGGAGTGACAGCTGTCCCAGGAATGAGGCTGCTGGAGTAGATGAGCACCTTCAATTAGAAAGAGAAAGACAGGTGGCTCACCTCCTTCACATGGTGAAGCAAGTGAGCTCTCTTTCAAAGAGAAGCCAAGGCTTTGTCTAGATACTTAGAGTAAAGGAAAGATGTTTTGTAATGGACATTAAGTTAAATAGCCTTGGAGAGGCTTGGAAAATGGTTTAAATTAAGTTTAAAGTTAGGTAAGTGTATGGAACCTCCTTCTGGGATCATATCTCATTTTACTCAAAAGATGATTACAAATTACATTTCATCCTAAAGACATTTTATATCTCAGCAAATAGTGACATAAACAGCTCAGACTAATCAAATATTAAAACTTGCTTATGTTTACCAATTGTAAAAGAAAGGAGAAGTGGCAAGAGACAACCTGATTTGAACAACAAGTACTCAGGAATGATTCGGTGGAAAATGGAGTCAGATCAAACGGGGTCTGGGTGGGAATGAGGTACCTGGAGCTCTTCGATCCTGACAGAATAAGTTTCTCGTGTGTATCAGGGAGAACGAGGACATAATGACATTCAAACTATTCTGTTAAAAACTGAGTCCTAGGGGCCATTGAGATGGCTCAGTGGGCAACAGTGCTTGCCAAGACGCCTAACAACCAGAGTTTCATCTCCGAATCCCTGGAAGAAGGAGAGAACTGACACCTAGAAGTTGTTCTCTGACCTCCACATGCATGTATGCCCAACACACCCACATGCACGTGTGCGCGCACACACACTATAGTAATTTAAACATTAAAAAGTTAAGTCCTTGATCATTTACAAGAGTAAGCCTTCTTTCCAATATCACCATTTAAAAAATGTTTCCAGGTTAGCAAAGCATACAGTCTCGGGAATATTGCCCAAAGTAGCTACAGCTACATTGATTATGATCTCACTATGCACTAATACGGTGCTGGGGGCTTTCATTTGCATCTTTTTGGGACAGACCTTTCAAGTACATTTTATCATTGTTCTGTCTTCATTTATTAGGACACTGAGACACTGAAGAACTAAATGTGCCCGTTACCCAGGTCATAGAGCTGGTAGGTTTTAGAGCCAGAATCTGGCTGCTTTTTTTGATGGTTTACATAGGAAATGCCAAATACAGTTTCTGGAGTTTCCTCCTTGTGGTAGGTAACATGGTAGAAAAGGCTTATCTGATTATCATCATCATTTCCATGCATGTGGTGCAGAGAAAGACAATTATTATTCTACAATTTGAGTCTTTGAACGGCCTTCCTGCTTCAACCCCGAGAATGACAAAGTGTTTCAGATGTGCAGCAGAGGCCAAGAGCCACTGCTCTAGTGATAGGAAGGGGCTCGTACTGTATAAACTTTGTTACTACAAACAAAATGCTGGGGAGAAAAATGATACCTTTGATCCCTCCTAAACAGGTGGTGAGAGAAGGGCAATGAGAGAGGATTGGTTCAGGGAATTACCGAGTTCACAAAAGGCAAAACACAAGGACTGGCGAGGTGGCTCAGAGGTTAAAATCACAGGCTGCTCTTGCAGAGGACCAATAGCGGCTCGCAGCCATCTGCCCTCCAGTTCCAGGTATACAATGCACTTTTCTGACCTCCTTAGGCATCAGACATGTACATGGCACACATGCATGCAAGTAAACACTCATAAACATAAAACCAAAAGTGAAATAAAATGGGCCTGCGTGTACCTAAAGGGACTCTGGCCAGCGTGAGTGGGGCAAGCACAGCTCTAGCAGGCTGTGCCCTTCTGTCTGTGTCCTGTGCCTTGCTAAAAAACTGATAGATTACATTCTTAAAGCTAGCCATTAAGATCTATTCCCTTATTTGGCCACTCTCTCCTCCTGAAGGTCCAGCTATTGAAGTCCAGAAATCAGAACCCCCTTTGGGTCACCTAATTAACATGCCCAATTAAAATTAAACAGCTCATCCTAACATAGGGTTCCCCCTTTTACCTTTATAAACTCCCATTTTCCTAAGTGCCACGTCTGTCTCCTCTATCCAGAGACAGCTCTTTGTCCCTTCAGGACAAGTACCCCTTCCCCTTTCCCTTGTCCCCCGTTCCCTAACTCCTTTACCACCACATCCTAGTCCATTCCAACACAGACCTCCCTCCCCTTTTCTCCTTTTAAAAACCACACCTGCAAGGTCATTTGCTGCTGTTTTTCTGCCAGAGTCAGAAAGCAGCCACTTTAACTTTTCTTCCCCACTTAATAAAGGATCTCTGTGAAAACAGTGTTTGGGTGTGGTTTGTGCCTAATCCGGTGTCTGGGAGGAAGACCCTGCTGTGCAGGGGGGTCTCCTTCAGTAACCCCCCATCTAACTCAGTATCAGTTTTATTTTTGTCAGTGCAAAACTTGATTAAAGTTAGGAATGAGCCAAAAAGTTGAAAATTAAGACTAGTTAGAACAGATCACAAAGTGAGATTAAACATATAGAGACATGAACAAGAATAAAGCCGGTGGAAAATCTACGTATAAGGACTGTGTATGTGTGACGTAGTTCAGTTGCTAGTGTGATTGTCTAGTATGAACAGTGCCATGGGTTCCATCCCCAGCACTGCATAAAACCTCTGTGGTGGCACATACCTGTAATCCTAGCACTTGGGAGGGAGGCAGGAGGATAATGAGTTTGAGGTCATTCTTGGCTCCTTACCAAGAATAATGCCAGTCTGGGCTATGGGAGATTCTGTTACAAACAAACAAACAATCCCCCTAAAAAAACATCATAGAAGATATAAATACAAAATACTCTCTTCTCAAAGAAGTTGTCATTTAGTTGATGAGCTATAAAATCAATTGTGAGAAGTTATTGACTATAGAGTACGGGAGGTGTTAGCAAAGAAGAAAATAATTCCTCATGAACTAACAGTAATTTCTTATCTAGTATTTCCAGTTTTTATATTATTCCCCAAACTTTCCACGTTTGTAGGCCAGCTTTATTGAAATCATACAGATAATTAATCAAAGCTCAAAAAGAAACAATATGCCTCCTGTATCACTGAGACTGTTCTAATAACTAGAACAGCGGTCTCCTGACTTGGATCCCAGCTATGTTTGTTAGCTGAGACCTGGAAAATGAACAAATTTTAGACAGGCAGAAAGAACCTGGAACGGTGGCTGGAGAGATGACTCAGCGGTAAAGAGCTGCTTTCCCAGAGGTCCTGAGTTCAGTTCCCATGGTGGTTCACAGCCATCTAGAGTGGGCTCAGATGCCCTCGGGCACGTGCAGAAAGAGCACTCTCATACATAAAGTAAATCTTAGAAAGAAAGAGAGAGAGAAAGAAAGAAAGAAAGAAAGAAAGAAAGAAAGACCCCTGGAAAAGGGCATTCCATGGTTTGAATCTACTCAGGGGGAAGAAGACCTTCCTGCCTCACTACACTGCTGGGCTTCATTGCCACTTGGGCAAAGAGGAACCTACAGAGGAGCGAAAGGAAGGAAGCACATGGTAGAGACTTGGACTATGAAAGCATGAAATAATGGGGCAGCTGCAAGAATAACTTCTCATATTTCTGTTACTTAGGTAATAGATATTACCTGAATCAGAGACCCTTAATATTTTTATTTACTTGAAAAATTTTTAAATATATTAGTTGATTTTTTAAGTAAGTAATTTTAAAAGATAGAAAAAAGTCAGAGATCCAGTTAAAATGGTTGTGTAAAGGGTTCTTTTAGACATACTTTAAAATACAACAGGGTCAGGTGGTGGTGGCACACGCCTTTAATTCCAGCAGAGGCAGAGGCAGGTGGACCTCTGTGAGTTCAAGGCCAGCCTGGTCTACAAGAGCTAGTTCCAGGAGAGGCTCGAAAGCTACTGAGAAACCCTGTTTTGAAAAACAAAACAAAACAAAAACTACGCAACAGGAATTGTTTCCTTTGTTGACAGTTGTTTCAATACAATAGACAGTGTGACTATTTTGACCTCATGTGGCCTGCCACAATGATTTTCCAGGTAAAACTCAGATGTTTCCAATCTTCCATTATTAATTGCTTACCTAACTCACAAATTCTTGGGTTCAAGGAGCTACTATCTGGAAGGACTTGACATTGCCTTTTAGAAACCACTCGATCAATACATGGTAGCTATTATTTTCAAATGTCTAGATATGTTCTCTCATGACTGATAATTTCTCTCTTATCTATGTGGAGCTCTGGTACAGAGGTGAAAGCGGAGACAAGCCTCACAAACCTGGACTCTAACCATTACATAGTCATAAACTTGAGTCTCAGTGTCCTCTTCTGTGAAATGGGCTTGGTGGTAGTAATCTCAGAAAAGTACTTTAAGAATTAAATGATATAGTGGTGAATGCTTTTAATCCCAGCGCTTGAAAGGCAGAGTCTGGTGGATCTCTGTGAGTTTGGGGCCAGCCTGGTCTACAGAGCTAGTTCCAGGACAGACAGGGCTGTACACAGAGAAACCCTGTCTCCAGAAAGGAAAAAAGAGTTAAATAGTGTATCTTGAAGTGGTTTGTGCGCAGCAATTTAACATATGATGCTTTCTTTTAGACTTTGATACAAATGTATTAATAATGACTGGAATAAAAATGGCTCACGAACTCGGAAGGCAGAGACAGTTGGATTTCTTGTGAGTTTGAAGCCAGCCTGGTCTGTAAGAGCAAGTTCCAGGATAGTCTCCAAGCTACCTCAGAGAAACCCTGTCTTGAAAAAAAAACAACAAAAAAAAGACAAAGACACTTGTGTGTGTTTGACATATGCAGTGTGTATGTACGTGTGTGTTGAATGGCATGTATATGTGAAGGAGCGCATGCGTGCATCCCTGTAGAGGCCAGATTAATACTGGGCGGCTTCCTCTATCATTATCCATGTGAGAATCATATGACAGGGTCTCACTAAGTTTAAATATCACTGATTCAGCAAGGCTGGCTGGCCAGCGTCGCCTTGCATCCCAGCTTTTGTGTAGGCACTGGTGATCTGAACTCAGGTTTTCATGCTTGCATAGCAAATCCTTTACCCACTGAGCCATCTCCCCAGCCCCATCTTGTATATTTTATAAGTGTATTAAGTTAAAAGGTATTAATTCTGAAGGATACTTACATCATAATATACACCCTGACCTGGCCAAGTCAGTGCTTTTTTCTTTGAATCCATGGGGAAATCAAGCAGTTCGTATCTGTAAGGGTTACCTGAAAATCGAAGCAAGAGTAGTTATTCTGAAGAGATCAGAGCAACCCAGACCTATGGGTGAGTAAGAAATGAGACCAGGAAGAGATATTCTGTTTCTACCACAGAGGCTGTGCTTTCAGTGCAGTCTGATTTAACCGGTGTACAGTGCGCTCTCGGCGGACTGCTGGGGCATCTTTCCGAACAGTGGGGTGAGGTTACTAGACCCTCTGTTCTCCTTGCCTTCTTTGATTGTACTACCGAGTTCTTGCCAATGATAAGAAGTCATACAGTTTTGATTTCACGTCACGTCTTACCTCTTGTCTTCAAAACGGTAGTGTCATAGGCCTTGGTTGGCACTGTAGGAGGGAAAGGCTGCTGCGTGCGGGCTTTAATGCCAGTGTAGAGGTCCTTAGGTGAGGTGAAGGTCGGAAACATGGCGCCGCGGCTTGTGTGTGTATGGTAGGGATGTTCAATTGGATATGGTGAGCAGATTTCTCTAAGATTTATTGAGTAAATAAGAAAAGAGAAAGAAGTAAATAAAAACCCATCAAATATTTACTGGGGTCCTTTGCTGTGGCAGATGCTGTTCTGTCCACTGTGGAGATGGCCCAGACCATTCCTACACTTACACAGCTAGCATTCTGCAGAATTTACCATAAACAATGAATCTTCTTAATTTTGCTAGATAAATCAAAACTAATTTAAAAAATAATCATACCTAATTAATTATTAGTAAGTAGTTTTCCTAAATGGCTAATATTAAAGCAGAGAGTGTATTAATTTTACAGTTTGGAGGAAGTATAGGAAGAATTTTTTGTGCTTTTAACTTCCACATCATGTTTTAAAAAGATCCAAATATTTGATTTTATGGAATCATTTTGAGCATCTATTCCAGTAATGCAATGCAACACCTTGGACTGAACTTTCAACCCAGGCCATTTGTTCTTTGAGCAGTCACACACACACACACACACACACACACACACACACACACACACTGAAGGAAAATGTTAAGAAGGCAGAGGGATCTAATTTTGCTGTTGCTGGAGAACTGGCCCAGACTAAGGGAGAGTGTAGAAGCTGTGTGAGAGCCACAGAGTACAGAATGGTGTTTACAATCAGAAATCAAGAAAACAAGACTGGTGTTAGAGGCTGAATTGTGTTTCCTCTCAAAATCTGTGGGTTGAAATCCTAGCCCCAAAGGCCTTCTATTGTAAACTAATTTGGAAATAGGATCGTTGTACACGTAATTAGACAAGAGGGGTCATACTAATGTGGGGCGGGCCCCTAATTTGAAGGCTGTGTGCTTAAAAGAGAGTTAAACTTGCACACAGGGAGGCCTACACTGAGAATGCCACGTGAGGACAGACCTGCGAGGACAGAGCTGTGTGCTACAGACTGCCAGCAGACCCGGGCTGAGAGCAGACTCCCTCACAGCTCCTAGAGGGAGCAGACCCTCCACACCACAATACTCTACTCCTCGCCTGCCACGTAGAAGCTCACACTCAAGAAAGATGAACCCAAGAAATGAACCCCAAACAGGAATTCTTCACAGGTTTTTTTAATACCCACCCCCAACCTTAACTCGGATTCTGAGAGCTCTTTGAGTAGCTCTTTGCTTTAACTGAAACACAATTCTAAAATGTTAGCTTAATGTTCTCAGTTGGTGTGAGAGAACATGGGTGGCCCAAGAGTACCTACTGCTCAGATCTGGTTTTTATGCCAGTTCCTAGTAAGAAGAACTCATGTTTCTTGAGGTTTTGGCTGATTCTTTGAGCAAACAGGAAATAAATAAGATGACTCAGAAATATCTTATAGTGCCAGAAAGTAAGTGACTAATAAAGGTTAAAATAAGAGAAAAGAACAGAAACAACCCTCTCCACAGCCCCACAGTGTGGGAATGTTAAAGAGTGCAGGAGAGATTCAAAGAGTGGCTTATGGCAATTCAAGACACCAAAGTAAGTGACCCTGGATTACTTCATGAGTTCCTAAACCAAAACAAACATCCACAAGGGTGAAATAAGTGATTAAAGAAAAACCACCAAAACCATCATTCAAAAGAGTATGTAAAAGTCCCATGCAAAATACCAAAAGAAGAAAAAACCCACCAAATTTCATACAGAGACTAACATAGCCCAGCCTGGCCTCAAACTCATTCTGTAGCGGAGGATGACCTTAAACTCATGATCCTCCTGTCTCTGCCTTTGGAGCTCTGGGCTTATAGGCATGTGCTGGGAATGAAACCCAGGGCCTTGGAGCACACTAGGCAAGTGCTCTTCCATATGAACTCCATCCCAGCCCTAAATTAATTTGAGAAGGTGCTTTTTTCTTAAAAGGTAGTGCAGAATTCCAGACATCATCTGCACATGTCAACTTTCTTCTTAAAAGCACAATGTGGAAGGAAGGACAAAAAGAGTAACCTCAGTGGGGAAGCTGAAAACATTCCCGAGTCCAGTGGTGGAGATCACATCGGCAAGAATCGAGTGGTCTTCCTCGAGTGGAGCAGGATAGTGTATAAACAGGACTTTATCTGTGTGGCCTGCTTCCCAACACACACCACTCCAGCCTTACCATTAACAAAACAAAACAACCAAAAAAAAAAAAAAAAACAAACACAGTCAAATTCCATTTACGGCCATTCTACAAACATTCTATAACCTTTAGAACTGTTAAGAATATCAAAACAAGTACAGTCTAAGGTGCTGTCCCAGCTGAGAGACACCTGAAGAAACATGCCACTAAATGCAATATTGTGTTCTAGGTGCAATCCTGGAACAGAAAAAGGACAGCATGCAAAACTGATCAGTTCCGAAGTGTGGACATGTTACGGCACATTGTTCTTGGTTCTTTTGCTATGAAAAGCACGCTGCTTGAATGTAAGATGCTCACAGGAGGGAGAGTAGGGGTATATGAAGAAACCTCTGTTTTAAATTCTGAATGTCTATAATCCTAAAACTCTGCTGTACTAAAATTGCATTTAAGAGGACTGACTGAATATAAGTGAAATAGAAATATCAGTGCCATGGACTGCACCAGACTGTCCTCCAGCAGTTATGTGTGTGGAGCTTTCTGTGCTCATACACACCTAAGTCATAAGCAATGCCATCATCTTTTATTATAATGGGGAGGAAAATATAAAGTATATACTTACCCTACTGTTGAATTAGGTGGTTTGGGTAACCTAGAATAAAAGCAGGACAAAAGTCCTAATTTAAGTTGGGGCTTTTAAAGGCTTAAATTCCTATTAGAAACTTAAGAATAGTAAGATATATCCTGTCTTTAGTCCACATTGACATGTAGGCAAATTTTTATTGCCTTGCACAATGGTAAGACACAGACATGGTATTTTTATATCCAAGTTGTTTATTGATCGATTTTTAAAACTGATTCTAACTTAGTCCTAGTCACCAAACCTGCATTTTTTTATTTGCAGAGAAGGTTCAGGGGCTGAGGCTTCTGTTCTTACCTCCGCTGTCATAATCAGGCAGTGGCCAGAGAGTCCTGGGAGCCTGACATCCCATGTGATGAAATTACGTGTCCTAAAGCGACCCGTGTGGCCTGGCTGGGGAGTATATAAATACTGGGTGTGCTTTGTCCCTTTGCCCACAGCTGCTGATATCTCATGACAGTAAATATTGTGCAATCGTCAGACGGTAGAGAACAAAACCAGCCAACTTGCCAGAGGCGTGGATTTTCTGAACCAGTTCACTCTGATGTGGTGTACTTACTAACTACTCTGAAGCACAGGCCAAGAGGTAATACCACAGTCCTGGAAACAAGCTCCCTGTAGAGGGATAGTTATCCACTGACATTTGACATCAGCAATTATTTCAGCCTACGCTCATAAGACTCAAAGACTTCAGGTGTGGCAACTAATCAGAATGTTATCATTTCATAATAAAGTAAGTCAGAAATTCGAACATACTGCTGAGTGTTTTTGATATCTTCCATGCTGTATCTGTTCATAAGAAAGCAGCAAGCTATATAACTGCATTATTCTGTAGTGTTTTATAAATACACAATTCACATGAACCATAACTTTTTAAAAATATTTATTTGGATTCTGTGGGCCTGTCTCCAAAATATGTCGCTGAGGCAGAAATATGGGGGTGCAGAAAGTGACGATGATGTGACTCCAAAGGTTTAGTGTTGCTGGACTAGGTACTTAATATGAATAAAACCTAAGTTGGCATCCAAGATGTCTCATGTGACAAAACTTGCTATACTTCATGACTAAAACAGGCTTGATTCAAAATTAAAAACAGACAAAATATTTTTAATTAAAAATTTAAAAAGATACAAATAAAATTACCAGATGTTCAGAGACACTATTTTCTTGACATCAATCCATTAATTTTGCCATGTTTGAGTTGGGCAAACACAAATTTTGGCTCCCTCTTGTGGCTCAGTTCTATATTGAATTCTCTTCTTGTAACTAACCTTAAGGGTTCTGTGTTACTGAAGTGTTTCTGTAATTTGCTGTATGTCCATTGTACATGGAGCTAGGTTCTGAAAGGTCATGTTATCTTATTTTTATTCGAAAAGAAAGGCCTGATTTTTCAGTATACATAAGAAACCATTTTAAAACAATTTAATATGATAGAAGACATTACCTTACAGGAAGATGAGTTAACAAATACACCCTTATCCATAAAGAGACAGCGATTTTATCAAGAGTAGGTACTTATCATCACCCCTCTCTGCATAATATTCCAATTTTTTTGAGGACCCTTGTCATTTTCAGTGACCTTTTAAAAACATCTAACAGACCCTTACTAGACTGAGGAGGAGAAGGCAGAGGTGTGGTCCATGGTGACCTGCCCCATTCTCCAGTCCAGCAGTCCTGAGTTTTCACAGGCTTGTTTAAAGACCACACATGATCTGTCTGGTTTGCTTGTTTCCATCTGTTAACTGCTGATTTCTGGTGCTGGTGATCTTTAATATGTCAGAAAGGATTTTTTTCCTCTGAAAACGCTTCTAAATTTCTCACATAATTCTTTTTTACTTAAAATACATAAAACAGCCCCTGCCCAGGACTTACAAAGAATCGTTTCCATAGACATCACTCTTCTTGTTCTGTGTCAGATAGTAGAACTGCTCAATAGGAAGGTTTCTGAAGAGACAACAAATTAAATTGAACATATTTGTATATAGCAGGGCATATCCATGAGAGGGCAAAGGACAAATAGATGAATATAGACACAAGTATACAGAAATTCTATATAGAATATATAAAAAGTAGTGCTTTAAATTAGTTGAAAAGTAAGAATTTTTTAGTAAACAGGATGGGAACAGTTAACCATCTCCACTTAGCAATTCAAAGAAGATCATTTCAGTTAGAGTAAAACCTAAATAGCAAAGGAATGGGGCAGGAGCCTGTAAGTTCACAAGCAGAATGCCAAGGTGGGAAGACTGCAAGGTCAGCTTGAGTTACATAAACATTCCTTGTTTAAAAAGCTACAAATAAAAAAGAGGGCTAGAGATACGGCTCAACAGTTAAGAATGTGTGCTACTCTTGCAGTACAAGAGTTTAGTTCTCAGCATCCAAGGGTGGCTCACAACACCTTTGACCTCTGTGGACAACTGCATTCATGTGCACATTATCTACAGACAGACATGCACTGTATATAATCTAGAAAGGGAAATACCCTCTCCCTAAACAACACCTACAAGGGGGAAAATCTATACAAATGTTTACAATTTTCCACTGGTAAATAGATCTTGTTTTGTTTTGGAGGGTTTGTGTGTGCATGTTCAGTATGTCTGAGACAGGGTGTCTTGTTCATTGCTGAGATCAGCAGGATAGCTGGCCCATCAGCTCCAGGGATTCTCCTGCCCCTGCCTCCTCTCTTGTCACAGTAGTGCAAGGATGTCAGATGCACAAAACTGTGTCTGCTTAGGGACACCTCAACTCAGGGCCTTTCACTTATGTGACAGGTGCTTAATTACTGAGTCATGTCCCTAACATAGATTTTTGATGTCCAATACCTTGACTATAAAGAACAAAAATAATCTATAAATAAAATAAAAACCAAATAAAGAAAAAATAAGAGCTGAAGAGGAAATACAAAAGTTGTTATGTAAAACATAAGGAAAAACATATCCAAATAACTAGAAATCAAAAAAATATATTCTCAGAATCATAAGAATCGATTAACTCACAAAATAGACAAAAACTGTATAGCTGGAAAACATAGTACAAAGGCTGAGGCACAAGAAAATGAATGCTTTTAGACACTTAGAAGAATATAAATCATTTGGGTCACATATACTAAACTAAAAACCCTCAGATGTTATGACCTAGACCTTCCCTTTAGGATTTGTTCTAAAGAAGCATTCATGATGAGCTGACAAATCCCTATGTAAGGCAGTTCATTATGGTACAGGTAAAGCAACAGAATATATGAGTGTCTCAACTCTGACCCATATGTATTGTGGGTATTGAGATTAAAATAAAGTGGATCTATGCTTACTATCTAGATTGAAAATAAGAAAAAAAATCTAGATTGTTTAATACTATGATCATATAGGTGCATACATTAACAAAAGCCCACCATATATTTTCAATGGGCACACAAAAAATATTAGGAATAAAGCAGCAAAATGCATGGAAGAAGATTCATATGGCAGGGTGGTGCATCCCTCTAAGAAGGGGGGTGTGCTCAAGGGAGTCTGGGCCTCCCGATTAATGTTTTCATATGAGCTCAGTGTTCACTGTGGCCACCCAATGTCTTCTGAATCCACCCTTTATTGCCCCAGTGATCTCATCACCAAGGATAGTTACTACTTGCCTGGCAAATCAAAGTCTAGGGCAGAAGTGGGTGATTGGTGGAACTTAGGGCACACATGGGCACCCTGCATTTTATCTTGCCTGGGGGCAAGTTCAAACATGGAAAGTAAGCAAAATAAAGGTCCAATAGCTCACACACCTCAACATCATACTCCTGTACCCATGGTGCAGCATGAGAGGGAAGAACCCAAAGGGGTTTTGTGAGCAGCAAATGTTGTGGAACAATGGTCTTGTACTTTGTAAAGATTTGTCACTTGTATTTTAATAAAACTCTAATTGGCCAGTAGTATAGGCAGAACAACAAGAACAGGAAAATTCTGGGAAGAGGAAAGTTCAGTCTGCAGTTGTGACCCAGCCACAGAAGAAGCAAGATGAGAATGCCTCACTGGTAAAGGTACCAAGGCACATGGCTAATACAGACAAGAATTATGGGCTAATTTAAGTTATGAGTTAATAAGAAGCCTGAGCTAATAGGCCAGCCAGTTTATAATTAATGTAGTAGACCTCTGTGTGTTTCTTTGGGACAAACGGCTGCAGGACCGGGCGGGACAGAAACCTCAGATAATAAGCAAATCTATTCAGATGTCTGTTGGACTCTTTCCCCTTGCTAATATGATTTTCGCTCTCTTTTCTTCAAACTGGAGAACTGCAGGTTTTGTTGGGATCACCTTGCTTTACGTGTATCTGGAATGTAGGGTTGGGATTAGATATAATGCATGCAATATTGCCCCCCATTTCCTCTTTCAGGAAAAGCATGGGAGTGAATAGTGGTGACTTTATTCCACTTGTTACAGCTAGTGGTTGTGTAGAGGTGAAGAGCCAAGGAAGCTAAGCTGTCTATGGGGCAAAGAAGTGCTTGACTCCAAATGCTTCCTGGAAGACATTAAGTTACAGCCTGGAATGAATTACATAGAAGTTTCTTTCCTTAGTTGGCTCCTATTAATAGCATAAGATTTTTTTTATTATTATTGTTTGGTTCTTGTCAGGTGATAAATTTTGCATCTGTTTTATCTTTTAGACATTAGAAGTTTTGCTTCATGTGGTCCCATTGACTTTTATGTACCACCACCATTACCATTAAAGAAAGACTACTATGGGACAATGGTCTCTGTTCTGTCAATCATATTTTAAATAAACACTGATTGGCCAGTAGCCAGGCAGAAAGTATAGGTGGGACAACCAGACAGGAAGTAGAGACAGGTAAATGAGAACAGGAGAATTCTGGGAAGGAGGAAGCCCATTCCTTTGCAGTCCTTGCCTAGCCACAGAAGCAAGATTTGACTGCCTTGCTGAAAAAGGTACTGAGCCATGTGGCTAACATAAACAAGAATAATGGGCTAATGTAAGTTATAGGAGTTAATAAGAAGCCTGAGCTAATGGGCCAATCAGTTAATAGTTAATGTAGACCTCTGTGTGATTTCTTTGGGACTTAACAACTGTGGGAACTGGGCAGGACAGAAAACCTCAGTACACAGAATACTACAGATCTACTTAATAGCTTTTTATCATTTGACAGTAGTTTAGTGAAGAATCTACTTACTTTTTTATAGAGAAATGAACAGTTTTTGCCACTTGTATAAACTGATTTATTACTCTGTTGTTTTTATTCTCTCAGTGAATGGATAAAATGGGGGATAACTGACCCCACTTAGAATTTCTGAAGCTTGCATACTGTGGTTGGGTGAATATTGTTGCTAATACCTTTAAAGAGTTTTCCTTAGATATAGTCCTGTCAGGAAGAGCTGGGAAAGCAATGGTGTCTCCCATGGCATGCCTTGCTCTGCAGAGGGCTACCCTTTCTTTAGCTCTGCTCTTTCTGTTTCGTTCAGATAATCTCACCATGTCATTTCTCTAAGGAGCAGGTACCTGTAGAGTTAGTGAAGGAAGAAGGAGCCTACCCTATCCTCCTAGTTTACTGTCTGCTGCTGTGATAAATACTGACCAAATTCTCTTTGGGGAAGAAGGCTTTATTACTTCATAAGTTCGAATCCATCATTAATGGAAGTTAGGGGAGGAGCTCAAGCAAGAACCCTGAGGGAGGAAGTGAGGCAGAGACCACAGACCACAGAAGAGGAGTGCTGTTTTGCTCTCCCTGGTTCATGCTCGGCTTTTTTTTTTAAAATTTATTTGTTTTTATTTTATATGTATTAGTCTTTTGCTGAGGAACTGGAGTTATAGACAATTGTGAGCTGTCATGTGGGTGCTGAGAATTGAACCCAGATCCTCTGGAAGATCAGGCAGTGTTCTTAAACACTGAGCCATCTCTCCAGCCTGCTTTCTTATTTAACCCTGGACAACCTGTCTAGAGTGATACTGCCCAATGGGTTGGGCCATCCCACATCAATCATGAATCAATGAAATGCTTACTCACTCTCACAGGCCAACTGGATAGAAACAATTACTAACTGGAGTTCCCCCTCACAGGTGTTAAGTTGACAAAAAATAACCAGCATATATCCCTACAAGGAGGGGGTGAGTTGTGGCATCCCAGAACCCCAACTGAAATGCCCTCCCCACCCAGGGAAGGTGACATGTGGTTTCAAGAGTAATATTTTTATGAAATAATTGAGGCTTGACCCATCAAAGAGCTGGAAAATATTTTGTATAAAAGACTGTTTTTAGAGAGAAAGAAAAGTACTGTAAGAAAAAAGTCTTTGTTACAGAAGATAAATCATATTCTACAGTCGTTTGCCAAGGTATCTGCAGTGTGCCAGAAGACTGTCAGAAAGATGTTTTCAAGAGAAAAGTATGCTAAAATGACAACATTGACATAAAAGGACACTAGAAAAACTGATATATTAACCCAGACTTGGGGTCAGGGAAGAGTGATGGTTCTAGCAGGAATAGTGCTCCCTCTTCAGGGTCTTAGGGCTGTGTCTAGCCAGAATGAGGGACCTCTTCATTTAAACTGGATTGCTCGGAGTGTTTGAAACTAGTCTTTTTGGCTCTCCTTTATCACACTTTTTTTTTTTTGAGATAGGGTTTCTGTGTGACAGCACTAGCTGTGCTGGAACTTGATTTGTAGACCAGGCTGGCCTTTAACTCAGAGATCCGCCTGCCTCTGCCTCCCTAGTGCTGGGATTAAAGGTGTGTGCCACTATGTTAGGCAGATTGTGCACATTTAACATACAAATGTTGGGGACCACAGCTGTGCATTCCTCAAAGAGCTGTACCCGGTTGCTAAGCCAATACTTGCTATGTGCATGTTAAGGAACAGATAGGGAGTAAATGGGTGAGTCAATAAAATGCACAGGTGGATGCACTTGGGGCTTTAGCATCAAACAAACCTGGGGTCAAATCCCTGTTCTACAGATTTGCAATGTCTAGCTCAAGGAAAGAGAGATAGCCTAGAGTTTCCAAAGGCATAACCAACTATAGCATGGTTGAGAGCTTCTCTGAGAGTGGAGTCCTTAAAGAAAGTCTGTTGAACAAGTGTTACAGCATGAGGTCCTCACTACCTGTAATGTGTGCTGAGTCTCTGCAGGGCCTTGCTCTATTTGTTGATGCTTACAGAAGGTCACTGGCTGCACACGGCCCTGTTATTGACATTTCATTGTCTAGCTGGGGTTTATCTTCTCTAATTTATTTCTTTCACATGCTTTAGAACAGCAAAAAGCTAGTTACCTAGACTGTTAGTAAACCAGGCAACTGGGAGTGTTAGATAAGGCAGGAAAGGAAGTGGGTGCTGTGCCATGATTTTATGGATTCCATTCCAGGTAAACATAATAACCTTTAGCAAATATAATAACCATTACCAAATAATGAGGGATTTAATTTAATTTGCTAAATTGCTGCTTGCCTCTCCCTTTTTAACCTAGAACCTTGTGCATGCTAGGCAGATTTTTCACCAATGAACATTGGACTATATCTTGAGTCTTTTTTTCTTTCTTTCTTTTTTTTTATGTTCCATTTTGAGGCAGGGTCTTTCTTATCAAGTTGCCCAGGCCCTGAATTTCTGATCATCCTGCCTCGGTCTCTTAGTCAGCTTGGATTAATTACATGCCTTGCCACCAGGTCCAGGCTCCTTTAGTTTTGTGCTTTGAATACTCTTGCTGAAGGAATGACTTTACAGTTCATTACCTGAAAATATAGGCTGGCCTGTTAGTTCAGTGGGTAAAGGTGCCTGCTGCCAAGCCTGGCCAATCCCTGGAATTCACATAGCAGAAGAGAACTAACTTTCAAGTTGTCCTCTGACTTTTATGCATCCTACCCCAGACACATGGGAAAAAAAAATCGGTCTGAAAATAGTGTCCTTCAGGTTCAAATACTTTAATAAATATAGTCAACAAACTAGAAAACAGATTCTCAAACCAAGAACACATGTACAAATCGGAGTGAGCTTTTTTGCTCAAGCAAAAACATTTTTTTTAAAGATTTATTTATGTATTATGTATCCAGTGTTCTGCCAGCATGTATTCCTGCAGGCCAGAAGAGGACACCAAACCTCATTACAGATGGTTGTGAGCCACCATGTGGTTGCTGGGAATTGAACTCAGGACCTTTGGAAGAGCAGGCAACGCTCTTAACCATTGAACCATCTCTCCAGCCCAGAAAAACATTTTTAACTTAATCTCCTCATTCTGCTTTTTATCACAATTATTTTTCATTTTTATTTTATGTATATAGTTGTATGTGCTTGAATGTATATCTGTGCATTATGCATGTATAATATCTG
This sequence comes from Microtus pennsylvanicus, assembly GCF_037038515.1. Classification (NCBI taxonomy): domain Eukaryota; kingdom Metazoa; phylum Chordata; class Mammalia; order Rodentia; family Cricetidae; genus Microtus; species Microtus pennsylvanicus. The sequence continues at coordinate 8,610,207 of NC_134599.1, forward strand.
TGTAGTCCAGAAGAGAATGTCAGACCTCCCAGAACTGTAGTTACAGATGATTGTGAGCTGCCACGTGGGTATGAGAAGCGAACCCAGGTCCTCTGGAAGAGTAGCCAGTGCTCTTAGCTTCTGAGACACTGCTCCAGCCTTCATTTGGTTTTACATAAGTGAGGAATTAATCAGAATTTCTAATCAGAATACTTTAATATCTCAAATGGCAGCAACATCAAACAAAACTACAGACTTACCACTGACTCCACAACTGGGAAGCACAGAATTAGTTTTTCTGTTTGTGTATTCATAAAGAGTAAAAGAAGTCCAGAAGCAGATATGTTAAGAACTAACAAGGAAAACGAGAAATGGTTAATGCAGACCTTTTGTGAATATGAATTCTGGAAAGGTCACTTACTTTGGCCAGATCTCTCCTCCAAATCCATAATGCTGATGTCCTTTGCCCATGACACGGGGAGGCTCGCATTTTGGCCTGTGTTCTTCAGGAAGAGCAACTGGAATAATGCCACCATATTCCCTTTCAGCACCCCATGGAAGCCTGCAATGTGGCCATGATTCCCGCAGCTCGTGATACCTGTGAGAAATGACAGACGTCTGACACTGCTCGGCTGTATCTTAAATCCCTTTCACATCATTAGCAGTCCAGGTCATGTTTTCAGAATATAGAATTCTAAAATTATGATACACTCTGACTGTTAAAGGAATGAGGTTAGCGGTTAGTTAGCCCTTCTCACAAATGTATTTACTTTGTAAAAAGAAAAAAAAAAGCTTGAGATGAAATTCACATACCATAGAATTTAACAGTTTTAGTTGACTCACGAGTGTGTACAGCAGCCACCAGAGTTAATTTTATATTTTCATGACCTCAAGAAGAAGTCCTGTGTTCTTTGGCTGTGCTATACTAAGGACCCCACTTTTATCCCACCCCAAGCATCTACTTTCTTTTAGACTTATCTGTTTCTGACACTTCATATAAACAGAACCATATACTATGTAGTCTTGTGTTGGCTTCTGTCATTCAAAACATAATGCTTTCAAAGTTGATGCTTAATATAACATGAACCAGGACTTCATTCCTCTAATGGCTGCATAACAGTCTGCCAATGGATATTCCATTTTGCTCAACCATTCATCAGTTGGTAAGATATTTGACTCTTAGTAATATTGTTGTACTAAATATTAGTGTTTTTGAGTACTTGATTTAATTTTCTAGAGAACACTACCAAAGAATGTATTATATAGTGGATCTTATGTGAATTTGAATTTAATTTCTTAGGAAACTGCTGGGCTATTCTATAGCAGATGGTTCATTGTACACTCCTGGAAGATTGGTACAAGGGCTTAGCATTTGTCATGTGTGTTTGAAAAAGAATTATAGCCATTTTGATGGAACTAAAGGAGTATGTCACTGTAATTTTGTTTTGTATTCTCTTAATGACAACAGTACTTTCTGTTTCTATTTCTTCTTTGGAAAATGTCTATTTGATTTTGTGTTTTTAAATTTTATTTCTTAGTTACAAGTTCTTTTTAAGTTCCAGGAAGAAGTCTTTTATTGGCCGAACTAAGCAAATATGCCCCCCTGTTCTGTACGCTTTCTTCTCACTTACTTGAGAGTATCTTTTGAAATATCAAAGTTTCTAAATTTTTTTTGACAGGGTTTCTCTGTAGCTTTGAAGCCTGTCCTGGAACTAGCTATTGTAGACCAGGTTGGCCTTGATTCACAGAGATCCACCTACCTCTGCTTCCCAAGTGCTGGGATTAAAGGCGTGCGTCACCACCTCCTGGCCAAAGTTTCTAATTTTGATGAAGTTCAGTTTATTTTTACTTTTGTTGATAATTAGGACGTACATATAAATATGCAGCAACTCCAAAACCAAAGACTCACTCCTGCTGTCCCTCCATGAGTTTTGTAGTTTTAGGACTTGCTTTACACCTGTCTCTGAGTCATAAGAGTAAATTTTATGTATGGTATAAGGTAAGGGTCAAACTTGCTCCTTTGCATTTGGACATTCCTGGCACCGTCTGCTGAGAGACTTGGAGCCTTGTGAAGGGACGGTGCTAGTACTGTCAAGTCATTACTTGGTTCCCAACAGTTCAGTGGGGTCCCTAGGTTAGCAAATGCTGTGCAGCAATGGTCCTCTGGAGGGAACTGAGGAATGACTGGGGGAACTGAGGGACTGAGTTCTCTGTGTGGTTCAATATGTTGATGAACAGAAACAGCCTAAGTCTCAAGTCAGAGGCTTAAAAGCACTACGCCGTACTAAGAATATTTGGATAAGTTTGGGAGATTTGTAAAGACCTGAGTAGAACTTAGTTGATTGCATGGACCATAAAAATGGTTTTGCGTTTCTCTATTTAGAGCTGGTCTAGGGGTCAGGAATTTGCGGGCATGGTGTTAGAGGGCCATGGTGAGAAGGAAAGTATGAGAGGAGAGCAGAGCCACCTTCTCTGGGCTCCTCAGTCCTGTGGACTCTCCTGTGAGTATAGGGGAGGCAGTCAGAGTCATGGAAGCGTAGCTCAGAGAGGCATGAACTGCTGGGTACTTCTTCCAGCATAGTACATGCCTTAGAGGACCCCTCCCCAATAATAACTGCTAAGTACAATGGAGAATTAACACAGGACTGTCTTACAGATGGAACTGAATATCATATGAAAGTGCTAGATAAACAACTACTAAATTATGGACCTACTAACCGTTATGCAACTAGTATTTGACTGGAATAGTGCCTTTCATTTATGTATGACTATTCTGTGGCTGCCTTCACCCTCCACAGCAGAGCAGAGTATTTATGATAAAACTGTAAAGAACAAAATGTTTTGTCTGGTTTGTTGCAGACAGCATGTCCTAAGCTCTGTACAAACCAGTTTAGGAAAGCTTGATGACTGTTGCTGTGGGGTCCTGGCAATCAGCTTCCAGATCTTTCCTCTTCTCCCAGCTCTGACTATGATCAACGCACATGGCTTAGGGGACATGACAAGTGAAAAATATTAAACACTTGTGATTAATTTTCAGGAGCCAATTTCACCCCAAAATTATTGCAGGAACCATTGTCCTAAGGAATTTGCAGAGAACCCCACTTCCCAATTGTATTGAGAATTGTTTTATTGGCAGAGCCTACCCCACACCCAATTATCTGTTAATGAGAGCTATCTGTTAGCGGAACCCGCCCCACACTCCAATTATCTAGAGAACTAGGTGTGTCAACTTGTGACTTCCTGGCTGAGGAATCGTGTCCTGACCGAGTAACCTCCTGGCCTATGTGACCAAAGTGGACCACGCGGCAAGAGACCATGCCCCTGCCTCCCCTCTCCCCCAAATTCCTCATCCTATATAAGCTGTAACCATACTCTAATAAATGGAGGCTTTGACAAATCTGCTTGGCCTCCTTCCTGTCTCCCGCCCATATCTTCCAGATAGCGCCTCTCCGGGACCCTGGGATTACTGACCCTGCCAGGCAGGTTACACCCCTAGACTGAATAACCCACCAAGGCGGTCTACAATTAATGACAAGCTAAGCTTTAATTTTTAAGTTTGTAAAGTCACATTTAAATCATAAATGAGTCAATTTCTCAATATCTGGCCCTAGTAAAATACATTGTTCCAGAAGATGAGCCAAAAAATGTTAATCAATCATGTGTACTAGCACCCAGTGAAGTTGCAAAATTGAAAAAAAAATATAAAATAAGAGGTAATGCCTAAATCACCCTTTACCCTTTCAACCCCTTGCAGTCTTTCTCTCTGGCACAGCTGGCAAGGAACTCATGGCAGTTCAACTGCCTTAGTCTACTGAGTGCTGGGATTAACAGCTGGGAACCACCACACCCAGCATGTTTCTTTTTATTTTAAATACTCAAGTCTACTCAACCCTCATCCTGTGGTATTAGTATTCATAACACTGTATAGAAGGAACTGTTGAAATGTAAGTTAAGGTTTTAGGATGAAATAATTATTTCAAATAAAACACCTCTCCTTAACAAAGAGAATAATCATGAAGTTAATTGTTTACTTTGTTTTAGGGAGGGTTATGGATGGACCAAAACCTATTAAAGTCACTGTGAAGAATCTTGAGTATCAATCCCCAAATTAGAGGGCTCAATTTGACTAGTAATGATTGGAAGGCACGGTTACAAGACAGCTCACACAAATCTTAATTTTTTTTTAAACTGGCAGAGAACTAATCTCTCCTCTCTCTCTCTCCTCTCTCCTCTCTCTCTCTCTCTCTCTCTCTCTCTCTCTCTCTCTCTCTCTCTCTCTCTCTCTCTCTCTGTGTGTGTGTGTGTGTTTCAAGAATCAAAAAGCAATGAACCTAGAAGTGAAACGGAAATCCTAATCAATTCTCAAAATGATTCTTTAATTGATATATTTCTTTGACTGATGAGTTACAGAACAAGTAGTCAGCTGACTGGGAAGAGGAGATAGGGCTAGTGATTCTAGGTGCTGTCTCAGTCACAAGTACATTTTTTTAGTGTGTGTGTGTGTGTGTTTGTGTACGTGTGTGCACTGGAAGTGGAACCTAGAGCCTCATACATGCTAGCAAGAATTCTGCCACTGAACTATTCCTAGTCTCTGAACTTTCAATGGAGAAAATACAAAATAATACAGTGTCTATTAAGTTACTTAACATTCTCAAAGGAGAACAAATGAGGTTGTTATAAAACAGTGGCTACTATAATTGCTCTGGAACACCCAAATGAATAAAGTGAGGCACAGATATAAAGATTAGCTTGTTCCTTGATCACTGGGTAAGCCAGAACCCTATTTCTGGTTCTCTTACCGTTTACAGTGCTTTCTGCAAACCCAGTCTTGCTCAGGTTCTTCTGATGCCCCTCCAACTTAGTGTGCCAGAATATGTATAGGTTAAGCCTGGAAGTGTATATTTTTATGAAGCTTCTCAGGTGATTTTTTTTTGTTGAGACAGGGTCTTACTTGGTAGCCCAGGTTGGCCCATTATGTCCTTAAATTCACAGCAATAATTTTAGTTCAATAGTTCTTCTGTCTTAGCCTCCCAAAGGCTTAAAATACAGGGATAAGCTGATATGATTATCCTTAGGTGATTTTAATGTACTGTCTGACTGCCTTGCCCACTACAAGAAGAAGGAAGGAGGCTGGTATAAGGAAGTAATTGTATATTATGATCATAGTTGCCACATGAACTCAAAATCTGTCACACTTGGCAAGGGTGTGCCTTTCTCTATGCTTAGAAAAGTAAGCTTCTGAAAGCTAATATACACCAAGGACATGATGTATCTTTGCCATCAGGAAGAGTGGTTTCCTGGAAGGCAGGGGCTTTTTGCTTCCTACTGTTTTGTTTTGGGTTTGGGTTGACAGCCACTTGTCTTGAAGCAAGTCTCAGGGATGACAGAGTAAAGACGCTGCTCTTGTCTGGTGATACTGTCAGAGCCTCTCAGAACGGTGAGGGGAACAGAATCTTTTCTAAGCTGCTTGGGGCTGCTTATGAAGGCATTAGCAGGAAGGGCTGTAAGAACACATGGTCATCCTGGCTTTCTGTCTGGAGACAGGGATGGTTGTTCTCAGAGTGCTTAAATGGCCTCTCATGTTATATGGATAGCTGACCATATGGGCACTGAATTTTCTCAAATTTAGAAAACACTGATCATGTCAAACATTTATTTACATATTATAAATAAGAGTATATTTTCCTGCATGTATACATACCACATGTGTTCCTGGTGCTTGAAGAGATCAGAAGAGGGCATCAGACTCCAAGCAGCTGGAGTTACAGAAGGCTGTGAACTAGCAACCAAACCTGGATCCTCTGTGAGCTGCAAATACTCTCAACCCTGAGCCATCTCTCCAGCCCCCCCTTTGTCTTTTGCAAAGAACACATTTATAAATGGAAATAGAGCTGGGTGGTAGTGACGCACGCCTTTAATCCTAGCACTCGGGAGGCAGAGGCAGGTGGATCTCTGTGAGTTCGAAGCCAGCCTGGGCTACAAGAGCTAGTTCCAGGACAGGCTCCAAAGCTACAGAGAAACCCTGTCTCAAAAAACTAAAAATAAATAAATAGAAATAGATCCATGAAGTCTGATTAAGATGACAAGAACCTAAATGTAAGAGCACAGTCTGGAAGAACCAGGGTTGGGGCTAAGAAAGAGACCCTTAGGGAGACTGGAGAAACTTTAAAATGGTGAAGTGCTCCTGGCCTAGGGATAATCACTTATTACTATACACATTTCCAGACAAAAGAATGGGAACCAGTAGGTAGAAGTTACAAGAAAGAAAGAGTGTTCTTCTCAAAGAAAATGATCTGACAACCAGGGGCAGTCAAAATTGGAATGGACTGCCTGTGTGTAGCAATGTAACACTTTGGAAGGTTTTCTTTTGACTATTGCTTTATGAGTATGTGTTTATGCCACTTGTGTGCAGGTGCCCTTCGAGGCCAGAAGAGGGCGTTGGATCTTCAGAACTGGAGTTACTGGTTTGCTGTGGGACAATGGTCTTTTATCCTGTCACTTGTATTTTAAATAAACGCTGATTGGCCAGTAGCCAGGCAAGAAGTATAGGCAGGGCAAGGAGAACAGGACAATCCTGGGAAGAGAAAGACACAGTCTGCAGTTGTCATCCAGCCGCAGAGGAAGCAAGATGTGACTGTCTTTCTGAAAAAGGTACCAAGTCATGCAGCTAACACAAACAAGAATGTATTATGTACATTATGTTAATATATGATGTCGGAAAGAGTTCATAAGAAGCCTGAGCTAATAGGCCAACCAGTTTATAATTAATGTAGACCTCTGTGTATTTCTTAAGGACTGAACAGCTATGGGACCAGGTGGGACAGAAACCTCAGTCAACACTGGTGGTTGTGAGCTGCCTGATGTAGGCCATGAGAGCCAAACCTGCGTTCCTAGAACCAAACTTAGATCCTCTGGAAGAGCAGCAAGTACTCTTAACTGCTGAACTAGCTTCCCAGAACCATTTTTGAAGTGGGAGGGAATGTGTTTTCCTGTCTAGTTTCCCAAGAGTAATTTTTTTTTTTAAAAAAAGCTTGTGTATGTGTTTCTATACAAATGTATGAGGCCAGAAAGTGACATTAACTGCCTTCCTCAGTCACTCTCCACTTTACTTTTGAGACAGGGTTTCTCACTGAACCTGGTGCTTCCTGATTTTACTTGACTAGCTGGTTCTCAAGCCCCAGGGATCCCGGGGATCCTGTCTCTGCCTCCCCAGCACTGGGTTAACAGGTTCTCACTGCTGCACATGGGTTTTTCTGTAAGTGCTGAGGGTCAAACTCACATCTTCAGGCTCGTGTGGTCAGCACTTTACCAGCTGAGCCATCACCTACTCTCTACTTAGAAGTTTTAGGGATTTGGCCAAGCAAAATTAGAAACGCGCAAAGCGAGAGCACAGCTACACAAGGTAATTAAAAACAAACGTATTCTTCCTCTCGAAATGATTCCAGTAAGTCAAGCAGAAGAAAGCCAGGCCAGAGATTCCAGCACAGTATCTGCCTATACCGTATAGAGGTGCTCACTGCCATGGCTGTCATGAGCAGCGACAGAGTTACAGCCCAGCATCCAGCACAGGGCTTACATAGCAACCGTTGTTGGTGACAGATTCCGGGAGTCTTTCCGGGCAGAAGGTGTTGGTGAATACACTACTGGTAGACACCACAATAAACAGATTGATCTCCAAGTGAAGAAGGGACCATTCTAGAATTCTAGAACAGAGCTGGAGGCGTAGTTTAGTGGTACAGTTTGCCTAGCAGGCATAAGGTCTCAGTTCAATCACTGCATGTGTGAGCACACACCACACACACACACACACACTTCTAGGATGAAAATTTTGATGTCTTTTTTTTTTTTGGTTTTTTAAGACAGGGTTTCTCTGTAGTTTTGGTACTTGCTCTGGAACCCACACTGTACACCACACTGGTCTTGAACTCACACAGATCTGCCTGCCTCTGCCTCGCGCGCGCGTGCTGGGATTAAAGGTGTGCGCTACCACCGCCCAGCGTCTGTTTTTTTTAAAAAATAGGATACAGCAATATACTCCAGTTTTAACTGATTAACCACGTAAAGTTTAGTCTTGTTTCCTTTTCTTTTCCATATGATAAATGGGAGAGCTGAAGTGCTTGTGTGTTATAAAGTCACTAATGTAATGAAATCTTTCTTTTGCATTTTCCTGATTTTTGTTTTACCTGTTTTCCGAAGCGGCTGGGCGAGTAGTTATTTCGAGCGGAGTGTGCAGCTGGTTAGAGTAATAGGTGTCTGACAGGATGTCAGCTCCTTCAAGATTCCTGCAGCAGTAGCCCCGGCCGTGAATTACCTCCATGCTTCTCGCATAAATTTAGGCAGTCTGGAGAGTAAACAGATAAATGGAAGATGAGGGTGCATTTGGTTTCGGAAACTGTCTTAGTTATCACTCCAACGACTTTGCCTTAGATAGGAAAGGAAACATCGGTGCACAAAAATCAGGGGCTTGCTTTCTGCCTGCGAGGGTCTGTGGACTCTGTCAAACCTGTGATCTTCAGCAACTTCTGTAATAAAAGTAAACTTCGGGGAAATAACTTCAACTGAAGCAAACCCGAAAAGTGGAAATGAACACGCGGAGAACCTGTAACGAACAAGTCCCCTACAATCCACTTCTTGCCTCAAATTTAACACCATTCAAGAACAATCAGCTGACTTTCTACCGTGGTGGCCTTTCTAAGACGCCGGGAGACTGACTCATGAACAGGTCAGGAGCCTTCCTCTAAAACGGCAGTTCTCAACCTGTGTTTCACAGGGGTCGCCTAAGACCCTCAAAACTCAGATATTTATGACTCATAACAGCAGCAACGAAAATAATGTTATGGTTAGGAGTCATCACAACATGAGGAGCTGTTGTAAAGGGTCGCGGAATTAGGAAGGTTGAGAACCACTGCTCTAAAGGCGTTGTGGATTCTAGACAAGGACTCTTCCAGGTGGCCCCAGTGGAGGACACTGGGTTCCCCACAGCGCTGGAGCGAAGCCTGCCCCGTGGGAGGACCGGCGAGCCCGCTCGGTGCCACCAGAGGTCGCACACACCTGACACATCTGCCCCGGAGCTCCGCCCGACCGCGCTTCCCCTTCTTGTCACAGGAGCTGGCGGGTGTCCGCGGGGCGTGGAATTTCGCGGTCTTCCGCACCTGCGGGCCCCGGGAGCGTGCTGGCAGGTGCGGGGGAAGAAGGCCGGAGGGACGGGGGGCTGGCCGGGGGCGGGGGTTGAGGCTGCCTGTGACGGCGACGGTGACAGCGCACTTAGGTAACACATCCTGAGGGTGGGGCGCCCGGAGCGCGGGCCGAGGAGCGGCGGGAAGCTCCCTCGGGATGTTAGGCCGCTCCTCAGAAGGTCCCGGGCCACCAGGATCGGAAGCGGGGGCCGGAAGTGAGGGGAGAGGGCTTGGCGGCCAAGGGGAAGGTGGGACACCGGGCTTTTCCGCCCTCGTCCCACCCCCTGCCCTGGGGTCTTAGCGCCTTCAACCTCAGGCTCCGCCCCCAGCCTCAAACCCCGCCCCGGCCTCAGGCTCCGCCCCAGTCTCAGACCCCGCCCCGGCCTCAGGCTCCGCTCCCAGCCTCTCCCTCTTTGCCTAGGGCTGCGCCGCCTTTTACAGGCTTCAGCCTCGCCCCTCCATCGTAGGCTCCTCTTAAACGCCTGTCTCTCCATCTTCCCTGGGCCTGGCCTCCTTCAGCCCCTCCCGCTCCGCGCCTCTGCTTCCAAGACCCCGCCTCTCCCCTCCCCGCCCCAGGCTTTATACTAGCCCCGCCCCCAGGCCTCAGACGGATTCCAGGCGCCCTCTGGTGGTGTCTGCCTGCCAATCCTCCTTTCCTAGGACTCCGTCTACAACTGTCCTAGATCTCCGGGAGTGCTTTCTCAGTTGGAGCTGAGCAGAAGCTCTGGCCCTGAGGAGGAGAGCCGGGAGGTCTCGGGGTGAGGAACACTGTTATAGTCCATTTGCGGTGTGAGCTGTGCTCTGAGTTCCTCAGAGTTACGGAGAACCCAGTCCATCTCACAGCTCTGAAGAGTTGCAGAGCTTCTGGGAGCCCGCTGTGCACTCCATCAGAGAACGGGGCAGACAGGCTCAAGGCTCAAATTATGGATAGGGTTCTTGTCCTAAATCAGCAGGGTGGGGAATTTGGGACGGGAGCAAGTTCTGGTCGATGGAAAAGAGGGGGAAGTTTCTCGACATCAGGGGAATTTAAAAAACATGTATTGTCTTCAATTCTGTACGCCAGCCGTGTTTGGGAACTGAGTATTAAAAACGACTTTGTTTTCATCGCGTTTGAATCTATTTTTATATCCAGCACTGTCGAGCTCTCAGGTGGGATCCGTGGGATTCTATGAGCTCAGCCCTGAGCCTCTCCTATTTTCCTGACGATGGGCTGAATGGGATGGTGGAGTGTGGAGACAGTTTATCTGCCTGTCCCAAAGTCCTGGTTCCTCCTACATTTCCTCAGTTCTGGCTGCAACTATGACAGGAACTGAAGAAAAACCCAAAAGAGAAAACAAAGCAAACGAGTGGTGATGAGCACACTTGTAATCCCAACACCTAGAAGCTGGACCGCCAGTCTCAGGAGGTTCAAGGTCAGCTACGGTGACTTTAGTGGTGCGCACACCTGTAATCCCAACACTTAGAAGCTGGACCACCAGTCTCAGGAGGTTCAAAGTCAGCTACATTGACTTTGGTGGTGCGCACACTTGTAATCCCAACACTTAGAAGCTGGACCACCAGTCTCAGGAGGTTCAAAGTCAGCTACAGTGACTTTGGTGGTGCGCACACCTGTAATCCCAACACTTAGAAGCTGGACCACCAGTCTCAGGAGGTTCAAGGTCAGCTACAGTGACTTTGGTGGTGCGCACACTTGTAATCCCAACACCTAGAAGCTGGACCGCCAGTCTTAGGAGGTTCAAGGTCAGCTACGGTGACTTTGGTGGTGCGCACACCTGTAATCCCAACACTTAGAAGCTGGACCACCAGTCTCAGGAGGTTCAAAGTCAGCTACAGTGACTTTGGTGGTGCGCACACCTGTAATCCCAACACTTAGAAGCTGGACCACCAGTCTCAGGAGGTTCAAGGTCAGATACAGTGACTTTGGTGGTGCGCACACTTGTAATCCCAACACCTAGAAGCTGGACCGCCAGTCTCAGGAGGTTCAAGGTCAGCTACAGTGACTTTGGTGGTGCGCACACCTGTAATCCCAACACTTAGAAGCTGGACCACCAGTCTCAGGAGGTTCAAGGTCAGCTACAGTGACTTTGGTGGTACGCACACCTGTAATCCCAACACTTAGAAGCTGGACCACCAGTCTCAGGAGGTTCAAGGTCAGATACAGTGACTTTGGTGGTGTGCACACCTGTAATCCCAACACTTAGAAGCTGGACCACCAGTCTCAGGAGGTTCAAGGTCAGCTACAGTGACTTTGAGGCTGACCTGGGCTACATTAAGACCCCGTCCAAGAAAGAGAAAGGGGAGAATAAAGATGCCAGCCAGACTTAGGCTTCCGAGTTTGGCCCTTTGACAAACAACCTGAAAGAAACTGAAGGCAGAAAGGTGACATTTTGGCAGTGGGGACTGAAAATGAGGCAAGAATGGATTCTTCTGGAACTGTAAGCAAGCCCCCAGTTAGAGGCTTGCTTTCTTAAACCGCCTTTGTTGTGATGTCTCTTCTCAGTAAGAGCACAGTAGTATGTCCCCCACCCCCACCCCGACCTGGAAGACTAGACCCTGCTGGAGATGGGGTGGTGGGTGAGGGAAAGGTGGCTTTGACAGTCTCCCATCGGTTTCGTTTTTCTGATGGAACTCTATCCTGATCTTTTAGCATTTTGCAGATCCTCTGCGTAAGACCTCCCACTTAACTCCCTGTCTGCCCACCTCGGTCCATGTTCCCATCTGGATTACTCTTTTCCATTGCTCTTGACTAAACGCCTGCCGGGGTTTCAGAGGGCAGCTCCCACCAGGGAAGACAGTGGCTGGAGATGCTGTCTGAGGTGGTGAGAGCCTGAGGCCGCTCATTCACACCCCAGGTGGATCAGCAAGCAGAGAACAGGACCCAAAGCAGGCCTGAGTATACTAACCTGCAAGGCCTGCCCTGGGTGGTCTGCATTTGCCAGCGAGGCCCATGTCCCCAAACAGTGCCACCAGCTGAGGATCAAACACTCAGAAACAGAGCCTGTTGGGGGCCATTGCACATTTACATCATAACACCAGCCTTCTAGTACTTTCCATATTCAGTTTCTCTGTGTTGGGCTTTGGTCCCGTTTAGTCATGGCTTGAGTGCTCCTAGGAAGAAATTGGACCTGATAGATGAGTGAGGTATATCTGATGAAGATTCATCGTTGGTCCATGCCTGTGGATGGTGCCAACTCTAGGTTGAATGTATGTTAAATATAATTTTAAAAGGGGAAATAATGCAAGTCGGTTCATGAAAAGAAGTTGGCATATAATTCCCTTCCAAGAATGAAAGAGAAGGTTCATTAGGAGAAAGGGTCTTGAGGTCAGGCTGCGGCCTTGAACTGGGAGAACATTCGAAAGACTATAGCAGCGTTTGAAATGGATGGACTGAAGCCTCTCTTTAAAACCTGGAGGGAAACCTCATTGAGAGGGCACAAAAGCCAGGAGGCAAGAAAATCACCATCCAGAAGATGACAGTGTAGGTGTGGATGTACAGGCCCAGGCCAGAGCAGCCTCCAGAGAAATCCTCAACGAGAGAGATACCCCACTTCTATAACCTGTCAGGGTATCTGGACCTTTTACATAATGTGTCTTAGTTCAGCATCACACACGTGACAGTGACTTCTATAACCTGTCAGGGTAGCTGGACAATCTGCATCATGTGACTTAGTTCAACATCACACACATGACAGTGACTTCTATAACCTGTCAAGGTAGCTGGGCAATCTACGTCATGTGACTTAGCTCAACATCACACATGTGATAGTAAGCATAGGAGAGTCAGATCCTGATTAGGGCCATAAACTAGGAGCTGTAAAAGCACAGCACGGCACGGCACAGCACAACACGGCACGGCACAGCACTTTGCTTTCTATTGGGGAATTTAGTGGCAAGGGTGATGATCTGATCCCCCTACTCCCAGGCTGAGGGATTTGTTTCTTAAGAGCAATCATTGTTTTAAAGGGGCAAGCCTCTAACAATATGGCTATAACCTCCAGGTTATAGTATATTTTAATTTAATTTTAATTCAAATGACTGTAAAAGGTAGAGAAATGTAATTTTAAAAAATGTATTTATTTTTATTTTATGTACACTGGTATTTTGCCTACAGGTAATGTTTGTGCAAGGGCAGCAGATCCCAGAAGTTCCAGACAGCTATGAGCAGCCATGTGGGTGCTGGGAATTGAACCTGGGTCCTCTGGAAGAGCAGCCAGTGCTCCTAACCGCTGAGCCATCTCTCCAGCTCCTGAGAAATGTAATTAGTTTTACCATTCAGTTTCTCAACTAAAACTTCGAGGAAAGGGGCACAGTTTTATCTTTTCAAAAGAGCCGTTCTTTGGAAATGCCTCTCCTCTGAAAGGCTGTCAGAGAACAATATCAGGATTCACTCGACATGCTTGACCAGCACGCTTGATCCCTAACTCTTGTGGTTTCGCCTGTTTGCCTCAGCCAATAGGTAATGTGTGTGACCGATACCAGCACAAGTGACCTGCTCTTGGCTAGTCACAGTGACTGGATGCTTAGATTTGCAATGACTGCTGATGTCATTACCATCCTCACGCCACCTTTGTGCTTCAGACACTTTGATCCCCTGCTAATTTTCCTATCCCAGCAGCCCTTCACACAGGGAAGGTAAAATTTAGGAAGGGAAAGAAATATGCCTAGAATATTATTGTATCTGGGTTGACAAAAATTCCGGATCATGATGAGACCATTTATCTTCACTTACAGAGTTTTCAGGACATATATAATAATTTAAAGATTGAATTATAGTCTATAACCTTTCTTTTAAATCTTGTACAGACCTTTAACAAAGCGGCATTTGGAAACGAATTGAGTTCTAGAGGGAACTTCTTGGCAGGTAAGAATATTTCTTAAATGAAGAAAAACTGGATCTTATTCCTTGCCTAGAAGATGTAAAGCCCCTGCCAGTGCTTTTTAAAAATTGACATTTAAAAGCTGAACTTTTGCACCTCCTTGGTCTCGGGTGTGTGTCTACTCACCAGGAAGACAACTAGTGCGCATGCCTAGTCTGCCTTGAAGATCACTCTGCAAACGAGTCAAAAGCCTTTCCCTCATTTGTGTCATTGGAGTATCGTCATCCTCACCGCCATTCCCCTCTCATCCGCTCCCTGCTTCCACTGAAGCCTTTCTCCGCCCCATCAAGCCTTACCTTTCTGGAGCACCGGCAACTTGTCAGTGCCTACACCACTGAAGAAAGTGACATCTCCTTTCCCACCCAACCACCAATTGCCAGGAGTCCTTGGGGACTAGTGTGGCTCGTGAGCCCCTTTGAATGACTTTTTTTTTTTTAAAAAAAATCTATTTATTTAACGTTCTCTGCCTGCATGTATGTCTGCAGGCCAGAAGAAGGCACCAGATCTCATTACAGATGGTTGTGAGCCACCATATGGTTGCTGGGAATTGAACTCAGGACCTCTGGAAGAGGAGGCAGTGCTCTTAACCTCTGAGCCATCTCTCTAGCCTCTTGAATGATTTCTTAATGAGAATATTTTTTTCTCTTGAGTAGTTGTTTTAGCCCATTTTTGTTATATCTGAATATAACAGACTGGGTAGTTTCTGTTTGTTTATTTAGTTCTGAGACATTGTCTCTCCTTGTACTTTTGGCTGTCCTGGAGATCTCCTTGTAGTGTCCTAAGACTCACAGAGATCCACCAGCCACTACTTTCTGAGTGTTGGGGTTAAAGGCTTGTGCCACTATGCCCAGCTGACTGGTTAATTTTTAAAGAATAGAAAGAACCCAATTTAGATTCCATATGTAAGAGTTCTTGCCATGTTTTATTTTCTGTCTGTCTGGCTTCATTTACCATAATATCTGAAGTTTGTTTTTCAAGACAGGGTTCTCTGTGTAACCCTGACTGCCCTGGAATTCACTCTGTAGATCAGGCCGGCCTCGAACTCAGAGATCCATAAGCCTCTGCCTCCTGAGTGCTGGGATTAAAGGCATGTGCCACCACCGCTTGGCACATTGCTGGTATTTTAACATAGAAAGAACCTTTCTTATGCTCAGGGGGTACTAGCTTGGTTTAAGCACTCTGGCTTTTCTGGAGGAAGTGCTAGACTCAGAGGGACGTTCACCCTCACCTCCTATGATCTGTTAAATGGAGGAGACTATCTACTAGTTTAACGTTTAAAAGCCCCTAAGACTACCAACCTAGCATTGCATGTGCAGTGTGCTGTGCGCACACAGGAAGACCTAAAGACCTTTTGCTGTAGTGGAGACTGCCCTTTCGGCTTAAGAACTTAAAGTTGGTAACATACAGATGCGAAACATCTTCTGCCCCCCAGTGGTTAAAAATAATTTTGCAATGTTGCTTCCACTTCACTGTTTCAAATTACAAAGGGAAAAGACACAATTATTTTTGAAAGTGTGAAAACTGTGTGATGCATTGCCATAGCTAATTACTTTTATTGCATATTTTTACAATGGAGGAACAATAAATTCTGCTTTATTAACCACACTGTACCAGTGCCTAGAAATCTGGGCAAGAAGTAAAATCAATTTTGTGATATTTTCCCTTCAGGATTAAAATAATGTTTTTCGATTTCTACAAAGAGACTGTTAATTTGACGCCAATCTAGTTATAATTTAGTTCCATTCCTGATTCGAATAGTGATTTTCCTGTTTGGCTCCCTTCATATTTCAGTTCCTAGATTGAGGATGAGAATATGGGTAATAATTCTTTCTATTTCCTTTAGCTCCATTTAGGATGATAGGCATCACATTCATTGTATGCCGTGAGGGGAGAATGCCAGGATGCATTCTGTGTGGAATGCTCTCAGTGGTTGTCTTTGGGCATCTTGTGGGCTAGTTGTTAATGCAGAGTCTCAGAAATCAAGCGCAAAGTTTTTCATTTTAATTGACTTCAACATGAAGCAGATGGGAAGTAATGCAATGAGCCTTTGGGCAGAATGCAGACGGGTGGGTTCTCAAGTTCAAGGGAGAGTGTTGTGAAATGGGGCACGAGCGAACATGGCTTTCATTTCTTAAGGGAATTGAACTAATCAGACTCCTCATTGTCATGGCCATCCTGAAAGGTCTCCTCATAGCCAACTGCTCCCAGAAAGCTGTGCTCTCCCGGGTATTTCCTTACCAGCTGGGAGCTGGGACCCAGGTCTGCTGAGTATGTCAAGAGCTATGAGTGACTAAAAGGGGAGAAACAATATTGACAACATAGCCTCCTTCAAGACATGCTTAAAGACAGTGAAAGGGAAATATTTAGGTGGAAAGTGCTAACATTTTTGGATGATGGAGGACAATAGAGTCCAGGCCTTTTGAAAACCATCAACCTTCTTGTTTTCATGGGATGATTGTTAGTTTGTTAGTTTTTTAAATTTATTTTGCATTCGCTCATATTGTATCAGCATGCATATAAAGAATAGAATCAGACTTCAGAAAAAGACTAGTGAAATATACTTAATCTATATATTGAATTGTAAACTTATAGGAGGTTAAGATGCTAAATGTTATGTTATATGGATATTTTTCACAATAAAAATTTATTTCAAAAGGCAAGCAAAATCCTCCCAATTTATTTATTTACTTTATTTATTTATTTTGTATACTCTGCCTGCACATGTACCTGCAGGCCAGAAGAGGGCACCAGATTTCATTATGGATGGTTCTGAGCCACCATGTGTTTGCTGGGAATTGAACTCAGGACCTCTGGAAGAGCAGCCAGTGCTTTTAATCTCCAAGCCATTTCTTCAGCCCCCAGAAACACCCTCAGTTTATAGAACACAACAGTGAATGAAGCATGCACCATCTGATAAGCAGTCCAGGTGCTGCATCAGCTAATAAACGGGAAGTTGGTGTGGATTGGGAATAATGAAGAGGGAAGGTGCTTGCTGGGTAATCTTTCCTAACGGAATCCTCCTGAACTTAGAGCTATAGCCGTCCGATGGCCTAAGGACAGATGGGTCCTGAAATGCTGGAGGCTATTACAGGAGGTAACAAGTCAGGTGTTTGTTTTTCACTCCACTAAACAAGTTTGTTTGACCCATCTGCTCCGGATGTACTTGATGTGTGGGCAGGAGGTTCACAGGCAGGAAATATGCCAGGATGTATGCTTGCCCCCGATCCGGCCTGATGGGAAATAGTTTAGCTGCTGTAAAACTTGATTTGCACCCTGGCCATCCACCTGGCCAGTATCTAATTAAAGCTTGCTACAAATTTGGCTTTAAATCATGAGAGTGGTCTTAATTTCTACCAGTGGGATTAATAGCACCAGCTCAGGACTTTTTTTTTCCATACATTTTTGTGTGAGAAGAAAGAAGTCTTTCTTGGTTAGAACAGTATTATTTAGGGTTTCTGTTACATGCTCCTGTATCCAAATTTGACCTGTCTCCAGGGATTTTGGTTGATAGGAAACAGGCTTCCCTGATGAAGGAATTTACACAGACACAGGTACAAAGGCCAGGGTTTTCAGAAGCTAGCTTGCAGCTTGGTTCTCCCACTATGCAGTGTGGTAACTTCCTGTGATAACTTCTAAAGGAGGGGACCGTGTGATGTCCCAAGCACATCTTTAAGAAGGTTAAAAAACAAAAAGCACACAGGACATAGGGGCCAGGATATTCACTTTCTGGCCTATTCCATTTCCTTGGTCACGGGTAGGTGAGCATCGGTCTTTCATTTTTCTCATGAGGAATTGCCCAGAATCAGGACACTTTTTCATTTTTTTACTATTTTCTGAGGTCATTGTCATAGTATGATGTATGGAATGTGGTGCTGAGACCACGCAGAAAAATCACTTCCGTGAAGATCATCGTTGTATCAGATGGGCCCAGGCCCAGCTTTCCCTGAAGCCCTCTACGCTAGAAGAAGAATCTGTCGCCATGATTCTTTTTGGGATCAAAATCTCTCCTGATAGGGCCGGAGAGAAGGTGCAGTGGTTATGAGCGCTTGTTCTTGCAGATGGTCTGGGTTCTTCTGATTTCCACGGGTACCAGGGATATGCATGGCACACATACATACAACCAAAATGCTCATACTTAAAATAAAAAGATCTCTATGAAGTTTCCAAAAACTCTGCACTCTCTAGGAAAATCTGGGCCCTGCTAAGGCATCAGATCAAGTACCCTCCTAGCAGCAGTGAGTGCTCCTTCCTAGGAGCCAGTCCTCCGCACTGCAGGAGGTCAAAGGTGAAGCCAAACATCAACATCCAATAGCTGTAAAAGTCTCAGAGCAGATAACTAACTATAAGATGCGGTTGGAAGTTAGTTACACTGAGTCTAGATCCCTCCCTCATGCAGAGATAGAAAGGAGAACACTTAGGTTTGTTGAAAGTTTTGTTTTTTTTCCCCCAAGGGAGTCCCTACCTACTTTGCTATCAATTCCTCCTACCTGAGCCTTTTCTTCCCTTTGTTGAGAAAATGTGTTTCGTGTGGTTTAGAGATACAAAGACTCCAAAAGTTAAAGGCCTGGAGAGCAGGTAAGAGTCACCTTGAAATCCTGCTTAAGTTGGGAGGGTGAGCTGGGCCTGGCAAGCTGTGGCAAGCTGTGGGCTTCCTGAGAGAAGGTGACTTAAGCCCTTCCTACTCAGGGGTCCCAGAGGAGAAATGGTGTGTGTGGAGTGGGAACCCAGGCTCCAGGACTCCGCCTAGGGCAGCCTGGAAAGATGCATAGAAAAATTATGGTTGAGTATATTTGTAGAGTAAAATGAGATGTTATTGTTTTTTATAAGGTGGAAATAATAAATCAAGTTAATTAAGCCAATTAAAAAGGCCAAAGAGGGCTGGAGAGATGACTCCATGGTTAAGAGCACTTGCTACTCTTCAAAGCACCCAGGTTCGATTCCCAGCACCTACATGGTGGCTCAAAACAGTAACTCCACTTCCAGGGCATCTGATGTCCTCTTCTGGCCTCTGTCAATGTCAGGCATGCATGTTGTACATAGACATACATGTAGGCAAAACACCCATATAAAATAAAAAATAATAACGATAATAGCAGACAAATATTGTGGGAAATTTATACACTGTGAAAATGTATGGCTGTGATTGTTGTAATAAAAGCTGAATGGCCAGTAGCTAGAAAATGTAAGGCAGGACTTTGGGGGACAGAGAGGACTCTGGGAAGAAAGCTGGAGTGTCAAAGTAGACATGGAGAGGAGACAGGAAGTGCAAGATGAAAGAGAGGTAATGACACGTGGCAGAACATGGATTAAAAATATGGGTTAATTTAAGTTCTAAGAGCTAGTTGAGACAAACCTAAGCTAAAGGCCAAGCTTTCATTAATTAATAATAAGTCTCTAGGTCATTATTTGTGGATTGGCTGCCCAAAGATAGTTCGACAAGAAAGCTTGCTACAGACTGACTTTTTTGTTCTTTTCTTCTTCCTTCCTTTCTTCCTTCCTTCCTTCCTTCCTTCCTTCCTTCCTTCCTTCCTTCCTTCCTTCCTTCCTTTCTTCTTTCTTTCTTTTTTTTTTTTGAGACAGGGTTTCTCAGTAGCTTTGGATTCTGTCTTGGAACTAGCTTTTGTAGACCAGACTAGCCTCAAACTCACAGAGATCTGCCTGCCTCTGCCTTCGGATCATCCTGGCTCTCAGAGTCCACATGGTGCTGTATAGCAGGAAGGAGAACCGCAGCCTTGAGTCTCTCAAGCCTCAGTGTTGCTCATGGGGTCTATGTCTGTGTCTGCGTCTGTGTGTGTGTGTGTGGGGGGGGGCGGGGCATTGTAAGACTTCCGGGCAATTCCCTGGGACACTGAAGCGCCATAGAAACCTTTCCTGTTCTCCTGTGACCGGTGTATGCACCATGTTTTTACTGGAAAGGTACCCAGGCCTTTCTTTCTGGCAATAGGAGGGTATAGGAGAACAAATGAGAAGCTGTAGGAAGAAAGCGAGCAGCAGCTAGGCCCCCAGCTTGGTGACTTAGGCAGTGTGGAAGCCTGGTGCTGCCTCCTGAAAAATTCACTGGAGAAACTGCAACCTCACACAGCTGGATGAGCATCTGGCACCCTGGATTCCCTTCACTCTCTGTCCACCCGAACACTCTGGAGAACGGGACAGACTGTTTCCCAGGTTACCATGTTTCCTCCCACCACACCGCCACTGAGGCAGTTTCCCATCAAATCAGAGGCTTACATTTTTAAATGAAGTGCTAAGGGATGCATTAGAGGTGAGTTTCCAGATATAGATACAAGGACATTGAACGCGTCCCCTAGCATGGTCTCCCTTTAATCCAGCTATGATCTCAGGGTTCCTCTGTCCTATAAAATTACACAGAGAGCTAGCTGTCTGGCTTTAATTCTAGTCTGTCACAGACTCCCTAACAGTGACACGGAGAAATCATTTTAAAACATGTTCACAAGTGATTTGTTACTTGGTCCACTTCCTTGTCAATCATCAGTTTTCCCATATTATCTGTCAGGTGATCCTTCTATTTAATTTTTTAACAAGTGTAATTGTGCACATGATTTTATGTTGTGTCTAATTTGGAAGAATCCCCATGTCGTACAGAGGTGTGTGTTTGTACAAGACATATTTTTCCTTTTTTGAGTAGGATTTTCTCCTTGTGTGAGAGCAGCGAGGGGAGACGCAACCTCCTCTCATCTGTATTGCTGGCAATGCAGCCCAGGCTTGACCTCCGAGGGCGTCAGACTGTTTGATGGGGCTCTGCAGACCTGAGGGTATGGACTGCAGAAACAGACCCAAGGAGCTGGGCAGGGGCTCTGCCCAGGGGTGTCCTAGCCAGGCCTCCTAGGTTCAGGGGAGAACAGGAGCTGGCAGGGAGCCAAGGCTGATTGCATCTCTGCAAGCTTGGGAGGGTTTTCTTCAAATAAATATAGAAAAGAGCTCCCCCCTCCCGCAGCTCCACACCCGTAATCTCAGTGGCTGGATGTCTGAGCTGGAGGTGGAGGTGGGTCTTGGAGAGTAAACGCTGGGCTCAGCAGTCTCCTACAGACCCAGTGAGACAGAGGCAAGAAGTGCTCAATGCTGGGTGGGAGCATGGGGAGGAAGGGACATGCTCATGATTTTATAATGTGTGATCATGTAGGTCAGTTTCTCTCTCATTCTCTTTTTCTCCCTCCTTCAGTGGTTCCCTCCCTTCCTCTCTCTTCTCCTCCCTCTCCTCCCCCTTCCTCCCTTCTCTTCTCCTCCCTTCCTCCCTCTCTCTTCCCCTCCTTCTCCTCCAGCCTTCCTTCCCTCCCTCCTTCTCTCTTCTCTCCTTTTCTCCCTCCTTTCCTCCCTCTCTTCTCCATCCTCCCTCCCGTTCTACTTCCTTCCCTCCCCCTTTGCTCCTTTCCCTCCCTCCCTTCTTCCTTCCCCCCTCATTAGACAGAGGCATCTTTATTTGCAATATTGTTTTATTCTGATAAAAGTTACTTCAACTTTACATTACAAACATTCTTGACTTAGTTAATAACCGTCAGCATAACCTGTACTGACAGGAAAAACTGGTGCTCTTCCTTGTCAACACCACAGAGCTGCCTAGGCTACAGGTCACAGCTTCATAGCATCTTCAAGGATGGGATCCAGGTTTCCTATTTTTCGTGTTTCCCTTCTGCATCTTCTGTTTCCGTGAATGCTTGTCTCCTTAAATATAACAGGAGAGAGTGTTTTCATCTGTTAGAGCACTAGCAAGCAAGGTACATAAAGATACAGGTACATAAAGATACCTGGGTGTGCAGGTACACTAGTTTCAGCAGTTGGGAAGCAGAGGCAGGAGGATCTCTGTGAGTGTGAGCCCAGCATGGTCTATAGCCAGTTCCAGACCAGTCAGATCTACACAGTGAGATGACGTTTCAAAGGAGAAAACCATCTTAGGATTACTTAGTTAAGCTTTAGCTATAGTGGGTTTCAGTCGAAATGAATGAGATCCTGGTGGATTTTGAATTTGTGATGGGCACTTATCATTGACTTGGCTGTCCAAGTCTATCTCATATTATAAACAGGGCTTCAGCAAAAATGGCAGCAATCCTCCGTCTCCCAATGACTGAGGCCCCAACCCACGTCTGGGCCCCATTTGTTTGTGTTTTGTTCACCCTCTACCCTCTGCCCTTGCCCCAACCTCTTTCCTTGCTTTTGGTCCTGCAAAAGGGATTCCAGCTCTCTCTGGCTCGCCTTGCTTCATGGCCTTCACTTCCACTCAGCCTTTAGTTTGGAAATGACCCCTGTCCTCCCCACAGTCTGCACATTCAGAGGCACGGGGTTCTCTCTCATGGATGCAAGCCTTTAGTTTGGAAATGACCCCTGTCCTCCCCACAGTCTGCACATTCAGAGGCATGGGGTTCTCTCTCATGGATGCACTTTCATAATGCTGCCCTTAAAACAGTCATTCACTCTCCCCAATACCCAGCGCTTACTAGGGGCAGTCACAGGTCTAGGCCCTAGGACTATGGCAGCAGATTAAATGGTGGGATTTATAGAAATGAAAGTCTATCCTAAACATCTAAGTCAGAAGGCAGTAAGTTTTTTGGGAACAGTAGATGAAATGCCCCTCTGACAGAGTCTGCAGCCCCACCTCCCTAAAAAAAAAAGACTTTAAAAAAATATATATAGTCACTATTAGAAATAACATTTTCTAATCTTATATAGTAACTGATACTCTGATTTATACATAGTGGATAGCAAATATTTGTTAATTAGTACAAGAATGGTCGCAGGAGGATTCATTTATAAAACGAGATGCAGAGCACCTGCCTGGCCAGCATGGCAGTAGCTCCGTGGCAGAGCACCTGCCTGGCATCCGTAAGGCCCACATTCCATCTCCCACACCATCCCGATGTAGTTGGGGAGAGGAGAAATCCCTGCACTTGCCCTCTGATGATGGTGTGAGCTGGAACATTGAACAACATGTCAGAGCCTAAATCTGCAATCCTGTCGTTGCACTTAGTGTGTGGCCTACAGAGTTGCCAGCCTGATGGCAGCATGTGACCCGTCTTCCTACACCTGTCCTTGAAGAGCTCAGGATGTACAGATGTTTCCTTACTTGGGTGTTGTCTTTGTCCCTCTGACAAGCTGGCTTTTTTAGCACTCCGCAGCGACACCACGGGGTACACATTGCCGGTTCTCTGACCGTGGAGCTGGCCGGCGTTCCTGCACTTACCTCGGTTGCTTCCCACCAGGACTCTGGATTTCTTGATGCTGGCAAGTCATGGCGTGGAGCAGCTCACTGGCAGCCAGTGGATGCAGGGATCTCTGTAGCCAGCGACTCAGTGTCTTGGGGATGCTTCGGGCTGTTGTTCTCCCAAACCTTTGGGGCAGGCTGGGAACGTGATTCAAGATCCCTGCCTCCACGTTGGCCCAAGCCCTGGGGCTTCTCCCCTCTTCCGTGGTCCTCCCAAATCTCAGGGGCAGGTTGGCTGCCGAATGGGGCACTTTGTTGGCAGGGGCTGGACTCATCTTAATAACATTCTTTGCCCCCAAATCTTTTAGTTCTTGAAAACTGACACTTCTTTCCTTTTCCCCTTTTGGGATTCCTCTAGGCTATAATTAGAAACGGCAATTAAAATAACTTATTATTATTACAAGCCATAGATTAAATCCTAAATTAACTTAAATCCAGACTTTAATCTGCAGACTTGCTGTAGCTATAAACAAAGTTTGTGTTTCTATATGCAGAATTTTTAAATAAATAATTTGTATTACGCTTCTTAAAGCAATCTAGTTTCTCTGTCCCTTGACTATTGTAAGACAACTATAAAATATTAATAAAAATATACATAGTGAGAGCAGCAGTATGTTCAAGCAGCAGGAATGTAATGAAGTATTGAAATGAGGCGAACATTTATTTTATTGCAGTTATTTTCTTTCAGGTTTTTGATTCATATTGTTTATGGAATATTTTATAGGTTTAGATTACGACTTTGGAGAACACTATTCCCTTTACACGCAGTGTGTTTCGCCTCTCTCTTTAAAGGTCAAATGACACACAGAATTGTTTCTAGCCTGGCCAGGGCATGGCTCTAGGCAGTCCCATTGAGTTTCTTTCTTTACTCTGTCATATTCCAAGTCCCACTCTAAAACCATGTTTCAAAAAAACCAGTTGCATTTTAATTAGACTACAATTTACATTTTTAGTGACAAGCCCGACTTTGTGCGTGAGTTACTACATCCAGGAAATCTACTCACTGGGCTCATATAAAGCGCAGTGAATATTTAGTTAGACTTGGTTCTACCTTGAACATTGAACCACATTTAAAAATGTAATCATTACTTTCTGCTTATAATCTGAGTGATAATACTAACCAGAAACTTTGCAGAACATATAAACACCCAGAATAAATATAACTCCTAGTTCCCTGATGTAGGGCTGGACAGCTTAACTAGATTTAAAGATACCACAGACTTACCAGCTTGTAATTGCTAAGGAGAAAACACAAGCTGTGCTTGTCATGCAAGCTTCCAGCTGAAAAGCATCCAGATCTTATTTATTTCTAAAGCTCTCTGCTACAAGCATGCATCTTTGAGTCAACTGATATGGATCAATTCACCTTTTCTTTGCTAAGTATCCCATGCTGGGTACAGTTAGTGTCATTGGAGAGGTCAGGTTGGTTGCTATTAAAGTGGCGTCATATATTGTCACAGAACAGCTGAAGTGTGACAGAAAGCCCAAATCAAAAATAAAACAAATCAGTTACCTTAGTATGTCTATACAGAATGTCTGTTATATTGGTGTGTACATATAGACTGTCAGTTATATTAGTGTGGATGCTTATAATGTTCATTGTATTAGGTAGATTTTAAGACTTACCTGGAGATATTTGTCACCCTTTTCTTGGCTGTGAAAATGGGGCATCATTAATTCATCTGTACAGAAGATGTTTGGTGTTAGTAAGCTTAAAGTGGCTAAAGTCAACAAAATGAATCGTTTTGAAGAAATAATTTCCATTTTCTCTAAATCCACAATTGAGTTAGTATGTTCAGCCTGGTGCCTATGAGCCTGTGAGACGGGAACTCTCGGTGTTTTTATACTGCAACAGATGAATTCCACACATTGCAAGTAGTAATATTAATTAGAGTGTGTAACTGAAATATGCATGTAAGGAATGTGCCCAATCCATTCTAGGGGGACGGCAATGTTTGTGTTTGCAGATCCATCGACTTTGAAAAGAATTTTCCTCATTATGCAGGCCCTCCTAATTAGGAAAGATTGGGGCAACAGTCATTAGGATTCCGAACAAACAGGATGTTTTATTTCTCTGAGCTTAAACAAGAAATCTTTTGTTTTTGATGCTTTTGTTAGTTTCTGAGCGATGCTTTAAAAGGAAAAGAGAAAGGATTCCATACACGCTGGCTGTGCTTTGAAAGCATTCGGACAAAAGAGTGAGGCGTAATGTTTTCAAAATGTCAGATAAAATTAAGAATGTGAAAAAAGTTGTAAGCCACGTAGTACCCCAATAAAATGCCATGAATTAATTAGTTTTGTTAAATGTTGTTCCCTTATCACAAAGTTTCAAGAGTAAATGTCAGCCGTCAGGAGGATGAGCAGCAGAGAAAATGTTCAGTTAGGCGTTCCGGGAGGCGGTTCGGCCACTTTGTGATTTGCCCTAAGGGTTTAATTTGGCAATTGTGTATAAATCACCAGGATTTTATTTCTATAAAGACTCCACATCCTACCTTCCTGCTCACAATCCACAAGGTAAAGCATCTAGCAAGGGGATGAGTTAGTCACACATGTGCCCTGTTTGTTGCTCCCAGGGCCCATATTATTTAGGTAATCTCACTTTGCCGCAGGCATACTGACATCATGGCATTAAGAGAGAATTTATCGAAATAAATGTATATTTGCTGAAATGCCACAGAGAGTCCCTTTTGGAATAGCTGACTGGTATTCTGAAAGACTTGCCTTATCACAAGACCCACTGCTCCAGAGAGGCCAGTACGGGTCTTGTCAGCCCTTCTGTACTTCTGAGAGAACTAGACCTCACATGGAGATCCGTCCACTTCCAGACAGAGACACTTTGCGCTCTCTCTCTCTCTCTCTCTCTCTCTCTCTCTCTCTCTCTCTCTCTCTCTCTCTCTCTCCCCTTCCTCTAACCTCTGGACATAACTTGAGGCCAGGGGACGGAAGAAGTGAAGACCTTTCTCTGTCTTGAAGGATAACAGCAAGCCAGGAAGTTGGAAAGCATCAGGAGGTAAACTGGCCTTAATACCACACTCTCCTGTGACCTCCTGAGGCAGTTGACTTTGCCGGCTTCATTTGTTTTGGTCTGTGGTAGCCAAGAGTCCCCACACTAGGAGGCAATTAATTCAATTCATAGTCTTGTGTTAATTTTGTAATGCTGTTATTGGATTATTTGAGTTTAATTTCCCTTAGGATTTAATATACTTCTCTTCCAAATTGTTCTTTTGTAAACTGCTGATGGAACTTCCCTTTTTGTGGTCAGGAGATCCAAACTTTTGAGAAATGGATGAAGCAAGGGACAAAATTTATTTTTATTTTTTTATTTTTTTTTGACCAAGTTCACACCCTGGAAAAAGTGGACGGCACCACCCTGCGTCTCTAAAATTTGGTTTGTGTCTAGTCCTTTTCAAAGAGTGTGGCGCTTCTGAGCAGGCCATTAGTTTTAGTGGTGTTGAGGGTATTGATCCATCAGTTGAGGTTACTCTAGTTGACATCTAGAGGGGCCCCTATGACTAACTACCTTCCGCTGCACCAGGTCAGGTCTCCATGTTTGGAATACAATTATAATAATCCTATTAAAATGGAAGTTGGCTGTTTTCTACCACCTTGTTTTTGGCTTAGCAATGAGAAGTTTAAGGAATAGAGGACCACACTATAGGACATACACAGCAGGAAACCGGGGTCGGCCTCCATGAAATATGCCGCTGCAAGCCTGCATATGGATTTAGAAGTCTGGAACTTCTCGGTGAGCTATCCAGACACACAAGGTGCATTTGTTTCCTGCTGGCTTGTGCTATTCATGTGCATGCCTTACCTTTAAGTTCTATTTAAAGATTAAAACAATTTTGTGTGTGTGCGCTCATGCCGTGGCTCATGTGTGGTGGTCAGAGGACACCTCGGCTGCCGTCAGTTTTTTGCTTTTCCTGTCTAGGTCCTGGGGACCCCACTCCTTCACCCACTGACCCATTCGCCCACCCCAGATGATTAATTTTAAAGGGGAAAGGGCATACACTAGAGGCGAAACAGACTATCTAGGGAGAAAGCAAACCGCCCAGGATCCAGGTCATATTGGAGAAGCTATGGATGACAGAGAAATTTGCCACTGTCTCCAGGTCAGTGCTTGTCCATGCCACAAGTGTGAGACAGTCTCAGTACAGCTGAAAACCTGGGCTCTCTGTGACACTCCTGGGATTTGATGGAGGTGTGCACCATGGTGTCCCTCACAGGCACCAAAGGCAGCCATGTACGAGAGAACAAAGAAGCAAGTGACCGTGAAGCCAGAGTCCTTTCTAGCACAGTGTGCCTCCTTCAGGAGAGAGATGCTTACTCCTTACTGGGTCGGCTCCACGGCCTTATGTCACGTGCTG
This sequence comes from Microtus pennsylvanicus, assembly GCF_037038515.1. NCBI lineage: Eukaryota > Metazoa > Chordata > Mammalia > Rodentia > Cricetidae > Microtus > Microtus pennsylvanicus. The sequence continues at coordinate 8,637,820 of NC_134599.1, forward strand.
AAAGATGGTTTGGAGCTGGGACACCATCAGTAACTTAGACATTCACTACCACTGATCCAGTTATCTACGCCAGAATCTCCCGTGACATCCCTGGCTAGCCCCTCCCATTAGCTCCCACAACGCACTCTAAAGCTCATTATGTTGTTTCTGGATTTGAACATTATACTCGATAGTAGACGATATTTTGAAATATCATCATATGTCATAAACCGTTCTAAGTACTTTTTGAAGTTACTTTCTCAATAATTTCACCAGCACGAACTGAGGTTTTTTTTTTTTTTTTTTTTTCTGTCCTGTGGGAACAGCTAAGGTTCAGAAAGGGACATGGAGTTATTTATCTGGGTGTCAGAACTAGGACTGGAACTCAGGTGTGGACACTCACTGATTATTCTACTGAGGCCTGGTCTCTTCTAATGGCTAAAGAGGTTTTAAGTTTGCTAATATTTCTCCGTATCCATCACAGCCATTGTTTCCTCTTGCCTAGAATATTTACTTGCTTACGTGCAAGTGTGTGCTGGTGACAGCAGGGGCCAGAGGAATGATCAGATCCTCGGGAACCGGAGTTAGACAGTTATGAGTCAGCGTGTAAGTTTTAGGAACAGAACCTCGGGCCTCTGCAAGGGCAGCCAGTGCTCTTCCTCACTGAGCCATATTTCCAGCCCCTCCCTTTTTTCTTCTTCGATACTTGCAATGCAATCATTTATGACCTTCCTAACGCCTTCCAATGGCTTCCCATTTACCCCTAGATCACTCAGAAACCCACCCTTTATAACCTGCCTTCTGCTTGTTTTTCTGGCTTAACTCTTCTCCATCTCTGCTTGTAAGAACCCTTTCCCTTCCTCTTGCCCCCAGCCCTCGGTGTGCCTGGGGACAGAGTCTCTGTCTACTTGTCTGTCTCTTTCTCACACATAATAAGTGTTTGGGTCTCAGGGGAGCCATCACATGCTGTGAAAAGTCCCTCTTGGTGTGCAGCTTCAAGTGGCAGCTCATTTTTCTTCCCTTACCTCTGCTTGTACCAGTCTCTCTTGCCGCGATCTCCGCACCCCCAACATTCTGTAGAGCAGAGAAGGAACAGGCAAGTGCGGATCAGAGCATTTTGTCTATTGCAAGGATACTCAGAAACATTTTATTTAGAAATGAATGAATATTTTTTCATTAGTATGGAAAGCAGGTGTTAAAACTGGAGTGGTCTGTCTACCAGCTTTGGCCATTTGTTCAGTTTCCTCTTGATGATGAAAGAAAAAGCTCTTTACTAGAGCTTGACTTTGCAGCTTTTTCCTTGAAATTGGAATATGTTAATATTCTCCTGTTGGACTGTAAGACTCTCAGACTCATGCTTAGCTCATATTGGGATTCTTCCTGTTCAATCACATATGAATGAGTGCTGGGGTGTTGTCACTGAACCCAGTGCAAATTAAACAAATGCTCTGCCACTTGGCCGGACCGCCAGCCCTTTAGGCTTGTTCTGTTCGCCTTGAGAAGACCAGTGGGCTCCAAAGGATCTTGCAGAGTTGATGGGACTCTATTGTGTTCAAAGGCAAAGGCACTGCCCAGCCCCAGGGAGGGCTTCCTGACAGTGCTTCAGGCTCCCCCAGGGAGCAGCAGACTGGGGTACAAGGCTCTTTGCTTATGGTCTCTCTAGGCCTACTAGACACTTCCTGCTCTCTGGCAAGTAATAGTCCTGGGGAAAGATGATTTCTGCCAATGAGGAATGGAAGTCACCCAGCTTTAAAAGGTGCTGATCTAGCCGGGCTTCTGGTAAAGTACTTAAAGAGATTGTTCATGTGCCATGGGCTGCACATATTTTAAAACCCTATGCTGAAGGGGCATCTCACTTAACTCATGGGTGCATGCTCCCTGAAGCTGTGGGAGAGGTCTACTAGGGTGGCCAATTTTAATGTCTAAAGGTTATGGCGCCCGGTTTCTCACTCCCAACCCAGCCATTCAGTTCTGGGCCACTTGCCCTCTTTTAATGCTTACTTCTCCCCACCTAAGCTCAGTCCAGCTGCTGAGCTACACAGAAGAACTATGGGCTTTAGACTCTTACTTTGTGTTTCTAAAGTATTTTACAACCATCTGTTAACTTTCGGCCCTTTTAGAGTGGGATGGGAGGTGGTATTATGGTGTAATAATTTCACTATTATGCGTGGCAGAGAGAGAGAGGAAAAAATACCTGTCTTTGTTCCAAGTAAACGCACCATATACAAGCTGTATATAATTATTATTTAAAAAATGTAATGATAGTTCCTTTGCTTCGAGATTTATGAGTTTCTTGTTATAATGAACTTGTCATGTTTTGATTGCAAGGCTGTATTTGCGTCCCAGTCTTCTTGGTGACAGGTGACAATGCCTGGGAAGGGGCTGGGGCGAATGCGAGACAACGATTATTTCTCCACGTGCAGTGAGCGATGTCGAAATTCAACTCTAGTGAAGTAACTTAAAGAATCAATTTGTACAATGCAAGAATAGACATTAAATATTTATAAAAATTAATTCACATGATTTATTCTAGGAGAGTGAATAACTGGCTGAATCCCCATGTTGGAAGAAGATTCTTTTTTTTTTTTTGAGCAATATATTGAATAAACCTCCAGTATTAGGTCTTACAAGTAGTGGAACTTTAAAATGTAAAACAGTTTGCAGGGCTGATTAGGACATAACCTTCACAGCTCTCTTATTTGAGCTTTTACATTTTTTCAATGCTTCGTTTTATTGGCATTTTTTCCCTCTTGGGAAGAATGTGTGATTTTTACTGGCTTGGCGTGGGGTTCTTGTACCTCTTGCCAAAGACTCAAGAAAATTCAGGGTTTTTTACATGAGGGACAAAGACCAGATGCTTAGTTAAAATAACACATAGCATTACACAAATGTAGGAAATAGAAATTGTACTAGAATTATTTTGGCCTGTTTTGCTTTTGATATATTTTAAAAAAATAAGCAAGCAGCCTTCTCCATATTCCAACTTGGGCAGGATAATGTAATTTAATATTTTTTGTGTATTTGTGTATCTCTCTCTCTCTCTCTCTCTTTGTGTGTGTGTGTGTGTGTGTGTGTGTGTGCATTTACAAGCCACAGTGTATGTGTGGAGGTCAAAGGCCAACTTCCAGGAGTTGATTCTCCCCTCCCTGCTAGAGTTCTGGGGCTCAAACTGAGCTGCTCAGGCTAGCCAAGCGGGCACTTCTATCCACTGAACCATGTTGCTCGCTCTTAATCAAAGTTAGTGTGTGCCTTTCCAACATTTTGTCTTATTTATTCTTTTGGCCTTTAGAAGTGTTCTGCTCTAAATGTAGACTGTGCTGTTAAAGCAATTATTTGCTTTAATAACAAATCTGGGCTTTGAATAGTATCAGAAAGACCTAGCCTATGCCTTAGGGTATCCTTTCTCATTGCCTTAGCCAGGCTGTCTCTGGGAAGAGAATTTGTAGCTTAAACCTACATTGATGTGAGCTGTGGAGGACCTTTGCAAGCACAGCTTGCTTTTCACCTCAAGCAGACATGGACGTAAGGGCAGATGTGTAGCTAATTTGAAGATCACGACTAACGTGGATCTCATATATTTGCTTTCATCTGGATGACATGTTGGGACATGCACGTGACTGGATTTTTCTTGGCAGTAGGTGTCCTATTGATGCTATACTTCTGGTGTTGTTGGTAGGAGCTTCTGTAGAGGTCCTCGGTAGCCATGCTTGCTCGGCTCTGTCAGAGGCTGATCCAGCTTTGACCACTCTTGGGTCAATACTTGATACTTTGACTTGTTTTTCTTCTCCCAGGTCTTTGGTTTTGGTAATCCCACCGTTTCTTTGCTCTGCCTGTGAGATCCTGTGGAAACCTCACACCCAGCGGCCTCTTCAGTCACTTGGGTCATAGTGACTAGACTCCAACGTTGAAGAAGCTATTCCAAATCCCTTTAATGTTGGTCTTTTAAGATGAGGCCATGATGTACCCGAGAACCACAACATGGCAGATCTGTTGGTTGAAAGTCCGGCAATTCCATGAAAAATAAGATGCCATTTTCAGACAAATAAAAGAGCAAAACCCTAGAAAAATCCTTCAACCAAATTGTCACTATTGACTTTGGATGTACACTTAGTACATCTAAAATGTACTGTGACTTTGGGCATAATTTTAATTAAAAGAGATTTTTCTGACAATCTTCCAGATCTAGCCTGAAAGGTTTTGTATTAACTGAGGTTAAATGAACTAAGGAAATATTAATGTAATGATCATTAAAAACCTAATGGGTTTAATTTCATACTGGGTTTTAAAACTTACCAGGTTTTAGATTGGCAAGTTCAAGAGAGTGGCCATTTCCCACTTGAGAGGGTATAATCAAAAGAAAATAGATAAACTTGGGAAAGGTTTTAGTTTATGCATCTTTAGATGCACAGCCAGCTCTGTGGACAGGAATCTCTTACAAATCCAGATGTGTATGACTCAGAGCGTCTTCAGAATGGTGGGCCTTGGCGGATGAACCTCGCTACACAGAACCCTCTCTTATTGGCAGAGACAGCCAGTGACCTATGGTTTGGGAGCATCCAAAGGGATATGGATGCTAAGTGAACCATCCATCCATGCTTCATCTTCCAACCTCTCGATTAAGAGCAGTTGGAGCCCTTCCTATGTTGTCACAGACTTCAGGTTGATTTGCTTACACTCATCCTTTCAAAAGCCTTTCACATATTCTGTTCCAGGGAGACTAGGATGAAGGCCAGGAGGGATGGGGTGAGAAAGGATGGGGAAAGAAATTACCGTAGGTTCATGTTGGATCTTCTGTTTGGTTAAGCAGTTTGCAATTCTTACAAATGCTTTGTGGTTTAAAGTTTCTTATTGGCACAGCTGCGAAATGAGGCTCTCCCTTTCCTGATGGTTTATTCGGGTCTCTTGGGTTACATGTTAACAAAAATTTCAGGCAACACAAAGAGTTTATTATAAGGACCCTGGGATGCCTTATGAATGGGACTGGGGCCTGTAGAACACCTGGAGCCAAGGACTCAAATCACTATCAGGCCTTTCTCTTGAGTTCACATTTATACCCAACATCTGTTTTGTTATCTTCTCTGACTACTTTCCAAATTAAAGAAAATTACCTATGCATTTTCAACACTTTCCAAATTTACTTGGCCTCAATTTTGACCACCCCGTGAAAAAGTGCCTTACTTTTCTCGGTTCCAGATTCAAGGTATCAAGGAAGGACTCTTATTTGCCAGGTGTAGAGAAAGTATCCAATTCTGAATCAGCTTGTGACTAGGTGGAGTCACAGTGCACTGACCTAGGCGGCTCCATGTAGGCTGTGGGAGGAGTGCGGTGGGTGGCAGTGTTGGGAGGGTTGGAAGACAGGACGCAAGTATATTAGATGGTGGGCAGGTCAAAGATGGATTCTTCTCCCTGACTGTCCTTCTCCAGGCAGAGAAAAACAATTCCCCTCACTGTCTCAGTTATGAGAGTGGCAGAGGCAGAACCAGGCACTCCCTGCTGGGGTGCTGTTCCTTTGTTTCTCCATGAAGGTGCTGGGACAGTCCTCTAGCCCAGCTGGGTGGTGGAGGTAGGCGGTACTTCCGCTGGGCAATTTGGGTCTTTGTTTCAGCAAGCAGGTGTTCTTGTGTGATATTTTTGTAGCTCACAGGGGGCTTTGTTGGTAAAAACAAAACAAAACAAAACAAAATTTTAGATCTTTCTTTCCCAGGGGGTGGTTGAAGGTACAATTCCCAGCTCTTTCTCCATTTATCCATCAAAAGCAGAGCCAATGGTGGGAGCCTGCCTCTAAGATTCCCTTCCTCTCTTGGCAGGTGGAAGTCCTGGCTCAGGTGTTTCTCTCTGGCATTTGGAGGCGCTCCTGTTTCCAGCATTGTGTTCTCACCAGATATGAAGCACAGTCCCAAGGATTTCAAGACCAGATGGTTTGAGCCCTACATGGTCTTAACTCTTTTCGGCATGGGCCTCTTTCTGAAATGTTTGAAACCCTTCATTTTGCAATAATGATACTGACTTCCCTTATTTTTTCCTAGTGAGCCTATCCAGGTCAAGGAATGTAAGGAAACACACCAGAGTGAAACCTTGCTTTTTGAGCAGAAAGTTACATTTTCTACTAAGTTGGCGAACTTGACCTTCTGTGTCTCACACGTGTGTAGTCTTACTCAGAGACACAGTCCAGAATGTCCTGTTTGTGTATAGTAAACCGTGTGGAGACCACAAGGGAGTGTTTGTTTTGGAGATAGTAAAAATAAGACTCTTGTGTGTAATTCTACATGGAAGCGTATACACGCTCTTTGCTAGTTAGTTTTATTGCGCTTTGTCAGTTTTTGACAGCATTTACCCTAACTAAGAAGTAGCAATAATGGTATATTCTAATTCAGTCTTGCATGCATATCTGTCTGCACTAAAATATTTGCTTCCAGTGACAGAAAGTATTTTAGAAGTGTTCATTAGAACAATTTGATAACTGTGTATCCATTATTAATAACCCAAGACAAGGAATTACATGTTACATGACTCCTGTGACCAATAAGGAAGACACCATTTCCATAATTATAAAGAATTCATATCACATCCATTTTACTGTCCTATATCATTTGACCCATTTATAGCTCATTTTGAAAGAGTGAAATTTAAAAATTTATTAAGTTTTTTGAATGAAAAATCTGTCAGGTAATTTCTCCCTGACTATCTAGCAGTAGTGGCTCAACCAGGCTCTTTAGATCACTTCTAAGAAACTGGTGGAGAAAGTTTGGGGGCGCTCTGGGCCGGACCTTCTCCTTCAGGAGGGAGCCTGGGCTACAGGGTGCATGTTTGTCTCTGTTGACCACATTCTGGAATGAAACAGAGCCATGAGGTGGAGGGTAGCCACTTAGTGTCCACCTGCTGCCTGTCCAGTGGCCCCGCCAGCTTCTCCACGGCCCATCTGGAGAGGACATTAGGTCGTTCTCGGCAGAGCTGACTGGTTCTCAGCCCAGTAAGCTCTGCATAAATACGGGTTCTTGGCTGTGCTGCTGCTACGGTGATTATGCTCGCAATCGTTTAGAGATAATGAATGTGGCCGTGGGTGGTGGGAGGAAGAGGCAGGCTGCGTGCAGGCTGCAAGGCTGGTGGATCGTGTGCCAGGAAGCAAATTACTGAATGATTCCTGACCTATTCTTTTCTCACACCCGAGCCTCAAATGTGTGAATCAGGAGAGCCTCCAATTATTTTTGCGTCCGAGAACCTGGGCAGCAGGGTGTTTTGTGCGTGGCGGTCAGTACCTGCGGGCTCGACCTCTGTCTCCTTTTATTGCGCTGCATCACCCCCTCTTTCTCCTCTGGGTATGCCTGTGAACAGCAGTTGCTGGAGTGATTTTGATGAAATGTGACATTTGTAGACTGTGGCCACCAACCAAAGAATCTGAGCTATGGAATCCAATGTTTTACGAGCTACAAAATAAAAGCTGGCCAGCATTTATTGCTTGTTCGAACTGCTTGAGCCAAGTTTCCTAAGCCCACAGAGCCCGCTCCTTAGCGCTGCTAATTTTACTATCAGCAAACAAGAGGGAAAAGGGGAGATGACATCAAACAGCTGGACCATGGCCTTTCTGAGGGTAATACGACATGGCAATCTGAAGGGAGGGTGAGCTTCTTGCTTCTCCAGACCAAGGAAATGAACTATTATGGAGAAAAGGTAGAACGGAGAGAAAGTTGTAAGCAGAGACTATTCACTGGCAATGATTTACATATTAAGGTAGTCACTCGGCCATGTTAGAAACTCTCTCGGGAAATGTCCAAAATGATGGATAGAACTTTAATATTAATAGACGATTCATCATGATAATGTAAGTCATAGCTCTAAATCTCCCATCGTCAATGGACTAGTTCTTCGCTAGCCTATTATGCAGGTAGCACATGTTTTAAATAGCACCATGTAATAGTTCTGAAGCCGTCCTTTGTCTGTAATTTCGGAGTTCTGCTCAGAGCGGCAGTGACGAGCTGACCCATTGATCTTTCCTGTGCTGTCTGGGTGATCTGCATTTCTCCCCTTACTTTGGATTAATATTTAGTGATTCTCAAAATATGCTCCAATAGTCCCCTTTTACAATTATAAAAGAAGTTTTACTCAGCACATAATAATTTATATTCACGAGGTGACTCTGAGGGGGATGAACTGGTTATTAATTTATTTGTTGGTTAGTCTATAAAGAAGATGATCATTTCCAAGTTCCTACTTGATATAATAATTTGCTACTTAATCAGAAATCATGGGCCAGTGCATGACTCCCTTATCTTAGTCTGAGTTTTCTAGTTTTGGCATCTTGGATATGGACAGAGTAATGATGTAGTCTCAGGGGCCCTTTTGGAATAACTATGGCGGTATAAATAAACATCGGATGGGGAGACTTGTATCTTTCTTTCTTCAAGAGAGGCTCCAGCATCCATTAGTAAGATCATAATCAAGGTTTCTTGTCTTAGTCTAAGACACACGTGAACATAGGTCTACAAATGCAGACCACACACACACACACACACACACATGGCAGTAGGTAGATACTCAGGAAAATAGACCCTCAAAGTATGTCAAGAAAGTAGAGGGTTTCTTTAAGCCCATAAATCACTTCATAATGTTGTATTTCTCTTTGTTAGGTAATTCTGTGTATTCTAATTCTATTCCATTTCTATGTCCATGAGCGTCTACTACAAACTTTAGATGCACCAGTTCATATATTTTGTTGACTCAAATTTTGTGAGATGTAAGGGTCCTATTATAAAGACAGCTGTTTGTCAAGAAGGCCCCAGAAGTACCCAAAGCAGCGCAGACATTGCATTACTCTGGATCCTCCACTATAACTAGATGATAGGACTGTTGAGAACACCATTCACTTTAGTGGTAGGACATAGAGAAATCAGTCTGGAACTGACCAGGAAACTCCCTGTTGGCTATCTTTCATAGTGTTGGCAGGTGCTATGTAGGCTATTGGAGGAGAAAAGACATCTGCCCATTTTATCCAACCCTGGGCTCTGCATATTATAAAACTGACCTGCCGGGTAAGATATGCCCACTTTGCAATAGTGGCATGATCACTATGGGGTAACCAACCACTCTTTGACTGAGGCCTGTAACATAGGAATTAATTGATTCCTGGCACTGCAAACCTCATAAAAACTCATGGCTATGGAGGTCATAGACCCTAGGAGAAAATCTAGTTGTTTTGATAAATGGTCATGTTGTTGAACTGCCTTCTAAATTTATAGTTTGCTAAACATAGGTTATGTTTCATTTAAACTTCTTTTTGTAGTAGGTAGTGGTTAATGCAGAGACACATATATGGTCAAAACACTGAGAGTAAGTGATCTTGAATGCTCATTGTGGAACACTGTGCTCGTAGAGTAAACATTTTTTTTTTTTGATTTTTCGAGACAGGGTTTCTCTGTAGCTTTGGAGCCTGTCCTGGAACTCCCTTTTGTAGACCAGGCTGGCCTCGAACTCACAGAGATCCGCCTGCCTCTGCCTCCCGAGTGCTGGGATTAAAGGCGTGCGCCACCACCGCCCAGCCTAGAGTAAACATTTTGGAAAAGGATCAGAAAACTATGTAAGAGCAGGGAGGTGGGGAGAAAGGCTGTGAAATGTGACAAGGATGTTGCAGACGTGTGCTCACACCAGCTGTGGTTATCTGTGCAAGGCCTATACAAAATCAAGCCAGTTAGAACTCCAGCATGGATGAAAGAGGGGCCCTTGAGGAACTACTGCTAGTTGAGGAGCTGTTGAAAGTTGATGGCAGCTGGTAGAGAGAGAACTACTTTTCTTCAGGTGGGATGTGGTTGCTGATGGGTGCCTCTGCCCCAGTGGATGGCCCCATACCCATGCCCATATGGGCACCATTAATGGAACTCAGTGGGTTATTTAAATAAAAACAGAAGAAAGAAAAGACATGAAATTCGAAGGGAGAGATAATGCTGGGAGAGCCTAGGGGGTGCTGAAGAGCCTAGTGGGGAGTGAAGAGTGGGGTGTGAGGATTGAGGATTATCAAGATACATTGGACACATGAATGAAATTTTCAAAGAAAAAATGGTGTAAAATTCAGCATTTCTTAAATTTGAAAAAACACGTGTGACATTCTGTTTTGTTGTCTTCATTGGATGGTGGCACGTGTCTTTAATCCTAAGACTTAGGAAGCTGATGGATTTGAGACTGGCCTGACATATGTATAGTGAGTTCCAGGCCTGCAAGACTATATAGTAAGACTCCCATGTGGTCAGAATTTTCTTTGGGTCTTCAGCTCACAAACAATGACATGGAGACTTATTATTAATTATAAAAGCTTGGCCTATAGCTTAGGCTTGTTTTATAACTTAAATTAACTCATCTATGTTAATCTGCATTCTATCACACAGCGCTACCTCTCTTCCATCTTGCACCTCCTGTTTCCTCTCTGTGTCTCTTTGGGTCTCTCTGATGTGCCTAGATTCCTCCTTCTCCTTTCTCTGCTGGAAGTCCCACCTATACCTCCTGCCTAGCTTTTGGCCATCCAGCTTTTTATTACACCAATCACAGCAATACACCTTCACACAATGTATAAATATCCCATAACTCTCCCATCTCAAAATATTTTTTTCTTTTTAGGTAAGGTCTATAAACCATTGAAAAATATTAGCCTAATGGTTAAATTTGAGTGAATTTATAGACTTGACTTCTTTTTTAGTTAGAGTATTTGATTTTTTAAAAAAAATTCAGATTACATTTATTTATTTATTTGTTTATTTATTGTGTGTGTGTGTGTGTGTGTGTGTGTGTTTAGGTCAGAGGGCAACTTGTGGGAGTCAGTGATCTCCTTCCACTAAGTGGTTTTGAAGACTAAGCTCAGGTCATCAGTTTTGGTGGCAGGTGATTTACACACTGAGCCATCTTGTCAGTGCTTTTGTTTGGTTGGGGGTAAATCTTTGCTTATTTCAGATCATGTTTATTCTTATATTTTCACTACATTCAGACCGTGAAATAAGTATAAATATATATACACATATACATATGTATATGTAAAAATCTTCAACTTCCTTTGTTTTGTGGAGAATATTTTTATTGTATGTGACCTACAAAGTATACATGGTTTATTGAAAGAACTTAAAACTCCTTGTTAACTAATTGAAGGAAGGAATGAGTGAGTAAGTGGGACTGGGACCTTAAGCAGAAAGATTATCTTTGCAGTGCATGTTGATATGTAATGAACAAACCCTTTCAAGTTAAGTACTTTTTCCTTCAGAGTGACTAATTTCCATAGGGTTGATTGAATTGAGATGGACTTGATGGCAAATGGTTAATCATTTACTTTGCCAAAAGGTCAAGATTGGCAGTTCTTCAGTCTATTTCCTCCTATACAGGAATGAGTGGTGTGTGTGTGTGTGTGTGTGTTTGTGTGTGTGTAGCACCCAGTCATAACACACACATTTTTCTTATCTATATTTACTCAGAACATATTCCTCCCATCTCCAACTGCTGAATGAAAACATGGAATTTATATACCCTTTTTGCCTTTCATTAGAAAATCTCGCATTGTAGAATTATAGGCTTGACTATGTTGTGCTTTTAACTCTTTAATTTATAATTCTTTTTTTCTTGATATACTTTAGGTCAGGGCTTTTATTGTGATCTGGGTATTTGTTCTTTCCTTCCATTCTCTTTTCTTTCTCTCCCTTCCTAAGTCTTTTCCCCCTTTAATCTTTCAGACTTTTAGAAGAAGTACTAGAATAAAGGTGACGAAGTCCCTGGCCTGTTGCACTCCAGGTACCTGCTCACAGAATGGCTGGCATTAATGTGGGACCATTACTTTCTGTGTTTGATGGTGTGAATGTGGGGTCACGTAGGGCCAGGCCACGGTGGAGGCTTGGCAGAAAGCTATATGAACAATATTTTTTCCTGCATTGCCCTGTTTTCTAATGAAGATGGTTCACAAACGCTCCACTTAGTAAAGGATGTTCATCTGCTCAAGAACCAAGCATTTCTGTGTTAGAGGCTAGGGTGACAAGTTGGGTGGGGTCAAGCTATATCCTTTCATGGTATCAGAATGTAAAAAAAAATGAGGCAAGATGCCTGATTGGAAGAAGAGGCAGAAAAGTTAATCAGAAAGGTTGCTGCAGGCCTGGAGACAGGAAGACCCACTATTCCCCCTCCTTCCCTGGTTAGTTTTTAAGCAATGAAAATGAATATTAGAGCCAAGCGACACTCATCATCACTCCTGGCACAAAAGAAGAGATCCGTGCTCTTAGTAGCTGGGGAAGGAAGGAGGGGGTGGTGAGGGGGACTGGAAGGAGAGGGAGCATGCACTGAAATGGGAGCGTGTGGATATTAGAAGAGGGATTTGTGCATGCTAGTTCTTGGCTTCCACGTAATCTTGGGAAAGTTATGTTGTTCATACTTGTTCATGAAAAACTATATGAGATGGCGGGACAGTCTCTAAGGGTTTCCTGCCTCCGCATCTCCATATTAGTGACAAGACAAAGAACTTAAGGGAGTTGGAAAAAAAAAAGACGTGGCTGTGGTCGGTGAAACTGGTCCAACTCAGGTGTTGTTGAGCTTCCTGCTTTCTCGAGTCTGTGGGACAGTTTGATTGGATCTAATCCCTGGCTAATAGAGACAAGAAAGTAACACAGTTAAGTCAGTCAGGAAACCAGGAGATTGGGGTCTTACAACTGGGGCCCTCAGAAGGTTCACCCCAGGAAACCAAGTGGAAAACAGTGATTGGAGCTTCAGGCTCTCATCATTAGATGGGCTCATTCGGTCAGAGTCTGACAAACTTTTCGGCTTAGCACCCGGCAGTTCCTGGGAGTAAAACCTCTAGAGCAAAGTTTCCATACTCTCTGACTGTTCGAAGTCAAGACCAAGAGAAGGAATTTCACTTTCTCAAGCAGGCCTGACGTCCGAATTCCAAAGGTGTTCGTGTGGGCTTGGAGCCTTGGCCATCAGTTTTCCCTGTAACCCATCTCGGGCTGAGCTTGGGGACAGTCAGCTGTGGAATGTCTGACGAGCAGAAGCCTTCTCAGGGCTGTGCGTCGCTGCACTATTCCCAAGAAAGCCGCTCTGTGAAGCCATTCTTATTTTTACAGATGGCGTATCCGAGAAAGGGATTATTTAGCGATTGCGGCATTTTTGTTTTATGTGCCTCTGAAGGCAAGATATGTTTTGTCTTCGATCAAGCCTTAAAACAATATTTATCCTGGCATCTTCCCATTTTTCTTTCCACATGGAAAGTCTGATATTTTTAAGACTAGTTGTGAAATCATTCCTAGGCATGCACATTATATGGAGATCTTAGGAGAACTTTGAAGGAAAAAGAATAGAAAATGATAGCTCTTTTATGTTCCAGACGTTGCCATCCATTCTGATGCTGGGCTTTTCTTGATTAGCAAGATGTAGCAGAATGTGGTAGTTGTGCTGTCTCTAAAAGGACAGAATATTGGAAACACTGTGGAGGATGAGGACTTGAAAAGAATGTTCCCATGACAGCATTGTGAACGCAAGGCTATCTTAGAGGTAAATTAAAGCACCAACAATAATTTCGGATTAGGGACATTCTTCAATTATGCATTTGGTTTTGGGTAATAAAAGACATGATTTTCAATAATGTTTGGAATTTAAATATGCTGCCCTCCCCTCGCCCTTTCAGGAGCACACTTCCCAATGTGAGAGTTACCTCCAGTCCATTCTTGTCCATTAAAAATTAAATGCTTTTACAGTGAATTATTAAAAGTGTGAGGTTGGCTGCAAATCATCAAAGGTACCATAAACCATTATGCAAGCAAGCAAGCAAGCGAGAAGTCTGATGAAATCTAAGCCAGCAGAGCTGTATACATCCCTCAATAGCCATCGCACTGGAGACTACAAAAGCAACTATAAAATGCTACATTAAGTTACTTTAAAAACTCTTCCAGGGTTTTCGAAACTCAACAACGACTTGCCTTTTCAATTAACTATAAACCGAGAGCCGTCTACTACCAAAGCGCGGGCATACCACTGCTGAGGAGCCGTTTCCCCTCGCACTAAATCTGCGGCAAAATTAACCTCATTTTCCCAAACGATATTGCAAACCTAATGGAACCAAGGCACGCAAATAGAATTCGCTAGAAATCGTGTTATGAAGCCCTCTTCTTCCCCCAGATGGCTACTATCATTTGATCACAATGAAAAACATATGATGTGCCCTAGATAGAAGAAAACCATCTTGAAATGCTAGAAGTATTTAAGTAGGCTTGAAGACGAAAAAGATAATTTATCATTTTGGTTCAAATGAGAGTGCTATTGTTTGGAGATGATTTGAACATGTCCCCAAGAATGCATGTGTTAGACATTGGGAAATGGTAGAAACTTTATGAGGTCGGACTTTGTGAAGATAACTGGGGGGTGGAGGCTCTGGAGTTAGTGCTGTCTTGTGGGACCCTGGTTAGTTCTCAGGAGAGGGCAGCGGTAAGAAAGTGAGACTTTCAGCTTCTTGGTCCCCAGTTTCTAGTTTCCATGTGTTTCCTCTTGCTTCTGATGCTCCCTCCCATCCTGGAACACCACGAGTCCCTCACCAGGGACTGAACAGATGGGATGGCTCAGTTGTGGATTTTCCTCCCTGGCAGCTAAATAAATATTTTAAATGCATATATTATCTAGCCTGAGGTATTTTGTTATTGCAGTGGAAAATGGATTAATAACATACGAAATGTAAAATATCTAGCATAGCCTGGCACATAGGAGATACTCACTGGGTGAACACTCTCGTCCTTGCTGACTCTACCTTTTTTACTAATAAATACGCAGCCTCCATCACACACGCCTTATTTAGTGTTACCTGCATGGTATGAATCCAGCAATGAATGGTTCTGAAGCCAGTAACCCCAAGGATTTATGGCCTTCTTGGAGGTCAGTCAAGCAGACAGCCAACTAGCTACCCATCTAGTCATACAACGGTCTATTGAAATAGCTTTTTGATAAGTTAAAGGATACAGGAGGAAAAATATAGATGGAGTTATTATTTAGTGAAGCTGAGAAAATGCTGAGGAGGAATCAGAAGTCAGAGCTGGCATTTCTAGTTGGACTTCAGGCTAGTCTGCTCTTGCCTCTTGCCCGGCATCTATAAAGTGGAGTGAGGATCAATAATCCCACGGCTCACCTGGGATTGGTTTGGGTAGCTAAGGAACCTGAAGGAAAGAGTGAAAGGCAAGCGTCTGAGACCCAACCAAGGCTCAGTGGCCTCGCACTTAAGTCTGCATGGAGTCTCACATCAGGGGGGCCAAGGCTACCCCACAGCTCTCGCTTCTGTATCAGTTGCAGTGCTAGCGGCTTGCAGGATGCAAAGGCAGGGCTGGTCTAGTGATCCCACCGTGAGGACCACTAGAATAAGTTGCCCAATTTAGTTATTATCACACCCCTGGGATGTACATTTTAAGTCCCGTTTTGTAGGTGAGAAAATGGATAAATGACTTAAGTCCCAGTTAGGGAAGATGAAACTGCCTTTAAAGAATCTTCACAATCTTGGAACCTCTTCGGTAGGCAAGAGAAATGCAAGACGATAATTTGCTTCTTTTCTCTTACTACATACCACCATGAAACAAAGAAAAGAAACATTGATTCAGGCTAGAATGAAGAACAGTTGAGCTCTTCCCAACTTTGAGTTGTGTGAACTGGAAAACTGGGAAATGTCACCGTGAAGGTGTTTTAAAATTATGATTATTATTTCCTCAAGAGGCTGCTGTTACTGGGAGAAACTTCCACAGGCCTTGCTGTGTGTGCTGAGGATGTGCCCTGACCACTCTGTGCTTCTCCAGGTCTTGCTGTGTATGCTGAGGGCGTGGCCTGATCCCTCTGTTCAGGCTTTTTCTCAGGATTGTATCAGCAGTGGGCAATGCTGAGGTGATATCGCCCTCTGAGACAGAGAAGGCCTGTTTACTGCCTACTGCAAGCAGCGACTTCTTGAAGCTCCGTAGTTTTCTGCGAGGACATAGCATGCTTGCCCATGCAAGTGTCTGTTGCCTGTAAGCTGTCACGCCAGCTTTCCCTGACCCAAGACTTGTGGTTTCATTAATTGTCCATCAAACAGTCACAGGGTAGCTTACTACCTTGCACAAACACACGTGTGTGCGTGTGCTTGTGTACACACACACACACACACACACACACACACACACACACACACTACCACCACTACCACCACCACCACAACAACAATTAATGAAAATGAGGTCATAAGTTTAAGAAAGAGCAAGGAGAAGCATTTGCGAGGGGTTGGAGGCAAGAAAGGGAAGGGGAAAATGATGTAATTACATCATAATCTCAAAAAGCAAAATAAATAATTTTAAACGCAAGGTAAAATCAGATTGAGGCTGTGAACTTTGGCTAGTAAGGCTACAGCAATGACGGGAATACAGCTTTCTGCTAGAGGAAGGACAAAAATTCCCTCAGTTCAGGAGACAAGAAAATTCCCTGAGATCTGGCAATCAAGGGTTGTACCCAGGCGGAAGAGGAGGAGCATACGCGTGGAAGACAGGGAAGGAGGCGGGGTTTCCCACTGTCGTATCTCTTAATAAATGAGTTGAATTAAGGTAAGGGCTGAGTGTGCCAACGAGTAGACTAAGCAAACCACCACAATGGTTCTTGGTCGTCCTTCGTTCTCCCATGGGGATAGACAGAGGGAAGGATACTATGGGGTCAAAGGCTAGCCAGTTCTAGGGCTCCGGCTGGCAGGTGAGGTGTCCCTGCCCCCTGAGAAACAGGATACAATTGCTGCCAGCTGTGGAGCCTTCACTGAGCATATTGAGCACGACAAGAACCAAGACCATCATTGCAGATGAGATGAACCACTGAAGCCATGAGCAGGGCAGGAAAGCCAGTCAAAAGCCTCGCTTTCCAGGGCACAGGTACTGCATTCACAAGCCCAGACATGGCCAGAGTGAGCCTGGGGTGCTTTGCACAAGGGTCTTCAAAGGTCTTAAGAACAGCTCAATAGAGCCACACACACAGGGAATGAAGGGCTGGAGCAAAGGAGAGCCTGCGCCTTGGTCCTTGCTGCGAACCTGGAGGCCTATGAGGGAGGAAGCACCACCAGTGTTTGGACATTTGTGGTGGTTGGAGTCAACTGCCAACATGGCAGAAGCTAGAACCACTGAGTCCTTTGGGTGTGCAACGGGGGATTATCTTGGATCACTGATGTGAGTTAATTGTGGGCTGAGCAATTCTGTGGGCAGGCGTCCTGGACTGCATTGATGATTGATGGAGAATGAGAGCTGGGAAGTAGTGTGTATCGATCTCTCTCTGATTCCTGACCTTGGATGCTAAATGATGAGCTGCTTCAAGGCCCCACTGCCTCGACTTCCCCACTGTGATGGACTGTACCTTGAACTCTGAGCCCATATAAAAATGAGCCCTTCACTCATTTTTATCAGGATATTTGATCAGATCAACAAAAAAGAGAAGAAGGCAGTGTCTAGGTGAGGCCTTGAAAGGAAAGACCGAAGTTTACAGATGAAATTTCCTTCCTCTCGGCACCATTTCCCTTGCTACTATCTGACCACTCTCCACCCCAGTAAGAAACAGCAGGGAATGGAGACTTGATGTAGACTCTAAGTCAAGTTAGATTCTTTGGTGTTTGAATCTAACCTGTGGTTAAGGGATTTGGACACAGGAACAAGGAAGGCTTAACGGTGAGACCTCTGGGCCAGTTGTTGGGCTGACGCATGACCAACCATGGTGTTTTGGGCTCTCCCAGGAATGCCCATTTGGGGTTGGAGGGAATTTTCCTATTCAGGACTATTGCACGCTCTCCCAGGCAGGCGCAACAGAAGCGTACCTAAAGCCAAATGGAAGCTGCAACCTGAGCTAAGGGCGCAATGACGGCAGAGCATGAGGTGCTGACCTTTTGTTCCTGACCTTCTCCCGGTCCACACATGTTTCGTAGCCACTTCACGTGACTCTCTCAAAAAAGAGTCTATTATTTGTCTTGGCCTCGCCTGGGTGATAAACAACACAAAGAGTGTACAGAGTTATGTGGACCTTTTGGAAAAGCTTTTCCTCTGGCCATTCATGGGCATGAAATGTTTTTCTCCTAATAGCAAACCCAGGTCAGCCTCGAATTCATGTCCCAGAGGGGGTGTTCTGGGGACAAGGAACCTAGGGACGTGATTGATTCTGAGCAGTTCTTGATGCCATTATCACAAACACACCATCTAGCACAACAGCTTCACTCTGATAACACAAACTCACTCACTTCTCTTGATGGTGCCCAAGCTATGCCAGCTACAAAATCCGTGGAGATGCAGGCTGTGCTGAAAGGGGTAGTTGTTGTTTGAGAATGAAACCAAAGCAAAGTAATAGTGATCCAAGTCAAGTCTGGCCCATGTCAGTGTGAGTGTGTGTGAGCAGAATGGACCAGGAAATGCCTCCTGTTCAGGAATGGCACCGCTTTTTTGATTCCCCATTACCCATGTCACTATCGGCAATAAAGACCAAAGGGTCAGCTTAAACCCCGTTGTGTGTATCATTGTGGTCCACAGACTGACCTTAGATTACCTGCCGGTTGTGGAGGATGGAGTAATGTCCCCATCCTAATATCCAGAGCCATCACTACATCTTTACATGGTAAAAGGAACTTTGCATATTTGGTTAATGTTAATATGAGCAGGTGCTCCTGGATTAGTGGCGCTGGTCCAGTACACAATCTCATGTCCCTGGGAGAGGAAAAGAGATGGGGAAACAGAAGATGAACGCAAAGCTCTAAAGGTGGAAATAGGCGACAAAGGAGAAGGAAGAGGCGTATAGGATGGAAGAAAGAGTCATAAGGCAAGGGCTAGAGGAGACATCTAGAAAACAGCCAAAGATCCAGATCTTCTATTAGAGCCCCCTGTTTTGGAATTCTGGCCTGAACCAGAACTGTAAGGTCAGAAGGTATTGCTTTACCACGCTGTCTGTGGTAACCGTGGTAACCGACTGCCACAGGAAACCATGAGTGTACTATTAAAAGCTGGGTGCTGCTGTTACAAGACCCTCAAATAGGGATGTGACTTAGGACTGGGGAATAAGTAGAAGCTAGTGTGTATGTGTGTGTGCGCGTGTGCGTGCGTGCCTGTGTATGTATGTATGCAGCCCACCCCAGCTTTTTCACCTGGGTTTTGCAGATTTGAACTCCAACCTCATGCTTATGCATCAAGTGCTGGTACCCACTGAGCCATCTCCCCAGCCGAAAGCCAGAAGAATTTTGAAGAGTATCATAGTATAAGCCTGGATTGCCCTGCATAGGCCTTGAGTAGAAATATTGGTATCACAGACCGCCTATGATAATTTAGGAGGAACTGTTAATCTGTATGATTTGAGGAAATACCTCACGTGTCATAAAAAGACTGTTGCTGAAAGCATTTGTTCTAGAATCACTTCTGACAAGGGTGCAGAAGAAAGCAAGGAATGCATGACCGGAAAATAAAGACGGACATAATAGAAGAATGCTTAGCAATGAAAGCAGAGTGGAGGGCACAACCTTATTTTTTTTCTTGCTGCTAATAATGCGGTGTGAAAGGAAGCAAGCAGATTGAAGGAAGGACTATTCAGAAGAAGAATTAGGACTTGAGGAGTTGGGAAATTTCCAGCCAACCCATATTGCAAAAGACACTAAAATTCAGTTTGCTGTCTGGAAAGTCTGCCTGAAGACAAAACCATGGGCGTGGCCGGACTACTTTTTGTCAGTGGTTCAGGAGGTCATAAAGGCTGGGATATGTAATTACACAGCGGGCTCTGTGATGAGTTTAGATGTGACAGGCATCTGTTAAGCCTCATAGTAGAAACCAGGAATAGAGAGAAGGGAAATATCCTTAAAGGACACTCGTGTCTGGGGACGTATCCCTGTGAT
Source organism: Microtus pennsylvanicus (assembly GCF_037038515.1). Classification (NCBI taxonomy): domain Eukaryota; kingdom Metazoa; phylum Chordata; class Mammalia; order Rodentia; family Cricetidae; genus Microtus; species Microtus pennsylvanicus. The sequence continues at coordinate 8,657,645 of NC_134599.1, forward strand.
ACACACTAGCGGCTTCAGGGTCTCTGAGAATGGTCCATGAGCTTGGACCAAAAGGGAGAGAACAGGTTAAAAGTCAAGGAATGGTACAGGACTGTGAAATTTCCACAGAGCAGTCTCAGGAGACTGTTCTCCTGCGAGACACATGGTGCCCTTCAAGGGACAGAAAGAAGGCTTCTAGAGGCCTTGATCCAGGGGCCTTGCTGCCTCGGGATTCTGAGATCCTTGGGAGCAAACTCTCCCTTCACCTTTCAATTTCTTTCTGCAAGATACTTTTGTTCACACAGAGTGGAAAAATGTAACTACTGCGGGGAAGTCTTTCTCCTTAAAGAAAGACTCAACCATCATCACCTGGGAGGGAGGAATGGTGACCATTTACTGCCTGATAGGGTATAATGAGAGGAGCTCGCCCTGATGGGCGATTTCTGTGAAGAAAATAATCTCTTGAATCCAATCTTGAGGAAACATAAGACAAAGATAAATTGAGAGATAAAGTACAAAATAATTGGCCTGTGTGCTTCCAGCTGTGAAGGCCACAAAAGACAAGGGTGTCCTGAGGAATTTACTAAGATTAACAAAAGGAAAGCAAACACATGGTTTGGGGTTCAGTTCCCTTCTTTTATTTCCTCCCTCCTCTCTGTCTCTGTCTCTCTATCTGGCAAGACCTTATGAAGTTCAAGCTGGCCTCAAACTCACTATGTATCAAGAACGGATCTTGAACTTCGGATCCTCCTGCCTCTACTTCCAAAGTGTTGGGATTGCGGAAATGCATTACCATGCCGAGCTTTGACTCTTAAACAATAACAGAAATTTTCTCTGTTAAGATAACTGTCCAGTATATCGCCTCCTGCCCTTCATTTAGGAAGCTCTCAGTGTATTTATACTGAGTGAATGAGGCGAGTTAAATGCCTGGGTCTAGGGAGCAGGACAAGGGAAAAGGTGAATGAAACTTTCATTACTTCGTTCACAAAGCAAAGTCAAACTTAGGACTCTGCCAAGTTTGACTAAGGCATTTGATGAAAAGCTTCGCTGTAGACAGAGTGAACTAATTTAGAAAAAAAAAATCAAATGTGACACTGTAGTTCACCTCTAAGAAACACCTGCCCGAGTGTCACCAGTGATCTCCCTTTTCTCTGCAGTGATTAGTGTGAGAAGGTAAAAAGAGGGAGAACTCATGAAGGTGCACAGAGCAGAAGCGGGGTCTGGGATGTGGAAGGGGTATTGGAGCGTCGGCAGGATCTGCTTAAGTAAACGCGATGTCTCAGCTGTCCACTGGGATCCAAGAAGCAAGATCCAGAGACCGTTGTCCGGACACATCCTTCCCTCCCGAGGGAAAAACTTTGCAGCTGCTCTGAGCCAGCCCAAGTGAGTAGGCTCCTGTCTCAGGCCTGGAGACAAGAAGATGTACAAGAGACAAAACAGATTAATGAGCTACCAGATGTTCTCAGATGTTTCTCAAATTCTGATACACATGGCTGCTGGTTGTTGTTGCTGGATCATGCTTGTTAGCAGACCCAACCGTTAGATTCCCCTTACTGGCTTGGGATAAAGAACACATGCACTATATTAGCATCTCCCAGGGTTCAAGGGTTTTCTAAGACTTAAAAAAATGATCAAGTTATACCACTCTTGGGGTTATACACAAAGGACCCTCCATCCTATCACAAAGACTTGTTCAGCCATATTCATTACTGCTCTGTTCATAAAAATGGGAATGGGGGCAGGACAACCTTGGAACACTCAGTTCTAAATGCTTAAATGGGATGACTCCATCAAATCCTCCCCTCAGAGCTTAGCAAACCCCATGGAAGAGGAAGCAGAAAAGTGTACGTACCAGAGGGGTGAAGTACACCAAACAACAACAAAAAACAAAGAACAAAACAAACAAACAAAACCCCAAACCAAGGCCCTCTAAATCAGCATGAGCAAAGCTCAGATGAACTCAGGGACTAAGTCAGCATGCACAGGGTCTTCATGGGTATATACTTCACTAGGCCCTCTGTGTATATATTATGGCTTCCAGTTTAGTGTTTTTATGGGACTCCTGAGTGTGCAAATGAGTGGGTCTCTGATTCTTGTGCTTTGTCTTGGGCTCTTTTTATTTTGTTGGTTTGTTTTGTCCAACTTTGATGCGATGATAGTTTTTGTTTTATCATACATATATACATATATATTGTTATATTTTATCATTATCTCTTAGATGCCTGTTCTTTTTTCCTAATGAGAGATAGAAAGGAAGTGGATCTGGAAGGGAAGGGAGGTGAGGAGGATCTGGGAGGAGTAGAGGAAGGAAAAATCACAGTCAGGGTATGATATTTGAGGAAAGAATCTGTTTTCAATAAAAGGGAAAAATAGTATGCTATGAATGAATTTACATACAAGAGCTAATAACTGTGAGACTTCTTGCAGGGCTCTGATGCAGCCCAGTGGGCTGAGACTTGATCTCAGTCTCTCTGAAATAGAGGGTATTTGGAAAAGCCCCTGGAGTGTGTTGCCGCGTGATCTGTGAGGATTCCTGTCCATTTGTTTGGAGGACTTCTAAAATCCACTTCCATCTTTCTAGCTCCTCTCACCATCCGTGCGAGAACCTGGCTCAGTGCAGGGCAGGCTAGACGGCAGTCTAACCTGATGGATGGCACAGCTGGCCGCAGCTGCTAGGCAGTCAGATGACAGGATGGCAGGGACACGGGGAGAACGCTGGACCACACAGATAAGGGCCAGCAAACACAGGCTGCGAGCTTAGCTCATAGAATACCTGGACATGTTGGATGATACCCAGAGGGAGATTTAAACCTAGGCAGAGTGATAAGGAGAACAGCAAGAAAAAGGAGCAGACAAAGTGGACATACACCCAAGGACCAGAAAAAATGTACTCAGGGCATCTTAAAGTTCATGTGGAAACAATAACCATAAGATAGTTTGGTGTCCTGTACTGAGGTCAGAAGGTCTCGAATCTAGTTTTATCTCTGCCACACAATAATAGTATTGTCCTTGTCCTTGAAGCTGTTACCTGTTTTTTTTTTTAACACTGGGGTGGTACAGCCTAGATGACCCTGAGTAGGATATGTACATGTGGTCTGGTTAGTGTGCACGTTTTAGTCGGGATTTCTATTGCTGTGATCAAACACCATGACCAAAGCAATCATGAGAAGGAAAGGGTTGTTTTACCTGACAACTTATAAGTCCATCATTGGTGGGGAGAGGGGAGCCAGAGCAAGAACTCAGGGCAGGAATCTGGGGGCAGGAACTGGAGTAGAAGCCACGGAGGAGCTCTCTGCCTACTGACTTACTTCACATAGCTTGATCAGCCTGCTTTCTTAAAGCACCTAGGCCCACCAGCCCAGGAGTGGCACTGCCCACAGTGATCTGGGCTTCTCCCATATTGATTATCAACCAAGAAAATAATAAAAAAACTACAGGCCAATCTGGTGGGGGCATTTTCTCAGCTGACAGTCCTTGTTCCCAAATGATCCCAGCTTATGTCAAGGTGATACAGAATAGCCAGCACACTGCTAGCTTCGTGTTGTGAAGTAGGAGAAGGGTGTGCAGGATGAGACATAGGCTGGACCTGCTCTGGGAGCCCTGGCCACTTTCAGTCATCAGAGGCCAGCATTGGCGATGAATGGGTGGTTATTAAATCATTTCAGGAATAACATTGTGTAGAACTTGACCTCCTAGTGATAACAGGATGGAGTAGAGCTAACTGGGAGGCTTAAGAAAGCAGAGACTTCCCTTATCTATCCTGGAACAAGTTCCTTTACTCAGCCAAAAATGTAAGAAATACCTATTTTAATCCTTTAGTGTGGATTAGCCAGCCCATTCAGATGCCCCTTAAGCCATAGTAAAGTCCATATGCTTTGCTGGGCAGGAGAGTGGAGGGATAGAGTGAAGAGTTTAGATGTTCCCAGGGCTCACACGGGCAAGGTGGGCCTATGTTGGTCCTTCCAGGAGGGCAGCATGAGTTCACCGGCACATCCTGGGGAGCATGGGTTGGAGATTTGGTGCAATAGGCACAATGACAGAGATGGGCCGTCGCCACGTCCAGCTTTCTCTGGTTCTGTGTGAGGCAAGTTGTCTGAGCATCACATTTAGTGCAAAGAAGGAGAACCAGAGACACCCAGAAGGGAGGCTTTCAACTGTGGGGTGGATAAGAATGACCTCAAGTGTTCCCGCCATGTTCCTGTTCCTAGGCTCTGCCCGCAGGATTCTGATTGGATGTCTGTGTTGCACCCTGGGACTCTGCATTTTCAAAATACGCTGGGTGATTCCGGCGCAAGCAATCTGTGGATTATGTCTATATATACTTCATTTTCTGTACTTTTATAGTTTTATGTAAACGTGGTAAATGCATGTGTGCACCCATGGGCAGCTGTGCTTACCATGTAGAAACCTGTGGAGGTCAGAGGTTGAAATCGGGGAACTTTCTCAGTTGCTTTCCACCGTGTTTTTTGAGGCAGTGTCTCTCACTGGACCTCCCTGTTTGTTTTGGCTGGATGGGTTGACCAGTGAGCCCCTGCAAGCTGCTTAATTTCATCCCACAGTGCTGGAGTAAGACATGCAGTATCACATGCCAGTGTATGTGAGCTCTGGGGTGATGAGAGCTCAGGTCCTCCTGCTTTCACAGCAAACCCTTAAACACAAAGACAACTCTTCGGCCCTGCTGGTTTAGAGATAGAATACTATTTACTCTAAATGTAAACATTTAAATTAAATACAAATTTGAAACTGAAATCTGAGTACAGCCATTTGGTGCCTCATCTCATTGGCATTCAGTTCTTTCTTACCTGAGCCGGTTTTGTGCATCACGTGTCCTTGCTCCTGGGAATGAGCAATGCTGCCAGATCTGGAGCAGTGAGCACGTACTTGGTGGCCTTTCTGTCCACTGCTATGGGAGCAGGTTTGCCCACTACAGTTCCATCTAATCTTTGGAATGAAATGGCTACGGGAAACCTCCATCAACATTTCCCCCACAAACACTGTTCAAATAACTGGTAACCTGAGGCAGGTCATGTGGTAGTTAAGGGGCTCTCTGGCATGTTTGGAAGGCACCAGAAGGTCTAGGATCTACAGAAATGAGTGGAAGGCCACGTTCCCAATACCTCTATTGGAGGATGGCAAGAGCAGGTAAAACTTGAGTCGTGGGATCATAATTTCATTTCAGGGTTCTGGCAGGAGCATAAGCCACTGGAACACTTCCTTGGCAGTTTATGAAAACTTCACTCTCTCTACCCTTACCCCACCTTCTGCCTTAGAAGATTAATAGCTCTGTAAATTACAGTTGTATTAAAATGTATGTATTATGTATTATATCTCAATATGAGCTTTTCATTCAGGTATGAAAATGCCCCTGACTTAAATGCCCTGGGTGACAGACAGGTCTTGTTTTTTTGTTTTTTTTTTTGCACTAATGCAATTAGTTCCAGAGATGTTTATTTTGTAAAAATAAAAAGGCCTTGCTGACTGAGCAAAGCTTCACAAAGGGTCGTGGAATTGGAGTTCGACTACCCTGGGCTAGCAGCTCAGCGTCTGCAAACGAAGACAGGCAAGAGAGGCAAGCATACAAACCAAACGCAAACATGCAAACAAAGACAGACAAGACAAAGATGACTGGGAGCAGACAGGAAAGAAATAAGCTAACATTGAGCAGACTGCTGTGGCTGTGCTGTGAGGGGGGAGGGGCCCTGAATGCACGCGTCAGTCACTCTCACCATTAAGAGAAATGAAGGAAAACTAGGAACAACTGGGTTATGACTTGAAGGTGGTACGCCTTTGATATTTGAAGGGGTAAGCTACTGAAGGCTTTTGTGCAGAAGGTGACAATAAAAATTATCTTGGCGGTGGTGGTGCATGCCTTTAACACCAGCACTTGGAAGACAGAGGCCAGCCTGGTCTACAGAGCAAGTTCCAGGACAACCAAGGCTACACAGAGAAACCCTGTCTTGAAAATCTTAATCTATATCTATATCTATCTATCTATTGATCGATTGATATGTCTAAGAAGAAGTATTTGTTCAGGATCCTCTACAGCAGTGGTTCTCAACCTGTGGATTATGACCCCTTTGGGGTTGAATGACCCTTCCACAAGGGGTTGCCTAAAATGATCAGAAAACACAGATATTTACATTATAATAGCAAAATTGCAGTTATGAAGTAGCAAACTAGTAACTTTATGGTTGGGGGTCACCTCAACATGAGGAACTGAATTAAGGGTCACAGCGTTAGGACAGTTGAGCTCTAGGGACAACAGGCTGATTGGAGTGGAGCCAGGAGAAAAACAAGTGGATTTACCTTGAGATTATACTTGCATTTGCTTACTAGGGACTGAGCCAAAGCAGAACTTAATGATCTGGACTCGTGGCTCACCATCTACAAGAGTGTGTGTTGTGGCTTTGTCCTTCAGGTCATTATTCATTATCTGGATTTTTGAAACAGCACAGATTCTTTCCCAGACAGAGCAGCTGCATCAGTTCCAACCCTCACGGCCACCAGATAGTACTCTGAAAGGCAAGAGAAACGGACATGGAGGAAGAGACGACAAACGGAAGGAGAAGCAGAGGGGAAGGGACGTCTGAGAGGCCAAGGTTTGCCGCACAAACCTGTTCAGTTAGGGCACGCCAAAGGAGTGCGGGGTTGTCCGAGCAGCTCTCACCGCGTCCACAAGGGGGCAGACTCTACTCACCGAAAAACTCAGGACGACCGGCGGCTACAGGAAGCTTCGCAGATTTAGTGGGACCTTTTCATTCACTTCCAATAGCCCTTCCTGTTCATCAGTGGAAAGCCAAGGTCTCATCCCTGGAAACAGAACTGGGCAGATTAAAAGGGGAGGAAAAACCCTGGCTTTGCTTAAACTTCAAATTTCATGCAACATAGAATATAGAATTGCAGCTAAAAAGACAATGTATGACAAACACTTTGCCTTGCCTTGCTGTTTGAAATGCAGATGTTTTCCCTCTATACCGAAAGGCATACACATATGCATCATACATGCATACACACACACACACACAATAGGTGCATTGTTGTTCTAGAAGTTTCTGAAGGGTAGAGAGCATTTTCGCTATTATCTTCTCATGCTTTTTCTGTTTTTTTTTTTTTTTTGGCTTCTATTACATTTTTAATACAAGATGAGAGTACACACAAATGTGTGCATGCTGGTTAAAAAAATTCATAAGCCCCCAGTCTCTGCGTTGGAGGAATATTGTTATTTGCAGAGTGGTTGAAAATAGTCAAATTTCTGCAGACTGTTCTATGGCGTCTAAAATGTAATCTCTGCATGCAGCCGATTGCTTCTGAGCATAGCAAGCCTGGCATGGCGAAATGGAAAGTCCAAGCTGAGCGGCTCAGGGGCATCTCCTGTTTCTTCCATCTCCCAAGTCATTGAATATTATTATTTCTGAAAAGAGCACGCCAGTGTCCATGCTGTTTCCTTTCTGGTAGATTTTGTCCTATTTTTAAACCGCATAGAAAGAAATACCCACCTTGAGGGTATGTACTTATTCTAGAATAGACTCCTAGCGCATTAAAGCCGCATCTCTTAGAGGTGTAAACCCTCTGTGAAATGGTGGTTGGCTCTCTGAGATAAAGATCACACCCCAAGATTAAAGGGGACATGGAATTTTATTATCCACGATTGAGGATGGTCTGAAGAAAATGCAAATTTGCCCTTCCAAAAATAGACAAACGAGTTTAGACAAACAAGGGAACACAAAGCCATTGAACAACGGATGGAAGTTAGACTTCATTAGCCTCAGGCTTGGCAATATGCTTTAGGTAACAGCAGAACTCAGTCTGAGTAACGTCGACAATGGCTTTATTCACATTGTCTGTTAAATTTGGTAACGGGGAGGACGTGAAGTGACGCTTCTGCTCCATAGAGAGGTCGTGGGGCCCACCTCCCCTAGTTTCTAACGAGCCAACCACTACCTCCATTTCAGACTCCTCACATACTTTTTATGAAGCACCATCGTGCTAATTTAGCCCTCGGCATCCGGAACGCCTGTGACGGACTGCGGTGACTCAGATGATTAGTTCCGGGTGTGGTACTTTCTCTCCGCCCGTCTCCTCAGCTGCGTGCCAATGCCATGAAGCTCTTGCAAGGAAAAAAGAAAGAGAGCAAGGCCCTCGAAGCTGACTTGGTTCATGAGAAGCAGGAAGACTGACTATAAAGAATGATTTACTATTGGTCTCTGCCTTGCAGCCATGGAAACTTGGAAGAGGATCAAACACCCTCTCCAATTTGGCCACCACCTTCCTGGTTTTGATAGTGTTTTTAAATGAAATCTCTGACAGTCCCTGTCAGGGCTGTGAATTTGTACCTTACAGACGTCGGGTTTCAGAACCGTCTGGAACACAGCCGTAGAAGGCTCTGGAATGAAGAACTATATGGGGCATCTGGCGTTTTCTCTGAACACTGATGTGATCTCTTATCTGGAAATTATAGGCTCTGACCCAAACTTTGAGGCTCCCTTTCAGTTTATTGGTGCTAAGACAGGAAGGCCTATAGACACAGAGGGGACTGACAGAACTCATGGAGTTTGAATTTGCAGTGAGCTCAACGCACGGAGTCTTTGGCTTTCTCTTATTTGACTCCATCCCCTGAGAGACTCATTTGTGTTTAGTGCCCAATTTTATTGTTCATTCTTACCAACCTTCAAATCTCAGTGCACTTTTAGAAAAAAAAAGAAAACCAAAAGTAATTACTTGGGGACCGCAAAGGCCATATCTATATATGAGATCAAACATTTCCTATCTTCCCATGCTATTTACCTCTAAATAACCACTCTTCTTTCTACAGCTTTCCACTTGTTTCTGTGACAAACAAACAGCAGGGGTTGTCTTCGGGCTCATTAGTGGGGCTATTCTGGGATCCTGCGGGGAGCGGGCCTAAGCAGCTCTTATTTCCGGCTGTAGTTTCAAGGGAAACCGAACCCTCAGGGAGAGGCGGGGCTGTGCTGACTTCTCAGAGCACAAGATCTTCAGGTCCTAGACGCCTGAGCCCTTCTCCGAATAGGGGGCCTTCTGCCCAGAAGATGACTTCTAAGACCCCGAGGATAGGAGACTTTAGGAGCTTAGTGTTGTCACGCAGTCAGGTGTAAAAGATTTCCGAGCTAACGGAGATGACGGACGGCTGGACTGAAAATCTGGACTTGATCTCTGCTCTCAGGAACAAAGGAATGACAGCAAGCAACTTGGTAGTCCTATGCGGACGTCCTCAGAAGAGCTAGTGTCCAGTTCTCCCTCAGCCTGCCTCAAACATCTGCCAGTGTTCACTTGAGCCTTTCTATAGCACCAACATGTTGCTCTAGACTGGTGGTTCTCAACCTTCCTAATGCTATGACTCTTCAATAAAGTTCCCCATGTTGTGGTGACCCCCCAAACATAAACTTATTTTTCTTGATACTTTGCTAGTGTATTTTTGTGACTGTTATGAGTCATAATTGTAAATATCTGATATTTCCAATGGTCTTGGGTGGCCCTGTGAAAGTGTTGTTCAGCTCCCCAAAGGAGTCTCGACCCACAAGTTGAGAACCACGGTCCTACACTCTCCTCTTCTTTGTGGTCCTTATGCTGTCCTCCCAGAGAATTCACAAGATGCCCAGAGTGTAGCTAGGTAGAGTTCTTTGTAGAGGATAGCACACTCTTGACAGGTGAGAGCGTGGGTAATGGTCAAAGGGACACTGCAGGCCGGAACACTCCCAAGGGGCATTGATGGGCAACCGTCAAAGGGACATTGTTCCCTCCTACAATGTCCTTAGAGGCTTTATACTCTTTTTAAAGTCTGTAGAACAGATTGCCCAGGCCCATTTGTTTGGTTTCTGTAGGAGAGAATGAGATGTCCTTGTTCTTTCCCAGGGAGCCCCTAACAGGATAGTAATCTTATTACCTTCCGGACTGCTCAGAATGTCACGTCTCTACCTAGGGACAGAGATACCCAGAGTCCATTCTTCTGAACAGCAATCAGAGTCCTGCAGTTTCAGTCCTTGGTTTTTAGGGAGGGGTCCATTTTCAGTGCCCCCCAAGCCTGTAGATACTGAACTCGGTACCTAACAATAAGGGAAAATTCTTCAGCTGCAAATGACAGATATGCGTTTAGACTTCAGATGTACCTTTTTCTTCAAGGATTAAAGGTTCTCCTAAGTCTCTATCCTCCCTACCTCTCAATTGTCTTGGTTTTCCTGTTTGCTCTTCAGACATGTTAACAACACGGTGTCCAGACACCTGGGACTTACAGCTGTCTACCTTACAACAATCTGGAGAAGATGTGAGGTCAAGTTTGACCTCAAAGTCAGGGGTGGAAAAGTTAGTATCGCCTTCATCTATTTCTACAGGAAAGATAGGTTCTGTTGCCAGGACTATATGGGGAAGTGGTTCAGGGGACCCAAACCCTAAATGCCCAGCACACCCTCTTTATCTGTTTACACCAAGAATGCCATTGCCTCAGGACAGATGTGATACTTCCACTGTCTTGTGCTGTGGAGTTCCTCTTTAAGAACATTGTTACAACGCCTCATTTATCAATATTTCTCAACACTTACGGATTTATTAAGCATGTGCCCAAGACCTCTTTTGGCTTCATCCTGGGCACTTGTAGAACCTACTCTGTGTTCATAATAGACACGGCACCTTGCTCTTGCTCTAGTGGTGACTCTTGTAGAGTGGGAACATTGTTCTTCATGCCTGGCCGGGAAGGCCTGGTCCCTCCACCCTCACCCCTGGGCCTCCCCTTGTCTTCTTCGCCTCTGAACTGGGTTTGAGGCGGTCCTGACAGAGAAGTGACTCATTGTCCAGTTTTGTGCCTGGTTGGACCCATAGCCAGCACGCTCATTCCGAAGTCTGCCAATGTGGGTCTGGAGGAACAGAGGGCACGGGCTTCTAGATGACCCCACCCCACACGTGCTGGTGTACTTTCCCTTTCATGTGTGTGCAAAGTGTTCTCTTATGACATAGTATACACCAACAGTCATGTTTTCCTGGAAACTGAGTTCACTTTTAACACTTCAGAAAAGATTTGATGTAAGCCTTGTTAACGGCCAGAGAAAATGACTGTTTTTCCTCATCTTTCAACACCGCCACAGTTTCAAAACGTCTTTCTCTACCAACTCGTATGTATTATTTTCCATGATGCAATACTGCTACACTCCGTTCATGCATTCACAAGCGTTTGAGAACCAAACCCTTTGGAAGGGATCAGGACTGCATTGTTGAATAACACTCGTACCTCAGCCCTTAACCAGCTCCCAACCTCATAAAAGGCTAGGCGAATAAACGCTGAATTCATGCCCGATGGGACAGATGTGTCTGGAACGTCAATCAGAAGCTCAGAGGAGCCATTATCTTGTGGACTGGGGCAGGCAGAGTTTCACTGAGAAGAGAGCTCCTGCACTGACTCTTAGGGAGAAGGCAGGGGGTCATTAGATGAGGAGCACATTCTGGGAAGGAGCACGTTGGACAAGCGCACGGAGCCATCATGAAGAGCTTGCATAGGGTTTTCAGTCCAGTAGGGCACAGGTTGAGGGGCAGGGAGGAGAAGAGGAAGCAGGACATCATGCTGAGATGGTGAACTTTAAAATATAGTTTAAAACAAGGCTTTAGAATAAATACTCGGTTTTAGTTTTGTGGTGGTTCCAGCCAGGCTGGGGACAGTTTTGCAGATACTATTCTGTATCTGTCTAGCTGGGACAAAAGGGACATCCAGATTAAGATGTCTCTCTGGCATGTGACTCTAGAGGGCAAGAAAAGCGTGTGGCTAAGACTGACTTGGGAGCTGTCTGTAAGAGGAAGGGGTGGCTAGCTGGTGACAACTCATGACGTTGTTTAGGGAGAACACAGAATGTCAGTGGAATAGAAGCTGGGTGTGGTGGCGCACACCTTTAATCCCAGCACTTGGGTCAGCCTGGCCTACAGAGTGAGCTCTGGGACAACCAGAGCTGTTACACAGAGAAACTTTATCTCAAAAAAAAAAAAAAGCCAAACAAACCAAAAAACAAAAAACAAAAACAAAAAAACAAAAAAAAGGGAAAAGGAATAGAGGAATACAACCAAGGACAAAGCTCTGGAGAATACCAAATCTTTCCTTATGTTATTTATTTTGTCAACTTTATACATATATAAAATGTATTATGATTGTGTCCACTCCACTGCTCTCTCTTGGCTGTCCTGCTCCCCCGGAACACCTTCTTCCCAGTTAATCTCTTTTCTAGTTTCATCTTTTCTCCTCCAGAGAGATTGATTGCGGTTGCTCGTGTGAACACGGACAGAGACAACCTCCCAGTGGTGGCTATACCACTGAGGAAAGTAACATATCCCCTCCAGCAGCTGTTGACTTCCAACAGCTCCTTAGGAAAGGTGGGGACTCATGAGCACCTTCCCCGTTCATGGTGGATTGTTGAAGAGCCCAGTCCCGTGCAGGAACCCATAGATACTGTTTTAGTTCATGATTACAATAGCCAAGTGTCTCACAGCACTTCCTCCCCCACCCCCTGCCTCATCCTCTGGCTCTCCCCATCTCCTTTCCTTCTTCCATAGTGTTCCCTGGGTCTTAGAGAGGATGAGGTGAACAATAGTTCTTAATAAGAAGGAGGAACTGGTATAAGGCACAGAAGCCAAGGGCAGATCTCAAGGGCTTTTTCTGTTCAGTATATTATAAATGTTTTTCTATAGAGTAACACATCGCATACATAGAAACAGTAACTTGAAACTCCATATCCGTGTTAGGCAGTTAAATTAACCTTGTGAAATAAGCAGGGGAAATAATATTTTCTCTGTTTTATTCATGAAGATACAGGGGTGAAAAGAACCTAATTCACTTACTTAAGTTCTAAAATTAAAAAAAGTAATGGAAATGGGGCTAATATTTGCATTTTGAGTCACACTGCAGGGTTCTGTTCATTCATAAGCCAATAACAGGGCGGCGATGCTCCGCAGGCTGAATCATCAGGGCAGGAAATCACAGCAAATCTTAATTAAGGGCATCTCCGAGTCAGAGTCAACAGAAAACACTGGATTGAATTATGAACGACGCCGAAGGGAACGGCATGGCTTCCTGTAAGTCATTAGCCACTAATTAATGGCTGCCATGTACATGACTTAACGATACAAACACGACTGAAGGAGAGAAGAATTCATAAACAAGGCGGAGAGTGTGTGGCTCCGCACACGAGATGGCCGAATGAAATACCTGCCTGTCTGGAGCGGTGAGATGAACCCACGACAATGTGCGTGAGCTGAGGCAGAGGAGAGAGAGGGTCTCTCCTCGGGATGCGCCAGTCTGTGACATGTCTGCCCTGAACGTACAAACTTCCCTCTGTGTTAAACAGAGTGATACTGGTTCATGGATGGGTGTAGGCTGGTAGGGTGCCTATACCAAGAATGCAGGGGCAGACTCTCGTTCTTGTGTGTGTGTGCGGTGTGTGTGTGTGTGTGAGTGTGCGCATGCGCGCGCATATGTGTGTGTGTGTGTGTGTGTGTGTCCTTTGCTCACAGATAGAAACAATGATGGTGAACTGTAGAAACAACTCAAGGGCAAGTCTGACAACAGATACAGGACTGTGGTGAAGCCAGTGGGAGCCCTTTTTATTTATTTCATGAATTTCTTTAAAATTTCATACATTTTAATTAAAATACAGTCACATCATTTTTTCTCTTCCCTTTCCTTCCCCAAGTCTCTCCTAAGTCCCCTTCCTCCAACTCCTTCTGTCTTACCCAGCTCTCAAATTGATAGCCTCTTCTGCAATTATTCTCTCTCTCTCTCTCTCTCTCTCTCTCTCTCTCTCTCTCTCTCTCTCTCTCACACACACACACACACACACACACACATACATACACACACACATGCATATGTACATATAACTATATAAGTGCAACCTGCTGGGTCCACTCTTGCTGTTTGTGTCTATGTGGTTATCAAGGCTGACCACTTTGCATAATGCGACCAATTTGGGGGCTCATACCTAGGAGAGACTACCCCTCCCTCTCTTAGTCAGATGCCTTAGTTAGTTACTCATCCCAGGGTGTGACCCTGTGTCTCCCTTTCTGCATTAGAATATCTGTCCATGTTGCCGTTATTCAAATCTTATTTATACAGTCATTTCTATGAGAGGCCGTTTCACAGCAGACTCTCTGGTATTTTAGTTCATACAGTCTTTCTATTCCATGAGCCGTAGAAGAAGGAGTTGTGATAGAGATGCATCTGTTGGGGCTGGGCCCCTCACAGTCTGTTGATCTGTGTGCTGTGTCCAGTTGTGCATTCCTGGGATGGTCTCCATTCACTGCAAAGAGAGGCTTGTTTGATGAGGGGGTGGTAGCTACATTTCTTTGTGGATATAAGGATATGATTTAGAATGTGATTAGAAATTATTATGCTGGTCTAGCAAAGTGGTAGTAGATTCTCTTATATGATCCATGGCCTCACTAGCCCGAGGAAGTTGACTAGATTCCTAGGACCAGGCACAGTTTCCCTCCTGTTGAGTGAATCTTAAATCCTAATCAGACCGCTGTTGGTTACTGCCAACGTGTGACCGACACTGGTTGCCCCTTTGCAGATACCTTGCTATGCCGGTCACTGGTTCATAGCTGTTGTGGCTGTGTAAGATTGTTAATGGCTTCCCTCCCTTGGCAGCTTGCATAGTGTTCTCTGGTACCATGGAAGCCAGACCACAGGAAGGAGGCTGTTAGGTGAGATCCAGCTCAAAAGATATGGATCCTGTATTGTAGCGTGCAGTGTCTTTGTAACAGGGGCTTAGCTTCAACCTCTGAGAGGCTCAATAGGAAAGTATCATCTGAAACAAAAGGCAGAAAAGTATGACCTATGAGCTACAATCACCCACCTTCTGTTTTAGTAAATATGTATTTTCTGAATATGAGTGACCTGTCTTTATGCACACCAGAAGAGGGAATCAGATCCCATTACAGATGATTGTGAGCTACCATGTGGCTTCTGGGAATTGAACTCAGGACGTCTGGAAGAGCAGCCAGTACTCTTAACCGCTGAGCCATCTCTCCAACCCCCTGTTTTGTTTTGTTTTAAGCAATCAAACAAAAGAAGCCAAACCAAAAGAATCCAAACACAGTCCCTAGAGCACCAGCGCGGCTGTTTATCAATATTTCACCACAGCTGCGTTTGGAAAACAAGGACGGAGTTGAGTGGCTGTGCAAAGATTGTACGGCTAAGGATTGTGGAGCTGTTTACTGTCTCGTCTTTTGCACATTTATGATCCGGACAGCAAAATTCTGGAAGAATTCAGCTCCATACTGAGCCCCAGGTGCTGCCATTTACAAAGAGAGAAAGGTCCGAAGGACGATGTTTGGAGGAAACTCATGGCCACAGTGAAATAAATTAGAATTAAATATCATTTAAGATGATAAGGAGGTGGAGACATTTCAACCCAGAAAACGGAAATCTCAGAGGTGAAGGGAGGTATAGGGTGTGGAAGATTCTCTATTTAACAAGCTAAGCTGAGTGGAAGGACTTTGTAGACTCCGTGAGGACTATCGGTAACAACTCCAGAAAAGTTACTTAATGTACTTTGTAAGAACAAATTAGCAGGATGCAATGGGCTGGATTAGCAGGAGGTGTTCCTATGTGAAGGCATTCATGGTGGGGCTGCAAGATTACTCACTGGGGAAATTTGCTAAGTGAGTCAGGAGCAAGAGTAGTTATGCCTTCGGGGCGGGGGGGGGCGGTCTTCATTCTTTCCATCCCCTCTTTATCCACATCACCAATAATCCTTATTATTTTATATTATTATAAATCCCAGCTTACGGCTGAGGAAATAATTCTCAAATGCGGCTAATGTACTGGCTGGGTGACGTTTCCCAAGGGCTTTGGGATTGGGGAAGCCCCCAGTGCTCTGAGATCTGTACAAACGGAGGACCAGGCTTGAGCCTTTCCCATCTCTATACGTACTGATCACCCTACTGCGTGGATAGCGATGGGGATGTCAAGTCCTCCATGCGGACTTGTCAGACTCCACAGAACTGAATGGCAGACAGCTGACTCCAAGGTTCACCCATCCACCACCCTCACGCTCTGGGCTATCACATTCCAGGGGTTCTCTTGGTTGATGAGGTCTGCTCCTAGTCCCTCAGGCTGGGGCAGCCTTTCCCTGTGCGCTTCACTGTCTGATAGAAGCCTATACTTTTTGACTCCCAGCTTCTGCACCACCAACCCCCACTCTAGAGCTGCCTCCCAGGGCTGCCTCACACCCTAGGACTGTGCCACCTCCAACCCAGGCACGCTGGCTCATGTTTATTCCCTGTTCTCAGGTCTCCAAGGTAGTTCATTTTAAATAATAGACCCCCCCTCTTCAAAGCACCCAGACACTTCCCTGTGTCGCATGAAGTGATAAACTTTGACTTCTCTTTACTGTGACCTGCTTACAAGAGGAATCGCTGTCTCTCCTTAATTTGTATTTTGTGTTTAAGGCTTGTGAAGGCTTCCAGCACTGTCCGAGGGTAGGACTACCCCACAGACCCTCACCAGGGTGGCTTGACTTAACCTTTTGGTCAGGCTTTTTGCTTCCCCTCCAGCCCCACTGCCTGACCGGGGAGGCCTGAAAGCAGCTGGCAGCCATGTCCGCTTGGGCTTCTTGTCAAACCATTGCTTTTTTTTTATATACAACATATTTTTTCCCCATAGATGCTGTCAGTTGTTCAGTTGCTCCTTCATCAGTTTTTTTTAAGCCTGTATGTATTATCTGTGTGAGGTTGCTGGATCCTGGAGTTACAGACAGTTATAAGCTCTCAATGTGGGTGCTGGGAATTGAACCCGGGTCCTCTAGAAGAACAGTCAGTGCTCTTAACCACTGAGCTATCTCTCCAGCCCCCCTTCATCAGTTTTGAAGCCCTTCTTCTTCCTCTCTTTGGAACAGAACATTCTTCCTTATACTGACTCTTGCTTGTCCTTACCCGGCCACACAGAGGCAGCTTCTGGTCTGCCCTCTTACCCTGCGGTCACTGTTCATACACTGTTTCTGTTATTCATGAGACTCTTTGATCACAGACTGATTTGGGGGGCCCTGAACCAAACATATATACAAATGTGTGTGTGTTGTGTGCATGCGTGTGTGTGTGCGTGCATGTGTGTATGTAACTCCTACATATTGTTATTCTATCCAACATGTTGCTTCCATTCATCCGCCCCTTTGCACAGCTCCGCTCTGCCTCACGGAAAAAGTACAAGACATCACACTGTTAAACAAGGCCTCGTCCTGCTGTAAAGCATACATCCTATTTAAGGGGCACACCGAGCTGCAGGGGACTGACGTGACAGTTTTACTTCACAAATTTGTTTTATTTATTTATTTTTTTGCCTTCCTTCCTTCCCCTCCTTTTCCTTCCCATTTTTCATCTTGAAACGGTTGTATAAGTTATCCTTGACTGGCGGTCAAAATAGCTGACTGAAATTGTTAGTGTTCTCGGAGCACATTTCCTCCCATCCTCTCCGCGAGGCTGCCAAATGGCTGTGCTCTCCAGACGCGAGATCATTCCAGTTAGCGGCTCACCTTAATGATATGGGGAATGAACGCACACTGAGTTTCCCAAAATGAACAGCGCGATCTCAGGAGAGAGCTCAGAGTTCGGGGCCATTTTCTTAACTAAACTGCTGATCGCATTAAGCTGCTCGTTTCAGCGACTTTTGCTCTTCTTAAGAGGGAAGTGGGCCTCCTGCTGCGTAATGCCTCTCCCTCTGATCCTGGGAGCCCCCTAGGAAAGGGGGTTGTCACATGCCAAACTGGCAGGCAGCCTCCGCTTTTTCCTCTTTCTTCTACATGACTGCCCTCCTTCTGGGTCCCCCACGTACCCCCAGAATATTGGCAGGCTCTGCTGTTTCCATGGGTACAACCAGAGCCCCACTGCTCCTGAAAGACAGCCTGTGAGATGCCAAGGAGTCATCTGGCAGAGCTGGGGAGACACGGATTCTTCTTTGTATCCTGTGTGTGGCATGTCACCAAAACTACCGTGTTCCTAGTCCTCAAAACGTGCGATGAATCTTCTCATATTGGTTTGCTGGGGTGCCACAGCAAAGTTCCACAAACTCAGGGACCCAAACAACAAATATTGATGATCTTAATTCTGGAGCCTCTAAGTCCAGACACCAGGTGATGGCAGAGTTTGTCCTTCTGTGCTTGTGAGGGAGAGTCTGTCTAGTCTCTTACTCGGGTCCTTGTGGCTTTCTGAGAGTCGTTGGCACCCTTTAGCTTGTAGGACACCACCCTGATGCCTACCCGCTTCTTCACATAGCATCTGCTCCTATGCCTATCTGTGGTCAAATCTGTCCTCTTTATGAGAATACGCGTATGACATCATCTGAACTAAGTCTGCAACCAGATCAGTCACATTCTGGACTACTGGGTATTTAGACTTCACCGCACCTCTTCTTGCTGTTGGGAGGAGGCACAATTCACCCCATAATGCCACTCTTCCTGGGCCTCTTTAGTTTTCTTCTTTGCAAGAAATTGTTTACAAGATTGTTGATGAGCCAAAAATGACTCTTTGTTAATGGAGAGCGGTACTTAAGTAATAGGTATACTTAAGGATTAATTCTGTTGGCCCAGCGGCTCCCAGAAGATTTGCATGGATTGAGGCTTCAGCAAGGATTTCAGGCAGTATTCCTGGAGTCTCCAGAAGATGGGGCTACTCGTTGCATTTTCTTCTCAGAAAGGTGTTAGTGTTGTAAAGAGGCTAATCCCGCAAAGAATAAATGCTGCCTTTCTTCATTGAAAACCAACCACAACGACCTTCTCAACTCACCCCTTTTAGTCTTCCGAATACTTGGTTCCTGATTCAATCTATAACATACTTGGGCAGTGGGAGTAGAGTCACCAAGCACAGAAAGGGCCTTTGGATCTTCTATTTGGACCAGACACGGGTTCAGCAATTTTTATGTTCCCTGGATGTGCACCTTAGGTCTCAGAGAGGCAAGATGGCTGCCTGAGATTCCACATCTGGTTAGATCCTTCTCCATAAGGCTCAACTTAAATCCACAGACATCTTTGCATGCTACTGGTCAGCTCCCTTCTCCTTTACTTTCTGTTCTTAACTCATTTCATTACAATGATTTTTTTTTCCTTGTCTGTCTATTTCACTGGTCCAGAGAACCTAGCAGTTGAGGCAATGGTATGTGAACTCTCTTTCGTGTTTGGAAGCCTTGCATGCTAACTCAGACTTTAGCATCCAGCTTACATTGGAAATTACCCTGCGGACTTGTTAAAACACAGACCGGCAGGCTTGCCCTCGGGTTCTGATTTGGTAGGTCTGGGCAGCTCCTAGTTATTGCTGATGTTGCCAATCTAAGGACCACACTGTTGACAGCCATTGACCTAGGACTGTTGATGGAACGTGCCCAGTACACGTTCTGGGATATGTGGTGATGTGGGAAAGGCTGTCTGTGACACTGGGTGATACAGATGATTGCTTAACTGTTCCTTCTGATTCCCCAGGTGTTGAGTATAATGTGACATTATTTACTAAGAGCATTTTGGAACCGGGTACATCTCTGGCCAGACCGAGTGGGTTTGGGGCTGGTGTTGTGGTTTAACTGAGAAAACCTTTTATAGGCTCTCGTATTTAACATTTGGCTGCCAGTTAGTGGCGCTGTTTGGAGAAGTTATGGAACTTTTAAGACACAGAGCCCTGCTGAGAACATTCGTCACTGGGGGGTGGGCTGTGAGATTGATAGCCTCACCCCACTTCTAGTTCTCTCTCTGCTTCCTGGGTACAGATGAAATGCGGTCAGCCACCTTCCTGCTCCTGCAGTCTTGCCTTCTCTACCACACAGAAGTCTGTAGGTGCCGGAACCGTGAGCCAAAAATCAACTTTCTTCCTTGAGTTTACACATAGTTTAAACAGCAACAGAAAGGTACAGATGGGGTTAGAGTGGGGGCAGAGGCGATACACCCAGAGCTTCCCTGTCTGCTATTTCATGACAACAGTTTCCAGAACGCGTTACCTTAGTGCCCAAGGGAGCGGCAAAAGCTGGCGTTCAGTCTTTGACTAGCATAGGTCTTGCCATTTAACTCTAGCCCCTCTAAAAAGACAGCTATCATCTTAAATATTTTCACACTTTAACAAAATAAATCATAAGTTATTAATACCATAAGCAAAGAAAAAATTAAACTAATATTTGTTGGAGATTTTTAATTCACTTACTTAAATGTCAATTAAATTTAAAAGCTAACCAGACCAGGGCATCAGCTGTGCGTCATCCAGATGCTTCCATCTAGTTTCAAGGAGAGCGCAGTGGGATCACGTGGGGTTTGTAGTGAGGACCACAGAGACCTAACGAACTTGCTCCAAAGGGCTCCAGGAAGACGATGCTGGTCTACAAGGGAGGTGCTGTTGGACATTCGCTTTGCCCTGTTGCATACTAGACACCAGGCTTCAGTCTGTAACAGATCAGGAAGCCAGCCTTCCTCATGTTCTTAGTCTTGTTGGATATAATTTTAAAACCAGCTTATAAGGAAACACACGGATGGGCTGGAGAGATGACTTAGCAGTTAAGTGCACTCTCTCAGAGGTCCTGAGTTCAATTCCTAGCAACCAGGTGGTGGCTCACAACCATCCATAATGGGATCCAATGCCCTCTTGTGCAGATAGACAGAGATGCAGACAAAACATTCTTATACATAAAATAAATAAACCTTCCAAAATAGGAAATGCAAGGACAGTTTTATCAGAGTTTGAGGACAAAGAAAAACCCAAACCACAAAAACAACCAAACAACTAGGGCAGGCAAACCAGAGAGCTCAGCAGCTTCCAGAAGGAGAGAGAAAGGAAACAAGGAAATTGTGCTCTCTGAGCTAGAGGTTGGGAGAACAGGTGGAAGTCTTGGTAGATACATGAGGTCCAGAGTTTTCAGGGGGAAGGGGAAGAGGGGAGGGAGAGGAGTAGAGAGAAATGAGAGGGGGAAAGAGAGAGGAGAGCAGCACCATCTGGGGTGTCAAGGCAAGCAGCTTTAGGATTTCAGCCAGAGGGAGCTAGAGAGAGGCAGAGAGGGAAAAAAAGTTCTTGAATTAAAACTTAGAAAGTGGCAACTTTAAAGAGAAAAGTCTGTAAGCAATGGCATCAAGAGGGGGCCTTTGGGCCAATAAGTACAAATCCCACTAAGGGACAGTTACTCCACCTTCTTATCGTGTGTTCAGGCACACCAGGTTTCATTTTGCTATTCTATGGAGAGTGTATAACAGATTTTCTTCTTGTTGCTGCTTTGCCTTGTCTTGGCAAGGAAAGAGCCGGCTGACCAAGACATTTGTAAAGGGAGCTACTGACTGTCACCCTGGTATTGTGTCAGAGTGTCTCAGAGGCTCTCCAGGCAAGGGAGCATGAAAAAGGATCACGCCATTTTAACAGAGGAAGGTAGTAAGCACTGTGTCCCCCAGGGTGCCCAAGAAGCAGATAGCTGCCAGTAGCCTCTCTCACGTTCTTCTCACCTCTCTGCCCAGCACCTCCATCCAGTCTCTACAAGGTGGTGGACTGAGAGCCCATGTGTGAACAAGCAAGCAGGCTGCCTGGAGAAAGAACTGGAGAGGAAGCTCGGGGAGCCACAAGCACCCACCAGACAGAAGATGCGAGGACAAGGAGGCCAGAATCCAGCTTTGTGAGCCCCTCTGCTTCTCAGAAAACTGAGAAAAGGGGAAGGCAGGGATGGCAAACAAGGCAGGGGTGGAAAGAACTACACCGTGCAGAGAAATAAGGACTTTATCTAGAAGATGTGAAAAAAAAAAAGCATTATTTGCTAATAGGAAGAGAAATTTGGGGCTAGGAACCCAGGAGGGATGAAAACATCACCTACACTTGCTTTTATACTTCTTGAATTTTGAATCATAAAAGCTACCCATTCAAGCATTCAGTAATAAAAATTAAACAAAAGTCTTTCCTTGAGTTTGAGTTGAGTCCATCAAAATTTCTGGAACCCCTTTGCTATGGTTTGAGCATGCTCCCTCCCCCTTCACGCTGGAGTTTAATTTTGGGGCTGTTACTACGGTAGAAACTAATCTATCTGTGGTGTTGAGATGGATGGATACAATAGGAGTAGATGAGGTCGGGGATGAGATTACAGAAGTGAATCCTGGTAGCTCTATAAGAACGCGGAGAGCCCGAGAGACATGCTTGTGCACAGTGCATTCCCTTCCTTATGTGATTCCCAGCATCCTCTGGTACCTTGAGACTCTGCTAGCGAGAATGCTATCGCCAAAATGAATGGAGCCCCTGGATCAGAAGCCTCCAAGTTTAGAAGCCCAACCAAACTTCTCTTTTTTCCAGCGTAGCCAGCCTCTTACAGGTGTTATCAGTCATACAAATGGACCACGTGCTTTACCAATCGCCTGAAAATTGTGGTTCACACAGAACTACTGCAAAGGAAAGAGATGGAGCCAGTGGACAGAACACTGAATCATGGGAAATTCCAGGAGTCAGCTGTTTGCAGGGTTTTTTTTTTTTTGTTGTTTGTTTTTTGTTTCTCCCCGAGACAGGGTTTCTCTGTAGCTTTGGAGCCTGTCCTGGAACTAGCTCTTGTAGACCAAGCTAGCCTCGAACTCACCGAGATCCACCTGCTTCTGCCTCCCGAGTGCTGGGATTAACGGCATGCATCACCACCGCGCTGCTGTTTGCACTGGGGATGGGCTTTGGAAGTCAGGGAGGGTGAACTAGTCCGCAAATGGGAGTGTTGGAATGAAGGAGACCGTCTGGTATGCGAAGAGGAGAGGGCTGGCAGGGCAGTGTGCTGACAGTCTGATTTGCCGGAAGTGGAGCGGCTCCAACTTAACTTTGGGTTGTGGAAGAGGATGCCAAGTACAGACAGGCAAAGCCCAAGGTTTTCTCTTGCACCCCTCCACCCTAGCCTGATCTTCCCGGAAGTTACACTTTTGGTCGCCTTAGCACACTCAACGATTATTTTCCAAGAGAAGGATAATGACTGATAGGAAGTAATAAGGCAAATTTAATTTAGATGAGAGAAACAATTTAAAAGCTAATTGGTGGTGGGAGGAGCCAAGGACAGGTGGCACTCTACTTTGCCACGAATCCTCAAATGACAGTCTGATGCTAATTTGTATTCCAAAGGAAAAACGTGTGGAGCGATTTGCATGTGAAAATAGAGCGTAGCATAGAAGATGGAGATATCACATAAAGAAATTCAATTTGGGCTGGCAAGATCGAGCACTTTTTATGGGGTTAGCAGATAACTGTGCAGGCAAAATTTATACCAACTCATAGATTGTATTAATATAGTGAGGTTTTCATGAAATTAAAAACGGCTATCTGGAAGAAAAGTGCCCCGTGACGGAGTGGACGCTGCCTGAAAGCAGGGATGTTCCTATGCTTGGGTCCCTCAGACCTCTGCAGGGAGAGCAACAAAACCAAAGCTATAACCAGGGCAAATGCAGCAGCAGTCCCCCATGAACTGCAAGGGGGTAGTGTGTGTGTGTATGTCTTCTTTTTGTCTGTGTAAGTGGCTATATATTTGACCTTGTAACATAGTTGCACAGTGGGATTGCCTGATGCAGCTTTTCTGAGCAGTTGTTTGTGGTAACTAGGAGAATATCAAGGCCCAGGTAATCATGCTAGGTCTGTCCCTGAGATGCCAGGGTGGTCTTTCTCTTTCCCAGTGTGAATTTGTGCAAAGTGAATTTGTGCAGCAGAAGGTAACTGCAGAATCTCCAGCATGTACATTTCCACTGTTCTCTGGACCATGCCTGCAATTAAGCACTGTGCATTTTGGGTGGGTTTGCTAGAAGCAAACGTGTTCTAAATACCCTCCATTTATCATGCCGTCCCCACTTTGTTTTAGCTCCACAACCTGTGATATGAATTTCGAGTTAAAGCAACTCCTTCTGTTTTTTTTTCTGATTATATATTTTTACATGGGTCTCAAGACCATATGTTTCCATAGACCTTTATCATACACCCTTCTTGTATACGGGTTACATGAAGGAACAAGGGGGAATACTCCAGGTCAACGTATAAGTAGGTGTGAGCGTGGGAAGATAGGGGAAAGTAGGAGATCAGGGATGGGTTAACCATAACTAGGATGCATTAAGAAGCCTTATGGAAATGTACTAGTTTGTAAACTAATTAAAAGTAAAATATATTTTAAACAAGAAGTTTGAACAGAAGTACCCTGCATGGAAAGATAATACGTCTCCTGGAAGACACGGATTATCAAATGAAAATCTTAGGGCTAGCCATGGGATACCCCCTTATGAACATTTGGTCAGGGAGGCTCCACAGATACCCTAAACAACCCAAGCTATTGCCATTGTTTTGGGTTACCCACCATAACTAGATGGTAAGACTCTCTTACTGGAGACACTATTTACTTAGGATGTAGGAGACAAAGAATTCAATCTCAATTGACCAGGAAACTCTTTCCCTACTAGTTATATTACATAGTACCAGTGGTTGCCATGTAGGCTACTGGGGGACAATATATCAGTGACATTATCTAATACTGGACCCTGCATGCCACAGTATTGATCTGCTTGGATAGACGTATCTGCTTGTGCAATAGTGGCCTGATGGTTATGGTGACAACCTACTGCTTTTTGCTTGACTATGAGGCCTGTTCCACAGGAGGGATTTTATACCTGGGACTGAAGCCCTGGTCCAAAGCTCATGTTTGGGAAGATCATAGGCCCTAGGAATGAACCTATAGTATTGTTATAGTAAATGGTCATATCAAACTGCCTTCTAAATATGTATGTTCATACTCATTGAGTTGTGTTGCTCCCAACGTTGGTCAGGAAAACTTCTTTCCTCCAGTGCGTAGTGGCTAATTCAGAGAATTTTAGCTGTTGAAATGCCAGGTATAACTGTGAGTACTCACCTATCAGTGGGTCATCGATTTCCTCCTCCCCAGTCCAGGGTTCAGGAAACATCTCAGAGGAGTGGGTGAAGAGAATGTAAGAGCTGGTGGATAGGAAGGGGAGCTGGACATGACATGGCTGTGGTACACACCAGCTCACAGCAAGTAGAGTTACTCTCACAAGACTTGTACAACATCAAGCCAGTAAAAATTAAAGCAAAATTCTTATTCCCTGATTGAGGAGTTACCGTGAAAGTGGGTGGCAGCCAAGCGAAGGAAACTGCCTTAATTTGATTTCTATTGCTGTGATAAACACCATGGGCAAAATCAACCTGATGAGGGAAAGGTTTATGTGGCTTACAGGTCCAATCACTGTCCATCTTTGAAGGATGCTGAGGCAGGAACTCAAGAAGGGCAGAAACCTGGAGGCAGGAACTAGAACAGACACCATGGAGGAACGCTGCTTATGGACTTGCTCCAAATTCTTTCTTACACAAGTCAGGACCATCCACATCACCCACAGTGGACTGGGCTCTCCCACATCAATCACCAATCAAGAAAATGCCTTACAGAAATTCCCAGAGGCCAATCTGGTGGAGGCAGTTCCTTCACTGAGGTTCCTTCTTCCCAGGTGTCTTAGTTAAAGTTTCTACTGCTGTGAAGAGATACCACGACCATGGCAACTCTTATAAAGGAAAACTTTCAAATGGGGTGGCTTACTTACAGTTTCAGAGTTTCAGTCCATTATCATCATGGTAGGGAGCATGGCGGCATGCAGGCAGACATGGTGATGGAGTAGTAGCTGAGAGTCCTACATCTTGCAGGCAACAAGAAATGGATTGTCTTACTGGGCGGGGCTTGAGGATTTATGAACCCTCAAAGCCCACCTCCACGGTGACACACTCCAACACGGTGACACTTCCTCCAACAAGAACATACCTATAAGCATACCATGAAAACAAAGCCACACCTCCTAATAGTGCCACACACCAGGTGATCTCCATTTGTGTCAAGTTGGCAGACTACCCAGCACAGAGAGTCACTCTCCTTTGAGTAATGGTGTTTGTGGGTTGCTCACACCTCCGTGGATGCCCCCACACTCAGGTGTATATATATATATGGGCATCACTAATTGGACTCAGTGTAACCAATAACAACAACGAAAAGGAGGACACGGTGGAGGGAGGGACATGGAGTGGAGGCACTGGGTGGATTTAGAAGAAGGTGATTAAGGATAAATATGATCAAAATATAATGTTACATGTGCAAGATATTCAGTAAATAGTATTATTTAAAAAGAAATTGTAGAGCAGGAGCAGACAGTTCATATTGAAGCCTAGACCATGGTTGCCCACTCTGGACTGTATTGTAAAATGAGGATTCTCAGGTCCTCACACTTCTCAAGTAGTTTGGAAAGCTTGAGTATTGAGGACAAGTGATTCTAGTGCATGATTCAATATTCTCATATTGACTAGGTGATGTCTAAAACTTCTACTGATTAATTTATAGTACCCTTTTAGATACTTGCGAATTCTTAAAGCTATCAAAAGCAGTAACATAAAGAGTTATGTTTTGTTGCCTTTCTCCATGAGTTGCTTCCCAAAGCCCAAGATTCACCATTAAAACTTTGAGAGAGAAGTTATTGATCTGTGGCACTCATATGAGAACAATTGTATATAGGACTGAGACAGATGAGTTTGGAGAAGTCCTCAAATATGTTGTAGTGACAGGATTTAGACTAAGTTTGTGCTCCAGAAAATGAATGATAAATTGTTTTGGTCTGTGTCATATGTCCTATGTGGTTTCAGGCAAGGGAGATATCAAGATGGTGCCCATGGGTGGCAGAGAAAGGGCTTTGCTCACAGTAGCCTGGGGCAGAGGATAAGGGAGGGACAAGATGTGCCCTGAGAGGCAAACTCTAGTGACCTGCCTCCTCCATCAGGACTCCCTGCACAGTTACATCTTCCCTACCCCACATGGTTTCTTCAATATTAAATCCAGCCATTGATTAGGACAGAGCCCCCAGGATTTGGTCGGTGTTCAGAGGTGTGCTTTATTCATCTCCCAGTAGCGCTCCCCATCCAAGGAGAGTGAAGATTAACCACCGCACAGGGCGAATTGCTAGAAAATTCAAACCCGGACACAATTTAGATTCAAAATTTAGAACAAAACTCATTGAACCTTAACTAAAGTAGACCTTAATCAAACCAAAACAAAACTCAAACCAAATCAAAAGTTAAAAAACAAAAATCTCCATTGGAGTTCACTTAGAGAAGATTTGGTGCTTTCAAAAAAATTCTGTAGGATGTCTGAGGGATGTAAGCACAGACATCCACATCTTTGGGGGGTAACAAGCAGACAATCCACTCAGAATGGCTCTTTGATATTTGGAACTCTGTGGAGATGGATTTCAAGCTGTAAGATCTGCCCACAGTGCTCTCCATTTATAAATGTTCACAGCCTGGGCTCATGGGTCAAACCTGGGACACATGGAACTGTCGTGTTCCCAAAGTTTTCTTGAAGCTCAACTTGAGTATTTTTCTCTGGTGCCCGAATGAGGGGGGAAGAGGGATACGGAAAAGGTACCCAGAGGCCTTTGTTCTGTCTTTGGAAACTTCCAGTCACAAGCAAGACTTCCCCTGTAGTGACTTGCATTTCTGTTCTTCAAAGTATGGCCCATGGATTGGCAGCATGAACATCCCACCTCCTACCCCACCCCCGCAGTCATGGAGCCGCATTTGAATGATTCCCGGGTTCAAAATTTAGAGCACACGGAGGTTTGAAGTACTCTTCCCAAATCTATTTCTTAGATGGAACAAGAGCCTGCCTTTGAAAATAGGTAAGGGACATCCTTACTGCCATGGGTTTCATAGAAAAGTCTCTGTCAACAATTTTTAAGCAGGTTGGAGGTAATAGAGATCTGACCCATTTGGATCTATAACCGCGTTTACAAGGCCTGTTTGATCCCTCACAGAAAGGGACTAGCACCCAGGAGACTTGCCCACCAGGAAAATGTATAGCTGTCATTCCTGGTACCTGATGCGATTTTAAAGCTGAGGAAGAGACTTCAAGAGTATTCTCAACAACAGCAAAACAAATAAAGCTCAGTAATCTAACTGCTGTGTTCCCATGTGAGTGTATGTATGCATGTGTGTGTGTGTGTGATGAGGATAACATTAGCTTCCGAGGTCAAAACCAGTATTTTTTGTGTCCTCTGCATCACGTTAAGATTCCTGGCAGAGTGGGTCCCTCATGAAGTGAGCGCTCGATAAACGTCAGCGGCAATGATTTGCGCCACACTCGTAATATTTTTAATGTGATTCCTTCTGATGAGCGCTCTGCTTCGTATGCTAACTTTTATATACCTAGCAGCCAAATGGTCCGGTGCTGAGTGCACAGAATACTGGGCTCCGGCTAAGTGTGATTAGATATTGATTTCTGAGTCCCGTGAACATTAGCAATGCAGAAACTGTTGGGCGCTGGGTCATTACAGACTGAGGGGCTGACGCTGGCAGAGTCCAACAGTCACAGTCAGGGGGAAAGTTCTCGAGACGCTATAAAGCCCAGGCCATGAATTTGACCCTTTACACATGTGTGGCTTTGACCCACTCCTCAGCACCCTGTGTCTTGTCTGGAAACTGGGTGCAGAGAGATTTTATTGAAAATTTGTCCTGACTGCTGGGGGAAAAAAGTTCCAAGCTAGGCACATGGAGTGAGGAATATCTGTGGTGAGGTTGCTGTCAAGGAACTGTGGGAAAATCTTTTTAAAGTTTGAAATAAGTAGTGAGTGAATAAGAAGGGCTAGTTAATATATTCGGAAGTTGGGGATAAATCAGAATAACTGTATGCTCATTTTTTTTTCTTCAAAATTTGTCTCTTTAGTTAGAGCGTCTATGTCTTCTGTGCTTGGATTTCAGCTTTGTCTGCTGTGTCTGAGGTGATTGAAGGATATATGGTGGAAGTGGTATTTGCCAGAGACTGGTAGCTTCTATTTTCTGTATCCATTT
Source organism: Microtus pennsylvanicus (assembly GCF_037038515.1). NCBI lineage: Eukaryota > Metazoa > Chordata > Mammalia > Rodentia > Cricetidae > Microtus > Microtus pennsylvanicus. The sequence continues at coordinate 8,686,448 of NC_134599.1, forward strand.
CTCTCAGAATCTAGCCATACAGAGACATCTCATAGGTCTTGTGGTTGACTGCCATAGCTGAGCTTTCAGAGAATCGCAAGTATTAGCTGGACAACTGGATACACAGTCTTGGATGTCCCAATCTGAGACACAAAAGTCATCTCATATGGAAACGTAGCCTTGAGGTTCTGGCTCTGAAGTAAACGAAGAAACAAGCAAGCAAACAAAGGCTTTCAGTGATGACAGCCATTGTCTGAGCACAGCGCGTAAGAAAAGAAGGGAGAAGTAGGCCGTGGAGAGCCAGGCACCTCACAGAGCAGGAAAGTGATGCCTCTCCTTTGGAGTGGATTCTTATACAGCAACGGGTACCTGTAATACCGTTTCCCTATAGCGTTGGAGATCACGTGGTAGTAATGACCATTCATCCTTACTCTTGCAGCACCTGCCAAGACTCTGCTACCCTGTGCCAGCACCAAGGCCATGTCAGCTCAGAAGCTTGTACTCTTTGAAGTCCACCCTTTGAAACGTATTGTCTTTAAAAATAATGCTTGGAACCCGCAAATCTAGAATGTGGGGAAAAAGGAAACTTTATTCACTGTTGATGGGATTGTGAACGTGTCCAGTCACTCTGCAAATCAAAGTGGAGAATCCTCAAGAAGTTAAAAATAAATCTACACTGTGACGCAGCTCTACTGCTCTTCAGAGTGTGCCCACAGGATTCGAATCCCCTCCTCCCGATGCTTGCTCAGGCATGTTCATTGTTTCCCTGAAAGCAGCCTGCATCACTTAGGGTTTCTACTGCCTGAATAAAATACCATGACCACAAGCAACTCTGGGAAGAAAGTGTTTATTTTACGCTTGCACGTCACATCACAGTCTATTACTGAAGGAAGTCAGGGCAGGAACTGAAACATAAACCATGGGAAGATACTGCTTACTGGCTTGCTTCTCGTGACTTGCTCAGCCTGCTTCCTTATGAGCTCCAGGAGCGTCTCTCCCTCAGGGTTGACACCACTGCAGTGAAATGGACACTCCCATAGCAGACACTAATGAAGTGGGGCATTTTCTCAGCTGAGATACACTCGTCCCAAAAGCTCCTACAAGCTCTAGCTTGTATCAAGTCGACATAAAGCTAGCCAGCACAATTGAGCCCTCGTCAGCTTGATACACAAACACATTACTATTTATTTAACTAGAATTTCTTTCTTTCTTGTTCATCCCCATGCTTCTGTATTAATATTGCATCATAAAACATAAATAACCTTAAAATGCCCACAGTCCTTAAAAATTCATAGACTCCAAATGTTCATAACATCCAAAATCTCAAGTTCAAAGTTTCTATAAAATATTCAGTTTCTTTAAAATTCCAAAATCTCTCAGTTATGGGCTGCATAATGATAATATATTATTATTATCATCATCATCATCATCATTATCATCATCTAAATGCTTTTTACTCCAGGAGGAAGGAACCAGGGCAGAGTCACAATACAAACAAAATAAAACCAAATTCCAACAGTGTAAATAATTCAGTGCCCAATGTCTCGGTTCCCCTCATGATCTTCTGGGCTCCAAAAGGCTTGAACAATTGAACTCTAATGCTGCCGTACATAGCACACACAGCTTGTCTGGTCGGCTCAGGTGGGCTCCATTCCGTGACTGCTATTGCTCTTGGAGGTTGCCCCATGGTACGAGGGTCTCCAAAATGCTGGGCTCTCCTACTGCAACTTGGCTTCACTTTCACTAATAGCCTCTCCTTGCCTCACTTCAGGGACTCCGTCCCTGCCACATGATGCCAAGCCTCAACATCTCTCCATGACCTCTTCAGCCCTGGGGCTTTACTGTATCTTCACCCATAGCCTCTCCATGACCCATTCAAGTCCTCAAAATCAGAACCACCTAGGTGACTATTATACAACCTGAATGCTTTCCAGCAGAGGGCTGGATAATGAGAATGCGGTAAATACACCATATGGAATATGATTTAAGTGGAAGAAAAATGAACTCATGGAATTTTTAGGCAAATGGATGGCACTACAAAGATAATATTGAGGCTCCAGTGGGTGGAAGCCACGCATGGGCCAACCTGGGTCCTCAAGACGTGAGCTGGCAGGAAGACAGCCAGAGGCTCGTCCTTTGCCTTGAGGCACCAGGCAAGTGGGTGCCGCTATGATGAGCAAATGTGTGGTAGAGAAAGAGGACAAAACGTGGTGTGGGAGAATTGTCTGTATGCTGTCAATCATGTCTTAAATAAACGCTGATTGGCCAGGCAGGAAGTATAGGTGGGTCAACCAGACAGGAAGTAGAGGTGGGGCAATGAGAACAGGAGAATTCTAGGAAGGAGGAAGCCCATTCCTCCCAGTCCTGCCCAGATCACTGAAGAAGCAGGATGTGATCTACCCTGCTAAAAAAGGTACTGAGCCATGTGGCTAACATAGATAAGAATAATGGGTTAATATAAGCTACAAGAGCTAATACGAAGCCTGAGGTAATAGGCCAATCAGTTTATAACCTAATGTAGACTCTCTGTGTGGTTTTCTTTGGGGCTTGCCGGCTGTGGGATACTGGGTGGGACAGAAACCCCAACAAGCAGCTCCTCATGCTGCAAGAATGGTCCGTGTGCTCTGGAAAGAGGCCGGGTGGGAGAGATGAAGGTGGTGAGGATAGGCTGAGGTGGGTGGCCTGCTTGCCACCTGGGGCTGTGGTGACATCTGGGCCCAGGCTACTGCCAAAGGCTATGTCTGGGTCCATGGCCCTCCTGCAGTGATGTCCTTGGCTCCTGTTACCACCAAAGGCTGTGGGGATGTCTGGGGTTCTGCCTGCCACCTAAAGTCATGTGGTGTTTAAGAGTCACGCTGGAGCTGTGCCATACTGACCTGAGGGGCCTGCTTTGCCACTCACAGAAGAGCTGCTCCCCCGAATCCCCACACACTCAAGAGAGATGGCCCTGTCACTCACCATGGGCGTGAGAGACCTGACCCAGATGGAATGGCCATAGGAGAGATGGCTCAGCTGCCACCCAGTCCCGCATGTAGGGCCTTAGGTTGGCCCACCCTAAAACCTACCCCATCTGTGACCTGCTGGAGAATGTGAAGGGACTGGTCCTGTGGAACGATACCCACAGCATCCTCAGGACTGGGGCGGCTTTGGGATATCTGAGAGGAGTTCCAGTGAGGAGCCAGTGAAGATGGCATGCCAGAAGCCAGAGGCCTTGAACCAGACCAACAACTCATCGCAATGAACACTTGCAAGTAGAGCTGATTGAACAAAAGGGTAGACTGTGCCGCCGTGGCTCCTCGTGCCGCTAGGTAGACTGTACCACTGTGGCTCCCAGTGCCGCTAGGTAGACTGTACCACCGTGGCTCCCAGTGCCGCTAGGTAGACTGTTCCACCGTGGCTCCCAGTGCCGCTAAGTAGACTGTACCACCGTGGCTCCCAGTGCCGCTAGGTAGACTGTTCCACCGTGACTCCCAGTGCCGCTAGGTAGACTGTACCACTGTGGCTCCCAGTGCTGCTGAGTGAAGGGCTATTGGAGAGGTGGGAAAGGAAGAGGGGCTAAGAGGTGGGGTTTTTGTTGTTGTTTTTGTTTTATTTTTTTTTGTATTTTCTTTTTGGGGAGATGCTGCAAGGGTGAAGTGTGGGGGGACTGGGAAATGAGCAGAACTTGGGCACATGATGTGAAGTCCCAAAGAATCAACAAAGAAATTATGTATTTTTTTAAAGATCATATTGAATGAGGTAGCCTAGACCCAGAAAGACAAGCATCTCCTCTTCTCTTTTTTTCTTTTTTTTTTCCTCTTCTCTTTCATGTGAGATTTCTTGCTTCAAATCGTTAGATATGAATGTGTGTTAACATGGAAAGGGCTGCAATCATAGCAAAGAGCTATAGGCATCCCAGGAATGCTGGGAGTGGAAGAAAACAGTCTCCCCAGGGAAAACTACACCATCAGTTATCCAGTACCGAATGGTCAGCCTTGAAAACACATACACAAGTAACATTATACAGACTTGGTAGGTTATATTTACATATTTAGGAACTTAAGTGTGTGTATATAGATATACACAGATATCAACAATAAAAGAAAAACAGCCATAAATTTGAAAGAGAGGACGCGGCTGTGGTTACATACATGAGAGAGTTTGAAGGGAGAAAAGGGAAATGTAATTATAATCTAAAAAAAAAATCAAAAGGTATTTTAAAACATTTATTTTGTTTTTATTTAGCATGCATGTATGCATGTATGCATACGTGTGTGTTTGCGTGCGGGTTTGTGTGTCTGCCCATTACGACACTAACGAGGAGGTCAGAGGACAACTTGCGGAGTCCATCCGTCTGCCATGCGGATCGTGGGGACTGAACTCAGCTTGTAAATCTTGATGGCAAGCTCTTCCCCATTGAGTCTCCTTGCCGGTCTTGAAAGCTGTCTTCTGGCTGAGAAGCTCTGTGCTTTCTTTACTAACACACCCAGAAGCCATCACAGCGCTAGACCACCAGTTAGCTGTGGCTCCATTTTTTTTTTTTTTTGCCCACATGCAAAGGGAGCATGCGCACACCGTGAGCGCGTCTGTTAGTGACCTCATTCGACTCCTCCCTCTCAGTTTTCTTCTCTCACCCGGCAGGGAATTAACCAGAGCGCGAGTGGTGTCCACAAATTTCCCAAAGGATGGCAGCTACGTTGAAGCTGATGTTTTATTGTTGTTTCTCTTTCTGCACTGTAGGAGAACTTTCCCAGCCTGTGAGCCCTAGCACAAAGGACGCTGGGAGTCTCACAAAGTTTTGGTACTAAAATTCAAGGGTAGTTCCGAGTCTCCACGTCTGCCTATTTTTAGCTCCGGAATCTAAGCACTGGCTGCACATCAGACTCACCTGGGGAGTCTTCACAAATAAAATGAATCATGCTTAGGTCTTATTATAGATTAATTAAATAAAAATGGCTGAGGTCAGTATCCTCACATTAGTATTTAAAAAATTCTCGGGTGATTTACAGGCCCAGTGAAGGCTGGGAAGCATGCCTAGTCCAAGAGTTTCATCAGCTCTTACTGTGGTAGAGAAGAGAGGATTATTGTATTTCCTAATGGTATATATGCCTAATCTTGTCTATTTAAGGCATAGCTCAAATATATGTGTGTAATATAAATATAAAATTGGATCTCAATAAATATTTCTGAGCTGAATAGAAAGAAACACAAATGAAAGCTGAGAAAGCCATCCTGCAAGCGGTCATAGCTTCTCTTTGGACACTGGCTCGGCTTTTGACTGTGGATGGTGGTGGCAGAGGGTCCTCGATCGACGATTCTCCATTAGAACCCTCCTCCCACTATGACTGGATGTTTCCTTTTCTGATCTCTTTCAGGCATTTCCTTTCTTATTTATCTGAGCCATCGTTAGAAAGGGCTCAGGTGTCTCCTTTCTGTTGTTGAAGGCAGAGCTGGTCACCCGAGGGCAGAAGGACGCTCTATAGTGAGCTGTGGAATGAAAACCCACTGTGAACACCAAGATGGCTGCCTGCTTTATCGCCCACTGACAAAGGCATATCTGTTTACTCAGCTAAAAATGATAAATATTCCAGAAGCAAGCTGCGATCCACCGAGCCCCTCGGCCTCTTTGGAAGTCTCTGTGGCATCTATACTAGATGGCAGAAAAGCCAGAAGAAAACTATTTGGGGCTTTAGGGTCTTCACTGCAATGTCACCAACTTTGTGAGTCTCCAGTGATTTTAGGACTGGCTTCGGAGAGATCCGTCAATGTGGTCATTTTCAGCTTGTGCAGGAAGTACATGGTTGTTTGCATGCCTATTTTTTTTGCTCTGGAGCACAAAAGCTGCATCTCCCCCACTAGGATTCAGAATCTTAAACGGTCGCCAGCGGAGTTTCAAGGCTCGCCTGGAATCACAGAATTCCCCCTTGAAGTTCAAATCTTTCTTAGCACTAATTCAAGAGGGAGTTATGATCACGTGATGGACTCATGACATTTCTTATTAGGGATATAAAAGGTCAGGTTTTAATATCTTTTGGTGATATATGCATCTGGCTCAAGATCAGGCAGTTGTGAATGATGGAATTTAAATTGTAATTTAGTGACGGGGTAAGGGGTGAGAAATTACAGTGCTGTGGCAGTGCCCGGGCTGCACACCAGCTTCGGGACATCTTGGGGGTCTGTAGGTCAGTGTCCTCGCTTGAAGTGGTGCAGCAGGGGCAGCAGCAATGGCTCCTCTCAGCTATCTGTGTGGACACTTGATATTCTGCCATGGGGAGGTAAAGACAACTCCCAAGTCACAAATCCTCACCTTCTAGATGGCTTGCAAATTCATAAGACTCCATTGATTATTTCCCAAAACCCTTATTTCAATTTCTCTTTTTTTCTCAAAAATAAAACTATTCTCGGGCACACAAAAACCCTCATCCAGTCTTTGTTATGTTATGAAGTAGGACTGATTGAGATCAAATGAGCTGGGTGAGAATTCCCTTTCCTCACCTAAGAAAAATCACCTCTCTCTCTTCTTAGACATGAGCAGAAGATCCAGCTAGCAGTGGGAGCTCCCGGAAGCTGTGAGACAGGGATTGGGACGCAGAAAGAGGCAGGGTTTGCACTCCCTACTTCTCTGAGCTCCGTTCCCTCATCTTAAGTGATCCCTCAGCCTCAGTTTTCTTCCCTATCAATTGCCTAGCTAATAAATTGCTTTGGGGCTAAGGTAGAACAGCCTCTCTCACAGTGATCTATAATTGCGTGGTTTGCCTGGGAGATGGGGGGTGTTCCTGGCTACTGGTTTTGATAAATTCCCTGGATCATGATTCTTGCTAGTCAGACAGTGTGGTCAAATAAGTGAGCATGTTTCACCACCACCAACCACCACCACCACCATTATCACCACCACCACCATTATCACAACAATGTGGAGACTGATAAAGGAAGACCATTGATGTCAGCCTCTGGCTTCCACATCCACATCCATCACTTCCCACCAAAAAGAAGAAGAAGAAGACAAAGGAAAAAGACCAGTTCAACTCGCAGTGCAGCTAGAACTAAAGCTCAAGGGTATGATCGTTGTGAGCATTTTTCCTGGTTTCTATTTTGCCCCACAAGGTAAGGCAGGTTCACTCTAAGAAGTGCCTGTCAGACTGACTAGATGTAAATCTCTTGGTTTTGTTCTCATTTGGAACCAAGAACTGCATGTCTGTGTCTGTTTTGTTTGTTTGTTTTTGTGGTTTTTCAAGACAGGGTTTCTCTGTAGCTTTGGCACCTGTCCTGGAACTAGCTCTTGTAGACCAGGCTGGCCTCAAACTAACAGAGATCCACCTGCCTCTCTCTGCCTCCCAGGTGCTGGAATTAAAGGCGTGCCGCACCACTGCCCAGCTCACGTCTGTGTTTTTAACAGGTTCTCCGCCCACACCAGCTGGCAATGCTCTCCACCACGCTGAATGTTGAGGCTTTGGGTGAGGTCAGCAATTACCTCTTCCCATGGCTTTCCTCTGGTGGGTCCTGGATAAACCCAGTACTCATTTAGCTCCTCTCAGAAGTGAAACTGTGTTTAAAACAATTTAGAAAATGTAAAGACATCTAAAGTATCTTCAATTTGAAAAAAATACATTCAAAATTGAATTAAATTTAATTTTGTTCACTGCTGAGATTCCCAGGAGCCTCAGGCAAAGCTCTCCTCTACTTCCTTTTCTTCCCACTAAGCCCGTTTTCCTTTAGTCTGAAACTCTGGGCTAATCAATACAAGAGTTAACTTTCTAATTCAATTAAAGTTTTCTTTGCTTAATTATTACTGATATTGATTTCTTCTTACTCTTTTGTAAGGCCTTGGAGTTTGGAAACCCGCTCATTAAAGTAAGCCGAAGTGGTGGGATTGTGGCTATCATCTGTGCACTTGGGAGGTGGAGGCAGGAGCATCAGGAATTCAAGGTCATCCTTGACTCTGCAGTAAGTAAGTGTTCTGAACCCTGGAGTCATAGTTTTAGCATCCATAGAAAAGTGGGACCAGCAAGATGAAAGCATGCCCATTTATTTAACACAAGTTGTAGGTGGCAGGGGAGTCTTTAGAAACGAGGACCTGAATAGGAAGTTCATGCCTTTCTTTGCAGAGATGGATGACAAGGACGATGGTGGAGAGAGAATTGGGACAAAAGGGGTGAGATCTAATGCAGTAGACAGGGGAGGAGGGGAGGAGGAAACAAGGAAGTAGGGAGGAAGTGATGGGGTGGCTAGGTGGCATTGTCTCCACTGACTTGTGATAGGGACACAGCTGGTGGTGTCCACCGTCTTCAGCTGTGGTGAAAATTCAGCCAAGTAGACTGTATGACTAGTCTGGAAAGGTTTGCTGTCTCAAGTCTGAGCAGGGCAGGCATGCAAGAAGTATTGCCGTCCTGAGGGTGCAGTGCAGCTCCAGGAGGCTCATGGGAAGAATTGCTTCACTCAGTCTGGGCTTCAGGAAGTCAGGAGTGGAAGAAGGAAATGGAAACTGTGTGTTCAGTTCTTGGTAGGCCACTACTTAAAACTCAAGAAAACTGCCTAAAGCATATAAAACGAAACCCTTTGTTCTTAGGAAAAGTGTTCTGGAAGCCAAGCCCTGTTGTAAAGCCCTTTCCTGGCTGAGGGACCTGAGGAAGGACAGGAGGTCATCATGGTCTTCTCTGCTTGGAAACTTTGTAGTGCACTCACCCCCAAACCTCCAACACTGGGAAGCTGGCATCCACTTCTGCTGTTCTAGAAACATCTATGGAAATCAAAGCCTAGCAGATTATTTTAGCTTTATCCTTACCTTCATAATGATTTAATTAGAAGTGTTTGTCATGTTTCATGAAAGCTGATTTCTCCAAGATGAGCTTGTATTTGAGGGGACAGGGCCCACTGGACATTTGACACTGGGGCAGAATCCAGGCTTGGCTCTGGGATTTTGTTGAGTAACCTTGGAAGGAATAGATTCCACCCACTAATGGAAGAATGTTTAGAAAGCACTTCAGAGTTTAATAATTGTGTGTTTCCATTATCTCCTTAATTTCCACAATCCAGTGATGAATTGTCTTAGTGTAATAGACCCGATAACCAAAGCCTTTGAGAGAGACACTCTTCTGGCCTATTTGCTTGCAATAAGATTGTATGTAAAGCATTTAGACTGCAGCTGGCATATATATATGTGTCACTGATTAGGAATATATATATATATAGATATATATATTCTGCCTGCCGCCACCCTCATCTTGCTTGTCCTTAATGACCACCTAACAGGGCTGGTGCTGCAGCCCAGATTGCTGACTATATATCGCCGACACGAATGTCTTAAACAAGAGCATGCATTTCCTACAAGATAGTTTTTTCTGTAGTTTTTGTTGTTGTTGTTTTGGGGCTTTAAGCCAGGGGGATTATGAGAGTCATCGGTGCGTTAAGCAGCATTACAATCTGTCACTCCATGGACTACATGGTTGATGGGGGATGATCTGACTGGACAACACTTAGAGATCAACAGAAAATATGAAAAAGGAGGTCCTTCATGATAGAAGACCGAGGTTGAGTAAGGACAAAGCAGAAGGCTCTGGGAAGGTGGCGCCACCATGGCAGTAGAGCATTTGAAAGGCTTGCAAAAAGGTTTTCCTGCATAGTCATCCAGTGAACACAGAGGCAGACCCTCCGTCCCTTCACCACAGACAGCATTTACATAAATCTATTCTCTTCAAGTGCTGTGCTTGGATTTTGGCTTGGGCTCATAGGTTCTGATCCAGGCTTGGGCTAAGGACTGGAGCTAGTGTGGAGGATGTCTTAACTTCCTGTGTTCCTCATGCTCCTCCTGCGGCTAACCAAAAGGAAGAGAATTTTCCTTCCCTTGAGTTGTTGTCTCCATTTATACAAGAGAACTTGTGAAGAGTGGGGAATACGGGTTACGGGAGAACAGTTAGTCTAACCGACAGGACGATGAGCTCAGGAATCACAGGTTCTTGATGCCCTCAGAGTGGGTCATTTGCAGTCTTAGAGTATATGAGGAGCAAAAGAGGTAAAGATACAGCAGCCCATGGACAGTGGAGCAAAGCTGATCTGTGGAAGGGATGTTGAAGCAGGTCCCCGAGTAGAGGCCAATGGAAAAAGTCCTCAGCTTGATTAACCTACTGAAGACAGCGAACTCTTGTGGTTCAAACCCTGCCAGTAGAACACGGCCAACTAAGTGGCTGACTGTCTCGCCCTATTTAACAGCAAGGGTTTTAAGTGTTGTGTGTAAAGCCTTGAGCTACAGACACCACTGTTCCAGTGGTAGAGGTTGAGCTCAGGGGCAGAATCCCCACCCTGTAGGACACAGCCTGTAAGGACAATAGCAACTTAGCTGGATGTGAAGTCGGGGTTAACTCAGCCCAGTCCCGCCTCCCCTGAGTTTGTGACTCCCACATATATAAAATAAGGGCATATTGTTAAAGACCCTCCAGTGGTTTTAGTATTTTTTTTTTATTCCAAATCCTGAATACTTTCAATGGCTTTCTCAGTTAGGGTTTCTATTGCTGTGAAGAGACACCATGACCACGGCAACTCTTATAAAGGAAAACATTTAATGGGGTGGCTTACAGTTCAGAGGCTCAGTCCATTATCATCATGGTGGGACATTGTAATGTGCAGGCAGATGTGGTGCTGGAGAAGGAACTATATGTTGATCCTACAGGCAGCAGGAAGTGAAGTGAACCCCGCATAACTTGAGTATCGGAGACCTCAAAGCCCACCCTGACCGTGAAATACTTTCTCCGAAAAGATCACACATACTCCAACAAAGCCACACCTCATAATAGTGCCACTTCCTATGAGCTTATGGGGCTAAGTACATTCAAACCCTAACAATGGGCATCTTATTAAATTCTCCTGCAATTGATAAAACTGGCTGTAGGAGGACAGAGTGGACAACACGGACCCTGTGGCTCCAAGCTGGTGATGCCCCACAGCTTGCCAATGTGGAGGTGGGAGTGGTCTTATTAGCATCATCATCACCCCCTCCCCCAGTTCTATAATCTTTGACAACGTCACACATTTGCTGTGACCTCAGGATCAGCTGTGTGACTCTATCGTCCATGAACACAGGACTTTGAAGTCAGTCTTCACCGTTCAGATGATTCTTTGTGGATGAGAGGCATGTAGGTGATGTCGTGTCCAACGCTCCTCCAGTCTAAAACCTTCATGCTTCTGAACCCATCCCTGCTCCAGGGGAAGAACCCAGCATGCATGCTGTGGTTTGTGGGGCTGAGTTTTCCAGCGAGGGAAGACCCTGGACTCAGAATCCTGAGGGGATCTCCTGTGGTAGTGCTTCAACATCTGTAGTCCAGGCTCACAACTCGTAGGGGTTTTACTACTGAGAGCAAGGAAATGATGCTCTGGAGATCAGGAATTTTCTGATTGGTGGAGGTCAAAGTTTATAGGTCAGAGGGATTGAATCCATGTTGCATTTGCTACCGAAAATAAGGAAAACTAAAAAGAAAGGATTTTTCTTTTCAGTCAGGACATTGCATTGATCAACAGATGTGTTTCAATAGTAGATATTTAGCAGAAGCTGCCAAGATTTTACTCAAGGTGTCTCTGGAGCACAGTGCTAGCTCTTAGTTCTCTGGAGTATAGTGCTAGTTCTTGGTTCTATACACACCAATGAAAGAAAAAAATGGTCATTGCTTATCCTTAGACACACATGGAAAGCTGTTTCCTGAAGAGAGAAGGGGTATTTTCAGTTAGGGCTGTAAATGGGAGTGGGCTGGGGGAGGGGTGATCTTCAGACTGGGAGCCAACAGAGGAGTCTAGTTTCTTTGTTTCTGATGTTTTCTGCAGATGTGACCTCTTGGTTTTGACATCAGATGTTCCCGCGCGGGTATGATTTATAGAGTGGCTAATTCTGAGCATAGGGAAATCAGGACGGAAATTTTGGAGTATCAATCACAGCCTTCATCTGCTTCCTTGTCTGACATGGCTATAATTTGTATGCTCTCCATGTAAATCAGACATTTTCTTCTTCAACAAGGAAGCTAGAAAAAGAAGGTCTCCCCCACCCCTACTGTGTGTATAAGCAACACCCACGTCGGCTTTAAGGGGCAGTGATGGGGTTTTATCTTTTTTACAGGGACAGGCTTTCTCCCCAGTTATTTATGACCAGGTTTCAACAACCATGTTTAGACTCAGAGCCAAGACAAATGCTTCAGTATTTGCAAGAACACAGAAGCAAGAAATAAATAATATATAATTACTAGAATTTCATTGAAAAATTTTGGTATTATTTTGGTGTTTTGCCCTTTTGCCTTGGGTTTGCCAAACACTGAGTTTGGGGAAGTTACACCAAGAGTAAGAATAGTGTGTAGGTTGGTGGACATGGAATGGATTCTTCTCCATGCCCCCCTTCTTCTCTGTGGCTCACCGGTTTAGCACTGACTTAGACCTGATTGTGAGCACAGGAAGCCAAGGCCCTCTGAGGAGAGACTTCTGAAGAGAATGGGTTGAGAGCCATTCATCTAGATTTTGGGTGGTTGGGGCTCAGTTTTACTATCAATCTTTCCTTTTTTTTCCCGTTACTACAGTCTGCCTGGAGTTCAGCACAATGAGACGAATTGGTTAATATTTGGGGAACTCTGAATTTCTTCTTCAGTGCCTTCATCTCAATAAGAACGACAACATCTGTATTAGCAAGATTCTGTCCCGTTTTTGGTGGTTTGCTTTTCCAAGTTATTGCCTTGTGGGCTGATCTGGGACTTTGGAAAGCAGCCTAGCTGAGAGGCTAGAGCCCTAGGTGATTCAGGATTGAGTCTCACCCTATCGTGAGACCTTAGTTCATTTACCAAATCTTTTTTTTTCCTAGGTGCATTACCATTTTATTCTTTTTTTAAAAATTTATTTATTTATTAAAGATTTCTGTCTCCTCCCCACCACCGCCTCCCATTTCCCTCCCCTCCCCCAATCAACTCCCCCTCTCTCGTCAGCCCGAAGAGCAGTCAGCATTTACCAAATCTTAATGACCCCTCTCACTGCCTCTGTACGATGAGTATAAAATGACTCTTGCCTCCTCAGGGCATGCTCAGGGTTGAGAACATCCTGTGTCAACCTTTACATGGGGGCTGGGAGCATCATCTCAGGTATCTGTGTGGAGAGAGGGTGTGTGGATCAGTGAGGAACCCAGGGCTCAGGCCCTGTTCTACACAGCCTTACAAGGTGAGGCTATTTTTTTTTATCTTTGCCTGTTAGTTAAGATTATTATTGTGAATATTCTAATTGCTCAGTTCAAGGGCTTTTTCCCCCCAGTGATGGCTGAACACCTATTGGCTACAGCCCTTGCTGGCTGGAGACTCCAATTTGGGGAAAGTCATGCTCTCTAGTGTGTCACTGGGGATTGGTCTCCTGGAGAGATGGCTCAATGGTTAAGAGCACTGCCTGCTCTTCCAAAGGTCCTGAGTTCAATTCCCGGCAACCACATGGTGGCTCACAACCATCTGTAGTGAGATCTGGTGCCCTCTTCTGGACTGTAGGCGTACATGCAGACAGAGAACTGTATACATAATAAATAAATTTTTAAAAAAGAGAAGGCTCAACCTGCAGTCTTTATTTGTTTTGGAGTACCTGTTTTCTGAAGCTCAGTGTTTCATTCACGTCTGTAAGTGATGAGTCTGAACCGCCAGCATGGAGCAGTTAAGGGAACAACCTTGCTCCGGCTGTTTGTTTCAAGTTTTGCTTCTGTAACTTTAGCTTAGGGACTTTGCGCAGCTCACGCTAACTTAGCTGAACTTGAGTTTTCTCATCTGCAAAAAGAGGTTGATGGCAGTTGAAAGGGATAAAAGAAGGTTTGTGTAAAGTGGCTCACCTAGTGCTTGGCTGTCGATGCGATCTCATCTAGGTTAGGTATCTGAGAAACTTAGAAGAAATTAGTGTTTGCTTAGGTGTGATCTGCCCTCTTTACTAGACTGTGAGTGGATGCACCAGATCAGGGATTAGCAATCTGTAACTCAAGAACAAACATGGCTTATTGCTCACTTTTGTAAAGAAGGTTTTCTTTTTTTTTTTAAATATTTATTTATTTATTTATTATTTATACAGTTTTCTGTCTGCTTGTATGCCTGCAGTCCAGAAGAGGGCACCAGACCTCATTACAGATGGTTGTGAGCCACCATGTGGTTGCTGGGAATTGAACTCAGGACCTTCGGAAGAGCAGGCAATGCTCTTAACCGCTGAGCCATCTCTCCAGCCCCAAGAAGGTTTTCTTGAGAACACAGCTGTGATTATTTGTTCATATGGTGTCTATACTGTCTGTTGTGCTTTTGTCGAGGCTGTGGCAGAGTGTGGTCTATATTCAGAATCTAAATTACTGACTGGCATTTTCCAGAAGACACCTCTGAGAGTTATAGACTCAGCCGAATTCTGATTTCTCTTGGCGGCCAATGGTAGCCTCATCACAGATAACATCATTTGGTTGCATTGTTTTCCTCGTGTCTAGGAGGCATGGCCAAAGAAACGTGGTTATGGCCTGGAGAGACGACTCAGTGGTTAAGAGCACTCGCTGCTCTTCTGGGTGACCTGAGTTTGGTTTCTGGTAGCTTGTAATCACCTTAACTCCAGCTCCAGGGAATTCAATGTCTCTGTGTATGTCCATACCCACCCATTCATTCATATACATCACATAATTAAAAATAATAATCAGGAAACTTGGCTGGACATTTGGCATATATCAATCCCTGGTAGTGGATTGATGCAATGTTACCACTGTTGCTAACTAACCAAGAGGGTCAAACACCATGTGTATAATCCTGCTGATAGAGCTGTTGGCTACAAGCCCCCGGGGTAAAAAAACATGGCGTGCCTTTCATGTGGAGCCAATAGACTTAACTTGCAGCCTATTCTGGCTTCAGCCAACTATCTCATTTCTTCCTAATCTTTGTACTTTGCAATTATTGTCTGTAAAAGTGGAACAGTTGTAGGAAAATACATCAGGGTCAGCAGCCACATTGAATTAAGGCTTAATCTATGTTGACATTCTTAAAATCCCTAGTAGTACTCCAAGAGTGGGAGACATGGCGATTTCCCTCTCCTGAGATTTTAAGACCATAGCTGAACATAAAAATGTGAGAACGCAGATTATCCTTAAAATGACATTTTTATGATAAAAGTAATCTATTAAGAAGTCATAGAACGGTTATAGCCGTTTGACACTGTTAACAGTATAATGATGTGTTAAAATGCTAGAGGAAGGGTTTTGTCAGGGTTTGATGTTTTTATAAGTTGCTGCTGTATAAAAACGTCAGATAAGAATAATCTTATACTTGACATTTTCCACTTGGTTTTCACTCTCAAAATAGCTCCGTGAGTTCGAGTTAGAGCGTTGCTCACACCCTGGGTCCCTCCCGAAGTAGTTTCTCCTCCCACCTATGTCGCCAGGTTATCTCCTTCTGATTAACTTTTTTTTTCTGTAAAAAGAGCTTTTGCTGTTCTCACATATTTCTTACAATTTCCTTAGTATGAAAGGGAAATGACTTCTTCATATAGACCTGTGTGTGTGTGTGTGTGCATCTCTGTGTAAGTAAGTAAATGTTGTGTTCATGTGTGTATCTCATGCATACATGTGCATTTAGATGGATTTGGGTATTCTGTGGCTTCTTTGCAATATACATGCAGATCCCCTGTGTGCTCGGGCCAATGAAAATGCACAGAGAAAATGAGCAAAGCCATCTGCTGACTGTCTCTGCGTGCTCTGAAACCATGGAAGATCTCCAGGTCTTCGTCCCACCGATATCTCCTCCCACTCTCTGCTGGTTCTTTTCCTCTTCACTAGCCCTGCCCTTCCTTTCTGCTTGAGCAAATGCAGAGGCTAATCTCTGCCTGCGGTTTTGAGACCACACCCTCCACATGGCTCCCAGCTTCATCCCATCAGTGAAAACTCCAGTTCTGTGTTTTGGTTTTGTTGGTCTATTAGCGCTGCTAGCTAAAAGTTTCACTGTCCTCTCCTACCTCAGGAGACTCCTCCTCCTTGATCCACCTATACCAGGCTTCCCCCAAGCCCTCCCTCTCTCCGTGTGTGTGTGTGTGTGTGTGTGTGTGTGTGTGTGTGTGTGTTTGAGACACCATTTCCCTATGTAGCTTCTGCTGACCTGAAACTAGACATCCTCCTGTCTCCGTCTCCTTGGTGTTGGGGTTCCAGAAGTGGCCACAACACCTGCCACTCATGCTTTTTTTTAAATTGCAAGTTGTCTCTGTCTAGTTTGACACTACTCCTGTCCACCCACTCCCTGGTTTTCATCAAGTTCAGAGTTAGATTTTCAAAGGGTGGAGTGGGCTTTTGACTCACAATACCGGTGGTTTGTCCTTGGTCCTTCTGTCCTTCCTGAGTTTTCTTCCAAATATGAGACCTCTTTCTGGAAGCTTCTCTTCTTCGGAGCCCCTGTGCTGGCCGAGGCTTTTCACACCTAAGCAGCCTCTTGCTTTGTGGCACCTTTCTGATGACCCCCACTCCTGTGTTTGTTCCTGCAGTTTTGTCTTTAGTTGCTCATTCTGCAACACTGTAACTATTATTTCTGCCTCCAGCGCTGAAGCTTATGGGGTTAGTGTTGTTCCTTTTCCCAGGATGCACTGCTCATCTCTAGTGAACTCCGTGTGTGCAGAAGAAAGTCCACCAGTTCAGTGCTTCTTTGGGAAATGCCGTCTCTGCGACATTACATAAATAATCACACACGCATGTGCGCACACACACTCACGGCATACAGACACACATTCATGCGTGCACGTGTGTGTGCTTACATGTATACACACATATAATATTTTTGCAAAGAGTTTTTACTGTTGCACGATGTTTTGAGAATTCTCTTGTCAGAAGTTCCAAACAGAAACTTATATTACTGTTCTTACAAAGAACAAGCAGCTTTGGGCTATAAAACCTTTTCAAATCTTTTTTTTTTTTCCTACAGAAGGGATTTGCATGCTGACTCATTCCTACTATATTTATAACCTATCACCAAGCCACTGCTAAGGCAAGATTTCTAATAAAGCTATGGAAATTACATGCAGCGCAATGGGGCTGAATACATTTACATTTGTAGTATCTTAACATTTTCAAATTTATTGCAGATTACCTTGTTTGTGCATGTCTGTACTTTAATGGTTTTTTATAGCAGAAAATAGCAGTTTATGATTGTATTCCCAGCAGAAATTTATTATGAATCCACCATATGGAGTGTTGCATAAAATTAAGCTTGTAACATGGGTGATTTTAATATTGCTTAGCAAGACCCATTGTGCTTTATTGAAAATTAGTGATAATAGGAATGTCGAAGGCTGGAAGCTTGGTTTATGAGGGGAGTCTTTATTTTAGGCTTAAATTGTCACGAAGACTTTTAGGATTTCAGATGAAAATGATCTGTCTTTTGATATAAAGGCGCCACATTACTGTTCATCCCCATTCCTGCCTCACTCCCAGTTCCCCTCATGGCAGCATTTGCTAAAACTACGGCTGAGCAAAGGGACCTGCCAAACTGGTCCCCTGCACCAGCCTGATTCTCCATGACACTGTCTGTCTGATCTTGCTTTGCGTCGTGGGCACGGAGGCTACCGCTGAAGCGCTTGATGCTCCTTCTTTTGCTTTTCTTCGCTTTTGCTGTCTTTCTTCGGTATGGATTGGAAAGCCCACCTAGGGATTTAGGTACTTACGTCTATTAGTGTTCTTGGTTCATGGCATTACAAAGGTGAGGAGAAAGCTTTGATTTACATCCATCATGTTTCATATAAGAATGCCCTGGCATGACTTAGACATTCACACTGGAATATTTCACTTTTGACTGACAGTTCTCGAACTGCTGAGTTGGGTAAACATGTACCTAGAGATACTTTTGTTTTTTTCCCACCAGGTTTTAAGCTTGTGGGGGTTAAGGGAAAAAAATCTGCTTTACATTTTCCACAAGGAGCTTATGATGATTTTATGATCAGAAAAGACTCCAATAAACACAATTAATGATGTTAAACATCAAACACACCCTTCACAGCACGTTACCTATCCTAAAGCTTTGGCTGGTTTCCACGTCATACCCCCAGGGCAGACTGCCATTGCAGGCATAGCCACACTGGAGAACCAGAGGGGAGTTGATGGGTCGCTTTGAGCCATGTAGGATTGTCAAGGGTGTACCGTCGGGCTGAGCATTTGAGGCACACAGCCATCCATGTCTAGTGCTTTGGACGTTTA
Organism: Microtus pennsylvanicus; assembly: GCF_037038515.1. Taxonomy (NCBI): domain Eukaryota; kingdom Metazoa; phylum Chordata; class Mammalia; order Rodentia; family Cricetidae; genus Microtus; species Microtus pennsylvanicus. The sequence continues at coordinate 8,704,587 of NC_134599.1, forward strand.
TCATGGCTGCGAACATCTGTCTGCGCTGAAAGGTTTATTATGCAGGCTACATGTGTTATTGTTATAAATATGAAATTTTTGCAATGAACTTTATAAATGTAAATCACTTGTAGAAGAAAAGCAATTTAAAAGTCAGTTCATTATTGTTTCCCAGACGGTCAACGTTCCTCTTCTAGCGGACACCTCCTGAGGGGTGGGGACTTCTAAGCTCTTGGGATCTTTGTGTTGTCACCGTGGCCTTGACAGTTTTTCCTGTCTTACGTTCTAGGAAAAATTTTAGCACTTTTGCTACAAACAGCAAATGGTTCATTAAAAATTCAAAGTACATGTGTGAAGCACATTTTATTCTTCAAACTGCTGTTGAATTTTTGAGGGACTCTTAAAATTTTAAATATTCATGCGCATGAAGGAGTTCTGGGTGCTGAAATGTCTTTGAAGTGTGATTTTTCTGTGCTCAACGTCTTTCTTACCTATCTGGCTGTCGCCTCCAGAATATCAAATCCCAGACTTGGCTTTCTGAAAAGAATGTGGTTGATAGTGTTTGGCCATCGTGGAATTGGGATTTGCTAATATCTGAAGTTTATTTTCTATAAATCATGTCAAAATATTTCTCTAACAATAATTAAAACCAAATACTGAAAAACCATGTGAAGTCAGAGCTTCAGGAGTGGCTGGCTAGGAGCTAGCCATAGCCAGGGATGTACCTCTCCAGCCCCTTGTTTTGATAGTGACAGTATTGTATCTATTCTTCCAGCTGAAGCCTCGGAAACTTGTGGTCAAAGCAACAGCTTCTCCTTAGGACACCAGGTTAATAAAACAGAGCAAAGCAGCCTTCTGAAGCAGGCCCATTCTTCTTTCTTTGGGAAGTCTACTCCTTTTAGTAAACTAAAGAGCAAGCGTTGGCTCCAAGGAGGTTGCAGAATGGATCTCAGAGGGAAGACCCTGGCACTTTGTCCCAGCCTCAGCAGGGCCCGGGCTGTTCTCAGGCAAATGAATGTTTGCTATAGAAATAAAGTTGGTCTCTACTCACCGTCTTTCTACCACTTTTCTAGTTCTGAGCTATTTAAATTTATTCATATCTATGCATTTTTACAAGAATGAATGGCTCAAAGTGAGCATCATTTCCCAAACCAGGCACCCGGGCTCCTTAGAAGGAATTAATCAGCGCAGGAACAAGCAGACAGCTGGGAGACAATGAGGGGATGGCAGCGGGCAGCATCATAAAGCAATTCCAAGAGTTTGTTGACAGTCTGTGCACCAAGACCAAAGGAAATGCTTCATATAAAACATTCCTAGGAAACCCTCAGCCTTCGAAAAGTATATTGAAATAGTTGACATATTAGCAATCCAAAAGATTTTTTTCCTCTTTTTTTTTTTTTCTTGGCAATGCGGTATCCTTTTAAAACCATCTCTTGGTATCCTAAGGGTATCCTAAGAACTATAAACAGAATAGATGTATGGGTACTGAGAAGTCCAGTGCAAATTATACTTTTAACTTGCTTATGTAATTATTCAGATGACCAGCTTTTGGCCAAACACGTGCATAACATATGTATACTCTTACAAACGTCAGCTGTTTGTTTAGTTATTGTCCTCTAAGAGAATAACAAAATGCTCAGTTGAATAAGTCAGCTCATTTCATGCGTGTCTGTACAGGCCGGCCTGGAGAAGAGTCTGTTCTGATAGCAGATACACTGATTCTTCGGAAGCGTCTGAAACATAATCGGGACACAAGCCATCAAGTCCGAGCAGCGGATCTCTCCTGGGAAGAGGGCCGGAGTAGAACTACACCCGCGACTTCTCAGTTCCCTGCCTATAGGCCCCTCTTTCCAGAGAAAACCACGCAACACCTGACAGGGGCCCAGAAAGCCTGAGGAGGGTAGGGAGGGGTGGCTCAGGAGAGATGTGTGCAAGTCTTATCTACATACACTACTGATTGTCACTCTCTCACGATGACTACGGAGCCTGGCGTTTGCAACTACAATTATCGAAAATTTAATTATCGAAAAATTATTTCCTTTCCCTGTTCTCTCTAATGTGAATTAGCACCCAAATGATACAACCGAATTAGTAATGAAAAGTTACCTTAGTTAGCGGAGAAACTACTGTTTCAGAAATACCCTAAAATGAAGGTCATGGGATAGTAAAATTGTACGGTATTTATGTGCACCTAGGTACACGAAACAGAAGAACTTTCAAGAAATGTCATTTTGCTTTGCGCCCATTAATGGATCCAGCTGGCTATTTTCGCAGCAGTTTGCTTTGCTAACTGCTGGAGCTGCTTTTGTCTGCTATGACGTGCGCCACTCTAGAGTTCAGAGAATGCTAAATCTTCAGAACTTCACACCCGCTTGGTGTCAAAAGCTTTTGAAGATGATTCCCAAATCCCTTTTGAGCTTTGTGATAGCCACAGATGGATTTTATTTTACTTAGACTCCTTTTTCTTTGTAGAACACTTTTATTTATGTCTGGTTTTCAGCTTGTCAGTGTCTGTATCACACGTATGTACCACACATGTGTAGTGTCCATGGAGGCCAGATAACATGGATCTACCTGACATGGGTGCTGGGAACCAAACAGAGGTCCACAGTCCAAGGAGCAAGTGCTCTCCAGTCCTTCACTTAGACTTAATTAGTGAAGAATTATTCTTAAAGCTTGAACTTTGTTTGGTCTTCTATAGCTTCACCATAAGAATAAGGAAGAAATTTATATAATAATGAAAAGTATAGTTTCAGAGATTCATGATTATAGTTTGTTTTTTTTTCTAGACAGGCTTTCTTTGTGAACCCCTGATTGTCTTGAAACTCATTCTGTAGACCAGGCTGGGCTCAGAGTCAGAGATCAGCCTGGTTCTGCCTCCTGCATGCTGGGATTAAAGGCCTGTACCACCACACTCAATTCATGGTTAGAGTTTTTACTTAAGCACTTCTTATATTGCTCTAATAATTTGTTACCCACAGACAATTTATTCAATTTGCTTTGCAAATGCAGCCCACAACATGCTTTACTATCTGTTGTTTCTAATTATAAATTTAATCTATGTTAGGATTTAACTTTCAGTTTAAGTTTTAAAACATTGTCATCAAGTTTTGAGTAGCAAGATATTTATATTTTATGGTAAAATGAGATTTAGTAGTTCATTCTGACTTTTCTTTCATTTGAAGAGGACACAACCTCATATTACAATATAAACAGTTATTAGAAATGAGAATTTGTTGTGAGCTTTGAGTGTATACTTTGTATGCTAGATAATTTTGGAATGTCCACATGTATCTTGTTAACAAGCCTATGAAATAGTGTGTCTAGTTTTTAAGTGAACAATTTGAGAGTCAGAGAGTTTGAGTCTTGCTCAAACTCATAGAGCTTTTACGTGAAGAATTCTTGATATATTTTTCTCACCATTCATGATCATTAGTATAGCCCTCTTTTATTGAGTATTTTCTAGATGTCAATGATTTCTTTTTTGGCATACACAGCTATTTCACACAGGCACTGGAGGAAATAGCATCCATATTTTCCCAACAAAGACATGGGAGATCTCTAAGGTTAAATAAACTTTTGAAAGCTACACATCTGGTTACTGAATGAGCAGGGTTTGAGTATTGCAGCATTCTAATGCAATTCAGTTTTGTTTGCATTTCACAGGGGAGAGCACAGGGTGGAACTATTAGAAGAATTTATTTAGAAGTGCTCAATGCTGCCCTTGAAGAACATCATTCCCCTCTTATTCTGTTGCTGGTGTTCTCCACAATAAACTTTACTGAAATGCAAGCAAAATTTTCTGTCTGAGCTTAGTTCTATATGATTCTTTCTAACTATTTAATATTATTTAATATTCCCTAAGCGTTAGGTGTAGGGGTTGGGTTGCAGATGTATTGTTTGGGATTGGACTCCCTACAGTTAGCTGGTCTCTGCATTCCAGCCAGTTGTGGCTTTCTGTAACTTTACATGTGGGTATAGGGCAGGTTTTTAGGACTCAGTCAGAGATTACACTGGCTTAGGGACGTGGCGGCAGTAGGTTTTCCTCTAGGGTCCATGGCCTCCCCAGCCAGAGGTAGTTGGCTAGCTTACAGTACCAAGCATGAATTCCCTTCTATTGAGAGGACCTTACGCCCAATTAGACAGCTGTGTGCTGTTCTCAGGATCCAGGTGCTTCTACAGCATCTCTGTGGATATCGTGCTGCGGTGAGTGTTGTGGTTTGTAGGTGTCCTAGCTGAAAAGGACTATTGGTGGCTTTTCTCCCTTGATATGTACCATAGCTCCTTAGGAATCCATGAGAGCCAGTCCTCAGGGAGGAGGCTTCCAGGCTGGTTCCAGCTCATCTCCAAGTCCTGTGTTGGATCATATGGTGTCTGGAGCAACAGTGCTATACTTTAAATGTCTGGGAAGGAATCAAAGGGAAAGGTGAAAGCTTATATTATTTTGGGGATCTCCTGGGATCCTCTAACTGAAAAGTTTTCTATGCCTGGAAGTGGGGGTTTGGTAAATAGTCTATGTCTTTTGGGAATGAGCATTGTCACCCCAACCAGAGTAACTTCATAATTTCACATATAGATGTATATATGTACATATATAATACGTATCACATATGTATATAATTTTAAGTTAAGAGAATATGATTCCCTTTGGCTTATTCAAATATCCAACTGTAGTATATCTGTTTTGTTTTTTAATATCTGTTTTGTTTTTTAAACTCTCATTGCTTTTTAGGTGTATCTGCCTCAGGCTTCTGTAGAAACCCGTGTTGATGGGTGACTGGGCAATGGTTGGTTTTCATGGTGATTAAACACGTATTTAATCTAAATAAACACAAAATTAAGGGTTTGCTTTGTTTATCTGCTTCCCTTCCAATCTAAATAGTGAGCCCGTATCAAGGACATTGGGCATGAGAGTTAACTGAAGTTTGATCCTTCCATTCAAGGTTTGCTTGGCCATCCCTTGAAAGCCTGAAGCATTTCATATGTACCAGTCAAACCACATGAGAATCCTGGGAAAGGTGGCACTCTGCCTGCACAGCTGTGCTGCGGAAGGGGTGGTGTTGGTGTCACATGATCAGGTCCTCATTCTGGCTAAGTGCTGGTAGGAGCATGGCTGTCCTCCAGGGAGAAGGCTCTGGTCCATGGCAGCTTGAAGATGTGGGAATACCAGATTGCTCACATTCCTTTGACTTTTGTTCTGATTTCTACTTCACTCTGGCTTTGTCCAGAGCTGTCAGCACCCTCATTTTTATGTTCATCTTGATCCCTAGCCAAGGATGAATCATGATGGGTTTATATTCCCGAGTGCCTGTGTTTGACCGGGAAATAGCAGTAGGCCATGGCTTAGTTATTCCACAGCCTCATTTTAGAGATGCAAAGCAAATGCTATCTGGGTCTTTCTCTCAGAATTTCTTGTGGTTTGGGGTCATGGCCAGAGCCTGGAATCCTACTCAGGCGGTTTTTGGAATTGGGAAGTTGATGATTTTTCTGTCATCAACTGTCAATAATGTAACATTCTGAGGGCTTTCCCTCTTGAACTTGGAAGCAGTGATTTCTTGTTTCTCATGATCAGAATGCTTCTGAGACATCTAATAATCTCACATCATCTAGAGAATCGAGACTTGATTACAAATCAAGCCCTCAGAGAAGGTTCAGTTGAATTGAGGAAAGAACTTAGTGGTCTGGACTGAGTCTGTACTTAAGACAGTAACGGCACAGTGTTGCTGCTTCCCAGATCCCTGTGAGAAATATCAGTACCTGGGAGCTTTATGTTCATCCAATACGGAGCCCATTGCTGATTTGACAAAGGAAGTCTTTTCATTATTGAAGAATTAAATACTACATAAGTTCATATAGGATTTCAATTAACAGGATTTACATTAAAATACTTGTATGACATCCGCTTATACATCAGTTAAAAAAGGCTTCTTCTGGGCTTTCTAGCCCTGGTCCAGAAGGGGACTTCAGTAACAACCTCCACACCAACCAGGAGCCTGGGGCGCTGGGCCATTGGGCACAATTAAGATATTTTTTGTCACGAGGAAGCTGGTCCTGCCCAGGGCCATGAAGGACTAAAGAGAGCAAGGAGACACACATGCAGGCCTGGGATGTTCTGCCCTGGGCTCTGAGGAGAAAATACAGACCCACCCCACACTTTGCAGCATCAGAAAGACAGGCACTCGCTGTCTGCGACACTAGGGAGAACTGGTCCTGCCCGTCACTGGCTGGGGGACTCAGGAGAGAGTTCCCTGCACCTCCTCTCGGCGGCACAGCAGCACTGGTCCTGCTGGTGAGCAAATGTATGGTGTTGTATAGGAGAGAGAGAGAGAGAGGATGGTTCCTGTCCTGTGAACAGAGGCATATCAGAAAAACAAAATTGGCGAGGAGAAGGCTGAGGTGGGTGACTTGATTGCCACCCAGGGCCATGGTGATGTCTGAGTATAGGTTGCTACTGGGTCCACATCTGGATTCATGGCTCTGATGCAGCCATGGTCTCTGTTGATGTTCCTGGCTCCTGATACCACCAAAGGCAGAGAGTCTAGGGCTGTATGGAGTTGGCCCCATTACTCCCTGGCTGCGACACTGGGGAGAACTGGTCCTGCCCCTCACTGCCTGGGGGACTCAGGAGAGAGTTCCCTGCACCTCCTCTGGGCGGCACAGCAGCACTGGTCCTGCTGGTGGAGGTGTGGGAGAGCTGTCCCCATGTGTCGCCGGTCGTGTGGCAGCATGGGTGGAGGAGAGACGTCCCCCCTAACTCCTTGCGGCCTGTGACAGACTAGGGAGTGGACCACCTCTTTACCAGCTGTAGCAGGCAGGAAAGCGGCCCTGCTCCTCTCCTGGGCAGCACAGTAGAGCTGACCCTGTTGGCAGAGGCACCAGTGAGCTGGCCCCGAGGGTATAAGAGTGGCAGGGTATCTGGCCATGCCTCCCCCTCATCTGCCATGTGGTGGAGAGGGCAAAGGGAAGACGACCTTCCCAACTCTTATCCCTACCACCTGTGATGGGTAAGCGAGCTGACCCTCCCCCCTTACCAGCTGCAGAACTCAAGAAAGTGAGCCCTGCCCCTCTCTTGACCCAATGGATAGGGGTATGGGTAAACCTGCCTGCGAACTGTGAATGTGGGGGATCTGGCCCCACCCCTCATCTCCTATATGGTGGTGTTGCAGAGATGCTATCCCCACCTCTAACCCCCCCCCCCCCCCCACACACACACTGCCCCTTACTGCCTGTGGCAGGTGGGAGAGCTGGCCCTGACCCTCACCAGCTACAGTGTTCATGAGAGTTCCCTGCACCTAGCCTGGGCAATACAGTAGAGCTGCCCCTGATGGTTCAGGTTTGGAAGAGCTGCCCCTGAGGGTGTGAAAGCAGGAGAGCTGGCCTCACCCATGGCTGCTTGGGGTGAACTAGCCAGAGCAAAGCTGGAGAGCTCACCCTGGTGGTGAGGACTAGGGAGAGCTGGCAGGTTAACCAACCCTGCAACTACCAACGCCCAGAAAGAACCAAGGTTACAAGTTGGCCCACTCCAACACCCACCCCATCCATGATCTGCAGGAGCACGTGAAGGGTCTAGTCCTGGAGACCCAAAGCTGCAGGAGCTCCACAACACAGGGCAGCAACAGAATATCCCAGAGGAGTCCCAGTGAGGGCCAGCATCGATGGTGTAGCAGAAACCAGATGCCTCGAACCAGACCACTGACTCTTTGCAATGAACACTTGTGAGTAAAGATAAATGGACAAAGGGATTTCACTGTGTGACTCATTATGTCACACTGCAGCTTCCATGACGAGATCTTTCCTATTTCTTATTTTCCTTTGTCTCCTAAAAAGGTGGGGGAGAGTTTCAAGATCGGAGGGCAGATACAAAGAATGAATGGGATGGAGATGCATGATGTGAAAGACACAAAGAATAAATAAAAAGAAAGTTAAAAAAAAAAAAAACAAGGCTCCTCAAGATCCCGCTGGCTAGGCAGGTGAGCAACTGCGCTCTGAAAACAAACTCGAGAAACATCACATCCTGGCCATTCTACTTTGATCTTAGATGGATTTCCTGCCTTAATTTGTCCATTCATAAAATGAAAATGAGACGTGTGTTCCAAGATTGCTCTTGAGAACAAAATAAAACAGGAAACTCTTGGCAACCAGAATCTCTTAGCAACTATTACCCTTATTAATCAAGGCATGATGTGTGTTTGCGTTTCTCCACAGTTACCAATGCCTAAGGAAAGCCTTCCCCTGCAGTAGGTGATTATACACAGAAAAAGTCAGACCGCAGAGATGTAGGAACCCCTGACAAAAGTACAGGTCCTACAATGGTATAGGATCGTCACGTGAGGCCGAGCATCAGTGGCTCTGAGATTCAGTCTGGAGAAGCTGGGGCTGCTCTTGTGGTCGGGGAGCTTCAGGGAGCAGCGGTTCCTTCCCATCAAATGCCGATTACACCCCCCCACCGCCAACCAATCACATCCTGATTTCCCTGCCCATCGCCCCAGCATCAACCTCCTTCAGCTGAGCTCTTCAGTAAACCACACTCCTCTGCTGCTTTCTGCTTTTGTGCACCCATCTTTTTTCCTTTATTTTGTTCAATTTCTCAGTGTTAGTACCAACAGGGCTTTTTTTTCTTTTCCTTCTGAGTGGGAATCATGACCCCGTCATGTCCTCAGTGCAGCCTCCTCCAGTCATCTTCCCCTTCATGTGACCTCTGGCTTTCTGACTTAGCTTCCTGTTCCTGTCCTTTCCTGTGACTCTCAACATGAGAGAAGAGGTTGGTGGCACCCAGGATCTGAGAGTTTGCAGTATGAAGTTCCAATTCACAGACTATTATAAATAGACTTGAAATCTAACCCGCTGCATTATTTTTGCATGTATGCACCTAGCCAACCAAGCTGGAAATAATCAGAATAAACCCCAATGGTACTTGCTATGCATGGAAAAATACTCATGGGCCTAACATCTGGAGAAAAAGGTAAATATGGTTCATATTTAGGATAAAATGCATTTTACCTATCAAACTGAAAATGCCTGTTTTTCAAAACGTGAAATTAAAATTCTTTTGGGTATTAGGAAAAAAAAGTCTTGCAAAAGAATAGCACATTTCAATGCCAAGGCCCATTGCCCCTCAAATAAAATGACCAATGGCTTCGGTGCTATTTCTGATTGTATTAGATCCACCAGAAGGCAGAGGAAGCCCACTGCATCACCAAGATCCCACTCACACCGGAAGCCAGCCGCTGCTCTGACCACGTGATAGCAGCCTCTGCTCTGACCAGTAGGAACATGAGCCATTCAGATCATCGCCCTAGACCCTATGAAAGCTCCTGATGTGACCACACATTGCTGAGCTTATAGTCTATGATGCCCAGATAACCCCACTTAACATCCCAGCTTGTCATCTAGTAAGGGACCGAAGGAGGTGCTAATTAACAGTGTGACCTTGGGAAAGTCACAACCACTGGGCTAAATAATAGCCAGGCCTCTTCTCAACTCTAGACTGCCTGGGTTTCCCTCCACAAATATCCTCCTGTACCCCCAAACTCTGCCCTCATTGGCTCTTCCCAGGAAATTCTTCATATTGTGTTTAACAGACTGTTAAATTACCTTAATTAAAGTGTCAAGGGATAAAAATGGAGGATTACTGAGAGCCGCACCCCCACGGTCTCCAGAGCTAGCTGGAGAAGGCTTCTGCCAGGGAAGGTCAGATATGCAGGGCACGCCTATCCCTGAGTGACAACGAGCTGCAAGATCCATTGTCCTTGCAGGCAGAAGGAAATTAAAACAGGATGGCAGTTTTTGACAGATCATCCAGAAAGCTTCATCAAATTCTGGGCTTCATATGCAAGTCTTGCCTAAACCTTTTGGGGGAAATGTGGGGGAGAAGTGTTCTAGCTATTTTACCCACAGGAAAAAGTTGGAATTTGGTTCTGACGTTGGACCTGTCAGAGAGATACTTATGCAACTTGCTATTTCTGGGATACTTCCAGGTTTGGGAAAAAAGGCCTTGGAATATTTTGTTGACTTGGATGATGTTTTGTGTAAAAAAGCAAATCCTTCAAACATAACTGGGCCAGAGCTTTTTATTTCCATTAATCAGATGCCCATGGCAATGACCGAGAAGGAGAGATAGATGAAGACTGTGTCTCAGTATTCTCAAGAACAGATTGTATGTCAGGTCGGAACATGCAGTGTGGTTGCAGTGATTTAGCAACTGTTGAGTGGAAACTATCCAAAGCCGTCTTCTTCCCAGAGCCCCTCTGTCCAGGGCGTCATGTCTACTTGATTGAGAGGATGCATAGCAGAGCAGTTAAACCCACTTTGTTAGGTTAACCCTGGGTTCAGTGTTAGCCACATTTTAGTTGTGTGGCCTAGGAGTGCTTCTTTCCTCCATTTGCCTGAGTTTTCTCACCTGAAATAGTACCTATTCAAAAACTCTCAACAGGGGAATCTAAAATGGCTGAAAGACACTTAAGGAAATGTTCAACATCCTTAGCCAGCAGAGAAATGCAAATCAAAACAACTCTGAGATTCCATCTTACACCTGTAAGAATGGCCAAGATCAAAAATACGAATGACCACTTGTGCTGGAGAGGATGTGGGGTGAAGGGAACACTCCTCCATTGCTGGTGGGAATGCAAACCTGGACAGTCTCTTCGGATATCAGTATAGCAATTTCTCAGAAAATTAGGAAACAACCTACCTCAAGACCCAGCAATACCACTTTTGGGTATATATCCAAAGGATGTTTAATCATGCCACAAGGACATGTGCTCAACTATGTTCATAGCAGCACTGTTTGTCATAGCCAGAACCTGGAAACAACCTAAATGCCCCTCAATCAAAGAATGGATAAGGAAAATGTGTTCCATTTACACAATGGAGTATTACACAGCAGAAAAAAATAACATCTTGAAATTTGCAGGCAAATGGATGAATATAGAAAACATATTGAGTAAGGTAACCCAGACCCAGAAAGACAAACATCATATCTACTCACTCATGAGTGTTTTTTAAACATAAAGCAAAGAAAACCAGCCTACAAATCACAATCCTAGAGAACCTAGAAAACAATGAAGACCCTAAAAGAGAAATACATGGATCTAATCTACACGGGAAGTAGAAAAAGACAAGATCTCCTGAGTAAATTGGAAACGTGGGGATCATGGGAGACGGTGGAAGGGTACAGGAGAGGAGGAGAGGGGAGCAGACAAAAATGTAGAGCTCAATAAAAACAATTAAAAAAAAGCCCTAGTACCGGTTTCACACTATTTTTGCAAATGTTGAGCCAGTGAATAGACCTAGAGGGTTTGAACAGGATATGGCTTCGGGTCTGTGTGAGTCTCCAAGTTCAGCTGAGTCCTCTGAACTTGGAGCGTTATTTAAAATGCAAATGATCCAGAGACAGCCAGGAGCAAAATGTTGTTCATTAACATCTTTGCCCAGATCAATTCCTTGCTTTGTGTTTGTGAGGTTCTTTGGACATCTCACGGACCATGTGAGTCTAGAAACTAAGGAATGGAGACAGGAATGGAAATGAGCTAACACAGCATTTGCCTGACTCAAGATTTGTCTTTGGGGAAGTTCTGGCTCCTATTGTGTCTATTCTAGCTTCCTTAAGGATTCTGCTTCAGATCCTCAAACCATTATTCCTAATACATTCCTCATTATCCAACCAGTTTTTACATAATGCTTCCCAGAGACGCCATTACTTTTCTCATTGCTGTGTTAATACATGATCAAAAAGTATTCGAGAATGGAAGGGTTCATTTCCAAAGGGACACGGCCCACTATGGAGGGAAGGGATGGTTGCTGGCTGTGTTGTATCCACAGTCAGGAAGCAGAGAGTGGAGGGGAAATGGAGCCAGGCAAAGAAACCCCGAGTCCTATCCCTAGTGACCCACTTTCTCCAGCTGGGTCCCACCTCAAGGTCCACCCCTAGCTGGGGACCAAGTGCCAAACACATAAGTCTGTGGAGCTAGTTTACATTTCAATCAGAACAATGAATTTTCTTCCTCATGAGGTACAACTTCCCGGTAATTTGAACACTTCTCCGTTCTTCTTCATCTTAACATCTAGGCAGTCGGCTAACGGTGAATCGGCCTTTCTTAATGGGTGAGTCTGTTACAAACATCATCATTTTTTTTTTAAGGATGATTCCTTATCATGGTGGTTCTCAAGGTTTAACATGCTTTTGTGTATACCTAGAGGGCTGTCAAGGCAGAGATCTCCTTAACGTGGGGCCAGTTTCTGATGACATCATTATGGGTTGGGGACTGGGAAGGTTCACTTCTAACAAGTTCCAAGATGGAGCCAAAGGTGCTGGTTTAAGGACTACACTCAAAACTACAGACCTACAGGGAAGTGTGCGACATTAATCTATACATTGGAGTCACGTTGACTTCCTTAAACACAGGGTGATTAGATTCTTACTCCCAGGGACTTTACATGACTTGATTTTGGGGGCAGTCTATGCAATGGTGTGGGTGTAAACATACTCCCATCCCATCTGTCTGTCTGTCTGTCTGTCTGTCTCTCTCTCTCTCTCACACACATACACTGAGAGAGAGAGAGAGAGAGAGAGAGAGAGAGAGAGAGAGAGAGAGAGAGAGAGAGAGAGGATCTTTTGTATATGTCTCCACTCAAGGGCAGACTATAGAAGGGAAGGTGAAAACAGGCCCTTCATTTCTTGCCCTCACAACTCCCCTCTCCCCAGACCCTATTCTGGTGAGGATGACTTCATCGGCTTAATAAGTAAAAGCACCTCTGGGACACCAGGAAGGAAATTGCTGCTCTGGGAAGGAGAATGTTTCTGCACACTTAGTCACAGGAATGGTGGGACGAAAAAGTACTCCTAGTGGATTATGACCCCCATGGCTTTTCCTTCAGCTAGTCTGGGATGAAGTGACACTCCCATACCATGGAACCATAAAAACAAGGGCACTCATTGGCTGCTTGTCATGGTAACCAAGTAAGAGTTGAGGGTTTGTCCACTGAGGGCAAATGGCTCTATTAGGGGGGAGGTTGAACCATAAAGCCATGAACTTATCACGGAAGAGGCAAGTAATTGCATCTCTTGTCAAACCTTCCCACGGAGGCTGTGTGGGGAAAAAAAAAGTTTAACTAGCAGAGGCCTTCACTTTATTTGATAAAGTGTAGTTTGCTTTCTACTTGAGATTTTTATTGACCATAATAATTCTAATTGAAATAAACATTTTGATTACAGCTCTGCTCCACAACTGCTTAATAGGGAACTAAAATAACTTTCAATAATCATTTTGTCCAAATGGGATTCATTTAGCCTGACAGTTATTCCAGGCATTTATTGGCACGCGGCAGGCTGGGAGTGTTTCCGAACATAATTGCGGGAACATTTTACACCGGGGTTAACCTTACCAAAATGACAGACTGAAAAGTTGTGTAAAGCAGCAAATAAAACCCATAATCTGGCATAGAAACTCATAAATGAATTCCCTTTCTCCACTGCTTCTGATGCCCAGGGCTCTAGTTAAAATTAAAAGGAGTTTTCTGTCTAAACTGCCAGTCTGGCTGTAGGAGCCCACTTCAGAGAGGGCATACTGCAAACCTGCGGCCTGAGGACGAAGGGGGATTTTATAGCCACTCGCTATCTTTGATGTCAGTCCAGGGAACCTGGACTCTGGGTGGTCCGATGTCTTGCCCAAGCTTAAGGTCCCATTTTGCAGCAGCAGGGAAGACCTGTTTCTTTTCTCTCCTGAGATTCGTGGTTAGGGAGTTGAATTGATTGGCTGTTTGGGGCCTTGATTCTTCTCTCTGTCCTTTCACGGAAGAGTTAGCCACTCTTGGTTTTATCCTTCTTCCGTGGGTGCTCTCTCCAACCAGTGAAAAACATGGAAGACCTCTTGTTAAGAGGTGGGGCCAGTGGAGGGGCATGAAGGGATGCTTATCTCAGTTCTTGTGCTCCTGAAGGAAAGAATGAAGTCAAGAGATATAGACAGCATAAACGGCATAAGTTATTGAGCAAACAAATAAGCAAAGCAGACATTCTAAAGAGGGACTGGACTGGGCTGCCCCAAGGCAGGGAGCAGTCCAAGAGGGTTCTGTATTGAGGTAAAGGTGTTTCTAATGAATAGTTTTTAGGTGGGTGACATACTGTTAGGTACAGTTACTCTTTTTCCCTCTCAAATCATGGTGATGAAATGGATCTCCCTTTAAAAGTACCTCTCCCCATGATCCCACGAATGAGGGGTGGTACCACAATGCAAGCTACACTGTAGTAACATCAGGCCTTTTAAGGATGCTCACCCGTTATTAGGGCACAGATGTAGGAAAACTCTCTGGTATGTTAGCTTCTTATGTAGCAGGAGCAATCTAACTTTGGCTTCAAGAATGTTTAACTACACAGGACATTCTGATTACTAGGAGACCCAGACGCTAGATGCGGCCATGGGTTTCCTTGCCTACAGCGTTCCTAATTCCTTACTTACCCAGTATTACTTTGACACTGACATTGGAAATCAGCATATTCATGGGTGCGAATCATAGAAAGGGCCACTGTGGCTCTCTGGAAGGATACTGAGAATACCTGTTATATTTGTGATGAAGCTTCCTTCTTCTTGCCAGTAGAGACGTGACGTGTTCGGTCTGGTGTAGTTAAAATGGCTCCTCCGGATGAGCATAAAGTAGGAAAAAATCCTTTTAGAGGTTCAAGGACAACTTTAAATCCAACACAATCTAAGCAAACTCATGATTAAGACTTATGCTACCTTTTCCTTTTTCATGTCAAATGCTATCACTGGATTTTTTTTTTTTTTGGAAGCTGGAAACCTACACTGCCAGGAAAACATACCCTTGTCGGATTCAGCGACCCACTGGGGTAGTGATAAGCTATAGAAATTTACTGCTGTTGCTACGTCTGTTTGTTGTCCGTGAACATGCTGGCTTCCAGTATCAGGTGTCAGAATACTTCTGGGCAGGCAAGGCCTTAGATGTGAGCTAACCAAGGGAATCGACAGGTGTGTTTTGCAGACAGGTCTCCTAATAGTTAGAATGTCCTCCAAGGTTAAAGATCCTGGAAGCTGAGGTTAAGTCAGCCACTCTGAGTGTGTCCTTTGCTGCTCATGCTAAAATGGGGATTGAAGGTTGATAGATGCCTGGGTGAAAGCTACCACTTCCAAGATGTCACCATGATCACATACTCCAGGGTGACTGACACCTCTGTCCGGAGGGAGTCTGATGCTCCTTTGGCACAGGAATTCACATCAGTAGCCTTTTTTCTTCTCCAG
This sequence comes from Microtus pennsylvanicus, assembly GCF_037038515.1. Taxonomy (NCBI): domain Eukaryota; kingdom Metazoa; phylum Chordata; class Mammalia; order Rodentia; family Cricetidae; genus Microtus; species Microtus pennsylvanicus. Next base: position 8,719,817 of record NC_134599.1, read on the forward strand.
GATTTCTACTCGCCCGAGTCCATGTGTTTCCTTTGTTCTTTGAGCAGGTTTGTCTGGGTTTTTGGCTACTTACAAGGCAACCAGCTAATAAATGGACACTTGGTAGTTTTACACTAATGCCCAGGGAAGGGTGATCAGGCAAATTACAGGCCTGGGACTGGAAGGCTGGAAGGACACTGGAGCAATGTCTGGAGCAGGAGTCATCACAAGTCTTTGGGGAACACAATGGTCCCAGGCTTGTTGACACCATCCTATCTGCAGGGGTTGTTTCACACACTCCTTCTGAGAGGAGTAAGCTGCTTCCTGCTGAGTTACGAACTCACAACTCCTTTGAAGGCTAGGAGTTACTCTGTATTGGATTTCATGTCTGGTATGGGCAAATCGGTTAGCTTCACCACGATAAATGTTTGATCTATATTATAACCTTTATTTTGCAAAGCATCAGATTTTGTCTAAGGAAAACCTTGCTACGTTAGAATCCAGATGATATAAATGTTACTTATCTCAGCCCCGTGCCAAGAGTGTTAGTGTACGTGGCTAAGTCACGTATTCACACAAAGGAAGATGTTTCGGTAGACTCCGGGTTGGTCCTCCATAGGAATCAGCAGGAAGAGTTTGATTGTGGGGTCGCATAGGTCCTCACCACTCTGCTCAGGGTTAGAATTGTCTATCTGCATTCTTGCTTTGGTAAGGATGGATGGGGTAGCAACTTTCCTTGTATTACTGCCTTCCCACGTTGTATCAGACACCAACAGGCAGTATATACTAATCTCTTCACAGATGTCTTCCAGGACTGCTCTGCTCACTAGCTTTGGTACACTCTCCACACCCAGAGCAGGGCATCCAGACCTCCATCCTATAGCTGAGAAAGTCAAAGAGCAAATCTCTCCAGGGGAACCGTTAGAGCAGGGATTGGAGAACGTTACTCCCTACCTGCAAAACCAAGGCGGCTTTGTTTATGCGGTCCTAATTAGAAACTGTGTCTTTTTAGGACAATTTTCTTGTCGATGATGTCTTTTTGTGAACGTAAGCTTGACAGAACTGGAGCAGGCAGAAAATGGAGGAATTTATTACCGCCCACATTTGTAGGAACATGCACATCTCTTCCAGGAAGGATTGTGTCTCTAAGTTTACAGATGACGGAAATGGGAGGAACGTCTGTGCATTCAGGAGGGTCGACCCTGTTACAGACTCTGCAGAAGATAATTTTCAACTATTTTGGACTGAACTGAGTACTGGTTTTGTTTTGAAAAATGATACTATAAAGTCTCATTGTTTGTAGGAATAAGGAGCACCATGATTGAGATTGTTGCCAACAATAACTCCTTTTGCTTATGCTAGGAGGTCAAGGACTCCTTCTGAGTGGAGTCTTCTCCATAGTCGGGTCTCTGACTGTTCACTCTGAAAGAGGCTGTTAATTAGCTCTGCACTGTTGCATTCTGGGAGTTTCCTAATGCCACATCTTTTCTCTGTGCTTTCTCCCATCCAAGCACTTACTAGACCAGACCCTGCTTCTGAGATCAGACATGGGGTGCATTCAGTGTGGTCTAACCACAGACTGTCTGCTTTTACTTCTAGAGGTAAACGTCAGTTTTGTTTCCAGATATCTGTGTTTTATTCTGCATATCCTTTGCTTTTTCCGAAGGAATAATGAATGTCAGTCCATTTTCAGTAGCAACCTTGTTACAAAACAAATGGCTACATGGTTGTAGCTTCCTTGCTGGCTGGTTGTAAGTTACTGGAGAAGGAACTTGTGACGTCATTTTAAGTGGCTCTCCATCCAGAGGTGGTCTGGTCTTTAGCTCTGTTTGACACCCGTATCTCTCTTCTTCCACAGGGTCCATTGGCTATTTTTATTATATAGGCTCTTTCTGCTTCCTACCCCTGGTACCACAATTTTGCACCTTGTGTCTTAAATTCATATGTTGAAGTTTTAACACTCCCTTCTTCAGAATGTAACCTTATTTTGAAATGAGGATGCTGCAGACATAGTTTAGAGGGGATTGTGAGGAGTGGGGCAGGTTTACTGGTGTCTTATGAAAGGGGGAGTTTAGACATGGAGACAGACAGCTTAGCAGGTAGGTAAAAATCAGAGTTCTGCTGGCACAAGTGAGGAGAGTGGCCTGGAAAAGATGCTTCCCTGGGACCTTCTGAGGGAGTGTGGCCTTCTGAGCCCTTGGCTTTGGGCTGAAAGATGATAATCTGTGGTAATTTGTTGTGGTGTGTGATGAGACAGTATCGTCACGACTCTTCACTTAACACACACACGTTTAAACAGGCATAGGCACACATATGCACACACACACGTTTAAACAAAGGCATAGGCACACACATGCACATGCACACATACATGCACATACATACACGTTTAAACAAAGGTATAGGTACACACATGCACACATACATGCACACACACACGTTTAAACAGGCATAGGCACACATATGCAGACACATGTTTAAACAAAGGGCATAGGCACACACATGCACATACACACACACGTTTAAACAGGCATAGGCATACACATGCACACACACACATTTAAATATAGGCATAGGCACACACATGCACACATACATGCACACACACACGTTTAAATATAGGCATAGGCACACACATGCACACATACATGCACACACACACGTTTAAATATAGGCATAGGCACACACATGCACACACACACACACACACACACACACACACACACACACACAAACACTCCTTTAGCTTTCCTGTGTTCCTTTGCATGAAGACTTTAATTCATAACAACTTAGCTCAACGTGAGAAGTCTAGACTGTAAGTGGTTTACCCTGAGTGAAGGATGCTACATTATAGTCTACTTAATCCACAGCTAGGCTGTAAACCAAGCGAGCTTTCCTTAATGGCAGCTGCCTCCACGGGGCAGCGCTACCTCCGTGGAAGGCAGTGTGACTTACAGAGAGGCCTCATGGAGCCTTTATTTTTCCTTCTCAAGCACATTTGCATCAGAGCAGGGCCTCCAGTGTCTCAGTCATGTAGATTTTTCTGCTCTGTGACAGGGCAGTGGGCAGACATAAGGAAATTTAAGATAGGGTTGGGACAAGGAAGAAAGACTGTTGAGGAGGCTGCTTGCTCAGCTGATACCCTGCCCTGTCTACACTGCTGGACTGAACTCCAGCCTTCTCAGAAACTGATCCGCAGCAGGTCCGGCTTTTTATAGCTTCCTTTCCTTTCGCGCTAGAAGAATTTCCTCAAAATCTGTCGTCAGTGGCTGGAAGAGAACCTCAAGCCATTTATGATTGTTTTCACTTCATTCAAACCCAAGAAGAGACTTTGCAGGCCCCTCCGGAGGCCAGGGGGTTACAGGGGAGACATCTCCTCTCAGAGGGCATGCGTTTTGCACGCAACAGCACTTTGAAGGACTCAGGCCCAGAGAGCGACATTTGTCCCTGAGAGTAAACTCTAAATTACATCACAAATTAACATTTTAAAATTAAAGCTGGCATTTCTGACCTGCCTCCTGGCAACCACGATCACGCTGAAAAGTGACATCATTTACGACACTAGCAGTTAAGAAGCCCAGTGTTTGAGGTCGTAAAACACTTCCCAGGCCTGATTTAATATCGATTTTGCTGTCAGGCTAACTTTACTTTAATATTTAAACAAATGTTTAATATTTAAACAGTCTGATTTTCCTCTTTTCATGTTTCTGTGGCTTTAACCCAATGTTATCTATGTTGTAACAGTTTCCCCTTGGGCCAGTTTCCACACTCTACTGACCTATCTGAAGCAATATCCTCTGAGTTATTACCTCAATGTATGTCTTGTAGATAAGCCTTTCCTTTGCTTTGAGATGGAATGAGCTTCATGCTGTGTTTTATAATTCCCGCTGTACAGATGTTATGATATTATGTTGTTACAATGTGGGTGTGTTGTGAGATCCAGGGGACCAGAGACTATCCTGCAAACAGCTGTTTTCGCCCATGAAGACTTAGCCAGATCAAGTGTGCATGGCCAGCAGCTTTGGGGAAGTAATGGCGTTGAACTAAGGCAGCCTATTTGCTTATTTATAAATAGAAATATGTATTTGTTTTGCTATTTGTTTACTTATTTATTTACTTATTTTGATATAGGACCTCGTGTAGCCAAAGGTAAAACATTCAGTTCTTTAAATTATTTTTAGTCTTTATTTATCCATGAAGAATTACATGGAGTATACTTTTATCATAGTCTTCCCCGTCCCCAGCTCCTCCCAGATCCTCCCCCACCTCCAACTTCATGTTCTTTCTTTGACTTAAACAAAACAAAACCAAAAAAAAAAAAAAAGCATAGTAAACAAGCAAATGCCCATGGCGTCTGATCTGTGTTGACCAGATAGCTACTGAGCTTGGGGCTTGTCCTGGAGTGTGGCATTGAACCGTTGGTCCTTCTACTTCTACCTCTCGACTGCCAGATGACAGGCGTGTGCCCCCTGCTTAGGATCCTCTTATTTATAAATCAAGAGGAGGTCAGACTTACACGGAAGAGGGTGCTTTTGTCAGCAGTCGGTTCTGTAAGTAAGAGGGAGCAGCTCATATCTGGAGACAGAATGCTGGTCCTAGCAGGAATCACATACGCCAGTATCAAGAGGGACATCAAATTCATGAAGTGTTTGAAGCCACTTTCCAGTTGTTCCTCTTTATTCCGCTTAATTCAGATAAGTAAATCACCTGCTTCCCATAGCCCTCTTACTGCGGACTAACAGGTAAACCATGACCTGTGCAGACCACAGAGGGTGGTATTTTGTTTCCCTGGGGTGTCTCCCCACCCCCACCCCTCACCCCAGCACACACACTTTGGCACTCTCAACTAAGGCACCCTACTATTGGAGGTTTGAGGATTTCCTCATTTTCCATCTGTGGTGACGAAAAGGGCGGCCTCTGATGCTCCATATACTGTGGGGACGGGCCATGGCTCATTAGTTTACCCTCACTCCAGCTGATCTGTTTTCCAATGTCATAGTCAGTCTAAACTGTCATTTAACCATATTTGGGCTGAGCAGTGGTGACACTCACCTTTAATCCCAGCACTGGGGAGGCAGAGGCAGGAGGGTCTCTGTGAGCTCGAGGCCAGCCTAGTCTACAGAGTGAGCTCCAGATAGCCAGGACTACAGAGAGAAACCCTGTCTCCGAAAAGCAGAAAGTGAGCTTGCAATACTAAGACTCAGCGGGCTTTCTGCTGTTGAGATGCCCAGTCTGCCACGCCCCTCATTCGGGTGCATCATAAACACAGAAGCAAATCCCTACATTGTGGATTCATCTTTCTGAGTGTTCCATACAGAACCACCAAGTCAGCCAGGGGAGCTCTGTGGTAGACAAGCAGAGGAATTGCGTTAGGAAACTAGGTTTGATTGACCGACAGCTCTTTTTTTTTTTTTTTTTTAATGCTACCCTCTAGGGATCTCCCATGCCCCACTTTTGATGATGCGGAGCAATTTCTGCCTGTTTGTGGAACCAAAAGTAACATGTTAAGCCTATTATGACGGTCTTCCTAAAAGAATTTTTTTTATTTTACAAGGCAACGATCAAGCAACAATCTTGACCTTTAGTCACGATGTGTGGCTAAAGGAAGGTGGGCGGAGGAGAGGGACGGGGAAGGGAGACGATTATTCTAACTAGACAAATAGCAGCATCCTTTTTATTCTCCCACTCTCAATGTGTCATTTCACAAAGAAGAGTTCCAAACGACCCGGAGCACCACTGTGTGGGAGTGGGCGGGAAGTCTTATCAAACGGCAGGCCCTCAGTTCCTTCTCGTACCTGATGGATCAGAATCATTGGATGTGGTGCCTTCAGCTCTTAACAGCCAGGAGCTTAAGATCCACTACAGTAGGTGTGTGTATGTGTGTGTGTGCTGTGTGTGAGTGTGCGCGTGTGCACGCTTGTGGTATGCAAGTGTGCTTTCCTCTGTCTGCATGTGTGAATGCATGCAGGAGGTCAATGTCAGATGTCTTTTCGTTTTGTTTTCTTTGTTTATTTAGACAGGGTCTCTCTGTGTAGCTTTGGCTCTCCTGTAGACCAGGCTGTCCTCGAACTCACCGAGATCTACCTGTCTCTGCCTCCTGCACACTGGGATTAACGGCGTGAGCCACCACTGCTGGGTAGATATCTTTCTCTATTTCTGTCCACTTCATTTTGAGGCAAGGTCTTTCCCTGAAGCTGGGATCATTGATTTGACTAAACTAGCAGGCTGGGGAGGCCGTGGGATCTCTGTCATGCCCTCCACCAGTACTGTGATTACAGGTGCGTGCCACCAAGCCTGTTGGGGTCGGGGTCCTCACACATGCGCAGCAAGAGTTTTGCCTTCTGAGTTACCTCCCTCTCTGCTTGACTGAAATAACTCTTGTCACATTCCCCCAAGGTGACAAGCAGTGGCTTCGGATGAGGTGCCCAAAAGAAACAGGGACAAGGCCCCTTTTGACTGACGGTGTCATCATACATCAGAGATATCAGTGGCGAGCAGACTAACAATCAGCACTGGTTTCCAGATGGGATTTCAGGCCAGTGAAGCTCACCACTGTGTTGCCCCCACACCCCTCTCTCTTGCCATCCCCCAAGAACACGGCATTGTTTGTGTCTTTGTCTGACTTTCCTCTAGCTCAAGTCCTTCGCACTGTCTCTCTTGCTGGCTTCTAGCATAGGAAACTGAAGGCTCTCGCTCTTTTCCAGGTTGTTTAACTGAAGGGGAGCCATATGCAATGCCAGTTCTGTGACACAAAACTCGGCATAGACAATGTCCGCTGAGTTCAGTATGAAATCCTGATAAGAAAAATCTCCTGAACCCAGGTGAACGTGCAGGGTAGGCAAAGAGACGAGGGAAGGGCGAAGCAGAAAACACAACATTGAAAGTGAGGTGCTGTTTTGTAATGTATTGGCTGCTAGGTTAGGCCTGTAACTAACCATCCTTTGAAAATGTGCTTGCTGGGGACAAATGGCTTATCAGTGGGAAATGGGGTGTTGGTCATGAGAGAATCATTTTCTGTCCCCCTTTTGATGGCTAAATTGCTTCACCTAATACTCTATTCTTAATATAAAAATGATACTTATGACTGGCTCTCTGTCTGGGCTGGTCCCGGAGCAGAGTGTTGATTGATGACGGGCTGGGGTTTACCGGCACTATTAAAGCACTCTGAGATGGCCAAGCAGGTGAGAATAAAGGTGTAATGATTGAATTATATATTCTCTTTCTATGATTGAAAATAATATCAGACAACTGACTCTGGTGCCAGACAGATTACATAAGCACAAGTTAAGTGGTAGAATAAAAATGAGTGATTCTCCTCCTTGACTTAAGCGTAGCTCTAAGTAGTCTGCCCTTGAATCTGGCAGAAAGCAATTTCCTCCTCCCAGTAGCAGCTAGGGGGCATTGCAAATGCAAATTGAGTTAGCTTTGCATTTTTAATATTCCGCATATCCATAAGTCACTGCTGAGATTTGAGAGATGTTATTTCTACCACTTGGACACATTTGAATCATTTCGCACCTCTGAACTTTTGCATTAACTTTAACATTGGTGCTTAAGATATATGCTTTAATCTATCCCGAGGTCCTTGCTCCTAGAAGCTCTGGTTGTTGCGACTAGGGCTCCCAACAGTTCAGAACAGACTGCCATGTTCTCTTTCAAAGGTGAGCTTGTTGAAATAACTCCTGCTAACAGGAAGAGCTGTGCCCTTCAACCACGACTGCATGGAGACAACTAATGAACAAGGATGGACTAGGCCTCCACCCGGGTCAGGAAGGTGGGTGCAGAGCGGCTCACGGCTCTGCCCATGATGAGAATTTCATCACCTGTTGATCAATAGTAATCTAATCCCTTTATGAAAATCTGCTGCTGCAATTCGTAACAGGATTAGGTGTACTTTATTGGCAGTCGATGAGACTAAGAAGTGGCAGGAAATAGGGACTCAATATGTTTCCTGTTGTGATATATACATATATGTATATGTATATATATGTGTGCGTACACACACACACACACACACACACACACACACACACACACACACATATATATATCAACTTCACATCCCCCCACTTGGAGACCTCTTTGATCTCAGGGAAGCTGTAACTAATGGAGTCTACAAATTTTGCTAAATTCTATCGTTAAATGATTTTCTTTCCAGATCCCACAGGTATGTTATTCCTTTACGGAGTTTCTGCTTTGGGATGCTGCTGAGGCTGCATTTGTACTCACAGCACAGGAAGGGAGGGGCTTTCACATTATTGATCTTTCCTAATCAAAACATCTATTGCAAACACTGCCTGATCTGCAGCTTGTTCCACTTCCTTCCTCCATTGTGCGGACGGATGACCTCTTCTCTTCTGGAACGGATACTGCTATGGTTTGGATATGACTTGGAAGTTCTTCCTGGAGGCTCATTGTGAGAGCTAGGGCCTCAACCTGATGATCTTGAGAAGTAGTAGGGCCCCATAGGAGGCCATTGCATCATTGTAAGTGCTGCCCAACAAAGGGATTGATGTGGGCTTCGTGACATTAGTTCTTTTTTTTAAATATTTATTTATTATTTATTATGTATACAATAGTCTATCTGTGTGTATGCCAAAGGCCAGAAGAGGGCACCAGACCTTATTCCAGATGGTTGTGAGCCACCATGTGGTTGCTGGGAATTGAACTCAGGACCTTTGGAAGAGCAGGCAATGCTCTTAACCACTGAGCCATCTCTCCAGCCCCAGACATTAGTTCTTGTACAAAGTCTTGGTCCCTTCTATGTGTGGCCATCTTCTTTTCTGCCCCATGTTGTGATGCACCTAACAGATGAATCTGCCCGATCCAGGACTTCTACCACTCAAAATATTTTCTTTATAAAACGCCCAGCCTCAAGAGCTTTTGTCCTAGTAGCAGAAAGTTAACTGATACAGTGTCATTGAGGGCATTTTTCTCAACTCAGCTTGAGCTATCTTGGGCTCTTGCTCAGTTTACTCCTTTCCCGACTTCAGAATTGTAGGTCACTCAGAAGTCTTTGGAGCTTTTCAGCTGTCCCTTGACTTCCTGATCACTAGTCTAAAAGGCAAAATATAAGAAAGACCAGCCTTGACCTAGGTCTTGATAGGTTTGTAGAAAGACCTTTGGTGCCACGAAAGCAAAGGGACTCCATGTTCCTCCTCATTAGCTCTGCCTCTGTTCTTCTCTCTCTTTCCCACTTGCTCCATACTGATTGTATGTGTGTGTGTGCACACATATATATACACACACAGAGATTTGATCCACAGTTTCTCAGTGACAGTGGGGCATGGGCAGGAGACATAGAACTCTCTTATGACGCCAAGACTCTTGACTTGGTCACAGAAGAGAATTTCAGGACAATTCAGGATGAAGCAGAGACGGATGATTTTGAAGAGATGATTGTTTAACACAGATTTCAGCAGGGGTGGCTAGAAAGAGAGGCACTCAGGAGAAGGCCTCCTCACACCAAAGGGCTGGATGTGGGTTTCTCAAGGGAGATTTGCTCTCCACAGTAGCCCTAGATGAAATTTTGATGGCTTCACATTGCACCTCACTGGTGGCTGAAGGGCTCCCCTGTGACCTTTTGGGTTGGCCTTGGATGTGTCTTGATGCAACTGAAACATGAAAAGAGAAAACCAGGGGGCCACAAGGGGAACCAGGGAGGCCAAGGAGATCGAAGGATAGATAGACTAAGGGGTGTTTCCTATGGAAGTCCTAGACACTGCAGGTTTATAGCCAGGGAAGAAGGAAGGCTGTGTACGATTAGGTCTCAAGCATGATGCGCTGTTATTCTAACATTCCCATTTGAAGCATTTTTTTTTTTTATTTAAAAAGAACAGTGCCTCTGTGCAGGCAACTTGTAGAACAAATGATGTAATTATATTAATCATGCTGGAATTCTTGACTCTCAGGTGATGTGGACCTTCAACTGGACTCAAGAGTAAGGGTCCATTCACTTCCCCATCCCCTCTGTCTTCCCTTTCTCTTCTACCTCATTACCAGATGGTCTCGGCAGTTTCTCTGGTAAACCTCTTTCTAGATCTGAAGTCAAGTGCCACGTCACACGTAGTATAGCATCTTTTATGCTATCTGTGTTTTTCTTTATTTGCCTGTGTTTTTTTGAGACAGGTTCTCCCTATGCAGCCTCAGCAAGACTGGAACACAAGACATAGACCATGGTGATTTTCCTGCCACTGTCTCCTGAGTCATTATGGCTGGCACAGCCTTTTGTTTAGACCAGAGTGTTGAGTGTCTGTAGGCCAGACACTTCTGAATGTCATGGGTATACTAGTAAATGACAAAAAAGTAATCAGAAACTATATTATGTAGCATGTTAAATGATAATAAGTACCACAGTGTGGTAACAAAGGATAAGAAGGAGAGCTACAAATACAGCCAGAGTGGTGAGGGGAGGAGAGCCGTGGGGAAGGGGAAATGTGGGTGAAGACTTGAGAAAGAGAAGCAGTGAGCCACACAGACATTCATCTCCAGAGCTCTCCAAGCAGAGGGAACAGCCATGCCGAAGTCCTCAGAAAGTCAGTCAAGGAACACTAAGGAAGCCAATGTGACCTGAACTGATAGGGAGGCAAAAACTGCAGAACATATTGGGTAGACTCTGTAGGCTTCTGAGATCACTGTGAAGTCTTTGATTTCTACAATACTTTGTTTCCTTTTTTTTTTTCCCATCAAAGATAAATTGTACCAGACACTAAGTCCTTGGGCGACCTGCTCTATCTAATTCATTCAGATGACTTATAATTAGTATGCAGATTATGTATAAGCCCTTGTCATGGGCTCAGAGCACTGTTTGCCTTAGCAGGGTAAACTCCTTTGAGCAGAACTCTTTTCATTCCATTCTCGGCAGTTCACCCTTGCAGGTTATGCATGCATCCCAACCCATGTCTGCACTTACCAGTTCCACATTAGATATTTTTTCCCGTGTATAATACCATAGATAAGAGAGAATTTTTCTTAGGTAACTGAAAAAAATCAACATTTAATTATCAAGTGCTCTCAAGGTATCTTTAAATGGTGGCAGACTGGCTCAGTGATTAAGAGCATATCCTGCTTTTCTAGATGACCTAAGTTTGGTTCCCAGTACCCACATGGGACAACTCAGAACTGCCTGCAACTCCAGCTCCTAGGGATCTCTGTCCTCCACGGGCACACCATTCACATATCCCCACACAAACACAAACATACACATAATTAATTAAAAATAAATACTTCAAAAACATATAGCCCAGGGTAGCCTTGAATTTGTGATTCTCTTGCCTCTTCCTCTTCAGCATATTCTAGTGCTTTCTCCTAGCTATGTAGCCTACTTCCCAGGGCACAAGGGTTATTGAATGGACCAGAAGCCCCCATTTAACCCCTATAGATCCCTCGACTTGGTACCTTGAATTATAAACAACCCTCGCGGCTGTCCACGGCAGCTTTGTGAGTAAAGACACATTACAGTAAAGGTAAAACTTGACCAGTAGTCGTTTCCTCTCCAACCTGCCCTTTTAATGATAAAAAAGAATTATTGATTAAAAAACAATAAACATAAATAATGACAGGGATCAAAAGAACCCCCACACAATCCAAGCTGTGTAATCTGCCAACCACTCTGAGATCTTCTGAAAACCATCAGAGCACTCCATCCAAAGGCACCCCCGTTAGTCTTTATGTTAAAGGTCATTGTTCTAGTGAATTGTTTAGGGCAAGGAAAAACAACTTTCTGTCCTCACTGGAGGACCGAGTGTGAACTACTCACAAGCCCGTGCTTTGCTGTCCATTAAAGATGGAGATGTATTTGGCCAAGGAGAGATTTGTTGAAGAGCGTCCACCTTTAAGTGCAGGCCATAATGCATGGTGACATCATTATACCTTGACAAACAGAAATTATATCAGGCCTTCCTCCTCTCTTTTCATTACAGGGGATGATTTACGTTAGTGGCTTTCAATTCATAAACCTATGGATTGTCTGTAAAGTTAAAACCCTTTTAAATTTGCAACATGCAATAGGGGTGGTTAATAGCATCCACAAGCCATGCTATATAATGTTATTGGCGCCGCTCTCTCTGTAAAGGTGCATTATAAACAGGGGCTGGAAATTTATGGCAAGCAAATTTGTGAGCTGCATATGCCTGCTCTTATTTCCCAACCAGCCATAATGCTAAGTTATCATAAGTGACGTGACACGTGACCCTGCTCCATTTCATCTTCATCAAAGGCAGAATGATATTGGAAGGTCTGAGAATGAAAACTTAGAGTCGATAGGATTGCTTGTATCATGAAACATCAGTGCCGCTCCTCTCGTCCCCTTTGATCTCCTGGCAAATTCTACGTCTGTGGCTCTAGGAGTTGATTACATTTACCATATGGGTCCTGCAATGCCTAGGGATTTCTATGACATTTTCTGTTATTGCCCAAGATTCTATTTCCCTTGCCTACCTCGCATACTGGGGCTTACGGATTAGAATGCTTGAAAAGAGGAGTGTGTGTGTGTGTGTGTGTGTGTGCGTGTGTGTATGTGTGTAGACGATCTGTTTCCCAGCTTAGATGACAAACACAAAATAAGTCCTTGGGGCTTGGGGGTGAGAGCTGAGTGGATGACCACTGGAAAGAAAAAACATGGCACATTTTGTTTATCTGGGATCCAAATTGGGAAAATAGATGACTGTGTGAAGAGACGTGTGTGTGTGTGTGTGTGTGCGCGTGCGCGAGCGCATGCATGCGTGAGTGCGTGTTTACAAGAACACCTGCTTGTGAGGGGTATGTAGAGATAAGAGGAGGGGCAGGAGAGAGGATGAAATTGGGAATCAATTAGTGGTAACCTACATACAAAAGTAGACTAAAAAAGATTTTTTTTCTCCAACAATTCATTTACGTTGAAGAGAGGAGGAAATGAGATTAAGGCATCTGAAGGAATAAAACAGGCTGGGCAGTGAGTGAGGAAAGACTCAGAGCAGAGGGCTGGAGCTGGTGACACCAAACAATGTCTTCAGCAGGTTCTGGGGGAGAAGGGCACACTGGCAATTGAGAGTTAAGAAAGGGGGAGGCTGACGAAAGCTCCTGTTGCTGTGAGACAAACCAGGTCCTTCCCAGGCATGGAGCGGACAGGCAAATGGAGCCTCCTGGCACACGCAGCAATGAGGAAGTTGTGCAGAACTGTTTTCAGATGAGGCACAGCGTATGGGTGGGGTATAGTCCAGAGCGGAGGGTGTTCAGGGCAGGACAGCATCAAGGGGGTGCAGCCTTATCATCTCTGTTTTCAAGTGGCTTGTTGGAGAGGCCTCAAAGAAACTGGCAAGCAACCCCAATCCCTGACCCATGCACTCTGTTATCAAATTCCGGCCATGAAGGAAAGGTGATTAACGTCATAAATAGAGCCCTGCAAACAAATGTGTCTTGCCAGGACATCCTCTGGTAAGATGCCTATACCCCTGTGACACAGGATGTTCCTAAGCCAGAGAGAGTCGTCGTCCCCACCTTCCCCGTGTCTTATCAATACACCCCATTTTTGGGAAGATGACGTCCAGTCAGCACCTGTGCTGTTTGACATGTATGGAGCACATTTTATTTCTCAAGTAATGTACAGTCCCGTGCTACTGCAGTTAGTGGAAGACCACTCCCCATCTCCCTGCCCTTGACCCCTGTATCTCCGAGGTTACTGCAGCATTGCTCTTTGGAGCATCCTACATGCGTGTTCAGTATGAGCTCCACTGTAGCCTGCAGTTTTGACTAAATTTTATTTTAGTTTTCTTGTTTGTTTTTCTCCCTGGGTCCTATTGTTAAGAAGTAGAATATCAAAAAGCTATATGAGAGATTTGCATATTGCATAATGAAAGGTAAGCTCTAGATGAAATCATTAGAGTGTCACTTGACTTAAAATATAAAGAACCAAGAGTCCAGAACAGTAACACAAATATTGGGAACTTATAAAATAAGGCTGGGATAAAATTTTAAGGAAATTGCTGTGTAGCTTTGAGAGGGGAATAATGACCTATAATATTCAACAATGATGCAGCAGTGTTTAAGGCGGCTTTCCAGACGTGATGATTGTTGTGAGAGAAAAAGTCCAAGCCACTTGTCCTAACACTCACTTGACCCAAACCTCATGGATTGTTTTTTTTCCCCCAGAGAAAGATTTTGGGTGTTTTCCTCTCACTTTTTCAATTCTTTTTGGGCTGATGAAAGTGGAAGATGGGGAGAATGTGGCTGAGGGCAGGCGTCTCCAGGCAATGCACCCCATGAACAGACTTTGAACCCTGAGACAGGAAATGTGAGCTGTCAAAGTCGACATGGGACTGGGGAAATTTCTGGGCCCTCAACATCAACTCACCTTCACCAAAAGATCACTTCCCTAAGGGGTATTTAAAAGTGGAACTTCTATCTTGACCTCCAGTTGTTCCCTGGGCAGTTGGGTCAGGAACAATCGTCAGTTTGGGTCTTGCCTTGTGACAGTGTGCATTTGACCAGATCCTGAAGTCTGGTCCTATACCCACCCCCACCCCAGCACAGCACATGGCCCGGGGAGATGTCTAGAGAAAGTCTGCAGGAATCAGATTGAGTACTCAGACATTCCAGTTTCTGAGGGAGAACACTGGTCGTCAGGTTTTGAATAGCTACACCTTCAGGAGCAGATTCTAGACCCAGTTGTTGGCTGTCTGTGGTAGGAGAGGTGAGGAGGGAAGAGAGGAGAGGGAAGGGTGTGGAGGGAGGGGTGAGGAGGGAAGGGTATGGAGGGAAGGGTGTGGAGGGAGAGGTGAGGAGGGAAGGGTGTGGAGGGAGGGGTGTGGAGGGAAGGGTGTGAAGGGAAGGATGTGGAGAGAGAGGTGAGGAGGGAAGGGTGTGGAGAGAGAGGTGAGGAGGGAAGGGTGTGGAGGGAGGGGTGTGGAGGGAAGGGTGTGGAGGGAAGGATGTGGAGAGAGAGGTGAGGAGGGAAGGGTATGGAGGGAAGGGTGTGGAGGGAGAGGTGAGGAGGGAAGGGTGTGGAGGGAGGGGTGTGGAGGGAAGGGTGTGAAGGGAAGGATGTGGAGAGAGAGGTGAGGAGGGAAGGGTGTGGAGAGAGAGGTGAGGAGGGAAGGGTGTGGAGGGAGGGGTGTGGAGGGAAGGGTTTGGAGGGAAGGGTGTGGAGAGAAAGGTGAGGAGGGAAGGGTGTGGAGGGAGGGGTGAGGAGGGAAGGGTGTGGAGGGAGAGGTGAGGAGGGAAGGGTGTGAAGGGAGGGGTGTCGAGGGAGGGGTGTGGAGGGAAAGGTGGGGTTCAGATGGGAAGAGCTTGCTTCAACTTGGTGAAAAGAAAGTGATGTAGCTTGCAAACATCCGGAATATTTTTTTCTTTTCCAAGATTCCAAAAGAAACTAAAATAACTATCATGTTATGGGGCTTCCTTGCATCTCCCAGAGACCTTGAAATCCTAATCCCTAGTGCCTGTAAATGTGGTCCTACTGAGAACGCAGTCCTGACAGATGGCTGTGTAAAGATAGAGCCGTAAGGGAAGGCGCTAATCAAATGCTTGGTGTTCTTATGAAGATGAAAATTTGGGGCACTTAGAGAAACTGAGAGAATGCCATGGAAGACTGGAATCTTGCAGCCAAGGGAACGCCAAGGATGGGTAGCCAGCAGAACTACCAGAATTCTGGAAAATGGTGGTCCTTCACAACCCTTAGACCAGCCTTGTTGACACCAGGCCAAAATACAGACCTCCACCCTCCAGAACTGGGGGAAACTAAGTTCCATTGTCCAAGGTTCCTAGTATATGCTATTCACTACGGCTGCTCCAGTAACCAAAGACATATGGAGAACAGAAGCATGCTTTTTCCTTTTCATCAATCTGACCTTGACCATGGGCATAGGCACTTCTTTCTCCAAGTGTCAGAAGATGGCAATGCAAGTCCCCCAGGAACTCTCCCTTTGCCTCTCTCTACCCTGTATCCCACACTAAGCCCCTTTCTGGGCGGAGAATTTGCCAAGAAAGTAACAGATTTTATCTTCCAAATGACTTTTGATGTCTCTTTGTCATCTTCTTTGGAAACAACTACCAACATGAGCATTGACACGGGGTACCAGTTTGGTGTTCCATCTTTGGGCAACTTTTTTTTTTGAGACAGGGTGGTACTGTAAGCAATGGGTACTTAAGTGCCGTTATTATTTTTCTTAATGGAAAATGAAATGACTTCGGGATGCTAAACCCTCCTCTTCATCTCCTAATAACTAGCAAATTCTGTGATTCTGTTGTCCGTTCAATCGCACAAGCAAGCATTGTGTCAAAGCTGGAGTCAGGCAGAGCGGCAGTGGCTGTAAGGGAGTAGCTGTGGACTCATTGGCTTCTGTCTTTATATATCTAAGTACAATTATTGTATTTTCTCCTGAAGAACTTCCCAGAGACAGAATGTGAGAACAAAGTTTATTTGGAGTTTCTCAGCTGTACCCCCCCCCCACCTCTGGATCCCATTCTCCCGAGGCGTTCCTTTGTGCATCTCCAGATGTTCCCTAGCTCCTGCTCAAACTCTAATTCATTACTGTCAGGGTTTGGGCTTTGGCAGCGGGAGCCCGAAAGCTTTGAGAAGTCTCTTTGGTTCATTAAGCAAATCTTCAATGCCACATACAGTTCTGGCCCAGTTAAACATGCTCATCTCTTTAAGAACTCCCTTCATCATGGTAACCCCAGGCCGCACAGGGGACTGTGGAGAAATGGATGGCTGCCCACGTGGCTGTTGATTAAGCTCACCCCTGGCAGCCCAGCCCACATGGATGGCTCGGCGGGACTGCCTTTCCACATGGGGTGGTCCTCCCTTTGCTCACCGCAGTCTACTGTCTAGGTAGTAAGGGCCCCAGGACCTCAAAAATGAGGCTCTTTACAGACAAGCATAGACACCCACGCCTCCTGTCTCTAGCTATGTCCCCTGCGTTGTTGCCTGCTTGTTCCTGGAAAGGATGGCCAGGTGCCTGCAATCACTGTGCCCTGCTTGCGTGTGCTGGTTCTACGTGTGCCCACGACAGGTGTTCGCTGCCTGGCTTCCCTGTTCTGTTTCGGTATACCCGACCACAAGTCAAAGCGCAGCTCTTATGTAGTTTTGAGCCCAGCAAAACCACTAGTTACCTATTTGATCATCAGAGAGCCTTCCCTCTTTCCCACATCCCATTTTGGTTCAGGTCAGCAACCAGCTGCCCAACTCTCTCCCTAACTTAGGAACAGTCAGCTGATACACCAACAACAGATGAGATGAAAGTAAAAGTCGCCAGGTGAGAACGGTTTGTAAAAGCAAGTTTCTCCGTTGGCAATTAATTTTTTTCTTGCCTTCCTCATCCTTCGGTGGAGTCTGTGGGTGTGACGTCACAGCAAGACTGGATGATAAAACCTGGGCTGATAGAGATGTGTCCTGTTAGCTTCTTTGTCAGCTCAGCAAAAACTTGAAACAGGTGGGAAGACAGAACCACATCTGAGGCATTGCTTCCATCTGATTGGCCCGTAAGAATGTCTCTGGAACACTTTTGTGAATTGCTAAATAATGTAGGGGGGCCTAGCCCACTGCAACCTGTGTGATCGCTGTAAAAGTAGCTGAGCAAGCCCTAGCAAGCAAGCCTGTGAACAGGTCTCCTCCTTGGTCTCTGCTTCAACTCCTTTCTCCAGATTGCCGCCTTGAGTTCCTGCTCTGTCCTCCCTCAGTGATGAACTGGTACCTAGAAGTGTAATATTAAATATCTCCCCCAAGCTGATTTTAATGAGTATTTTATCAGAGCAGCAGAAAGCACACTGGGACATGTGTCCAGTGGCCCCGTGTAGCTAGTGAGCCCTTGCCACGTGGGTGGTTCGTGTGACTCAGGAGCAGAACCATTAGTTGTATGTGAATGTTTCTTTTATTGCTACATTCTTCAAGGCTCAGTTCTAGAAAGCAGACTGGGACAACGGAATAAAGAAAGGACAGATGCACAGACAGGTACAGAAAAGCTGGGATCAGGTGAGCTGTGCTTGTTCTGCGATGGAGAAGGCAGGAAAGTGTGCCAGCCCTCCCTCACGCAAGAGGATGAGAGCAATCCTCTTCAGGAGCCACGTGGGCAGGCAAGAGGCACCTACAAACAGGCCTGAGTCAGTGTGACCACTGGGCAGTGTTAAGAGCGTGTCACTTGAGGGAACTAGGCCCAATCCAGCTGTGCTGCTGCTGCTGTTGGGTTCATGCCAGTGGTGTTGGTCATGATCACACAAGATACTCTGAACAATGCTCAGAATCTAGGTGCAGTCCTTGGCAGAGCCAGTTCTGCCAGCCAGCAGAGATAAGCAAGGCTTTCCCTTCACTAAGGGATTTGGTGCTTCACTGAGAAATTTTTTTTCCATAATTGGCATTTTGGACCTGTCCTCTTCTCTTCTCTCCTCTACCCTCCCCTCCCCTCCCCACCCCTCCCCTCCCCTCTTCTCTCTTATTCTTCTCTTTTCTTTTTTTTCTGGTATGAGTGTTCTGTATACCAGAAGAGGGCATCAGATTCTATTACAGATGGCTGTGAGCCACCATGTGGTTGCTGGGAATTGAACTCAGGACCTCTGGAAGAGCAGCCAGTGCTCTTAACCTCTGAACCATCTCTCCAGCCTTGTTTTCTTTTTTTACTCTAATGTTCTCATATGTCTTAATTAGAAAATTTAATAGACACATAATAATTATACATATTTATGGAATATAGTGTGATATATTAATATAAATATAAGTATAGGACTGGGGTCATGGTTTGGCCATTAAGGGCTAAAGCTCACAACTCAAATGATAGGATAATAAGCATGTCCATCACATTTCACTTTTGAGTGTTTGTCCATTCAAACAGAAATGTATCTTTGAAGGCCAACTGTTTGAATTCAAGCTGTTGAATTCTGCTGATAATTAGACAGTAGCCAGTTCCTCTGCACCTCCCTTTCCATTCCCTAGTTTCTGACACAAGAGGGCCAGGATGGCTGTGAGGGTGGCCCTCAGTGGGAGGTCATATGCAAGGCCACCGATGGTCAGCATCTGTTAGTTTGTTTCCTGTTGATCTGATAAACATAGAGGCCGAAAGCAACTTGTTTCATCTCACAGTCCATCTCTGAGGGAAGTTGAGGCAGGAGCCTGGAGGCAGGAACTGAAGCAGAGGCCTGGAAGAATGCAACTTACTGGACCACTCAGCTGCTTTCTTAAAGAGTCCAGAACCATCTGCCCAGGGATGACACTGCTCATGGTGAGCTGGGCCTCCCAGGTTGATCATCACTCAAGACAACACCCCACAGACTGCTCTCAGTCAATCCGACGGAGGCACGTCCCTTAGATGAGGTTCCCTCTTGGAAGACGTCTCTAGTTCGTGCCAAGTTGACAAAAACTTAGCTAGTGCACAATGTCAATCCCTTCCTGTCCTTTCTCCTAGTGCTAGGGATACAACCTGGAGGTTCACACATCCTAGACAAATGCTATACCTATAACCTGCACCTGAAGCCTCTAGAAAGTCTTTCTTAAAGGAGAAACATCTTGGTAGAAATTTTGGTTGGGATAGGGATGACCCTTCCAGTGTTGATGGAAAAAGAAATCCTTATTAGCAAAGCCAGGGACTCTGGATCTTTTAAGAGGGTGGGTGGTCAACCAAGACACCATGCCCCAGTGCGTCTATAGAACACCCCCATTTACCAAATTCCCATCATACAGGATTACACTTTGCCGAAGATACTTATGCACACTCTGTGGCTATTTGGAAGTTTATGAAGTCAAGAGCAATGGGAAGATCTTTTGAGAACTATTAAGAAATAATGGGAGGCAGAAGCACTGTGTTTAAAGGAGAACTGTTCCCCGTAGGCCCAGATAATTGAACACGTGATCCCCAGTTGGTGGTGGTGCTTGGGGAGGTTTAGAAGGTGTGGCCTCGCAGGTGGAAGCATGGTACAAGGGGTTGGCTCTGCGATTTTGTAGCCTCGCCCTACTTCCAGTTCACTTTCTCTGTTGTGTGCTTAGGTTGAAGATGTGAGCACTCAGATTCCAGCTGCCGCGCCTGCCTCTTGTTGTGGTGCCTCCCAGCCATGATGGGCTCATCTCTTTGACACTGTAGACCAAAGGAAACTCTTCTAAAGTTGCCTTGGTCACTGTGGTTTATCACAGCATCAAGGGGGAACTAATATAGGAAGATTCTTCTTCTGGTTGGAAGGCCGTCATTTTCCGTGAAGAACTTGGAGCAAGCTGCAGGCCCTTCATTCGCTATGTTCCCTACACTGTGGCTTTGGGTAAGTTACTCAAGACCCTCCCATCTGGTGCTCATTTCAAGATGAGGGGTTCTCATGGCCGCTTTCAAACCTGGGCCAGAGTAAGATGAGGTCACCCACATTGAAACACTAACACACATTGTTCCAACTTAGCTAATTTTCTCGTGTTTCTTAATAAACATGAACTGAACTTCACTCTCTAGTAGATTCAGAGCTGTCCAAATGCTGTTCTTGGACATCTGTAAGAATGTTAGAGAACCCCTAAGAGCCCCTCTTCTGTGTGTACTTTGGCCCCTCAACTGTAGGGATTGTTATTATAGTCTCGGGCTTGTCCTCACCTGTAGAAACACAGTGTCCAAATCCTGTGTCCAAATCACACGCATTTCTTCGCATTTTGAGAGTCTTAGGCCACAACTGCTTGGTCTCTCAAGGAAACCATTTTGGGAGGGAAGTTCTTCTGTGAACTTGCTAACAATGGGCTCTGGCTCAAGCATGTGAGGAGCTGGTGGTCTAGAGAATCCCTCTGACCAGAGAGGGGATGCTCTCTGATAAACACAGTCACATGCAAACTTCAACACTGGAGTTTCTGGCCGCCACAGTTGTTGGAGCCACAAGTGTGACAATGACATCACCAAGTGACCTGGCCGAGAGCATCATTGAATTCAAGTGTTCCGGACTTGGCAGGGGGTGAAATTGTTGGAAAGGTGAGTTCTGAACACAGCAAATCACACCTGTGCCTGGGTCACACCTTTGCTGCAAGTCACCTCGCGTAACTTACTTTGGTTACATTTTAGAACAGGGAATGTAAGACTGAAAACTCACAAGTGCACGGGGCAGGCAAATACGTACCCAGTACCTACGCTCCAATGATGCTTCCAGCCACAATAAAACTATACTGGCGTGTGAGAGACAAATGCGCAATTATAACTAAACTGCCTGCTGCCGTAGGGCTTGCTTTAGTTTTAGGTGAGCAACTGAGTCCCAAACTGCTTTTAGAATGAAAACTTTTCCCCCTCTCTGCAGTCGATGATTCTTTTAACTGAGGAATGAAAACGGTGGGTGCAGTAAAGAGTTAACATAGTCAAGCGGAACTAGGAGTAGCATCAGGATTCAGAGACTTTTCTAGATGCATCTACCGTTTTCTGAGCTCAGAGAGGGTACTTGAGTCGTTTTCTTCAAACTCTTCATTTAGCATCTGAGAAAAATTATTAATTTTCTCTTTAAGAAGTGATGTTGTAAGCTGGACAGTGGTGGCACACACCTTTAATCCCAGCACGTGGAAGGTAGAAGCAGGTGGATCTCTATGAGTTCGAGGCCAGCCTGGTCTACAAAGTGAGTTCCAGGACAGCCAGATCTATAACATAGAGAAAGCTTGTCTTAAACAACAAACAAACAATCAAACCATGATGCTGTAGCAATCTGGTATTTTCTTTTATACTTTCCCTGTCTTTTTAGGTATGACCCTTTGATCAGTCGTTTTGAATGGAAACCTCCCACTAAAGACAAGGGGTTTTTTGTTTTGTTTTAATCTCTTTCATTGCATTAACATAACAATTATAACTGGTCAAATATCTTTGCTATACTCTAGAAATATATTATTTTAAAGGTAAGCTTCCATTAATGTACTCAGTCAGCATTCTATAGTTTATTTAAACCAGGCCTCATTCTGTAGTTTATTAAACCAGGCCTCCTTCAAGGAGTGGCAATTCCCAACCTTCCTAACGCGGAGACCCTTTAATACAGCTCCTCATGTTGTGGGGACCCCAACCACAACACTATTTTTGTTGCTACTTCATGACTGTCATTTTGCTACTCTTATGAATCTTAATATAAATATCTGCATTTTCCGGTGGTCTTAGGTGATTCCTGTGAAAGGATCATTTCAATAGACTCACAGGAACAATGACAATGCTGTAATAAAGGGCTGTATTTATTTATTGGCCAAGTCTCCTCTCTTTTGCTGACTGTTTCCACCCAGTGACTCCCACGCAGTTTAAAGAAGGCCGACGAGAAGCCCGTGGGCCTTGTATTTGGGTTGTACTTGTCACAGTGTTTGGGTGTGGTACTGCATTAGCATCAGCAGGGAGTAGGTCACGGAGACCCAGTGGACTTTTGTGTCACATCTGCTAAAATGAGACACTCAAGCTCACTCTCCTCGACGGTTCTTCTTTAGTGCAGCGGTGCTATTGCAGATGCCAGGCACGCAAGGGGGAGAAGCCAAGGCAGGTGAGTAGCCATGCTGGATTCCAAAGAACGAATGGAGTCCCTTCTTCTACAGCTCCGGTTTGGGAGCAGCATGAAGAGCTGGCTCCTCATTTCTCACCGTTTATTTCCACCTAGATTGTCTGCAGACCCTGCTTCGGCATGACTGTCTGCACGTGCTTAGTATTTGGCAAGGGAATAAAATAAGTTCCCAAAATCCCGCAGAGGAAAACGCACTCCTTGCCCCTCTTCTTACCTCCCTGTGTGCTGGTGAGGACTGAGCAGGAAGCAACGCTAAGAGGAAGAGTAGGCAGCCCCATGGGCGCTGCAGATTGGACAGCAAGAACTGGGCTTGTCTCTGGCTCAGTGGCTGCTATCACTCTCTTCAGAAGGCTCCGCTCTCTCTGAGTTGAAATCCAGTGCTTGAGTTTGGCGAAAGCTCATTGTAAGCACTGCATCGATTGGACTGCACAGATTTAAAAGTCAAATCCTTTCACCTGACACTAGTCCACAGAGACCAAAGTCAGCCTAACATATCTTTTTTTTTTTTTTTTTTTTGGTTTTTCGAGACAGGGTTTCTCTGTGGTTTTGGAGCCTGTCCTGGAACTAGCTCTTGTAGACCAGGCTGGTCTCGAACTCCCAGAGATCCGCCTGCCTCTGCCTCCCGAGTGCTGGGATTAAAGGCGTGCGCCACCACCGCCCAGCCAGCCTAACATATCTTAAAACTGAAGCATGCCCTCTGCAGCGCTGGCTCTGCCGGGCAACTCGTTCCTTTCACGAAATGTACATTTAAAGTAGGATGTAACCCTTTGATCGTACCCGAAGCATCACATGCAAGGGTTCATTCTTTCCCCCATTTACTGTCACCTTGATATTTTTTCAGGATAGCACTTTTAAATTGAGCAAAATGCCACTATTTCGCTGATCTATTTCCTGTGAAACCGATAGTTTCCGTGTGCAAACTGCTTCCTGACATTTCCTGAGACCCTTACACATTTTCACGAGTGTCCAGATACCTGTTTGAGTACCTACTACTATGTGTTGATCATTTTGCCAGGCATGGAGGTCACGATTGTAAATAAGGCAGTTGCCTGTTCTGCCTGTTCTCACAGAGTGTGTAAGAGACCGAATCTATCTGTCGCGATGGCCCTACAGGGTGGCTATTATTGCCACTTTATAGAGGAAGAATGAGTTAGCAAGTGGTCCTTCAGCTAGCTGTGGTAGATCCAAGATACACAACAGTTGACTGACTCAAAGATCTCAGCCATTTTTTAATGCAGCCTTTTTATTTATTCCTTGAGAATTTTTTACAGGCATGTAATACATTTTGATCATATTCACCCCCAACTCTTTCTAGATCCACCCCTGCTTCTCCACCCCACCCAGCTTTGAGTCTTCTTTTTAAAAATGAACCCAGTGAGTCCGGTGTGTGCTTCTTATCCACTCCTGGGTGTGGGGCTATCCATCAAAGCATGGTGTCTTGATTACTTCTCTACGACAACTTAAAAGAGAAAGTGCTTACTCCATGATGGTGGAGTAAAAAAACAGCCGAGAGTTCACATCTTCATCTATAACCATGAGGCAGAGAGAGACACTGGGAATTGCATGAGACTTTCACACCTCAAATCCCACCCAACAGTGATGCATCTTCTTCAGCAAGGCCATACCTCCTAATCCCAAACAGTTTTACCAACCCAACTGGGGACCAAATAGCTAAACCTATGAGCCAATGGGACCATTCTCATTCCAACCACCACATGGATACTCCCTCTCCCAGAGATCACCTGTCAATAGTTTCCCAGCTAAGGGTGGGGCCCGTGAACCTCTCCTCACTCCATTCTGGAACGTTAACTGGAAAACAAGTGTAGATGCTGTGAGTTCGTCAGTGCAGTGGTCCTGTTCTGGCTTCTGCGGTCTTCCTGCCCTCTCTTCTTCAATAGTCCCTTAGCACTGAGGACACAGAGCATGACATAGAAGTCCTGTTTGTGGCAGAATACTCCACAGACAACTGACTCTCTGTGCTTTGGCCAGATGTGAGTTTCTCCATCGGCCACCATCCACTGTGGAAGAAGACCAATAAAGCGGTGCACTGATTTGTCAGTATTGATATGAATTTAAAGGTCATCTTGATATTAGGTCAATGTAAGAAAATAACAGTAGTGGGTCCATCAATTAGAGATGAGTTTAATACCGGGTCCATTGAGCACAGTAGTAGTAGGTTCCCACCTGGAACCTCTGAGCTCTTCAATCATGGGTTCTTAGCCAGACTTATAGTAATAGGCATGTATTTTCCCCTTAGTAATGGGCTTTACATACAATCAGAAAGGGTTTGCCTATTTTATTCACTCCTTGACTATTACACCATGGGGATATTTTACCACACTGGACTTTATTGTAACTTACAGGGTTTACAGTTTAGTAAGACTGTTGACGACTTCCCCCTGTCTGCAGTAATCTGCATACCACCTTCTGGTACTATGAAAGCTAACTGTTGGGAGGTTTCTTGGTTAGTACCAATTTTATTTCTTCATGTCCTGTGACCAAGTGTGTGTGTGTATTCAGCAATAGGATCTTACCATAAAAATCTGGTGGCCAACCCAAACCCTCAGCAATAACCTGTGTTGTTCTGTGGGCTCCCAGGATTCCCCTCCAAAACAACTTGAGGAGAGGTATCCCATTCCTGACACTGGGCATTTTATTTGAAAACCTCTTGTTGTAACATTGGTCCATCTTCTCCCTCTGATTGCTACTCATTTTCAACCTACTAATCACCATGAGAACACACTACTAGGTGTGTCTCTAAGGGTTTAACTGAAGAGAGAAGACCCATCCTGAATGCGGGAAGTACCACCGATGCCCGGGATATTAGTCAGGATAATGCCGTGGAAGCGAGCTGAACACTAACCTTTATCTTTCTCTGCTTCCTGACTGTGGATGGGATTGATGAGCTGCCTGCACCTCACTTTCTCTGCTGTGCTAGGCTGTTTCCTCTCAATTGGAACCTGAACAATGCCCACCCTCTCTTATGTCGCTTCTCAGGGCCTTGGTCACAGTAATGAGGAAAGTAATGGGTATGTCATCTTTATTACCTAAATGGCCAGTTTTATTAGACAGTTTTTATTTTGAGCTTTTCAGTGTATATGGTTCTAAAGTCTAGTGTATGTAAAGGGAATGCCTTCCACAAATAATGTTCCAAGTTACTAAGCCAGTGCAGTAAGTGTAGAACTAGGGAATACAGCCTGATAACATGTGGGCTGTTAGCTACCTTGCTTTTCGTTGCTAATGTCCTCTATGGATGTTCTATACTATGGAAAATAGGGTTTTAATGAGATTTATTCTGACAGTGCCAAGCATGTAATTTGAAAAATTTATAAAATAAGCATATATGAAATTATTTTTAAAATCCTGGAAGCATTTTTCTACTCGAAAAAGACTCAAGATATTTTAAAAGATACATTCTGTATGAGACCAAACATGTTTTGTATTTAAGACAGAAGGCAACATAAACATTCTAGAGTCTACTTGCTTTGCCTTCTTTTTGGCTAACCAGACAAGACTTATTTTCCAAGTTTGCATATAAGAACATCGTCCATATATTGGTAATGGACAATTCAGTTGAATTCCTTTCTTACAATTATTAGGAATATTTTACATGTAAAGCAAAATGTATGTTGGAATGAATCAGTCTACATTCAAAGGAATTAATAGTGACTCTGGGGGATGCTTATGTGTTTGCAGACCTCGATCCCAGGAAGCAACGATGCTATGTAGTTCGATGTCCTTTTTGAATGCTTGGCCATAAGAGAAGTGCCCTGGAAATGAATAGGGAAAGCCCAGAGCTTTGGGGGTGTGTAGACTAAAGAGGGAGGGAAGGAGAGAGGGAGGGAGAGAGAGAGAGAACACAGACCGGTCAGCTGGCCAAGGGCCCTGTACACCGCATGATGACTTAGGCTATTTGTTTCAGAAGAAAATGGGGGAAAGTCAAAGGTTGTGAACAGATCATGAAACAATTTGTTCTTTATGCAAAGAAACACTGGAGGATGGAAGGAAGAAGATGAGGTGAGGATGGAGGGAAGGAAACAGAAAGGGGGAAAGGAGGAAGAAGAGGACAGAAAATTCAGCCCCAGTTTTCATCCCCTATGGAAATGTTTCCAACAGCAAGGACACTCCTTCTCAGGTAGGAGAGGAAGAAACACTCAGGAGCACTGGTGAGTTTGCCCCTCTAGTTCTGACTGTCCACCGCTCCGGCACGGCTTTTGGTAAATTTTGTAGGATCAGAGAGAACAGATGACTGACACTGTCCGTGTTTGGGTTTCCAAAGGCTGAGTTGTGTGCTGAGCAGAGCTGAGGCCATCCTGGCTAGCCTCCGGGGTCTCGGGTACCACGTTCCTGCTATGAATTGGACTGTAGACCCCGGTAGTTTAACTCCACTTGGACTCACCAAAGATGGCAGAGTTACCAGAGTCAGGAAGTTTTAAGTCTTTTCTGCTTCCTGGTTAGCAAAAACAAAACAAAACAAAACAAAAAAAACAAAACAAAATAACAACAACAGAAAAAAAAACTGACCCTTTTAAACAAGCAAAATTATTTTGGAAAAAGCCAGGTAAGTTAAGCCATTAGATGTGTTGCTGTAGTCTAGAGAAAGTAGAGATGGGTTTTGTTAATCGAGAAGCTCCCCAAGAGTGCTCAGAGCCTGGTGAGCTGCCCAAAGCATGGGTTGAGCCCCCTGCTCTAGTCCTAGCCTCCTTCAGGGCAGCTATGGGACCAAGGGGGAGCTAGATGTGAGCTGAGCAGCCAGGGGATTTGAAATGAGAAAGGGGATCCATATAGGTGGGGCAGAGGCTGATGGTGATGAACCAAGAATCTCTTCGCTGGGTATTATCTGAGAATAGAGCAAAATGCTGTCACAACACTGTGGCTTTCCCCAAATCTTTCTCCTGAAAAACCTAATGTTTGCAAGTTGGGACATTCCTTGATGCTTCTCAGAAAACTTATTTTTTTTTGTCCTGAATTTCCCCCCAAAAAACCTGTCAAGAAAAGAAACTAAGAAAAAAGGGGTATAATTCTCCTGTGAGAATCACAGCTTCATAATCAACACAGTCATGTGACTGATTGAAGGAAATCACTGGCATCAAGTGACAGGTGACAGGACGGAGTGGGAAGTGTTAGCTAACACCCAGATTCTGGGGTAACACAGCTTTAGGAATGTGCTTAGGCACAAGAGAGAAATGCCCTAACCTAATGAGCCAACTTTGCATGCGGCTGAGGCCGTTATGAACATGCATTCTTTGTCCTATCTGCTGCTAGCGGTGACTCGTTCTTGAAAATGAGACAAATGTTCATAGCTTTGTGTATGCTGTGCCCTTCCTGCAGGTCCCATGAGTAGCGCTTCAGGACATATGAGTTTGCTGGGCACCTGACTGCTGTTGGCTTGCTCCACAGTGGAGGCAGTAGTTTGTCGGTGCTTGCTCCTGCTAACACTGAATTTCTTACTCATTAAACCGTCGTCTAGATATCGGTGATGAGTAAGTATGCAGAGAACACTGAAAGTGTTTTAAGAATAGTTTGTGGTTTGGGGAGTTGCAGGGAGTTTCCCACAGTTGTGGTTTCACAGTTGGAATACTCACTAATATCTTCTAGGAAACTGGAAGCCCCACTAGGTCCAGTTTCTGATCCCATAAATGCTCTACAGTTTCCAAGAGGGAGATCAGCTCAGTTCATACTGTGGTTCTGATTCAGCAAATGTGATATGAGACTTGTAAATCAACAAAGAAAGGCACAAAGATTCAGCAGACAGAACAGACAGGGCAGAAAGATTCAGCAGACAGAAGAGACAGGGCAAGTGGTTCATTTTCCCATTGCAGGAAGAAATAATTCAATTATACATGATGGAATTTGTTAAACCAGGAAGAAGTGGGAGGTCTCATTTAATCCTTGAGTCTGTGGGGATGATTTGGAAGGCTCAGGGAGAGGACGTGGTGCCTTCCAGGACAGGGTAGATGAATAAGAAGGAAGTTGTCCCTTTCTCTGTCTTTCTGAGAGCCCCAGGTTCCCATCAGCTCTCTGGAAAGTCCTTCATTTGGGAGGCCAATAGGAGCCCCGATGGCTGCCTGCAGAGGGGTCTCCAAGACAAGCATTATTTCTCAGAAGGAGTCTGCCACCCAGGCTGACAGTCTCTTTTCTCCAATGCATTGCTGCTGGCTGGAAGTCAAGGAAAGCGCAAGAAAAAACAGAAAAAGAAGGGAAAAGGATTTAAATTCCCTTTCTTCTCTTGCATGCTGTTAGGTCCATTACAAACCTTATTATAGAAGAGAGAATGCAGGACCATTTAGAGATCAAAATAAAATATTTTAATACTGTCAGATATGATTTGAATAAATGTTATCAAGGTTTTGAATTATAGATATTTTCCAGTGAATGCACAGCAGAGTTCCCATGTTTTCTCTGTCATCTCAAATAATTCTTTCAGTAGGTTATGAGAACAGCAGATTTAGGAAATATGTTTTAAAGATTTATTTCTCAAAATTATGCGTGTATATGTGTGTGTGTGATCATGTGCACGTGAGTGCTGGTGTGTGCAGAGGCCAGAAGAGGGCGCTAGATCCTCTGGAGCTGGAGTTGCAGGTGGTTGTGAGCTGCTTCCTGTGGGTGCTGGGAAAGCAATTTGGGTCCTCTGTTGGAGCAGTGAATGTTCGGGACCACTAAACCATCACTCCCGTCCCTTAACCAAATGTATTTTTACGTAGTAGCAATCCCCATAACATGCAGCTGACATCTGTAGCTTAGGTTTATCACGTGAACCAGATTCACCCTTTTGATCCCTAGAGTGGTCACTCCCAACAGACACTGTATGGAACAATCTAAAATCGAATACACCTTGGCTGATGTTGCAATTTGTTCACTCCACAGATTCCGGTGACGACTGGGTGACTAGGCCAGTTCCTACAGGACAGTATCTTGAGGGAGAGTGAATGGCGGGCACAGAGCTTCCACGATGAAGTCTAGATTGATATGCATGGCGCTCAGAGGCTCCCTCGGCACGTGCCGCTGTGAATTTCTTTACTGAAGCCATGTTGGGTCATAGCTGTGCTCATATTTCAGCTTGTGGAATCAGAGAGAACGGAACTCCAAAGCAGCATGTTTCCTCTCAGCAGGAGAGACATCTTTTGTGTGGGTTGTTTCCGTTCATTCTGCTGCAGAACTTAGTTTCTTGCTTCCAACAAGGTTGGAAATAGAGATGCTACCAAGACTCCTTTGGAGCTGCAAGGCCATGTTCAAATTTGATTTCCCTTAGATATGGTTCTAATAGAAAGACCCCTTGATGTCTTTCTATTCAGGAGTAAAAAATATTCAGGCCTGCAGTGTGGTTAGGTCAGTAAGTGGGCCTGGGAATGGCTTCACTTTCCTGTTCGCCAGGTGTGAAATGAAGGCATTGGTTTGATCCATTTTGCTTTTAAGACTTCATTTAATCCTAAAACAATGGCCCGACCTCCCCACAGATATAATTGGGATTTTTGATTCTATTGATTTAAATCTATTGGTTTGGAGGCCCCTAATGAGAGGAAGGTATTTATCACGTATTTACTCTGCAGACATTAGGTAGACATTTGGCTTCACAGTTCTGTGGCTTTGAAAACAGCTGCAACAGGTGTTTTCCAAGAAGCTTTATTGCTTTCATGGTTTAGTTTTGAGATCGTCTTCATGGAAGGTTTAGGTGTGGTACTAAGAGTGCAGGGGAGCCGTGCGAAGCGCATGCGTGATGTTCTGGTTGGCCCTGCCCTTGAGAGTCTCCAAATGAGGAACAACCGTGCTACTCAGCCTCGCTGGGAGCCTGTGGCTGGATGCTGGGGATGGCTTGCTTGTTTCGCTCTGTGTGGAATGCGGTAGGAAGATGACAAGAAGCAGTCCCACAAACCACACTTTCACTCACAGGGAGTCTTTTATCCTCTGATGAGGAATCCAATGAGAAGATCTGTTTCCTTAATAGGGTTTCATAGTATAGCTAACATGAGTTCATTTTCTCCATTTTATTTCTTTGTTATTATTATTATTATTATTAATCTTCGAGAAGGGTTTCTCTGTGTAGCCCTGACTGTCCTGGATCTTGCCCTGTAGACCAGGCTGGCCTCAAACTCAGATCTGCCTGCCACTGCATCCCAAGTGCTGGGATTAAAGGCATGCGTCACCACCGTCCACCTGAAATTATTTTTAATTAAAGACAATGCACTGTTGAGCATTTTTAATTACCTGCCCCTCAGTTTGACCCGTATCAAATGTTACAAATTTCATTCACTACCATTGTTTTTTTTCCCAAGTCTAATTTATGACTAAAATTTTGCAGATCCTAATTCTTGGATGAAATTTAGCTAAATCATACCCTTGATTTTCTTTTATCATCTTTAGCATGTCTCACGAACCATTACCCTGTGTTATTTTGTCTGTTTCACTATTTAGCTTTGATGTGATTGCCTTTATGAGTTGGGTTATTTTACCACCCAGAGCAGGGACCGCTGGTAAAACAGAGACATAGGGTCCAGCCACATGGTAGGATTGATACCCAGAGAGCAGGTGGTGTGGTTCAGATATCAGTGGGGAGACCGCCACCTGTATAGAATATCTCAGACAATATGCAAGATCCTGCTAAGTGCGTTACTAGGGATATAGTCCATGTGAATCAGGAGCGTGGACATGATACAATCAGCAGGAACATTCATTCTTCTGAAATAGGCACAGGGAGCATAGTTCTTGGTGTAGGAGGCGATGATTTTAGCCGTCCGTGGACACTGACATGGGCAGGGTCCAGAACTCTAGCATGTTCATCTTCCATGCTGAAAAAGGAGCCCAAGACAGAGCTAACCATGGAAACTGTTTTCCTCTACTTTTTTGTTTCTGTGTTTCTTTCTTTGTTTTTGAGACAGAGACAATGTCCTCTAGCCTGGATTAGAATCAAAATTACTACATAGTCCAGGTTCGATTTTATTCCTGATCCTCCTGCCTCAGCGTTCTGAGTATTGGGAGTGCAAATGAGTGCTGCCCTCTGGTTATACATGGCAAGCCAAGTCCGGGATGTAGAGGAGCTCACTAAGAGTGGTGAGAAGAGGAGAGGCCTAAGGAACCCCAACATCAATCATCACACAGAGGAGGGGGTCCCAGACATGGTAGAGATGGTAATGAAGACAGAAGCAGAGATGCAGGAGAGGGCAGACGTAGGGGCACTGGGCACCACAGAGCACAGGAACTAGGGTTCGGGAAGGTGTAGAGGTTGGCAGCATCAGAACTTGCTGTGACATTCAGAAGGAGTTGCACAGTAACCAGTGAATTTGACGAAGAATGCCGCAACTGGTCATGCCTCTTGGTCCAGAAGCCCTGATTTCACAACTCTGTCCTGAAAGAGACCCATGGTGTAATGTTTACATCAAAGTGCTTGCCTTCACTTTCGCCTTGCAAAATGTAAAGCCATAACGATAGTAATAGTCAGAAACCCAAGCGTTCAAACTTTGGAAGTACTTGAAAGCCATTTTATCATACCAACTTAAATTATACTTTTGACAGCTATTGAATGGCTCATGAGATAGAGACAGATTAAAACAGTCATGGCACTGAGAGTTGGGATTACGAATGATTTTGAACTCTTTCCCTTACATTTCTCTGTGCCTTCTAAATTTTTCTAAAGAACATATTTAATTTTATAGTCTAGAGAAAACAGCATTTAGGTAGCATTTCCCCCTGAAGTGCTTAAAGGGTACACCCTTGGTGATCAGGCACAATGGACTTTCATCCGGGTCTTTCTGACAGGATAAAAATAGAACCCAGGCCACTGGGAGAAGGATGGATTTCCAAGAGCTGAGTGACAGCGTGCATAGTATGTTATGTCTATGCTGGCAGAGAGTACCAGCTGGAATCTTTCGGGGTATTTCTGATCCTGTATGTCCTCTGCCTTTTGTCTCCGCGAGGGGGGCGGTTCCCCCGCCCCTTTTAGCTCTCACTTATGCCTGATATCTTCCTTGTTTGCTTTGCTTCAGATCACGAACGAGAGAGCTCCCTGGGCATCAGGAACGCAGCAGTGTGGGGAAGCCAAGTCTCATCGGTCAAAGCTGGTGTTCAGAAAGTAGAGCCCAGGCATTCGGAATTGGGGGAGGTGTGTGGGAGATGAGAAATGTCCCCTTATAACGTTATAGCATAATGATGAATTGGCTTTGCTTTTCCCAAACCAGGCTCAGGCTCCTCGTTCACCCCTATTATCTGCTGTGGTCTCCAAAGGCACATTACCATATTAATTCATTGTGCTACACAGTTGGGTCAACTAAATGAGCTTACCTTTTACCCTCTTAATGGCATTGCTTTTAATGTCGGCTTCATGGGATACATTTAACAAAACAGATGTGTCAAGGAAATGTATTTAAACTCAATTTGGTTTTTAAATGTCTAGCGGTCTCTCTAATGATCCAGGTATAAAAGGAAAAGTGTTACGGGCAACAAACACACTGTGATAAATGTAGAGTGTGAATGTTGAAACATGCCCAGTGCCCGGGGCGAGCAGACACGTTCGGCAAGCAACGTCAGCAGCGTTGCAAGTGCACCCTTCCCAGAGCTGGAGTCCGACCCGTCCTCTGTACAAAAGGTATCGTGGGTTATTTAGAAGAGACGGCTTGAGCGTAAGACCAAGATTTAGTGGCATGTCATCAACACTGCCATCCGTTGACTTGGTGAGACAGCTCGAGGTAAGAAACCCGCGACAGTGGTCTGAGTGCTGAGTGTTCCGTGCCATTCACTCCCCTGTGGAATCACAGCCTCTCAGAACACCAGAAAGATGGGTTGAGGGTCTTAGGGGCTTGGTTGGGTCCCAATTTTTATTTCATTAGTTTATGAGCTGACTAATCATGGCAGAACTCATGCACATGGACCTCAGTCTCCTTGTCTGGAAAGTGGAGACCATAGTACACCGGTTGTGACTCTTGCAGTCAGATAGGGACAATGACTTGCAGGTAGTGGCATTTCATTAAGAACACCTACACATACACTCATTACTTTACTTAGTAGTATATGTTATAATAATATATACAATAGTTTATAGAAGTATATGCTCTCTATCAAAAATTTACCTGATTTCCTTAGTATAATAGTATAAATCCAAATATTCTGTGTGGCTTTGGGTGAGCCTCTGACATCCAAGACAGACCAGCCCTTGAAGCGCCCATCTGATGACTTCTCCCAGTGTGATGGTCCGATGGACTGCTGTCCAGTAAGGCGGTTCTAACTGTTAGTCTGTTCTCAAGAGCAGCCAAGAGCATTAGCCTAGGATTGACATTTGACCCGGTGGCTACATATGAACTAACTGCCCCTGCTCTGCAAAACAACAGATGCCAGTGAGGGTATTTCTGGATGACATAATCTACATTTTCTCATGAAAGACTATGCCATGTCTATACCATAGAAACTACACCATATTCATTATTTGTACTCACCAGGCCTTCTACCAAGGGATCCTCAAGGGGCCTGCACAGCAGAGCAAGGCCTTCCTCTTCACAGGAATTCCAATAGCCTCTTGCTGTGCCATTCACTTCTTTCTAATCCTCAAACAATAGATAAACTCTAACGTTTTCATCATAAGGTTGGAGGTGAATTATAGAAGGCAATTGAACTATAAGAGTCCAGGCTCCAACAGTAGACAGCATGGGAAATTGTCTGGGAATTGGTTGTGTCTTGCAATGAAGTAACATTTGTACTATTGGAATATTTAAACTCTCAAGTGTGTTCATGTTAAGAAGGGGCTCTACAGTGTAATTTGGATGGTGCCTTTGCTCTGGACCGTTCCATAGAAAACATGGCTTAAGTCCTCACTATTGTGAATTGAAATGCATGGGAGGCCAGCGATTTAGGCTGAGCTTCTACCCTAGGACCCAACAGACCAAATGAAATTAGTCAAACGAAGATTCCATGTCAACAAACTGTTCACTAAGCCGTCAGAGAGCTGGGGAGGGCATTTGAAACTGCAGAAGCAGCCCTGGGAACCTACCTCAGCCCGGTTTTTTGTGGCCCTCAAAGGAGAGGGACTTCTTCAATGTGCAAACCTCCGGGTGGGAAAGCAAAGTCACCCTGATGCTTGCTGAGACCCGTGAGTGCTCAGAGACAGCGAAGGTGACAACTCAACCCAGGAGGGGAGAGCCTGGCTAGATTTGGGCTTCATCTGAGAGAGGACTTTCTGACTGTCTCCACTTGACTGGAGGTTATTCTGTAACCCCAGTGGGGAATGGGAACGGTTGGGTATTTCTATCAGACTGCAACAGCCTGCAGTTGCTTGTGTTACACTTTGTAGAAGGGCATCTGCCTACACATTCTGCTGAATTAAGTATTCGGACTGCTGGATGTAGTTTTTTTAAAAAAAAAGACCAGAGTCAATAAGGAAGACTTGCATTAGGTTCTCCCATCTTGCGTTCCCTATATTTCCCCAGAGCCTGCTACAAGTCCTTGACAGAGCTGCAATCTGTAAATGCCAGCCCTGCCCCCATTTTCAACAGTGCCATTCACCCAAGAATCCCAAAGCGTTTTTTAATAACGGACTCATTAATCCTCATAACACTCCTTTATTTGACACATGTAACTCTCGCTCCATGATCTGTTGCTGCTTCCTCTGGATTTAATTTAACAGATTTCCCCTCGTCGTGGCTAGTCATTTACATTGACCTCATTTTGGCTGAGTTATCACTCAGCTTTGAGTCCGTCTGAATGGCCTTATTCCAAAATGACATCGTCTGCCAGATAGAAGGAAACTATCCGAAGAAGCAATTATAGTTTTTCTTTTTTTTTTTTTAAGAAGAGGTTTCAGCAATAAATGGGCCCTATAAATAAACAACTGGATTTTAATCACCGGTGAGGTGCCTGACACTGTTAGCCGTGTTATCAAAATGTGAAATTGGAAGACTTCAAGTTTCATGGGCAGAAGGAAAGGGAGACTTTAGCCGAGACTAAGAGGAACTTAACCTCACGTTCACTCCCCATTCATCCTTTGACGCCTGTCTTTTCTGAGTTCGATGTCAAGAGCATTTCTGGGAGTCTCAGGCAGAAGCATCAGACCTTAAGCTGGGAGTGGAATGGGATCTGTGTCCAAGGAAGCCTGCCTGGCTGGGAAAAATGCATTTTGGAGATGAGTTGAAATATTGTTTGATTCAAGAAAGCAGGTAAGGCAGAGAGAGAAAGGATGCAAGCTGGAGCTGGTGAGCAAGCAGGGATATGAGTGCTAATGAGGTCAGTCTGTGGCTGAAGAACAATACACGCTCATGGGCCGTGTTCACCTTTGGCTGAAGAACAGTCAGGGCACACACGCTCATGGGCAGTGTTCACCTTTGGCTGAAGAACAGTCAGGGCACACACGCTCATGGGCAGTGTTCACCTTTGGCTGAAGAACAGTCAGGGCACACACGCTCATGGGCCGTGTTCACCTTTGGCTGAAGAACAATACACGCTCATGGGCAGTGTTCACCTTTGGCTGGAGAACAGTCAGGGCACACACGCTCATGGGCAGTGTTCACCGTGGGACTTACTTCTACCCCAGCGTGGGTATCCATTCTGCCCTCACTTGTAAGTGTATGCCACTGCAAACAGACATCTCACAAGCTGACTCCTCCCTGTGGTTTCAGGTTTTGCCCTCATAAACCTCAGAGCTCTCCTTACAACCCCCATTTCTTGCCAAAACCATGTATCTCAGACCCAATGACTCTTTCATAAGGGTCACGAGGTTTTTTATATAACTTAGATGCATAATCAAAGTATCACGATGACTTAGTTGTAAAGAGTAAAATAATAAAGTGTACTTCAGTCTGCACATCGTTGCACGCAACCACAGTAGAAGACCAAGTGAAGTGTGGGATGCTTACGCTGCTTCTACTAAACACAGGGCTGAGACAAGTACAGAAAGGGTGTGTCAGCCTGGCTACCATCATGACCAGTACTGCTGGTGAGTTCACAGGGTGACCAGTGACACTTGGTCATGTTTTAAACTGAAAAACAAAGAATCTACCATTATTACTTCACCATTCGTTGTATTTCTTAAAGCCCATGTACAGTAGAACACTCCAAAGTTTTTTGTGTTTCTCTGTAAAATAGAGTAGGCCCTAACTACACTTAAAAATTAGTTTTTTTTTTCTTATACCAGAAAAAAGTTCTCATGCTTTTTGGTCTCTGAATCTCTTTATGCACTTAAAAAGTAGTGGGTCTTTAATAGCATTTGCATATATAATTTGTATCTATTGATATAATTATAGTGTATTAAAAAGTAAAACTAAAATGATAATGTTTCTACTTAATAATAATCCCATTAAGTTACCATAAAATTTGTATTAAAAATAACTGTAGGGGAAAAGGGTCAGTCAAAGAAACCAACCAATCCCTGAGCAGGAAATCTAACATCCTTAACCCAGAGCCAATGAAAGAAACACTTTAGCTTTGGACCCAGAACCTAAGAAACATATCCCGACTCTGAAACCAGAACCAAAGAAACACAGTTTGGCGCTAGAACCAGAGCCATTTAAAGAAATATGCCTTAGCCCTGAAAATAGAGCCAAAAAACCATAAAGGGACGGTGAAAGAAATACAGTTGGCCCTAAACCAGAACCAACTCTGCCCCTGACCAACTAAACTAGCCAATCCCCGAGCAGAAAATCTTCCCTCTGGGAAAACTCCGCCCCTAAGAAGCCCTGTATAAGACTCCTGCCAGTTCAGTTGCTGGCTGCCCTTTGCCACCCTGGCAGAAACAGCCACTCTCCTGGACTACTCCTTCCCAAATAAATCTCTTTCTCAAAAGAGTTTTGGGTGAAGATCTTTCGCCTGCACAGAAAAGAAGAAACTTTGCTGAGATGTCCTCTTAGGGGGTCTGAGCAGCAAAAATAAAGAACATTTCTGAGACCTTCCCTTAGTGGAGCTGAGCAGGAAAAAGTAACAACTTTTCTTCTCTGGAGCAGAACAAGGCTACATTTCTGCAGGGGCTTCCCCTTTAGCAGAGGGAAGCAGAAGTGAAGAGTTTTATTCTTGGCAGTCAGTATAGTTAGTGATTAGTTGCTTCCCTGGAAATACTTTCTTGGAAATGAAAAAAAAATAATGCTTTCAAAGAAATTATCTTCAAGATGTTCATCTGAATAAATATGAGTAATGGTAACCTATCTGCCAGTCATTTATTTGAGTCAAAATGGTATTCTAAGAAAAGAGGCCCGTTGGACTTGAAAGTCAAAATGGTGTTTTCAGTTACTACCTTTAAAAGGCAAGTTTCCGATATTAGGAATTGATGCAATCAATATTTTACTGCTTCATGGAGGATGTTTTTAAATGAACTTGGAATTGTGCTATATTTGTTCAGTTGAGATGAACAGCGGTGAAACTGCGCTGTGGTGCTGGCTGCAGCACTGTCTTGCAGTAGCGGCTGCAATTGATGCCGCAGCACTGTCGTGCAGTAGCGGCTGCAATTGATGCCGCAGCACTGTCGTGCAGTAGCGGCTGCAATTGATGCCGCAGCACTGTCGTGCAGTAGCGGCTGCAATTGATGCTGCAGCACTGTCGTGCAATAGCGGCTGCAATTGATGCCGCAACACTGTCGTGCAATAGCGGCTGCAATTGATGCCGCAACACTGTCGTGCAATAGCGGCTGCAATTGATGCCACAGCACTGTCGTGCAGCAGCTGCTGCAATTGATGCCGCAACACTGTTGTGCAGTAGCGGCTGCAATTGATGCCACAGCACTGTTGTGCAATAGCGGCTGCAATTGATGCCACAGCACTGTTGTGCAGTAGCGGCTGCAATTGATGCTGCAGCACTGTTGTGCAATAGCGGCTGCAATTGATGCCACAGCACTGTTGTGCAGTAGCGGCTGCAATTGATGCCACAGCACTGTCATGCAGTAGCGGCTGCAATTGATGCCATAGCACTGTCGTGCAGTAGCGGCTGCAATTGATGCCACAGCACTGTCGTGCAGTAGCGGCTGCAATTGATGCCGCAACACTGTCGTGCAGTAGCGGCTGCAATTGATGCCGCAGCACTGTCGTGCAGTAGCGGCTGCAATTGATGCTGCAGCACTGTCGTGCAGTAGCGGCTGCAATTGATGCCGCAGCACTGTCGTGCAGTAGAGGCTGCAATTGATGCCGCAGCACTGTCGTGCAGTAGCTGCTGCAATTGATGCTGCAGCACTGTCGTGCAGCAGCTGCTGCAATTGATGCCACAGCACTGTCGTGCAGTAGCGGCTGCAATTGATGCTGCAGCACTGTCGTGCAGTAGCGGCTGCAATTGATGCCGCAGCACTGTCGTGCAGTAGAGGCTGCAATTGATGCCGCAGCACTGTCGTGCAGTAGCTGCTGCAATTGATGCTGCAGCACTGTCGTGCAGCAGCTGCTGCAATTGATGCCACAGCACTGTCGTGCAGTAGAGGCTGCAATTGATGCCACAGCACCAGCATCTCACCTGATGGTTCTTTTTGTCTTAGTATTTCAATGGAAAAGGAAAACAAAATCATGGTGCTGTCCTGAAAGTGCTTCTGACCTTGAGTCATTCCTGAAAAGGCCTCAGTGACCTCTGTTGACCTTTGGTCCCTCTTCGAGAAAGAGTGTTCTATTTGAATGTGTGGAGGGACATTTCCTGTACACGTCCTTATAGCATTTGCACTCTGCTGCATGCACACACACACACACACACACACATACATACGTACACACACATACATACATACACATACACACATACATATGCACACACATACATACGCACACACATACACACATACACACATACATATGTACACACATACACACATACATACACACATATATACACACACAATACATACATACACATGCACACATACACACATACACACATACATATGTACACACATACACACATACATACGCACACATACACACATACATATGTACACACATACACACATACATATACACATATATACACACACAATACATACACATGCACACATACACACATACACACATACACACATACATATGTACACACATACACACATACATACGCACACATATGCACATACATATGTACACACATACACACATACATATGTACACACATACACACATACATACACACATATATACACACACAATACATACATACACATGCACACATACATACATTCACATGCACACACACATACATACAAACACACACACACACACACACACACACACACACACACACACACACCCTTCTCCCTCCCATCCTCTAGTGTCACTACCACGTTCCAGTCATTTTCTGGGTCTTTAGATAGTGATGATTATTTATCCTGTTGGCTATAGTGTATGATTTTATATTGTGCAATAACCAATTTAGGCTATTTAGGTTTCCATCATCTTATCACTTGTCACCCCTTTGTCATGAGAACATTCAAATCCTCTTCTAGCTATTTTAAATTATGTAATGCAACAATGTTGAAAGTAGGAACTCTTTGTGTGATATTAGGTCACCTCTAGTCATTTTGACAATAAGAACATCCCTTAATCCTTTTCATGCCCGTGGGATTTGGTGTGACCATTTGAGATCAACTTCTCTAGAGGTCCTCACCGTGAGCAGGAATTTGAGCAGAAAGCCTTTCCCAGGAAGGCCAGCCTGCACTCAACCTGTGTAAACCTGCTCCGTATCTCCTGAGGGATGCAGACCATGGCGTATGAATAGCCTGTAGTTTATCTTGGCTCACTATCTAAAAGTTAAAAAAAAAATCCAAGTCACAGGAAAAGTTAAGTGACTTCATGACCATAGCCATGATTAAAGTGTTACTCAACAAAGGTCCATACTGTTGCTGTCTAGATTTTATATATTTTTTTCCATTTACTTAGATGGTATTTCTACCCCTGTTTAAAAGGCACACACACACACATGCATGGCACACACGTGCACACACATACACAGACAGACAGACTGACTGACTGACTGACTGATTTATGGGCAAAATGGCTTCCCACTGTTCATAAAACCAGGACATAGCGAGATGAGTCCAGGTCTCGAAGATTCAAGCACGGTTGTCCTTCCTTTCTCCATTCTCCAGTTCTCATTGTGCCAAGAGCTTTAGACCCCTCCTTCAGATTCTCCACATTTACACTGTGGTCATTCTTTTTTCTCCCAACCCCTAGTTTGAATCATTTCATCTCATTTTAATTTACTGCCTCTTCCCCAGAGATCCTAACTACTGGGTTTTCTTGCATCCATCCTGAACAATGTCTTCACACTAAAGTCATGGACAGGGGCAGGCCACCCCAGGGAGAGAGGATCAGAATACAAACACATGCTGGGAAGCAGGGAGAAGGATGTCTGGCTGGGGTGGAGGTGGGGGAAGGCAGAGAGACCCTTGCCTGTGACTCGGGGAAGCATCTCTCTTAGGTGTTCCTTTTTATCTTGTCACAGTTCATGAAGTCAGCAGTCGCCTCTTTTTATCAGGAAGACAATGAGACGCGGGGACTGCTGGTGACAGTTTGTACAAGGTCACATGGTCTGCCAGCAACCACTGAAAACGTAACCCATACCTCCTGTCTCCAAAATCCCTTTGCATCTACATCTCCCTCTAGGAAGGCATCTGGAAGGATTTTTGGGAAAGCTGAGATTCCAGTCAGGCTTGGAAGTAGGGTGAATTCAACTTGTCTCCTGGCTAAAAAATAGAACCTGTGTTCCTAACTAGTTCGTATAACTTAAATTAACCCTCAGTTTTAAATCTACGTTTTGACATGTGGCTTCTTACCTCGTCTCCATACTGTACATCCTCCTTCCTCCGAGTCTGCCAACTCTGCCTTTCTTCTTCCCAGAGTTCTCTCTGTCTGGAAGTCCCGCCTATCTGCTCCTGCCTAGCTATTGGCTGTTCAACTATTTATTACACCAATCACAGCCATACATCGTCACACAGTGAACAAATATCCCATAACACAATCGATTATTTTTCTCTGGAGGAACACATATGACAAATGACACATTCAAGTCAGTACAGCACGTCTTAACTGGTCTCTACATGTGCCTGGCCCTGTGATTACACAGTGCGGATTCCCGGGTTCTACTTTCAGGCACTAAGGGTGGTGTCTCCAGCTCCCCTATTGATATTTGCCAAATTGATAGAGCATCTCCCCCAGGGATTTTTGGTTCAGGTTAGCTCACTCAGATCTATGTCTCTGGCTTTCTGATGTAAGTGGTATCTGAGTTCATTTTAAGAAGCTGGGACCATCTTCATCATTCATTTGGTTTCCCCTCTTCAATAACTTCCTCACGACAGGCTACTCAAATCAGCGTGGGCATCCAGAAATGGATTAATAAGGTCTGGAAAAATCCAGAGATAGTCACACAGAAAGATGAAAAAGAATTATTAGAATATCGGAATAAATAAAAGCTGCCCTTGGCCTCATTTCAGGAGACTTCATGGAACACCTTAAAGGGTTCAGAAGGAATTGCTACGGGTCCTGGAGGGAAACAGAAACTGCTTTTCCCATTTGACGCTTGAGGTTGCAGCCGCTGGGATCCACCCTGGCCCTCAGCTCTGACAGGGGGACAGTGTTGTGGGGGTTAGCACTGGAGAAATGCCAGGAAATCAGGAATTTAAATCGCGCTGATTTATGCCCAGCTTGTCAAGTCTCGTGGGCTTTAGAAACGCTGAATATGAGAGCGCCGCTTTCGGATGTGAGCTGGGGCTAGCGGTTCAGTTGTTTGTTAACAATGCAGTCCCTGCCGCTTCAGTGGTGCTCAGCTGGAACCTTTAAACGCACCCATTCCTGCCTTGTGACATGCTAGAAATTCTAGGATTTAAGAAAAAATATATAAAAAACACCGTTTGACTTTTTTGACCAACATCTCTGAGACACATGACCCGGGGGATGTTTACGCAGCCTTTATCCATGCTCACACATCTGAGCCGCTTTCTTCTTGAATGTTGGAAACGCACATCAAGTTTGTACTAACGAAAATGCTTTACTGAAGAAGAGACAATGCCAACACGCTCATCTGCCGCCTGTATTGTGGCT
Organism: Microtus pennsylvanicus; assembly: GCF_037038515.1. Taxonomy (NCBI): domain Eukaryota; kingdom Metazoa; phylum Chordata; class Mammalia; order Rodentia; family Cricetidae; genus Microtus; species Microtus pennsylvanicus. The sequence goes on from NC_134599.1 coordinate 8,762,197, forward strand.
ACTTATTATGTATTTAAGAATGTTCTGTGCTGAGCAGAAAACCTGGTCCCTCCCGCCCACGCCGTTACTGTAAATGCTTCAATCAATCCCTTTTATGCAGCACGGAGCACAGGGAGCGCAATGTGCAGGGACTAAATATGCCATTTAAATTCTTGTCAGGCAGAGAGGTTAAGAGAGAGCTGCGGGGGGAGTGGCAAGAGCAGAGATGGCCAAGGTACTGCATTCAAATGTTTTTTGATAGGTTTCTAAGATACATGTCTTTCTCTGAAGCAAATGCATTCATGTCCCAGGAAGGAAGCTGACAGGAAAAATGCTAGCTGGTGAGCTCATGAGAAATGCCAAAGGAGTTGTTCGTGCCGGGCTTCAAATATCAGGGTTCCTTTATTGTTGCGCTTTGAGGCTCAGAGTCCGACAGAGCGTTTCCATGACAACTAATAGATGCTATGTTTATTTACTGAGTGGTGGGCCAATGACAGTGTCAGCAACTGACATTTTAGTTTCTTTCTCCTCTATTTCTCCTCAGTAAAGATTTGTTTTAGTGGATGAAAATGGCACCGTCTTCCGTTTTATTCACCAGAGCTTCTATGGGGAAAGTAAATAGCAATTGAAGTCAATGCAGCTATTCCATGAAACACACTTAATGCCCCGTCCCTTCATGGGCCTCCGAGAGCCTTTACGGTGGGCAGTTGCTGGGGAGAAGAGGATTCACAAAGCGAAAAGCAAACTTTGGGTTTTCTTCACTTGCAACTGATCTAACAACCGCCTTCTGGGCGATCTAAATTTACACAGGTCTCATTAATGTCTTCTAAATTCCTCATGACCTTGTTTATATTTCTGATACATTCATACAATGGGTCAATTAAGGTTCCTAACAGGACTATGGCCTCAGCGGGGATGGGAGATGAGGTGCAGGGTAGGCTAGGACAGTTGGCCCCTGGTTATAAATAATGCTGTATTCCACCATCATATCTGCCTGGGGCTTAGTCTGCCCTCTAAATATTTGCAGACAATTTTTAATGCTGAGCTGGCTTCCTCCTGCTATCCAGCTGGTGTGTGCTCAGGGGATAAAACCAATGTTAGCATTTGCTTTGAGAAAACACAATCAGGAAGGCAAGCTGCTGTTGGGGCGGGGTATGGATAGTCACACGCCATGTGCTAAGGCACAGAACTGGTTTCTTCCCTTAGTCCCCTTCTATGGTATCCACGTCCTGGCTTGGCATAATGTGAACAATTAAAATGGAGGTGCTTGTGGCTTTTGAGGAAAAGGACCAGAGTTAATTGGTGGCTATCCGGAGGCACTCACATTATCCCTGCCTGAAAATATGCTTCTCCATCCCTTAGGGTCTCAGGTAGACATCTGTTTCTCTTCAAAGCCTTCTAGTACTCTCTAGAACGCTTCCGCTGCAAGGCTGCTTCTCACTCCACTCCACGAGCAGCTGGGAGTCTGGGCTGCATCTGGTTCTTCTTTGTGTCTGTGGCACCAAACCCAACCTGTTTCCAGCACAGCAGGCGTTGGGGGAGTGGGTAATGCGTGGGTGAGCTGTCACAACCCAGCTCCTGAGTCTCACTCACTCTCGATGGGGAGCAATGCCTGGTTCTGTGAATGGAGCGGATGTCAAACACAAATGATTGACAACTTTCCTCAATGAGCTGTTCTTCTGTTATGCAGGGTACACACATGGGGGGGGGGAGTCAGAGAAGTGAGTTCTGGAGGGCCTGTACCTGCTACATGTGAGCTGTGGGAAAAGACACTGGCCATCTGGAAACTTGATCTTTTATTTCTAGCCACGTTTTCTAGCTTCAGATCAAATGAAGAGTTTGGACAGGATCAGCTTTTCTCACCTTGTATCCTAATGGAAAATAATTTATAGAGGGCGTTAATAGCTTGTCTGGATCAGCCAGACAAAATAAAGAACATGGTGAGACTGAGCTAAGTCTAAACAGGAACACATAGAGAACAGGAGTAAGCAAGGACTTAGGGGACAGGCTCTGCTCTCCGAAACCTTCTGGGAATACTCTAGCAGGCTTCTGGACAGATGAAGACTGATGTCAGTCTGTCTGTCCTGACACAACAAAAGACCCGAGGCTGGGCAGTGTGTCAGTAACAGAAGCTTATTTCTCACAGTTCTGCAGGCTGGAAATGCATGATCAAAGTCTGGTGAGGGCCTTTGTGCCATCTCTGCCTTCTCATGGCTAAGGCAGAAAGAGAAGCTAGGGCAAACTGCCTTTGTACAAATGGGGTCTTATCCCTTTAACTTCCGAGGTGCCTTCGTGGTCTAATGACTTAGATTAGACCTTAGATGAGCCTCACCTCTCAGTGCCAACACTGGCAGCTCCAGGTGTAGGAAGGGACACATTCAAACCATAGCAAAGTCCCATTGAGAGTTCTACTTTTTCTAGCTTCTTTGATTATTGAAAATCTTGCTGAAGGAAATCCCTGCACTACCTGAATCTGAACTGATTCCTTCCCTGGTAGACCCTGAGCTGAGTTTATGGGAAACTCTGAGTTGGGGTTTTATTTCATCAAATATTGTTCAGTGGGATTTTGTTTTAAAATGTTGTGTTTTACCAACACAGTATTCCACCAGAAAAGATGAGATTGAGACAGCAAGCCCGCATTGCTCCCTTGTGTTAGTCTTCCCTGACTATTATCCGAAAAGCTGGCGGGGTCTAGAGGTACAGTTGCAATCATGGTTAAATAAAACTCCTGCCTGATCGTAGACACTTTGTGGATCTGTGGCCACAGAAAAATAAGTCAGAGGGATTGTAAAGGCAAGTGTATTGTGACCTATGTTATTTTAATGTCAACTTGACAGGAGAGAGAGTCATCTTAGAGGAGGGAACCTCAATTGAGAAAATGGTTCCATAAGATTCGGCTATAAGCAAGCCTATAGGCATTTTCTTAGAGATTGATCTGGGAGGGCCTAGCTCATTACGGGTAGGACCATGCTGGGCTGGTGGTCCTGGATTCTATAAGAAAGCAGGCTAAGCAAGGCATGAAGAGCAAGCCAGCAAGCAGCTCCACTTCATGGCCTCTGCATCAGCTCCTGCCTCCAGGTTCCTACTCGGACTGTGACTTGGGATATGTAAGGCAAATAAACCCTTTCCTTTCCAAGTTTCTTTTGGTCATCACAGCAATACTAACCCTAAGTCAGACACTACCCCAGGCTCCAAAGCTTCAGGCGGGGCATGTCAAAATGGTGACATTCTTGAACTCCTTGTTGCCACCTCAATGGGCTGTTTCATGGTCTGGCCCTTACAGTGACCCAAATAACAAAGTCATCATATCGTGCAAGGGAAAGCAGGCAACAAGACAGCTGTACGGAAAGTTGTAGTAATAAATGCATTTTCTCTCTGCTTCCTTGCACTAACAGCCTCTTAGGCTGTGCCAAACAGTCCCTAACCATGGCTGGCCTTCCACTTAACATAGCTAGGTCTGGTAAACGCTATGACGCTCTCTCCCTCTTTGGGAATAATGCTGGTTTTATGTCCCCCTATCACAATGTCAACGGGTTCTGGTTAAGCCTAATTGCTGTCCCCGTGGAAGCACCTGCTCATTTTACTTTTATGGTGCTCATGGGCATTCTCTTGTGGTCTTATTCCAGCCAAAAGAATACCACTGGAGCAAAGACCTATGGGAGCATGAAGCCATTTGGAGCCTAAGCTGTAGGTCTTAGAATAGAGTGCTTTCAAAATGTTGACATCGTCTCACTTTCGAGAGACCCCATCACTTTTTCATGAGGTGTGCCCGCAAACCTCAATCGGCCCGGCAGCACCGATTTTCCTTTTTAAAGATGATCATTTGATATTCCCCTAAGCAGAGCCAAAGCTTGGAGAATGATGAGAGTCGTGTGGATTTAGAAGTGGAGGGTACGTTTTATAGAGAGCTTCACGTGATTCTGAACTAGGCCTCACAGACCCAGATGAGGCATAGACCCAAGGAGCTGCTACGGGTTATGCAGGGATCCAGCTCCCTGGATACTGCAAAAAGTGACTCTTCTGGTATTTCATTTGAGAACGGGCTGCAGAGCGACGGGTACATTCCAAAGGCACATATCTCATGTAGTCCCTCTGTCCCAGATGATGAGGAACGAGGTCTGGAGAGGGTCTGTGATCCCTGAAGGTGGAATATGGTAGCACATTTGGGAGAAGGCCCTGTTCTGCTTACTCTGCATGGGGGTTGCACAGTGCAACACGGGGCACTGGAGGAGCATAGCATGTTCATTTGATTTGGAGTAAAGTTGTGGTTTTTTTAGAGTTCAGGAATGTTTTTTCTTTACACTGTTGCCAGCTTTTTCACACTTTACCCCCTTCAGTTACAAATTCTTTACGTTGGTGGATACCCACAGTTTGAGAAGCTGTGGTTACTGACTCTTCCACTTTCAAGCTGGAGACAGTCAAGAGTTAAACAAATTCCCAGGTAACTTCGCAACCGCAGCACAGGTCTCCCGAGGACGAAGTGTTCATGCTACAGAAGCCGAGACCCGTGATCTTGGGTTTCTTAGACTCGCCTTTCCTGATCTTGGTGCTCCTGAAACATCTTGCTGCTGGGAATATCAAAACAGAATTGGTTTGGCTGGATTCTAGCCTGGTAATTCCATAAGTTGGTTCCTCTGAGAGGATTGACAAGGGGGGGGCAGCATGTGGTGAAGAAATTGTCATATGAAGCCAGGAGAAAACGAATGCTCAGCAGTCGCCTAATGCTTGCAGCCCTCCACGTAGGAAAGATGGTAGAAACGAATTCCCATGGGCTCTACAATATTACTAGTGGAGGGCTCAGGAAACTACTGTCCAGATGACAAAACTGAAAAAAAAAATAAAAAACAAACATCCAATGAGCCACACTGTCTTCTTTCTACGGACTCCAGACGTCTCTGTTGGGCATGGTCTCTTGTTGAAAGACGACAGCATAACCAGTCATACACTGGTGACCATGTTTCTGAGTGGAAGTGGGTGGGACACATGGCACACCATTTCTGTGTATGTATGGTCAGGCCTACGTCAAGGGGTGTGGTGACTGAGACCTTTGCACAAAGGGTAACAGATCTCTCTGACTGGTAATATTTAAATGGCTTAACCAGTTCAACGTTTCCCACTCCTCTGTAAAGTGCTGAGACTGCTAATAAGCTTGGTTTGGTGGTAGGCAGGGGCATCAGAGTGTGCCTATAATCCGAGGTACTCAGAAGGCTGAGGCAGGAGGATAGCAAATCTGAGGCAATCCTGTCTCAAAGTAAAATAGTAAAATAAATTAAAACAAGTGGCCAAGGATGGAACTTACTGATCCTGGGTTCAATCTCCAGTACCAGAAAGAAATTAATGCGATGTCACTTTTTGGTGTGAAAATTTTTGTACCATGTCCACAATGTCAGCTCTTCTAGTCTTTCTGCCATAGGGAGTGGGTGGTAGGGGTAGGTCTGAGACTCCAGTACCAGTAGAAAAGGATAGAGACAAGAGTCTCTAAGGAAAGTTCTAGAAGGTAATAGAAAGTGTTGGCAGCACATATTTTAAGTTGCATTATAATTTAAGAATTAACGTCCTCAACAGAAGCCTTTCACGCTTGGCGGCTCTTACCAGGCCTTCCATGTTGAGAGAGCGACTGCCTGCTGGCAATGCAGCAGCCCTGCCCAGCAGGTGGTTCCAGGATCCATATGCCCTCAGAGCTAGTGTTTGGGGTTCAGATACTCACGTCTACCTGTCCCTGTCAGCTGCCTCCCTTCTGTACCGGTTCTGCCAGGGGGGTGAAGGATGCAGCTTTCCAAATCCGAAATCACCCCCTTTTCCCAGGGCACAGCTGTTCATCGAACGGTATGAGACCAGAAGGAAAATGTCCGTCCTCCAATCTGATCCCCCCCGTGCTCCTGGCTCTTGGCTTTGTGGGCATCGAATACTGGGCCAAGAGGAAATGAGGATCCGAGGCATCCATTATGTCCTCCCAGGCCCTCAGCAGAGACAAGCACACTCATAAAGAGCCCTGGCACCTCCTCCTGTCACCTCTGCGCTTGGTCTAAGTGGCGTGCTGAACACACAGGGAGCAGTGGTTGGCCCTGTTTACATTCATTTCTGGGAGAGGAAAGAGCAAATTGTTCTCGGGTGATAAGAAACCCTGCTCTCCTCATCTCGGAAGCCTGCTTTACTGTCCCCTGGCTTGGCAGCCAGCTGTCACTGCTGGCTCTGCACCGTGTTTGTCTTCAGCCTGTGTCTCTCCATCCTTACCACCTCCCTCCCTACTCGGTTTGGGGAGCTATTTGCTTCTATGTATAATTCAATAAAGATTTCACACGTTTTTGCATTTCACTGCTGACCGGCTTCACTAGGGCCAAAGACACTAGGTTGAGATGGGGTGAACTGACCTCTCCAGAAGGCCACAGTGAACTTTCCTGTTTCCTACTGCCTCTTCTGGATGTTTCCCAAATGAATACAGACGAAAAACATAACATAATAGCCTTCTCCATCACTCTGTCTTCTGTCCTTGTCCCCTGAGAGGCAAACCGCATTGTCTTTCTAAACTTTTGGATGTATCAGAAAAAATAAAAGTATCAGAAATGGAGGCAGAACCCCTGTCTCTAGCACACAGGCCCACACACTCTACTCCTTTTCATTTCAAACAAAAAAAAAAATCATCTTGCCTCCAGTGAACATCCTAGAGGAACATTCTAGTAACGCTGCTGCCTGCAATGGCAGTACATTTGGAGGGAGACAGTCACTTTTGGCTAATCGCGAGAGTAAAGAGACCTGGATGGCTGTGGGCGATGCTCAAAATAAGACAGGTGAGCCTTGGTGTATTCCATAGTTCTTTTCAGTTCTGGGACCACAAGAATCCACATGCACCGGGTTACCGGGTCAAATGAGCCGTGGTGGAGACGGCAAGCAGAAAGGCCCTTTCCATTTCGTCTTTCCTTCCCTCTGTCAAGGCTCTAAAGTCTGGCCCCCTCAGAGCCTGCAGTTTATCTTTGGATGCGAGACAAGCAAACACTGGGCCAGGCATCAGAAGAGAACGAGGGGGAATAACAGCAGAAAGATTCACTGCCAAGAGCGTGGAGGCGGCTGTGTGGCAGAGCCAGCCTCCTGACTGGCACTCGAGGGTTCTGAAGCCAGGACATCTGCAGAGCTGGTCGCCCTGGGAGGGAGGGGAGACTTTTCCGTCTTGGCTCTTGCCTTCCCTGCGCAGTGCAGTGCCTCCTGCTGAGTTTGTTCTTGGCTGCTGCTCTCTTAAGGCAAGCCAGCTGCTGTGGGAAGCCAGGTTAGAGGCTGGAAGTTCATCGGCCATTGTGATGGGAAAGCGAAGGGGAAAATGTGTGACAGGGAACACTGAGGGGAGTCTCCATTCCATTCTGAGAGAGAGCTGGAGCGGCGGCCTCCGTGGAACAACAATAGTTACTTACAGAATAGGTTTGAATGCTGGAATTTTCCATCTCTGCTGAAGCCACATCGTCTCTGGATTGGTGAATGCTAGTCGTGAGCCTCTCTTCCATTGTATGCAGGAAGCTAACACAATGGATTTTGTTGTCTGTGGAGAATTCATGAAGCTCCTCAGCTGCTGTGTAGCAGGAGGGTTGTCCTCTCAGCTTGCCATGGATGGCTATGAAGGACCAAGCTTGATCTTTTCAGTTCTGGCAGTATTAAGTGGCTGGGGAAGAAAGACGTGAGTTAAGTTATTGTGAAATATTCAAAGTCAAAGACCTTCCTGAGCCCTGAGGGTTACGGTTATGGAAAGTCTAGACAGCCTGAAACCCTCAGAGTTCGAGCCCGTCTTTAACCCTAGTCTCATCCGCTCTGGCATCATTGGGCAGCCACCGCCAGCACATATAAGCCAGCCTGTGCGCTCCGACTGCTTCAGTTGGAACAACTGCATTTCAAAAAAAATACAAGTTCAAGAACCCAATAATGTCCATGGGAGGTTGGTTGAGGGACAGTTTCTTCTCTTTTCCTTTTTGGATTGTCAATAGTTTGTTTTCATAGACATCTTCAGAGAAACCGAAATATTGACTTTATGGTATTATCCAAGGATGCTAGAAACATCTTATCATGCTATGATATCATAGCATGATAACATTTCATCTCATGACAGAATTATTGTAATTGTGATTAGCACAAATTGTGTAAAATAGCTCCTAAAAGAAAGGAAGTCCTTTGTTGGAAACACATACCAGGCAGGCATGGTCATGTCTAGCATGGTTTGGTTCTGGAAACATGACCGGGGCAACTCAGGAAGGAAGAAATGCCAGATCTGAGGAAACAGGAGATACATGCACAGCCGAGCTAAGACTGGGTAGACTGTGCTCACTCTGACGGACTGTACCTACTGTGCAACCCAGAAACTCATTGCATTTATTATGCACAGCGTGGGAGGAGGAGGGGCTAGCTAGACTTGGTGGTAGGTTTCTATAGTAGCGCAGTCTCGGGTTGGATTCATCTGGAAGAGGAAGGTGTGGTCTATGCTTTCTGCACACTGTTGAAATTCACACGGAGACCAGGGAAGGCTCTGCCTCATCCCTAAACACATGACTGGGGAAATGCTTTGTCATCCCCATGGACCCAGGACATTGGGGCCATTAAAATGTCATGCTCATGTCAACAGCACACATCCACTCAGGACTTTATCTGCTCCCCAGATACTACTGTGTATCTGGCTCAGACTCTACAGGCGGGGAGCTTGCCGGCTCCTGGGGTGAACCCACCACTCTTCTTGTGCTAAATGGACACAGTACCAAACCCCCAAGTTCATATCTCTACGTGCTGCTCCCAGACCTCACTAGAGCACTTTCTTTGTGCAATAGAAAGGGTGAACGCAGAAAGATCACAATCAAAGTGCAGAGAATAAGCGTCAGTGGAATAGTCAGTTACAGATGTGGCATCTGTTTCATATCCCCTCGCCAAGGTTCGGGGACCACTGTATAAAAGGTGCTAGAAGAGTCTAAGAACTGAGGTCAGGTTGTGGGGAACCTGAGCAGAACCGTGTCTTAAGGACATAGCAGGACCTCTGTGCTCATGAGCCCGCAATAGCTGAGGTTGGCTGCATAAGACCTGTACAATGTCCGTCCAACCACTACTCCACCACGGGACCAGGGAGTAGCTCCCGAGCACAAAGGAACTATCAACAATTGGTGGCTTCTGGGGGAGGGAGAATTAGTTCTCTTTAAGGGTGTTGTTCCTGGTAGGTCGACCATACAGCTGTGGATGGGCCCTCACCTATATGGACAGGACAGATTAGAGTCAATATACTGTTTAAAAAGCAAAAGAGGATGCAGAATTGGGGTGTGGATTATGATCTAAATACATGGTATGGCATTCCCAAAGAATCGAAAGGCCTTTAAGTTCATTGAATGCTAATGTATGAAGTAAGCATGAATAAGACATATGAGTAGAATTATGGAAAAGTCTATTTTAGATGAAACAAGGAAAGATAATTTTGATCCTGGGAATGTTTCAAAGTAACATGGGCAGCTTGGCTGCTGGTGCATCTCCTTTCTTCAAAGCCTTCAAAGCTGGAAGACTATTTTGTCCACCAACCGGTGTCAAGGAGAAACAGCAATAGGTGTTTAGCATCATTATCTAAGGATCTCTGGATCTGTGCATCCCTGAACTTGAATGGAACATTCTGTACGCATTCTGAGGAACTTTTCCCTTTGCATTTTAATAAATTTAGAGGAAGGGCTGGAAAATTAGCTGCAGCTTCCCACAGATGTTTCCAGTATGAGTCAAGGGTACCACCCTCAAACATAACTGGTCTGCTAAGAGCAAGAAACATTTGAAAATTACTTCTAACGTGAAAGATGAGAGTTTACCAGGCTTGGAGGCTTGTGCTTACAGTCCCAACACTCAGGAGACTAAAGTGTGAGATCTATGTGTTTGAGATCGGCCTGGCCTAAAGAGTAAGGCTTTGGTCTCAAAACACTGAAAAAGAAGCAACTCATTCAAAACAAAGAAATAGAGAAAATACAGAGAGAAGAAAAAAAAGTAAAAACAACAATAATAGCAACATCAACAGCAAAAACAGTAATAGCCAATAACACTTCCATTAACATCCCCAGGGAACTAAGAACACATTTTATGATCAATGAATTGGAGATTTCATTAAAAGAGCCAAAGGACAATGATCTTGGAAATCAAAATTATAATACAAGACACAGGAATTTCATGAGAAAGTATTGAAATCAAAATTTCAGAAATCCAAAACATTGAAAGAGAAAACAAAGAAAAGGAGACGAGAAGAGGATCCCACAAGTCAGCCTCGGTTCAGGAACTGAATGTTAGAATTTGAGTGATAAATTTTGGATAAAGTGAAGAGATGCAGAGGACTGGGGCTTTAACGATAGATGGTGTTGATCCCCAGTACCAGAAACAAATAAACAAGCAAATAAACAAGTATGATCTCTATTGAGCCAGGGACAATTGCTCAGACCTGTAACCCCAGCACTTGAGGGGTAGATGCAGGAAGATCATGACTGTGAGGCTAGCCTGGGCTACACAGCAAGCTCCAAATCAGCCTGAGCTGTAGAACAACGCCTTATCTTGAGGACGGTGGGAGGAAAGGGAAGAGAAGAGAGTCTTTAAAGAAATAACTCATAGTGAAATTTTCTACAACTAAAATATGCAATGCTCCAAGGTAGAAAGGGTCTGTCAACCTTGTCATTTAATTTACTTTAGTAGATTAAAAATGACCCATATCAAAGAGTGTTTGTGTGTGTGTGTGTGTGAAATTGAAGGTACTATCAATGTGTATTTGTGTGTGAGAGAGAAAAATTACAGATTACTGGGTCAAGCCTATTTTAGATTTGCAAAAAGCCAAACAAAATTAGGCCACATGACAAAGTCAAGATCTGGGTAGAATTAAATTATTGAACAAGAACTAGTACATATAAGGAATTTACTTGCTATAAAGGGAAAATTGTTTCTTGTTCAGAATTTTATAGTCAGTCACATGTTAGAGGCAGTGGTATAGAGGGATTGGCAGGATCAGAAATTGAAGATTTTCATAGGTTAGCAAGATGAGTCATTGGTAAGGTGCTTGCCACCCGTGTCTGGTGACTTGAATTTAACCCCTGGAATACACACACACACACACACACACACACACACACACACACACACACAGAGAGAGAGAGAGAGAGAGAGAGAGAGAGAGAGAGAGAGAAGCAAATGAAAAATAAGATTTTCACATATCCAAAACATTTTATAAACAATAGCAAATCTCTAAATAGCATCCACACCAAAGCTACTGCTCCCACTGAAAAAATTCCTGGTGACAAGATCCGAGAAGTAGGGGTGAAGCTCCCCTATTGCCTTTCACACCATGGGCAGAGCACAGTCAGCCAGATCCAGATTCCAGACTGGAGAGAACACTGGGATAGTCCAGCTGTGGAATATCTGACCGTTTGCACAGCATAGTCAGGAAAATATAAGTCAGCTTGAGGTGTACCAGATGCCAGAACATACTGGCAAAAGTAGTTGTAGGAGACTGAGCGCTGACCAAGACACTCTGCCAGGACACTGTTTTTGATTAGAGAGAGCATCAGACCTTTCCTCAGAGAAACCAAGGGTTAGGATCCAAGATCTGAGCTTACAGCTGTAGGAGGTACAAACAGAGGCAGCTGTTTATTTGTTTTGTTTTTAAACAGCAGCGTTCCTTTTTTCTTCTTTCTTTCTTTTCTTTTTTTCTTTTTTCTTTTTTGGTATTTGAAACAGGGTTTCTCTGTAGCTTTGGAGCCTGTCCTGGAACTAGCTCTTGTAGACCAGGCTGGCTTCGAACTCACAGAGATCCACCTGCCTCTGCCTCCCGAGTGCTGGGATTAAAGGCGTGCACCACCACCGCCCGGCAACATACTTTATTTTCTTGCTTATTGTACCAGGTGGGACCTCTAAGACAATACTAAATAAAAATTAAACCTGTAGGTGTTTCTGCAGTAGAAATCCTTCAGCATGTTGAGGGTGTTCCTTTCCAGTCTTGGTTTTATAAGTTTTTAAAAATAATGAACAGCAAGTACTCTATGTGTATATTGATACACACAGGTGTTTTTTAGCCTACTAATATGCAGATTTATTTCGATTTGGATACCATCAGTCAACTTTTAAAAAGTCAGGGGTGCTATGCAACCTAAATTCAGATTTCTAGCAATGAAAACAGTGGGGCCTTTGGACTCTGGCAGACAAACAAGTCAGTGGAAGTAAATGAGGAGCTTGAAATAATTCCACATTGTCCTGGAAAATGGATTCATGATAAATGCAAAAGAAGTTAGTGGGGAAAGAGTAATTGAAATGTTGCTAAGAAAACTGAATATCTGGTCCGAGCCTTGCAAACCCTTGGAATGCAGGCCCCTGGGTCATGTTGTATTATCCCTCTTAATTGTTAGACTTATTTTGCTAAAGTGTTCCTAAGAGCTTCTACGTCTATGTTTATGAAGGACTTTTGTTTTTCCATATGAATACCAGAAACTGCTTTCTAATGTTTTATTTACTTATGTGTATGTGTTTGAATGTGTACATGTATATGGTAAGGCAGATTTGGGGCGGTCAGAAGACAACATGCAGGACCTGATTCTTTCCATCCATTTTTGGGGTTCTGGAGATTGAACCTCAGTACTTGGGCTTGGCAGCAGGTGCTTCAAAATGCTATTTCATCTCACTAGTGCCTGAGAACCTACTTTCTTAGAATAAAAACCAATTCTTGGATTTTAATAGAGACCGAAGAAACTATAGATGAGCTCGGAGAGAAATAGCACCTTGTATGGTTTGCTATGTTTTTGTCAAGTTTTTGTTTCAGATAATATTGGTTTCAAAAAGCTAGGAAGGACTTGTCCCTCCTACTTGAAATTGTGGTAGAATTTCTGTGAGTTCTTCCTTATTGTTTTGTGGTATCATTAGTGAAACCATCTAAGGCTTGAGTTTAATTCATGGGAAAGCGCTGTCTTACAAGTTTCATTTCATTACTACAATCAGACCTAAGCAGTTTTTGTTTTGAGTGATCTTGGGCACGTTTTGACTCCATAAAAAACTCCATGCATTTTATCTGGATTTTTCTAATCCTCTTGCATGGTAGTTATAGACTTGTGTTGGTGGCACCTCTCCCTGGCCTTAGCATCTTCTTTCTCCTCATCAGCCTGGCTAACACTCATCTTATCAAATCTCTTCATTTGGTTTCTGCAGCCCTCACCCACCCCCAAGCAGTACTGGAGAGGGGACCAGTTTCCCAAAAAGGGGAGGCAAGTACTCTACCAGAGATGCAGTTCTATGACTTGTCCTCATTGATTTTCAGTCTGATCTTTATTTTACCCTGGTCTTATTTACATCGGGCATTATTATTATTATTCCCCCTATTATTTATTTTTTTAAGGTGGACACTAAGGTCTGTGATAGCCTTCTGTAATGGTGGCACTTCCTATTCCCAGTGTGCCTTCTCTACTGTTGTAACTTTTCCTGTAATTCCTCTTCAGGCATGCCCCACCAGGCTTGGCTTCATTTGTTTGATTTTTAGTGGTGCTGAGGATCAAGCCCTGGACCCTGCACATGGCAGGCAAGTGCTCTTCCTCTGATCTCTCTTCTCAGTTCTGTGTGTTGTGTTATCATTCTCAAATTACATTGAATTTGCCTTTGGGTTGCTTCTGTTTTCATGAATTAGTTAGAAGCATATTATTTTATTCCTAATATTTAGAGATGTTCCCAGATATATTTTTCTTTTTGATTTCTGCATAATATACGTGGTGGTCAGAGGACAGACAATGAATGACTTGAGATAACTGGCCTTATAGATCTTGGTACATGTTCCATGTATACTTAAGAAGCATGCATGCTCTCTTGCTCATGAGTGGAATTTTGCCTGGATACCGATAATGCCACATTGTCTGGCAGTGGTGTTCAAGTGTCTCACATCCTTAATGGTTGCATGTATACTCATTTTTATCAGTTGTTCAAAGAGGGCTGTAGCAATTCATGACTATCAGTGGATTTGTCTATTTCTTGACGTTCAATCAGTTTTTGCATCATGAATCTACTAGAGTAATAACTATTTGGGGCTGTCATATCCTCTTGCTGAGCTGACCTTTAGTTATGAATGACCTTCTGTTTTCCTAGCAGTCTTACTGGCTCCTGACCCATTGATCAATAGCAGGAAAAGGAGACTTTGGGCTCCAGTTAAGAGAAACTGGAGTCTGCCAACAATCTGAAAGTGGCTGGAGGCAGATTCCTTCACAGACTTTTCAGATGAGAGCTCAGACAGTGCGTTTAACCCTGATGCCATTCTCTGAGACCCAAGGAGGAGAACTCAGCTATACTGCACTCGAATATTCGACCTTGGCTGTGAATATTGAGAACAGACTGTGCCCCGTTCTAAGTTATTCTGTGTGTAAAACAGTGATTTCTTTGTTGGTTTGTTTTTTTCTTTAGATTGTGTCTAGCCCTGGAAGATTCTCTGTACAGGAGGTTTTCACTCTGTTTTGAGGATGGGGAATGACTGCACCTGGGTGCACACCTGGCTGGCACTGTATTCTGGCATCACTCACACGGCACAGATTGATAACTGACAAATTCCTGAGTACAGAAAGGGTGTCATATTAGAAATATATCCAGATATATTGAGACAGCAGGGGCACACGAGTATCTTAAAATCATATCAGGAAAGCCAGGTTTGAGAGCTCATCAGACACATCAGCTCCTTCACCAGGATGTCATAAAGAGATGGCACCCAGGACGGGCACAGCCGCAGTCTCCAGAGACCTCTCATCTGACTACCGTGTGTGTGAGACAAGAGGAGAACTCCTGGCTGACCCAGGGGCTTCAGTTTCACTTGTTCCCTGATGCTGACATGGTCTAGTTGAACTGCTGTCTGTTTATCCTTCTACTCACCCATCTGGACCTGCAGTTCATCTGTCCATCTGGTTCTTTTGAACCTGGTCTCCTGCCTTTGCTTCACCTCATTCTGAAACTCAATTCTGACCTGCAGCCTAGGATCTGTAGCCAGCATCCAGCCTTAGAGTAGGAGAAGAGCAGCGAAATGTTGTGCCCAGATGTGGTACAGCCAATGCCTACATTGGGCCTATAGAAGGCTGGGCCGATCCAACAGTCAGTTGTGGATGGGAGAGGAGTGTCCAGGGCCCTGATTCTTCCTGCTTAACTATTAGCTACTAGTGTATTTGGTGGAGTAATCATTGTCTTTAGTTGTGTATTCCTTTAGCCACCCGTAAGGCTGCACTTCCGGGTTCTGAGGCTAGCACATGTTTCAGGTGCACATGCGTGAGTCGCCCGCCATCGGCATCACCAGCGTCTGACGTAGAAGCTCCTGTACGCAGGCGCAGGGCGTATCATCACCTGTCATCAGTGTCTGACGTGGGCACATTTTTCCCCCTCATGTGCATGTGCTGGGAAACCTTTAAAAGCTAAAGGTGCCATTCCCACGCTCTCTTCCTCCCATTTTGTTCACTGTTTCCCCGAGCTCATCTGCACAGATCTTCTTAATAAATTTATACACGTGGGTTTGTTTGTGTCTCGTGCTCTCTCCTCATCTCCGCAGCACATTTTAAGTTGTGTGTATAATAGTGAGTCCACTAGACTCCATGGATAGTTCTAACCCATGACCCCACAGATGATCTTAATCAAACTTAGTGTGTTACAAAATAACAGCAACAATGACAACAAGAACAAGAAGTCATGAGTGTGAGAGGGACTTGTGGAGCCAGGAGGGTAATAGAGGTAGGAGAGAGATGGGGGTTTATAATAATTGGAATGTGCTTTATACACTTATGAAATTGTCAAAGAACAAGCTCCATGAAAGTTTTAAAAGAAAAGATGCTACCAACAGAAGGATAAATCACAGACTGAAAGAAAATATCTATAATGCGTATTTCTAAGTAGGTATCAGAAAGTAACTGTTTACAAGAAGATACATGGCCAATCAAAGCGAGAAAACATGGCTGACAAAGAAACCCACTAAACATGTTTGGTGTTATTACTCATCAAACAGACATGTCTTTTAAAAGATTTCTAGGTCTCTATTTAAATAATCATAATTATTTTTCAAAATTAGAAAAGTCTTTGTCTAATAATGACAACACCAGAATTTCTATTCTTCTGTCATCCATTGTGTCTACTAATTTTTATTCATGTGATTTTATTTCGAGTGCTTGGTTAATTTCAATTATGTACCAAATAATATGCATTAAAATTGCATGTGGCAATATTTGAGGCCCGAGACTTTGCTATCTTCTCGCACAAAGCACGTCTCTTAGATCCCACTGGGCACTTGGAAGTAATGACTATCAGGACCTCTGTCTGGTTTCAAAGGCCTAGATGGCCCCAGCTGGGTTCCTGTCTATGGTGGTACCGCCTATTGTTTGGTCTTTTGGAGGTGACCTGCTGACTCTGTGACTCAAAAGACCTCAGAATCTCTGGTGTTTCTCTCTTCAGTCTCCAGAAGCAGTCGGACCTGTGCCTCACCTTCTCATCCTTTCAAATTAACTCTGCTCACACCCTTCCTAGAGAGAAAGGCCTTACCTTTGCCCGGATTTGAGAAAGAAGTCTACTACTGAGCCACTTAATAGAATAAAAGGTATTCTAGCTGCAAGCCTTTTATTCTTTCCTTCCAACTCTGTTAGGATTTGCTCAAGCTTTCTTTTATTTAAATTTAAATTTCTTTTATTACTTTATAAATAATACCACTCAAAATTTCCACTTCCTCCCCTCCTCCCATTTCTGGGATCCTAGCCTGTTTGGATGCCCAGGCTGTCTTTAGACAGAGAGACAATAGCTTAGCAGAGGAGGAATTAGCAGTCGGAGTCACCGAGGCTTTCTTAGCATAAGACATTAAGAGGACAGGTCATGGGGACAGGCGATGAATGTGACTGTCTCCACAAGGGCTCTTAAGCTTTCTTTTTCCCTTGTTTTCGAACAATGTCCAAGACTGCCTTGATTCTCTTAAGCCTTTATGAGGAAAACCTTACCAAGCCACCTACCTAAACTGAAATTTCAAGGCATTTCACCAGGAAAAGTCAAAGACGACTCCGAAGACCAATACATCAATCAAAATACCTATCAGATGCATGAGCAATTCTGACATGCGTTACGAGACTGGGGTTTGGAAGGGAATGGCTGGGGTAGGGGCGGGTTGAAAGCTTTCTGGTTCAAGATCTGCAGGCTCGAGTTCAGACCAGCTGCGCCCTCTTCTCGAAGCATTTAAGTTATTCTTTTATCAATAAAAATCTCAGGAGTCAGATACTGCGGTAGAAACCTGATATATCCACAGAGTGACGAAGAAAAGATAAGCTGATCCTACCCCTTCACCTTCCCAGATGGAAAAGACCATGCATCTTTCTAAGCTCCTCCCTACTACGTCCGAGCCCTCCTATCTCAGTCCTCCAGAACCTCTATGGCTAATTCTGGCCAGCTGGACATTGACTCCACCTCTGATTCAAGGTTTAGCTTTATTGGCAATTTCAGAGTGACAGTGTGAGCAAATCTCCCAAAACAACACCTCATTTGCCTCTTCTTTCCTAATATATGCTCTACAGTCTAAAAAGCCAAAGACATGGTTTCCTTGTCAGAGGCAAATGGCCTAAAATGTGGGGCCCTGGGTAGTCGTACTTGAGCACCCTTTGTCTTAAGCACAAGAAATCCTAGACCAGGATCCTGACCAGTCGAGTTGCTAGAAAATGTCCCTACAGTTCACAGAGGAAGGAAAACAAGACTGTGTGGGCTTGGGTTTGTTTGTTTTACTATCATTTGAAAAAATAAACACATTTTGCTGTCTGGAGTCAGTAGTCATGTTTTGGTCTTGCAAGTCTTAAATCAGTGACATGGCACAAAGAGGGGGAACATGAAGTTAAACTCAAATCCAGTCATGCTCCAGAATGTTCTTTCCTCGGTCTCCAAGATTCTCAGAGCCTCTCCAGACTCCTGGCTCCCTTGGCAAATCTATTCTGTGAGAGGAGCCAAGCAGCCTTTGGAATTACCTTTCTAAGGAAATCTGGGGAGAGCGATAAGAGCAAGAAGAGCCTGATTAGGTCATGGAAAACAGCTGCCTCTTACCCTCCAGAGCCCCTCCTGTAAGGCCTACGGCCTTCTGCAGCACAAAAGTGATCTAGAGTGATTTAAATCATGCACATGCATGCGTGCAAGCACGCGCGTGTGTGCGCACACACACACACACACACAAACAAACATACATACGTACTCATATTCACATAGATTCTGTGCCTTCTTTGCAGAAGGCCTGATTCATTGGGTGTCAGTTGAAGCCCAGTTGTCTTCATTTTCATCATGTAAAAAGTTAACTAACCATGAGCTCTACCTTGGAGAAATCCCATCATTGACATTAAACCCATGAGCCAGAAGATTCATTTAAATGGGGTGGGAGGTCTTCATTAATCCCATTGCTAACTTATTTATTATGTAGGGCTTAATTCTTTAAGCACGACTTTCAAAATGATATAAGAAAGAGAATCAAACGTTTTAAGTCCTATGAGAAGCCAGCAGTAGTTTTATGCCATTAGAAAAGATATAATTTAGTTGAATAAGCAGAATTACAGTTAGGCTTCCTTTGTTTTTAATTTATGCACACATATGATACTTGGTTGCTTCCAGTAGATTTGAAGTTTTTCCATTCTTCCTTCCTTCCTTTCTTTGCTTCCCCCCTCCCAAAGCTTCATTAAAAATGGATTTTATTACAAAGCTTGGAAAAGCTATCAACCCCATGACTATTTTAAACCCCGAATTCTTCTTTGTACTTCAGGTGAAGCATTCATTTAATGACATCATTGTTGTGTATCATCGATTAGATTATAGACTCCCTGCAGGTGGGGAAAGTTAGTTTCTAATTTTTGCATCAAGTATACAAAATACTAGATAGTTGTTGGCTAGAAGATGATGCTAATGATTGTAGATTTCTCTCCTGATCATTCAACTTCATAAAAGCAGGTGAGTAGAATTCATAGCATTTTGATAACTGATGTGAGAGATTTCCCTCTGTATGCTACGAATATGCTCTATTACCATTGGTTAATGAAGAAGATGCCCTGACCTAGGGCAGGGCAGAATAACTGAAAACTAAACTGAATACAAGGAGAAAGAAGGCAGAGTCAGAGAGATGCCATGTAGCTGTCAAAGGAGAAATATCCTGGAACCTTACTGGTAAGCCACAGCCTCGTGGTGATACATAGATTAATAGAAATTGGATAATTTAAAATGTAAGAGCTAGCTAGGAATATACCTAAGCCATTGGCCAACCAGTGTAATTATTATAGTTTCTGTGTGATTATTTAGGTCTGAGTGGCTGAGAAACAAAGTGAAGTCTCCATTTACAGATAACTTTTCAGAATACTTAAAGATTATATTTCTAACTAGGACACAAAACTATGGGAATGGAATTAAAATGTTGCTAAGGATACGGGTTCAAAATAAAAGTGAATCTTGGAACGCTGGCTTACAGAAACTTACCTGGATGATATGAATGCTTTCATTTTAGAAAAAAAAGAGAAACAATATATTGCACCATAGTTTTTTTTTTATTATAGTCTTTGCTTTCTTCATGTTTACTAGTTCTATGGTAATAAAACATAATAATAACCATGTGCTTGGATGGAAATGAGGAATGAGGAAATTGAGTAGTCCAAATGACTAAAGTTGTATTTAGCTCTAAATTTAGGATCTTATGTAAAATATTTTTCTCACTTTGTTTTTTAGTTCTCAATAATATACATTTTGGCCCTGCCATATCTAAGGGTCCATAGTTTTTATTGCAT
Source organism: Microtus pennsylvanicus (assembly GCF_037038515.1). NCBI lineage: Eukaryota > Metazoa > Chordata > Mammalia > Rodentia > Cricetidae > Microtus > Microtus pennsylvanicus. Next base: position 8,781,921 of record NC_134599.1, read on the forward strand.
GTTAATTTCTAGTATCAATACCTATTTGATGCCTTTTGCATCCCTTTGGGTCTTCCACCTGTATTGGTTTCAGGTCCCATCAGGCTTAGACACCATATGCCTTCCCTCCTGCCTCAGAGCATCATGGGATCCTGCTTATACCTGCATTCATACTTCCTGGAAGTGCTATCTAAATAGTGCTAGTAGGGCAAGCTGTTTTTCACTGGGGAGTAAGGCTGAAGAAAAATTTCCTCCTCTGCTTTCATTTGAACAGTCGGATTGGTAGGATACACTGTGACAACCATGATGATGTCAGAGGGAGGACTAGGTCACCAGGTGCTCTCCTCTGTGTTCCACAGAAGTCCTCCTTCCTGCTCACCCTCTCTCCTCATTTGCTTTCTGTCTTCCCATCCTCCCACACTGCCACCACCCACATCACCCACCCCCTTGCTTCACAGGATCACACCAGGCAAGAACTCATACATGAGATGTGAGTTCTTCCTTTGGGAGGAATCTCAGCAAAGGCATTATGAAAGTCAAGAGGAGTAGCCATGAGAACATTCCAAGTGGGGAGCGACCTAAAGTACGGTGTATGAACTTTTAAAACAGATGAGATTCCGCTTGGGCTAACATAACATGTCTTTGCATTAACTATGGTAGAATACCTGGTTATCTTTAAAAGGCCTTTTTGGTGCTAGGGAGATGATGGTTCAGTTGGTCAAGTACCTTTGGTATGTGCACGAGGACCCGAGTTTAGGTCCCTACGCACTATGTGAGACATGATCACTTGAGTCTTCATCCCCAGCAAGGGAGTGGGAGTTGGGATGGGCCAGCAGAGACAAGCAGGTCTCTGGATCTTGCTGGCCGGCTAGTCTTGTTAATGGTGAATTTTGGGTTCACCGAGGGACTTTGTCTCAAAAGAGAGAGTGGAGAATGATATTTGGAGTCAGCTGACATCAAGCCCTGGCCTCCACATGCATATGTACATCTGCATGCACTCAAGCACACACACACACACACACACACACACCTGTACACACACACACGTACACACACACATACACACACAAACACAAAGCACATACATACACACATGCACACACACACAAACATGCACACACAAACACACAGCACACACATGTACACATACATACACACACATGCAAACACATACACGCACACACATATACACACCACAATCTCTCTCTCTCTCTCTCTCTCTCTCTCTCTCTCTCTCTCTCTCTCTCAAAAGGTATTTCTGCAGTTTGGATCTAGTTCTAGGCAAGGCGGTTGTACTGCACTTGGTATATGTTAAGCTTAAACCAATCAACTTTTTTCTATTTGAAATATTACTTATTTGTTCAGTAAACAAGGTAAGTCGTTTATCCTCTTTCTTTGCATTTGGGTTCTCACGTTATGTATTTTGCCAGCTCAGCAACAGACTATATAGCCTCCAACTCCAACTATAACTCTTCTGCTGCCTAAGGAAGGATGAGAGCAAACATTCAAAATGTTGTCACGCCCAATTTCAGCTTTACTGAAACACACATTTCTTAAGGATCTACTGTAAAGCCCTGGTGTATAGGAAGTACTTACTGTGATGACTCTGCCCCCCGGATTCCCTACATAAACCAAAGGGCTCTGTCATCAGTTAAGGTATCACAATGGACAAGCGTGACTTGAACTATGAGGACAATCTTACATTTGGGAAAGGACTTGTACTAGACGTCCATTTCATTTTGCTTTGTTTTGAAACAGGGGTCTCATTGCTCTGCCTAGATTGGCCAAGACCTGGACTCAAGTGGTCCTCCTGCCTCACCCTCCCAAGTAGCTGGAGCTGTGGGTATGCATCATTATCTCTATATTAAAAGTTGATTGTTTTATTAAGTTAAAGATCGATAAGAAATTAAAAGTAAGACAGATGTAGCGGGGAGCAACTGTAATACTAGAATCCAGGATGTGGAGTCAGGAGGGTTGCCACAAGTTCCAAGGGAACCTGGCCTACATAGGAAGTTCCAGGCAAGTCTACTTGTAGTGTGAGACCAAAGAAAGAAACACAAAACAAAAGAAAAAGGAAACAAATGGACCATTCTGTTGAGAACTGACTAGCACTTCATTCTGACAGCTCTGAGAGGGAAGAAATGGGTCAACAATAGGCAGTGAGCTCCAGAAACTGATTTTCCCAAAAGATGATAAAGAATAAAGATGAGTTCTTTTGCCTAAGTTCATATGGCAAAGGTCTATTTAAAACGATCATGAATATATCAAAATTATAGAGGAAGAACTTAATATCTGTTCTTCTAAAATATTTCAAAAAACCCATGTTGTCTATAAGCACCACAATTAGTCAGGTTATTGATTTATTTATTTATTCATTTTATTTTTAATTTTATTTATTATTACTTGATTCATTGATTTAGATTAACTGTTTGGCAAGAGGGTACTAAAAGGAAGCGAGTCCCTTGACAGCCATGCGGCTGATACCAAAGTGTATCTGTTAGAATGACAATCCTTGCGGAAGCTGGAGAAAGTTGGAACAAGTGCTATGTCTGAGGATGGTAAACGGTAACCACACTTGCTTGAAGCAAACCAGAGAACCTAACATAAGAAGCAAGAGGAAGGGGGAAGAAGAGGGAATGAAAAACGGTGATGAGTTGGGTGGGTGGGGTGGTCGTGAAGCCTGGCCATTTATCACATGAAATATTGGACTGAGTTGAGGTTGAGTCACGTTGGACACTGCAGAGGCCCCATCCTCACTCCCTGAACCTTGGGGTAATCTTTAGACATTCCCATTAATTATTTAGACTCAGAAGGCTGCAAAAACATCTTGATTCATTGGCAAAGTGACAAGCATATGGTGTGTTTTGCAAAGCCTTAGCTTTCTGTTGAGAGGGGCTAACATTAATTTCTTACAAACCCTACAGGGACTTTCCACACCAGGCATTGTTAACATAGTTCAACCTCGAAGTTGGGGAGCTGGGAGTAGTTATGAAGAAGAAGTTAGGTACCAACGAGAAGCTTATTTACTGGCTAATAACAAGTAAGTTTAGGGGAAACACACACTTCTTGCAAAGAGATACGGAGTCTCCAACAGCTCAGCACTTTGATGGATCGGCAAGGGGACAGGTCTATTTAGTGGGTCCTATAGGACAGTGCTTAGAATCTGGTTTCTCCATAGTGCTTGGCACTCAACTAGCCTTGCTGCAGGCAGAAGTCCTGCTTCAGCTATGCTCTGCTTGAGGGGTGTAAACAGCGCACCCGCATGCTCCTGACGCACAGCTGTTGGCAAGCAACTGCCCGCGGAACCGTGGGAGGTGGAGAGGAATGAGGGGAGACAGGTGTGGTTGAGAGAAATGAAAGGTAGACAAAGAACCCCATGTCAGCCAGGATGTCTCCCATTGTTGGAACTCTTCCTCTCAGTGCCGTAAATCCAGCTCCCTAATTAAAGTCCTGGTTAAATTTAGAGACTCCGCGGACGGTGATTCATGCCTTGCTCTCCTAAATTTGTTGTCAGTTCTTAGACCTCCTCAGGCCTCCAAGGCATGACCGTGTTGGAATTTTGTTTATTGTGAAAGTTTACCAAAGGCAGTTTGCACAATTTAGTCTCTTGTGGCAATTGCAGTATAGATAAACAGACTTTCTCAAGACGGAGACCAAAAGATGTTGAGAACGGCAGCAAAGAGCCAGCGATGAGGATACCAAGCGTCCGGGTGGCTATGGAACTGAGTGTGAGGGTGGAGGAAGCAGAGTCAACTGGGCAGCTCCACCTGCCCTTCTGCTGCCTGGAAATTAAGGCAGGGAGCGTGAATAGGTGTGGGGCAACAGTTTAGATAAGTATTTCCGAAGGGTCCACTCTGCGATGAGATGGTCAGTTCTGGGATGTTCATAGGCCACTAGACCTCTTCTACTTGGAAATCCAAGCTCTCCTTGAAGATATTATGTAAGTGTTTTCAGCGTGCTGCTGGCAAAACCCACCTATAAATTTAGACTAGAAGCACTGGTCATATTTTAAGAGACTCCTTGTTTAAAATACCTTTACCTGATTAAAATCATTTTGGTTGTGAGTAAGCCATTTTCTTTAGGACCTCAGGGAGAATGAATAAGATCGAACATCTTTTCGCATAGGAAAGGAGTATCTGCATCGTGGCCATCAAGATCACTGCCCCTTGCCCAAATGCTAATCCCAGTTGTCTCTCTTTCCCTGCTCTTCTCCAGACACTGACACACTCGTTAGGTGTCTCCCACGTGTGAACTCACTCCATATTTTGTGCCCTTTCACACCAAGGGTCTCACCTTTGTACCAGAACATTCTAGAAAATGTTAGTAACTTCCAAGAGCAGGCTGCCACTTAATGCACACCTCTGATTTCTTCCTTTTTTTCCATAATATTTTTATTGCTTATTTGGGAATTTCACATCAGGAATCCCGAGCACACTCACTTCCCAGCCCTCCTAGGTCTGCCCTCCACCACCCGCGAGACCTCCAATTTCTAACTGTTTCTCATTCATGCCATCTATCCCGATGAACCAGTCCTTGGGCAACTGTCACAATATGGAGACGGTCTCCCTGGTACAAGCCCATTCACTTCTCATCTGTGGATGTCACCTTGCAGCTCTCTGATGCTCACCATCACAAAGGAACACCTATGAACAGGGATGGTGTCTTGTGAGGCTCAAGACTTTGACATGCAAAACTAGCAGGTGAGGGGAGCTAGCAAGGAGGATGTCAGAGACACCCCATCCCGTTGAGTTTGCATCTTCTGCTTGTCCACTGCACAATGCTCTACCCAACTGCCCACTGTGCTCAGTGGAAATCTAGTCTTTCCTTGGGGCCCTGCTCAGTTACCATGCATCAAACCCCTGAGTTGTGTTCCTACCCACGCTTCCTTCTAGAGAGGCCTTTATTACATAATCTCCAAGTGCGGTCTTAGGGGGCAAAGCAGATGCCATCTAATTTTGCCATCGTCTGACAGGGCACTTGATTCATTGTAGAATTCAGGGTCACTAATATAACAGGATGCTCCAAGAGTACCTGGTGAGACAAGAAAAAAGGGGTGAAAATATTTTTTTTTTTTGGAGCAATTAGTCAAGAATAGTCACAGAGCTGGGCGGTGGTGGAGCACACCTTTAATCCCAGCACTTGGGAGGCAGAGGCAGGCGGATCTCTGTGAGTTTGAGGCCAGCCTGGTCTACAGAGCGAGTTCCAGGACAGGCTCCAAAGCTACAGAAAAACCCTGTCTTGGAAAAAACAAACAAACAAACAAAGAGACAAGACAGTCACAGTAAACCGTGGATGGTGTATGTGCATGAATGTGAGCATGCGCACATGTGTGTGCGTATGTGACCTGGGCTAGCATGGGATGGCATGAATGGCTAGTGTGCTAGAAGAACTGAGTGTTTTAAAGTTGGAAAGAGGAGTTTTAAGACTGGACGATTAATCAGCACGGTCTACACCCCAGATCCAGACTGCCACACACGAGTCCCGGCTGGGCCGCACAGCTCACCAGCTCACCCTGCCTGCCTCTTCTTCCCTTCGCTTCCTGGATTTCTTCCACTGGAAGCATCCTTAGCAACCTGCCCCATACTCCAGGTACCCACCATCTCTCTGTCTGAGATACTTCTCTGCTACTTAGCGCCCACAATTTCTGAGTTCTCCCCCCAAAAACAGTACATTTCTGTCATTCTCCCCAGGGCTGCCTCTCATCTTATTCTCTCTTCCGGACTGATCCGGTTCTAATTCTGTTCATGCTACAAGCAGCTCATGGTTCCACTCCACACAGGGTGAGACCTACTGAGAGAAAACCAGGGACCATAGAACAGAATCTGATCCTCACCAAACTGTTACTGTGAGCATGAGGCTGGTTTTTCTGTTTTTGTTTTTTTTTTCCTGTTCCCCTGTTCTCTCCTGCTTCTCGGCAGGGTGGAAACCTTTGTCCCTCTCTTTCAAAGACCTCTCTGTCAGTCTAGGACTGTTCCAGATCTGCTCTCAGTGGTTTCAGACGAAAGCTCCTGCCCACAGATCTGGCCGTCTGCACCTTTTATTCTCTGGTCTTTCCCCGCTTAAGAAAGCCAAGGGGAAGGCAGAGATCTCAGGAAGGCTTCCGCCCCAGGGAGACTCCTGTGCAGAGGGTGCCTGATGGGCTGGATTCATGGCTGTTCTGAGCCTCCGAAATGCCAGTGTAGGCTTAGCTGCCTCCCCCAGCTGCTCTGTGGGGCGCGTGTAGAATGTCTGCAAACAGTCCCCGTGTGCTTATAAAACCTCAGGTCACTGACAACCGCGGAGCTCATTTGCTGTGGCCAATTTAGCGCTAATAAGCTGAAACTGGGCTTCGGGGCTTTGTTTCCATGGCACGCAAGCTCCCTTTAGAAACACATTTCCCAACCAGAGATTGCAACCTAATAGAGTTGCCCTTCTCCTTTGTGTAAACTGACTTGTAGCTCATTTTGGAAACATTTTCCCCCTTAGCTGAAACACAGCTCTCATTTTGGTCAGCGAGCTCCACCAGGGGGACAGCTTGCATGCCATCCTCCTGTGCAAAGATGGGGACACCCCGCTTTCCCACTAGGCAGTCTAGTGGGGGGAAGTCTGCTCCTCCAGACCGGGCCACACATGTGATAGGGACCACTGTGGCAAGCCCTGGGCCAGGATACCCAGGTGGGACTCAGAGCTCTCCCCTCTGAGGACTTCTGCAGGTCTGGCCCTGTTGAGGCTCACCCAGTGCTGTACAGATGGCAGCTACTCACCTCTGCCAGGAAGGAGCCCTCTTGGGAGCTGTCATCACTCCCAGCAAGGATAAGGCCCTCTGTGACTTGATTCTCAGTGACTTGGAACTTTGAGCTCACTTCTCGTGGCAAAGGAGCTGATCGGAAGGCTCTCACAATTTTCTCACATTTGGAATAAAATGGAAAGAATTTTGGCGGGGAGGTGGTCACAGACACAAATATCCCTGACTTTCTTCAGGCAGTTCTTGTGGGTTCTGGAGCTCGCTCCTCTGCCAATGCTCGCTTGTCAGACTGGCCCCAGATAAAAAATATCTTGTGTTTCCTCCACCTTGCTTGAGCCCCGAGGACAGAAGGGGAAGGAGAGACCCAAAATCCAACCCAATCAACACTTTAGCAGAAGTATGGCGGGTGCATGCCCTACCCCTCCCCAAGGGATGATTAAGGAATGCAGATGTTTAATTGTCCCCCATGTGCCAAAAAGCTGTTAGGAGCTTACTTGTACCTTGGAAGTTCTGCCAAAAAAATTCTCTTTAGTGCTGGGCAGAGACACTTAGAGACACCTCTGGGGCCAACTTTCTTTCATGACATTCAACTGAAATCCAGGCTGTCCTGAAGGAGAGAGTGATGGGACAGGGGTGGAGCGAGGGGAGGGGAGGGTGTCAGGGGATAAGTCAGCCAAGATCCCCGCCCTGTCTCCTCGGGTCCCCCCATGTTCATCCTCCAGAGCTTTACTGCATGACTGAGGAAATGCAGCCACAGACCCGGAGCCCAGGCCAGTCACTTGGTGCGAGGTATAGCGACAGGGGCCAGGGGCTGTGGCTGCTATTGAAGTCTATGAGATGGAGGCGAGGAGGTAGGGGCGAGGAAAGACGGGGTGGTAGGGCTGGTTGCCTGGACCACTGTTTGTCTTTACTTTCGGTTTGCCTCTTGTACAAGCCTGGAGTTGAGCAGTGGTATGGCGAGCGAGGTAAGACAGACAAACGGCAAACCAAACTAGATCACATGACTGAGGGCAATGATTGGCAGTGGGCCAACCCTGGCAGGTGCTGGGCCTTCCTGGCCTGGTCCTCAGCTCCACGCCTTCCTGCTGTCCCTCACCACTGGCAGAACCCAGTGCTTGCCAGAGCACAGTTGCCTCCTTTTCTAACAAATACTAGTGTGGGCCATGTCTGTCCCTGACCTCGAAGGCACAAGACAGGCCTGGTGGCTGGAGTCTCGCTAGCTGAGTGTTCTGTCTCTGACCCTGTAGGGAGGTGGCTCTGGATCATTGGTTCTTCACACGTGGAGGACTCGTCCTCACTCAAGGTTTAGGGAAAGTGAAGGTTCTATACCTCTAATCTCTAGATTGTCTTGGCAGTCGGTGTGATCTCATTTAAACAAAAACAAAGACACACCCCAAACAAACCCCTCCCCCAAGACAAAAAAAAAACAAGTCTGGTTGAGCAAGACATTGGGAGGACTATCCTTCACTAGTTCCTTTGGTGGATGGTAGGAATGTCAAGCAGGCAAATTATTTCCACATTTACATGTTATTTTTTTTTCTCCAAGTTTTACTCTAGCCTGTTCTATGGCCCCAGAAAAATGGTGGCGGCAATCTGACCCTCAGGAGACTCTGGCGAAGACAGGCTGTGCGGTTGATGCAGAAGGTAGCATCGAGAAAACAGTCCTGGGCTCAGGAGAGCAGAGGGTGACCGTGGGAGACCAGGGATTCTCACCACTCAGAAGCTTTTAGAGTCAAGGCGTGGCTTTCTTAAGGCCTGCGGCTGGAGACACTCCTTAGGAACCTCTATTTAGAAGAGGTGGCCTTTGGTGAAATGACACCAGGCAGACCATGAAGGATGGCCGTGTGGTGGGCAGCAACCCTGAGGCACTGGGGAGGGCTTTGCTCCTGAGAGCCACCATCCAGACATTTGCAGAGCTCCTGTTTAGTAGAAAGGTTGGGTTTTTCTGAGCGACTCTTGACAGGAAAACACAGAAAGGATCCAAAAACTGGGGGAGAAGAAAAGAATTAGAGGAAGAGATTTCTAAGCATTAGAACTGTTCACTTACCCGATTCTCATTTTAATGAATGAACACCAACTATGCAAAGGCGAGTCAAATACTCATCTATAATCCACTACTGTATGCCTTTTCTCAGGTCTAAATCTAAACTTCAATAACTGAATTTGAATCTACACCCATCTAACTGCGAATCTAGCGTCTTCACCCTTTGCTGAAGCACTGGGACAATTCCATCACTTCTCCTTGCCTCTGCCCACATGATCCGTTTGAATGTAATATTTAGATTATGATTTAAATGCCATGGTTGCCCCCTCCACTCCCCCTCCCTGTGACTTTTGCTGTTCAGTTTTTCTGAGCCACCTTATACACATTTACTCTAGAATTGTGTGGCCCTGGTGGTCAAGCTGTGAGTTTTATCCAGGGTTTTGTTTATTCTGTTGAATTCTGCCATGACCAGTACATCTCCTACCTATTCTCAGCCCTGTACAGAGTGGGATGTCCATGGGCTAGAAGTGTGGATCCGGGCCCTCAGCTGTAAAATCTGAATCACGAAGTGCGTCTGTAACACTTCTGTGTCTCATTTGAAGTGGTCTTAAGCCCACAGACAGTAGTTGCTTTATATACCACAACCACTACACAGCCTGGGCCGCCACGTCTCCTTTCCTACTTCCAGACCACCCAGAACATTCTAAATGCCCTTAGTTTTCTCCAGACTTCTCTCTGTGAGCCATCCTCCCCGGAACCGTGGGTTGCAGGCTCCGGTCTCTCCTTTCTTGCTGTGAATCTCTCTGCATTACTGCCTGGTCCTTCTTCTGCACCCAGCACCCTCCTTTCTCCAGCTGAGGGTATTGGGCTGAGATGCTCTCCGCGAAGGAGCTAAGTGCTGAGAAAGTTGGAGGAGCAGAACACCGACCAGACTGCTTCAGACTTCAAGGGCAATACAGAGAGATAGCGGCAAAGTGTTACCATCAAATACCATGCGATTGTAGCCCTCGCCTTAGACCACGAGCCTGGGACAGTCAACCCAGAGCTCAGTTTGTCCTCCACTGCCCTCTGCTGGTTGATACGGATATTTAAAAAAATTGAAGAACTGAAATTGTTTTGAGAACCATACCCTGGGACAATTCCTGATATCTGCAAGGACTTGGGAAGGCAGGGGCAAAATTTATATTGGATGGAGGATCAAAGTGATGACAGAAAACCTTAAAGGCACTGGGTGAACTAGAAGCAGGATTGTAACTAGTTCAGCCCTATCCCCAGCCCAGGCCCCATCTGGGGCTGAACTTCTCTGTTCTGTAGCAGGCACCTTCTGTACCCAGAGGCGTGGGGAGTGGTAACCGCGGAAGCACTAGCCCTATAAACATGAGGTCCTACTGCCAACTTAAATCCACACTAGACTTTTAGTACCACCCAGGAGTGGAAGCCCTACTCTCTCTAACCTGTGAATGGCTGTTCTCTGTTAAATTTAGACCTGGAGTCCAGGTTTCAGTTTGTGCCAAATGTTTGACAGACTGTCTTAGTAGTGAAGTGGGTACTGACATATGTGTTTATTGTTGAAGACCAGGGATGTGAGCATCTCATGGCTGCCCAGGGTACAGAGGCAAGTCACATCTTATACCCGCCCTTCATGAGTTTGGCAGTCAGGGAGTCACCGCCAATACTAATCCTTGCAGGTCCAAAACGGGCAGTAAGGAAGAGAACAGGAGGTGAACTCTCAGAAAAGGTAGGACCTGTGTCTCCAGGAGAGGCGAGATTTAAATAAACAAAGCAAGACAGAACATAGGGGCCATGGGGCTGTGTAAACACCCATGGCGAGGGCGCGTGCGCAGAACAAAGCAGAGGTAGGAGGTGGGTGGGGCAGGGCAAGAGACGGCTCTGCTCATCCCGAGAGTCCTGGGGCTGGTGCTGAGCAGCTGTGAGCCCAGGCACTAGCTCGTAGGGAGCGGGGGAGAGATGGCTCCTTCTCAGAATATTGGCAGATCCTCTTGTTCCCATGACGTAAAGAAAAGCGTGGAAACTTTCTGTCTGGGACGGGATCCAGGCACTCAGAGTCACTGCCGACGCTGCGACTGTTCATCTGTACGTTTGAAAGCGAGTTAAATAAATACAGTTTTAATAATCTCTCTCATCGCTGACCACTGCTGCAATTAGACCCCACGTTAAGCACTTCCCAAGCTTCTGACCTACCCAGCGCCCTGTGGGTCAGACATGACGATTATCCTTGTCCACAGAGCAGAAGTTTGTCCCGTGACACGCACGTTCACTAGCTAGTTCCGAGCCTATCTTTTAAGCGTAAAGTGTAAGGCTTGTTTCCCTTCATCCCATACTCTGTTTTCTTCAGAAAACATCCCCCATATGAAATTCATCATTCTTTTCTACTATGAATCAACGGGAGGAGCCTTCAGAATTCCTCTGAACGTTCTTAAGACACTTAGGTAAGCTAACGAGTCCCCCAAAAGATAAATGTGCTTAATCTTTTAAGGGAAAGGAACCTGACTGCCATCCTTAAAATGTCCAGACGGTGGCGCTACTCCATCAGTGTTTTTTTTTCTTTTCTTTCTTTCTTTCTTTTTGGTGGCTAAAGAAAGTTGGTGGTGGGGGGACTGAATGCTGAATAGTCTTTTATGTGGACACAGAATTTCCCAGTGTCAGATTTTTATTAAGAAATACAGGTAAGAATGGGTAGCCTACAAAGGTTTGACTCTGGTTTTCAACAGTATTTAGTTCATTGTTCAAAACTGAAGAGGCAAGAGTTACAAGGCAAAACTCTATCCGCCTTTGGGGTCAGCTAAAATCTACCTGCTTCGGGGGTGAGCTTTTTTTTTAGGCTAATGGGTCACCACCTAGCACCAAGCTGTACTGTGGGGACTTTGGAAAGGAGGTCCTCTAAAGAGAGGGAACGCTAGCCTAGGCTTTAATATAAATTAAACCTGACCTTGCACAATTAGATGAAAACTTCTTGTGACAGGGTGAACGCTCTCCCTTCAGAGATCCATCCAGACTTCACCAAGGCATTTTTCTTTTTGATTTTAACTTTATATCCCATCCCCCCACCCCCACCCCCGGCTGAAAAGCCTTTGAAGTGGCTGTTTTAGGATTCGTTGTGTTAGTGAAAGGGCCTGATTTCAGTCCCTGTTCACTTAGCATTTCCAGGCCAAGTGGCCAAGCATTTGATGTTTTCCTATCTCTCCCTTCTGAGGACCGTGACTCCACTTGGTTTCTGACCAGCACTGCAGCTGGCACCCATGACCCCGGAGAAGGGGACTCGGCTATTTATCGTCTTGGAGGTTTCATTAAAGCGTGGCTGGCCCCTGTAAGCAATGTTTCCTAAACATGCCCTCTGATTACCCAGACTGTTTTGCCTGCCCAGCTTAGCCATATATTTTAGGGGCTCTTTTCAAACAAGTGTGGTCAGGAACGCAAGCACCCAGGGGGAAAAATACAGCCCCGTGTGCAGTGTCTAGAAGCAAAGGCCGTCTTCTAATAAATACACAGTGGGATCCGACAGGCGTGGGAGGTCTGTTCATATCCGCGGGAGTTAACAGCATGGATTCCCGGGGAATTCGAAGCACAGACACTTAAAACAACACCGGTAAAGCCACACTGGCCTCGGCGCCCTCCGCACGGTGCCTTATATGCCGCAATTTTTATTAGGTGGCATGTTGTGTGTTAAAGGCAGAAAACAAAAACCACAAAATGGGCAAAACTGGCGATAATCCCTCTGTAAATATTTAATGAGAAACAAAGCTGAGATAGATAGCCATTCATCCAAGCTGATAACAAAAAGAGTCTTTGGAGGTTCTCCTCGGCGGACTCTGGGGGGCAGATCACCCCTGGATCGTCCCTTTCAGGCTGGGGCTAATGCTGACACTCAAGTTCCTCTGGACAGGCAGCTCACACGGGCGGGGCACTTGGCTCTTTACCACAATTCCCCAGTGTCGCTCAGGAAAGGGAAGTGGGTTATGTTCTGTGACGAGGGTTATCTTCATTTACCCGTGTACAGGTCAGCAGAAAAAAATGCCCTGCACGACAATGTCACAGGGCCATCATCCCCGCTGCTTCAGCAGCCAGGGTTTCTGCGGTGGATCCCGTCTGCCTCTCAGGACAAGCCTAGCTTAGCAGCTGCCAGGCATTCAGAAGTGGGTGACCTAGGAGCCTCTTACAGTGAGGGCCCCTGTCAGGAACAAAGAAATGCCTAGCTCGTATCCCTTCCCCACTACACCGAGACATCTGAGGTCACTCTGCTAGGAAGTATCTGATGTGTCCCTCTGTCACTTTCTCTACCCAGCTCCTTCTGACTACCAAGGCTCTCAAAATGTCTTTTGTTTATCTAGTGTACGGGATGGTATTTCCAGGACCTTTCCCAGATAGACTATGAACTTAGAACACTGAAGTGTGAGCAAGAAACGCAGAGGGGTTAACTCCATTTACCCACAGAGAGCCAGAGAGCCAAGGAGGCCGTAATAGGTACACACACCTCTGGTAGGTGTGAAGCGCAGTATTTTGTCGTTTAGATTTTTCTCCTTTTCAGGAAGATACTTTCCTTTCCTTCTGTGCATTTGGTGGGCATTCTCAGTAAGTGGAAGGAATTATCTTTCAAGGAGTCCATGGTGAATGGTAAGTGTGGCAGATACTTTCAATTTGACTGTACCGTGTTTCACGTATTCACGGGTAGTGAATGACAGCATTAGGTCAATGTCTTGAGCTTTCAATAGTAATTATAATATCCCAGCATAATCACTTGATATAGCTACCTAAAAATGTAACCTTGGGCAAAGTGTCTCTCTCTTTCTCTTTCTCTCTCTGTGTCTCTTTCATTCTCTCTGTCTCTGTGTCTTTCTGTGTGTCTTTCTTTCTCTCTTTGTGTCTCTCTCTAACTTTATCTCTGTCTCTCCCTCTGTCTCCCTGTCTCTTTCTCTCTCACACACACACATACACACACACACACACACACACACACACACACACACACACACATATATATACACACACACTTCCTTCAAGCAGAGTTTATCCCTGTGCTCTTAACCACTGTGGTATTTTTTTTGTTCAGAACTTTAGCTAGCTAACTGGAGGTGGTCATCACACAATAAATTCTCTTTGATATCCCTTTCCAGTCAGTCTCCTTCAAGATGTAGCCTAGTACGCTTGCCCCTGAGAAACTTAAAATGCTTTTGTTTGTCGTGTGCCGTGGCTTAAATTAACTCCTGACGTCTTTTTTCCTAAGTAGCTGTAACGGCTAATAGGAAGGAATGATGAGATGCTCCGGAGAATATACCGCTTTAAGCCGTGTTTTCAGCACCCCGATTCCCTTTTGAAATAACGTTTCTGTTAGCAATTAAATAAGGAGTTTAAGAGCGAGTGTCATAGTGTCTATAAATAAGCCTGAGAACATCATTTATAAAGAGCCATATTTTTATAGTCTCATCTCCACTAAACAAAACAATATTTTCTGGCACCTGTACCCTGGATGTTTCATGTAGTTCTTCTTGTGGAATTTCCTCCGTCCTTCTGAGATTGAAGATAATTACTGAATGTGATAGAAACTTTATAGCCATTAAAAATAGAACAGAAAAATATTACCAGACGGCAAGTTGTTCAGAATAAATAAGAAACAGGTCTCATCTCAGGCTCTGGGTCTGGGTGAACACGGCTCAGTGTTGCCGGGTTCTATCTAACAGGGCATAGCTTTCTTTCCTCTTGAGTCAGTAAAGGAGTTTGAAAGAAGGTAGGAAAACATGAAATTCTTGTTTAATTTTCTGAAAAGCATTGAGCTGAACACTAAAGTTTTGAAATGTCATAACCTTCGATCCTCTTTTCTCAACCTGTTTTCACAGTGCTACTTAGATTAGCTGAGTAGACGGCTCGCCGTCTGAACACACACTGGAGAAAACAGTACCACGCTGGCCCGTAGCTGGTTTTCACTCGTTAAAGGCTCACTGCTTCTTCCTTGCAGGTTAAGAAGACGACGTTGGACATTAAATCAACACACGTGGGTGCTTTTTCCACTCGAGTCTTTAGCGTTCAGAAATCTCTTCCCTTTCCTTCAGTGACAAAAATCTTAGATCAAAAAAAAAAAAAGCCAGGGAAATGGGAAAGCTGCAAGATCTTCTGTGATTTAACTGTGAATTAGGTCAGCTTTGATCTCTTCAAATTCATCTTTTTGTACTTCAAAAATGAGGCCTCCACTCTCAGACTGTCTGGTGGGATTATTTTACTCGATCTAACCTATCTAAACACCACGTCTATTCCCAAGCCTTTGTGTGCAACCATAACACGTCAGAGCGGGTAGATGGAGCTAAGACCTGGTCCTGTCAGACTTAAAGACAAAATTACTCCTTTTTTTTTTTCTCAGAGTCAATGGACTTCCATCTATGATGTTTCAAATCCACTCAAACCATGAGACACAGGCTTTTCACCAAAACAGCTGTGTTCTGGCCAGCAGTTTTGGGGTTTTCAGTTTATGCCAAGTTTACTGGTCCATTTACATGCTACAAGTCATGCAATCCTTTACGTCTCTCTGATCCATACTGTCACAGTAGCTCCATGGTGAGGAAGCTGGGACTCTGGCTCCTGGAGACATGGCCAGTTTTGCATAGCTGTTGGGTGAGACTCAGGACTCAGGCCCCGGGTGCCAAGTGTCCGAAGTGATTTGGACACGTCAATCATATTTCATTCCCAGTCGCAGCGATCCCCTGAACTATTATTTGATTCCCATTTCACTGACAAGAAAACAGATGTGTAGAAAGAAGATGCTTTCCACGCAGGTTCTAAAGCGTCATTGCCAACCTGGATGCTTCAATACAAAGAATTTCATCAAAAATTGTTAAAAAAAAATGCTTATCCCAATGGCTCCTGCTAGCTCTGACTGAATATTCCCCATGCTTCCCAGCTTTGAGAGGTCCCATAATAAGAATTCTCGTTAATTTTTGCTTACCCTAGACTTGTTAAATTTATTTTTTACAGAATAGTGCTTTTAAAAAATTATCAGTGGTGTGTGTGTGTGAGTGTGTGTACATGCATGAGTGTCTGTGACGCACAAATGTACACACACACACACACACACACACACACACACCAGGCACTCACTAGTGAGGTCAGGACAGCCTTGGGGTATCTGTTCTCTCCTTTTTCCTTTACATGGAGTCCAGGTTTTGAACTCTGTCTGTCAGGGCTTTGCACCGGAAGGGCTTTATTCACTGTGTCATCTTGCTGGCCATAAAAAATGCTTTAGTGCAATGGCTCTTAGGGTGCTGTAGGCAACACACATCGGGACTCCTCGAATGCTACATCATTTCAAGAGGGCAGCTGAATGCAAGGACCCCAGATAGGATTCTGTAAGCAGGATGTTGGTGACCAGGTCTAACTGATCAATCTTATAGAGTCTTCGGGAGATGTTAGAAGGGCTAACTGCCTTTCCAAAGGGAGTATCTGCCTTTGGCTACAGCGGGTAGCGTAATACTGCCGCTAGATGTACAATTTCCTGCTGGAGAGCTAGGGCTGAGTCCAAGAAGAAGGTTGGCGAGGCGTGCCCCGGTGCCCACTGCAGACATGCTCAGGGTACAGGCAACTTTGACTCTGCGTTACTTCTTTCCACAGCCGTTACGGGAAACAAGGTCCTTGTTACGGACAAGGGTGATGTAGGACCGCCAGGGCCTTCGGGAGCAACTATGTGGCCTCGGGCTCCGAATCTCTCATTCCAAGAGGGGTTGTCAGGGAACAGCCGCTCAGTTTTGGGAACAGTTTGTGAAAGTTAGCGCTAGCCAGACTATGTTCTCAAGAACTCGATTCCGCTGCTGATAAAATCCACAGATCATCCGCCGATGTTGGAGGTGCTGCCCACGGGGTTGTGAAACGGAAAATGGTTCCGGGAATTTCGCCGAATAAGGAGAGTTAGGTGCAGATCCTGGCCAAAGAGAGAGAGCGAGGAGACCTGGGGTGAAGGGTGGGATGAGGGGGGTGGGCCTTTGAATAATTACTGAGGCTTTCAAGAAAATGTTAGCATTTATCTTCCTGCAAGGTTTGCCTCACTGAAGCTGAGCTGTTTTGCTCTGTTCAATGAGATATTGATGGAGCGCTGAACTCTGCGATAAATGGCTTAACTTTTTAATGTGCACTGTGTCCCAGAGGCAGAGCCTATGTGGGCTGTTGAGAGGAGCAGGATCAACGAGCCGCTGCTCAGAATTCCAGGAGGTTAATCGGCAAATCAGCCTGGAAACGGGGAAGGGGGGGGGGACCAGCTGCACGTCTTCTCTCCTCTGGCTTTTCTCACAATCCAAGGCATCTGGGCACCATCTTCATGCACAAATAACCCGTTTCTCAACTTCTCTGGGGTTTTGGTTGACGGCGCCATTTGTTTTTTATTATTATTAATGGCATCCTCTTTTCTGACAGGCTCCAGACAGCCTTGCCGGTTCAGGTCACCAAGGTGGACTGGGAAACAGGGACCTTGAACAGGCCCTTGGCCTGACACGGTGGTGTAGCAAGGCTGCAAGATCATGGCAACTTTTTGTCTTCCTGCCTCCAGTTGTGCATAGACAGGGGCTACAGCGGATATGGAGAGTTCTGGAGAGTCATGCTGGGATAGGGAAGGAAGCTGAAGTGTAGAACTCATGCCTTCTCAAACGTAGGCGCAGGTCAGACGCAGGGATACAGGGTCGGTCCACACCCAGAGACACAGATGCTGCAGGTCAGACTCAGGGATACAGAGTCAGTCCACACCCAGAAACACGGATGCTGCAGGTCAAACTCAGGGATACAGGGTCTGTCCACACCCAGAGACACAGATGCTGCAGGTCAGACTCAGGGATACAGGGTCTGTCCACACCCAGAGACACAGATGCTGCAGGCCAGACTCAGGGATACAGGGTCGGTCCATACCCAGAGACACGGATGCTGCAGCTCAGACTCAGGGACACAGGGTCTGTCCATACCCAGAGACATGGATGTTACCAGTCAGATTCAGGGATGCAGACTCTCTTCACACCCACAGACACGGATGTCCAGTTTGGACTGCAGCCTGGGCATGGGATTTTTAATAAGCTGTCCTGAGGATTCAGCATGCAACAGGGATTGAGACCCTTTGGCTCAACCCAAAGTATATCCTGAGGGCTTGTTGGATGGGAGTTGATGCCTCCATTTTAAATACCACCAACTGCTCCCTGACTCTCCTCCAATACCACCTCGTGCTCCCCACTCTCCTCTACATCGTGAATACCACCACCTGCTCCCCGAATCTCCTCTACAAACTCCAAAATCAAAACTCTCCTCTTATTCCAAGAACAGAAGTGAGGAGGTTGGATGGTTCTTGGGGACATTCAAGTTTAATGTGTGTGTGTGTGTGTGTGTGTGTGTGTGTGCGTGTGTGTGTGTGTGTGTGCATGTGTGCTGTTTGTTTTGTTTTCCTGAAATCTAAGAGGAGATTTTTTTTTTATTTTGTTTTAGAGCCATGAATGCCACCACACAATGCGCATGAGGACGGGAAAGAAAGGACTTCCCACTTCTACTGAAACTGTCGTAGAGGAGCGTGGGGGACCCAGTGCTACAGGGGATTCTCCTTGGGGAATACTATTCTGATCTAAGAGACAAATTGTACACAGGTGTGTGTCCAGCCTATCCCACGTGACACTCCCGGCAGGTCACTTTTCCCAGCCACCACACAGCACAGTGACTTTCAGTGATGAACCTGTGTCCCTAACCAATGGCTACTTTTTGTTCGTTGATTTTTTTTTCCCCTTTAGTTTGAAACTAAAGATTTTCTTCAAAAGGACGACTCTCAATCTAAAAATAGCATACAAACTCCATAAAGTATTTCATGAAGGAACTAAAATGTACACTTAGCAAACACAAATCTCATACCTCACAATTCATGCTGTTTTGTGCCTGGGAGCTGTAAGCAAAGGCTTCCAAGCTGTCACGGATAGTAACGGATTTGAATGAACTCAAGTTCTGTGTTTTATCTTTGTAATCCCTGTGATTGCTGTTTATTCCAGTTCCGTTATTTAGGAGTATGTCATACCGTGGAGCCGAAGCCAGAGCTCAAAGGTCCTTCCATGGCCCCAAACCCTCACAAGCATTCTAGAAACACATGTGTGTAGCATGTTGCTGCATTTGTATGCATAAGCATGAGTTTTAGAAATATATTTCCATGCGAAACATGTTTATTTTAAATAACAGAAATGTGCTAATTTGAAGCACATGTACTTACTAATTTGTTTATTTGTTAAGATGCATTCCTTCAAACAGAGACCCAGTGATTTGAGGGCCAGGAGCATCTCTTCGAAGTATGGAGGGCGCGTGGTGCTAACAGAAAGCAGACTGACGTTCGTCAGTTTTATTATTGTTTGACATTCTCTGTGGACAACACTCCCCGCTTGCTCCTTACCCCTGGAGCAGACCACTCAATCTTCATACGACCGTCTCATATCGTCAAGACCCCAACACCTAACAACGGAAGTTGGAACTAACACCCAGGTTTCCTGACTCCCAGATCAGTACCATTCTGTGGATAACATACCATGAATAATGCATTTTTCACCAGAGGGCCCAGGAACATGAGGACAGGCTTCTAAAGTGGCCCATCACAAATAACCACAGAGCGGAGCTGAAGGAAGCAGTTGAAGGAAGGACGCCACCCAAGCATGAGCCCATTTGATGCTGTGTGTTCTGAGCTTCAGTCCACTTCCGTCCAAAGGGCTGGGTGGCATGTGTGAAAATAGAGGTGACTTTACTTCTAATAAGGAGAAAATTGTTATTTTGCTTTATTAACAAGTAGCTTGTATCATATTGAGAAATTTATCGCCGGCATTCAGCTTGAATACTGTGTTCATTACGTTTTCTAATCTGTGTGATTACTACCTGTGTAATTTGTTGTCTGCATCTGCTATTGGAATTCTTTCAGCCTATTATATTTCTCATCTTTTTTTTTTTTATTTTTTGTAATAGAGGATAAGATTGGGACACAGAAAATTGCAGCAGATCGCCGAAGGCAAACTGCAACCATCCGGTAACTGGATGGAGCAGAGAAGATGCCCGTTATGTGGGGAATGTGAGGAGGATGGGTTTCCGGTCTGGGCGCTGCTGTGACAACCTAGGTGGAAATGGAGTTGCCCCCCTTTCCTACGTGGGGACTGGATATCCCTGAATTATCTGCAAGAATTAGGCTTGCCATTGTCCACTCAGGGAAGTTATTCAGATAGAATTTGTGAAGGGATAATGGGACAGTGTGCTGTCAGTAAACTTGCCTGAGGCTCCCCGGGGTGAGGAGCAGGGGGTGGGGGACTGGGACAAAAGCCAGCAAACTGGGAGAAACCTGACATTAGAAAACTAAACAGTAAGTTCATACATTTAAATCACAGTTCATACATGTAAATCACAGAATGACAGTACCAAATATGGTGCGAACTCTCTTTCCCTCTTTTCTCTCCATTCTAACTACAGACACCATTTCATCTGACAGATTAAAGCCAGAGGGCACGTGGGGTGAGAAGAGCAGGCACAGTGAAGTGAGATCTGCTGTGGTGCAAACTGTCTGCTGGGGTGTGAACTGTCTGCTGCGGTGTGAACCGCCTGCTGTGGTGTGAACTGTCTGCTGCGGTGCAAACTGTCTACTGAGGTGTGAACTGTCTGCTGTGGTGTGAACTGTCTGCTGCGGTGCAAACTGTCTACTGAGGTGTGAACCGCTTGCTGTGGTGTGAACCAGCTCATCAGCTTTCTCATTGCTATAGCAGACTAGGTGACTCTTCACATAGCAAAGACCCTAGATAGTTCTCAGTATCTGGTTCAAATTGGCTTTTGTGTCTAGAGGCCAGTGGGACATGACTTTCAGAGCAACTTCATGACTTTCCAGACCCCATCTACGTTAGATAGAAATCTGAAAAAGCGTCAACGCTCTCATCTAACCCCCAAGGTACTGTAAGTACTGGGAAGTTCTGGTGGCCACTCTGGAGAGCACAAGGTCTGGGCTCAGCCACACCCAGAGTAACAGTGCTTTGTCTTTTTCTGTCAGTGTGACTCTGGGAAATGTTCATATATTCTTTTATGTTTGAAATTTTCCCCTTGTGATGAATAGAAAGAATGGTGGAAGATACCATTTAAGGTTCTTATAGGACTAAGGGAATGTGTGGGAACTGTTTGATGTGAGACTCCTTCCTTCTTTCCGTCCTTTCTCTCTCTTTCATTCTTCTTTCTTTCTTTCTTCCTTCCTTTCTTTCTTTCTTTGTGTTTTAAGATAGGGTCTTCCCATGTGGCTCTAGAACTGGCCTGGAACTCTCTATGTAACACAGGCTGGCCTAGAAACCTCTATAAAGTACAAGCTGGCCTGGAACTTTCTATGTAGCACAGGCTAGCCTGGAACTCTCTATGTAGCACAGGCTGGCCTAGAACCCTCTATGCAGCACAGGTTGATGGTGAAGTTACAATCTTCCCAGCACAGCTCCGCGAGCTCTGGGGTTACAGGTGTGGGTGCCATTATGCCGGACCTTTTAAAAATTCTTTTGATGACTAGTACTTGCCTTGAAAGTGGCCAAAGAGCACTTTCTGTCGTCTGAACAGCTGGGCTGTTGAAGTCTCTGCAGCCCCTGGCATGAACGGAAATCCTCAGTCTCACTAGCCCTATGTATTCCGCTCTGGCCCCCTCTCCTGGCCGTCTTCTTTTCACACAGTCAGGGATAGTGAATATTGGGCTAAACAAAGATCATGAACTTCCCCTACGCCAGAGCCAGAGACTCTCCCTTCATGATACCATGACAAATACAAATCCCTTTGAAACTAAGTCGGGCAGCATTGAGGGCCAACCAGGTCTGTCCCTGCTTGAGACCATCAGACACGAGTGAAGCCTGACAGAGGAGCCACGGGTCAGGAGGAACTCTCCTCGTAGCCAGGCTACCAGCCTTCTGCCAAGGTCCCTGACTGTCATCTGCTCTGATCCGTCGCAGGGAGAAGCTGGGTGGAGACACGTGCTAGGAGCAGACTTCCTGTCATGGACACTGCCTCCCTCACCCACGGCCCTCTCTGTCAGCGCGCACACACCAGCTGGAACAAGAGGCCAGACTGAAGACTTAAGAGAAGACTTCCAGAGGGGACCCCATAACTTAGAGGCAGTGTGGCTCTGAGCGGGCTCTTTCCACCCGGCGTGTCTCAGCTCCATGCCCGCAAGGCAGGCACAATGGTGTCACATACATGTTCTGTGGTGTCGTTAGAGGTGTAAGTGAATGATGTAAACGGGCTGGAGGTGCATGTCACCGGGCAAGCACGTTCTTAGCATGAGCTAGGCTCACCCGCTCCGGGCCCATAAAATAAATAAATAAATAAAAATTTAAAAATGCATTTGTTAAAAGCCGATGAACTCATCTTCCAAATACCCGTGTCAGCATTACCTAAATCATCAGCAAGAAGGATTTGTCCCTGCCAAGCTCACACGGTTCCTGCAGGCTCACCCGTCTCCTCCTAGTGTTCCGTCAGTGTGATCACGCACAGCTGCGAAGCCAGGTCAGACACACTCCACTTCCTGTCCACAGAGTCTCAGCTCGCTGGTCCCCACCCCCTCCCATGGAAGAAGGCTCAGGCGCTCGAGTCCATTGGGCTGCCACATGTGATCATGTTTGCTTACTTGGTCATGACTGGAAACCCTGCTAATAGCAGTGAGGGTTTCTAAGGCATGCATCCTGTACCAAAAGGGCTGTCAGACTTGATGTAAAACTCACCTAACCTCACACCAATGAGTGGATCTGCTGGAAGCCTGGTTTTACAGATGGGGACGTTGAGGCGCAGGGAGGCTGAACTGTCGTAAGTAATACAGCTGACAGTGGGCGATGCCAAATTCGATCACCGGGATCCAGTTTCAATTCTGAGCTTTGAAGTCATCACAGGTCAACCCCCAACCCTCCCCACCCGGGAGCAGCAGCATCCTGGGGACAGAATATCTTAACCAAACATGCTAATCTTTCACAGATGCAGTCTCCAGGCTTGGGGCAGGTTAGGCAGAACCATCATCTTGTACTTTGAGAAGTGTTTTTCTATAGGGAGGAGCTGCATTTCTCAGATAGTAACCTGGGCCTGCCTCTTTCTCCGTGGCATGAGATGAAGGCAAAGTCTCCAGACGTGAATCTTTGTGCACCATCTCACCAAGGCCCTTCTCTAGACCAGGTCCCTTTGCTGTGCTCAGGACGCCACTGTCATAACTGCTCCTCTTTCTCTGCGTCTTGCCAGTCTTGTTTCAGCTCCCCTACTTCTACCTAAGCTATTAAAACACGCAGTTAGCCACACATTCTCTTCCTTACATTCCCCATGGCCTGTAAATGTTTCTCTAGATGGGTTTCTGGTGTGTGATGTACTTTCCCCCAGGGAGAAACAACACACGGCTGGTTACCCCAGAGAGGGAGTTCACAACAGACCCAAGTACAGATACCCCCGAACTCAGACTTGGCGAACCAATGAGTTTTGTAGGGTTATGTCAAGGAATATAGGGGAGGGGTTACTCACAGGAGCAGAAATGACTCAAAGACAGCTGCATTGCCAAAGCCCACCCCAGCATGGGTGTCAGCGCACAAACACTAGGAACCTGGAGCGTACTGCATAGCCTACAGACAGCGCAACAGGCTAGAGAGTGTCCTTTCCGGGAGCCCTACAGGGCTCTGCTTCTTTTAGCAGATGGGCTGGTCTGAGAGTGATGTGCAAGTCTCTACTGCCATACGCCCTTGGAGAAGGGCGGGGCTTAGTGAACCTGGTCAATTTTAGGGACTTCCTGAAGCTATTTTCAGTTGTTTATTTCTTGTCTTAAGGAGTTTCCCCTGTAGTATTTTGCAACCCCTTAGAACATCCTGTTTTTCACTCCCTGTAAACATCCTGTTTAAGACGGTCCACTCCAAGAAGGAAGGTTTTAATCTGTGAAGACAGTGCTACCCAGGTTTCCCAGGGAATATCATGGCTCTGAAATGCCAGCAGTGATGAGGGCTTAAAAGCCAGAATGGTTTCTTTGACAAAATTTAATGATGCATACTGAGCTAAAACACAAAGCATTTTTACATAATAATAACTATTATTATATCACCCTTTACCTTTAAGGAGAGCCTGATCGAGACTGGGAGTCACGGCAGGTCACATCCCAATGGTATTCCAGAAGTCTAATCTAAGCATGGATGTCCAGCCATCAACTGTATTATTTATCATCTATCTGATAATCCATATCTTGTCTTAAAACTTCATTCCATCCTGTGATGTTGTCTAGTGAGCACTCAGCGTGAAGCTGTCTAACAGAACTTTGGATGAAGATGAGAGAGTTTTGTTCTTGCACTGTACTGTATAGCAGCCAGGAGCCACATGTTGTTACTGAACACTTGATCTGGTTTATGCAACTAAGGAACTCAAGTTTTAATTCTATTTGTTAATGAAGTTGGATTTAAATCCCATATCAGGTTGGTGGTCACACATTGTGAATCACAGCTATATGTTAATTCTAACCATGTGAATCAACCTTTGCCATTTCTTGCCTTAACAACTCATTACTGTCTAGTACACTTTCTTTTTGATTTTTGAGACAGGGTTTCTCTGTCTATGGCCTTGGAGCTTGTCCTGGAACTCACTCTATAGACCAGACTAGCATCTAACTCACACAGAGATCTACCTGTCTCTGTCTCCCGAGTGCTGGGATTAAAGTTGTGAGCTGCCACCACCCTGCCAATATTTGTTTGTTTGTTTTTTGAGACAGGGTTTCTCTGTGTAGCCTTGGAGCCTGTCCTGGAACTCACTTTGTAGACCAGGCTGGCCTTGAACTCACAGAAATCTGCGTATCTCACCCTCCCTAGTGCTGGGATTTAAGACATGCACCACCACAGCCAGGTCTAGTACACTATTCAGAAACCACATTTATCTCATGTTATCTTCTGCTTAGCGCTACTGAAGCCGTGCTTTTCTCAATGGGCTTTTCTCCCTCTGCGATCACTATTCCTTTCTCCCCTGCCTTTTCTTTTTGAGCCTTTGCTCAAGTGTCTAGCTGTTTGTCATTATAATCCACAAGCGAATCCCTAACTCTAAGCAAGAACGACTGAGTCCCATTTACAGTATAGTCATCTGGATAAGGAGAAGCATTTCTCGAGTGGCAAGCATCCTTCTTAGCACAACAGCAATGAACGAATGGAGTTGTGATATAATGGTTCCTGTCCTCTGCCAGTTCTCACTCATGCATTAAAGCAGAAGTCCAGTAGCAGGTAACATGCATTGGTCATCACTTGGTGTGTAACAAACACTTCCAAACTTGGCAGGCTGTCATACTAAGTTTTAATAATCTCATCATGGCTCAGAATATCCAGGGATCAGAAAGACTTGAAGCAGCTAAACTGGCGATTCCGGAACCCAGGCTTCCTGAGACTGCAAAACTATCAAGGAGCGCTGCGATCACTTGGGGGCTTGACGAGGGCGGGATCTCCTTTCACATCCGGTCTCGTGGTTGCGGAGAGACTTTGGCTTGTTCCTAGCTGCCTACTAGAAATTCTTTCCTCTGTTAAGACAGCTTTCAATAGCCTGTCCAACCTACCTCACAACTGCAGGCTGGCTTCCCTTAACGCAGTAACTCAAGGAAGAAAGAGCCCGAGATGAAGGCCAGGGCTTCACACTTCTGACAAGCTAGCCTCTTCGCCGTATTTCACACAGGTCACCCTGGTATAGTGTGAAAGGAGTTGTACAGGGTGTGAAAGCCAAAAAGTGTAGCTTCTGGGGTCTTGATGTCACTTCACAAGACATCTGACTGTGTCTGTGGGCCCTCGTCATAATGTCAGAATCCACGGGTAACAAGACTTTCTAGTGTGTCTCCAGGTATTTGGTCCTCAGCAACCAGCTCTGTCCCAGCACCTTCTTGAGTGTGGAACACAGACAGGAAAAACTTAGGCATTAATGGAACCAGGTCCCATATTGTCTTCAAGCGCCACCATTGTCACCACATAACGGTCTCCGGGCAACACAACGCTGCCATGGCTGTTTCCACTCACCAGAGCCTCCATTCCACCTTCCTCATCCATAAAAGGTTACAACTTCCTTTGTGACCCCACAAGGATGGTGAATGTCCAAGGAGAAGTCTAGAAGCTCATAACCTGGGCAACACATGCAGAGAGGCAAGGTGGGAGCCACGGCGGATTCTGAAGGCTGCCTCTCTGTCCCTCGTCACACCTGCTTTCCACCATCACGCTGCTCTCGCCAGGGCCACACACTGCTTCTACTTCAACAAATCGGACCAGCTGTTTTCTTTTGGTGTCTTTTTATTGCATCCAGAATTCCAAGAGCTGCAGGGGGAAGGCTGCCGAAAACAACACAGGCCCGGAGCTGCACATCAAAGCGGCCTTCATTATTCTTCACACGCCTTTTGCAGGAACCTCCTCTGTTCTCTCCCGGGAACCAAATTCTCCTGGAGATTTTCCTCAGTGATATCACTATTTACAGAGCCCTGGCCCTGGACATCATGTTTATATCTGATTTGTACATGTCCACATGGCCCATAAAGTTTACAAGGGGGTGAGAGAGCTTTTCCTTGTCCATAAATCTTGCCTTGCGGCCTCCCTCTAGGAGTGGGAAAGGAGGCAAGAATGAGAACAGGGGTGCATGCGGAGATGGAGGGGAGGGCAGTGGCCAGCAGCATGACACCCCCTTCTCCAGCTTCTCCTTCAGTTCCCTCCCTTGGGATCCATCAGGCAGCAGAAGGTATGTGTGGTGGCCTGAAAGCTACATGCGTAGGCAAAGAAAATGTTCAAGACCCTTTCCATTACTCTTGGTTAAATGAAGATATTAATAGGGTCCATCTGTGAGCTTCCTGTGGTGGTGATGGTGGTGATGAAGCACTAAGCATATAATATAGGGCATAACAGTTAGCAAAACAAACATGCAAAAAAAACCCCAAGAAATAAGTTTCAGTAAAGTAACCAGAATTTCTGAAGGCTATCTATCTATCCATTGCTTGCCTCACCACAGCTGACCTTTGAGCTATTCTCATTCAGAAAACTTGTCACCTAGACTAGTCACGCACAATCATGAGTTGAAAACAGCTCTTTTCAGGCATAAGTTTTGCATGTTCAAAGCTGAGACCTATTCCAAAGTTAGTATATACACTGCTGCGTACCGCTCCATGATGGCTTTGTAAACATTTCTGAATTTTTGGAGGAAATATTTTGCAAAGCAAAAGTTTCATACATACATTTCCCTGCCCCCCCCCCCCCCCTCCAACCCACTGAGCACAGGAAATGTCTGCTGGCCTGTGGGAGGTGCTTGGGAAGAATAATAGATCGATAACAATTGCCATTGCTCACACAGATTCCCTTGGCAGCTTAACCAATTGGGTTTGGGAAAGTCATTAAAGCCTGTGTCCACCCAGGCAAGGCCAAGGAAAAAAGATTGTGAAATTGTGTTTTGAATTGCCTCTTACTATCCAAAAAGGAAACCTGAATTATTTACAGTTATGTTAAGGAGAATCTCATCGTGGAAATCCAACCCCTAACTAAGTACCTTTTCTCCAGACTGCCATGGAGTAGGGATAGTCTCAGGATATGGCCAGAGTGACCTTTTCAAAAGACAGATCTGAGTAGCCAGCCCCATTCATAACCCTTCAGCCACCACTCGGTGCTCTTAGAAAAAGCAATAAGTGGTGTGTGGCCTGGGGCCCTAGCCCGACCTGGCCTTGCCTATCCTTCCAGCTGCAAGCCTCTCCCATCCCAGTTTCCTCTCGCTTCCAAGTGGCACATGCCGTTCCCTCTGTCTGCGAGCCTTCTCCTTCCTCCCTTGGACGAGGTGACTCCTACTCACCCCTCAGATCTCATCCAAACCCCACTTATTCCAGAAAGCTCCAGACACTCCCCCAGCCCACCTCAACGATCTGAGGTTTTCCACTTGCATGCTGGACTTGGTGGGGTTGGCCTGACCACGGTGAAGTGTTTGTTTATGCAATTGTTACATCTCCTGGCAGAAAGGTATGTGTTTTGTTTTGTTTCTGAGAATAGGGCTTTTGTTTTCTTTCTCTACCTTGACCCGTGCCCAGCGTCAACCTCCAACGCAAGAATTCTTTGTTGCACAAGCATTTGAGACCCAAGTCACTGGAGTCCTCCATCTCATGAGGCCTTCGTCAACAGAATGTGGTCTGTACTAGAACGTCAACTCGTGCACCCAGAAGATTCTCAGACTGCCTAGAGGAGCTGCATCTTGGCATTTTAACGGCTGGAAGTATATTGAGTTTTATTAGCCCAACCCCTTCATTTTATAGATGAGGAAGCTAACGTGTAATCAGAAGTTAGAGCCACTCAACTGCTTAACTACCTAGTTAAGATTAAGATGCGGTCTTCAAATTCCCCCGCGCTGCGCATTTCCCGTTAAGGTAGTAGATGACAAAAATAACGTAACTGGGATTGGGAAACGCCCTGGCTGCCATCACTCCTGACCATCATTTTGTGGGTGCGAGTCCCTCCCGAGAGGAGAAGACACCAGCCTTCATCATGTTATCACTCTCGCCAATCCTGACAGCTCTCAGAGAACTTGCTTTGAACTCTGCGTTGCCATGGCAACAGCGGCTCCTCATGAACATCAACATCACTGCCCACGATCGCCTGTGCTGAAGTGGATGGTTGCCAAGCAAATCATAGGGAAAAAAAAAAATTTTTTTTTTAAGTCAAGAAGGCCGAAAGCCTCAGATCAAGTTCAAATTATTTGGAGGATGTGCGTGTCAGGGACACTTAGCATCAGTTTCGATGGGGAGGCAGATAAAAGCATGATTTAAGACGTGGACAGGGGAGAACTGGGCCGCCCGCCTCTGAGCTCCAAGAGATCTTCCAGAACCCCTTTGATGTGATGGAGACGTGGAAGTTGCATAATTTTTGCCCCATCCAGACACAAAGGCTGCTCCAAGCAGCTTAAGCCCCCACCAAACATACCGAATGCTTTTTAAGTCGTCTTTCCTCCTCAGCTCTCCCCCCTCCCCTTCTTTGTTCCCAACAAGCCAGGACCCAATGTGCAGGTTTTGTCTCAAGGAGAGGAGGGCATTAGTGTCACAGGAGTGAATTTACAAGGCTTGGGTGTAATAGGAGCTCTGAGGTCTTGCATCTATTAAGAGGGGTGGACGAGGCTGTGGTTATAGAGACTAGTCCTGGGGCAGCCTCCGGCAAGCTCTGATGACTTGGGACTGGAGCGATCCCATCTCAGAGAGAGAAACACATGCCGTACAAATTGGTTACATCCCATTTAGCCCCTATTAATTTACATCCGACCCCCAGGGCTAAACAGGCCGGATTTTCCACCCTTTTGTCGCACCACCCCCCCCACCAGTGATTTCCTCTTTTCCTTTCTCTCTCTTCGAATAGTGTCAGCCTGGCTGTTTCCACTTCACTCAGATTTCATGCCTCTGCTTAACGCTGCGCTTGGCAACCCCCAGATCCTTTGCATTGTTAAATCCACGCCGCACATACCCCTCACAGCCTGCTTCCCATCAGCTTAGCCTAAATCAGGTTGCCAGATCAGTCCTGTGTGTTAGCAGAGTAATAACTATCTTTAGCAGGACAAAATGGTGCGGGAGAGTGTTGCCTTTTCTGCTTCAAAGACTCCAGAGATTCCTTTAACCACAAAAATGAGGATAGCAGGGGATTGAAGAGTCAAGAGTCCCGAGATGGCGATCTCCCGGCTGGAAATGTTCATGAATTACCTGTAATTTACCTCAAAATGGACCATATGTTGGACGGCTTGATGCTCTTTTCCTTCTTTTGCCCCTAAACAGGCTTATTCTGAGCACTGTTTTCTCTTAACGTGGGACTAATGTGGAGAATAGTTGGAAGGGAAAAGCCCCAGGAGGCTTCACAAATTAAAGCAGACGTGTTTCCACCCTGGTGCTTCCTATGAGGAAAGAAAGGAGCTGTGCTTGCTTCCTTAACACACCTTCAGCCCCAGAGGAGCAGGGCGAGAAGGTGGCAGATGCGTTGGGAAGGGAGGGGGATGAACCATTCACTGACAATCCCGCCATCCCCTTCACACGTTTTGCACACTAGGGCAGGAATCATGATGCCTCCTAGTCTTGACTTACATAGTCAGAAGCCTCAAGGATGGCTCTGCCAAGGCAGAGGAAGGAAGGGCCACTATGCGAGCCCACAGGACAGCCTTTTGCTGTGTACCATCCCAGCACATTTGCCAATGTTCTTATTTCCCCCTCCCCCTTCCTTATTCACAGGGATACCTGAGGGTTACTGAAATGAAGTCCCGTGATACTCCTGGACTTTCAACTTCTTTATCTCTTGGAATCTGAACAGATAGATAGATAGATAGATAGATAGGGAGAAATTTAAACAATGGCCAACCTTCTCTTCCACCCAGAGCTACGGGGCCTTGTCACTAGCCACGACACATCTGTGCTTTTTGAAGGGAAATGTCATAATATTGCTAATCAATAGGAGTGACAGGCCCATTTGTCAAGAACAAGCCAGCGCTGCAGCTGTTGTTGTCCCCTGCCTCCGTCTCTTGGGTTTTGCAAAGGGAAGCCTGGGAACAGGCTGATCAGTGTCTAGACAGCTCCGTTCTGTGCTGGGGGGTGGGGAGGGAGAGGGAGCTACTGGGCACAGGCAGCCACACATCTTGCTGGCGCTCTGCACAGATGGGCCCAGACAGGACAGCAAGGGCCAGAGAGGACACAGCAGCATGCATCAGCAACCAGACCCCCACCTCCCGAGAGGGAAAGAACTCAAGTCTCAGGAAGTCTATTGCCCTTTAATCTAGGGAGGGTGCTGGCTTATGTGTGTCTTTGGAACTGCAGATGTCCCTTGCTGCTCTGGTGGTCGCAGGATCAACGGGTCATCTCAGAGAAGGAGCAGAGCGAGGGCTGGGCTTCAGTCTCAAACGTAATGACCATTTTCATCTCGCTCAGGAGGACAGTATAACTACAGGGTGGAAAATGGCGGGGTAGCAACATGAACCCTGTGCCCTGCCTCTCGCCAGCTCTCCTGAGCTGTAGCAACGATGGCCCAAGAGGGCTCCAGGCTGCAATCAAACCATTCATGCGTGGGGCTTGGGTGTGTGCTGTGGTGACCCTACTGAAGTGCCCTCTCCCACCCCACCAAAAGAATTTCTAAGTGGGGAAATTAATCTTAATCAACTCGTATCTTCAGCTTTAGTGAGCCCGGAGTACTATTAGAGATTTTCGTATTATACAGGGGCAGCATCTCCAAGGCTAGTGATTTCATGTTTTTGGCAAAAGCTAGCAAAAGATCTTATTACAAGGGAGACCTTTAAGAAATCTTGAGATCTTGTGTGTGTGTGTGTGTGTGTGTGTGTGTGTCCAGACCAGTCCATGCCCTGTTCTGCATTATTCCGTTTTCTGTCCACAGTGGGTTTTGGGCTGTCCTTTCTCTTGAGAGACTGACTCCATTGTGAGTCTAAATGCAAAAAAGGAACGGAGTCTGAACCTTGGTGCACCCATGAGCAGTGCCATCTAGCACAACGCACAGGGTGCAGACTGGCAGGAACATTCCTAAAAGTACAAAGAACGCCAACCTATCAAGTCGTTGGAGCAAGTTGGGACTGTGGGAACACATGGGCACATTAAAACCAGATCAGAAAAACCAGGCCCAAGAAGTAAGCAAACACTGCAGACCAGGAAAGACTGAAAACTCTCATCTGAAGTCCTTAAAGAGGAACCTATCATTATAATGACAGTGGACCCATAGAACTGTCATGTGACCATCCAGTAAATGTATCAAGGGACCAACAGGCAGAGAACTCCCATCAGTCCCAGGGCTTCATCTGGGTATGGTCCTTGTTTGGGATGGATGTGGGCCAATTGAACTGCTATCCATCCATCTACTTGCTTGTCTAGATCCGGTTTCACCTTTTGCTTCCATTATTCCTCACTATGATTCTTCAGCTCAGCAGGAAGCTCAGGCTCCACTCTATAGCAACAGCTTTTCCAGCAGAGCTCCAGAAGATCAGTTATCAGACGCCCTCCACAGCTTTCCCACAGAGACTCCTTACCTCTCCATTGTCTTCCTTTTGTTTTCTTTTATGTGTGGGTGGGTGTTTTGCCTGCATATGTCATGCGCGTACCCGATGTCCATGAAGCCCAAAGGGGCATCAGATTCGTTAGAACTGAAGTTACAGTTATGAGCCATCTTGTGGGTCCTGGGAACTGAATTCTCTGGAAGAGCAGCACATAATCTTAACTGCCAACTCATCTCATCTCCTCTGTTACTGTCCTGCTTCTGCCTCTCAATTAGGCCTCATTCAATAGTCCAGAATTCTTCCGAGACCTCTTTAACTCTTTGTAACCATTCTGTGTCACACACACACACACACACACACAAACACACACACACACACACACACACACACACACACACACACACACACACACACACACACAAACAAACTTGTGTTTATCTCAGTTGGCCCTCAAGGAAATCAGAACTATTTGGCAAACTGCTATTGAAGAAACCACTATTCTTACATATGTCTTGATATTTACTAAATTCTGAGATTGTGGAAAGACGCTAATGTGTTTATCTTTCTGCCATAGAGAGCTCACAACATCTTGTCAGTTTACACTTCTCCTATTTACTTCTTCTTGTCCTTACGAAGAGGTGATATTGTAGAAAGTGGGTTCTTTCCTCAAGGCTCCCACAGAGCCTGGCGTTAGAAAACCAGTGGCATCCAGTCTAAAGAAGGATGTAATTATTCATTCCATCATAAGGTATGCATGCTTCAGATATCACCAGGCAGGAATACACCGCGAAACAACACCCAGCCCCAAGCTATGGTGTGAGTACTGAAGTCTAAGAACTATCTGGAAAGGATGGCTTGGTTGACGGAAGATAATAGGTTTCAATCGTATAATGTACTATCCTTGACAGTAGACTATGCTAACAACCCTTGGGCGCTGCATGGGGGAGTTTGCAGCTCCCTGAAGGCACGAAAACAAGGCTGTAAGACTAATATTGAAAAACACAATAAAGTGCTGGGCCAACAGATGAAGTTACCTCCACTGCAGTTTTCATCACCCTGTGAAATCCCAGTTGCTGGAAATACTGTTGGTGAATCTGTAGGTGTCAGTATCTTCTTGAGTATCCACAGCCAAAGCCTTGTGGTTTAGGGTGATTGGATTTTTTTTTTTAATCTGTAAAGTCATTCAAAAGAAGTCTGGGAACTGACTTGTTGTTAAAAATACATTACTTGGTTTGGATCAGCAATGGCAGATAGTGGCTCAGGGGATAGTGTGAGGTGACACTGGATGCATAGCCTGGGCTCTTAGTGAGCATCTCAGAACAAGCAGTGCTTTTCCTGGGTGTAGGGGAAGCTCTTGATGTGTTCGATACATTCTGATGTTTGTTTAAACAGATCTAAATTCTTCCTGATACTGATGTCATGAAAGGCAGAGCCGCTCCAGCATCGGCTCAAGGGTAACTCCTCAAGCTGCCTCTGACAGGTGTGATCTCAGAGCGGTCACCAGCCTTCTGAGCAGCTGAATGCCCTCATCTGTACAATGGGATGCAGTGTGGTTCCAGATTGGGTTAGGAGGATGATTCAGGGCAGCATCAATAGAGGCACACATTCCACGCGGGGCAGTCCTCTTCTGTATTAGAAATAAAGGCCTGTATACAGCAGCAGAAATATGTTTCACTCAGCCTGACGATGCTCTAAAAGTAGATTAGAAAGGGTTTGACACCTTCCCTAGCTGCGGAGTTTGGTGGGAAGGGTCCTATAGTTCATGGCTCTCCATTCATGGTGTCCTGGCTATATTTACCTGACATTGCCTGTCAGCTTCTCTGCCGAGTTGAAATCTCCGCCTGTCTCTTGCTTCCTAGTGAGAAAGCTGCACGGTAGCCTTGCTTTGGATTTCTGAATGAGAGGTCTTGAGGATTCTTCCCCATGGGGAAAGAAAGCCATTCAGAATTGAGTTCTTCACAGAGGATTACTGAGATCATGGGCTGTCCACTGGCAAGAAGAGAGCCTGCCAATGAGATTTCCTTTTGTGTTTCTATCTATCTATCTATCTATCTATCTATCTATCTATCTATCTATCTATCTATCTATCTATCATCTGTCCATCCATCCACCCATCCATCTAGTGCTCAAACTAGAAGCACTTCCAAGATTTCATTTTATTTCATTATAGAAACCAATGAACCTGTCTAAAGAACTGGAAGCAGCTCCTCGGCTGCCCAGTGTACATAGGGTGACTCAACACTTCTGTTGAGGACCTGGTGTCGTTTATGAGGACACTGAGTCAAGGTTTCTGTGAACTAGGAATAATGGGCATTCTGGCAATCGATCTCTTCCAGGAGACTGTCTCCCAAGCTAGTGTCTATGCGGCACATCCTCATACCTAATGGGGTTCTGGTCCTGCTGCAAGCGCCCCTGAGATGTCAGGACTCTACTGACTGGACAGACTTTAGACATAAAACTGATCAGATTGGGAAATAAACTAATGTTGTCAACTTTTCTGTTTATATAACTCTCACCACATAATGTACTGTCAAACACCAGATAGATGCAGAGAGAGGTTAGTTTACAGAAGGGAATGTGGGCAATCTATGTTCTGTATGCTGTCTAATTTGGTGCTACGAAGCCTCAGGGGTTGATGTTGTATGGACATTGATGGCATGAGAATCTGGACAAATGCTCACGTATGTGAACTTGGGAATCAGGTGCACTAGACTTGAGTCTTGGGACACTGTTTGAGCATACGATTAGCTCACTCTTCAGTTTTTCTATCTTTTAAAAATATTTTATTTTGAATTATGTGTATATGCATGTGCCTTTGTGTTGACATGGGCATGTATTCACAAGTACAGATGCCTGCAGAGGCCAGGAAAGGGCATCAGATCCTCTGGAGCTGGAGTTACAGGTGTTTGTGAGATTATGGGTTCTGGGAACTGAATTTGAGTCCCCTGAAAGAACACTATGTGCTCTTAACCACCGAGTCATCTCTCCAGCCCTTGTCCTATCTTTAATATTAGAAAAAAACATCTGTACTTATATCCTCCCCATTAGGAATCGAGGCCACTGTACTGGTCATCTGTTCCCATGGTGTGACTCGCAAAGTATCAAGACTAGTGGGTGCCAGTTTGCAGTTGGAAGGAGAGACTGTCACATTCGCAGAGTCCGTCATTGAACATTCTTCAGAAAACTAAGTTAACAGGGAGTGAGTGGTCTTAAATCTGTGGAGCATCAAGTTAGGGATTTTATAGGGAACTACTTAAGAAACCTTATAAAGAAAGCATTTTGCATTTTATTTTTAAGCGGTGATATTCCTAACCCGTTTTAATTAGAAATCTTTTAAAGAATCAAATTGAACTGGGGGAGCAGGAAGCTGAAGCCAGAGAATGAGGGAAACATGGAGTTAGCCTTAGGCTGTGCCCTGTTCCTCTCAGTTAGGGAGCCCAGGGCTTGCAGTATTGAATAGTTTTATCTTTGTGTCCACCAATGCTCTGCCTCACAAACAATCAGTGACCCTGAGGTCATCTGGAAGGCTAGAATGCTTGTTGAAAGGACAGCCATTTTCTTTCAGTCCCTGTTCAGTCTATGCCAAATGATCTCCCAGCAGGTGGATCTCATGGCTATTCAGAGAACACTGTCCCCTGCCTCAGGGCAAATGCCTATGATCATATTCATAACAGCCAATCAGGGCCCGTATTCCCTGCAGACTAAGGAAATATTAGAGGCTTCCTTCCTTCCTTCCTTCCTTCCTTCCTTCCTTCCTTCCTTTCTTCCTTCCTTCCTTCCGAGAAGATGAGAACTGATCCCTGGCCTCTGGTTTTATCCAAACTTTCCTCCATTGGTTTGACAGACTATGCCATTAGCGTCCAACTCTTGTCCTTTTTTATCCTGGGGATCTTTAACAGGTCCCCCAATTCCTGCCCTCACATTGTGAAAATTAAGTCAGACATCTGGGCTTGGAGCCAGGCATTAGTATTTCAGGTAGAGCCCTGGTGGTGCCAATTTGCAGCAAGGTTTGGGTGCCTTGGACTGTGTTGGGCAAACCTTAAGGGGTGCTTGGAAAAGTATTTCACATAGGTTGATGTCTACCAAATGGTAGAAGGGAAATTTGCTCATTATAATAATAACAGCAACAATAATAGTAAATTCTTATACATTTAGGGTGCTTCCTATTGTTCTCTCATTTCTATGGTTTGTTCTAGCCTTCGTGGTTCTCCTATGAGATGAACATGAGCACATGAACAGCATCTCTTCCATCTTACAAACAAGGAAATTAAGCTTAAAATCATTAGTGGCTTTCTCAAGGAGAATCTGGCCTAGAGCTGGGTCTTCTGCCTTCATGTCTATAGTCTTTCCCACCATTCAGCACCCACTGCATTCTAGACACTTCCATTGGGTAAGGGAAATCATATCCTTTCATAGGACATTTTGAAAATACATAGTAGGTGAAAAACACCCAATTGGTTGAGAGCAAATGCAGAAAGTCATGTAGAAGTCCACCTCATTGTCACCGACTTACTCATGCATCTGGAATGAGAACTGGAAGGTCTCTCCTCTCTGTTCCTAGCCAGGTACCAGACAGCTCTGGACTCCCCCTTGTATGGCATTTCAGCAAAGCTCAGTGCTGTGGGACAATGGTTTTCTATGCTGTAAAAATTTGTCACTTGTATTTTAATAAAACACTGATTGGCCAGTAACCAGGCAGGTAGTATAAGCCGGGTGACCAGGCAGGAAGTATAGGCAGAGCAATAAGAACAGGAGCATTCTGGAAAGAGGAAAGAGTCAGTCTGCAGTCATTACCTAGACACAGAGGAAGCAAGATGAGAATGCCTTGCTGATAAAAGTACCAAGTCACATGCTGAACACAGACAAGAATAATGGTCTAATTTAAGATGTAAGAACTAGTTAATAAGAAGCCTGAGCTAATAGGCCAGCCAGTTTATAATTAATGTAGACCTCTGTGTGTTTCTTTGGTACTGAACTGCTGTGGGACAGGAACCTCTGCCAACAGCTGAAAATATCACAGCACACAGAACAGATCTGTTGGGGTCTGACCTTGCATCATTTACATGCCACAAGCGGAGGTATAATTGGAGTCCACCATGCCTGAATGTCAGGAGTTAGCAGGTCCCAGGGTGGCATCCCCTCATTCTCCCTAGATCCATTTAGGGTGGCTAACATTAGTCAACCCTGCCTCTGGGCACACCGGTGGGTCAGGTAAGTTCTTTTTCCCATGAGAAAGCGAAACTGAGGCTTGGTGTTGTGCCATGTTCTCTCTTTGGCTCTGGAATGGAGTCAAGTGCTATGATGATGATGGGCGATAGGATTCTTTGCACAGCGCACAGTGTGAATACCAGCCATGCAGACACAGGCACAAGGTGCGAAGAGCGCTGCGAATAGGGCGGACTCCAGGGGAGGCTGGCTAGACTCTTCCCTGATTTTTGGAGATGGTGGTAGTTCTTGGTGCCTTAGGGATTACTTAAATCAATCTGATACAGCTAACAGAAAGCTGAACAAGCAAGCCCAGGTCTCTGCGGAAAGTTCCTGGTTGTGCTGACCCTAACAAGTAACTGAACACACTTTTAAATGAGACACTGCTTTAGTCTTTAAACCATGGCTTGAATGAGTCCCGCAACTCCAAGGAGAAGAAGTAATCATATCTCCATTGCCGTAGACTGCAAATCCTGTTCTTGGTGTTCACTCGCAGGGTGACCTCAGCTTTCTCCAGCAGCGCATCCTGCAAAGGGCCGTTGTGAGACAGTGCACGCATGCATGCGAAATGATCTCGTTTCTGATGGATCATTTCACAGTAGCAAACGAGGCTGCTGTGGTATCTTTGTGTTATTTCTAGGACCCAGATCCATCCCGCTACAGAGATGCCCCCTGCTGGTGTATTTGGACCGAGTAGGACTGCCCAAAGGGCCAGGAAACTCATCTTCCTGCTCTTTGTCTTCTTTGGATCTTGGATATTTTCCCCTTTGACCTTTAGGGAATCCATCACCTTGGAGGAGAGGCTGTTCTTTCTCCTTCCGCTAGCATTCCATCCATCTTTCAAGTTTCATTGCGGACTCCATTTGGGGAAATTAGGAGCCGCTTTACGGAGGAGCTGGCATTCATCTCTCTCTGCTCCCACAGGCATTTGTAATTGTATTATGGCATTTATCATATTCTATCTGTGCTGTGGTTGTAAGCCATCTGTCTCTTTCCGCACACAGTAACTTTCCTGAGGGGAGAAAGTTTAGCCTATTCATCGTGAAGTCTCCAACCGCTCATGGCACTCAGTAGAAGGTCAATAAATATTTGTTGTAATGGAATAAGATATTTTTAAAGCCTGGTTTGTAATCCCCACATTCCTGTTTGCCCACTAATCTTCCCACTGCTCAGGATCTGTTTGGAGACGACGAGGAAGCAAACCCAGGCTTCAGGAACCAAGGGTGATGTGACTTCCTGCCGTATCATCGCTGCTATCTCTTCGAGGGTGCAGGGAACCCAGAACAGCACAATACTGGGATTGATGCTGTTGAAGGACACTTTCTAGGCCTTGGCCACTGCACCATCGTGCAGCCTCAGTTTCCCCATGCATAAAAAGAAGGTCAAGAGATTGTTTTTACTTGCAAGTTTCCTGGAATTCTTAGATTCTTCATTCAGACATACAGAGAATTTTTATTCCTGTTCTTCACTTCCTTACCCATTAAACAGTAAGTTGAGTAGGTTAGTATTTTTAATTGCTACTCTTCCAGGGCTGAGAGCAGTGTCTAGATCACAGTAGTTGCTCAATAAATACTTATTCATTTATATGGATAACAAATGAGGACATGATTCAGGAATGCAGCACTGCTGTACTGAAGAATGAGCGCAGTCCTGGCCGCCAGACTTTCTGGTTACTGTGAGGCACTCTAGAGCACAATGCACACCAAGAAGACAGTTATACAGATGGCAGCTGGACACTGGTTTTTATCTGTCTTGTTGCATGAAGGATAAAATGCAGGGCTTCATCCAGGTTCTATCTACACATAGTAGTGCAATTAACATTTTCAGTAAGATATCTATTTGCTGAACACAAGTATCCTATGTGGAAGAAGGCATCCTAACAAGGAACTATCATCCTTGCCCAGGCTATGCTGATATAACTCATGGTCATTTCTGGGTATCCATGGAGCCCTTTGTTGAGCATCACTGATCTGCTAAATTGACTGGCTTACACTGTGGGCAGAAAGCTCCTCATGTCCTCTCTTCTGTATGGACTCATGAGCTACATGGAAAACAGTCTTAGTTTAGACTCTGGTCCTTCCTCATGGAGTAACAAGGCATGTGAGAACTGCAGCCCTATGGGAAGGTTGATCTTTTCTTCAATATGGGAGTGGAAAGACCCCAGAAAACTCAGTTTGTCCTCCCGCTCCCATATTCTAGAGAACCAGTGGTAAGCTCATGGAGAAGCTGCCAGGGTATATACAGTCTTGCCATCAGTACTGGCTGGTACTGACTTTAAAATCTGGTCAGCCTCTGGCTTTGCTAGACTCAGTATTACCAGCCAATACTTTTTTTCTGATGGACCCAAGTTACAGTTAGCTTGGACCTGAGATGTTAGGGTTAATGGTCCTTTTCAGTGCTAATGTATCTTAACTGTGGAGGAAGCTTTGGTGGTGGAGCAGTCTTAGTGGGGTCTGTGGAGGAGTTTGCAGTGGACCAGATGCAAATGAAGGTTGGAAAATTATTCTTATATTTTAAAATTTGATGTTTAAAAGCTCACTTGCCATAGACACAGAATACAAGTTCCCTGGCATCTGCTTTATCAGTAATACCACTTTATACTTTGACTTCTGTCTTTTATCTTTATTTTTCATGAGCTCCAAATCTGGGAAGACAAGGAAATTCTTCAACTCCCATTGGCAGGTATGAACCCTGGTTCTTTGGAGAGGGTACCCTTAGCATTTGAGAGCTGTGAAGCTTTAGAGAAACAGATGCTAAAGAATTCTTGTGAGCTTGTTCGTATTTTGTCAACTTGACATTGGCTAGTGTCATCTGAGGAAAGGAAGCCTCTCCTGGGAAAATGTCTCATGACAGGCCTGTTGGC
This sequence comes from Microtus pennsylvanicus, assembly GCF_037038515.1. Classification (NCBI taxonomy): domain Eukaryota; kingdom Metazoa; phylum Chordata; class Mammalia; order Rodentia; family Cricetidae; genus Microtus; species Microtus pennsylvanicus. The sequence goes on from NC_134599.1 coordinate 8,821,635, forward strand.
GAGCTCCTGAAGGGATGCTTTCTTGACCGATTGATGTGGAAGGGCCCGCCCATTTGGGTGATGTCACCATTGGACAGTGGTACTTGGGTGTATACAAAAGCACGCTGAGCAAGCCAGGAGGAGCAAGTCAGTAAGCGGCACTCCTCCATTGCCTCTGCTTTGGTTGCTACCTCCAGGTTCTGTCCTCAAGTTCCTGTACTGACTTCCCACAATGGCATTTTGTTGGTCTAAGGGAGGGGCTCAGTTCTAGGCTTAACAAGTGAGAGGACAAACTGTGACAATGGTCGGTGAGTTGTACAAAGCCTTTTCACATCCATCGTTCCTCTCCACCTTCTTGGGATGTAGTACCAATGGCTTGATGACAAGCTCACTGCTTCAGCAGACGTAGAGGAGAAAAGAAAGACAGCCTCTTGAATTTGTCCTTTTTCTTTCGGTGAAAAGCATGTGATGTTCTTCGCCTCTACTCGCATCCTGTCAAACAAAATTATACATAGATATCTACAGCCAGTTCAGCCTCAAGGGAGGCTTGAAATGTAACATTTATTCTGGGACATTGTCTACCCAGGATAAAACTCAACCACTATGGAAGAAGTAGAATAGGCATTGAGATGAGTGTGGCTGTCTGTGACAGCATCCTTGTTGTCTTGAACACTGTGGATCAAACTCCGACCGTCTTCCCCATATAGATGATCCCCTCTCCTTCCAGAATCAAGGCAGTGCTCATGCTCACAATCCATGGGTACTCAGGAGACATTTCTCTGGCCCCGTGTCTTGTCTCTCTTCTAGTATTGGTTTCCTCAGAACCTTCTAATCACCGTCTCTTCTTACAGATTCCCCCAGGGCTCACCTACCTTTACGATTTTTCTTTCCCTCTGTAAACTTGTGGCTCACATTTGACCCTGATGTCTTACTCAATTCCTCTCAAAGACCAAGGTTCCTCGGCAGCGTGAGGACTGTGTTGAAGTAAGCGAGGAGCTTCGGGAGCAGGGCTAAGGACATATTTAGCATCATGCAAGTGGCTCCTTCTGAAATCCTGTCCCAGTCTCGAGGCTCAGCTGCTCTCACCTCAAGATACTGAGATAATCTCTTATCCCCCTTCTTATTTTCAGACTTTGCCTAATCCAGCTTGTTTCTGAGCTGCTCTCAAAATGTTCTTGTTGAAACCTAGATTTGGTCTTATCTCTTTTTTTTCTCACGAAGTTCAAAAGAAAAAAAAAAGACTATACCCAAATGTATGTGACTGTTTCTGACTTACAGACAAGCTCAGAGTCCTCATCTTGGCATATTCCCTATGCTCTTTCCTTCCACTATCTGCCACCTTGCCTCCCCGGGCAGTGTCTATGAACTTCCAGGTCATTTGTAGAGGTTCTTATTGCTTCTCTTTTCCAGAATGCCACCAGCTTTTGTTTTATCTTGATGACTCCAGTGTACCCTTTAAGGCCTCCTCAAATGTCACTTCTGGTGTGACGCATTCTCTGATTTTACCCAGGAGAATTGCTGCTCTTAAGTGCATGTCCTGTTGCAGTTCTGCTCTTTTGTTTCTATATGTTTCCTTTAAGAGACTTTGAACATCCATCCAGAGAAAGGAGAGATTGTCTCCCTTAACTCTAAGCCCCCTGTGCCTAGCACAGTATCCTTTAGAGACATGGGTAGTGCTTGCTGATTCGATGAGCAAACAATGACTAATTAGTGCTGAGGGAATCCATGAAAATGGCTCCCCGAGGCCTGGAGACTGGGTTTTCACGTCAAAAAAGCTCACCATTCACATGTTGTGGCCACCCTGATACAATGTCATTGGGCAAGTTTGAGTAGAAGAGAGCCTTGATTGGAATGTGGTCTAAAGGCTTGTCTGCCTCTCAGATTCAGTGTCTAGCTCTTGCTTGTGTTAGAATGTTTTACTAGTATTACACAGATGTTAATGTCTTCCTTGAGCCTCAAGGATCCTTACCGAGTAGTACAAACCATTCTACAGGGCTCACGTGGAGAAAAGGGAAGTCAATTAAAAACCAACTTCTGGTACAAAGAAAAGAGACCTCCTGGGAAAGGTTCTAAAACATGAATTGCTGGCCAGCCTGCTGCGCACGGAGGGATCAGATATCTTCAGGTGATGGAGAGATGATTCGCGTATGACCTTAGGAAGGCCACTGGAGAGCTTTTCCTCTGTCACACACACATGTGGTTTGACACTGGAGCCATTAATCTGTCTTCACACCTCTCTCTTCCTCCCAGGAGGAAAACTACTTTGCCTAGCAAAAGAGTAGGCCCAACTAAGGGAGCCAAGTTGGATTCTATTCCCCGAAGGGGGCTGGATTCTCACAATGAGAAGACAGCCGTAACTCACCAAGGCTCCAAAGTGGACGCCTTAGTCATAGAGGCAGCGTGATGCCCTGGGTGGTGTGGTTGCAAGGCTCAAATTACCCGTACACATTAGCACTGGTTTTTTTCTAGAACTTGGTAAGTCTGTGATTTTTGTAATCCTGCACTAGTAAAAAGGTGACCTGGGTCACAATGTGCTCGGTGAGTCCACATCAGCGCACGGGTGGTTCTCACTGCAGATATAACTTCCCTGCTGTCTGTGATTCACGCGACAGGGTGCGGTTTGTTCTTCCATCACCCTCCGTGCAGTGTTTACATCCCGTCAGTCTCCCCCACTCACCCGTTTTCCAGACGAGGGATCTGAGACTCCCAACGGTTTGGCCAATGGCTTGTTGAAGGCGCTACAAATGATCCAGTGCAGAGCAAGGACCAAAATTAGATCTGTTTGGGTGCTCAGATTTCTCTGGGAAATGTGGGTGATATCTAATGCTTTTATAAAAAAATAAATTTTTATTCTGGGTTACGCCAGACCATTTTGATGCGACTATATAGTAGCTTTTAAACACACTCCTCATATCCTTCTGCCTTTCCCTGATCCCCCTTTCCCATTAGTTTTTATTGTTCCCTAGACAGTTTCACATCTACTTTCATGCCATACACACACACATATATATGTATACACACACACACACACACACACACACACACACACACACACGTATACCCAGGTGAGAGAACACGTGACACTCATCTTTCTTATTTAATTTGCCTAGCGTGACTGTCTCCAGCTGCACCCGTTTTCCTGCAAATGACTGAACTCCATTCTTCTTCATAGCTGGAATAATCATGCATCATGTATATAACTCAGTTTCTTCATCCACTCCTCTCCTTAAGCACTGAGGTTGCCTATAGTGTTAACTATTGTGAAAAGGTCTGCAATAAGCATCGATGTGTAAACATCTCTGTGCTATGTAGACTGGAAGTTCTTCTTGCTTTAGCAAAAGAAATCTAAACGCGGCCTCACCTTCTCGTCATCCACACATACTACCCATTTTGAGTTATAGCCATTCACACAGCAGGAGCAGGAACCCAAGGGACTCTGAAGAGTGACTGATGGTGGTGTTTTACATCTGGTACTCCAAGGAGAGCTGTGTACCACAGGAAAAAAAGAGCAGCGTACTTCCAATGAACCATCAGAAAAGTAAAATCCTCTTTTAAAACCTGAACCTTGTCTCAAAGTCTAATGTGTACAAGTGGACGTGTGGCCCTCAATCCACCTGTGCAATGACAGTGAACCCCGTCTTCCATTTTGCTGCCCAGCCTCTTCTTAGACAGAAGCTCAGGTACCTTCCATGGGTTGGTTGTGTCTCTTTGGGAATTGTTTCTTGGGAAACTTAGTCCCCAGAGACATATGCTAATAGTATTCAAGTGTAGGGACTTCTGGAGAGGATTGGTCATGATGGCTCTGTCCTCCTAAATGGATGAAAACACACCCACGGGTTAATGGATTAATGAATCAATGGGCTATGGGTGATTTTTTTTAATAGACCAAAATTTCTTTATGAAAGTATAATTTAATGACAACATTTTTCCTTTCCTTTTTCTCTTTCTAACTCCCCTCCCATATAGCCTTCCTTGCCCTCCTTCAAATTTAAGGCCACGTTTTTCACTAGCTACTATTACACACACATAAGTATATGCACATATATTTGCATGTTTCGAAATGTAAACTATTCATCCTGCATAACATTACTAATAAGTATCCTTTCAGGGCTTACTGTTTGGCACTGGACAACCGACTGGTGTGTTTTTCCCACACCAGTCCCTCCCACTCTTAGATTTCTTCAGCTGCCTAGAGTTCTTGTGTAGAGCTGAGCGCTCATGGGAAGGCAATAGAGGACTCAGGGTCTGCAAAAAGAAGTGTTATTTTTGAGCCATTGGGTAATTTGGGGACCTTCCAAAAGCATCTTGCCTAAAAAATAAAAGAAATCCTATGCCAAAGTAGCTATGGCTTCTTGCCAAGAGAGGGGCTGAAAAGACAAGCTTCTGCCACTGCCTCATGAAGCTGAACAAACAGACATCAAAAATTGAACTGTTGGGCATGTGTGCGTGTGTGTGTGTGGGGGTGTTAGTGTTTGATGTGCTTGATATGCAAATGTGGAGGCCAGGGTCTAGATCTCCAGAATCCACATCAGTGGTATGGCAGGTCCCCACAGTTCTAGTTCTCAGAAGTAGATACAGAGGCTCTCTGGAGCAAGCTGGCTACCCAGCTGGCCATCTCTGGGAACAACTGAGAGAACATACCTTCACTGTATAAGGTGGAGAGTGACCGAGGACACATGCAGTGTCAGCCTCAGGCTCTGCGCAGACACACACACACACATACACACACACACACACACACACACACACATCGCAGATATGTGTTCCATACATGTGCACACCCCAACACACATGCCCACCATACACACATACATATTCATGGGAAAAGAACTGAGCAGTCATCTTCTTTATGGACTCATTAGATCTTTGACTATATATTTAAGGATTAAAATTATGTATAGCAGCTATTTATTTAAGGCAGTTGGTCCAAACAACATCAATACAAATCAGATACATATTAAGGGACAATTTTATAGTGTTCTTTTCCCCCTTCCTTTCCTTCTTCCTTCCTTTCTATTTTTTTTTTTTGGACACATACTGGTTTGTTTCCTATTCTGCATATATTTTGTGTTGTGTATGCTATATAGAGTGTAGAAAATTGCATCTACCCCACAGGCTTGTCCTGAGTACTATAATGCTTATAATGTCATGCACTTTAGACTATGTTAACATTTTCTAAGTTGCATAGACCAGAAATAGAGTTCTCTCTCTCTCTCTCTCTCTCTCTCTCTCTCTCTCTCTCTCTCTCTCTCTCTCTCTTTCTCCCAATCCTCCATTTCCTCTGTTGATGGAGGAGGAGATGGGATAAAGGCACAGAACCAGACCATGGTCCCTGCTGCTATAAGACCATCTCCAGCCCAGGCTTGCCCAGATGAGCAGACACTGCCTCTCAACTGTTTGCCCACCTCTGGGGCCCTCTGTCTCCAGCCTCTCAGAGTCTTCAGTGACACGAGGGTCCAGGTGTCGTGATTCTGCTTTAGAAAATGTGAGGGCATCTTTATAAATGAGGCAGCCTCCAAATTCCAGAGGAAATTGAATTACGTCTTTCTTGTCTATTCAGCTGATTTATATATAAAGAGCTCCGTAAGAGAGGAAAGGAAGTGTGAAGCCTCATGATTCAGTTAGCGTGGCTTTTCTGTGACCCAGTTCTCTTACAGGTTGGATGATTTTCTTTGGCAAATTGAATAATTTTCACAAGTCAATTACGTACACTCCCATAGCCTGTTTGAGAGTAATGAAATGGCTTAATAGAATAAAACAACAATCCCCAAGATGATGATGCTGGCCATTATTAAGTGTAACAATAGGAATTAATAATGACAGCAGAAAGGATAATTGATGACTCGGAGAATGGACTCCAAAGTGCTCTGTTGTGACTTCAGAGACTTTCCAACAGCTCTGTGCCTTTGGGAGGCTTTCGAGTGGGGTTATTAATAACAGTTTTTCTTGATTCCTTATATTTGGTTAGACTTTTATAGGACACTTGTCATGCTTGGAGTCTTGCTTTAATTTCCCCAGCATGAGGTCCCAGGCCTTGTTCTGTGCAATTCAGACATGTGAACTCAGTCCCTGCACTCCAAGTCTCTCTGTGGTGGGGGTGGCTCAGTTACCAACAAGGAGGCTGACGTAGACGGAGTTGGGCCATGGGTTTAGTTTACTCCTGCTGGGCCACAGTTGATCCAGAACGTAGATCCAATCTGCTTCTGGGCCACTACTCTAACCCCTGACTCAGTAAGTCTCTGCAAACTGGGAGTGCTCAGTTCCTGTTCCATTTTCCTAAGGAATAAGACATTTTCTGAAACCGATATTAAAAAGATATTTGCAACAACTGTGAAGCTAGTAAGTCAGCCCAGGGCTGGGATGCAATCCCTTCTCTTCTACCTTCAACTCAGTGCTTTTCTATTATGCCTTTATGAGGTAACAAATTATATTATCCAAGTTGGTATATAATATTTCTAGAATGTTGAAACATGGAGAGAAAAAAGAACCCTGTTTTCCATTGGGAAGGAAATTATGTAGTGGTGCTGAGGGCCAGTAGAAACATACACAGTTCTTTTCAAATAGAGTCTATTGATTTAAAGGCATAGACTCACACGGTGTTTGCTGTCAGGGGATTGCTTTGTGTCTGAATAATGCTTAAGCTGTCCCACATGTAAGAAGTCTCTAGGGAACATGTCACTAATGCAGGTTCTCAGGGTATTCTCATTCAATAGACCAGGCTTGAGAATCTGATTTTTTTTTAAAAAGTATAACTTACATTTTATTTTTCCAAGGCGTTTTTTTCTTCTGTCCTCATGAATCTGCGTCTTTATGTGGGCTTTGGTGGAGGTCATGGTGCAGCAGTGGTGATTCCTAACTCCCTTGCTGAGAACAGCACAGCTCACACAGTAATGTAGCCTGACATAGAGTCTGGGAAGCACATAAATATGGAAGAAACGTCACTGACAGCAGAGGCCTCTACAGTGTTCCAAATGACTTTTTCTTCTTCTTCTTCTTCCCCACCTCCTGCATCTACCCTCTGCCCTTGCAACCTCCCCCAAAACAAAACAAGTTTTAAAAGAAAGGCCAAAAACCAAACCAAACAAAAAAGTAAGCAAGAAAACAAAAAACAAAACAACAACAAAAAAAGAAAAGGAAAAAAAGGAGAAGAATCTCATCCTGGAAGCGGTTCTGTGACAGGAAGAGTCAGTTTGCCCTTAGCCCTTTCATCCCACCTGTAAACATTCATGGCCAAGGGTCACTGGAGTCCCTGGTCTGGTTGAAGGACTCTGGCGTCTGCTACACCATCGATAAGGGGCCCGCCCTAGGGCTCCTCTTGAATATGGTGTTGTCCTGTGTGTGGAGATCCTGCAGCTCCAGACCTGTAGGTCTGGGGGATCTGAATTTCTAACAGGTCTTCTAATTGATCTAATTGATCTTCTAATGCGATCTTCTAATTGGGGAATGGTGTGCGAACCAGAGGCATACCGCCCTGACCGGATTTGCTGGAATACCAGAAAATTGCCACTCTGGGCTAACAGGGTACTGAAGTACTTTGGTTTGTTTATAAGGTGACATTTATAAAATTCAGTGATTAATTTATTCTAATAAGAATCACAGATTCACTAATACAATTTTTTCCCCTGTGCAACCCTGGTTGTCCTGGAACTCTCTTTGTAGACCAGGCTGGCCTTGAACTCACAGAGATCCACTTGTCTCGGTTTCTCAAGTGCTGGAATTAAAGGCCTGTGCCACCACTACCCAGCTAATGTCATTTATTCTTAAGAGAATTAAATCTTTCATATATATGAAGCTACAAGCTATAGTTTTAAGGAACTGAATCTTACTGGAACCTTTTAGTCTTAATGAATGTAAGAAACAATACATGCTTTCCAGAAATTAATTTTAATAGTTCTATCAACATAAATACATTAAATCAAATACATTCCAAATTCAAGTAGCAAAGGGTTTTCCTGGAGACCTAGAGAGAAGTTGACTGTGAACAACTGAATTTCAATGGCCAAGAATGTATTCCTATAAGGAAGCCATCTGCAGGCTGGGAGTGCCCAGAATCCTCTGAGGAACAGAAAACCCAGATTTGGCACTATTTAGGAGTAGATTGTTGGCCTACCCCAAGCCATGTTCTCTGAGCCCAGAGTGTCTAGTCCTAGGACCCATATTCAGAGGGGACTCTTACACCTGTTTCCACCACCAACATGGTTTGGTGTAGACCCCCCCAAACCCAAATAGCCAGATAGAAAGAAGCCATATATATATAAAAGAAAAAGAGGCCGTGAATTTGGGAAGGAGTAAGGGGGGCCTAGGAATGACTAGCTTAAGAGATAGGACATGGGAGGGATTGGATAGGGAAGGGAAAATGATATGAGTATATTTTAACAACAGTTTTAAATTATTAAGAAACACCAGGGAAGGCCAGGCAGTGATGACACACACCTTTAATTCCAGCACTTGGGAGGCAGAGTAGGTGGATCTCTGTAAGTTTGAGAGCAGCCTGTTCTACAGAGCAAGTGCCAGGACAGGCTCCAAAGCCACACAGAGAAATGTTGTCTCGAAAAACCAAAGAAAGAAAGAAAGAAAAAAGAGAGAAAAGAAAGAAAGAAGAAGAAAGAAAAGAGTTATTAGGAAACATCAGTAACCAATCAGAATACAGAGTTGTGGAGTCCAGTGTAGTAGGAGGCGGCTTGTTCATTTCCCAGCTGCCCAGACTCCCGAAATAACCACACAGAAACTGTATTAACTAAATCTCTGCTCGGCCTATTAGCTCTAACTTCTTATTGGCTAGCTTTCACATCTTAATTTAACCCATTTCCATTATTTTATATTCTACTATGAGGCTCGTGGCCTACCAGCAAGGTTCCGACAGCAGCTCCATGGCTTCTCTAAACTCTGCCTTTCTTCTCCCAGCATTCATTTTAGTTTTCCCCACCTACTTCTGTTCTGCCCTGCTCTGCTATAGGCTCAAAGCAGTTTCTTTATTCACCAATGGGATTCACAGCATACAGAGGGGAATCCCACATCAATCTAGTCCCTCAGTTTTTGAACCTAAGGCTCAGGGATCGATCACTGAGGAAGAAGAGTACGCGCGAAGATTGTGGGAGCCAGAACATCAGGGAGTTTGCCTTGAAATTGTGTCTCCTAGGAATGGCAGAAGCTATACACAGAGTTTCACCAACACGACTGCCTAAACACGAACTAACAAGGACAAAAGCAACGAAGAAGGAAGCTCCCGAGGCCTTAACCCTACTAAGAACTGCAGCCGACCAAGGAGCGCTGAGAGGGGGAGAAATGGTCTTCCCCAGGGAAGAGCACACTAACTGTTTATCCAATACCAAGCTCTGAAAACAAAAGCAGACAGGTAACATTATACAGACTGAGCAGGTTGTATTTATGAATTTAGAAGTATATCTGTATATACATATATGTATGTAACAATAATTAATGGGGGGGATTGGCCATAGATTTGAAAGAAAGCAAAGGAGGATGTATAGGAGGGTTTGGAGGGAGGAAAGGGAAGGGGGAGGTGCTATAATTATGATCTCAAAAAGTAAAAAAAAAAGCTGGGCGGTGGTGGCGCACGCCTTTAATCCCAGCACTCGGGAGGCAGAGGCAGCCGGATCTCTGTGAGTTCGAGACCAGCCTGGTCTACAAGAGCTAGTTCCAGGACAGGCTCCAAAGCCACAGAGAAACCCTGTCTCGAAAAACCAAAAAAAGAAACAGCATAAGTAGCAACAACAAAAACAAATCTTCAGGACGGAGATGATAAAGATCAGACATTTAAAAATGGCAACTAACAGCTCAGGAAACTCAGGATGAACCTGAGGCAAACACTCTGGCTCAAGGTCACAAGTCAGCTATGAACACATCATGAGATGACCTGTGTTTAAGTCTCCTGTGACGGATAGCCAGCTTTGTCCTTGCCATCTTAGCCTGAATCATCACCCTTCCTATGTGTATAGTTTGAGAAGTAATTGGAAGCTCCTAGAGCCAGGTATCGTTAGATGATAAATATTCGAAATGGTCTTTTATACACTTGTTCTTGCTCACACCCATAAACACAAACCCAAGACACACACACGCACACACACATGCATGCACACACAAACGCATGCACACGTGAACGCATGCACACACACATATGCATGCACATGCGCAGCAGTGCACATATACACACAGGTACCACCACTTCCCCTTTAGCTCTTCTTTTTGCTCTCTTTAGCCTAGAAAACTTTATAAGGTAACAAAATGCCCTGGTGCTTTGGGGTCATTTTTCCACCTTAAGGGGTTCGGGGCTTACTCTCAAAAGAGGCTCTGGTCTAAGTGGACCTTAAGACCCTAAAGACAGAACTGAGAATGGGAAGTTAAAATAGCCTAAACCGCAAACGATCAGAAAGCATTAACAAGACTAAAGACGGAGACTGGAAGACAGGGATTTGAGAAAACTGCGTGCAAGTGAAGCGTCTGCTCACTGCTCACTGGCTTTCTGCAGGGCGCAGCTGCCACGGTAGACGCGCTGCAGAATATATATTTTTAAAGATCTCTGGGTGTTCCTTAGCTCGCTCAGCGGCCTAATGGAAACTGAAAGCTGGCACAGGCCCTGGGCGAGGCCAGCTGCGCACTCCTCTCTTCTCCACTCCATCTTGGCCAGGGCGAGACACGATTAGGGCTTCTCGTTTGATTTTCTTTCTTTCCTATCCACTCATCATGCACCTATCAAATAATGTTTGGTAATCAATTCTTGATCTCACCTGGAGGTCAGCCAATGACACCCTCTAAATTGTCATCTCATTTCTTTCTTTAAAGAAAGTCCATCTATTTTCTTGGAGCACAAGAGGACTTCAGAGGCAAGTGAGGTCCTAAACCATTCATGAAATAAATGACTTTTTTTTTCTTTTCTTTTCTTACCAAGGCTGGCAGATGTGGCTTCCTTGGGAAGACAGACTTAGTTACTTAAAAGGATCTCTTTTATTTAAAGTTCCTGTTAAAGCTAGGTGTAGCGACAGAGGCCTGTAATCCCCACCTGGGAGATGAAGGTAGGATGATTATGGGTTTAAAGTCACTGTCAGTGACATGTTGAGTTCAAGGCCAGCCTGGGATAAAAGACCAAAGAACAAAGTAAGTTCCAGTTAGGATCTCATTTAATTATTCCCAAGTGTTCACTGTGAGGGCTTCTCTTCCCTTAGCTACTTTTATTTTGGGTGTAATGAGAAGGGTGCTATAAACTGAAGGCCAAGAATTGTTTGCTGACGCACAGGATGGCAGGTGAGCAAACTTGCTGCGGCTCAGGTGGGTTAGCATGAGAAAGTCCTCTGCATGGAAGGGCAGAAGGAGAAAAACCTTTGGAACCGTGGCTCAGGGATCAGAAAATTAAAGGTTAGAGGCTTGAATATTGACAAGTGCAAACCCTAAATACTCATTTTTTGGTGCATACTCACATTCAGGTGTCTTTCATGTCTGATGGCTGAGAGCACCGTCAATTCTGTAAAGTCTCGTTTGTTCCGTGGATCCTGAATCTTTCTGAGATTGTCATAATCTTTAGCAAAACCTCCCCTCAGCTATTGTGTCTCTTAGGATGTTCCTGCTCCAAATCCGCTTGTGGAGATTTTTAGCTTTTAAAATTAATAATTTGAAAGCAGTGTTCTCCCGACAAGCAATGAAGAAATGGTTCTGAGCAGCAGCCGCCCCCCCACAGACCCCACCACAGGCCACACTCTTTAAGTGAGATTGCAATGAGCAGGCGCAGGTACCAGCATCCGTTAACTGTGGGACTGATGCGCTAGCAGAAGGCAGGAGCAGCGTTAGCAGCAATCTCCTCTCTGTATCCACAGCTCCATCTTCCTTTGTCTTCCATTTGGAGCATGCACTGTGCTGAGCCCAGATCCTCAGGGCTTGCATGAAATACAATAGCATTTTTTAAAAGGGGGATTTGTTCTAAAGAACATTTGTTCTGAGGTATTTTGGGGTATCATTGTAAAGACCTCTATTTCCCTCCTTGTCAGCTCCATCTCTTTGCTAGAATATGCTGATGAGTGGTTTTCTAAAAAGAAACAAACCAGTAAAGCAAGCACATGTGTATGAAATAAATAAAATCCTACATATCACTTCTCACTTGAGGATGTTTCTATTTGATTGTTTGACTATATGGTTCAGGGTCTACTAACCGGGCCATTGCATATGGATACAGCCAATAGGTAGACAGCCTGAGAAAGCACTGGACACAAGGTATCCCCGGGTCATGGGGGAAGACCTGAAGATCTAGGGAAACTCCCAGCTCTCCAAGTACATTTCAAGACAGCCCCAAGGCCGGGGTCCCAGGGCTGGATTCTTGGAAAGATCTCACATCCTGCTGAAGCAGCTGACCACACACCAGAGCGCTTCTCGTCTTCAGTTAGACTCCACATGGCTTCGGTCTCCCAACTCTGTGTTCCTGACTTGACTTTTAAAAAGTGGTCCCAGCAGCCGCTGAGCAGGGACAGTCTGATGACACGTGCCATGACAGTAGAAACCGTTATAAAGTGTCACATGGTGGTCACCCGTGCTCAGGGGATTTGGCATTCTTTCTTTTCCCTTTATCTACTTATTTTTGTTGTTGTGATAAAATGTGTATCATATAAATTTATTGTTTTAATCATTTTTAAGTATGATGCTCGGTGCCACCCAGCACATCCACGACTGGGTAGCTCCAGAATATTCTGTCATCTGAAATTGAATTGTACCCATTAATAATGCCTTTCTGGTCCCCACGTCCCGCTTGGCTGCCCCATTCTGCTTTCTGTCTATGACGTTTGGCTCTTCTTGACAATACTGCCAACTCCGAGTATTGCTTAACCTTGGGAACTTTCTGTTGTTTATTTTTAAAGCCCATCAGAGAAAACGCACAGCATCCAGGGAAGGCACAAACCTCCAGGGGTCCATTTGAAAGAATGATTACGCCAATAATGGTGCTCATGGAAGGAACCGTGGTCTCTGAATGAGGTAGGCTCTGGAGAGGCTGTGCCAAGCTTAAAACCCCATTTCTGCACTGAATGGCCAGTGATCGAGAGGATCTGTGTGCTTCCAAGGAAAGACAGTTCAATCACCGGGCCAGCCAACGCAGGGGAATGGATGGCCTTTCCATCTGCCATGTGGTTATTGTTGGGCGAGAAGGCGTTTGCAGTTTGTTTCGCGGCCTGTGCGATGAAAGCACCATGGGGCCAGGCGGCTCATTTGTCTCAGTTTATCGAATTGCCAAGCCAAGGTGACGATCTGGAATGGCTTAAGAGATAGAAACAAAGCCTGCGTGGGGATTGCAGCTGGATGCGCTCCCAGCTGTGGGGATGAAATCAGTTGTTTTTCTCTTTCTCCTCCTCCTCCTCTGCACCCTCCCATGGCATCCATCTCCCAGAGAAGAAAGCAACCAATCCCCTTTGAAAATCACTCGTGCAGACACAGTAGAGAGTGAGAAAGAAGCGTAATGCCAATCTGGGAAATTCTTACCCTAAGAAAAATTCTAGTCCCTTTCAGAAGAGAATCAGGTCTGTTTTATCTGAGTTACCGTGACGATTCTGCCAATGCACCATTTCTCTTTGTCTTTAGGCACACATGGATCTAACCAGAAGTTAAAGCATGCCTTTGGTTTCGGTCATGTCTTTCTGGAAAATTTTGTGATAAATTTAATGTTTTTTAAAAACAAATGTGCAGAGTTTACATGGGGAGAAAAGAAAAACATATACAGATATAAATATCCGGCCTAGGGAGAATCAAAAAAGAGTTAGTTTGTCGGTTCCATTTAAACATGTGGTAGACAATTTGTGGGTACAGTTCCATGGGTGTGTGTCCCCAAGTACATGCTGACTACAGGCGGGGGCTAGGTTTCTGCTTCTATACGCCCACAGAGCTGAGGGCATTCCCTTGGGGCCCCAGGCACGTCTCTCCTGGGGTATGACAACAGCTGAAGGCGTCACTTCTGCATGCGGATATTGCTCTCTGCTCAGGAGCTAGAGATGGAAACAGTTTTGTTAAACACACAAGGCTTCACTAGGTTTATCCCATCGCGGTCACTGCACAATGCCTTTCTTTGTCAGATTACCTGGAAATGGCACAATCAACTGATATCTGACATGGGAAAGAATCAGTCACAAGGGCGTGGGCTTGGAGCCAGAGAAGGCGGTCTTTGGAGAAGAGGCAGGGCTAACAAGTGACGGGTGGTAGCTCCAGGTGCTTTGTCCCTTTACCTCAGCACCCATAGATTTTAGTGACTCTCCTCTGGTCTGGGAGGACTGAATTCACAAGGGACCTCGCTGTGAAGGGTGATTCGTGGTTAGCGTGGGCATTGGCCTGGCCTCGGGTGTCTGATTGTATTGGGCGCCAGTCTCTCTGCCTCTGATGTGAGGGTCTGTTCAGTGAGAGAGATGCTGAGCAGTCTTGAGAGAATCCTGGGAGAATGGGACTTGGCTTTTCTGCTCTTCATTGATACACTCCGGAGAGAAGGGCCATAAATATAAGCTGTGGTTCGCTGGGCAAACTGGAACACCATCTTCTCTGGGAAATAACATGCTCAACCAGGATCTGCCTGGCTCCCTCGGAGCCAACGTGATGGCCCATGACTGTGCTGCATGAGCGACAGCAGCCGAACTGGGGGAGACGCATGTCCTCGGCAGCGTGAAGCTCCCTCGCTCCTGCCTCTGGCCGTCTCCATGTGACAGGAGAGTTATATTGTCCTTGGCATGCGAGAAGGGAGTATGTGTATGGACTCGAGTGCTGGCTCAGTTCTCAGGGACCCAGTTCTCATCCTTATCTCTACCACTTAGTGTATGACTCTGGGGAGCTACTAACCACCTCTGAGCCCCTTCCTCAACTGTGAAATTAGCATGTTGATGACAGCTATCTTATGGAACTGTCCTAAGAGTTCGAGATAACATGTTTAAAGTCCTTGATTCGGTTCCCAGCCTAACAGCCAGTAGGATACGGGGAATATCCCTGTCATATTCACCTTAAAAACAGAAAGACAAAGTTTGTGGAAAAGCCAGATCTTCTTCCTCCTACTTCTTCTCCTCTACCTCCTCTTCTTCCTCATCTTCTTCTTCCTCCTTCCTCCTCCTCCTCCTCCTCCTCCTCCTCCTCCTCCTCCTCCTCCTCCTCCTCCTCCTCTTCTTCTTCTTCTTCTTCTTCTTCTTCTTCTTCTTCTTCTTCTTCTTCTTCTTCTTCTCATTGTTGTACTTCTTTATTTTAGCTTATGTGCTTGAGTATTTGCATACACGTATGTACACCATATACATGCCTGGTGCCCTTGAAGTTCTGAAGAGAGTGTCAGATGCCCTGAAACTGTAGTATGAATAGAGGTAAGCTACCATGTAAATATTTAGAGCCAAACCCAGGTCCTCTGCTAGAGCAACAAGAGCTCTTAATTGCTGAACCATCTCTTCATCCCCCACAATCTGTTCTTAAGAAGCTACAGGTGGGCATGGCTGCCCCCTTTAACAGAGTTCCTTGCTCACCTTCCAAATAGGATAGCCCTAGCGAAAGGAACACATGGAAACCCTCCAAACCCTTCCTACTTAGTCACACAAACACTGACACAGAGCAGGAAGTGGTCCCTGGAGCCATCACTTGTGACCAAGGGTCTCCCCCAGCATGTTTCTATGAGAGACATGGTGGAAAGTAGATTCAGGCTTCCTCTCACGGGGTGGCATGCCGGAAGAGGAGCATGTTCAGAGACCTCTTGTCAACAGGCCAGGTACTCGAGGACACAGGGCCCCAGAGCCTTTGCTTTAGATTGGCCCTCATTTATTTAACAAGAAACACTCATTTTGGGAAACAGATAGACGCAGTCAATAGAAAATGAATCGTCGCTCATAGTCAAGGTTGTACCGGTTAGAGGTTTTTGTCAGTTTGTTACAAACTAGGGTTCCCTAGAAAGAGGGAGCCCTCAACTGAAAAACTACCTCCATCAAATTGCGGTAGTTCCAACTGTGGGACATTTTCTTGGTTAACAGTTGACGTGGAAGGACTCAGGTCACTGTGGGGAGACTACATAAGTTCGGTTAGTTTTCCAAACAAGAGTCCAGTTTAACGCAAAGCTTTTGTTTTGCAAGAAAACTCTGATCTAGCATTTTCCAATAGCACAATGCTGATCGAAATGCTTGCCTTTGACTATAAATGCCTCACAAGGAGGCTGTGCTAGCCACAACAGTAAAATAACACTTTCAAAGTGCCTCTGCACTCTGAATATTTCCATCTGTTTGACCACTGCATTTTAGCAACAGCATTCAGAGAAATCATCCTTTCAACCATATCAACTCATAATCATCTCATCTCAACTACTGGTCAAGGCGTTATCAGAAAACCCTGTATTCGCCCTTCACCGTGAGCCATCTCACGGTCTAGAACCCCGCTTCCCAGAGAGCCCTCCCCTCCAGAGGAGTCCATTCCTTTTGTCCCCCATGTTTCCACCACCGAGTTCAGCTCCTCTGTGCCAACTGCTGAAAGCCAAGGACCCCGTTTCTCCAGTCAGAAGCAATCACTTGATGCAACCTAAGAGCAAACGGGAAGGGGTGGGTCCACACTTCCCCTTCCCCCAACCCACGACACAGAGCTGGCATCAGGACAGGGGGCCAGAGAGTCCTTGCCGTGGCCTGCTCTGCTAAGGGTAGAGAAGGGTTCGGTTCCTTCCTCCTGTAGGGAGCTTGCAGTGCTCTCCCAGGAAATACACAAGCAGCAAGGAAAAGACAGTAGGAGATCCGACTGAAGCTTGTGGTCTGACCTTCTTATGAGACAGTTTCTTCAAGTATTGAAGTTTTAAAGATGACATTTTGAGTATTCACTTGGGGCTGGAGGCTGTCTTCTGGCCTTAGCTGGAAGGCCCCCCTCTCTCAGCCCTGGCTAGCTCTGACTCTGCAGGATCCTTTCTCTTCTCCGTTTCATAGTCTCCAGGTCACCCTCTTCCTGGCCCTGTTGACACTTTTCCTGTACAAGCCACTGTGAGTTAGGCCTTCCTTGGGATCCATACCAATACATCACTGTTAGGAAAAATAAGACTTTTCCTAGATATAAACACAACGTATTTCCATTATAGTAGTTTGGAGAGCTAAGGCAGGGGCAGAAAGGAAATTAAAACCCCAAATTCTCTTATGCATTAAGACTCTAATGTTAGCAATGGGTATCTCTCATTTTCCACTCTATAGTCCAAGAACTTTATGCATTTTTCTGTCTTACAAAATTGAAATTTTATTATACTAGATATATAATATACAAAGGTTTTCTCATGGCGTGAAGCTCTGTCTCTACAAAAACATGGCAAGCTTCAAAAATGCCTCGGAACCATCTGGGAGGGATGGTAATCTATCCCTTTAGCCTTTTCTTTCCAAAGTCCTTAAGCCTATCCATCGGGGGACATAGCGATGTTTCCCCTTCTCAGAAGGGCCCCTGCTTTATTCTGATACTGTTCCTCCTCCAGCTGTATGTCAGTCATTCTCTTTACCACTTTCATTGTGTTTGTATAGTCTGCTGTACAAATGAGCCCATGTCCCTGGCTGTGGCTGGTTTTAATCCCTATTTTAGAAGTTGTGGGGGCACTCAGAAGAAGCAAAATGCTACGCAGAAAAGAAGAAACTTATGTCAGACTCAATTCTACAAGGTACCTTAAAACTCCTCAAAAGAGCATTTAGTCAAAAAAGTAGTGGTGAGCTACTTTCTTAGAGAATTTTTAGAAAGCTTCGCTTCTGTAAAATTTTATCCAAATGAAAACTACCGTCAGAAGTCAGAGGTTAACCCAATGATATGCACCAAAATTCTCAGAGCGAGAAATTCTCTTGTCCTTGGCCTTCCTCCCACCCTAAATGCCTACCCCTGGCTTATGACTACTGACTCTTCATGCCTTTTCGGATGCCTCCTTTGGATATGAACCCCTAATATCTTCCAAGCATTCACGTATTTTTATGCCTTTCACTATTCCTCCCACTTGGAACAATGAGTAACTCCGGGGTGTAACACATCTACCAAGTGACAACATAATAAATGGGCACTTTAGCTAATGCTTCTTCGAAGTAAGGGTGGAAGAGATAACAAACGCCAGGGCCATGGGGACATGCCTGTCATGGTGGATTAGCCAGCTGACCTTCTGTTAATCCCGGGGCCACGCACATTTAAAAGTAGCAGCCACGGAACTCTAGAAATGCTTATCTACCAAGGGCTGCCGCTGGTTGATCGACTTATCTCTGGTCCCAAGTAGAGCACATTGTGTCTGACTTAGCCCAAGCCTCACAGAAACAGATCCCTTTGCAGTGAGCAGGAGAGAGAGAATGCATCAAGGACAATGGGGGCCTTGTAGGAGCACTGTTAAATGAGTAGGTTTAATTTTAAACATTAAAGTTAAATCTCACCATCTATGTGTTTTTATAGCTTAAAAAAATTCAGTATTTCTAAGTACAGCCAAAGAAGGTTAGAGATTGCGTCTGGGTGCAGAGATGCTGGTGGAGGCTCTGCTACAGGAAGTTCCAAGGGTTTATTCGGGAGAGCAAGTTCCAGAGAGATGGTCCACTTGCTCCATCACACAGCCACAGACGATCTCCCCAGAGTATTACCCTGTAAATGACCCTCTGAGAGATTAGCTTTCAAACATTTCTGCAAGTCCTCCTGGTGAAGGCTCATGCAACAGAGTCTTTTCTGCCTGTCTCCACACTCTCCAGCCATTTGTATGCTCACATCAGACGCTCTGCTGCAGGCCAGGCAACAGCGCAATGGAAGAGCCAGTTTGCTAGAGAGAGCCAAGTCCTCAAAGGTGATTGATTATACATCCAAATGGTTAAGAAACCTGAGCAAGGTAATGGGCGCAGTTAGAACAAAGCCCCACCGGAACTGGCATCCACAGCCTGTCTTGCTCCCACATCCTTCTCCTCTTTCCATGGTATCCTCTTCTGATTCTTTCCACTCTGCCTGGACAAAGGAGGACACTGATGCTGTCTAACTGTCCACTACACATCCCGTCTCTTCACAACAGATCCCTGCGTTGCTTTTAGGGAATGGCCTTTCTCCACCCAGTAGCAAGCTGGTGGGGCTGTTGATTAAAAAACTGACCTGCTGCCCTTTGAGTCCACTGGACACCTCTGACCTGAAACCCTAACTGATGAGTGAGGAAGGAAGGAGAAGCCGTTGGCCTCTGCTCTTTCCAGTTGCTGCTCCTTGGGTCCCTTGGCATGCAGGGATTGATCTCTTCCCAAGGTGGTTTGTGGTCCCTTTCTTATGACCCCTGAAATTTCCCGACACACATCACAATGTGATACAGTTCGTTTCTGTCTGTCGGTTGACTTCTGTTGCTTGCAGACTAAGAATCGGAGTTAAACACATCCTGAAATTATGAAGCCACCAGAAGAACTCACCTGGCTGCATCGTGGCCTCTTAAGATTCATCTAGAAGAGCCATTCAAGGTGGCTTCATAGCAGGCTTTCCCAGGCGTGTTTTATTCTAGAAATCAACTTCAACTGTCATCTTTCTCCTCAGTTCCTGACTCAAATTCACTCCACCGTGTGAGTTCTTTTCTCTGTGCTCTCAATGTAAAGATTATGTCACACGGACCCCCTTCCTCCTCCTTCACTCTTCTCCAGGTTTGTTTGTGTTAAGATGCTCTATAGAATTTTAATATTTGCTTACATTGATCTCTGTTGATTCATTCATTTATTGGTAGGAATTTCCCTATTCACATTTTCTTCATAGTACGTAAGAGTCTTGAATGGACACCCTCCTTGGGGACCTGGTAGAAATTTTTTATTATAGATATTGTGATGAAAATGTTGGGTTGTAGGCATGCACATAGAGTTTCGCTCAGTTATTCTATATCGCCTTCCCATAAATTGCAGTTCACTATACCGACATGATGTTTACGGTTTTCTCCAAAATCTGATAATGTTTAATATTACCCAGCATTGTTTTTTATTTTGCCAACTATGCAGATGGTACCAGGACCTCATAATTCTAATTTGCCTTTCTGTGGGAACTGAGTGTTGCTACATGTAACATGGAGGCCCAACTGGCTTGAGATATCTGTTTACAGTCTTTGTACATTTCTTTTAGGTTTGCTTGTGCAATAAAGTAGATTTTTCCAAAACTGATCATGATGATATTTTTCATTTCACGTTCATTTCCAGAACTTTGCCATTTCCCTTCAAGAGCTGGAGTCAGCTTTGAATTTGGGCGGAACCTTGTAAACCACCTTAGGGCACAGAATGCAGTGGAGATGAGTGCTCACAAGATGAGCTATCTCTCCAGCACAAATGTTTTGGGAGTAACCAACCACTTTTTGATTGGATTTAAGGCCCACTCCATGGGGAGGAACTCATACCATACACTGCTAAATTGACCAAGAACCCAAGGACATAGGCTTAGATGTTCTAGTGTGACCGTGAAAACGGTCCCCATTTCTGTTACAACGCTTTTTGTTTTGGATTTTTGTTTGTTTGTTTGTTTTTGTTTCTCAAGATCAGGTTTCTCTGCATAGCCATGGCTGTCCTGGAACTCACTCTGTAGACCAGGCTGGACTCAAACTCAGAGATCCACCTGCCTCTGCCTCTGCCTCCAGAGTGCTCCAAATGAAAGATGTGCACCACTGCCATCTAGCAATGCTACATTATTCTTAATGAGCTGCATTCCTTTCTCTCCCTTTTCAGAGTTTCTAGCTCTCTGCTTATGCTGCCTATGTATTCTTGAATGTTGATTACCATTTAATGAAAGCTTTATGGATGTTCATCATTTACTTTGACCATCCCAACATCCCTGCCATATCTAAGCCTAGTTCGCGTTTTTTGTTTCTTCAAAATGTGCTTTTTTTGCCTGGTAATTTTTTCTTTGTTTTTCATGAGATACAATGTACTAAGTAAAGAAAACTATTAAGTAAGTCTTTGCCAATGTGATGGAGGGCAAGGAAGTTTCCTGTGGTCCTATAATTAGCTGTCTGCTTTCTATGGACTGTGAACCCTCTCACAGGTGTGATGGGATAGTGAGAAAGAGCTGGGGTTGGATATTTCACTTCCCACACTCTGGTTTTCGCACACTGTATAATGCTATCCCTGCATCTGAAAGACTCACCATTTATGGATATCTTTGTTTGTCTTGATATCTTGATGATATTCCTATACGTATCTCAGTTTTTCCCAAGCCATACACCTATTAGCGTTCATAGCTTTCAAGTCCTGGCTTCTGATTCAAAGTAGAAAATTTGCCAGTGCTATTTTGTCAGAGGCTCTGTCTCCTTCTCTTCTGGGACAGACCCTTGAACCACAGCTGCAACCCACAGGTCTAACTTTTTATAACCATCCTTTTTATAACCATGAGGTGCTCTCATGGTGATTTTCCCATTAGCGCCGCCCCCCAACTCCCAGATCTAAGCTGTCTCCTAACGTTATTGAAATTAGCTTTTGATCCCAGAGATAGATGTGGACCACTCAGAAGGTAGCCTGGCCTCACATTAGAGGTTCCACACTTTTTCTTGCTTGGATGAAGTCTTCCTCTGACTTTTCTAGACACAGAAGGCCCCAGGGTGGATCAGAGACTTTTAGAGTCACAAAAACTTGGCACCACGTTGTTAATTCTGATACCTGAGACTGAAATCTGGCATTCAGGCAACAGATCCGCCATGTGTGGGTTCGCCGTGTCTAAATATTAAAGAACAAAGAATAACAACAACAATTCAAACTTGGCTTTCCCCTTCTTGCTCATATTTCTCTTAGTCACCAAAGCACACAGCCTGCGGATCGTTGGCAAGCGCTGCAGCAGAAACGAGACAGACTGGCTTTGACTGCCCTAGTGTTACCTCCTGAACAAAGTCCTGGGAGGAATTCCTTGCTGTCGCTAGCTGGCCTTTGCTGGAGATCAACCATAAAGTTTTCGTATTAGTCCGTTAACATTCAGCGTCTCCTGTCTTCCCGCTCATTAAATTCCACTTCATCCCTTTCCATCTGCGTATTTCTTTAAGGACAGAGCCGTGATGACAAGCCTGGTTTCTCTCCATGCTGGCTGTGTGATCTGCAACAGTCTTCGGCTTTCCATGACTTTATAATGGGCACAGTAACTATTCCTGTCTCCTAGCATTTTTTCTGATAATCAAATGACGCAGTCCCTATGAGCATTTAGAAGCGGGGTGAAAATGTCTTTGCCAGTCAGCAAGTTGCCCATGATTCTTCTGTGAAGCAGGTGTAATCTCAGGAGACACTTGTCAATGCATAGACACATGATAACTTGTCACAGCGGTACTGAGGAGGTGCTGCTGCCATCGAATGGGTACAGACCCCCAATGCTACCCAACACCCGACAGTGTGTAAGACAGCCACCAGGGACCCTATCAAACCAAAAAACAATTAATCATACAATAAAAAGAATCAATCCACCCATAACACTAACATGGTCGAGTCTGAGAAATCCTAGTGAGCTGTGAGAATATTCATATTCCTGTAGAAGGAATAACTCTCTAGTCTGGACCGGTTTATGGAGACAGAAATAGAAAAGATGAGAGCCACTGTGGAGTCTGCTCTTATTTTAACAGATGGGTTTGGGACCAAAACAAGTGCATGGGTTTTAACGAAGGACCATCTCGTGTATTCCGCCGGGCATCATCATCCCTGTTATCAGATTCTGTGTTATTTGCTCAATAGCCGAGAAGGAAAAGTCTGGGACTCGGTGTACATATTGGCTCCTCTCACTCCTTTGATCCTGGAAGATAAACTGCCAGGTCCCCAGACTTCGGCTTGAAAATCTGAAGTGGTTCCTAACTTCTTCTATTATAAAAGAAATGCTGCGCAAATTTATTATCCTAAGGATTGAAATTTATCGTTTTTCTTGACCCTGCTGTGAGCCTGATTTCCTTCAGTTAGATCAGACTCCATAATGGGCTCATCTTGAGGAGTCTGGCAATCCCTTGAAGGCTTTGCCATTAATTCAACTCCTGTTTAATGAGTACCATCTATTTGTTCAAATTGTGCTAGATCCCAAAGCGATAAATAAACACGATCTCTGTTCTAGTTTGCTTTCTGTCGCTGTGAAAAATACCATGACCAGAAGCGAGTTTGGGGGAGTGGGCCTGGAGAGATGGTGATGTGGTTATGAACACATGCTTTCTTTGCAATGGACCCAAGTTAGGTTTCCAGCATCCACAGGGCAGCTTACACCTAACAGTAATTCCAGTTCCCAGGATTCCAGGCTTCACATCCTCTCCTGGCCTCCTCAGGCACCTGCCACAGACTTGGTATGCATACATACATGCAGGCAAAATACTCATACACGTGTTTTTTTTTTAAAAAAAAACAAGATTGGGAAGAAAAGTGCTTATTTCATCTTATAGGTTGCATATAGTCTATCCTGAGGGAAGTCAAGGCAGGAGCTGGGAACAGAAATCATGGAGAAATATTGTTTACTGGCTGGTTGCCCAGATTATATCTAGCTACCTTCCTACAGCTCAATCCCATCTGCCTAAGGATGGTACCACGCACACTGGCCTGGGCTCTCCTACACCAATTGCCAATGAAGAAAATGACTCATAGACATGCCCACAGGCCAATTTTTTAGAGGTAATTCTTCAATTAAGGGTCTTTCTTCCCATGTGTGTCAAGTTAATAAGCAAGATCAACTACCACAGTTCCAGTCTAAATGAATGTGGTGGTTTGATTGAAAATGGCCCCCACAGACTCCTAGGGGGTGACACTATTGAGAGGGGTGACCTTGCTGGAAGAAGCATGTCACTGGGAGTGGGCTATAGGGTTTCAGAATCCCAAGCCAGGCCCAGTGGCTCTCTCTCTTCCTGATGCCTGCCAATCCAGATATGGAACTCTTAGATACCTCTCCAGCATCATGTCTACCTGCATGCCACCACGCTTCCCGCCATGGGGATAAGAAACCAACCTCTGAATGTAAGAAAGCCCAAATGAAACGCTTTCTTTTATAAGAGTTGCCATGGTCATGGTGTCTTTTCACAGCAATAAAAGCCTAACTATGACAATGGAGGATTGAGAGCACGTGAATAATTACCAGGTGGTTAATAGATGTTATTAAAGAGGTAATATTGCAATGCTATGAAAGGAGACTTAGAGGAGTCCTAGGTGCTGAAGGAGCAGCTTTAAAGTCCATGAATGGCTTCCCTCAGGTTGAAGCGAGACAGCTGATGATGGTTCTGGGGACCAGACCCATGGCCTCTTGCATGCTAGGCACGTATTCTGGACTATGCTGCAGTACCAGTCCAAAGGAAAGCACTTGGAAGACACATCACTATGGGATGCCTTTATTAAAGCGACTTGATTTAGAGTCTGCAATGCTGGTAAGTGGTTTGTGGCTCATAAGAGGAAACTCACCCACTTGTTTGATTATCTGGTTTTGTTCAAGCATGGACAACAGTTTAGGTTCAATTCACTGTGCGATTAGCTCTTTATTGAAAAGCAAAATGATAGAATCTAGCAAGTGATTACGCGCTCCTCTTCTGCCTTTCAAAGTCTGCAAATGTTAAGTATCTTGCCTCCTCTTCCTAATAGCCTCTTGTTTTACTTATTTTATTTAGCATAAATTAGAGCTAACACATCCCCATTTTTAATAGCTCTTTCAAAGTCTGTTGATGTGCTATTTGGAATGAATCATCCTAAATGCCTTCCCTCATGGGCAAGACCCATCTGTCAAGAACTACAAAATTATCTTTCCTGCTTATGGGAGACATCTATGTGGAGCAAAGTGCCCTCCCTGCCAAGGAGAACGCCACCGTGGCTGCATGCTAATGGGCCAGTGCCCTGTAAACTCATCTTTGAGGGACGTTCAGAAAAAACAAAAACTCCATGGGCCAAAATTAGTAACAAAAAGCAGTTTTCCTACTCTGACCTACAAGCAAGCTTTGCCATGAGTATAGGATTGCTAACAAATAAAATACAGCTTATCTTCCAGTGTAAGTATAATACAAACTGTTTATTATTTATGTGACATGCTCTCTTGGGGGGCATTGTATGATATCTGAGAGGCTTTTGTTCACGGCTCCTCCTTCAGATTTTTACTTAAACATTTTCTCAGTGATGCCTCCACTGACCAGCCTGTTTACAAGGGATGCCTCCTTGTCTTTCAGACTTGACTTTCTGCATTTGCAACACGTACCAGCAAAAATATTTATGTGTTGACTGTCCTCCCTTTTAGAATGGATTTGGGTCTGTTTTGCTTAGTACAATCTGCCCTGCATGCTGAAGAGGCACTGACATGGAGTGGATACATAGGAAGGAGCTGTTAAAAGCCATTTATTATAATCATTCATTCAACACCCATCTAGCCAGCCATCTGTAAACTATTGACTATAAGCCTAGACCAGAGTCTCATTGACTTGAGTTTGGATTTTGGCTGCACAGACTTTCTGCTGTGATGTTAGATGAGTTACAGCATTTTCCTTTCTTGGTTTCCTCCATTGTTCAATAAATAGAAGACTAGACTCTTAGGGTGGGCATTGGAAGAAGCGCATAAAGTCCTTACGACAATGTCTGGATAAAATAAATGTTTAATGTGTGGAGCTTATTACACAGTTGTTAAGTTCTTGTTGATTATCCCTTGGATCTTAGAGAATGCTCTAAGTGTTGGAGAGAACCTGGTGAACAACCTAGGGTCCTCCCCCTCAAAGAAGCGATCATCTAGTGAGATGATATGCATACAGTTGTAGGTTATACTAAATGCTGCCTATTGGTAGCGCCATGATCTCTGTGAGCACTTGGAAGGCTACAGAGAGGGGGGTAGGAAAGAGTTCATGGAACAGCTGGTATCTAAAATAATAGACTGTGACCAATCAGAAGAGGATGAGGTGGCATGGATGGGGCGGGGAAAATGGACATCAGAGCTCAGAGACCACAGCTGTGCATGTGGCTTCTGTGATTGAGGAGACAAGAGGTAGGCCTGTGTGTCTGGCTCCAGGAAGGAGGACATTGGCATGCCAGATCATGGGGTTTAGACCCTAACTGAAGAAGAGGAGGGCCATGAGGGCCAAGCTTTGTGTTCTGGGAGAATCTCTTCATGTGAAGTGTGGAGCCTGGGTTCAGTGGACTCAGGTGACATTAGATATGGGAGATTTGAAAGATCATAGCAATAAAATATGGCAGGCATGGGTCTCTCAGGGACTTGGGTGTTAATTAGAAAGTGTACGTAGGGGATTTGAGCATTAATTGTCTTCTTGGATCCCATAATGATTTCTCTGTTTTCTGTGGACTTTTTTTTCTTATAAATAAATGATCTAATTTTGTTATCATGTATCACTAGCGTCATAGACTGAGCTGAGAAATATCCTGTTTCCTGAACTTCCTAGAAGGCTTTACATACAATTGTTTCTGCTCTCGGTATATTGTAGATTTTACCAGGGGAGTCGTCTGGGCCCAGAATGTTTTAAGTTGCAAATTTAATTGTTTAGATAGAAACAGGATTATTTGGGCCATATTTCTTTTTTCAGGAAACACTGGCCTTTTGTGTCTTTCAAATAATTTTTTTATTCACATTGAATTGTCCATGTCACACTTATAACATTGGCATTATGCTCTCTCAGGAAGATGTTACTGTCTGGGGGCAGCGTCGCCTCCTCCTGGACACTGGCCGTTCACCTTCTCCCTTTGTGCTTCATCACTGTGTCGAGAGGATTAGCAACTTATTGATATCAACACACTTTTGGTTTGGTGTCATCGATTTTCTCCCTATACTTTCCCTATCTTCTTCTATCTAATTGATTTATAATTTAATCTTACTTTTTTCTTTCGTCTACCTACATAAGATTTAATTTTCTATTAATTTTCTATTTCTTAAAGTAGGAAATAAAACAACTGGTGCAAGACCTTTCCTTTTTCCCAATATAGGCGTTAGCTTGTTAAACATTTCCCTCTCTGTCCTGGCTCAGCTGCTCCTTACACATTCTCACTCAGAGAAAACTGCGCTCTAAATCCTCACAGGTTATCTACAAATGCGTTGTCTTTCTGATCTCTAATGTAGAACCCAATGGCCAGAGAGCAAATGCTATTTAACTGAAAGAGTTTGAGTTTCTGAATACTTCTCTTACGGCCCAGATGATCTTTCCATACATGTTCTGTGCGCACGTGACATGAATGTGTGGTCAGTTGTTACTGGGTGGGATTGGGATGCTATGCCAAGTTGGTTGACAGTGTTTTTCGGGTCTTTAATATACTTTTAAATTTTCTATGTATATTTCCTGTTTGGGATATTATCCTCTCTATCATTGTTGAATTATCTGTTTCTACCTGTTGTTCGTTAGGTTTTTTTTGGTTTTGTACACTTTGGTACTGGGCAAACATATGTGTATAATTATTTCATCTTGATGATGAACTAGCCCTTTTAATCATGATTAAATGTTTTTCTTTAACTGAAAGTTCTGTCTTATAATATGTGATTTTATATTACTCTAGCTACTTTAACCACTCTGCTTTAAGATCATATGAAATACTGTTAGTACTTATTATGGTTTTTGGCACTCTGCTCTGATAACAACCCTTTCCTTATATTTTCTTTCTCACCCAAGCTAAGTCTTTCCTGTATCACCATCTGGCAGCTTTCTCAACACAGTCACTCGTATCAACCAAAGGACTCATCTCCTTCCTCCTGCACTCCTCGGAGAAAACCTGTCACTGTGCTAGAAAAAACAAAACCAAAAAAACAAAAACTGGAAAACAAACAAAAAACAAACCTACTTCACATATTTCAGATTTTTAAATTACTTCCACCTAGCCCCTATTACCCCATAGTGACGCAATGATAGATCCTCTGATATTGTTTTGCACCTGAGAAACTAAGTCATTTGGCTCTTAAAGTTTTTTAGTCTGTGCCTCTAAACAAGCGAACTAGTTCATTTACTATAATAAAACACTTGAGGATGACTATTTTTAAAGAGAATATTTAACTCAGGTCTAGAGACCGGAAGTCCAAGACTGTGCAGTCCCAATGGCTTGGACTCTGGTGAGGCTCTCATGGCAGAGACTCTCAGGTGGGGCTCTCGTGGTGGAGACTCTGGTGGAGCTCTCGTGGTCGAGATTCTGGTGAGGCTCTCGTGGCAGAGACTCTGGTGGGGCTCTCGTGGCGGAGACTCTGGTAAGGCTCTCATGGCAGAGATTCTGGTGAGACTCTCATGGTGGACAGGTCAACAATGGTGGAGTGGTTATCGGAGGGAAAGGTCGCATGATGACACAGGCAGCCAGACTCTGTAGAAGCATTTGACTGATTTATTTGACTACTTAATTTCTTTTTCTAACAATCCACTTTTTCAGGACTGAACTCACCCCTTGAGATCAGCATTAATTTCTCCCAAAGGTACTATCCCAACAATCCAGCACCTTTCTTTGAGGCCCACTTCTTAAGGTTCGACCATCCTCTAACACCGCCACATCGAGGACCAAGACTCCCACACATAAACCTTTGGGGGTGATGCTCAAAGTATATTCACACTATAACAATAAAGTACTTTTATTTATTGCATATTTCCTTATTTATTTTGACTGTACTGGGGATTGATCATAGGGCCTCAACAGGTAGTAGACAAGTACTCTACCTCTGAGCTACATTCCCAGATCTTACAAACGAATACTTAAAAATACAATCACATCACATTATTTTACCTTTAAAGTTTTATAATAATTCAAGATTATGCGGGGATGAATTATCTCTTAAGTTCTTGTCCTTTTAACTGTTTGTTTCCATTTTCTTCTGCTCCACCTGTGTTGAGCTTTATCATCTCTTCCTCTCTCCTCCTCTCTCCTCCTCTCTCCTCCTCTCTCCTCCTCTCTCCTCCTCTTTCCTCCCCTCCCCTCCCCTCCTCTCCTCCCCTCCTCTCCTCCCCTCTTCTCCCCTCCTCTCTCCTCCCCTTTCTCTCTTCATCTCTTCCCTCCTCTCTCTTCTCTCCTTTCCTCCCTCTCCTCTCCTCTCGTTTCTTTCTCCCTCTCTCTGTCTCTCTGTTTCTATAATCTCTCCTTTGTTTTATAGAATTTCTCATAGTCCTGGTTTTGAGGATTACAAATCATTAATGTCTGGAAGACTGACAAGGTCTCAGATTCATGCTTCTTCCTAATATTTTATGAGTTCTTCCTATTTGAGCTTGTATGATTTTATTCCCAAGAAACCCACTTGATGGGGCCATTGTAAGTCCTGCTCCCAGGGACTGCCCAACACTCCTCTTTGGAATTCACCATTTACTCAGCACACTGAGCCTTCTATCATTCAGTCACACCGCAAAGAAACAGATTCAACAAAACAGACAATACCAGGAGAGCGGTGACCTCATGCATTTAAAACATGTGGGACTGAACTACTGAGGGAGGGTGCTAGAAAGAACATTGCAAGGAACAGTGGAGATGGCTGAGCTGAACCTGATCTGTAAATATAATTTCAAGTTTTATTACCCTAAATTACACATTCATAAAAATGAAATAGGTCATTATGAAGTGCTTAATTTTCAATGTCAGTCATAAAAGCGCATATACATACAACACAGCTTGAAGTTATGTTTAGGATTTGTGTTCCAGTCTCAAGTGATCTGGCTTCTGTAGACAGAGTAGTAAAAAGGTTCAGCCATGTTTTTCCTTCCTTCACACACCCACTCAGTCAATCATTACTTCAGATAGGCAGTCATACCTTTAGACTTACTCCGGCTCAAATGAAGATGGCGGGCACAGGTGGGCGTGATACACAAAGCTTTGAAGGTTTCGGAGAAAGATGGATAAAAAAACAAGAGTTACGAAAAGAGCCGTGGGAGTCAGAGTGGAGGGCGCCTAACCCCATGCCGCTCCAAGAGACATGGCTCCTCTCTGCTTTTGGAATTTTAAAAGCATATGAGACCTTTTATTTTATTCATAAAAGGAATAGGAATTAAAGTATGTTCGTAGTAGATGCTGTGCTGTACCAGGCATTTTTTTCCACCTCATATTGTAGAGCTTTTTACTTCTAACACTAAATCTGCGGTGTTTTTCCACACCAGCCAACCTCTGGATACAACTATATAATCTACAGTTTAGCTCGGTTCTGACGCCGTCCACCTAGAGCTAGCACGGTGCCTCCTGGGCAAAGAGCCCAGTCTCACAGTGGCCACACGGCTCCTTTGAAAGCTCTGCTTCTGACTGTTGGGCTGTAAAGTCAAGGGTTCCCACACACCTCTGAGGTGATTTGCTAAATTAACTCAGAATTTACTATTGTCAAAGGTACAATTAGGAAATCGTCAGATGGAAGACGTGGATAAGTGAGGTGTTGCGGTGAACAGAACTCTCTCTGAGTGAACCACCCTCCCAGTCCTTTGAGGTGTCCGTCATGTGGGAAACTTCTTAAACCCCATCATTTAACAACTTTCTGCATAGGTGTGATTGATTAAATCATTGAGTTTTTTTTTTTTTCGAGACAGGGTTTCTCTGTAGTTTTGGTGCCCGTTCCGGAACTAGCTCTCGTAGACCAGGCTGGCCTCGAACTCCCAGAGATCCGCCTGCCTCTGCCTCCCGAGTGCTGGGATTAAAGGCGTGTGTCACCACTGACTATTAATGATTAATTCTATCTCACCCTATTCCTTCCCTAGAAGTTTGGGGGGGAGGGCAGAAAGGATTTGCTCTGAAAATACCAACTTTGTAATCACACATTTGGTTTTTCTAGAAACCTAACACTTTCCAAAATTAAGCATGGGTCCCCAAGGAGGCATTATCAGCATCAGTGTCCTGTTTTGACTGTCGTAAAGACGGGAGCAGCAGGGGCATCTACAGTAGGTGCTGCCAATTTAAATCCTAGTGGCCTCTTAGGAGCTATGCTTCATTTAACATTGCATTGCCTCAGTCTCTGCTCCTGTAAAATGGAGCTAATAATAAACTCCCTGTTCTAGTTTCTTTTCCTACTAGTATAATAAAATATCCTGACAAAGGCCACTTCAAGGAGAAAGGTTTTGTTTGTTTGTTTTTCTGACTCAGGGCAAGTTACAGATGGAGGAGTCACAGTGGCAGGAGCTGCCCAAATTCCACCCACAGTTGAGGAGCAGAGGGGGGTGAGCATGCATTTGCTAGAGCACAGCTAGCTCTCTTCAGATTCACACAATCCAGCATCCCCACTCAGGGAACACGTCCCTCCACAATTAAGGTGGGTCTTCCCACATCCATTTGTGTACTAAGGATAATCCGTTATACACATTCCCAGAGACCAATCTTCATCTAGATAATTCTTCACAAGCATGTCAGGAGAATTGCCTCCTAGGTAGTTCTAGATTCCGTCTAGCTGATAGTTGACACTAGCCATCACACCATGTCAAATGCTTTTCTACACGTTTAACAAAGGAAAGCATTTAAAACAGTGTGTGGCAATAAAAATTGCCTCCAGATATTGGCCCCCATCTCCCGAGTCTACAGGCTTGCTTCTAGTTGAGAGGCCTTACCTAAGGAACAGAACATGGACACCCGTGAAATGCATGTTTGGCATATGCGGTAGAATCACCGTGGGCGCTGTAATCCCAGCTTACAATAATGTCGTATTGGACTTAAATCCCAAGCACAACCCTACACCAGCAGGTTGCGGGTGGGGAACCTCATCCCCTCAGAGGATTATAATATAAATGAAACCCATATTTGCCACAGAGAGACCCTAAACATGGCGACCCAACAAAATACAAATGAACAGTGATGGTAGGTAAGATGAGGCTCTCCTTAAATGTCACAGCAAATTCCCTCCCCGCTTGGGAAATGGTTTGGAGCAATTTGTTTTCTTCATTATTAAAATTATTGCTGGATTTCTCTCCAGTGTGATAGTTGAGAATCGATGTTTGTGTTATTTTTTCCAAAGGTAGTGAAAACTTAATCCTCAATTTAGTGATGTTGGAAGGGGAGGGGAGATCTCAGTGCCCTCGCAGGGACAAAATCTATTCTCCGTCAGGAGCGAGTTCAGAGGAGAGGGGATGCCTAGCTGAAGACCCAAAGGTGGTCCTCACTGGACTCTGGATTGCTACCACCCTGATTTGAACTCCCCGCAGAAGCAGGAGAGACACATGTCTGTTCTGTAAGCCACCCCGTCTCTGGTGTGTTTGTCATAGCAGCGTGAACCAAGAGAGCATTCCAAAGCGCCATTGTGTGTTGAGCCACACTCAGAGCATGGGAATGAAAAGAGCTGGGCTGTGTTTGTTGGTAAAGAATGTTTCATTATAGGAAGCCCGTGGTTACACTTGAATTCCAAGCAGATGAAGGGTGTTGATTCTTAGGGAACTTTTTTAATCACATGGGTCAGAAGGAGTATCTCACAGACCTGTCTAAGAACTAGAGGAAAGACTGGGAGTGAATCATGGAAGCCCCGAGGCCACAGAAGACTGAATAGGGCTCCATGGCCTTCTCTACAGGGAAGCTAACCTCTTCATGCCTCTGTTTACATGGCTGTTAGCTGGACCCACAGAGTGAATGCTTCATAAGCTTTTTGAAGGTAAATGAAAAAAAGAAAAAGAAAATCGGATGAGCTCCTCAAGTACAACACACGCTTGAATGTCTTCAAAGGCAGCGATATAAGATGTTCCACGCCCCCCCCCCAACTTTATACCACAATTTTATGAGCACTTGACCGAAGGCTTGCGTATCACTCTCTGCAAGTCAGTGTGTTAGGGACTTACTGAGAAATAGAAACAATGTAAGTGTGTAACCTACAGAAGGTGTGAGTGTGTGTGTGTGTGAGAGAGTGTGCGACTGTGTGCTTAAGCTTGTATGCATGTGTGCACCTGTGCGTTTTTGTGCATGTGTGTGTGTGTTTGTGTGCACATGTGCCGTAAATGAGCCTAATACATTCATTCTCATGAATGAATTTCATAGTCATGGAGTCTGACAAGTTCCCCGGTCTGAAGTTGGCCAGCTGGAGACCCAGGAACATTGCTGGCATCAATCTGACTTTGAAGGACTCCGAGTCAGGAGACCCAGTGGAATAGACCCAGTCAAAAGGCAAAGCAGCTCATTTTCCAAATCATAGAGGTCTGGTAAGAGGAGGTCTGGTTTTTTTGTAGGCGAATCATTCATTTTTGTCCCACCCAGTCCTTCAGCCGATGTATGAGGCTCACCTACATTTAGTCCTAGCTTCTAAGCCAAAGGTCAAAAGTTAATTTCACTCAGAAATAGCATATGCTTACCTGCATACTAAGAATAATGTTTAACTGTTATCAGAGCCCATAAAATTGACATGCACACAGTTGATACATAAATTTGCCATCATGCTTGGACACAATCTTCTGTCATTATGACCTGTCATGGGATTGACATCATGGCCTTGACTGAATATATATCTCTAGACCTATTGGAGAGGCAAGGGCTACAATTTATGGAAGGCCATGATGGGTGACTTCTACTAGTTGCTTCTTAGTCCTCAATGAGCTCACATCCTCTAGGTGAACTGTGTGTGGTCCTCAATAAGGAGCTCATTATATAAATCAGAACATCACATTATAGGTTTTATGATTAACCTTGAAATTTTTATTCCAGATGTCATGGGAGTCATGACTCTGTAATTGGTGAGGTGCCAGTAGCCAGCCAACTACTTCCTCTCCAATCCAATCTCATGAAAGAGACAAATGTCCTAACCTCTCGGGGGCAGGGTCTATGTATGCTTTATGAGCAGAATTAGGCTTTCAAATGGCATTTTAGACTCAGCATAAACTGTTCTAACCTGTGCCAAGTATTAAAGGATGAGAATGAGGAAAAGAAGCCCTGGTACCCTTGAAATCTGTTCACTTCTGGAGTCCAGGCTGGGGAATGCCCTTGGGCTATTGAACTCCAAGCACAAGGCAGATACACTGCTCAACTGGGCTATAATTTCAATAAAGACAGATTTTATAAAGAACTGTTGAAGAACTGAGAACCACGACCTCTTTAACAAAGAGGATATGTGGACATTTTTCTAGAAGAAAACAGATTAGGAGCCTTGTTTTGGTTAATTTTATGTTAACTTGATACAAACTAGAGTAATTTGGGACTCTCAACTGAGAAAATGCCTCCGTAAGATTGGGTCTATAGGAAAGGACATCAGGCCCTTTCTTGATTAATAATTGATGGGGGGGGGTATTCCACCATGAGTGGCTCCAGCTCTGGGATGGTGGTTCTGAACTGTATAAGAAAGCAGGCTGAGCAAGCCAGTAAGCAGCACTCCTCCATGGCCTCTGTGTAAGCTCCTGCCTCCATGTTCCTGCCTTAACTTCCCTCTCTGATGGACTGCGACATGGAATTATAAACAGAAATAAAGCCTTTCCTCCACAAGTTGCTTTTGGGTATGATGATTTATCAAAGCAATAGAAATCTAGCTAAGAAAGAACTGGATGGTAGGTCTTGGGGTGTTGCCATTACAGACCTGGCTATGTGTTTTGGGGGAGGATTGTGATGACATTTGAACGTTGGGCTGGAAAAGCCATTGAGTGCTCAGAGTCCTGTGGGCTGCGCTGTGGGATCGTGGAGGATAAGAGCGTGTGAGCAGCGCAGACAGACAGTGGAGACCTGGCTTGTAATGTTTCAGAGTGAAACAAAGACTTTGCAGGGATCGTTTCTTACTTACTGCTTCCCATGAGCCCATTTACTGTTTCAAAAAAAAAAAATACTTCCATCTTGCCAAGCCATTCCAAGGCTAAGTGCTTTAGAAGTTTTCCTTAAGCTTTTTATGAAAGAGAGTTTCTGGAATTTCCATAAGATTTTGTCATAAACGTCCATTAGGCCGAACACACTCTCCGTGGCCCCTGTGAACAAGCCCTGTCTCCACCTCTAAATTCTAATAACCTGGGAGGGAGATGGCCAGCTCCCTTCAGTGCCCCTCCCTTTTCCTCAAATCCCTGGTGTCTTCTGTATAGTGATGTCTGGAGATTACTAACTGTTAGATGAAAAACGAATGAGGGGGCTGGGCAGGTGTCTCAGCGCAGGGTCCTGGTTAGCTGTAAACCTGAAAAAACCCAGAATTATCTGGGAAGAGAATATCATTTTAGGAGTTACCTACTTCAGATCGGCCTGTGGGATTGTTAATAGTGTACCCAGTTCACCGTAGGATCACTGTAGCCTGGGCAAGTGATCCTGAACAGCATAAGAAAGCTAGCTAAGCGTAAGCCCGCCTGCCATCCAGCAGGCCACATTCTCCTTGATTCTGTCCATGCTTCTTTGATTTGTGAAGTGAGTTCCTTGGTCAGAGTTTTTGAAGAGCAGACAGGTTTGCCTTCAAGTTCCTGCCTTGATTTCTCTTGTTGATGGACTATGAACTTGAACTGGAAGCCAGCTGAACCAGGGAGAGCAGAGAGAAAATGGTAACATGTTGGATAGCATCTAAAAAGATGATTGCAGCAGAGGGTCTTTTGGGTGGTTCCTGCTCCCCCAAAATGGCTCTTGATCAAATTATTTGTCATAGCAACAGAAAAAAAAAACACAGAGCAATGGTAGAGCACTTCCTGCACAAATTGGAGGCTGATGTTCGTATCCCCAACACTCATATAAGAGTTAGGTACAGTGGCACTAATCTATGACACCAGCGTTGGGTGTCTGTGGAGACAGCCAGCCACTAGGGGCTTGCCGGCAAGCTAGGATAGCTGTAACAGCAAATTGTAATTCCATCGAGAGACCCTATCTCAAAAGTAAGGTGGAGAGCCATTGACATCTGGTCCCCAAATAGGCACAAATGGATGTACCTACTCCATATGCATACATATGCACACACCACCCGCCCGTGCACTAATAAAGTTCAAATAAATAAAAATGAATGGATACCCAAATGCAGAAATAATTACTAAAGGGAAAAAATGAGCAAATGCCTTCGGACATCATATGGAAGAGTTGGTCTACAAAAGTCTTATAAAGGGGAAATCATTATCTTTGTGTATTCACCAATGACCCTGTCTGCTCCAATGGACATTTACAGTGTTGTGCTCATAGGAGGTTAAACTAAAAGGGTCACAAAACCAAAATAAAAGTCATGACTCTGGAAACAAGACTGCCAGGGGTGACTGAGGAGGAGACATTGATTCGGGTGGGAAGAAAATAAGAGGGTGGATGGGAGTAATTAGAATATACTGTATATGTATGACTTTGTCAACCTACAAAACCAGTGAATAAAAAGACAAAGAAGAAAAAAATCCTGGACCTGGTGAACCAGCTCAGGGGTAAAGGGGCTTACCATCAAGACTTATGGCCTGAGCTTGATCCGTGGGATGCAGGGGTGGAAGGAGAAACAACTCCTGGTCCTTGTCCTCTGATTACATGAGCCACTGTGGCACACGCTGTCCCCCAATGCACACTGAATAAATATAAGAAAATGGGATGAAAACGTAGGTTCTCCATACAGAGATATTATCAAGACAGGATGAGAAGTCGAGCTGGGAAAGTAAGTTTGAAATTCCTGATGTCTTTTCTTGGTCTTTCAGAGTTTCATGATGGCCATATGGGAGCCAGGTGTCCGTCCTAGGGTGACTTCCAGTGGGTTGCAGTGACATTCTGTTTTATTGGGATGTCCAGTGCACAGGTCAGGCTGAACTCTTGTGAAATTGCCAATTCTATATTTGCCCTTTCCTCTTTGTGAATTTAATTATAAACTTGTCCTCATTCCCCTGGGCTCCTTTTCTTTTCTCAAGCTTTTCCTAGTAATATTGGGCCTCAAACAAGAACTATAAATGCTAAACTCCCCCCGTTAAGTTGAAGAAAAAAAAGATACCACATTCAGAATAAACAGGTACCCTTGAGAGCCATCTTAGATATTGCCTGGGGGAATTGTGTACAACTCATGTTTAGGCAAAGGGTGCAATTGGTTAAAAAAAAAACACAATAAATTAACTTCTACAAGTTTTAATGTAGAGGAGAAAAATAACCAGATAAATACTTATATTGCTTCTGTCGTCTAGGGACCCAAGATGAACATGTCACCTCCCTGAGGGTAGCTTGGTTTCTCTTGGAAGTCCTGGAGCCTGTAACCTGAGGCTGAAGTCAAAATTTTTTTTTCAAGCGCCGAGTGCACAGCGGGCAGATAGTAGAAGGTTTCCAGGAGAGAAATCACATTGCATCTGGCCTGGCCATCAGTGGCCCCGGTTATTAGCAACATCCCTCACACAGAGCTCTGTTTTAGTGGCTGATATTAAGAAAAAGTGCTGCTTGTAGCGTGATGCCCAGGGCTGTCAAATTCACACGTGCGTGCCCGTTGGTCTGAAAACAATTGTTTCTATTACATCAATTCAGCAGTGCAAAGTTCATAAATTTGTATTAGGAAGATGAGGCCCACATGGCATCACGACGGGAAAGTGGGACCCTACTCCTGGGAAAATGTTAGGCCTCTCTTCAAAAATCAATGTCAGGAGCCAGTTTCTGAGGCAGTGAGAATCTTCTAGAAATCAGTGTATGATATTACTCCTGTTTTGCAAAGGTGGGCCTGGCACTAGGGGTCTTCTCCAGTATTTACGCAGAGGTGAATGCCCTCGCTTCCAAGGTCACAGAGAGCCTTACCTGCATTGATTGTGACATATGATACTCTTAGAAGAAAGTCATCTTAGGCCTAGCAGATGAACTCCGAGGTCTTTCTGAGCAGGGGAGTTTTCCTCTCAACAGGAAAGCTGATTGGTGCTCGTAAAAACAGAAGGACGGGTACCCTTACTAGCCTAATACCCTCACTACTCCTTTTAGGAGAATTTTGAAAATGAACCAATAATGTACAAACCAATAGCAATAACTTCACAGTCAGAGAAAAGCGAGTCCAATTTCTCAGCAACCATCCCAGAAGTCCCCGGAAGCAGGTGTCCTGTGGCTATAGTTTGGGGGCTGAAGGAGGAAGGCGGAGCAGAGCAGGACAGAGAGAGGTGACAGTGGGCTCAGCACTTACCGTCTCCAGTGGGTGGTGTTTTAGAATAGATACTGCTATTTCTTCCAGAGGATCCAGGAAGATGTTGACAGCCACTCCTCCTCTGCCTCTAACAACAGAGCAGAGTCCTTTCTCCTCAGGATCTCTTTCCCCACTGTTGAGTGGGGACAGGGCAAGAAGGGGAGGGCCTTTTCCAACATACCGGAGCTGCCCTTAGCAGAGCCTAAACTTTGAACTGTAGCAGGGAAAGGGGAGGAATCCACAACATATTTGTATTACTCTGGGAAAGCAACAACCAAAAGACTTATTTCGGCAAACCAGGATTCTTTTTCCCCAAAGACCTGTGGCGTATCAGGCCATTCTCTTTCACTCCAGAGTGGAAGGACCACAGCAGAGGCTGGCAAGACAAGCCTGCTCTGTCTCCACTGGCCCGTGGCATGTGCTCCCCCACGTCTGTGGACTGATCTGTGTATGTATGCATCCATGCATGTGCACTTTTGCCCACGAATGCATCATATTGCATGTGAAGACACATTTCTGGGGTCAGTGCCCTCCTTCCATTGTGTGGGCTCTAGGGATTAATCCAGGCCATCAGACAAATGCCCCTACCAGCTGAGAAATCTTGATGGCCCCTCCATGGCTAGCTCATAAAAGTTCTTTCATGGCTATGCTTGGGGCATTTTATATGTTGCATGCCGTGGCTCAAATCCAGCTTGAACATAACCGTTGCATCCTCCTGAGGAATGTTCCTTATCCTTCCTTCTTTCCTCTCACAATGGGACAGAGGAAGGGACCCTGCACATGGAGCCAATGACTCTGCCGACTCAAGTTCTTGTCTATATTTGATGGGGATCCAGCCCATTTACCACTTGGAATCTGCCTTCAACCTACTGATGTGTCTTATAAAAATCATGTTCGGGTCTGCGGAGAAAACCTGAAGTTGAGCAGCTGTCTTCCCACACATGTCCACGTCCATGTACCACACTCTTCTTGGCTGGAAGAAGTAGGGGCTGCTTTGATTAGGTGATCCTGAAAGCCCAAGAACCAGGAAACCCTTGTGAGTTTGAAAGATGATGGACGCACATACCATAACACGTCCCTGAGTTCTCAAAGGTTCCCATTGCCAAGCCCCTTTTATTTCACTTTGAAAGTGACTAAAGATATTGAACTGAACCAGAACTCCTACAGCCAGTATTGCTTTATTACAGCGGCAATGAAATCCATCCCATTGGGAAGCTAGGCACGTAAGACAAGAATCTGAGGCACTTCCATTAGCCCATTTCCTTCCCCCGCCAAAAGATTCCCATACATAAGCAAAATACCACGCATGTGGCAGAAAATACAATTGAAAGAGCAAAAGACATGACCACATCACTGCAAGAAAACAGGGCCTCTCTCGTTTAATGGCTAAGAAGGGTTTACAAGCAGCCTTCTTTGGAGAAAGACCAGACACTTGTGTCTTCCAATTCTCAGTATCACATTTTTGAAAACCACAGGAACTCTGCTCAATTGGCAGGCTGGGAAAACGCTCTGTGCAGCTGAACCCATTTTCATTGGTACTTCTTGCCATCAGGGAAACTGGCCTTTCCCTGACATCCTTAGCAGTCTAAACATTAAGTGCTGGGAGAAGTCCATGACCATTGTTTCAGAACCATTCAGATCCAGCCTTGCAATGCTTCTAGGCAGGGCAAGGGCAGGAGGAGCGTGGATGAACTGCAGGGAGAAGTGTGGTTCTAAGAAAGGTTTGTATATGACAGCCCCATTCTACCCCCTGGTTACTCAGGAACCCAGAGCAGACATAACTGTCCTTACTGACCTTTGTGGTGGCATCAAAAAACAACACTGTCCATCAGTTTCTTCTGTCTCTGGACCTTTACTGAAACCTGCCCCTCCACTTAAACCCTGACTCCTCTCTCTCTCTGCAAAGACAATGAATCTCCTAAATGAAGAAGCGCGCAGAAGCAAATTCAGCTGGAGGGGAGTGTGCCCAAATGAGAGGATGAGGAGCTGGCTGGGGAAACTACAGCCAAGAACCATTTATTATGACTTTCTGTGTTGAAGGCACTGGGTCCTCTAGAGCTTAAAGGATGGTGAGCAATTTCAGCGTAGGACTTTCTCCAAAACAGTGCCAACATCATTGGTGCTTTTCCAATAGAGACTCTAATCTGTCTTAAGTGAGGTGGGGAATTCTTGCATTTTGAGGAGCAACCAGGGACAGATGAAAGAGGGGTTGATGATGAGTGAGGGGAGGGGAACAGGGGGTACAGTGGCTTAATCCTTTGCGTTCTCTGACTTCTTTCTTATGTCGTACACAATCACTCAGGAGTCATTTTTATTCCATGAAAGCCTTTGATTTGATAAAATCTTTCACCCAGAAATCCATCATAACCTGAATCGCTCTTTGCCACAGGGTGAGGCTGCCTAA
Organism: Microtus pennsylvanicus; assembly: GCF_037038515.1. Lineage (NCBI taxonomy): Eukaryota > Metazoa > Chordata > Mammalia > Rodentia > Cricetidae > Microtus > Microtus pennsylvanicus. Next base: position 8,861,794 of record NC_134599.1, read on the forward strand.
GGATCATACCCTCCCACTGAGGACCACGGTGGCAGTCACTATGCTGAAATGTCATATGCCGTCCACGTACCTTGTCACCAAGCCACAGAGCTTGTCACACTATCTGGGCATGCGTGATCCTTAGGCATCTTCAACTGCGGCGGTCCTTAGCTGCCTCGTCTGTTCTTTGCCAAGATATTCTCTGCAGCACTTTAATGCACTGAGGGCCTGGGGAGCAGAAACAGGGAGGGAAGAAGGGGTGAGAGCGACTGCCCAGTGGCCTGTGGGAATGCTTGAAATAGGCTCCCTGGAAATAGGCTTTGCGAGGGCATGAGTAGAATGGGCCTGGAAACCATGGGAGCTATATTTTCTCAAATGTGAAGAGGCTGGGCTGTTGAGACAGGAGTCCCCGAGTAGGTGTATTCTGTCTGGATTCCTCACAGCTTAGCCTGTGCTGTAAACACTAAAGATACCAAGACTGGATGCTGCATTTGCTCAGCACCTGCTGCCCCTATCGGCCCATATACCCAAATGGAGACTTTTCCCTTTCTCTCTGTTGTTCTATTTCTTAAGGCAGGATGAAGCCTCTTATTTTGATTTCCAAGGCTCATGAACACTCAATAGCAGCAAGACAGGACCGGTATGAGGCACACCTCACCAGGTCACCTGGCTCACCTTCGTGCTGTGTACTTCTGCTTGTTGGCACCAGCTCTTTGTCACGGGGTTGGCATCCAGGATGATAAGCTCATGATGACACAGCATGAGAGTTATGACAGAAAGAACGAAAGGGCTCTCTATCTCAAGCCCTGTTAGCCTCATTTAAATTAGAAGTTTTGATAGCAAATAATAAACAACAAAATGAAAACATGCTGTTTGTACCCAGATTCTTCTGTCAAGGCTTAGGGACAGGTATCAGAGGTTTGCACGTGAACCCTGGAGTCCTGGGGCTAGAGATGGCAACCTTGATGGAAGAGAAAGGAAACTTTTCCTGAGGGTGACTGTAATGATATTTCATTTGTATTTTAATAAATAAAGCTTACCTAAAGTTTAGAGAGTAAAATAGCTGCACTGATCAGCCTTACAGACCAGGCAATGGTTGCACAGACCTTTAATCCCAGTAGCCACACTAGTTTGCCATAGAAACCGGCAGTAGTGGTGTATGCCTTTAATCCCAGCACTCAGGAGGAATATAAGACGGGAGGAGACAGCTCTCACACACAGTCTCATTCTGAGGGTTCCTGGAGGCAGGATCATCATTGCAGACTGAGGCAGAGGGACGAGCCAGTAGCTGGCTGTTTTGCTTTTCTGACCTTCAGGATGAACCCCAATTTCTGTCTCTGGGTTTTTATCAATTGTGCTATAGGTAACAGGTAGGGACTGCTGCTGAACGGACCGGCCTCATAAATGGGAATCAAGTTTAATTTGAAAGCTTATATGATATGGGATCCAAGGAATGAAGAACATGGGCTCAATTTTCAAAACACTTTGATAATGTTCAGGGCAGAAATTTTACCTTCTAGACACTGAACCCTTGAGAGACTTGATCTGGGAAATGTAAATCATAGACCTGCCTACCTCAGGAGCTGAGAAAGCACGTGGGCAGCACATGGCATCTAGCATAGTGATTTCTACAGAGGTCCTCAGCCAATACTGTCTGTCAGTCTCATGTGTCAGTGTTTTCCTGGCCTGGACATCTTTTTCAGTGAAAAGAAACCAATGAACAAAGCAGGTGGCTTTTGGATGACAGCTTCCAAGCCTGGAGGTCTGGAGGCATAGAAGAAGCCAGGATATCTACAGGAGACTGAGGAAGTTGCTTCATGGTTTACCTCACCAAGTTAAAGAGAAGCAAAAGTTCACAGAACTCCACAGCAGCCAGTGTGCTCACAGAAATCAAATTGCTTGTAAAATTTTGGAAGTCAGTTAACATGGTACAAGAACCCATTTGAAGAAGTTATCACACCTACACACTTATAAGGAAAAATTATTGTTTGTTTTTTCTATTTAGTAATTTGTTAAGGGCGCAATGGAAAAACAGACATGGATACAAAACAGCTGCTGGTCTCCCATGGTTCCACCCAAGGGTGGAGAGGAACAATAGCAAGCTGCCTCTCTCACCTGTTCCAGCTCTGACCACCTAGGAGAGAGTGTGTGACTCTTTTCTGTTTTATCTGGCCATGTCTCCAGAGACACCACATCCATGTCAATTCACCCCAAAAATCATTGGCTAACCATTTCCTCCCTTTTTTCTATTTAAGAAGTTTCTAATCCTGATCCTGGCATAACTATGTACAATGAGAACTGCCAAGTGTTGTCCAGAAGAAAGAAAAGGTAACAACATAAAAATAACACTACAAACAACAAGAACAATATCAAGCAAGAAACGCATTCTAAATGTCCCAACCATAGGTAATACTTAATAGTTGTCTTCCTGTCCTGAGGAGTCCAAGTCTTGTACCTAATATGCCCTTGGCTAAGATATGAGAGGATTCTAACTATAATTATGTGGTCTTCAACCCCATCAAAGATCTGAGAAGAAAAATAATATATTACCTGAATAAACAGGAAGTGCAAGCAAGTGACTTTTGAAAGGTACAAGAAATGACAGAAGCAGTTGGCTGTCTGTTGCCCGATGTTTCTCTGTAATGTTGGGACATCCAACTTTGGCTATAGGCCTAGGATGTCAGACAGACAACTTCAGAAGCAGGAAAATTTAAAAGACTGTCCTACCTTGTCTTGACTAAATTCAGCAGTCACTTTTCTTTTTACTTTACTTGACTGTATTGGACAGTATGCTTACTGTCAGCAGTCAAGGTAAGGGCAGTTCTTTACCCAGTAAGCTAGTTTTGCCAAGAAGATAAAAAGTTATACAAGAAATGATTATTGTTATAATTTGGAAATGGAGCACCCCCCCACAAAGGCTTGTATGTTAGTTTCTTGGACCCCAATGCAGCAAAGTTCATAGGTGAGGTTATAGGGTTGTATCATAGTTGTATTGCTGAGTTGATTAATCCACCAATGGGCTCGTAGTTTGGAAGATCATGAAAACCTAAGCAGTGGGGTGTAGTTGAAAAAAGCCCATCTTGGGGGCAGTGTCCTTGAGGATTATGTCTTGTCCTTGGCCATTTAACTTTCATCCCCATCACCATGAGATAAGTAGCTGTGCTCCAGTGGACACACCCAGCCAAAATCTTAGCCTCACCAAAGCAAGAAGATCAAGTGACCATGAACTGAAACATCTGAAACCATGAACAAGCCTTCCCACCTTTAAATTGTTTCTCCTCTGATATTTTGTCACTGTGTCAGAAAGCTCACACAATTATTTACTTAGGGCTTTAACTTCAATAAAAAATAGATATTGAATTTATAATTTTTAAGTTTTAACATATGAATGTCCTAGAGTTAATGAATAATTTGGTACATGGGTGGCCTCTGAATGATGTTAAGTAGTCTCACACTATCTCTTTTGACTTTTTGAATTGATGCAGATTAATTATATATATTTTCCTTTTTCAATTAAGTACAGAATAATCATGGAATGATATACCTTATACCACTAACAGTTTGTAGCTTTTGGGGAGAAGGATCAGGGGAGATGGAGCAAAAAGTAAGTGGACTTTATTTCTTTTCTTTGTAGAAAATATATTCTTTGAATGTGTTTCTGTGTATGGAGTTCAGTTTTTCAATGAAAAAGAATTCATGAAAGAATTAAAAAAGGGACCATATCACAGAGAAACATGGAAGACTGGTCCAAATCTGGCTACTCCTTATTGTACGTGGCTTACAGATGTTCAAACTTAGGAGCAAAACTAAGGTCCTCTTCTCTGTCTGTGTTTCCAGCTCAGGTTGCACTGGGTCAGCAGATGTCAGCTGCCTTTGGGACAGTGAGCCAACAGCTATGCAGTTTCAACCTGGAAGCCTCTGCCCCAGCCTACTTGGCCAATTCCCTTAGCCCCCAGGATCTCCTTGCTTCTGTTATTTGCCGGTTAAGCTGTCAGAAACCCAAATGAGGGAGTAGTCGCTGCCCGTAATGTGTGACGAGATTTCAGGTTTCTACAAGGTTAGGGACATGTCACATTTGCTTAGCCTCAGAGCGACCGCTGGGGTGGGATTTCGAGTTGATTTCAGATCCTAAGAACTTGCAGGCTTGTTTTTCCTCCAACAGACAGCAGCAGTACCATCAGGGCAGTGGGAGCAGTTTATAAACAAAGAACAAGGCACACAAACTCAAGGGCTAGCTTGGGGGATAAAAGGAGAGAGGCAGAGGTCTGGCCCCTCTAAAGGACCACCTCCCCCAACCCCATGAACATCAAAGGACGGACAAGGGAGGGCTGGGGCAGGAGGACAAAGGTAGAGCGTGGAATGTTGGCTCTTCCTCAAAGGCACTTCCTCTCTGTTGGGAATCAAATCCAGAGACTCCAGTGATGCTGATTCTCATTTTATGACCGTTTTATTATTCGAGGTTGGCTGAGCTCTGCTCCCCTCAAAGGCACATGAATGGAGATGAAAAGTGCCAAGTTAATGTCTTGAAGGAGGCAAGTTCTAGAACCAAGTTCTTCGTGGATAGATGTGGCACCCGCTTGTTAGCCTATCTCGACCTCCGTCATGCCACTGTCACAAGAATCCAGTGCCCCTTGTGGGAACTGAGTGAGGGACCCCGGGAAAAGGGATCTTCTCATGTATATATTTTTAGTGAGTCCATCAGTCACCCCCTCAAGTAATTCCCAGAAAAGACACCGAAGTCAAATACTGTGCTCATAAGCATCATCCCAAAGCCACGGTTGACTTTGGCGGAGAGGGAAAACCAGATGTGACACAGTATTGCCTATTATACCCAACACTCTCTCGGGAGTAAGACTATGACTTTAAATCCCATGGTACTTCAGCAGTCTGGCTTCTAACCGTGTCAGCATGGAAGCTGTCTATGCATAAAAGCGGGGTGTTCAAAAAGAGCCGAAGCGACTCCATGGTTTCCTATACTGAGTTCTATAAACTGAGAACACTAAGCCGGTGAATCACTTTCTTTCTTTAATCTCTCCAGTACAGTTAGGACTGGCTGGCTCCCCTCACAACTCTTATGTTTCTCTGTCCTTTCGAGATGATCCAGTGAGTAAATGCTTGTTTCATAAGACTGAGGACCTGAGTTCAGATAACCCACACGTAGCAAAAAGCTGAGTGAAGCAGCACACACCTACAACATCAGCACCAATGTGAAGAGACAGGCAGGGCCTTGAGCGTTGCTGGTCAGCCATATCTAGTCAAGACAGCAAGCTTTGGGTTCAGCGAAGAGATGTTGTTTCAAAGAATACGATGGAGAGAGGTAGAGACACCTGAACCCAACATCTGGACTCCTCAAGAACAAAGGTGGGCACATGCACCTGCACACACATGCCTAACACACATGTGTATAACACACACACACACACACAAACACCTGTATCAGGCCAAGAGTGAAGTCCAGCCCACTGTCTCTTTTTGTAGAGAGCACAGCCGGTCTCCCCTACTCGCTTACTGTCCCTTGCTCTTTTGTGCTACGCGGACAGAGCCTTAAGTCTGTACTGTTGAGTTTGCTGACCTCTGGTCTGAGGTAATAGAGGGAAACAGAAAAAAATCTCAGAACGAATGCTGGTACTTTACTTCTGCCAAGGCAATAAGCCCCATGCCTAGAGCTGGGCAGTCGCCATGGTGACCCATCGTTCTTCATACACACACACACACACACACACACACACACACACACACACACACACACACGAGGACTGTGGAAAGAACATGAAGGCTGGAAGTCAATGAGGTAGTTCTTTTCTTCACTGGCTCTGTGACTAGAAATGAGTCCCTTGGCCTCCCTAAACCTCCATTTCCTCAGCTGCAAAGAGTTTTTAGAAGAGTAAGGGACTCTCATGGCGGGGCAGAAGCATAGTGGCCGGAGGTGGAAGCTGAGTGTTTATATCTTGAGCAGCAAGCACAAAGCAGAGAGAGAAGACTTGAAAAGGCACTAGGCTTTACATCTCAAAACCCACCTCCAGTGACCTACTTCCTCCTGGAACAGGACCAAACTTGGAGTGATATTTCATTTGTATTTTAATAAACAAAGCTTGCCTGGAGATCAGAGAGTAAAACAGCCCCACTGGTCAGTCTTTCAGACCAGGCAGTGGTGACACGCACCTTTAATCCCGTTAGCCACACTAGTTTGCCATAGAACCAGGCAATAATGGTGCACGCCTTTAATCCCAGCCCTAGAGAGGAATATAAAATGGGAGGAGACAGCTCTCAGCTCGCAGTCTCATTCTGACATTTCTAGAGACAGGATCGTCATTTCAGACTGAGGTAGAGGTAAGAGCCAGTGGCTGGCTGTTTTGCTTTTCTGATCTCCAGGTGGAACCCCAATATCTTACTGGATTTTTATTAATCGAGCAGCTACACACACTTCTTAAGCCTCCCCGAACTCACCATCAACGGGGACCTAGTATGCATATGCCAGAGCCTATGAGGGACATTGTTATTCAAACCACCAGAGGGGAGGAGGGAAAAGGAAAGGAGGAAGGACATGGAGAAGGTAAGAACACGACCGAGGCTTTGAGTTTTAAGATAGAGACTTCTACCAATCAGTGGACAGGGTAGCACAATATCACAACAGAACACTGGGCACAATGCTCAGATTCTGGGAGACTAAAATGATGGGGAAACCCTATCAACCACTCACATCTAGTTAGGGTGTGGCCACCTGGATCCCAGGTTAAAAAATCCAGGGAATGCAGGTGCCCGCTCTCTCTTCGCAGTGCCCGTCGGACCTATCGGATCTGAACTCCCATTCTGATAGTGTTGGTTTCCCCTCTTTAACCATTAAAGTAGTCCTGTTACTCTTGAGCTGGCCTGGCTACTTGTCATACTGACCTAACTCGCGACACTAAAAGCCTTTACTCTTTCCCAAGTTTGTCTGCAATTAGCATCTGTTTTATAATTGATATCAAATGATCTGAAAAGAGAGAATGGGAAGAGAATCCTCTTCATCATAAAGTGGTCAGAATCTTTATACATGAAAACACACGAGAGAGAGGGGGAGGGAGGAAGAGAGGAAAGGAGGAGAGAGAAAGAGAGAGAGGCACACTATGTATGCCATTGTTTTGTGACATTCAGAACATAAAGTCTAATAAAAGCAGATGCACAAACAGCTCTTTGGCAAGCAACACATGGCAAGATTGGGGCTGCCTGTGGCTGATTACATTGCTGGCGTGTCAGAAGGAGGGTTTTCAGTTCAAAATGCTTGCTAACAGAAATCATTACAATACACAGGCTGGGTTGTAGGGAAGTAGGCTAAAGATTGGATACATTTAAAAGAAAATGTTTCAATGTGTTTATGTTCAAGCTCAGCCTCAAAGGGTAACCTTTTAGCTGAAGAACCATTGTGGACCACTGCTCTTGAAACTGTCACGTGTGTACTATTCAATTGCTCGTGACTATGGAAAATACATTACCTTCTTCTTGGAGCCAGAAGGCAGCAAATGAGAGCCCTCCAAGTGATTTGGCCCAAAACTTACCCTCTGAACACTTTCCTGTAGGCACTTAGCTATTCTGTTTCCCTTTCATTCTTGATCACTGAAGCTTTTTTCAAAGACAATTGAAAGACTAAGTCCTCCTTTCTTCTAGAAGCAATTTACTGTTCGGTTGCTCGGTGTATCAGAGGATGTGGGTCTGTAGGAAAGGACGGGGTGCCTTGTAGTGTAGGAGTAGAAAGGGGCTTCTAAACCAGGAAGGTATGCCTTTGGGCTCAAGGAACAAAGAGGTCACTATGTCCAGGACAGTGAGGAAAGGAGCCCTTTTCTGTATTATTGTTCAGGGAAGTGCCAAGTTTCCAGAAGGTAAAAAGAGCTGTAACGTCCTAAGCATAGCCTTCACGAGAGAAAGTAAAAGTAGTGGATGATCTTCCAAAAATGGTTGTGCTGTAAGTAAGCACTCTCTGGTCCCCTGTCCTCAAGCTTGGACATCGCTAAAGACTAGAACCTGGCATCAGCCCCAGGTGGGGAGGTTATTCCAGGAACAGCTGGAACTTCTTTCTCAGAATATCCAGGTAGGACAAGATTTGGAGTTGAAACCGAGTACTAGCACAGATGACATATTTTGTGCTCACACCTGAAGCTAAGGATTGGCCATCAAAAGTCAGAATACTGTTGAGTGACCAGATGGCACGATATTGTCTCTTTACAAGGTGTATACATCTGATGAAGACGCAAAAGTTCGTACATGTATGTACCATGTCTGCTCAAATCGCTAGTTCTGGCTGAGGCTGCTCAGTTCTCTGGCCAAGATCTCCTGGCCTCAGGCTGCTAGCAGGTCCTACACATGGCTCACCCATGGAATTCACCTTTGCAATAGTAAGCAACCTTGCTTTCCCCAGGTTCAGAGACAGCCTTTTGCCTACCTCAATGATGAGAACCCCGAAGAGCCCTCTTAACACCAAGGCTCCTGCTGGAGAGGGCTGATGCCAATGCAGGTCTCACTGCTCCCTCTTGCTTCCTGAATGTGAGCAAGTTATTTCTACTGTTGGAGCCACCTAGTCTGTGGTATTTAGTTATGGCAGAGTCACATGAGACATTGGTGATGAGTTTCTGGAGTCTACCAACTCCTTAGGATGACCGTGGTGAGTCAGGATACTCACCTTCAGCCCCCACCACACAGCATCTGCTGTGGTGTCACAGTGGTCCCATGTCACTTTCCTTATGGAAAGGACAAATTCCATTCTCACTCCCTTTCTCTCTTTCCCACCCCCCTCTACCTTCTTTCTTTTCAGCTCTTCTCACGTCATTAGCTGTCTTTACTGGCAGGTACAGGAAGCCGTGGAAGACAATTTCACCTACCAGCGTGAAGCAAAATTGACCCAGTCATTAATTTACACCACAATGAGTTCTCTTCCCTACAGGGTCTATGGGCTGGGCTTCTTTCTACAGAAAGCTGTACATTCTGTACACGTTGACTGTGTTCTTCGGGTCTTTGGGATGAGAGCAGCTGGTTCTTGATTAGATGATCAATTATCTGACCCCTGAATGAAAGGGAGCAGCCTGTGACTGGGATTTAAGTTGACTGATCCCAAGACCACTGCCAGGATTAGTGATTCCCAAGAAGGACTCACAAGACACATCCTATTATCACAGCAATGACGTAAGACAGCAGAGGAGAACCAAATTCTGTCATCAAGGTGAAAGCACGTGCACAGAGTCCAGGGAGAAAGCAAATGCGAGCCTCCCATCAAGGTTCTCCTCAATCGGAGTCACAGGAACCATCTCCTCCTAATTTGCTCAGGAATGAGCTTTGACATCACGTGTGAGGCGTCATTAGTGATGGAAGCTTATAGAGATGCTGCCCCCAGAGTTCTTATTGTGGGTGTGGTCACACAGACATGCCAAAAATCCATTTCTCAAGAGGAACACAAGTGTCCCCGCTAAGCCGCATTGTTTATGTAAGCAGTTTAAACACAGGGAGTCGCCGTTAGTTAGTAGTGGTGGAAGCTCGACAGAAATCTCACTTCTCAGACACCAGCTGCATGCCAACCTCCTGGTTCTCATGGGGTCACAAAGTGCTGTGGCTTGCTTCCTAGTTCAGGCTTGTATACTACTCTGTATAAAGATACAGTTGAATAAAATAGTATTTTTCCCATCTGAGTCATTTTTTTCCCATTAACAAAGCAACATCTTCATTCAAGAAAGCTTGGGAAGGAAAAGAAAATAGAAGGAGAGTGTTGTCTGTGTAGTAGTTTGTCGACAGAATTGTCTCTGGCTAATGACCTTTCCCCTACTTGGGACCTGATTGGTATAATACCTATTGAAATGCTATTCTGTGCTCATTTTTTTTATTTTATAGGGAATCTTCAAGTTATTTCAAAACATTGTGCAAGCATTGTTTGTAACACCATCCATGAGGCACATAGCCAGCGCCCCTTTGGCCATTTTCAACACAAGCAGCCCCATGATGAGCATCTTCATGCACAAGTCTCTGTCTGCATTTAGACGTGTTCCTTCTGCAAAAGTCACAGAAAAGAATTTACCAAGACAAAGGCTATGGACGAAGTTTTAAAAGTCTTCATTATGTCTTGTCCAGGCTTTCCGAGGATACAATATATATTTTATATATATTTATATTATATGTATATTATATGAGACCTACTCCCATGCACTTCTCTGAAATGAAATGCCACTTTTATTTGTTCTCCTTTCATTTTCTGTCTTCCACTAGCCTGGCCTCTGCATTGTTTAATTAGTGGAATTTATATTTTGTTTTGTTTTGTTTCTCTGTAGCTTTTGAGCCTGTCCTGGAACTAGCTCTTGTAGACCAGGCTGGCCTTGAGCTCACAGAGTTCCACCTGTCTCTGCCTTCTGAGAGCTGGGATTAAAGTCCACCACCCAGTTTGATAGAGGAGGGTTATCTGTCTATGTGTTACTTTTATTGGTTAATAAAGAAACTGCCTTGGCCCTGATAGGAAAGAAAATTAGGTAGGCAGAGTAGACAGAACAGAATGCTGGGAAAAGGAAGCCAAGTCAGGCAGTCGCCATGATTCTCCCACTCCAGACAGACGCAGGTTAAGATCTTTCCTAGTAAGCCAGCTCATGGTGCTACACAGAATATTAGAAATGGGTTAGATCAATATGTAAGAGCTAGCCAATAAGAGGTTAAAACTAATGGGCCAAGCAGTGTTTAAAAGAATACAGTTTCCGTGCAATTATTTGGGGGCATAAGCTAGCCATGCGGGCAGCCGGGTGCCAGGAACGCAGCGCACCGCTCCATCAACACCAGTTCACATTTCTTTTTAAAGCAAGATTGTCACCTAAGAATCCTCATTATTCTGTGGCTATGGGGTGAGATTTAGACCCATTTGCTAGTTTCCTAAATGAATGGGACCCATGTCCTTCAGGTTTGGATTTGGGGGACAAGAGAGAGCTGCTTCAGGAGGATGGGGAGATGGGATCTGGGGCTCTCTGTTGGTAGGTGGTACAGGACAGCTGGGCCCTGGGTAAGTGCAAGGGGAACAAAGGGATTCTAAGGGGCAGAGTCTGAAAAGAGTCAAGAGGTTCTATGTAATATCTGTACTGGAGAGCCGTGTTGAGAGAGAGTCAGCACCAGGAGGAAGAGCGCACAGTGAGAAGTTGAGTTTAGAAGTAGCTTAACCCAGGCTGTGTTCTCCCACTTTCTCTGCCCATCACTCAACAGTCTATGTTCCTCCCCTTCCTCACTAGTGAAGGGGGAATGCTAGCCCCTACCCACCTGTCTCACAAGGCCTCCGGGAATGAGATTCAAATGGGGCAAAGGATGCTCAGGACATCAGTGTGCATACTGTCTGGCATGTGAACACAGGAGTCAGAGACTACAAGGAAATGAGAAGAGAGAAAACTTCATGGTCTCGAACGTTGTGGGCAAACCTCCTGGAGTCCTTGCTGGGGGCTTAAGCCCCAAGCAATCATAGACATGACTGCCAAGAGGTGGTTGTGAAATGCCAGCAAAGTCTATTGTATTTTCAAAGATCAAACCAGAGCACATTTCAAGGGCAAGAATCTCGTGTCACTGTGTGAATATTTTAATTAGGAGGAGTCCCACTGAGCCCTAGAGTTGCTCTGGCTTTGCTCTTCATTTGTTGTTGTTTGGTAGAAAAAAATACATTCCCATTTATATACACATGCAAACGAATTACTGCAACAGAATCTCTTGCTGAATTAGCAATAATGAAGCTGAGCCAGACAGTAAGTTCTGTGTGTGTGTGTGTGATTGTGTGAGTGTGTGTGTGTGTGTGTGAGTGTGTGTGTGACATGCATGGTGGGGACTGGCTAAACCTTTCTTATATATTCATGTACAATTTAGAAAATACAAAAAGCACAAACACCGCAAACCTCTTCTCTCAAAGGCAGCCAATAGACACACACACACACCACCATTAATTCCTTCTAGTATTTTTGGGGTCAGATTTTTACTATCGTTTGCTCTTTAGGGAATATGATAAAAGAGAGGTTTTGTTTGGGGTCACATAGAGGCCATTACAGTCACGTCTCTGGGGACTGGGGAGGTGCTTTGGTGGTTAAGAGCTTTTGCTGATCTCGCAGATTACCTGGGTTTGATTACCAGTGTCCACATGGTGGCTCACAACCGTCCATAATTCTAGTTCCAGGAGGCCTAATGCCCTCTTCTCACATCCTCAGACACCAGGCACATAGGCGGTGCACACACACACCTGCAAATAAAACATTCATTCACATAACAATTTTTTAAAAAATCTAAGAAGATTTAGATTTCGTGTCTTGTCTCTGTTACTTGCTGGCTATGACATGTGACGTTGTAGGAACGTTGTTTACGTTTTCTGGGTCTTGTTTTCTTCATCCATGAAATGGAAGCCATGATTCTTACTTTCCACATCAGCCGTCACCCCAAACGACATGCGCAAAGAACTAAGCTGGGCCTGGGGACGTCCTCAGTGGCAAGGCCTTTGCCGGGTACCCGCAAGGTTCTGAGTTCCTGCTGCAGCTTTTCACACCCAGAGCAGAGATCGGTTTTCCGAAACTATACAGTGGATAAAACTACAGGCTTGAGCTAGAAACAAGAGTCCAAATGATTTAGGAACAGGTGTGCTGGTTAGTTTTCTGTTCACCTGACACAGACAAGGGTCTTTGGGAAGACGGACTCGCTAATGAGAAACCGCCTCCAGAAGACTGACCTGACAGCAAGCCTGTGGAATATTTTCTTGATCTATAATTGATGTGGGAGGGCCCGGCCCACTGTGGGTAGTGGCACCCCTGGTTAGGTGGTCCTGGGTGATATAAGAGAGAAGACTGTGCAAACCGTAGGGAGCAAGCCAGTAAGCAGCACTCGGAACACATTATTAGAAACAAAAATTTTATTTAAAATGTATCCCTGGGTTTCTTTTGGGAGGATTATGGGACAGGGAGGTATCAATGCAATTTAAGATAAGTCACACAAAACAAGATTAGAACCCAACACTCATTTCTCTCATTAATCCTCATGGATTGAACACCTGTGTTCTGGATCATTCCACCGAGCAAGAAAAAGGCATGGAAGATTGCCAATCCCTTGTTCGAGGGTCCTCCTCACGTAGACTATCTGCACTCACCAGCGTTCACCGTGTTTCCATCAGATGCGCACCTACACTGGTCCGCCAAGGCCCAAACGGGAAGAGAGGTGGCAGCAAACTCTGACAATGGTATAGGGGCGCATTCTGCAGAGACATGAAGTTTTTGAGCGGGGGACCTTGGAAAACGCCAGAGCCTAACTCAGTTGGTGATGAGAGCCTCGCCCTATCTCTCAGCCGTCTCTGTTTTCATCTGTGCCTCCCTCTATGTGGTATCCCATTACGTGAGATGGGGTTTTCTGCGGAGATGTCGAACACATCACCTCCTTCACCGAAGGAGCCCGAAATGCCATGGCTGTTATCACATCTGCCCCAAAAGCAAACACAGGCACACCCCGATCTATGCTCCCCTTTCATCCTAATTCCATTCCAGAGACCCTTCCTGGGGGGCTAAGGGTACCCCAAGCCTTGAAGAAAATCCTGTCTCTGGAGCCCTACTATTCACTTATAGGACTGGATTACCTCCTGCCCCATTCCCCGGCTGCTCCCCCCTCCCCCGCCACTTTCCACTCTCAAAGCTAGCGGTAAAACACAGGGCACCCCAGGAGACTTCAGAGTCAGAAACCTGTTACCAGTTTTGTCAGCTCCCGAAATGGCAGATGGCAACAGCCTTCAGCCTCTTGCTGGAGCCAAGATGTCTTCATCCGTCCTCCCAGGACCCCAGAAAAATGCTTCTGGCAAGAGAAGGAGGAAGGGATAAGAAGTCGGTATACGGCCTTGCATTCAGAGGGCCCTTTATGGGCTTAGATGTGTAATGTGGGTTTAATGGTAGTCAGGGGGCAGGTGATTAGGAAGAGCAGGCCGCTCTGATCGCCCTTGTACGCAGCCCCTGATAGCTCCCAACACTCCGAAGCCTTGTTTGCTTTCTGTGAGGCAGAAATCCCACAAGGTCTGCCCGCTGCCAGCTGTCAAGCTAACGAACTGTCTGCGTGCGGCTGAATGGGAGCCCGCAGCCTGGCGAGGCTCAGCATCCCGGGCTGTCTCCAAGCGTGATTGCCTTTATCTAGCCAGCGCAGGCGCCCTTCTAATCAGTCGGCTGCTGGCCTCCAAGGGTCAAACCGGGACCATCGCTACCTAAACAAACGCAGGCCGATGTCACCTTTGTGGGGAGACTGATAAGCAGTTGGCAGGCAGGCCATGGGCAAGAGAAGGCGCCAGCAGCCAGCAATCTGCGAAGGCCGTAAATATGCTGCTGTCTCAGCAGGGAGACGGGCAATATAGCCACCAAGAGGCCTTTGTTTAATGAGCTGTCAGAAAGCAGGCATGAAATTATGTTTGAAAACATGTGCAAGCTGCAGAGACAGAGTGGGGCCTATAAATGGTCCTCTTCCTTCACCAGGGATGTTTGCAGCATCTTATCAGTGTGCTGGCTGTCATCGGACGAAAGCTACCATTAGCAAACTAATGGGGTTTGAAAGCTACAAATTTTTCTCTCTCTTCTCTATTTCTGACTGAAATGGATTATAGAAAAAATTTAATTGTTTTATTTTTCTTTCCTCGGGATTTTGGAAAACATGCAAATTGGAAGAGAATCAAAAACAAAAACAAAAGGCCCCCCAAAAACGTGTCTGTGGAAGAGTGAAGGAAGCCGTTAGGCTTGCGAGCTCCGCATAACGTACTCAAGAGTATTTTCTTTCCAGTTCTGCGGAGACCCCATTCGGGGAGCTCTAATGCAACTCCAGCTACCATTTTATTTCAATCAGGCCCATAAACGAAGGTATGAGTATTAAATGAATTGCTCGCCGATAATCTGCATACTAAAATCAGTGGCGAGGTACAAAACCACTTCTACCACGTCAGCCATCAGATAGAGAATCATTTTCAGAGGGCCTGGTACTTCTCCTGTGAACCACATGGCTGTAGAGTTTATCTCTGACAAGGGTAACACTTAAAGACTTTGCCAACACCTGCAGGGACTGAGAGGCACTGCTAATTCAGGACCCGTTTGGGCCGGCTTCTCAAACTCTGACATGCTATGTGAGGGTTTGATTGTCTGGACTTAAGCCCCAAACCTGACTCTCCAATCCCGCCAGGCAGCCAGAAAATGACTTCGACAAACCCAGTCTCCTGCGAGCTGGAGACACCCCTGTATAAAACTGCTCCAGGAGTGGCGGCAATCAGCAGGGGTGTTTTCTTGGGACCAGTGTGTGGCAAACTGAACAGGGACCACTGTTGGTTTTCAGTTTTAAGAAAAAGGCAGAGAAAGGTCTGAGTGGAGGCAGAAGGAGTGAGAGCTGGAGGACCAGAAATTAAACGAATAAAATTAGGAAGAAAAAAATAATTGCTTCCCACCAAGTAGCATTAACTGATACCCACACAGCCCCCGCTGAGAGATATTGGAACTTGCTGGCTTCTTCAACAAATTTCCAGCATCAGGCACAGGTTTCCTTCTGTGGAGCGGGCCTTAAACCCAGTGAGAAGAGCTGGGTCCTTTAGCTTTCAAGAGTCAAATCAACTATGGCACCCAAGGGCATATCTTGCCACGGTGGAAGTTTATTGTCTCTTGTGGAGTTCCTAGCTAGGTAAAATCGCTGGTGCCATCTTCCCCCCAGCAGCCTGCCTAGCCTCTGGTACTCTGAAACTAGCCAAGGGGTGGAAGCTCCTGGTCAGTGCCAACTCGGTTTCTCCATGCCCTGTGACCAAAGGATGTCATGTTTTCAGAAACAGAGTTTTACCATTCAGCTATGGTGGACAACCAAGAGCAAAGGTAATAGTCTGCCTCATTTGGGGGTCTCAGGGACACCCCTGACTAGGCATTTCACATCTGGAAATGGATGCTATTTTTTTTATTTTAATACAGGGTTTCTCTGTGTAGCCTTGGCTGTCCTGAAACTCTGTAGACCAGGCTGGCTTCAAACTCCGAGATTCGTCTGCCTATGCCTCCCGATTATTTAATCTGCTGGGATTAAAGGAGTGTGCCACCACCACCCAATTTGAAAATGGGAATTTTATTTGGAATTCTATGGATTCTGAAAGAAGCACTAGTCCATGTAGGGCATTTCAAACTCTTTTATATGGACATGTGTGTGTGTGTGTGTGTGTGTGTGTGTGCAGCTTATATAAAATAGTAGATGTTCACATGTATTTTTTTTCCAAATGTCCTTGAGGTTAGCTGTCCGTCATCCCACACCTCCTTTTATGGTTTCATCTCTCGTTTGGCATTGGAAGTTCTGATCCAGATGAGAACATAGGTATAAGAGGAAAGCTGTGGGATCACCTGGCCTCACAGGGTAGTTTTTTCAAATATTACCCAACTATCCAAACACCGTTCATTGTATAATCAATTGCTTCTAATAATTTGAAATAAATTATTAATTATTAATCATATCTGAAATTTTTTAGGTGCATATTCATCCTCTCTCTATGCATTTAAAAGCTCTGCATGCATCTCAACCTCTGTGATGCTCCTTGTTTTGTTATATTGACTTGCTGTTTACTTGTGGGTGGACACCACACTGCTTCAATTCTTGTCATTGCTTCCAATAGGTTTTGAGTGGACACATGGAGGTTTTCCAAGTAAACAATCCTGCCATTCACAAATAATAATTTTACTTTCTTCTTTTCAGGGTTTATATTTTTGATTTCTGTTTCTTACATAATTGTATGAGCTAGCTAGTAACTTCAGAAAAGAGTACACAGCAGTAGTAATATTGCAATATTTACATTAAATTTGTTAGGAATGAAGCGTGGGTGGATGATGAATTTCATTAGTTTTTTTTTTCAACGTCTAGGAGACCAGGATGATTCTCTTTCTGCAATTGGTTAGTATAGTAATGGAAGTCATGGGTAGCCTCATACTGAAGCCTGCGCATCTCTGGAACACACCCTACACAGTCCCTGGGGCAGAGACTTTACATGTAGCTTTTCATGTCTTTATCTTCTGAATATTTAGGGTTTTGACTTTTTCTCTTTTACCCCAAAGTTATTTAATACTGAATGTTTTCAGGAAAGTGAACTTTTTGTCTTAATGGTTTCATTGTGATCTGAGTCTGTGATTGGTACCATTTCTCCTTTGCCGGTCTTGCTGATGCTATCTGCTCTTACAGATGACTGCTTCCCTGACTCATGGTACTCAGATCTCTAGCACCTGTTGTGTTGGGACTCTTGGCCAATGACCTTGACTCCCACTTTACCGGAAAACACATTAGGAGCATTGCAAGACAATTCCCAAATTCTCACAGTCACTTCTTCCTGCCTGCCAGGATCTGGGATTCATGCCCTTCTCTCTCCACCCATCCTGTTATGGAATTGACCTTATTCTTCTCCTAGACTAACATATGCATGCACATGAGGTCTCATCCTGTTTTATTCAGCAGCAACAATTTCTCTTCTGTAACAGGCCCATCCCAGCAGTACACACCCACGGCATTACACTTGTTACCCTAAAAGTAGAATGCAAAATTGAATTTGCTTCTTTTCACAGCACTTGTCTCTTCTTTTGCTTCCTTGCCTATCATTAGAACAACAACAACAACAACACAAAGCCTCCTTGACAGACGGTCCAACCCCACACCTTCCCATTGTCACTTGAATTCTCTCCAGCTAGTCTGTGGACTCTAACACACCTCTAAACCTTTGCCTGCGAATATTACCAACGACTTCCATGTTGCTGCCTATTCTTGGTACTCCTGGAACTTGACCTATGGGTGCTAGAATGCACAGAAGATCTATTCCTTCCTGAGGAAATGATTTCTTTTCTTGTTCTATAAGACACTGTATACTTAATTGTCCTTCAACGTCTCATTGTTCCTTACTCCCCTTTACCAGTTCCATTTGTGCCTCCTTCATCTCATAACACCGACATGCTACAGACCCGTCCCAGGTTCCCTTAACCCCTTCTCTTCCCCCTCCACTTCAGTTTCTTGACTTTAAATGGCATCTATACGAGACAGATGTGATCACCATGCCCTGTTCTGAGCTTATAGCTTATTCTGAGCTGACTGTCTCTCAATTTCATGGCTTTAGATGTATTTATCTTCAACAATTCTCAAGTGCATGCCTTCTGCCATGGACATTAGCACATACCAAATATTTGTCAATCATGTCACTAATGGATGCCTCAAAGGTGTTGAACCTAAACCAAAACCCTGATCTTATTAACTTAAAGCTCCCCCAAGTTCAGCAAAAGATATCTGCGCTCTGATACTGGAGAGCCTTCAGCACTAAGAAACATTTTACTGTGCAAAATGAGTGTTGACCATAGCCATAGCAAGGGGCCATTTTCCAGAAAAGGGCGAGAAGAGCATTTCTGGGTTATGAAATTCTTTAAGGCATGAGCTAACCTTCACCTCTATGGTCTGTGCGCTGCCTCTTTTCAAGTTCCAGGATAATGCTCTGACCTGCAGAAGACCTCATCTTTGTGCACTCAGGGACTCTCCTCGGCCCTAATTGAAGTCAGATGGTTGGCTTGTGAGTTTCTCTCCCCCTTTCCCGAGCTGCCTCGGAACAGCTGTGGTCTATTGCCAATGAGTTATCAGTGGACAGACATGAGATTCCTTTATGATGTTAAATGACATATTACAGTGTTTCTTCTACAAACTACAAAAGCTGAGCATCATGGACAATATTAAATCTTGTGCAGTGGTTATTCTTTCCATAAAATACATGTTGATTTCTGAACTATAACTGCATGATGAGTTTTTGGCCATTTTCCTAACATATGCTCCATTTCATGAAAAAATATTTTCATAGAATTAGATGATCTTCATTAGTTTCACATTTTCAGGCAGTAACAACAATAGCAAGAATTGGATCTGACCTTAGATGTTGGAAACGGATCAATCATTAGGGAAACACAAATTAAACTTAAGACCTATCAGTGTAATCGTTGATTCAGGCAAGGGTCATGGGCAGATGCTTCAGCCACCGAATACATCATACGGTCTCATGACCTTACGGGATATTTATTAGTTGCATGAAGAGGATTGCAAGATGTTACCCAACCAACCAACAGCAAACTGACAGGATCAGTTGCAACCTCACTGTCGCTCTGTGCGTCTGGATGGGATGGGGAAAGCCACAATGACATCCGAATTCTTAACAAAGGTGATGACGTTGATACTCGTTAGAAGGAAACAGGAGCGTCTAGGAAAAACACTGCGGTTACATAGGGGAAATCCTTTACCTAGCGAGATCTACTTAGGGTTGAAATATTTCAGCAAGTGGGACTCACTTTCAAACACCTGGGCAACAGAGCAGATTAGGTGAATGGCTGTAAATGAGGGGAATGGACTTACTATCGCTACATTATATACTTAAGAACTTTATAATGCTTCTTTTGAAAGTTGAAAAGGAAATAAATGGAGAAAGTACTTTCACAAAAGGGCACCTTGGGGGCCAGACCATCCTTCTTTCCCTTTGAGGTTTTCCAGGACCCTTAACTTTTCCTCCATGCTGGTGGCTTTCCCTTATACTCTGGTTTGAAATCATCACCTCTCATTATTATCATACCAGTTGCCAGGATGCCAATTTCCTTCTTTGAACATTACTGCTCTGAAATAATTTCCTTCAAATTGAAACCTTCCCTCCCGAAGCAGGGATCTCAAGATGGAGGAAGATTCGAAAACGTACAAGCTTCAGAAAGGTGCTAAGTGACAGAACTCATGACCCCCTCCCCCAAAGTGACAGCTGATCTTGGCTGTTAACTTGACTACATTTGGAATCAGCTAGGCACCCCTGTGAGGGACCTTCTTGACCAGGTTATTGAAAGTGGGGCCCCCACCTTATGTGATAATGACACCCTCTGGCGGCTGCCACGTAAAAGGGAGTCCAAGAGAAAAGCATTATTTTTTGCCTCGCTGCCTCTACATCTCACTACCCTAATGGAAGGTGCAAGGATCTTGCTGCCACCACAGCTGTAGCCACTTTCCCTCATATCAGAACTCCGCTTCTTTGAGATTCCAAGGAAGACAGTAAGTAGCCCTCACCCCTGCCCCTGTAAGTAGCCCTCACCCCTGCCCCTGTAAGGAGCCCTCACCCCTGCCCCTGTAAGTAACCCTCACCCCTGCCCCTGTAAGGAGCCCTCACCCCTGCCCCTGTAAGTAACCCTCACTCCTGCCCCTGTAAGTAGCCCTCACCCCTGCCCCTGTAAGTAGCACTCACCCCTGCCCCTGTAAGTAGCCCTCACCCCTTCCCCTGTAAGTAGCCTTCACCCCTGCCCCTATAAGTAGCCCTCACCCCTGCCCCTGTAAAGTAGCCCTCACCCCTGCCCCTGTAAGTAGCCCTCACCCCTGCCCCTGTAAGTAGCCCTCACTCATGCTCTTGTAGGTAGCCCCTCTCACCCCTGCTCCAGTGATTCCAATAAACTCATTGGTTCACAAAGCTAGACGTGGGTGAAATTGATGTCCTGTCCTGGATGACTAGACATTTATTTACATTTCCTCGTGAAACATCACACCACATCACCTATATGTTCACGTTTGAACTCTAAGAACTAGGGTAGATAGCACTGCTTGCATTTTCTAGATGCAAAAGCAAAACCAGAGGTCACATGGTCTCTCTCAAACTTTTAGGAGTGTTGTCTGTGCTGGACAGAGCCTCATCACACTGAGTAGGCCCCACTTGGAGTTTGAAAGCAGTAGGCTGAAGTGACATAAAATGGTGACAATTGCTAACACCTTACGAGCATCCTCAACTCTGTAGGACCTGGACACTCGTCACTAGGCAACACACACACCACAATCTTCCCATCATGTTCCTGCATGCAGCGCTACATGGATAGCAATAAGTAACCCTGATGGAGAAATTCAGTTAACCAGAGGGGTTAGAAATGACTCAGATTTAATTTAATTTATTTAGGAATTAGCATTTAATTTATTAGGAGTTAGCAACTAC
Source organism: Microtus pennsylvanicus (assembly GCF_037038515.1). Classification (NCBI taxonomy): domain Eukaryota; kingdom Metazoa; phylum Chordata; class Mammalia; order Rodentia; family Cricetidae; genus Microtus; species Microtus pennsylvanicus. The sequence goes on from NC_134599.1 coordinate 8,882,726, forward strand.
TTTTGCCTGAATTCTACGGAATAGATGAAGAACCAGAGCAGAACCATCTGTTTGGTTTCTCTTCCTGTTTGTCCCTCCTTTGGCAGTAGCAAAGAGTGGGGGAGAATTTTGTATTGCCAGGAAACCGAATATTTAATTTTCAGCGGAAGATCAAAAACTCTGTGACATGCAGTTAGAAATGCGTCCATCAGCTGCGGAAGCCACCTGCTGTGCAGGACGTGCCTACACTTCCAAGGCTGTTTTCTCCACCGTGTTCACTAAGCCTATCCTTTTCTATGACAATGAGAAGTAGGGACAAATAGCAGGGTTTCTATTAGAGCAACACCAGGGAGTTAACTGAACAATGCCTGGGAAATTGAGCCTGAACGATACTGACCTGGTGTTCAAGGGTCCCCAGCTCCAATCTCAACTCCATCTTTCATTTTGTGATGTGTACGACATGCCTCCACTTCTGACTTGTAAAAAACAGAAACGAAAAAGTATTGTGACAGACCTCCTCACATCTAATTTCACAAATTCTTGCATTTGTACATGGTCTCAAGTTCTACAGAGGCTACCCATGTGAATTACCAAATCTTTTTTCTCATTTACTGAATATATGTGTGTGAGAGTATATGAATGTATATTTGGTATGTACTTACTGGATACACACACACACACATACACACACACACACACACACACACACACACACACACATATATATATATATATATATATATATATATATATATATATATACATACACATACTGGAAGGGATTTGGGGGCAGAAGAGACAGTATATGGTGGGTGATATATAATATATCAGGAAAATTTAACTGACCTAATAATGTGATGTATCTATGGAGTATTGTGTGATATATATGCATACAAGTAATGATCATGTTAATATAATTAACACATCCATCATTTCAAACATTGTTTCTTTATGAAGAAAAAATATTCAAAATCCTTATATCTCTTTTTTTAAAAATATACATTGCCGTTAACTAAAGTCATTATTGTGGTTTGAATGTGAAAGGTCCTTCCATATATTGAAGGTTTGGTGTGACTTGTTCTTTCATCGGCCACCAATTTACAAATAACAAAACTGAGACTTCTTATTAATTATAAAAGCTTGCCCATTGGCTTAGGCTGGTCTCGCTAGCTCTTATAACTTAAATTTCCCCATTTATATTAATCTGCTTTCCGCCACATGACATTACCTTTCTTCCATCTTGCATCTCCCGTTTCCTCTCCATCTCTGGCTGGTGACTCTGCCTTTCTTCTTCCCAGAGTCCTCTTCTGTCACAGGAAGTCCCAGGTAACCTCTTCCTGCCTAGCTATTGGCCATTCGGCTCTTTATCAAACCAATCAGAAGGTGCCTTGGCAAAGATACATCTTGACAGTGTAAACAAATATTCAGCAACAGCTAGAACCATAGTTCAGGCGGCATTTCCGGGTGGGCTTGGAGCGGCGAACAGATCCTGAGTACTCCTCCTGCATCAGCGGAACAGTCCACTGATAAATTTGTACTTCAGGTGGTGTAGAACTGTGGGCCTGGTGGGTGGAAGTAGCTTACTGGAGCATGGCCTTTCTCTTTCCCTCTCTACCTCCACAAGGCGATTGACTTAGCTCTTCCTGTTGTGATGTTTGGCCCCACTACATGCACACAGTAATGGAGCAAGCTGGCCATAGAGCAACACCTCAAAACCATGAGTCGGGATCAATGCCTTCTCTGTCAGTTGGTCTCTCGGGTTTTTGTTACAGTGGCAAAAGAAGAAAAGAAGCATCTGGTTAATACAGTTAACCTGTTGCACTGTGGATCCCACAGCTTTCCTTCCTGCCCCAGCTGTACCTGTCACCCATTCTCTCTGTGCCCCCTCTCCCTGTCTCTTCTGACCAAAGAGCCAGTATTTACCTTCTGCTCCTGTGATGTCATCTTATGCTTCTCACAGCCCTCCCGTTTAGTTGAGCCAAGCGTTAGAAACAAAGCAAGCTCCCAGTCCACGTGACATATACTAGATCTTTAATTCTTCCTTGTAAAATAAGGTTCGGGGGGTGGATGTGAAAACGTTAATTTAGAATAGTTTTTTCCCAACTTTTTAAAGCCATAGCAATTCGGATCGACTTTTACAATTTGGGGGAGGCACTCTAGGGCTCCATGTGCAGTATTGCGTGTATGCGTGTGCACAGTGTACAACGTGAGGTCCGATTACGCTCCTTGGGAGATGGAGACATAGGGTCTTGAACGATAATGACTTCAGTGGATCGCACAGCTCCTTCAAATCCAAGTCCGCGGGATTTGGAGCTCTCGCTAGCAATGACTGGATCCTTGGGGGTGGGGGCTGCTTCTTGAAAACGCACTGTAAAACTAGTTAACGTAAAGGCTGTAGATCAATAAATGTGAGCAAGACATCCAAGATACCCACTCACCGAGCACAAAGGTCCATCACATTTTCATGGCCGTCTGACTGTCCAGTTATTTCACAGTGATAATAGAGGGAGCTAAAATAATGGGTTGCGTGTGTCAAATAGGAAAGGGAGGCAGTGGTTGAGTCCATTTGGAGTCAATTCTGCTGCAGCTGATCTTTTATAGAAATGAGGTTATAATGGAAATGAACGCACACTTTACTAGAAGGAAACATATATAGCCTTTAAAGTTATTCGATTTATGTTGCTATTCAGCTGTTAAAGTGTTGGTGAGGCAGCATGTATATAAATATGACACCAGTGGCAGCTATAAAGATAAAGCTTGCTCGTCGTAACTTCTCAATTTAAGCACATAAGACTAAATTTTGGGAATACATCTTGATAACGGGCTGGCACTACATTTATATGAAAATGAATAAATGTCTTATACTATCCGTTTATTAACCTTTAATGAGTAGACACTTCATCATTGCCCTGTAGATTTCTTTTGGAATACCCTAATACATTGGGCTACAGACAGCGCAGCCTCATCGGCTTGCAAAAATTTAATTTTATTACATGAGAAGGGGATTTCCTCAGCACCCAATAATAAACTTGGCTGGAAGAATATGTGAGCGACCCCAAAACATTAGACATCCACGTGACACAGTGGGAAAAATGTTCAGTCATGCCCTTTCTTTATCACGTGGAGAGAAGAACATATAAAAATTACATATAGACGGCAGGACTCCTCGGGGCCGAGTGGCCAGGAGTTTTGGATGATTCCTAGGACTCGGTCATATAATAAACACTATGGAGAACTGCCTGGCAGAAAAGGCATAGCAGGGGTACATACGGCCCCTACTGTGCTTGGCGATGCCTGCCGCTTCTGCAACATGGCATTAGAGGGGCATAATAAGATCCTTTGGATCCTCACCTCCTTCTATGCCCTTGTTCCTTGGTGCCTCCTCGAATGGTTTGTTCTCAAACGAAGGCTTTGATCTCAGGACAACACGGTTCTTTCTGCACCTTCTCCCCCAGATGATGAACGGCTGTCGAGGCGAGGTAGGTGAACAGATAAAGCACATGTATACAAGCCTGGTGACCAGAGATCATTACATCATTACACAATATCCCTGGAACCCACATAAAGGTGGAAGGAGAGGATCATCTCCACAGGGTTGTCCCTTGCCCTCCATGTGTGTGCCGAGACACGTATGTGCCCGCACTCACACGTCACAGTAATAAAGTATTTTAATTTAAAATCATTGTCATTCAGATCACTCTCCTCCTCCAGGTGATGTGCCAATCTCATCATTTTCTTGAATAATTCAGCCCCACAATCATCTTTCTCTACTGGGAGCTTTGTCAATACAAATATTTGATTTTTGTGTTTGTGATTGTCTCGCAGGTCCCCGAGGCTTGCTCTTTTTTAATCGTTTATTCCGCCGTTGACATTATGCAAATTCTATTACGCTGCCCTTCAGTTCTACAGTTGCCTTTCTTTGTCAACTCCATCTAGAAACATTTAGGTTTGGGGTTTTGTGGGTTTTATTGTCAGGTTGGCTGGGGTTGGTTACTTTATTTTCAATCTTACAATATCTATTCTGTAGCTTTTATTTCCGATTCTTTTTTTTTATCTTTCATTGATTCAAGCGTGTTTGCTAAAATGTGTTGTAGCAACTTAATGGCGACTACTCTGAAGTCTCTCTCCATGAATTTCATTCATACACGTGTTGGGGCCAGTTCATTGTCTTTTCTCAACCAGGTTATGAGTTCCTAATTCAGGTTTGACAAGTGATTTCCAGTCATGCCCTGGAGAGTCTGGTTGCTTATTTATGAGATTCTGGGTCTCATTAAACCTTACTTTGTAGCCGGGCGGTGGTGGCGCACGCCTTTAATCCCAGCACTCGGGAGGCAGAGGCAGGCGGATCTCTGTGAGTTCGAGACCAGCCTGGTCTACAAGAGCTAGTTTCAGGACAGGCTCCAAAACCACAGAGAAACCCTGTCTCGAAAAAAGCAAAAAAAAAAAGCAAAAAAAAAAAAAAAACCCTTACTTTGTATCAGAAAGTCCCCGAATTTAAGCCCATGTAGGTTCTACCGTCACTTCCCAGATGCTTTCCTGTGCTGTTCCTCCCCTGCTCTCCCTGGGCCTGGCAATACAACTCTGGTCTCTTTTGCTCTTCTAGACCTATGTGGGCTCCTGCTAGAGCCTGGTTTTGTGGAGGGTGAAGGGCAATGTTTGTGTGGGCCTGCTGTTGTTAGGACGAATCTGAGGAATTTGGGGACCAGCAAAATTGGGATCACTTAGCCATTCTTCAGACCACAGCTGGTAGTGAGCATCCTGCTTGAGCTGTTGACTCTGCTGGCGGGAAGCATCTTCAGTTTCTGGGAAGAAGGCAGGAATCCATGATGTCTGAGTGGTTCTCTGTCACTGGTGGAGGCTCAAAACACCCTTGGTCTAACGTGCCTTTTACTACTGTATGGAAAACATCAGAGCCCAGGCTTGGATCACATTCTGCCCATAGGTGGAGGGTGTTACCAGTCATGGGCTTTCTTCTGCCACTGGTCTAGGTAGGGGGAAAGTGGCCTTTCTGGAAGGGCTGGCAAAGAAGACAGAAGCCCCCCTCTGCTCCTGTGTGGAGGAGGGAGAGGAGTCCCACCGCTGGGGTAGCTTCTGATGTGGATCTTTGGGCCTGCTGCTGCTCGCAGGCCACTGTCCTCTTGTCTTGACTCTGTTGCATACAGATGGAGCCCAGTGGGCTCCTGCTTTCTTGGGGTTTTGGCTGGAGGCAACAAGCTTTTCTTGTATTTTCTTTGTGTTTCTGCTGCTTCAGGTGGCTGTGGGACAATGGTCTTGTCCTGCCACTTGTATTATTTCTAATAAAATTTTGATTGGCCAGTAGCCAGGCAGGAAGTAGAGGCGTAGCAATGAGAATTATGGGAAGAGGGAAATTTCAGTCTGCAGTAGTGACCCAGCCACAGAGAACTCAAGATGTGATTGCCTTGCTGAAAAAGGTACCAAGCCACATGGCTAACATAGACAAGAATTATGGGCTAATGTAAGTTATGAGTTAATAAGAAGCCTGAGATACTAGGCCAATTAGTTTATAATTAATGTAGACTGTTGTGTGATTTCTTTGGGACTTAATGACTGTGGGAATCAGGCAGGACAGAAAACTCAGTCAACGCAAAATCCAGTCTGCAGCACCTATACATCTGATCTAGATGAATAAGACATGAACAGAGGGCCCAGGGAAGACACACACTCTTTCCCCTCATCTTTCTGAGCCCTTTACAATCCTTGTTCTATCATATCCAGAGGGAAAGAGCAGGTAACTGTGAAGCACTGATTACTCTTGACTCAAAAGCTCTGCCTTTCATGCTTGAGCCCAGGTGGTGGCAAAGTGACTGCTTGACGCACCGCCTCCGGGACTCCAGTGCTCACCTGAGGGCCCTGCCTCATGGACTCCTGTGTTCAGTTGAGGGCAGCTCTCCCTTCCTGATTCTACTTTAACAGTCTGCTTTAGCTTTTGATCTATGGTGATTTGAAAAATTGAATATGGGAAATGGAGCAATCCCAGGGTTAGCATTCTCTTTGAGCAAGCTATTATAGGGGAGGAAAGAATTCAGCAACAAACCTAGAAGCCTTCATCTGTTCTTAAAATTCAAAGAGAATGCAGAGAGTTACATTATTACACAATATTCTTTCTTTCTCTCTCTCTCTCTCTCTCTCTCTCTCTCTCTCTCTCTCTCTCTCTCTCTCTTGGTTTTTAGCTATAGGGTTTCCCTGTGAAACAGTCCTGGCTGTCCTGAAACCTACTCTGTCTCTCTCTCCTGCCCATCAAAGTAAGGTCTCCCCACTCAGGAATAACTGTATCTTCAAAGCAACCTCTTTTAACAAGAGTGTGACTGCACCATCTGTTGGGATTTTTCCTCTTTACACTAGGAATTAAAGAAGCTCTGAGGCAGATTGTGGTCCTCAAGCAAATGCGTATGATTTCATGATGCATATTTTGTGTATTGTTTCTTCCTTGAATTTTTCCTTTTGTCTTTTCTGGTTTTATCTTATGACCTTTTTTTTAATAGCCACTTTGGGAAATGATGGCAAAAAAAGGATCAAAACATATGTCTGACTTTTGTAGGTATTTAAGAAAAAAGGGTCCCCAACACAGTTCTTGATGAAGCAGAAGCCCCCTCCCTACTCCAGCTTCCAGCTATATTAAGATCAAGTGGATTCAGGCAGTGGGCAGTGGTCAAGCTCAGGACAGGGAAGAAAGAAGAACAGCTTTTCCAGAATGGAGACCAGTGGCTCTGAAGCCACAAGAGGGGAACCTGCCATAGCCACAGTTGCCGCCCTGTGCCTAGAGTGAGTGCCCAGAAAGCATCTGCTGAGTTCAACTGAACACCTTAGGGAGCAGGAAGCATGGTGTGTAAAGAAGCCTGGCTTCCTCTCAAATTCTCCCGTCTCCTTTTCACACCAATACCTTCTCCTTTGCAGACTAAACAGTCTAGTAAACAGCAGCCATGCTGGATCTTACCGGCAATAACAAAACAAAACAGCAAGTTTTGAAAGCACAGACTTCACTCATAATCCAGCAGCTGAAAGGATGGTCCATAACTCCTTCAGTCATCCGTAGACCTGTGCTTGATTCGTCACACTCACCAGCCAACCAACCAACCAACCAACCAACCAACCAACCAACCAACCAACCAACCGTGTCTGAGTGTTTTTTCAAATCAAATTTGGAGGCAGCCCCTACCTCTTGCCATTGAAGACTAAAGCAGAAGGCCTCTTTCAGAGCGCTTCCTGTCTGACTTTCCCAGCTGATGAAGGACGGCTTAGCAAACAAGCCCCGCCTCTCTGATATCAAGTATGCTCCATCTCTGCCCCCTGCAGCCAGCAGAATTCAGCTGTGTAAGCACAGTCAGAGGCCAGTGCCAATCAAGCGTCTCTGTGCAGACGCCTTCCAGGCTAGCTGCTCCTGGCAGATGTCCACAGCTATCCAAACGGATCTGCAGACATGAATGACGCCTCCCGCTGCCCTCTAAAACGCTCTGCGGTGCCAGAGCTCTCAGCATCCCCACTGAAGCCACTCATGTACCTAAGTGTCAGTCAGCAGTTCAATTAGGGGATGGGAAAAGAAATGGGTAAGTAATCCTTCTCCCCGATGGCCCTGGTGTGAGGAGCGACACAGTGCTCATTAATAGATTTTGCCAATCTCTGGACAAGAAGTCAGACAGGCACGGAGCACCCATTAAGGACAAGCTGGCCTGATGGCTGACAGTCTCTCTTCAAGACAATCCGCCCACACATCAGCTCTGTAGTCAGCTTGTTTACTGAGCTTCCATCCTTTATTTTATCTCTGACAAACAAGGCCCAGGGCAAGCCAGTGAAATTATCTGCCACCGGTGATCAGAATCCTGCTGTTTCCCCCAAGTCTTCCACTTTGCAAAGATTTGTCTGCGAGGTGATGCCCAGGGAAGATTTGAGCAGCTGTGCCAATTAGCAATGACCTTCAAGCCCTGGGAACACAGAGGAATCACACCCTGGATAAGAGGAAAATGGCTTACTGCAATGGAAAACACATCTCATAGATCAAATGGAGTCACTTCGGGCAAGTGAATATTCCATAAATAGTGATCACACAGACTCAGATGAATGAGGAAAATGGCCCCATCACAGCCATGCAAGTCTCTCCCCAATTCATTCACCAGGATCAAGCTGTCTTAACCTTTTGTGGAGCAGGAAGGACAAGGGGAGGGGGCAGGAAGAAAAAGAACTTGGTTGCATATGATAACCAGCTACTCTGTCACACACTTTTTAGATTTTGTGGCCTTAGCCAGCACTGGTTGATGGTATGACATTGTGTTAGTGATTCTGCTGGGCTCTGTGACTTCACGAATCTCAGTGGGATTGGCTCAAGCTTCTATGACCAACTACTGTGCTGGCTGTCAGGATCCCTGGACTAAGGCAGCTGCTGCTGGACAGACTCTGCCCCTTGGCCTCTCATCTTCCCTCAGGCCAGTCATTAGGGTAGTACCCAAGAGGGGTGAGCCAAACCAAAGACTGGACCTGACTCCAGAGGCCAGCACTCTTTCAATGTCCTGCTGAGCAAGTGAGCCATGTGGCCAAGACAGGCCAGGCCAGGAGACGGATTAACAGAGCCAGGCCAGGAGACAGACAAACAGACTCCACTCTTGATGTCGCAAGGTGTCACAGCCAAGGATGCAGACGCAAGACGGATGGAGAGTTGGGGATGCTGACGAAGTCTATCAGCCGTGGTGTGTTAAGGCAGTGGGGGAAATAACCTGGGAGGAAGACAAACCGGCTTTAGGAACATTTGGCCGTGGTTGGGGACCCAGAGGTCTTTTCGTCGTTGGCAAACAGTTCAGATCTTGAACACCTTGGCAGGAGAACAAAATGAGCAATTTCCTTATGAACAGTTAAAAATTCCAACTGGCTATGTAGTCAGAGAGAGGATGCCAAAGTCTTCGTTCAAGGGGTGGGGGGTGTTTCTAATCTATATCTTCCTCTTTGTCTTATAATACTATGATGATATTATTAAACTAAATATTAAAATCTCCCATGTCTTTATGTCCAACATGTTCAGCCTGGACATGTAGAAAGACCGCCCCTTGAAGCTCTCACCATGATCAGATGAAACACTTGACTCTAGGGTTTAACTTGACCCAAGGGATACAGTGAGATGGTACGGGCAATCATTATGTCATTATGATGGTAGAGAAAGAGACAGGGACCGCATAATGCCACACAGAGACTAGGCAGGGACCAGGGGGTTGTCATCGCTGCAAATGGGATGAGGGGTTCTCTGCCTTTCTACTGTATTCTCTTGACAATCTTTACCACAAAGCATTTTTCCCCCTGCTTAATAGTAAATGATAAAAGCAGAAAGTATCCACGCAAGGGAGCTTCATCCTCTGTTCTGGGCACTCAACACTAGTAATAACTCATCACCTGGAGCCCGTGGTTCCTTTATATTGTCATGGTTCATGGTCACAGAGAGGGGCAATACATCAGGTTGAATAAGGCATGTCAGAGGCACTCACAACATGGTGGCCAGGAAGCAGGGAGAGAAAATGCCAGCACTTTGCTGGATTCCATTCTCTCCCCCTTTGATTCAGTCTAGGCTTCTGGCCCATGGAGATGGCACTGCCCACATTAGGGGTAGATCTTTCCTCTCATCAATTACTGGATGTGCCCCCACGGACATGCACAGAAGTGTTCTCACTGGTCTGCATGATTCTAGTTCATCCGGCAGTCAAGATGCAGGTAACTACGGCAGAGCCCTGATCCCATATAGACTCCATGGGAAGTTGTGCTGGGAACATCAATTGGCCAGATGTGGTGGGGGTTGGTGGGATGAGAGTCTCACAAACCTTGGGATGTTGAATTAAGCCCAAATGTTTGGATGATATTTCAGCTATTGTGTTAGGAATTAAGAGTCAGCATATGAATTTGGTGATGGTGGGATTATGAACATCCAGACCATAGCCTCAGGACAGTGGGGTTCTCTGAAGTCATGCTGTTTAGGTTTTTGTCAGTTTGACACAGGTCAGATTCCTCTGGGAATATGAAACTCAGTCAGACCGGTCTGTGGAATATTTGCTTGATTAATGATTGATGTGGGAGGACCCAGCTCACTGTTGGTGGTGTCACCCCAGGACAGGTGGTCCTAGGAGATATAAGAAAGCAGCATGAGGAAGCCATGAAGAGCAATCCAGTAAGCCCCATTCTTCCATGGTTTTTGCTTTAGTTCCTGCTGCCGGGTCCTTGCTTTGGCTTCCCTCAATCGTGAACTATACGCTTTAAGACAAACTAAACTTTTCCTTCCCCAAGTTTCTTTCAAGCATTGTGTTTACCACAGCAACAGGAAGCAAACGAAGGCAGAAGTGTGTGCTCAGTCTCAAAACAGAAGACAGACTAGCTCTGTTGGGACTTAATGGCTGAGAAGCGGGGGAGGAGATGATTCATGGGAGAAGGAGAAATATCCAGCCCAACAAAAGAGGGGACATATCAAGGACAGGTAAAAACAGAAGATCTTCACTACAAACTGATGGCGTCCGTAGACCCCTTCTCTGGGTGAGGGTGTTGAACTCAATAAGAGGGAGGAAATGACAAACTTCAGCTCACACAGCAGTAGGCTGGAAAGGCGAATGCAGGTCTGATTACAAGTGACACTAGATGGTGACCATTCTCAATTGCCCGCTGGACATCCTTACTGCTAGTATAATAATCTGAGTGTATGACGAAAGTATACCCTGGGCCTTATACAGCAAACCAATGAGATCAATAGTAGCTCTGGGAATTAGGTTTAAAATGTGATGAGACCATTTCATACCATCTAAGTCTTTTGGTCAAGTTTTTAAAACCACAATGAATTTTTAAAATTTATAACCTCATTTAGAAAAATTTAAAGATGGAAATGAATTAATTGATAAGTACAAATTTTTTTTAAAAAAAGACACAGCATTAATGTAAAATAATCGTCTCCGTATGACTGATTTACCTTGAGCCTGACTGCATTTAAATTATCCTTGCCATTATTCTGATCTCATCTAGGGAAATAAATGAAACGTTCTTTCTGAAAGAAGAGAGAGTGGAGAATATCTCATGAGGAGACAGAGGAGAAAGAGTCTGAGTTCTTAAAAGATGGATGGAAATCCCTTTCCTCCTAGCTGGTCGGAGGATGTACGTATCCGACTGCAATCAATCGTCTTTTAAGACTATCCCTTCTGATGACATTCTCCCAGGCCCACGAATTCACAAAGGTATGCTAACCACAGTCATCTCCCCTAGAGCCCACAGAGGACGATGTTCTTTTGTAGTCTAAAAAGACAGACAACATCATCCCAGAACACTCTCTAGAACTCGAATAGGGATACCACAATGACTGAGACATCCTTCACATCCTTCAAGAAAAAGCAATAGATAAGGATATAGCTTTGTGGCAGAGCACTTGCCTAATCTGTGCAAGGCCCCAGGTAATGGCCCAGATTTGCTGAATAATTGCCCATGCTTTTACTTGTATAGCTCAGTCATCTCATGAAGTTAAGTCACACCAAGAAGCACTCCATTCGCAGTAGAATCAAATCTAGGGAACAGTCAGGAAGCTTTCCCCCCTTCTCTTGGAAAGCCCTAGTGTATTGCTGTTCAGAAGAGTCTCATTGGAGCCATGGTTAAGCAAATCTGAGGCTGGGAGGTCATGGTTGAAACCCCCATGGAATCTTGACTGGATCTATTCCCACAGAGTAGTGTGTGTGGATCCCTGGTCAGAGTGAATTCAGAAGAAGAGGGGGAGAGCCAAAGGGGAGAAACCAGGGATGTCAGTTTCAGGGGGTTGTTGCCATAATTGTGCCGTGAGTAGAGAATGGTGTGAGGTCGAGAAAAGGTTCTGCCAGGCTTCCTGTGGGGATACAGTAGATTTGTGTGTGAATGGGGTGTAGCTGGATGGGGGAGAACTAGTGCTTGAGAAGAGAGAGGCAGTCACTGAAGTGTTTCTGAGTGGAAGAGAAGGGCTAAGACCCATCATTCAACCACTGAAGAGTCAGACTGCTCACTTGTGCCAACCAGGGATGTGTGGTACCCCGAACCGGTACATCAAGTGGTAAGTCACAGTCCCCGTGGCCTGCAAAAGTTCCCTTTAGGATGCTCAATTTTGGTAATGAAATAAGCATTCCACTGAGGTGAGGACTGAGGAGTGTGAATAGGGAAGAAAGATGGGAACTAACCATCGAGTTGAGTGGCTAGATGGGCAGTCAAGGAACACAACTCAAAAACGCCACTCTGGACTGTGGCGTGATATATTTAAACTTGACCCCACAGACTCTAGCTGCCAGTTCAAGCTTTGAATTCTGACTGGAATTGTCAGGTGGCGACAAGGGGACGTTTTCTATGCACTGGTGAAGTCTGTCGTCAGTGAGCGTAAGTTCATAGCCTTTCAAATATCAGTCTACAGAACAAAATATTTTCATTTAAATGAAATAAAATCATTCTCCTGAGATGAGGGCAGACTTGATGCTAGAACCCTTCAAAATGCTTTGCAAATGTTTCAGTGACTTGAGGAAAAACTACGCAAGTCAAGAAGCTGAAAGATGATGTTGCCTTCAAAGCAAGCAATGTAACCTAAGTCAGACACTGTTAAAAGACTGGAAACACAGCCCTTCAAGGACAGTTTTTGCAATGTAATTTTAGAAGCATAAAAGGCATTCTTATCTATGTCATGATCCATGAGGCAACAGTTAGATGTAGTGACCCGACTTTTGTGCTCCCTAGGAGGCCCACAGTTCCCTGAAGCTGCACACCAAGGGGGGTGTTTGTATGTGCGTACGAAGAGAGTACCAACTTTCACTGAATTCTCAAAATAGCCCACAATTTTAAAGCCATTAAGGATGAATTCATTAAAAAAAATACTTCCTACAGCAGACACAGCGAACTATCTCACACACGGCAATTTCTGAAACAAAGGGCCAGCCTTGGAACAGCATTACCAGACGCAGAACTTGGATTCTGCAGTGTGGCTTCAGAACAAGGAATCTTTTCCTTGTTCTTGCTTTGGGCTCATCCTGAAAGGACTCTGCTTCTGTGCTGAGGAAATGCTGCTTTCAGTGTGTTTCTCGAACAGTCTGAGCTGTTTCTGAAAGGAATGTGTGAGATGGCTGAACATCCAAGTCCTGTGTGTCCTGGGGCAACGTGGATACAGGTTGGTAGCTGGTTACCATACTCTGTGGGGAGAGATGGGAACGCACAGCAAAACAAACAAACAAACAAGAAACAAAAGCAAAACAGAAACCTGTCAAATAGGTTCTTCAGGGATTCCCAACTAGATTCTCAGTAGGAACAACTCTCAAGGTGTCAAGACAGACAAAATGAGGCTCTCTGCTTCAAGGCTTTCTTACTGGCCCATTCTTAGCTCCATGATGTCCCATTGTCCTGCCTCCTATGGTTCCCCTCCGCCCACCCCCATCTTCCCAAAGAGAACTGACCTAAGAGACAGTCTATGGAAAGGCAACAGTCTTGGGTCAGATCAGACAGGACACTGTCCTATTTCATCACCTCAACCGAGGACGTGGCTCAAATGCAACTATGACAAATGTGCTGTGTCTTCATAGCAACCACTGGGCCCTTTGCAGTCACCTCCCACACCAAGCTGAACTCTGATGCTCTTTTGCTGGATGATTCTGGGCAGGCAGTCTCTTGACTTAGGCGTCCTGGCTCTTAAAACAGGATGCTGGTTATGGTAGCAGAGACACATAGAGGATTGCTTTTCTTTTGATGTGCTTGCTTTTTTGTTTGTTTGCTTGCTTGTTTTAAGCACAGGGAAAGGAGTGGAACAGGTAATGGAGCCATCACAGCCGAAGGCTCCACCTGCCTGAGTTTTCTTGTAGAAAGGTTGTTCCTCCAGAAGGCGACTGTTCTTTTCACCCACAGCTCAGCTGTTTTACAAACTGGTAAGAGAACAGCCCTGCAGTGGTACTGCAGCACTGAAGGCTCTCAACAGATCAGCAAGGGCTTGCATTGATGTTGATTTGGCCCGCTCTAGAAATGCTGGACCCCAGGAGCTGTCTGTCCTAATGATCTCTCAGACTGAGAGGGCCAACACATTGACAGGGAACTGAGTAACTCAGAAGGCGGTCTTGTCCAGCAGGATCCTTCTACACCCGGAAAGCTAGCAGCTAGGGGGCCAACCAAGCCCAGGTATTCACCATAGCCCAGTGCAAGCAAGCTCACATATTGTGTTCCAGTCTTTCGAAGAAATAAAGGCAAAAAAAAAAGCTGACTGAGGAGGAACTAGGCAAAGTATTTTATCATTTATAACTGAACAGAACCACATAGAAAAAAATAATTTTGTGATAGCAATGGCTGGATTTAGTAGTATATGGTCTACTTGAACTTTTTTTTGAGGCGGGGGCAGTTCCCCCATGGGTAGTTTTAGTTTGCTAAAAAGGCACAGAAGGGGGTTAGAAAAATTAGTATTAATTGACTTTATTTCTCTTGGCCACTGGCCACAAAGTTCAAATAAAGTGCAGCCTCTGACCAAGTTCTGTCACAAGTGAAATGCAAAATACTCAGATTGATTCATTTGTCTTTTTTTTTTTCTGGCAAGGAAAGGGAGCTAGAGGGAAAAGAGGAATAAGAAGTACAGCTCTTGTCTTTAATTTTATTTCTGAGGAACAAATGGGAAGAGGAAGGAAAAGGCAAGATACAACAACATGTGTCAAGTAGGTATATTGAGTACTGGGTCCTTGACTGTAGCTGACATAATACTCGCCTATGAACTAAAGCTCCATTCTTTCAGTTCAAGACAGAAGCCTCGACCCTGACCTCTGCATCCCGTATTTCCCCAGTCTCTGCTTGCTTTCTTTAAAAAAAAAAAAGTTTAGTTGCACACACACACACACACACACACACACACACACACACCATGGCAGGCCTGTGGTAAACAGTGGACAGAGTACAGGACTTGGTTCTTTCCTTCCATTGTATGGATCTCCTGGATGGATCCAGCTCAGGCCGTGCTTGCTAGCAAGCACCATAACCCACAAAGTCCTTGCACTGGCCTCCAGCCCTGCTTTCAAGTCACAGAGGGATCCAATTTCTTCCCAGCCCCTCTACTGCAACCCTGCCAGGACAGGCCGCTGTAACCTCTGTGCTGAACATACAAACAACCCTCAAGATGACCTGCATTTTTCTTTCCCTGATAAGCTCACTGCTCCGTTAGTTTCCTGGCGGCTCCAATGTCTCCCTGCTTGAGCTTTCTTTTTTTCCCAGCCACAAAAGGCCATAAACACATGAAGCATTCTGTCAACCAAGCATGCTTAAATTCACATCCTGACCTGCTTTATTTGGATAAGCAGGATAGCCTGGTCCTTTTCCTTGTGAGCCAGTACTGAATGCTTCGGATTTAGAGAGGTCCTTCTTTCAACACACAAATCTTCATCCAGCACACTATAGTGCCCTTGGCCATTATAATTTTTCTCCATAGTGTGAGCCAAAGTTCTACACACGTTTCTTTGCTTGCCGTGGGCATCTTCACAGCAGAAATTTTGCCACCTATCATGTACATTTGCTTATGTGGCAAGCATCCCTAAGTTCAAATGCACACTCACTGAGGTATGGTTTTGCTGGTTTGTTTATGAATCCCCAGGCCCTGACATAGCGCTGCTGTCAAATAGATGTCAACAGAACAAATGGACAGGTGAATGGATAACTCAGTAAACACATAGGCAAGAAGGGGAGGGAAGATGAGGGAGCATGGAGGAAGGAAGAAAGAGAAGAAGGAAGCAGCAAGATCATCGTTTATAGAGTTCTAAAGCCATGCATTGGTGGATAAGTGCATCAAATACATTGGGGAGTGAAAGTATAGAATTCAACGTGAAGCTCCATGGCTTGTGTTCAGAATGCCTACTCTAACCATATAGAAGTTCACCGAGTTGTATAGTCTTTGGGTCTGGTTAATTTAAGGGTGTGTTTATTTTTAATCTGAATTTTTTTGTAATAAACTTTAAAGTAAAGCAAATAACCATCAAATATATCAAATGTACCTTGAGTAATATTATGGGTAATATTTAGTGTTTTCTTGGCTTCCTAAATGTCTGATAAAAGATGTGTTATTTCCACCATTCAGAGAAACGAGGACACTTTGCATGATTTTGGTAAAATTTGAGATCTAGCCCGCACGTGATAACTTATACATTTTTGATCAGGTCTTAATATGAAAGTCCAAATTGTCTTAATGGTATTGTCCCCCAGAGTCTCCAGGCCCACTGCACAGGCTCCTGGCTACCTTCTCCATGTCCTCTAGTTTGTCCCTAACAGCCAGCTCTTTGTCCTCCCCAGGGATCCTCCCTTTCCACCCCAGGACGCCGTCACCATCATCAGGTTCCCAGCAGCCAGTTTTCCTCCTCATTTAGGCCCCACAGTCCGTCTGAGACTCTTCTTCATGTATCTTCCCATCCTCCCAAATTTCACGTCTCACATCATTCCTGCTTCCGAATCCAATTCTCTGTTTCCAACTTCCCCCTTCAGCCCACGTCCCCATCTGAAACTTTTCTGGAGTCAAGATGTAACCATTTCTTTCATTGGTCTAGAATCTCTCATCAATAATCCTTCTGGATCCAGCCAGACCTCCAGTACCTTCTTCATGGGCCCTTCACCCACTTATCCCAGGCCATCTGAACTCCAGGGCTTGCGTGTCCAGTTCCTCAACCACCTCTTGCCTCTTCAAAAGTCAACTTTCTAGCCACTTCCTCTAGAAGGCTCTCCCCCATTTCCATTACACTGGGTGTTGCTCTGTGGGATCCTCAGAGGAAGCTGTACCATGTTTCAGTCATCAATGTACTCCTTGCAATCTTAGATTGCACTGTTAGCTCCCCGGGGCCAGGGCCTGTTCTTACACTGTATTTCAACATGACATTGAACTCAACATTTGACATCCATTAGAAACGTCCTAAACAATTATAAAAGGAAAGAGAACAAAAGAAGAGGAGAGCCAGCTCCATAATTAGATAGAGCGGGACTATAAATATGTTTGGGGGAAAGTACATAAGGTCTGGGGCTATGCACACTTGATCTCTGGATGTTTGCAGGCTTTGCGGCTGAGCTATTGGAAGAGCTCAGAATGTAGTGATTGATGAGAGACCACATGCACTTGAATCCCAGCTTAGCCGCTTTGAAGCTGGTTGTCCCAAGCACTTGACTGAGTCAATCTGATCCTCAGTTTCCTCATCAGTAAGCGGCAAGTGAGAGACTGTCAGGCCGCCGGGGCTGGTGTGAGGTCAAATAGGATAATCACGTGAAGGGTTGAGACAGTGCCTGGCAGCGGCAAATGCTCAGTAAACGTCACTAATGATAATGTTGATGATAATCACAAGGAAACAAGACACCGAAGTGTTTTTAACCACACAGCAAAGGGAGGTCCAATAATACAGTTCTCCATCATCTCATACGGATCGCTCTCATTCCATACAATTTCCAAGGCCAGACCCCCACCCTGGTACCGTCCTTGGGGGACACCAACCAGCTGCTCTTTACAACACACCAGCCACATTGCAGGCATGGGGAGAGGGGTGTTCACCTTGCTCGTGATTTAGCTGCAGCTTTCAAACTGTGCTCAGCACCACTCTGCAAGATGGTAATGTGCATTATATGGAAGCAAGTGTTCCATGACTCAATAGGGCCATAAGATGCCGTAAACCAACTCCAAGGGTGTTGTACATTGCCTGTAAGATTTCTCTGGGAGTCCCTGGGAAGCAGATGGCAGGATTCAGCCCGTGTTTCCCATTAGAACTTTCCATGGTTTTTAGATCACCTCCTAGGATTTCTGCAAGCATCCTGACTCAAGGTCAGCTCCAAGGTCAGCATGTACGTGGAGAAGTCAGAGAGGCGTGGAGAAGAAAAAACAAAACCCCCAGATACAGATTTCTATGGTGATAGTACACACGAGTATTGTGCATTTGGCAATTCTTCTGAATGTATTCAAAAGCATTCTATAATAAAAATAGTTCCATTTTTTCTGAAAATAATTGTCATATTTGAAATTTGAGAACGTGGAAGTTATCACTTGAAACATTTTTTTTGGGGGGGGGGAATTCCCTGTGTGTTGTGGAGTCTTAGGCAGACACAGGTGAAATAAAACAGAATTTCAACAGCTCCAGCCAGGAAGATCTTCATTCCCTTGCCTCAACACCCCATCAAGGGGTGGGTCACCTAAGGTCTCCCTAGGCAGGTCATCAAGAGCTGTATTTTTGTACTGAGTGTCTCTAGCCTTCTTGAATCTGTCTCTCCTTCCTCAGGGCACCTGAGGCCTGGAGCAGCCCTGAGCTCGGCTGGGCCAGTAAATGCCAAATCAGCCTCACTTGCCCGGAGGCTCCGAAGATTTTTATTCTTTGGAAGTCATTAGGGCTTCGCTGTATTTGTGATTTTCTGCATAGGTTTCAAAACTGTTTTCCAAGTTGTGTTCCTGCCATTTTTATAAAAGGGAATTTATTGATGTTGTGTGTGGGTGGGTGTGTTTGTGTGTGTGTGTGGCCTACATCTCTCCCTAACCACCTGGGGTCTTTGCTTGTTTGGTTTTGTTTGTTTCTTCTTTTTGAAGTCTGTGGTTGGACCCAATTCCAAGGCCCTTAGATGGGGACAGGCTGGAGTCGGGTGGAGGCAGCTAAGGGAGCAGCAATCTTTGTGGACTGTCTCCTCAGGCCTTTGCTGAGACTCTTGCCCTCAGCAGTGCATCCCATGGCCCTCTGTGAATAACACAGGTTCATGCACAGAGCCATCATCTACACAAAATGCCACGAGCCACCTTATAACTTCAGAGACAGCAGATGCGATCCATAACTTCAGCAGGGCTAGAAGAAAATGCCAGCTCAATATGTAACCAAGTAGGCAGGGAGGCTATTCAGTCATACTCTCGAGAGTAGTGACTCTGTGCTGGGCCAAGAGCCCATCGAAATCCAGGTACGCCACTCTTAGTGCTAGGCAAGAAGCCTCCAGTGTACCAAATCAGGGTATAGAGCCTTGAGGTGAGGGCAAGATGTTGTCAGAGACATGATGGAGGCCTAGGAATTGGGTACCATCTGGTAAGCAATGCCTAGTCTGATCTGTCTCACTCAGGGGTGTATTAGTCAGGGTTCTCTACAGGAACAGAATTTATAGTATCTATATATCTATATCTAACACCTATATATTATATATATACCTACACATAGTATCTATATATCTACAGATCTATATCTAGTATAGTATCTATATCTGTGTATATATAGAATCTGTATATAGATACAGATATAGATACTATATGTAGGCATATAGAGAGATACAAAGGAGTTTTATTACTGTGGCTTTCAGGTTGTAGTCCAGCTAGTCCAACAATGGCTGTCTACCAATAGAAAGTCCAAGAATCCAGTAGCTGTTTAGCCCATGAGGCTGGATGCCTCGTGGTCTTCAGTATATACAGTATACGCCAGGTGATCTTCAGTATACACCGGAATCCCAAAGAAGTAGTTCTAATGCCAATGGCAAAACGGACTTTACAGCAAATGGGCAAAGAGAGCAAGCTTTCTCATTTCATGTCCTTTAGATAGACTGTCAGCAGACGGTGTGGCCCAGATCATATGTGGAGCTTCCCTCTTCTTAAGATCTGGATTAGAGGTATATCTTCTCAGCAGACACAACTTCAAAGTGGGTCTTCCCATTTCAAATGGCATCATTGAGACAAAGCCCCTCACAGGTGTGCCCAGATGGTTGGGTTTTAGTTAAATCCAGTTTAGTTGGCAACCAAGAACAGCCATCACAAGGAGGAGCTGTCATAATTACAGGAGACTGTCGGGGTGGAGGCTTCCTATAGTTTGTGCTTGGACCACACATACATTACACACTCTTATAGAAGACCCTTGCAAAGAAAAACAGGTTTGATATTCATTTGACAACCAAGGGAAATGCCTTCAGAGGGTCAAGGGGAACAGAGAATTGTGCAACGCTCTGATACCATGTTTTGGACTATGTTTTAAAAAAAAAAAGATTGCCATAAAACACTGCCACTGTGGGCATTGATGAAGTAGGATGTCTTCCCTCTTAATGAGCTTCTTGGGGGTTTTCCTTTCATGAACTCTTGCATTTCCTAATTTTTTTCTTCAATCAATAGTGTTACTTTTAAGTAACATCATTTGTTCAACATCTGTGTTTAAATATCTCTTTAGATTCTCAATTATGATAACAGCGTGTTTGTACTTGTTTATGTGTGAGCAGGCACCATTGTGTATGAGCAGACACACACAAATAGATGTGAGTAAACATGTGTGCCTATAACTGCTTTAATATATGTATAATCTTACCATGATTAACTTGGAAGAGCAACCAATATAGAGAACTGGTCTGCTGTAAACCCGCAGAGGTATATCATACCTGAAGTCCAACAGCACATAAGACAGAGAGATGTCCACTATGCTAAGGGCTGTTATAACAACACATTTACTCTTTATAAACCAGCTGACATTATGGTGACTGTGATCGTCACTGACCTTTGTGCCCAGGGGAAGTTTCTCTTGACTTTTCTCAGTCGGGGAACTGCACACAGATGGAGCAGAGAGGTCGTCCCTCAGAACAGGACAAACCCAGGGCCATGTCTAAGACGCTGAAGTCAAGAGACTTCTTTTTGGTGCACTGCTGCTCTATCTGCCCCATCAGGCTCCCTGCCAGTCATCACCTGGGGCTCCTTCTTGCCTCAGGGCTTGCCCTAAAGGGAAGTCTCTAGACAGGTGTGAGAGCTTTAGGCTCTCCAACTCCACAGTGCCACAGCCTCCACAGCTGCAGGTCCTCAGGACTGGTTCTTCCCTTCTGGCTCTCTCCCTGCTTCTCACAGAGTAGACTCCATCTCCAAGAAGCATAGTGCTTCCTTATGCATAACTTAATCCTCAAAGGTAAGTAGGAAGAACCTATGGGAAACACTGTATGGGCAGCAGTGGTTCCTTCAGAGGCCTGAATTCCTTCTTTAAAATAAATACATTTATAAAATGACAATATTGTGGATGACCTGTGGGCTTTGCACATGCTCAGTGCATCTCTTACATTGAGCCACACCCTGGCCCCTGGTATTTTGTTATGGCGCTGTCATTTATTATGATTTACTCCCTCCAATGGCATGAACTGGCCGGGATAAGAGCATGGTATTCCACCGTATGCTGCACGACGAGATCATTTGGGTTCCTCACACAGGATGAAACAGAATACTGTATGCACGTGTGGTTAACAGAAAGGATCATTCAAATGAGTTATTTCTGTCACTGAAGTTTCCAGTGAGGATGGAAGATATTTGGAATACTTTCAGTCCATGTGTCTGTTCCATTATTTTTTTCTAAGCCTAGGAGATGACAGCTGATGTCAATGGGATGACTGACAGACTTGGAAATGGAGTTCATAATCAGATGTGTTTCCTCTCTTGCATAGAACAGCCAGTACTACATCCCTCTCTGAATGGCACAGGCATTTCCGCAAATGTTTCAATTTCACAAATCAACATTGCACTCTCTGACCAAAATTGAAAAGAAATCAAAGAAGACTCAGTGAAATCTCTTAGTCAGGACTTCTCGGATTTTAAGGATTGCCACGGTAACCTAAAAGGTGTAGCTTGAATAAGAATTGCCCCATAGGCTCATATATGAGAATGCTTAGTCACGAGGGAACAACACTATTTGAAAGGATTAGAAGCATTAGGAGGTGTGGCCTTGTTGGAGGAAGAGTGTTACTGAGTGTGGACTTTGAGATTTTAAAAATCTATGCCAGACCTAACCTCACTCTCTCTTTCTCTTTCTCTCCCATTTCCCATCTTAAGAAAAAGTATATATGACTTAAAACCACATCGCTACAGCCACTCTTTCAAGTTAAAAGGACACCAATGTCACTCGTCTTTCATAAAGCAAATTCCAGCAAAGACAACTGTTGTCTTTGTAAGAGTCATGACTACTTCAAGGCTAATCTCTCTGGCTTTGGGATGTAGGGCTTGGACTGACCTGCCAGGATTACATTCCCCATCTGCATTCTGGATCAGAAAGGGCTGGTGCAAGGTACTACTTAGAGGCTCAGGGCATGAGAGAAGCCCAGATGTGACAGAATTACAGGACCCTGTGGTGGATGGACCTGAATGAGGAATGGCAACGTCAGTCTCAACAACAGCTGGACAAAACATCCCTGCTGATTATACCTGAAAGCAAAAGGGAATTGGTCCTACTGCTAAGAATCCAGAAACTAAACAGAAACCAGACAGAAAGCCTAGCTATGTCTTTCCGCAGAATCCAGTGTTATCAAGAAGGCATGGTGGTGCAGAAGAGTTTGCTCCCCAAAATACTTTCACAGAGAAAAATCCAGGAGTGTGCCTCCAATCGTGATCAGACGCTTGTTTTCATAAAACAGAACCTAAATAGCTTTGGGGTCAAGCAAGTTTTCCAGGAACTGAGGTATTTTAGTTCCCCCAAAGAAGTCCAGATTTAATTAAGATGGGATTAAGCACATCTGGACATCCCAGCTTGCACTTCAGCACTATTTAGCCTCACAGGCAGGAGGTTCTGCTCAGGAGACAAGCTTTCTTTCTCCCAATGGATTCTGTCCTTAAGTGGCAGGGTATGCGGGGCTGGGATTCATTACACGCCCAGCCTGTGTGGCAGAAGTATTCAACGGTTCTTTAAAGTCATAGGAGCTCTGGATGGGAATGTCTGTCACCAAGGACTTTTAGTTTTGTGACTTCTAATCTACCTCCATCTGTGATCTTACGTGAAGGCTACAAAGATAAGATTAATGGCTCACTTGCTCGCTTGCTCACTCGCTCTTTCTTTCTCTGTCCCTCTCCTCCCTCTCTCTGCCTCACCGTCCATCCCTCTCTCACTTGCTCGTACAGTTTAGATGTTCCTTGTGTCTGTAAAGCAAAGCACCCCACCTACAACACAAGCCCTCTCTGATCTCGTGTGGCCACACCCAGTAGAACCACGGCGACTCTGAACACCAGAGCCTGTCAGTTTCACCCAAGACTCAACACAACTCTTTCCCTTAGATGTAGCCTTTCTTCTTTGACAAGGCCTGTCGGCTTTGAGCTCATGGGGCAATTTCCGCCAGCGTCAAATGCCTATAGCCCAGTGACTTCATGTCTCTGAGTTCATCTGCAAAGTGAGCTGTTTGACTTGATTGCTGCAACCCCCAGGGTTTGACATCATACAGTGTTAGAGACCCCAGATGCATCAGGCCCTTCTAGTGTAGTTCCTCTGACTGACATTTTCTAATGTTTTTTATTTGAAGGCCGGGTCCCAGCCCCACCCCTGGAGAGGACACCAGAAAGGGAAAAGGCAGGCTAGATGGAGGGGACAGGCACCAGATATCCCTATTCAAACTGCTAAGGTTAAATCAGTAGCTTTGGCAACCGTAAGGCCTTCCTTTCTCCGTCTCCCCTCTGGGACCAGCGCCTGTGTGCTGACTGTTGAAAATCAGTCATTAACAGCCAGGAAATGACTTTCCCATCCATCAGGACCCTGCTCAGTCATGTTCCAGCCTTTCCCCCCCTCCCCGTGTAATTATTCTCATCCACCCCTGATTACGGTTTATAATAGCTGTAATTCTTTTCGAATCAATCACAGCTTTACCACAGGATTACCGGAGAAACGAGAGGGGACACAGACGCCCCCGGCTGGCCTTCAGATTTGGAAATTGCCAGTTTTCATCTGGGTCTCATTGAATCATCTGGATGTTCAAAGAAAAGCTAAGGTTTTTTTTTTCATTCAAAGGCATTTTTTTTAAACTCACTCTTAACTTTTCCCTTCAGATTTTTTAAGAAAGGGAATGATGGTTCGCTGAAGCCGATACCATGCAAAAGCCCAGAAAAGCTGTTTGAAGAGAGCAACAGGGCTCCTGTGCGAGTGTTATCAAGAGTTGGTGTTTCTTTGACACTTTATCCACCTGAGTACTGTGTAAATTGCTCATTTTCTGTGATTTCCGTTCAATGGTTGCCTTTTCTCTGGACTGGTAAACGTTGCTCTTAGTAAAAGCTCATTGTGAAAAGTGTGACCACTGCAACTTACTGAGAAGTTTATGCAAGTTAATTTTATTTACCATTTGTTGAACTTACCGTGTGCCATAGTTTATGCTGGTGGTTTGATAATTTTTTTTCTAAACAATAGATATTATATAGTTCCTGCATCCGAGGGTTCAATTGCTGGGCATAGAAAGAGATACATAAATTCTGGAATTCATTATAGGTACCTTGGACTGTGGCAGTATGAAGAACAATATGAGTGTAGCAAGGAAAACTGTTCACATCTCATCCTAGGGGCGTCAGAAGAAAAGAGGCTGGAAATGAACGCCGCAGGAGGTCTTGAGCAGGAATCATTCTAGGGGGAGAAGGGGTGAATTCCAAAGCTTTCCGCAAGAAGAGATGCTGAAGGGGACCAAGGCCAGGATAAAGCAAGTGGGTGGTGGCCTGGTCCTGGGCCAAAGGAGGACAGACGACTCTGCACTGTCAGGGTGTCCCCAGGAAGCTATGGAGAACCACAGGAGTCACTCTGGGAAAGTTCTAGAAACCATGAGGTCGCCACGGCAAACCTCCCAATGAGACACAATGTGTTATTGGAACTGTCATCTCCCAGGCAGGGCCAGCAATGGAAAGGGGTTGCATTACAATACTGGATCCCTCACCGGTACAAATGCAATCTTGAAGCTGGTGGTTGTTGTGAGACTCTGCACAGACAACTAACTTCGAGTTTGCAAGTACACCCACCCAGGCCGACACAGGCTGGTTTATCGGAGAACTTCTAACCTTCCCGAAGGCCTTCGCAGCCCCATTTGCCAGGGTCATCACCTACAAGACATGACGTCATTCAAGGGGTCGGCAGTCTGTGGGTAATTTCTAATCTGGAAATTATTTTCTTTCTCAAACAACCAGGGTGGTCCACAGCCATGGTTTCCAGGACCCTCCCCCTTAAAGTTTCACGAGGCCGTAAAGAAATGTTTTTAAGTTGTGGTGGTGGTGGTGGTGGTGGGGAAACATGAGTTCTTAGTTTTCCTACCTTTTATTTTGCTATGTATTAAAATGAACAATTAAACTAGAATTGCTTTTAATATAAAAAATGAAGCGAAGATCATCTCAGCACAAAGCAATCAGAACCTTTGCTGAAGACGCCCACTCCATTGTGCTTCCTGTGTGCTTTTTATTTTTCAAAGACTTATTTCATTTTTATTATTAACATGTATATATGTTTGTCTGTGTTTTTCTCTGTGGCCTGCAGAAGCCAGAAGAGGGCATCAGGTGCCAGAACTGGAGGTCCAGGTGGTGATGAATCACTGCATGGGTGCTGAGGTCTGAACTCAGGCCCTCTGCAAGTGCAGCAAGTGCAGCAAAGCCTTCTAACCTCTGAGCGGTCTTTCCAACCCCCACTTTGTTTTCTGAGGGGAGGGTCTCTCCATCAATCCCCCAGAGTAGCTCTGTGCTCCTGTTCCCCCTGCCTCAGCCTTGCCGGCTCTGCAGATGACGTTACGTACTGACTCAAAGTTGTGTTCTTGAAGGCTGTGGTCCCTTGACAGGCTCTGGTCCAGGTGGTCCTGCCTCTCTACCTATGACAGACATCCCAGAGAGGCATGGCACCATGGTCCGGTACACCAGAATAAACAAAAAGAATAAATGGAAAAAACCGTCTTCCCTTCCAACATTGCCCAAATCACCAAGAAGCAACTTAGACTAGAGGATTCAAAGTGGCCGTTTGAACAGCCTGAGGTAGAAGCCAATTTATCTGTCTTTTTTTTTTTTTTTTTTTTTTTTTGGTTTTTCAAGACAGGGTTTCTCTGTAGCTTTGGAGCCTGTCCTGGAACTAGCTCTTGTAGACCAGGCTGGTCTCGAACTCACAGAGATCCGCCTGCCTCTGCCTCCCGAGTGCTGGGATTAAAGGCGTGCACCACCACCACCTGGCCCTTATCTGTCTTTTAAATAAGCAGTTTGTCCATGCTGTGGTGAGATACCAAGCCTGTTAGGGCTTTATTTGTATAAGGACCTAAGTGACAAAGATCAGTCAATAACACAGACTCAAGACAGAAGAGGGTTGATCCTTTAGAGTAGGACGTGCCCAGAAATACGTTTTTGTGTAACATTGTCACTAACCCTGAAAGTAGTGGCAGGGGAGTAAAAGGCCTACGGAGCAGTAAAATGACCTGAAGTACCTGTTATGTGCTGGACTCCTTTCCTCACAGTGCCTCATTCAGAGAGACTGGAGGAGTTAGGCCTTGTGGACTGAAGTTAAGCCATTGGAGGCATGACCTTCAAGGGACAAGGGAATTCCCATCCCTTCTTCCCTCCCCCTTGCCTGCAATCGTGAGTGGAATTACTTTGCTCTACTGCGTGATTCCCCAATGATGGTCTACCTGGCCGCTGACCTGCGGTCACCTGAGCTGCCCAGCCTGAAGCTGTGATCCCGAACCGGCGTGTCCTCCTTATGGTTCATGTAACCCAAGTGTTTCCTTCTAGTAACAGGACACTGTCTAACACAGCCCTCTGTGTGAATTCTTGAGATTGCCACAAGCAAGTTTGAAAAGATGACTCGTTGGAGGGGGTGTTTGGGAGGAAAGGGAAGGGGGAAACAATTTCATTACATTATAATTTTAAAAAAGCTAGTATAAAAAAGAAAAACAAACCTTTAGTGATTATAGCTGTATGTTTCTACAGTAAGTGTGGGCACATGTGATTGTTTGACTTCTTACTTATATGAATTTAAAAATAAACTAAAGACTCCTTTCAGGAATTAAAATAATAAATGAATGAATTAAAGCGAAGGTCTTTGTCAGGAATGACACGGAGGTGGGTACAGAACCGAATCCCGGTAGGATCCGAGCTCTGCCCACATGGCCATCCTCTGCATGCGTGGTCTACAGCTATAGATGAGCAAACCGTACCCATCTCAGTGGGTTTTCTAACCCCCAGCGCAGCCTTTGTCACCTCCGTGAAGTTCTAAGCTGAAAGAACCACATGTGTCGAGGGAGAGCAGAAGGAGAATGAGGTTCTGGTCGACCCAGTAAGTAGGGCCAAGAAAGTAGGCAGCAGCCCTTGCGGAAAGCCGCCGTGGGCCGCCTGTGAGAACATTGCCCCGGCACTGCGTTGAGTCTGGAGGGCTGACAGTTGTCAGGTCTCAGTTTCTCGCAGTCCTTCGGGTGCTGGCCACTGTCTGTTGCAGCCCGCTGGTTGGACATATGTCTTTCCCCTGGACCTTAGCTCCATCTTCCATCACAAAGATTTCCCAGTCGCCATGGTCAAGAAGAAACCCAGGAAGAGGAGAAAGCTCGAGTACCAATTCCAGTGGTTTGCTAAAGAGAATTCCATTCATTTCTCCTGGCTTCCCTGGGGTCCCCCTGCTCACTAGCTTTCACCTGCCAACCTGCTACTGAGTCCCAAGAGGACAGGGAGTGCTCCCTCTGTTCGTATTCTGTGGTACCTAGCCATGGTCCCCCCCTCCCTGGAGTTGACCCAGCCCTGGAGGGCACCCTCTCCTCTACCCACAGATGATCATTTGCACACACCCCGAACATGACCCTTCCTGGAGAGGATGCTGCCCTTGTATGAACTGTGTTATCAAGATTGGGATCTTTCTAGAAGTGGGCAGACTGAGGGTCCCCTAGCTACTAGCAGCCCTGGAGAGTCACAAAAGCTGTCCAGCAGGAATCATGAACCTACTAACAACATTATGGGGGTATAGGGAGATCCTCAGTCTCTAAAGCACTTTCTTTATAAGTGTGAGGACCTGTGTTCACACATGTCCTGATGTCATGTAAAAGATCGGAGTGCTGCGGCACATCCTTGGAACCCCCGAGCTGGAGAGGAAGAAGTAGGTCTATCTCTGGGTCTCACTAGTCAGACAGCCCAGGCTAATCCAGGAACCTCGGGCCCCAGTGAGAGATCTTATCCCAGAAGCGAGGTAACTGAGATGAGGGATGATGGCCAGCATTGTCCTTTAAACTCTACGTCACTCAAACACATGCACGGCTACACTTACACTCACATGTTCTAACACTTTTGTAACCAAAATTACATTACAGATGACAGCATCGGACTTCAGTGTCTAGACCTTGGCTACATATGCAGCTGTGAGGCCCCCCCCCTTGTCTGGTGTGTGTGCACAGACACTAGTTCTTGTCACCCCCAGCACAACACGCACACCCGATTATCTCCGAGAGGGTCCTGACTTGGCTGTGACGGAAACATGAAGTCACCGGCGTCAGTGGCCCCAGGTGAGGATTCAGAAGATGAGCAACGGCGCAGCAATGGGGAGGAGACCGAGGTTTGGAAAGAAAGTATATCTTACATCTGACCCAGGTTATGGTTCTGGACTTGGAAGCAAACGCGCATTCACATTAGAAACACAGAACCACACCGCCTTTGGTTGTCTCTGACACACCGTCCAGGTATGTCTGTGTGTGCATTGACAGCGTCCGTGAGCTGAGGTCTGCAGAGCACACTTGGCTCCTCTGCACCTGCAGAGATGTTCTGTTACCCTCATGTGATTATAGGGCAGAGTATATGGTTCAGGCTGTGGAGGGAGCAGGGCTAACGTCACATTGGAGCCTACACTTAGAAGAGCACTGAATTTGCATCAAGGTACTGCAAAGGACCATGGCTAAAGATCCCAGATGCAAATCGGTTGCATGATCTTGGGTCTGTCCCTTTGCCCTTCTGATCCCCAGGTACTTTGCCTCACTTGGAGAAGGAGCCAGAAACCCAGAATTACTGTTTTTTGAAACTTTGTTCAGAGCCTTGTAGCTGATTCTGAGGACAATCAGATGTGAAGTCCATGCATGGGTGATCACTAAGATCTATGCACACTCTTTTCTGAAGTCCCGCTTTGTTAAAATCCATGTGACTGCTGTTATCTGGTCCATGATAAAGTCATGCATGTTTTAATTTGGCACTAACATTTTAAATTTGTTATTGTCTAGTAAAATTGATGACTCAGGGATATATGTCATGTTCAATTTGTCCAGAACTCACGGCTTTGTGCTGCTGATGGATACACTTGGCTCACCCGAGAATCTCAGGACTGGCTTGGCAATGGTCTTACTCTTCAATGTTGCTGGCACCTGACAACAGTTTTCCAGGTGTCTTCTTCTGAGAGCCCTGTTCCTGTGAGAAACGAATTCCTTGCTCACTGTGTGATTTAAGGGACCACTAAGACTGCAGGACCACTCACATCAACCTCTGCTCGGGGGTTACTCTGGAAAAGACACAGTGGTAGAAACTGTCCTGTTTCTCCCGTATGCTCTGAAGGACCCCCTGAAAGCCCAACTAGTGCAAGCTATACTCTGTGTTTTCCCATGCCAGGTCCACCATCCAGAAACTTAGTCCTTGTATATTCAAGATCCCTTTCAGGACCTGGGGAGGCGGCTCGGTTGGTAAAGGATGCTCGCTGCATGAACAGGAAGGTTCTGAGTTGAAATTTCCAGAGCCCTCATAAATGTTGAGGAGGAATGTAGTGGCGCTCCCATATTCCCAGCACCCAAGAGGGACAGACAAGGATTCCCAAAGGCAAGCTGGCTATCTCTGCTAGCTGAACCAGTGAGCTTTGGAGTAAATAATGCAGACAGCCATTGAGGAAGACATGCAGTATCAACCTGTGGACTCCACACGTGCACACATAGACATACATGCCGACAGTACACTCACTCACTCACACACACACACACACACACACACACACACACACGAGAGCAAAACAAAGAGCCTCTTCCTTCTCTCACATGGTTGACCTTAGAATAGGATTTGAACTAAACCATTCTCACTAGAATGTTGATGACAGATACAGGATGCTCAGGTGTGTGCACAAGTGTTACATCGCAAGAGGATGGCACTAACTGCTCCCGCCCCCACAAAAATGACTTAAAGGTAGAATTTCAGACACAAGTGTTCTTCAGAGGCGAGAGGATCGTTTACAACTAAGTGGGCTTTCTGGGTTCCCTCTAATGCCAAGCTTCCCCTTGTAGCTGGAAATGTGTTTATCATTTCTCAGCAACAGAGAGTCTTTGAGTATTGGAAGGTGTATAGTTAAAAAAAATCAGCCAACCAAATAAACAAGAAAAAACTCCCAAGTGTCACTAGAATTTCTACTTACATTGTTCAAAGTCATAGAGATGAGTTGAGGAGGCTTCCGTAGAGCTTGGCAGATAAACCAAGAGGATAGGATGGTGGTCTAGAATGTCTAGCAAGAACAAAACAAAGACGAGAGTGAATTGCAGCCAAGAGGGACCTGAGTCCACAGGACAAGCCTGGGGTGTTCCAGAAATACATTGGATCCAAGAAACAGGGGGAAAGAAAGAAAGGGAGGGCGGATGAGAAGAGTGACCAGAGCATCTGCTGGAGGAGCAGCGAGCGCTAATAGCACCTTGCAGCTCCTGCTGGACCCTGAATCCTCTAAGGAGGACCCCTGTCAGAAAGGCATGCTCCCATTTTTCCAGATTCCTATAAACCAGTGGTGGCTCATGGTCTCATAGGAAAACATTTCAAAGGCATGGGCAGCCAGAGGAAGCAGAATCTCAGGAATTTAGGCTTAGATTCAACAGAAAGGGAGCCTATTCCACCCACCCATCCTATGGGATCAGGTCACCTCTTGTCTGGACAGACCAACAAGCAAAAGAAACAAACAGATAGATATAACTGCTTTCTCTTCCCTGAAAGAATCAGTTTGTACCACAGGAAGCAGGTGAAGCAGACCCCAGAAGCTCACTGTCACGAAGCTGCCTTCCTCACGTTGTTCACATGGAAACAGAACAGGTCCCCAACTGCTAAACTTGTTGGGAAGGTTATGCTTGCAGGACAAGAAAGGCAGCCAGCCAGCAGTCCAGCCCAGCAGCATCCAGAGATAGTAGAATGTGATGGGTGGAACATTACGAAACGGAGATACTGCCTTTCTTTCTCTGGATGGGGCAGAATAGGCAACAGGGTGCAGCAGAGCAGGTTTAAAATGCCATGGTCCCTGCATTGTCTTCCGTAGAAAATTGTGTAGGGCCTTTCCACACCATGCCCTGCCCAAGGGGCTCACGTACCTGTAGATGTAATGCAGGGGCTCAGTTGTGGGCTTGAGCTTTGTGCCCAGTGTGATGGGAAGTATGGGAGAGAATGGAGGGCTGAGCTGCGTGGATGCCAGTGGACCCCGGTGCTGTGCCCAAGAGGAGTGGAGAAGTGGGAATGGGAGGTAGTGGGTTGGTGAAGAATGCGTCATTCACAAGGTCATTTCTCTAGGTAAATACTTATCTGTCACTCCAACAGTTTCTGCCAGTAGTTAACACGCGCTGTTACAAAAGGCAGGAGTGAAAACCCAGTCTAAGAAGCAGGTCCAAGCCTTGCATGGACTCCCATTCAACGAGATGCTTCTGGCTTCCACCTGAGGGCAGCCAGCCAGTCTTTGCCTCCTCATTTTTGGAAGCTTATGGAAATAGGCTCTTGTGAGGTGTTGACATGTTAACATGACAGATGAAAACTTGTTCAGGAGGGTGGACTGAGACTCGTAGAATAGCCCTTAAACTGATCTCCGGGATGGCACACAGTGCCATACTGAAAGATTTCCGTTGTCTCTACTGTCTTCTGTGAAGAGTCTGGCCCATGATAGTTTGGATGATTGCCCTAATTATGAAAAGATAATTGTGCCAAGATGAGATATCCTGTTTTAAACCATCTACCACACCCACCCAAGTCAGATAAGAGCCCCAAGCCAAGTCTATATTGTTCACCAGCTATGAATAGATGGAACTGGAAAAAACAATTGGGAGTTTTATGGGGGCAATTCTGATATCAAGTCATTTATAACTGAATGTAAACAAGGATTTATGCAAAAAACTACAGTAGGGCCTGGAAAGGGGGCACAGATGTGGTGAGAAGCTGGAATCAGTTAGCGCAATCCACCCTCATCTCTGCCTTTCAAAAGATGTAGGAGCCAAGGCAGAAAAAGGACTTGACCAAATGGATATACACAGTAAGTCCTATGCATGTGTCTACTCATAATATGTAAATTACTACTTATCCACAAAAGGTAACAAAGCACCGGTCTATGATCCAACAGGGTGGATCTCAGTGAAAGTCACTAAGTGAAAGAAGCCAAGCGAAACAGGCCATGTATTACAGCATTCCACTCATTAGTGATGTCTACTGTGGATAGTTCCGTGGAGACATAAAGTAGATCCCAGTTGTCCAGCCCAGGACAGGAGAGATGGCTGTGACCGTGAACAAAGAGAGTTCCTATTGCAGTACTAAAATCTTCAACAGTGGTGATGGTTACAGAACCTTAACACACTAAAACCTGCACACTGTTCAGTTCAGTGAGTAGATTTTACCTTATATGAGCTTTGTTTCAACTTTAAAAATACAGTGCAGACTTTTCCCCCCCTCTTTTCCAGCAGGTGTCAGCTGCAGGTAGTTTCTTGGTTAGGGGCAAAAAAAGCAGCTTCAAAATAGATTATATGAAAAAAAAAGACCTTTTAAAAATGAAGAAATAGAAAAAGACAAAAAAATGTATGTTTCTAGAAAGGCGACCTGAGAAGGGTGGCCGGCTCTGGGAAGAGGCTCCTCACCTGGGGCTGCTCCCCAACTCAGAGGCATCCTGTCAGAATCATGTGTGATATAGCAGCCCTGGAATTACAAAGGGGATTGATTACAGTAAAATGCAGCTACCAATTATTTTTAAACCAAATTTATAATACGGTAATACATTTACTTCTGGAATAGCATGCTAAGTAGCAAGCACTAGCGGCCAGGTGCAAATTAGACCACACTCAAGCTGCGGCCAGGGCAGATGAGTGACTGCCGAGACCAGCTCCACAGATGCTGCCCACCGTGGCTCCTTACTGGCATCCACAGCTGAAAGAAAGGGTGCGTGCCTTTCAGTTAAGTTTGTGAAGACAGAAAACATACCACAAACCCTCAGATTCTGTATGTAGACCATTGTGAGAGTTCAGGTTAGGAACCCTTCATTCAGGCCTGAGGCTGAGTCAATTGTCACACAAGGCTCAGGCACCAAATTTGGTGCCCAGAACCCAGGTGAAAAGCCAGGTGTGAACGCATACACCTGTAACGCCAGCACCAGGGAAGTACGAGTGGGGAAATTTCTGGGGCTCTGGGGCCAGCCGGCCTAGCCTAGTAAGAGTTCGAGTCCACTGAGAAACCTGGTCTCTAAGAACAAGGTGGATGGCCCCTGCAGAGAAGAATCCAAGGTTAACGTCCAGCCTCCACCCCAACTTCCACAAACACAAAGAATTCTTAAGTTGAACCTTTTGGGAAGGCCTAACACAAAGGATTTAACATCTTTTTTATTGTTTTTATTTATCTCTCCCCACGTCTCCCCTTCTACTCTCTCCCGTGACCCTCATGTTCCCAATTTACTCAGGAGACCTTGTTTTTTTTACCTTCCTATGTAGATCCATGCATGTCTCTCTTAGGATCCTCTTTGTTGTCTAGGTTCTGTGGGGTTGTGGACTGTAGGCTGATTTTTCTTTGCTTTATGTCTGAAAACCACAGGCAGCTGCGTTCCTCATTGGGTGCAGTAGGACCCTGACTTCATTCTCAGGCAAGCCTGACGTCATTTACTGAATTCAAAAGGCCTCGAATCCACATGTGCCTCCGCCTCCTGGGGGCTGGGGTTTCTGATGTGTACTGTCATACCTGGCTTTGTTAAGTGTCTCCTTCTCCTTTCTTTCCGCCTGTCTCTTGACAACATCCCTGCTCGCATGGCCAAATACTAGAAGGGGTGTTCTTGTTGAGAGGGTGTGTCCATGAACTTGGGTCTAGCCTCAGAGCCCTTTCAAAGCAGGGAGCCAACTCACCTCCAGTGACAGAACGTGTGAGGCAAAGCCTTTTGCATTAAATCTTTGGCAAAGAGCATCGAAAAGCAGTTAAATAAATACTGATGGAGGCTTAGGTCCGTGGTCAGTAAAGGCAACTCCCTCCATCCCCAGCTAGTGCTGTGAGGCCAATATACCTCTTAACTAACCACGCTAGACAATTCATGTCAACCTGTGAGTCAGGTGGGGAAGTCTGGTGCTGGGACCCCCCAGCAGAAGGGAAGCCAGGCAGTGCACGTCAGCTTGCCCACGGAGAGATTCACCATTCTCCTGGCATGTCATTCAGGCCTGGCCCAGTGGGCGGAGGCTAGGCTGCCCAGGGGTCCTTCTTACTAATTGCCAAGCCTCCTAGCCTCTGCGGTTCATAGAGTGTCCAGGCCCCATCAGTCCGTGGAGCCAACTTTCCAGTTGTCTTTTAGGCTTCCCTGCCTCTGCTTCAGCCCACCCTTTGTCCACTTCACGTAACCCTCACTCCCTCCCGCCCCACCCCCACATCTCTAGATGCCTCAGTTCCCAAGAGCACTCACTGTCATTTTAGCTTTGGGGCATTTGCTTTTGTTTTATTTTGTTTTCCATCACGTGTTTTGAGATATAGCTTCTCCACACAGTTCAGGTTGGCCTTGAACCCCTAATTCACGCCTCTCCCATTTGAGCGCAGGATCACTGGTTTATGCCACCATGCTCTGCATGATCCATGTTTCATTGCATTGTCCCACAACAGAAGCCCACCCCACCCCGCATCCCCTTCGCTCCTTCAGTGACAACATTTCTCAGCACACAGCCGCTGGAAGGTGCGTTCCTGCTGAGTCGAGCTGTCCACTCATGTCTTCTTCTACCTTCTGCAGTCACTCCTCCCTCCAGTCTAAACCCTTGCTACAGCCCAGTACCTGGTGTAGACATAAAATCCTGGCCAGTAGGTGTTGCAGCTGAGAGCAGGTCCCATGGTGGGGTTAACCTTTTCTACCGAGCTGGTCTTTACAGCTAAGGCAACACCTTCCGCTCCCCTTCTGCTCATGAGTCTCCTCCCCAGGCAAGCGTATCAGAATAGGGAAGAGCACAGGGGGCCCATAAGCCTCTCTCCTCACACAGGAGCCCTCACTCAGGGGATGGCGGAATCTGAGAGGCAAATTTCTGCCCTCTGTGGAACCCTCCAGTGTTGGTTAGTAGGGAGCCTTCTGAGGCTCCCAGACAGTGAACTTGACTAGGGGATGCTAGGCATCTGCCTATGGGGTTGATAAGCGTGGAGGAGACAGTGTGAGCTACCACCTGCCACTGTCCTGACTCTGCCAGATCAAAATGATCAACTGAGGAGATCAGTTCCCCCCCCCCACACACACACCCTCAGCACAGCTTCTAGAAGGCAGTCCCAGAAGAAGAGGTATATATAGGCAGTTATAATGAGCGAGGATGGTCCCCAGTGTCAGTCTCCATAACTTGATGAACACAGTCAAGGGCCTGCTGAGCCATGGAATTTCCCTGGCTTTGAAAGGGGAAGGGTGGAGCCCTGGCTCCTGCCAGCCCCGGGGTAGACAAACCCTGCAGTTGAGACATGAAGCGAAGCCAACTCCATTTCCACAGGAAGTCTCTCTTCCCTCGGAGCAACAGCTCGACCCCTCCTAGAGAGTGCCCCTACTCCCAATGTCCTTGCCTCACTGTCCTCAGCATTTGCCCGGTCACCTACAATCTGAGAGTGGGGAGCTCAGCACTGTGGGTAGTGGCTGGGTTCCCCGGGCCTCTAGCTCGCCTGTACAGATGGATCCGCAGCTGATTGATGACATTCTGAGCCACCCCAGTGCTCATCTGCTTAACAATCCGATTTCTAGGACGTTTTAGAAGTTGTTAGCTGACTGCCAAAAATGAGAATCATTAAAAATAGATTCACAGCTGTTGAGGAAGCCAGAGATATAATTTTACCTTCATTATGCCTTATTGCAGATGTTATTGATTTAATCTCGTTGCATTTTACTGTGTAATATCAATTGGCACTGTCTTTGCCATAGACACTGGGAGCTGAGTTTGTTCCTCCTGTCCTCTCAACAGAAGGTATACTTAATCAGACGGTCGAAGTTGGTCCAAATCACCCCCATCACCATGTATGAACCCTGTAGGTGAGACCCGTGTGTATGGCCTTCAGAGATGACTTAACATAGCTGGGTGACAGCAGGAAAATCTAAAAATGGGGCTTCTACATCCTTTAAGATCATGTTCAAGATTGTGAACTGTCAACATCAAATAAATAAGGCAAAGAGAAAAACGTTCTTCCAGCTCCTTCCAGCTTGGCCTGTGTGCCACCAAGGGTGCTACACCCTTCACATGTGTATCAGTTCTGTTTTGCAAGAGGTCTCTTGTTTGTTCCTGGCTGCTCAGCCCCAAAATAATCATACAGAAACCATATTATTTGCAATACTGTTTGGCCAATAGCTTAAGCATATTATTGGCTAACTCATATCTTAAATTAACCCATCTCCATATGTGTATTGCCATGAGGCTGTGACTTACTAGATAAAGTTCTGTCCCTGGCATCTGTCTCTGGCGGGGCCACATGGCTTCTCACTGACTCCACCTTCTTTCTTCCAGAATTCAGTATCGTTTTCCCCATCAAATTCTACTCTGCCCTATCAACAGGCCAAGGCAGTTTCTTTATTCATTAAGCAATGGTATTCACAGCATACAGAGGGGAATCTCACATCACCTCCCCTTTTCTGTTTAAATAAAAAGGAAGGTTTTACCTTTAACAAATCACTATTACATACAACAAAACAGGTATTAAGCAAGAATTACAGTTACAATATTTATATCTACTTTATCTTTTATCATAACCAAGGGAAGCTATAACTATCTATTTTTCAACTCCATCAAAGACTCCAGAAGGATATAATATTATCTAAGTAAACAGGAAGTGCATTGTAAACAACTTTCAAAACTCTAGAACTGACAGAGACATTTCACTACCTGGACAGTCACCCAAAGTTCTTCTGTAATGCTAGAGCATCCATCTTTAGCCTTCAGGCGCATGGTATCTGGCAGACTTTCCCATGAAGCAGGAAATTTCAAAGACAGTTTCACCTATATTGCCAGTTTGTCAGTCACTTTCTTTTGTGTCCTGCAGAATGTCTAGTAGACATTTGTAAGAAGCAGGAACCCCAAAGGACTGTCTCACCTGCTTTAGGCAACGTTAGCAGTCATCTCTCCATGGGTCCCGAATGTCCAGCTTTAAAACAAATGGTTCGGAACCCCTAAGTTTGAGAATGCTGCATTAAAGAAGGTTGAGAAGTACTCATAATGGTTTCTCTTTTAAATCATTAAATTTGAAGCTTATTAAAGGCTCCTGGGCACCAAAGAAATTTAATTGACAAATTAATTCATGAAATGTTTTCTAAGAAAATTATTCAATAAAGCATTTTCTAAGCTAATTTGATGCAAAGACCATGTGCTGACACTCCTCAGTGGTCAGCAGCGCAAATCGCCTGTGGGAGACCTTGCTTTGAGCTAGCAGGTCCACCAGCATCACCTGGGGATCCCCTCACCTTCATGGGCCGCTGCTGCGGGCTTCATCTTGCGTCTCCAGGGACGTGCAAAGATTCAGTTTGTGAACTTTGGCACCCTAGTGGCCCTGGCAGCATCCCTCACCCCTGTCCCTGTTTCACCACCTCCAAATTCTGAGTAGTCTACCATCCAGTTTCAATCTCCTGCCTTCCCACAGCCTGGCCATCTCACGTCCCGAAAGAGCAGGGCTGTGCTACCCACATTATCAGTGGGTACAGCAGGGCTTAGGGTGGGGCACCATGGTTCTACCAAGCCCAGCTCAGGTGACATTCACTACAGAATTATTCAAGCTTGTGCCTTTTTTTGTAGCAGTGATTTTCAGTAGGTCACCCGACTATCTTGGTGTCCCTTGGTCAGCATGACACACTTAAAACATGTACCTCTTTTTGTCTGTGTTTGTAAGAGATTAGCAAAGAGCCTTCCATCCTATCACTAGCATTTGGAAGGGCTCCGTAGGTACCATTTAGGGTGGTGAGTACCCATGGGAAGATTCCCCAACTTTAGAGGACATTATCAAGAATGGTTTCTTATTACTTCTTTGTGCCCAATGCAGATAGTTAAATCTTGTTTAGACTAGTGAACAGCAGTATGGTGTGTGTGTGTGTGTGTGTGTGTGTGTGTGTGTGAGAGAGAGAGAGAGAGAGAGAGAGAGAGAGAGAGAGAGAGAGAGAGAGAGAGACTCTCTGTTGCTTCATAGAAAGCATAGCATCTTTGATCATGAAGTCTCACATCTGCTATCGGCTAGCAAAGAATGTGAACTATCTCTCTCTCCTTACTTAGCTCTCAGCTCCTCTGTGCACCAATTTGGAGGATTCTGCAGAAAAACACATTCCCCCACCTTCAGCATGACTTAACTGTGGGTAAAATTCAGTCAGATACCAGATCAAGGCTACCATCCCATTCCATTCTGCAGCTATTCTTCCCTTTTCTTAGCCTTCCAACAGCAGACCACTTGCTGCCCCTTTGCAGCTCCGGAACACTGGTGCCTGGCTGCATCTCTCACCATAGCCATTGCTTGTTTAACATTAAGCACAGATCCCATCGGCTAATTAGCGAATTAGCATCTCTCACGGAGAAAAGGATGGCGCGAATGTCTCCCCTTGTTCAGACTATTCTCAGAAGGACTTCAGCCTCAGAAGACGGCTTGAAAAACTAGCAGCCCTTGCTTCTTATGTGTGCTACGCCCCTGAGAATCATCCAGACATTTTAGAGGGCATCAGTTAGTGATACCCTCAAGAATTGTGTATAGGGAAGGTGGGGGGCATGGCTAGGCTTATCCATGATCTCATGGACTTTCAAGGTGGGAAGACATCTTTAAGGGTTCTGAGAGGTACCAGATGCCAGGCAGTGAATAACTCAGAGACGAAGCCCTAATCCACTAAGGAGTGATGCTGGGCCAACTCAACCCAGGAGCCAATCCTCAGCTCCTCTAGCGATGCCTGTTCTCTTCTGCTTCCAACGTATGTTGTAGCTCTGGTCAAATTTAGAATTCTGACTCTTAAAGATTATATAAAATGAAAATTCCAGAAATCTCTAAAGAATATGAGCCTCTGAAAGACCAAGAAGGAAAACTTCATCTGGAATATGTTTGAATGCCCTTCAGAAAACACGCATGCTCAGTCATCTCTGCATGCTGTAGGAAGGTAGGTTAAGACAAATTGATTTCATTTTCGCCTTCATCATACTTTCAGAAAAGGAAGGCACAGGAGCCAGACATATTAGTCAGAGGCTAGGAAAATAGAAACGTGTTTTACACAGCTAAAACTAACCCATTAACTTCACTGCTAAACAAAGGAATGAAAAAATGGAATTAAAACCAGACGGAAGGAAAATGACTGAGTGGTGCCACCTAGTGTCTGTTTTCTTTTACAGCAGCTGTTTTTGTGCGCCCTCTGGTGGTGCAAAGTAAACGGAGAACCCTCCTGCGTTTGCGCGGGCTGAACAGGTAAAAATAGTCCCTGAGTGTATCTGCTTCGCAAGACAGACATGCAGAATAACAGATAACACACCATTTTCCATTCATTGCAGAACAAAGTCTTCTTTCTGATGTATATCTAGTGAACCTTGCCTTTTAGAATCTAAATAATGGCACGTTTTTAAAGCTGTCTCCATAAAAATCTATTGAGGGGGAGTTCAGGACCCGTGCTAACATTTTGTTAACTTTGAAAAAAATCAAAATAAACTTCGATCTGAGTCAGAGATGAGCTTCATTCCCGTAAGTATCAGTTTACCCAAATAATGAGAATTATTGCAGTCTGCCTTCTTTCTGTGGGGGCAGACAAAGCTGCTGTGGTCAAGAATAACTGACTGAGATGATTGTTTATGGAAGCCGCTGAGAAATGAACGTACATTATTTGCACAAAACAGAGGTTCTATTGTATGTGTGTTTTTAATTGAGTTAAGTTCCAGGCCAAATGTTTATGGCTCCAGAATGTTTAATTGATTAATTGTGGAAAAGCCAATGAATGATAAAATTAAAAGACCCAGTGTAGTGCCAAGATTTAGTCTGAAATACATCACTTAGGTCTGCATGTCATTTCTTCTGCAACATGGGGACATTTGGAGGATGTGACCATAATGCCTGTTCTGCTTCTAAAATTCTGTGTTCATTCTTGCCACTGTCCCCGCAAGTCTCTGGAATATTGCAGATCTTTCTAACAGAGCTCTTCTTACTCAAGCCCATCCTGACGATTAGCCAGGGAAAGCTGGTATTTCCAAAATGTGTGAGTCTACGCGCCCCCTTCCTCTGAAGAAGGCTTGAACGACCCACTTCCTGGCCATGACTTCTCAGGGTAGCCAGCATTTACCACAGCTGCTCTGAACCGGGAAGCTTATTCCACACTTTCTGTGCTCAGGGTCATTCCACTCATGGGGTCAGAGAGGCAGGATAGGCCCTGGTTCCGTGGAACAACAAATTGCGACTCAGAGAACTCCGAACTGTCCCCTCCTCGCTCCTGTGAGTGAGTGCAGGGAGTGGAAGGTGAGCCCAGAGTTATCTGGTTGCAAAATACGTAGTCTTTGCAATTTCAAAGAGCCAGGGACATTGGGTCTGGAATCAGGTTTTTCTGCACGCTATCTCTTTCCTCGTCTGTAAAATGGGTGTCTTATTAGTTCCTATCACAAACGGAGGTCACGTCCAGTAAGCACTGAAGACCTCTGCCCCGGATACTGAGTGTTTGTTACTGTCCCTGTAGCTGCTCAGGAAGGGTGACAATAGACTTCCAGGCACAAGAGTCAGGGCCCTTGAACTTGACACTACTGTGTTTTCTGACCATTTTCTCTTCCATTTTCCTAGGAGTTCAACAAGTTTTCATTCCAATCTCCAGCCCAAATAGAGATTGCTTCAGCACACAGAGGTTCGACTTTGCAGAGGTCTGACGTAAAGCACCAGCCCACAGGCCTGTGTTTAATGGTGATACGGTACCGGGTACAGCCCATGAACTGTGTATGTAGCCTTTGTCATGACATAGGCTCCATGTTGGAGGATCTCGCCTCACCTCTGATATTTCAAAGCTTCCTTTGTTAGATGTAGTTTTGACTCACGGTATTTTCTATCTACAATGGTTTTGTTGGAGACGTAGTTCCATCATAAACTGAGGAGCCTCTGTTCTTGTAAAACCTTCTTCAGGCCTCTGCTGAGGCTGCTTCCGTTCAAAAAAAGTTCGCTTTCGCCTCTCTACTGACCCCTCGTGGTCAACATGAAAATGACCACGACAAATCTTGTTAGGTTGTGAATACTGTTCTCCAAAATATTTCTCAAGGTCAGGCTCCAAAGACACTTCATTCGTGAGGTTTTGACACATATGTCTTTGACAACGCTCACCTAGGATCTCCCTCACACTGCTGCCTCACTTACACTAGGCCCCCAACTCATACTCTGAAGATATTTGCTGCCCATTCAATAGCCACTGGTTACGCACAGCTATTGAATACTTAACATGTGACTGGCTCAAAAGATACTGTCGTGGGAAATGAACACAGATTATAAATATATCAACCACATAGAGAGAGCTATAAAATATGAATTTATGTTTTAGTATTTTAACTTGTACCAATTACATATTGAAAGGATACTTGAGATGTACTAAATAAAACAAAAGCATTATTAAAATAATTATTAATGTTATTAAACTAATCATTTATAACAAAAATTTGCTTAACTTGAGATATAGAAAAGCAAGAAGAAAGACGATCCTTGGCTTCTCCCCACTCAGGCTTGTGACCCAAATACTTTCTCGTCTGCTTTGTTCATAGAATGCTTCCCCTCCTGTGGCATTTCCTGTCTTTATGATGGGCTCTGGCTCTGTATCCCAGGCTGATCTTGAACTTAAATCCTCCCGAATGCTGGGACTGAAAATGTGTACAGATCTGCTCCCCCTCCCTGTCTTGGGGTTTAAACCAATGCCTTGTGCATGATAGGCAATGGCCTTGCCTCCCAGCCTCACCCCAGCCCATTTTTAAAGAAATAATTTGAGAGAGAGTCTCACTAGACTGATCAAAATTGACCTGACCTCACTTTGCAGCTCAGGCAGTCCTTAAGTTGAAGATCCTTCTGCCTCAACCTCGTGGTAGCTGGGATTATCGGCCTTCACCACTAAGTCAGGTTCTAGGTTCATACTTTTGTTGATTCATGCAGTGAAGATCTCATATATGTATGGACCATATTCTGAGTATTTCTATCCCAGTCTTCTCTTATCTTCGCTCCATCCCCATCCATTGCCCCTTTCCCTATTTCTATCTGTCCCATTCCCAGATTCATGGCCTTTGGTTTAGTTTTGTAACCACCTTTAGCTTAACCAGTATCATCTGTGTGAGCATCCTATCGGAACTTCCCACTGGAGCCCAGTGGGGTGGTGAGTGGAAGCACACCTGGAGGCCACGTCTCCCCTCTCTGGATCCTTCAGTAGCAAATGGTTCAGCAGGAAGGGGTGGGAAGCATCCTGTACCCACCCCTGGCTGTTGACTAGCCCGTCTTTGCTTAGGGTTCTGCGGGCATCCCGGATACTGACAGTGTATGTCTGCAAGAGCAGTGTCCTGCCCAGAAGAGGGCACTGCACAGCCCTTCTCCCTCTAGTACGGCTCTGATAGTCTTCCTTTCCTCTGTTGTACAATGCTCCGTGAACATGAGGGAAAATGGAAAAAAAAAAAATGTCTGCTTAGGATCTGACCGTTCAGCTGTCGTTTGTTCTCACCACCTTGTGCAGCTGCGAATCTCTGTGTCTGTTGCCATTCACTGGAAAGGGAGGCTTCCCCGATTAATCCTGAGAGTAGCCTTTGTCTGTGGATACAAACGCAAACCGAGGGCAGGGTGATGCTGTGTCAGTTCAGCTAAGCAGCATGCAGTCCCCCTGAGGCCTATGATCTTCTGCAGCATAGGTTTCTAGGTGTGGGTTCCCTCTTGCGGGGTGAATTTCAAACCCAACTAGAAAGCACCCGGCTACCCCCATCATAGAATGCCTCTACGGCACATCCTGCCTGGCAGGTTGGTCTTGTAACTTATAGGTTTCACATCCGGATGAGAACGTCAGTGACTTACCCCTAGGAGCCTGGGTAGCACTGTCTAGCCTATGAAAGCTAGCTGGCTAGGAGAACAGCTCCGTTTTTAGTGGCGGCCTAAGTGACATCATGTTTATGGACATGCACACTCTATTCAGACAATCTGTGCATAAGCCATAGATTAACCAACGTTGAAGATAATACTTCAAAGCCTCCTTTGCAGTTTCCATGGCTACAGTACCAGCTTCTACCCACCCCCAAGTAGTCCTAATTGTGTGAGCTATATTCACAGTGAATTCAGTCGTTTGTTTTTGTTTCCTCTCCTCATTCATCAGTTAGATAGATGCAGAGTCTGCAGGAGGATTTCGGTATGAGATAGAGCGAGTTGGGGGTCCTCAAATCACATGTGGGAACTAAGCATTGCACCTCGAACTGTGTCGAAGTTAAAAACAAATGATAATTGCATTAAGCTGAGTATTTGTTTTATTATGTACTTATGTGTTTCTGGGTCTGGGTCTGGGTATGAACATGGATGTGCATATGCCCTCAGAGGCCAGAAAAGGACATCAGATCCCCTGCGGCTGGAGCTATCGGCAGCCATGGGCTGATGACATGAGCCCTAGGCATTTCTGAGCCATCTCCCCAACTCCTGATAGAAGGTATTACTTATAAAAGCAAGCTAGTGTTCACTATCTTAACACAAGATACTGGATATTTCATTAATAACAACTTTTTAAAAGATAAGTTCATAGACACAGAATTGCAAA
Organism: Microtus pennsylvanicus; assembly: GCF_037038515.1. Taxonomy (NCBI): domain Eukaryota; kingdom Metazoa; phylum Chordata; class Mammalia; order Rodentia; family Cricetidae; genus Microtus; species Microtus pennsylvanicus. The sequence goes on from NC_134599.1 coordinate 8,926,285, forward strand.
GTCACAGGGTGTTTATGATTTTACGGCTTTTAAAAACTATCGGTCAAATGTTGTTTAGAAAATTGAACCATCATTTTCAGTCCCCTGTTCCTTACATAAGGAGCCATGGAAGGCACTGCTCTTCAGGTGCTTCTGGATACTTGGAGGATGATCGCTCTGTGGCGATGAATAATTCAGCTCACAGAGGATGCAAGAGAAGCTGCTGCATTTTAGGAATAATGGCTTTGGAGTGCAGATTTCAGAAACCACATGAGTAGTGTGGGCACTTTGAAGAAATAGTGATTATAGAAAAAAGGTAGCAAGTAACACATATGCATGCTGAAGAACGTTGGTTGCTATTGTGGCCATGAAGCCGTGGCCCATCCCTTCTGCCTGGGACATGAGTCACACACTGTGGATGGGCCACTTGGACTTGGCCATCAGGCTGCATCTTTATCTAAAGATTCTCCCTGTAAATCTCACTACATACAGTTGATCCAGGCCTTTTTCGTCTATTGCAAACCAGTGCTTTTATGGCTACGTTTGGTCCTTTAATAGACACAGATGTTAGATGGGTTGAAGATAAGACCTCATAACTTTTAAGATTCCTCCCAACTCTGAGCCTCCGGATGAGAGGCTCAGCAAGGAAGGGAGTGAAGTTGCCTGGTGCACAAGTCTGTTCTGGAAGAGATCTCAGTGGCCTGCAAGCCACATTGCAATTCACAAGGAATGGGGCCGTCTATGAGCCATACAGCAATGCACGGGGAACAGGGCACTCTGCAGACCACACTGTAACTCACGGGAAACATGGCTCTCTGCAGACCACACTACAATCCACAAGGAACAGGGCTGTCTGAAGACACACTACAATCCACGGGGAGCAGGGTTCTCTGCAGACCACACTGCAATCCACGGGGAGCAGGGCTCTCTGGAAGCCTAGCAGCTTATCTCTGAACTTTAGGCTATAGGCTAGAGCTCTTTCATATCATATCCTGAGTATATTCGGGAGAGGAAGACAGAAATGGTATCTGCAACCAAGTCTGGTAACTGTTTAACCAGTCAAGAAAAGATGAGTTTTTGGGGGAGGGGACAAACCTGCAAACCAAGGCATTCTCTTTATTTGGACCTTTCTGCTCTCCTGTGACTGTATGGTTATCTTCACAGAGTTTTAGGCAGGTGGTGGCACCCAACTGCTTCTTTTTAAATCTATTGTGTGTATGTATACTTTATATATTATGCAAATGCTCTCCAGAAGACCAGAGAATCAGAGCTTAAACAAGAAAGCAGAGCTCGCAGGGTGTCTAGAAAAATGCCTGACATATAGAGGGCGTTCAAATATACTAAAAGCAATAAATCTGTGGGGGGAGGGTGCCACTTCTCCCACCACCTGGGAGAGAGGTCAACATTTACTAACTACCTACAAGTTAAATGAGGTCTAGCCCTGCCCAGGTCAGAGTGTGGGGTTCTAGCTTACATCAACCACACTTCTGAGAAAATGATCTGCAAAGAGAACCGGCAAATACTCTTGGCACTGAAGTGGACTGTACGGCTTCCGTTGGGAGAGTCCTTTGCCTTTCTGTTTGCGGTGTGTTTCCATCTCTGCATTTACTTGTGGTGTGACAATGACTGCCCAGAGTTGCATTGGGTGACACATTGCACACTCTGAGTTGCTTGTCTTCTCCTGGACATTTCAAGAGATGCAGCATCAAGCCTGCTTTAAAATAATGCAAGTGTCCGGCGGCGCCGTTTTGTGTTAGGTTCTCCATGGGTAGTTAGCAAGGGTGGCTTGGTAGAACAAAAGAACAGAGAGAAAGCAAAATATTTCCCCTTTTTCTTGGGGAAGGGTTTCGGTCACAAAAGTAATGCTCCTGCTCTTGCCATTTGCATCCTTGGCTATTGTCCTTCCTCTGAGGCATAGCGCCAATGTGGCCCTCGGAGCGATCGATCCAGTCAGCACAGGACTTGGGCTCCATAACATTGCCTTCCTCTAGGGTGAGCGTATTCCTCTAACATGCATTCCCAACTCTCCATGGTGAAGCCTATTGCTCTTCTGGCCTTTTCTTTGTCCCAGGCCCCTTTCTTTTGGCTTTAGCTGCACAAGGCACTCGGGGAAATGACTGGCCTAATCATAATCTCTGAGATTGCCACATAAGGTGTCCATAACTGGAATTTCCTCATTACTTTAATGTCCTTCTCGTCGCAGCTCCGCGGACCTATTATGTGTAAATTAGAAACACATTATTGCACCGCCAAAGCTTTTCTTTCAAATGCATAGAATTTTATAACCTGTCACAATCTATTACATTCTGGATTGTCTGGACTGAAACTGACTCTTTTCTGCACGAAGATGTCAAAGGATCTTAATTTCAGCTAATTCTGGCATCGAAATGAGCTCCTCCACTTAATAGCTGGCACCGGTCTCGGCTGCAAAGTGCTTCCAGGGACACCTGGAAATTGCAAAGATAATAGTGTGTTTCTTCGGTTAGTATCACCTCTGAAGTGCAGGGTGTTTGCCAATTCAGAGCTGCTCTGCCGTCTTTTTAAAACTGAACTTCCTGAAAAGCTCTTAAACATTAAGACAGCTTGACGGAAGTAGACAGGAGGACGGGAAGGGAAGGCTGGGAGACAGAATGTGCGTGACCAACTCAGCGCTCTAGAACTCCGTAAGGGTTTCTCGCCGATATGGGAAACTTGGCAGACATGGTTTGGGGGTCTTGTATAGTGTTCCCCTCTTTGAAGAGTTGGACACATGCCTATGACTAGTGCTTTGGGGCTTCATGGTCATAGTGTCACCAACTGCCACTCTCCCAAGGACAATACATACTTGATGAGAAAGTCATGTTTCCTTCCGTTGATGAAGGGTGATATAAGCTCAGGTGAGTGGGGAGAGATCTCAGTCAGGCATGTCTGCTAGGGCTTCTACCTCTGACTTCCGGTGACCGATTCTAGGAAGCACTTTTGAGCCAATCAGGAAGATCTCAGTGTTTCATGAGGACTAACTAACAATAATAGCTATTAAGTTACTTGCTTTCCGTTTTCCTTCTGTTTCATCCTTTAAAATGTGTGGGGTTTACTTAATTGTTGTTCCTACTTACAGAGAGCTAAAACCAAAGAGAGAGTCAAGGCTGGAACTCAAGTCACCCTTGGCATTTCCCCCACCTCCCTCTCAATGTCTGACAAAAGTGGCAAGGAAAGGAAGGTGGCAAGGAGTGCCCCTAAAATCGTCACTCACTCTTAACTCTGTTAAAGATTAACTTTGAAAATCCAAATGGTGGGCTTGGTTAAGATGAGTGCGTGTGTAAATTCCTGTGGGTGCCGCGCACTGACTTCAGGACTAATCCAGTTCAAAGTCTAAAGGAAGAGTTCAGTAGGAACTTCAGACAGATGTGGCCATCTCCTTTGCCTGGCACTTCAGACATATGTGGCCATCTCTGTTGCCTGGCACTTCAGAAAGATGTGGCCATCTCCGTTGACTGGCACTTCAGACAGATGTGGCCATCTCCGTTGACTGGTACTTCAGACAGATGTGGCCATCTCTGTTGCCTGGCACTTCAGACAGATGTGGCCATCTCCGTTGACTGGTACTTCAGACAGTGTGGCCATCTCCGTTGACTGGCACTTCAGACAGATGTGGCCATCTCTGTTGCCTGATGCTTCAGACAGATGTGGCCATCTCCGTTGACTGGTACTTCAGACAGATGTGGCCATCTCCGTTGACTGGCACTTATGGCTCTAAGAGAAGAAACCCCACAGCCCTGATGCCAGCTCTTCTCCTGGCCCAGTTGTGGCAAAGCAGTTCTCCAATATGGCAGATTCCTCAGGAAGCTCAGAAGCAAGTGAGTTCAGAGCATGCTGCGACTCAGTTTCCAGGTTCCTGAGTCCCTCAGTTTTGCTTAGGACCTGAGAATTTACCTTTGGACCACGTTCCCAAATGATGCTGGTGCTGTTGCTTTGGGAAACCCTCCAAGAGGCACTGACAGGACAAGCGTAACATCAATCCTCACTACGGATGGGAACCATTTCTTACTGGTTGGTGGTAAGGCAAGCACAGAAACTGAAAACGCTCACGCGGGAGTTCTGCGCTTGACACCGTCGTGACATCCAGGGCACGATTGGCAGGCCTCTGCCACGTGGGAGGTGCTGTGCGAGCCTGGGCCTCGTTCTGTGACAGACTGAAAACACAAGGCCTTGATCATTCAACACAGTCTGAGTGCAGCCTTCTAAACAGCGATGCCTTACTGACATACTCTGGGAACATGTAAATGCATAAATGCGTCAAGTTCAATCTTTCTCATGCAGGGAACAACACCTGGGAAGAGAGAGACGCCAGGTCCTGGGCCCCAGGGGAACATTCCAAGCTACAGACATAGAGCTGACGGTGACATTACATGTCAGGGGGAATGGATCAGCCCAGGAACCAAAGGGCTTCTTAGGTGATGGAAGACAGGAAGAAGAAACGTACCAATCAGAACTTAGGAGGACCAAATTTGTTTGAGGATCAAACTAGGTCAATGGATTGCCTCCCAGTGAGGTCTATAGGGAACCCTCAGATATAGGCATCCTACGAGACCGAAGATAACACAGGAAGTTCTCCGCTGTCAATCACTCAATCCCCAGGTATGCGTAAAAGACTTAGTATCTAGACCTGAAAATTTCAACATGGTTCAGGGGTCAAATGAAATGAAGAACCCCTACCAGGTCCCACACAATATACGCAGGTGGACAATGCCCAGGAGAAGGTGGGGACGACTTAAACCTATCCCCTACTATACTCAGGAGAGCAAGGTCCAAGAGAAGGAAAGACTTAAAACTACCCTCTAGATCTCTGTTACTTGGGCTGCCATTTTGTTTCAGCTCCTTAAACATTTTTATTAAAATTCCCAAGGATCTCATTGCTAATTGCCAGGACTCAGCTGCTCCCCGCCTTAAATTGCGGGATCCTCTTGGGCGGGCTGAAAGGAAGCCCATGTGAACAGGCCTTCCACGTGATTGCAAAGCTTGATGGATGCACCTCAGGTCTACTTCGCTAACTGTCTTTCCAAATGGATCTCCTGGTAGCGCTACGATTTTACTAGCTGTGATTTATTTTTTAATATTTTGCACTTCAAGCTCTGATAAATCCGGTGTTCTTGCTAAGTACTTGTACAAATTAGATTGCAGGCAGAGGAGTTTAACATTCTTGCATGCTCAACACATCAGCGCTGAGCAGTGCCGGAGGTGCCTGGGTATGTCTCTGCCCCATACTGAAGTCAAATTCTCTGTAAAGCCTCCATTGACCTGAGTCATTCAGGGAGAGGTTCGCATAGACCTCCAGACTCATGTTGTAGGTGAGCGGGCTGCGTCCTGCCACCCGACTACCTTAACCCCTGAAATAACCACACTGGCTCCCGGCTGCCCTGCTAGCTTAACCCTGAAATAATTACACAGAAATTGTATTCATTGAAATTACTGCCTGGCCCATTAGATCTAGCCTGTTATTGGCTAACTCTCAGATCTTGATTAATCCATCTCTATTAATGTGTATCACCACTTGAATGTGGCTTACCGGCATGAGTCTAACCAGCGTCCATCTCGGGCAGGAGAATCATGGTGTCTGCCACACTTACCTTCTTCCCAGCATTCTGTTCTGTCTACTCCACCCACCTAAGGGCTGCCCTATCAAAAGGCCAAGGCAGTCTCTTTATTCAAGCAATGAAAGCAACATACAAACAGAAGAACCTCCTACACCAGACTTACCTCTACGTTTCTGCTACCTATAGTCAGTGCCAGTCCAAAAACAATGAATGGAAAATTCCACAAACAAAGACTCCATAAGTTTAAAAATGTTCGCCATTCTTTGTAATGTCACGATATCTGCAACCTCTCACTCCATGTTACCCAGGAGATGAATTATCCCCTCACCCAACATATCCACACTGTATACATTACCCACACAGTAGCCATTGCTGCTAACAGATACAGGGTCTGAAGTACCACAGCATCTGCCCTAAAGTTAACACCTGTGTTACTTAACAACAGGCCTGAGGACAAGATGGGTGTAGCTATGCCAGGAGGCTTCCTTTGGGTTGAAGGTTGGCAAGGTACCCAGAAGCCTGCTCTGCCTGGGGTCCAGTAGGAGGCCAACAGCTTTTCTCCCCATCCTGTCCGCTCACCTTCACCCTGAAACAATTCCCTTCAGGGCCTCAGGGTGGCTGCAGGCAACAATAAGAGCTATCAGCTTCCTTTTAAGGAACCAGAGAGGGAAAGAAGGAGAGTCAGTGACTTCAATATGATTGATAAGGTAAATTGACAAGGATGCCTGTGCTGGTGGGCTGAGATCCAGGGTAACTGAACCACACACTGTCCAAAGTATGATCAGGGAGGGCTTAAACCAACGAGACTCATTGGATTTGGAAGTGGATCCCAAGTACTGGAAGGAAGAGGCGGGTCCCAAAAAGGTGCTGCAGTGGTTATGAAGTTGCCTCTTGTGCATCTCCCCTAACATCGCTCAGCCTCAGGTTTCTCATCTATAACCAATTCCTGATAATCAACTCTTCTGGAGCTCTGTGGTAGGCCTAGCACATTGCAAGTGCTCAGTACACCTTATGAGGGAGAAGACAGGCCCAAGGAGGCCCCACTGTGTTTAGTTATTCTGTTCCTTCGTGAAGATGCTCCAAACAGGTGCTTTCCCTTGCTATAGGACAGCTATGTCTAAAACAGAACAACAGAAAGTTTGTTCAGCCAGATCGCTCATAGGAGGGTCTACCAGGATATGAGCTAGGTGGGAAACCATAAGCTAGCGTTTCAGACCCAAGCAAAGAAAGTCACTGGCCAGGGCTATCACTGTGATAGAATGCTCGCCTAGCCTGGCTGGGGCTGTCACTGTGAGGGAAGGCTCACCTAGTCTGGCTAGAGTACACAGTTCCCTGTCAGCACTGGAAAAAAAAGAATATTTCTAAGTAGTGGTGTTAATATATTTACTATATCAATATACTTGCAAAGGTGTAGTTATATTAAAGCAGAAGATGAATCAAAGGAAATGAAGATAGTGGAGGGGACATTACAAGGTCCAGAGCATGGCACGGTATTGAAAGGAGCACTTGAGCAGGTACCAAGCCCTCCACGTGGGTCTTGTGATGCTCACTTCTACACGAGAGACTGGAATTTGCAGAAAAGCCAAGGACTTATAATCAACAAAATTGCATTTGAACTCAAATCACTGTGATCTTGAGTTATATTTCCCGTTCTCTTTACTGAAAGGACTTGCAGAGCAGGGGGCCCTCGTTCGTCCGTCCGTCATTTCCTCACTGGTGCCCCCAGCAGTGATGGTCTGGAACCCTGCCAGCATCCCACATTTCTTCGAGTTCAGGGAAGGATCCTATGGGAGCCAGGTCTTAGGACTATGGGCAGTTTTAGCAAAGTCTCTGGGCAAGGTTTGTGAAGAGCAGGGCAGTGTTCGCTTTCCTCCCATCAAATGAGATGACGGAGTCACTGAAGACGGAAGCCATCAGTTTGGGTACAACATGCTCCAAGGCCCTTAGGCACAAGGATCAATCTGCTCCCAGGCCTCTGTCCCATCTGCCCTCCTCCAGTGCACTATTTCTTCTTTAGATGGAACCCCCAGGATCACCTCAATTCTCCATAGCACCTTTCTAAAGAGGTTGTTGTCTTGAAGGAAAGGAACTGTGACCACTGAGATCTTTCCTCATTCAGCGTCTAAACCAGAGGACATGAACGGGCTTCAAGGTGTTCAGTGCACTCATCGTGGTCAGAGTCTTGTGTCCCTGGGCTCTGAGTGCACAGGCTGCCAGCACAGACAGAGCCACACACCTGACACTGTGCATCACCAGTCTGCTTTGTCGGAGATGATTCAATATGCCAAACGCTGCCGATATTTATGTTGATGCTTGGGGCATAATTCCAGGCTGGTTGGTATAGAGTATCTGTCTTGATTGCTCATCTGCTTATTCCCACATGGTTGACCTGTCCTTGTCCCAAGAATCTCCTTTTCACAGAGCTTTCCCCACAATATAAACGTGTGGCTTCCTAGCTCCCCCCGCCAGTGTCACGGCAGCTATCTATTTAATTCATCTGCATCTCTGCCATTCCAGTTGTCAGTCATTTTGAGTGACATCTACAAATAAAGGGTATCCTGTATGATTCTTGAACACAGAAGAACAAGAAAGAAGAACGGAACCAACTGGAAGGTGAACACATTTTGGTAGACCATCCATTGCTCTCTAAGGCCTCTGACCACACTCTACCATGCTCTCCAAGACTCTCCCCAGTGTTTATGTCCTTAGCAAGAGGAGCTCTTTTCCAGGAAGATGCTCAGTTGGGCCGTCCATCTCGGCCAGAGACAGGTCTCGAAGTCATCCCAGACAATGTCTGCTGAAGGCTCTGCAGCCACCACTACTGGATTTTCAACTGGAACTTTCCCTGCAGTGGGGATGAAGTTCCCATGTCTCAGAGGTTCTGTCAGAAAGCATATATGTGTGTGTGTATATATATATATATATATATATATATATATATATATATATATATATATATATATATGCGCCTCCAGAACCTACCAGGAAAAGACAGGCAGAACTGGCACATTTGGTGTTGGTGAACAAGATGTTCACTCGAGGGTGTAGTCAGAAGAAAGATGGAGTAGATTGCTTATTTTGTTTGTTTATTTTTTGTTGTTGCTGCTGAGTAACAACTACCCCAAACCTTGGTAGCTTAGAACTATACTCGGGTTCATTGTTCACCGGGCAGTTCTGCCTGTGTGGGCGGGCCACACTCATCTGAGTATGTCCACACCCTAGGTTCTCAGCCTGTGGGTCATGACCCCTTCAGCAAACCTCTATCTCCACAAAAATGCACATTACAATTCATAACAGTAGCAAAATTACAGCTGCGAAGCAGCGACACACATAATGTTATGGTTGTGGGAGTCACTACAACATGAGGGACTGTATTAAAGGGTCACAGCACTGGGGAGGATGAGATCCACTAGTCTAGACTCTCTCATGAGGCCACAGGCGCTGGCTGAAATAGCACAGCCTCAGTTGGGACAATGCATACCTGCTCCACATGGGCCTCTCATCCTCTAGCGGAACAGACCAGGCTCATGCACCCCTCTGGGTTCCCAGGGCAGGACCATCTTGATATCTGACACAGAATGAGGACACTGTCAAGCAAGTCATGGGGCCAGCCAAGAGCTACACAATCACATTAGAGGCAGCTCCTGGGAAGAATGAAGAGCGGTGGCCAGTTCGGTCATGAATCTACCCCAGTGGCCTTGGAGGGGCATCTTTCTCTGCACCAGAGGCCCTTTCACTACTGAATTAAAGCTAGGAACAGCATGCATCTGAACTCACAGCTTCCTAGAAGTACTTAACACAGCGCCAGGCACACAGTGGGCATTGGCTTTCAATTTGCTGCTTTTTATGACCAGAACCCGTACTGTTAATAGCCATTACTAAGTTTAGTAATCACTATGATGATGCTGAGGTTCTCTCTTCTGGGTTATGATTCCCCTGGGGCTGTGAGCCTCCAAACCAACTGGACTTGCTGATAACCCTGGCTGCCTCTCCAGCAGTTGCTGATCTGAACAGGCTATCTCTGCTCCCTGTCACCTCCCATGCCATTTGGTGAGGGCTGTTCTCTCTGGACTGCTTGCCTCTTCTCTGTGTGCCCAGAGTGCCTCTCCAGCAAAACCTTGCCGTGGAGCACGGTAACGGTGATTTCAGCTAACCCTGGCGAGCACAGCACAGAAAGAAGAAAGCTGGCATCCTTCCCCAGATAGCCAGATTGATACTCCTTCCTGCCGCCCAACCTATGCCCAGTGCAAAACTATCAACATGATGACATAATTCAGGGTTTGCCAGAGTAGGTAACAAATGATGAGAAGATACTTCTGCCCTCCTCTCCCTCGTCCCCTCACACTCACACATACACACACACATAAACACACACACACACGCGCACCTGCGCGCACACACCCCTACTTTGACCCAGGTACCAAGAATTTAAACCAGATAACGACTTGAGTCTTAAGTCTGCAGACAACAGGCTGTTCTTAAAGTGGCTGTTTTGTTCTCAATGATGCTGGCTCTGGTACCCAGGCAGCCTCTACCCACGCCAAGAAGGGAAGGGCCAGCGGCTTGCTAACTTCATGTCATCTGCCACCACGGCCTTCCCATCTGCTCAGGGACACGGCCGGACAATTTTCCACATATAATTGCGGTCCTTTGTAATTTAGACGGAAACAGAGTCAACAGCTTGCTCATGACCCCACGGCAGGGATTTCAAGGGCAACACTGCCATTTTCTGCCCTCGCTCAAAGCCAAAGCTGGCCTTCCCTTGTGTGCACATCCCCCTGCCTGTCCATCTCAGGGGGTTCTGTTTATCTGTCTGTCTGCCATGTTTGCCGGCCCCTCCCAATTTTTCTTTGTCCTTTCCCTTTCTCGGGGTCTGTATTTCTGCCTTGCAAATGTGCCGGCTGTAACTGGACACCTCCCATAGATTATGCGGCCACAATAACCATTGTCAGGTCTCCCTAGCTAATTGTAGCCCCACCCCGCCTCATCTGGCCGGGGTTAAGATGGATGTTCAATTTGCATTATTTATGTCCTTTGCTGTGTGTTTCGGTGATGTGCTTTTGCATAACATATGTAAAATTCTGCTGATGTGGAGAATTCATCTGGCTTGAGATGCTCAAAAGAGTTGGGGGCAGGAGGTGGGGGGGACTCTAAATTCAAAAGCCGTCAGACAGCTTTGCACTCATCTGGTTCTGAGAAAGGGGTGGCGGGAGAAGAAAAAACGTGTGTTGCGTGCGTGTGTGTGTATGTGCGTGTGTGTGTTTGTGTTACCCTGGGCAGCACAGAGAGTTCTTTTGCCCTGAAGAGCTTAGGTTCTATCTGGAGTTCAGATGATCAAGGCAAACGATCAGGATCTGGGTCCACACTGGTTTCAAATGCAAGCCTATTGCTTTAATAAAAGCCTCAGTCTGGAGAGGAAGAAGCTGAGGAGTCCTGCAGTTATACAGAGAAAGCAGCAAGGCTGAGATCCAAGAGTCCCAGATGAAGGGACTGGACCTTAGTCCAGGGGATGAGCCCTCACCTCACATGTGCGAGGCCCAGTTTCCATCTCTACCGCCACAACAAATACATACAAGGATTAGGAAGGTAGTCTCTGATCCAGGCGGTCTGAGCCATGGCCTCTTTGAACTGCTTCATTTCCGACCTTGCTGCTCCTGACTCTCAACATGTCTGCATCTCCTTAGCATGGAATCTGCTGCTGGAAAAAACAAAGCAACAACAACAACAACAAGGACAAATTAGTTTTATACTGGTCACCATTCCATCACTGTTTGGCCACACAGAATGTTCCCTGGTCCCCAGACTTCCTAGACTAGTGTTGAGAAACATGTCCAGCCAGTGCTAGGCTCATTGTCTTCTGTGAAAATGTATGTGCTTGTTTAGACTCCATGAGCATACCTCTGTTCTGCTCTGGGACATACATCAATGATCCTAAGAGTTGTCCCCTGAATTCTAGAACCCAGACCCCCGCCCCCGGGAGAGGGTGAAGTCCTGTGGCTCAAGAAGTGGTATGATGCTGTACAACTGTACATTCTCCCTATAGAGCGGGTCATATGGGCATCGGCCATCCGAACCAAATCACACACCACACACACACACACACTCTTCTCCATTGCCAGCCTGTGCACTGGAGCCTGGTGCACTGTTCCGTGTCTGTTCCTGGCCTCTCCACTGGTGCCCTAATCCCTTCACTGGAGACGCTCATCTACCGTTTAACCTTGGCAACCACAACAAGGTTTTTTTCTGTTCTGTTCTGTTCATTCAGTTCCATTCCGTGTTATTGCTCAGCTCCACCATTCACTAGGCCATCCGGTGAGCAGTGGCTGAAACCTGGTGTAGTGGTAACTGTTTGGTGGCTGTCCATGTGCATCCATTCTTCTTTGGGGGTGACAATAGTTTTCTTCTGCAGAGCATTGAAGAGACGTAGAACTCGGGAAGATCAATCAGGTCAACTAGAGCATCCTGCGTCATTAAGAGCCAGGCACAGGATGGCAGTAGGCATCAGCTAAAGAAAGAAAAGGGGGTTGCTTTTACTGCAGAGAACAAAGGGAGTTTCCCAGGGGACAAAAGGCAGGAGTTATAACAGCCACTTTTTAAATTATTATTACTATTATTGTTATCATTGTTTTGTGTGTCTGGATGCATATATGTGTGCACTATTTCATCTTTGGTACCCGATGAGACCAGAAAAGGGTGTTGGATCCTGAGGTAGTTTGAAAATAATTACTCCCCATAAGCTCATAGAGATTAGCTCTATTGGGAGGTGTGGCCTTATTGAAGTAGGTGTGGCCTTTGTGTCACTGCAGGGACAGACTTTGAGGTCAAGATTGCTTAAGCTTCCCTCAGTGTCCCAGTCCACTTCCCGTTGCCTTCTGATCAAGATTTACCCATCACCAAATCTGCCTGCACGCCACCATGCTCCCCACCATGATGAAAATGGACTGAACCACTGGACTGTAAGCAAGCCACTCCAATTAAATGTTTTCCTTTATAAGAGTTGCCGTGGTCATGGTTTCTCTTCACAACAATAGAAACCCTAACTAAAACAGATCCCCTAGAACTGGAACTACATAGAGTTACATATAGAATCTCATCATGTGGGTGCTGGGAATCGAACCCAGGTCCTCTGGAATAGCAGTGTATGCTCTTAACGGCTGAGTCACCTCTCCAGCTCCATCAGTAGTCACCTTGTGTGGTGGCGCACGCCTTTAATCCCAGCACTCGGGAGGCAGAGGCAGGCGGATCTCTGTGAGTTCGAGACCAGCCTGGTCTACAAGAGCTAGTTCCAGGACAGGCTCCAAAACCACAGAGAAACCCTGTCTCGAAAAAAAAAAAAAAGAATCTGAGAATGAGGACATATGCATGGGATGGAACCCAAGGGTGGAGAGACAAATGTCTTGTTGTTGCTGCCTGTACTGTGCTCCAGGTTAAGCCGTACCCAGAGTCCTACCCCTCTCTGCGGCTGCATTCTGTATGCTTTTTGCTTCACCACACCCAAGGGCTTCCAACCATACCGCACTGTCTCCAGACTCTCATCTTTGAACTCCCTCCCCACTCATACTGAAGGGGCAAGAAGACAATGTTTTATTTCCCAGTAAGTTACTATTCATACAGGGAACTAATGTTTGCCCTGGGTGAAGTGTGCATTTAGGACAACAGATACACCTGCGGCATGCGCTGGAGAGGAACCTTTAACGAACAAGCCTGTCCCTGCCAGCTGTAGTTTGCTTCTGGAATGTCCCTATAGGTTCCTAGGTTGATTTCTTGTTTCCCATTATGCCACATGGGGGGTGGGGGTGACAGAAGCTTTGGGAAGTGGGAGCTAGGACAGAAGGAAAGTAGGTCTAACAGAAGTTTCCTGGAAGCATGAATTGGGATCCCAGGCCTTCCTTGTTTCCTTTTACTTCTGAGCTGTTACAAAAACAGCAGCTTCCTTTGACATATGCTTCCTTATGGAGAAGAGAGGGAGCAAGAGATTGAAATTTAAAGATCCAAGGACAGAGGCAGAAAGGACTCAAGTTCAAGGCCAGCTTTGGGTGAATAGTGAGCTCCAGGCCAGCCTGGGCTACATAGAGAAACCCTGTCTCAAAGATAAACAAACAAGCAAGAAAAGACTGAAAGGAGACCGGGGGATTTAAGAGTCAGCATTCATCTCACATGGACCTTATTTGAATTCTGACCGATTAAAACAAAAAAAAAATCTTCCATCCCATTAGGAGGCAAATACCCAGTAATTTCTATTCCTCACTTGATATGATCATTATAGTTCGGAATGGATTGCTATTAAACATTAGTGGTAGAATTTTTAATACTGATCATTTAGGCTTAATGAGTAAAAATATTAATTTCAGGTTATACACATATTTTTGTAGCAGGCAAGTAAAATGAAGTATTCAATAAAAGATTTTAGGCATAAAAATACATTCCGGAGGATTGAAATAATATGAGAAAAGTAGAATATAAATAATTCATTTATGGAAATAAGGAAACACTATAAAATTTCAAGAGTCTTTAAGAAAAACAGCAAGTATTGGGACTGGGAAGACATCTTGGTGGGCAAAGTGTTAAGGACCAGAGTTGGGGCCCCCAGCATCCATGTGAATGCCGGGTGGGCAGAGCGTCTCACCTGAAATCCTAACTTAGATCGGAGTTCCTAGGGCAGATTTGCTGGGTAGAAGAGCTGAAACGGCAAGGGTCAGGCTCAGCTGAGAGGCTCAGCCTTAAAGAATAAGGTGGAGATCGATCAAGGGCATGAGAATACACATGTGCACCCTCATACACATAAACATATGTGCCCTACAAACACATGCAAAAAATAGAAAGCATCAAATTGAATAGCTTCTGTGACTATATTTGAAATGGTCATATAATGTTTTAATGTCAATATTTAAAACATGGTAAAAAAATTATGTCCAGGATAGCTGTTATAACTTGTGATGAGAAATGTAGATTCTAACCCAAAAGTGGGTCAGGGTGCATGGTTTAAAATCCTCCTGGCACACGAGCAAAAGAGTTTGAAAACACCTGCCAACTTTCCCTCTGCTCAATACATTTTAATTTAAAAATTTAAACGCCTTTCTTACCCCACAATTACTGCCATCTATGGCTTTGGTCATCTCGGATTCAACCACAGTCTGAAAATATCAATGGAAGAGTATCCAAGCAATTTACAAGTTTTAGCTTGTACAGTCTTCGAGTAGCCTGGTGAAATCTCCCACTACTGTGCTCCTGTCTGGGATGGAAAGCATCCCTTTATCTGGGTACCCACTCTGGGTATGCGAGAGACCCTTTTCCATCAGTCACACAGTAGTCTTGCTGATTAGATTGCCTGTACAGGTACAGCAGTGCTGTATCCAAGAAACTCCTGTTTCCCTTAGTAACAACCCCAAGTTCAAGGATGGTGATGCAGAGAAGGCCCTAGAGCATCAGACAAAGGACAGGTAGATGTCTGTTACCATGTACCAGTGCTGCAGGGCATATAAGAAAAACAGAATGGAGAGGGCTTGGTACTGTCCTGGCTCTGGGTTTCCACTGGGGATCTTTGACGTTGTCCTCTCTGAGTAGGAAAGCTTTTCTTATCCACATCCTTCAGAACCATTGCAGGAAGCCATACTTCGGTAACGTCAAAGCCTCTGGTTGTTACATTGTAGTACTAAGGGGTGTGGGCTTCTCATCATCAGTCAAGGTCGCCATTCATCTGCTGAATCAGCTGAGTCGGTGCTAGGCTCAAAGCCCCGTGTGAAGACCTAGGGAAGCTCCCCTGGAGTCCCGCACACCTCTGCTTACAAACTTCAGTGAGCAGATTCTTCACTGCCTTCAGCTGACCTGCCTGGATGAGAACAGCAAATCCTTGCAGGGTTCTCGTGGAAACAGAAATGCTCTTGGGAGGATCTACATGAGGCTTAAATGGCAATGCAGCATCCCCATTTTAAAACACTCATTTTGCTCTTAAAAAGGCACCTTGGTTTCTCTGTAACCCCAGGAAAATATGAGCTAGAAGCTGGGTCACAGGGAGGTCAGAGGATTCGTCCTGACAAACTTAAGAACAGTCTATGAAGGGTTATCACTATTCAGGTCTGGCACTCTGGGCCCCTCGGCTTTCAAATGTTTTGTAGATTCTATGTTCAGCCTTTAGCTGAGGGCAATTTACCAGCAATGATGTGACCAGCTCTATGGGGAAGGAAGTTAGAAGATGCCTTCATAATGTCCATATCTATCACTTGGAGGAAATACAAAGTTACAACCTGCCCTTCCGAGCTGTGCAGGTACCAAGTTCCAGGGTGTAGTGTTCTCTGCTGTGCAAATAATACTTAGACGGCAAGCCCAGGCAGCTTGCTAAAGGCACACTCTCCTCTGCGTTACATATATCTACCTACTTTTCATATTCAACTGGCATCCTCACCCAAACCTTCTTACACACTGTAGTCTGAGTCTTGCATAAAATGCCTTCTTTGGTTATTGAGAGTTAACTTCTCACTGAGCTAGATGTTGGAGTGTGGAGCTCTTCCTGTCCCGCCCTCAAGGCTGTGCTGGGCCTGGCTCCTGGGAAACCCTGGCGGGAGACAGTTCCTCCAGGCAGCTTTCCCGCTTATGCTTTGCTTCAGCCATCAGAGTAGCCCTAGCCTTTCGCTCTCTGATTACCTACGACATCAAAGAGAGACCTGAAGGAGCAGCAAGCTGCCTCAGATGGTAAGGGTGCTTACAGGGAAAGCCCAAAGACCCAGGTTTAATCTCCAGGAGCCACATAAGGATGGAGGGGAGAGAACTAGCCCCACAGAGTGCTCCTCGACATCCACGTGTGCATTGGGACACATATATGCCTGAACTCAATTGCATCACTCACTCATAAATAAATAAATCATAAATAAATACATAAATAAATAGTAACATAGGCATGAAACCTGGCATTTGAGAAGCTGAGGCAGGAAGATGGTAAGTTCAAGGCCAGCCTAGACCCATTCTCAGGCAGAAAGAAAATAAAGAAATCCAGGAGACTCTTCTTATAGTCTTAGGCATTTGAAAACTACCTTGCAGAATTCGGCTTGTTGCCATGGTTATTTTGTCCATTCAACAGATATTTATGGGCCATCTGTGGTCGGCACAGCTCATGGGCCAATCTTGATTAGTACGGGAGCTTGGGGCACTAAAGGCAGCTTGAGACCCACTGCAAAGCAGGGAACTCTACCATGGAGCACAGAGGAAGAGCAGCCTCCACTCTTCCTTCCTGCAGGAGTCTGACACTACGTCTCAGGCTAACATTTTGCTTCAGCACGGATGACATGTGGCAGTTACAGGAATGGCGGGAGGTGCGGTTCAAGTCACCTGGCATTCCCGGAAGACTGTCTTTCACCCACCTTCCCTCCACCTGGCACGAAGTCATCAGAAAGAATGTTGAGTTCCCTCTGGCTTATGGGTAGCCATCCTATTTTTAGTAAGAGAAACTTGGGGGGAAAAACAATTTGTTGACAACTCAACATCACCTTCAGGCTCCGCCTGGTGCACCTTCCAGGAGAGTTTGGCCTAGCACCACCTCACACAGAGGTCTGAATAAAAGGTGGCAGGAATAAACACTTCCTCCAGCCAGTACCCAGAAAGGGTCCTGTTTTCATCTCTTAAGCCGTAATACCTGCAAACAAAGAACCATCAACAACATGAAAAGGAAATCCACCTATATGCCTATTTATTTAAGAAAAAAAAAACCCAGCTAGCTTGTCAAGCCTATTTCCTCTGCCTATTTCTTAGGCCATAACATCTTAAGGCTTTCATGTCTCAGTTTACAAACCAACACTGCCTTCTCCCAGGGTCCAGAACACATGTGCGGTAGATCTGAAACTCCCATTGTCCTGGGTGTCCGGATTATATCTGGCAGTCTTATCCCTAACTACCAGGGCTGGTGATTCACCAAACATTTTATGGCTCTGACTTCTTCTGATCAAAGGGATTTCAAGAAATAACTACTTAGTAATGATAGCAACTCCAGAATTGGGCAGCCTATCAAAGAAGTATGCGAGGACCTCCCGGCATCTCAGAAGTTCTAACACAGACAGAGGCCCGACATGTCTCTGTGGAAGGAGACCTTCGCGACCATCAGAAGAGACTGCGAGCAGTAAACTGAAAATCACCAAGGAACAGCCCATCCTCAAGACCCAAGGGACCCGGTGTGCTGTGCCTCTCTGTACAAGGTCATCCTGTTCTAACCTTGGGGAGCTCTGGTCAGCATTTTCCCACCCCAACCTCTGAGACAGTAGAGACTGAGACCTTAGTTTGGCATTTTGGAAACCATATTATCATGCCAGAGGCCCAACTTATTTTTCCATTTTCTTCCCTTTGTATCCCAGCCAGGAATTTCATCTAGTTTCTCATAAAGCGAGCTAATATTTATAGGTGGGAAACGGTACGGGGTGCCTTGATAAGCTCAAAGCAACGCTTAAATATGTGTGTGGACCACTTAATCACAAGATCTGGGATCTATAAACAGGCCGCATATTATCCCCCTCCCCCATTTGGGGGCCTCAAAATTCGATCCAAGTCTGGGAGTTTAAAAGTCCCATTTTGTGTAATCAGGTTCTGGTTGAACATGATTGCTGAACTATTTTAAATTGAAGACACATGTCTGGGGGTTGAGCTCTACGTATTATTCCAGGATGGTGTCCATTAGGTCCTATCCACAGGGGCGATCTTCAACTTTTGCCACATTCAATGCATTCTTCATACATCAGCATTTGCAAAATACTGAATCATGTGTAAGGGAAAATTGGAGGAATATGGTCCTCATTAAAAGGTGGTTTGCTTTTTTTTTTTTAATTATCTTGAATGCATTATTCAGACCCAATTCTAGTCTCCCCTGTTAAGGGTTCCAAGGCTTTTTGGAAAAGTTCTAGGGGGAAAAGAATATTTTACAGACAGTAACGTTGTATAAATAAATACAGCCACTCAGCCATTGTGTGAGGCCCTTGTGCAAGGCTACATCTTTGAAGACTTTACAGCTGAATCATTTGTGCTAACTTCTTGTCGGTCCCAAACACTCTAATGTCTTAATTGCAGATCTAAATTGCTGCCACCACCACCAGCTTTTCACCGACTGTGATCGTGTTGGTCCTTGAATCAAGGCTCTACCAGACCTTGTAATAGAGCCTGTCTGCTCCATAAATTGTTGCTTCAGGAAGGCCGCTGCCCTGACTTGAAGGTCACTTGCTTCCCATAGGGGACAGTTAGGGTAGGGGGAACTGAACGTCTGAGTCAAACGGGTATTCAAGAACTCCAAAGATGTCCCCGATCCTGGGCTATGGAAGCTCTGTCCTGTGGATGTTCATTTGTCTGACGTTAGGAGGCGTAGGGCATACAGCAGAAACATTTCACTCAGCATAGCTAGCTCAGTAACTTGTAAGGAGCTTAGAGAACTGGGGAGCCACCAGAGCGGTCTGAATCACCCGCATCCCCCCAAAAAAGCAGCCCCAGGCTCATTTGTAATCCCCTCTTATTCCCTTGGCAATCACCAATCTGCTCCCTGCCTCTATTTTTACATTGTAGGGACATTTCATAGAAATGGAATCCCTCAGACTATGGTCTAGTTTATCTGATTTTGTGTGTTTGTTGCTTTGTTTTGTTGGGGTTTCTTTCTAGATTTGTTTTTCACTTAGCATAACTTTCTGAGGTTGGTCCAGGGTTCAACTGTATCACTACTTTGTCTTCATTGCTGAGTACCAGTTCACTGATGAAGATGTCTAGTTCGCCCAGGCATCTGTTGATGGACATTTATTTGTGTTGCTCTTACCCTGTAGTTACTGTAAAAGATGTTGCATGAACATTTCTGTAAAACAGAAAGTAGGTGAACTTGGTAAGATGTCTATTGTCATCCACAGTAATCCTTAAGTTGGGTTTAATTTGTTTAAATTTGTTGCTTATGTTCTTCTTAAGGCTGTCTATTGGATCAGAACCTTCCAGAATAAAGGAGGTCTGTGAGGATTTCAAGAAACAACCTTAGAGATTTCAGGGCACGAAGTGGTTAAAAGTATGAAAAGAAATCTTCAGGAGGAAGTTTTGAGACCCAGGGAACTTGAGGAGCCTCAGAGCCCCTTCTGCGTTCTTACAGCCCGGACTTTCGAGCCCTCAAACGCGCCTGTACCCCACTGTGAAAAATATTCCTTCTGGCAGCCTGGGCACGGGCTGCCTGATGATTGGAAGTCCCCGCTGACTTGAGTGATGGGAGGGTGCTAGGAAGAAGTCAAGTTAGAAGTGGCAGGAGAGGTGAACAGGTCACCGCAGGGGAACAGCGTTGTCAGCCTTTCTTTAGTTTCATTTTCTGTGACTTTGGCGGCTGAGAGGAGACTTTGCAGCCCCTGTCGTCAAGAAATGTGCTTTCTACCTGTTGGGACGCAGCTAGATCACAAAAGGCCCTTACACTCTGCCCCAGCCGTCTATGTAGGGCCAGGGAAATCTCATGTCATGAGAAACCCCTCCGCGGGGACCGCCGTGGGAAGCGGGCATACGGAAAGAATCACGATATCGATCTACGCTGAAGCCCTGTGTTTGGTTCACGTTGCTGTGACCCTAACTGTGAGCTCGCTTGGGTCTCTAACCTCTCTGGGTCTTGATGTCCTTGAAAAGTGAAGGGGTAGATGTCACGGCTCTTTGAGCTTTTTTCCACATCCCCTACTCCGCATCTCGGATGACTTTGAAAACTACTCTTTTGGAACACACATTTAGATTGCAAGCCGACATCATCATTCTGCAAGCAATCAGCTCACTGATACCAAGGGACACAGTCTGGAACGGCAACTGGTGAATAATTAGCATTTGGAACACAGTTTGTTTTTGTTTTGTTTTTTTTTTTAATGCCACCCTGTGTCCCAGCGGCAACTATTTTGCAGATGGGAAAACTGTTGTTGATTTTTCTACACATTCTCTCGCAGGTTGTTCAGCTCCGTAGTGTCAGAGTTGGGAATTGGACCCACATTTTAGGGCTTTCAGACCTTTATTGTGTCAATTAATCCAAATTGCCTGAGCACAGAGAAAGTAATCATTCAAGAGAGGTATGAGTCAGGCTCTAGAAAGTCGGACTCATTGGCCAAATACAAAGTCTTGTTTCTTCCTGTTTTTGCCTTCTGGCTTAGGCTTTTGTTGGGTTATGAGAACACACTGGAGAGAGAAGCAGGTAGGCAATCACAGGGTGATACTGATGAGGCTGTGATCTCCCAAGAAAAAGAATGTTGTCAATGAGAAGGATGAAAGACCTCCTTCCCCTCCTCTTCCGTTGCCTATGTCTTCTCCCTCCTGTGGAGCCCTGTAGCATCTTCCTTCCAGCTCACAGACAGATGTGCAGCCAGCTCTTGAGAGCTCAGTATGCCTTTGCCACAATGGTCAAGTGCATCTCTTGTAGGTAGCTGGCAGTCTCTGTCCACTTCATGTGGTAAGAAGCAGCTGTTGAGGGCATGGGCATGCCAGCTCCGTTGAAATCCATGCAGAGCATTCCAAAGCCCTGGTACTTTGCCTGTCCTCCAAAGCCAGTGACCAGCCTGGTAGCTGAAAGAAACCTGGGGACAGATGGTATGAAATCCAAATCACCTGATCACCACCTTCTCACAAATGCTGGCCTATTAGTTTGATGAGTCTCCGCAAAGTGCCACGGCACAATTGAAACGTGGGTGCCTGAACACCGGGGCTGATGGAGAGGGGTCAGTTATGGGGAAAACTTCACAGATGCTTTGCGGTCCCTCCTTGCCAATCAGAAACGCAGGTCTTTGAAGACAAAGGACGAACAGTAAGGTTTCCACATACATACCAATCTGCTATTGAGAGAAAATCCTGTCAGTGAGAGTCAATCCCCTGTTTGACAGGCAGCCTGGTATTTAAGAAAAAGAAAGCTTCAGTTCTTTTCTCCATTTTTTTTCCCTTTGAGTTTACCTAAAAGGTTGTTCAAAAAAAAAAGCCACATGGTATCATAGGAAGCTCCTGACACCTTCCTTTGATTTTTTTTTCTTTTAGATGTTGGACAGTCTTTCTTCATTTTTCTCATTTGTAAATAAGAAGTGGTTAGAGGTGATGTTACAAACAGGGTTGGCGGTCTTGGCTGAATTCTTGCCAAAGCACCTGAGTGGGAATGGGATAAAGTGAGGCAGGAGGCATCTCTTGAGGTCACTGGGGGTGGAGAGTGGTTCCGGGAACAATGTATATGATGCTAAGCCCTTCCCCACTAAGCTAGCATTCGTAACGCCAGCATCAGTGTATGGAACAAACGAGATGCTCTGCCTGGCACCAGCTCCTTGCCTGCTGCTGTTAGTTTATTCCGTGGCAAAGAATTATATTTCCTCTTTCCCTGAATATTTCAGAACAGCGCAAATAATGCATAAGTCCATAAACATAAAAGTGCTTTGGATTCTTCAAAGATTAATTCTGAGAAAACAGAAAAGCGCATTCCGTTTCTCTAACCTCCTTCCTATTTGGAAAGGCAAACACAGCCAGCTAAACTGTGTGTCTCATTCTAACCCACTGCCATTCACATGCAGAGGAGCAAAGCATTTGGAATTTGGTGGTTTGCGTTTTAAAAAAGTCCTACTCAGCTGCTTATGTCTCTGGAAAGGAACTTGGCTTCAGTTTTATTATCCGTGCAAATGAGCTCATCCACAGCAGCAAGGGCAACCTGCAGAATTGGGAAAATTAAATGTCACATTGCCTTAAAACAGGGAAGTCTTCAATGAAATCCAGTTCTTATCTATTAGTGGTGGGTCAGAGAATATCCCAACACATCTGGAAAAGGCTGGCTGTCAGCATTGCCACTGAGGGCGTGATGCCGAGACTAATGCTGGAAATAGCAAGGTGAGATTTAATGGCTTCGAACACCTTTCTTGTTCTGTAGCTCTCTTTGCAATCATGACTCCAAAATATCCTCACTTCTTGAGCAAATTTCCCTTTGCTTCCTGATCAGGAAGCACTGACACTGGAACCCCAAACTATGTTAGAAAAGAATGTTCTGCACCCCCCTCTTCTCCATCATCTTCCCCCAGAGAGCTCAGCCTCTTCTCCCTGGTGCATCCTTGTTTCCTAGGCTGCTTTGCAGCTCTATTCAACCTCTGCTTGGCGGCAAGCAAGGCTTTGATTTAGGAACCAGGGATCACTGTGTGAAATGGGAAACAGGATGGGGCAGATTCCAGCAAATACAGACTTTGACAATGTAGTCTCCACCGTGGTTAATTGGAAGCAACACATCGTTTTCTTACTCTTCTTGGTAGAAATACTAGGGTCTGAGCTTGTGAATAGCCAGTAGCACAGCGCTCCTTTAAAAACTGATGGCACTGGGTTTTGATCCTACTGCACATACTGGCTTTGTGGGAGCCTAGGCTGTTTGGATTCTTAATACAGATGCTGTGTAAAAGACATTGATCACATTCTCAGCAAGATTATAGCACTGCTATCTGCCCATGGGGTTGGGGGTCTTTATCCCTTTAAATGACAAAGGTACCACAGTCTTCCTTGACTGATTCAGAGGGAAGAAGGAGGAAAGGCTGGAGGCCAAAACTGCCAGCTAGCATAACACTGAAGAGAAAGGGAGCCTTATATTTGGAGAAAATAACCCTGAGCTGGCGTGTGGGCTTCTGTCTGCTGTTGCATGTCTGCGTGAAAGCTGCAGTCTTTGGCTCACAGTCCATGCCCTTCTGTGGACAGAACAGGATGTTTCTTAAAATCTTCACCTCATCTAGAAATTATAAGACAAATAGCAAGTTCTAGCAATCATGCAGCCCACGCAACTCTGAACACCTCCTGGGGGAAAGACCAAAGGTACTTCTGCAGTCTTGATAAACGCCCCTCATCTAAGACAAAAAGCTAGCATGAAACATTGCCAAACAACTTCAGGAACTTACAAACACCCAAAGCAGCCTGTGCCTCCTGAATTCACCCTTCCGTATGAATAATGGGTATGTTACCGTGGGAGACTCTTTCTGGCATATGAAGCTGTATGTCATCACAGCTTGTGCTCATGTTCACCTGGCCAACAGCACTGATGAACGGTAGCTTTGTGTGATGAATGTCCCTTCCTGAACAGCAAAGGACAGAGATGTCACCCTCTAGTTAGGATTTGCAATTCCTTCAGGTTAATAACAAAGTAGAATTGTTTTCTAGAAAAGATTTCACAACAACTATAGCTTTGTTTCTATCTATTCACTTAGCGGCAAACACTTCTAAGAGAAAGAAACATGTGAAATCTACTTGGGAGAAAAATCCCAATTAAAAAAAATCATAAAGAAATGATGATTTGTTTTGTGAAAAATGGGTCAAATTAAATCTCTTTGATAAGAAGTAAATTTTTTCACTCAGACAAAGTCCTGCATCTTCGTTTTAGAGCTTGCTAGTTCATTGCTTTTAGTAATGAAAGGGTTTAAACTATGCTAAGAAATTTTGTTGCCATCTAGAGAGCTCAACTTTTTTATAAGCTACATCAAAAGCTCGTAAAGCTTGTTCTAATTTTACCATAGATTTTTATTTAATTAAATCAACTTCTTAGAATGCAATGCTATCTTAATCTGAAACAAATAGTAGTATAAATTATTCTTCTTGGTTAGCAAATTTAAAAAGTATTTAATATGAAAACTCTAAGGCATCTCCAGCTAAGTTAAATGTTTTCTAATTTCCAATTGTTTCAAATTAATTTTAATGTTTAAGTTGGTGGTAAAAGCTTTTTATTTTTTAAATATCCTTTAGTTTTTGTGTGTGTGTTGTGCTATTAAAGTGAATTGTGCTATTAAAATATTGGATCAAAGTATTTATCACTGCCATAAAGCTCCCTGCACTATTTCTCTAAAGAAACAAGAAATATATACGATATTAATGAGGATGCTGCATCACTGTGGGCTCTTCTGCATTTACAGAGTCAGCTGCATTCTCAGAATTACAGGCATATCAAAATCAGATGTCATTTTTTGTCAAAGACCAGTAAGCTTGCTCATGTTGTATAAAACGTAAATCAGAAGGCCAGTCCTCAGAACACTGGATGATATTTCTAAAGGAAGAAAATGAACAGATTTAAAAAAAAAAAGAAACAAACAAACAAAACATACCATCTAAAGTGTGTTGTTCTAAAGTTTTTTTTAAGTTTGAGTAATTAAGAGCTTTATATTTTATTTTGATCATTATTTATTGTTTTGCTCAATTCATAACAATAAATGAAAATGTAAAGTCGATACTGAGGGGTCTGCTCTGCTTTGTCTAATCTTGCTTTGAAAAGGTCAGGTCTTTCTGGAAAAAGAAAACAGCACAGGGATCCAAACAAAGCTGTCATTTCTTCTTCATCTGTGTTATCATTAAGTTGGCGTTTTCGTATACTTGGCGGTTGACGGACACCCACGGTGAGAAGCTTCCATAGAGCAGGTTGTGTTTCTCTTCCATTATTTGGGAAAAGCCCTCAGCATTAAAGGTTTCACTGAGTAGGAGGATGCTCGGGCTGACTCAGGAGATTGTTTGCTGGTGACAGGTGTGTCTGGTGATGGTGGCTTGGGAGACAGAGTTGCACTCTCTAGGTCTGGCTGTCTTGGAGCTTGTTATACAGATCAGGTGGCCTTGAAAGTGTGGTGACCCACCTGTTCCTGCTTCTCTGAGTGTTGGTATTATAGGCACGAGCCACACAGCCAAGCAGAGGAATAAATAGTAAGCAGCTATCAGATAAAACACTTTCTATAGAAAAGAACTCTCAACTCTCCGTTCCCTCTCAGGGTGCTGAAGCTGTCCAGATCTCAGAGCGGGAGGCGGGGCTGCAGAGACCGAGGAGGGAGGAGGGGACTGCATAGCTCAATGAGACCATAATGCACCTCTAAATTTTCCAGTATTGCAGAACAGAGAAGGGAGGAGGGGGGAGTAAGGAAGGTCACATCATGATTCTCATAAAAATAAAATGAGCTGGTATCCAGGAGTTTTAACTTATTTAACAAATAAAGAACAAGTAATACGTTGTAATGGAGTCAACCACACATATGTGCAAAAAGGAAGATTGAAATGCATTTATAAAAAGATATAAAAGGTTTTAGCCGTAAAGCAATCATCAGTTCTAGCCTACCAGACACATATTTGCATTGCTGTAAATAAGAGTTATTTTCATCATGATCGATCTCCTACAACTTGCATAATTATGAAACAGCTCTTCATTTAACAATAAAAGGTAAAAATAACTAGAAGAATACCTTGGGCGGGCCACACAGGAATTTTTCTTTTGTCAATTTCCAAGTGTTTGGTAACTCTCTCTGCCAACCTCTACAATGGGAGGATCAGTTCAGGCCAGTCACAGCCAGTCACAGCCTGATTCCATGATTTGGAAATGTGGTACTGAATCCCGGGTAGGAACAGGCACATGAACTCTGCAAAAGCCATCCCTGTGTTATGCAGCAAAAAAAGCAATGCATGTCACAAATGCAATCACATACATAATTTAAAATTTTCTAGTACCTGCATTTTAAAAAGCAAAGGAAGCAGATATTAAATTTAATAAATATACATATGCAAAGTATTACAACATGCAATAAATATTAAAGAACTAACAGTGAGATATTTAACATTTTCTAAATTATAGGTCCTCAAAAGCTAATGTGTGTTTTAATTCAGACTAACCACATTTCAAATGCTTCCCTAACCACATATGGCCGGGAAACTCAAACCCTAGTTTACCCGGTTAAGGTTAGCACTGTTTTGAATATTAATTAAAACATTTTGCATCCATTACAGCTCTCCTGTATGCACACAGTTATTTTCTTAGATTTCCTCATTTAAGAATGGAGCATGCTCAATGCCCAAGGAAACCATAATCCAAAACAACTGTGCTGTGTGGCTCCAGCAACATCCTCATTACCCGTCTGTACTGTTGTCTTCTCCCGAGAGCTTGCCTGTCCCCTGATTGTCACAGAGAAGGATGTGCAGACAGGGACATGGCAGGAGCCATAACGATAAACATATCCCTGTATCTGTAACCTGAGTATTTAACAGTGCCCATCAAAAACATTCACTTTCTAATTTTCATGGCCCTCTTGTGGTAAAGAGGGAAGACAAATTTCCCATAAGCTCTCTTTCAGGGCAGATTAGAAAGGGACCCAGTGTCTGAAACACTGGCAATGTCTCCTGGGGGCTAGTAGATCCAATTTGAAATCCTATCCAAAAGGGAGAGAGCCCCCGGCTTCCTGCAGCATGCCACCATCACGCCCAGCACACTGCGGCTCAACATGAGCAGAGGCAGGCTGCTGTGGAGCAAGGGTCTAGGAAAGGGAGCCCTGCTCATCCACAGAAGCCAGGGTTCAGGACCCTGTGGGAATCCTCTCTTTAAAGCAGCTCTTTTGTAACACCCATGGTTATAAGTTTTCCTTTATTTCATTGTTCTCCACTCAGGGTATTCAGAGACAATTCAAGTATAGGGAAAGACAGTTCACTAAGATCCTGGGTACAAAACTATTTACAAAGTTACAAGTTACACTAGACTTCTTTCTATAACCTGAACTAGAAAACACAGGGGTGTGTGTGTGTGTGTGTGTGTGTGTGTGTGTGTGTGTGAGAGAGAGAGAGAGAGAGAGAGAGAGAGAGAGAGAGAGAGAGAGAGAGAAAGAGAGAGAGAGAGGCAGGGAGGGAGGGAGGGAGGGAGGGAGGGAGGGAGGGAGGGAGGGAGGGAGGGAGGGAGGAAGGGAGGGAGGAAGAGAGAGAGAGGCAGGCAGACAGAGACAGAAAGAGAAGCAGGCCATCATATAAGACGTATCTCCCTCTCTTCATTTTCCCAGGACCCTGGCTAAAATCAGTGTTCGAGGACCCCAGTGGTCAACACAGTAGCCTTTGGTGCCCTCCCCTGCCCCTCGCATCCTCCCTTGGAGCTTCAAAAGAGCGTGGAAAGTCATGCCACCACCTCCTCCCCCAGTCCAGCCAAGCATTTTGACCCCAGCAATCACCAGATGCAATCATCGCCTCCCTCGCATGAGTGGCACTTTCACCATACCAGAGACACAAGCATCCCATTCAAGTGGCAGAGTTCATCTGTGTTTAACATTAGCTACTCAAAAATGCCCCATTGAAGGACTGGGCCCTATAATGTTTGTGTAAGGAAGGGGGCAAGGAAGAAAAGACTCCATGTGCTGAATTCAAGAGCGGGGGAGCTTTCTTTCCCACTACAAACAGAAATGATTATAAAACCAGAGCCCCAAAAGAGCTCCTCGCCCTTCACCTTGGCAGGAGGGTTTGGGTTCTTGCAAGGCTTACTCTTTGCACGCTGACTTCTCTTGGTTTTTTACTACATTCCAGGCAGGGAGACAGAGACCAAACCAAATAAAGTGCCCCTGAAGGACAGTCTCCTCCCCGCACAGGCTCCTCTGTTTAATTCTCTACAGCTTTTCAAACAGACAGATGGGGAGGGTTGAGAGCCTGCGGTGGGAGAGATGGCCGGGGCTCTCTGTAGACACCCACTTTGGATAATCCCAGCTGGCAGCAGGACGGCAGGGCCACAGCTGGGCACAGGGACTTTCTTGGCAGTCTCTTCTCGGTGCAGTCTGTCAGCACAGGACTGTGTTTTCCTCTCCTGAACGAGCAGAAAGTGGGTTTTGAAGCTGCTTGCTCATGGCACACAGACCACACTGCTCCAGAGACCCTGGCCTAATGCTCCAAGCATGTTTTTGTCCAGCACTGGTACCTTTTGTGGGTACCTACCTTAAAACAAGCATCCCTGGTTTCTATGGGCTTTCTCACTCACACTCAACTCCTGAGCAGGATGGCCCCTGGAAGACCACCTTTGTGAGGTGAGGAAATAGAAGGTCCACAGACTATCTTGCTCCATCTTCCCAAGCGTGTCTGGGGGGAATAGTGGCAAGACAAGGACATGTTCTGTTCTATCTGTCGCTCTGCTTGGTATGTGAACTTGTGATTGACCCCTCCCGGCCAAATACAGCATACAGAAGGATGTCGTTTCAATGGTGAATACTGGTTACTCAGCTTCTGACAGTTTCAGTTGGCAGAAATTTCTTGGTCTCGAGTGCATAGCACACCGTCTTTTCCCTCAAACCCCGTTCCCCTCCCAGTCAACATCTAGAGACTGCAGCAACCGTGGTCACCCTTCCCCTGGGAACATAGCACAACAGAATGGCTGCGGGCATCTCCACTTCACCCTAGGCTGCCTTTGCTTAGCTGTCTCTGTGCGCACAGGGCTCACTTTCAAAGGACAACAGGCAATTGGCCGTAGAAAGAGCTAGACCCAAATAACCTCCCAGGGTTCCTAAGGACAGGGCTCGAAGACTGGGAAGGATGTGCCAAGCAAGCTGCAGGTGTGAAGGAGATGAGCCCGCTCCAGTGTGGTGGAGAGTCGGCCATGCAGATTTCAAAGTTAAGTCGACCTCCTAAGGTTACAGTCATTAAATCAAGAATCTAAATCTTTAGCCAAAATACCCTGTTTCCTAACACAGAGTTCTTTCTTGGCAAGACTCTGCTTACGAATGCCTCCTGCTCTTTCTTCCTCTTTCCAGCCTTTAGCGCTCAACCAAAGCCCATTCTCTCTTAAAGGAGGAAGAAAGCAATAGAAATACAAAGGAACAAATGTGTCCGGGCCATTCTCTCATCCCATGATTTCTTATCAAACTTGGAAGCCAATAAAATGTAAGCGCAATTCAGCCATGAACTTGGCACATGAACTGGGGGAGTCTGGAGCTTATGCTTTCAATTAATTTACATTCAACTCATCTAAATATTTTGCAGCTTTAAGAAGAGGGGGGACCTATTTGATGTTTAAGGAATTGTTTCCAGCTTCTAAAGTGAAACTTGTAGAGTTTCTCCTCATTTCAAAATAAGAAGCTGCGGGATGCTTAAGGAAACAGGAACTCCAGTGCCGAGAGGTTCAGGGATGGTGTCAAGCTCAGGGCCGTGAATCTGGCGAGGGTTCAAAAGTTGGCAAAGGGAACCCTCTCATCCCTGCCCACAAATAATAAATATCACAAGGAGCGGAGGAGAGGGAAAGCCACTGGAAAGCCATAACTTACGCTGTCTCCAGCCTTCCAGTTCTCGCTCATAAACCAGTCCTTTGGAGAACTTGGGCTGTGCTGCCTGCAGGGAGCTGAGCTCGCCTTGGGTCGTAAATTACCTTGCTCGGTTTAAGCTTTCCTCCAGCTCCAACCAATGGACGTCTCTGCAAGACCCATCACCCAGCTCAGGGCTTCTTAAATTATCCTTCATCTGCTTGTGACAACTGAAAGGCTAGAGGGAGAAGGATCACCCCAAATCTGACCTTCCTGTACCACTAGGTACACACACACACACACACACACACACACACCATTCAAGAGGAAAAGATGCAACCACATCACATTTGCAAACACACGTGGGATGGACTTTCTTTGCGTGACTCCAAACGTAGAACACGATGTATATAAACTTCTTTTTTTGTCTTTTAACAGCAATGTGACCCTAAGTCTTGTCTCCAGCTGAGGTAGCCTTAGTCAAGGTTGAAACCTCCCCTCTAACTCTCATTTCCGAATCAACGCTTTGTGATTGTTCCCTTTTCGACGGCACTCAGATGTGTAAACACACGGTCTGATGTGGCACACAAACATCTCAGCACCCAGAGTTTCTGAGGGAATGGCTGTGCTTCCTTGAAATGTGATCAAGACTGAGAGGGTAGACACCCAGCCAAGGGAAACAACGCTTATCCGCAAAAAGTTCCACAATAAATCAGAAAGCCTTTTTTCGTCCGCATGTCACCTGACATGTTTAATTTGTCTGCTGTGACAGAATCGTGGCAAGCTCAGCTGAGGGTTGGCACAACTAGAATAAACCTTTGTGATGAAGGGTAGGCTATTGGGCATGGACGGGCAGAGGGGAAGGACTCATGTAATAGGCTTTCTAGAAGCACTGCGGGTTAGCTCTGCATGGTGGAGCGAGCAACCAAGATTGAGACTCCATGGACCTACAGCTTGCCGGGCCAATGGGAAGATGTAGGGCCTGTCCTATGATCCAAGACGTTTAGCTTCTTTCTCCCCTCTTTGCATCTCCCTGGAGTTCAGCTTTGTCACAAGCTCTGGGGAGTGGCAGAGGCTTGCTCACTTTCACTCCAGAGACGTTCTTATAGAACACAAGATTTACACCAAAGACAAGAAAGTGCTCTTCCGACTGTCTGCACCTTCCAAGCCAAAGAAAGCCCATGGATTTATTAGTGTCGGTTGGCGAAGGTAGCTCATCATACGATTTGTTTGGCAAGAGCTTTCCACAGGGAGAAGGAATATACCTAAGCCTGCTAACAAACAGGCTTTTAAATGCCTACACTTTGGAGGACAAAAGATCATAGTCGCCAGCTGATGCTGGTGTTACCTACCCAGCCTGCACTAACAGGCACACCTGATTACCAAACCCTCCATGGCACCAAGAGACTCTCTTCACGCCCAAACCCTTGTTTGAACTAGCCCAATTCATCAGAGGACTAAATTGTCCCCGTTTTATAGATGAGTAGATTGAAACTTGGCAACAATCACATGACTTTCCTGCAATCGCTCTGTGGCAGCATCGAGCCTCAAGCCCAGACAGTCTGGCTGACTCCGGGATGTCCTTTCCACCACTCTGCCTGAGCCACGTTTCCATGAGTTAGAGGTGCTGCCAGCAGCCGCTTCCCACCTGCTGAGCGCCAGGCAGAGACTCAGCCAGTTGTTGGCTGGACGCTTGCACCTCGTCCTCACGTTTGCTCATCTGCTGCTTGCTGTTTTAATAGAATTGAAGAATAATACACATATGGAAGAGAACAGAAACAGCCAGTCGTGTGACTTTTCCACAGTGGCACACGGATGCTCAGACTAAGAAATGTCATTTCTAACCCATAAGCCCCATTTCATTTCCCCTTAAGCCATGCCTCCCTGCCCCATCCCCAAACACTATAGTTCTTCCTTTTCAGTGGGGAAGGGGCAAACAAGGAACACAAAGTTTGATTATAAGCAACTGCATTGTAATCATGTTCCTCCTTAAATACATCGTGCTTCCTTGGACAAGTCGTTTTACCTCCTTATGCCTCAGTGTCCCCTCCCCCATAAAATGGGAACACTAACAGAATCCACATCATGAGATCATGGTGAAGTTCTGCAGCTGGGCTGGGGGCAGATAGAAAATTCCAGTCTACACCTTTATTGTCTCCTGAGCCTTTGGAGGCTGGCAGCAGAGAGCAAAGGGGTTCAAACACAACGTGGCAAAAAGTGAAGTGAAAAAAAAAAGCAAGGAGAGGAAAAACTCTCTCTCTCTCTCTCTCTCTCTCTCTCTCTCTCTCTCTCTCACACACACACACACACACACACACACACACACACACACACACACACACCAAAGATCCCATTTGTCTAGAATTGGAAGTATCTTCTCCTAGGATATCAAGGGAAAGCATATTTCTCCCCATGCCTTGAATAATTGAATTCAATAGACTTTGTTAAGCAGACCACAGTGGCCACAAATGCGAAGCCACTGTTTCGTAGGCAGAAGAGACCCAGTCTCTTACTGGCTTCTTCCCACATGTCTTACCCGTTTCATCAGAACTTCTCAAGGCCCTCAGTGTAAATCAGAGGAAACAGCTGGCTTAAAGTACAGATCCAGAGGAATAAGAAGCCTCAGGAAAATACAAACACAGGCTCTGGGATGTGCTGTGTGGGTTTCTTTTCTTTCTCTGCAAAAGACACATTTATAGCAACAGCTTTTTTATGTCTGCATATGAACGTCAGAATAATTAATGTTATTGAGGTTATAAAAGGAAACAAAAATGCTTCAAGTAATATTAAAAGTGATAAGCATGAGACGCTATTGTGAATGACAAGTTGAATACAGCGAAGGATTGACAAATTTAGATTTCCAACTGGAACCAGCTAGAGCGAGGCCTGACATACAGAACTCAATATGGAGAAGAAAAGAGGCCTCCAGTCGGCCACCAGCCCCGCTGCGTCCTCACACGCCCTCTCTTGCCTCTGTCGTTTTTCTTTTCACGTTTATTACGAGGTAAACAGACCAGAGATAAGGATGAAACCAACCACATTGTGAGTCCCAAGTTCTAATAGATCTTTTTTAATGCAGTACAGATAATATGACTTACAGAGCTTTTCAACAGGGTGGCCATGTGGCCGACCAGGAACAACATGCTGCTTTCCTGGGTGGCTGGATATGGGCTGGAACAGTACGGGATGTTCAAGACAAGAAAAAACGGAAGCTCCTGGCCCCAAGTGTGTAGCTTAACCAAATGTGGAAAATAAGAAACGGACAGACGGCGGGAAGTTGCCTTGTCTGTGGCATGTGTCAAAGCCAGTGTGGGGCTTTGAAGCGGGTTGGGTTCTCTCTCCAGCAGGCTTTGTCTCAGAAACGCAGGGCTGCAGAGATAGCAATGCGAGATGAGTGGCTGGTTACCTTTTAGGGATGTTGTAAACACCAAAGTGATCGAAAGGAGGTTGTTCTTATGCCCTTGAACTTGCTGTGAGTGATGAAAGGACCTGGAAGTAGACTGCTTTCCAGGACTGGAGGCTGTGTCTATCTATATCCAAACCCAGTAGTCCTTCCCCTCAGAGCTTCCTGTGGCCTTCCCCGTACAAGATGCTGGTGATGGCCTTGGTCAACAACAGTAGCCTGCTGTCCTCACAGTACAGTATATATCCAACTTTTGGCCCAAGAAACTGTCCATCCCCACAGCCTCCTGCTGGGTCTGAAGCTCCGTTTCAAGGAGAGGAAAAAAAGAAGGAATATGGAAAGGAGGAATGGAGGGAGGGAAGGGAGGAGGAAGGAAAAAAGAGAGGAGGGAATGGAAGGGAGGGAGGGAGGGGTAGAGAGAAGGGGAGAGAGAGAGAGAGAGAGAGAGAGAGAGAGAGAGAGAGAGAGAGAGAGAGAAAGAGAGAGAGAGAGAGAGGGAGAGAGGGATGGAAAGAAAGGGCAAGGAAGGAGAAAACAAAACCGAACTGCATAATGTCAGGAGCTCCACCTACATATTCTTATATGTGCATTTGAAACTGGATTTGTACCAAGTAAAAATGAAGAGAAATGTTTGTGCTAATAATTTTAAATTATATTTCTTTACTTAAGATATCAGCAATTTACAAAAACACTAAGAAGTTACCAAGACATGCATAAAATGTAAATGTATTCTTTTGTGCTTTTGGAAGAAGACATCCATCCTCATTTTCATACCTATAGCTAGCCCTGTCTCTGGCTGTTCCGCCAGTCTCAGAACGGCTGTCTTCAGGAGTGAGTCTACCCAGTCCCCCTCTCTACTGGAAAGATGGAAGAATTTCTATACTGCCCTAAGATCTGCTCTCTTAAGCTATGGAAAATCACAGTCAACATCAGGGTTCAGTTTTCATCCATTCAATGAGTATTATAAAGTTAACTGATTTCAAATTTCGGTAATATAAAGTCAAGCCTTTTCTCACGCACTGTGCATTCTGCGCTGGGCCTAACATGGTACAGAGACCACAGCTATGGAGTCTTGAGGCCTGAGCTTTGAAGCAACTGGGCTCCAAATTCTTCGCCGTACCCCAAAGCTAATGACTTCCAGAGGGGGCCACCACAAGGAATGCACTGGAACACTGGTCACTCTGTCAAGGGTCATGTCAGAAAGACAAGGTCACCACTTCTAAGTATTTCAGAGGTGAAAAGGCCACTCTCCAATACCGTGTTCTCCACGTTGGCTTTCCACAGTCCATGCTGGTTGTGACGGAGGTGGCTCTTGTCATCAAGACAGACACGATCTGCATGAAATTCTCCAGCCTCTGCCAGCCCGGTGTCGATGCTCCGTCTTGGCTGAGTCCTCTGGCGTGGATGAGTGTTTTGTCTCTGGAACGAGTGACATGGGTAGTCCACAGTGCTGTGTAAGGGACCAGTAGGGCCACCGAGATTCTTCCGGATTTGTGTATTAAAAATACCTTAATATCAACGTTTAAATGCTATTCTCTCCTCGGTGTGGTTTTCTAGAGACAACTCGGGAAAATTTCATCATCTTTATGACCAACAGAATTGGTATTCTTGTATATAGAACATTTTATGTATAATAGGATTAATATATATATAAGCATAGCCCAGAAAAGCTAGGGGTCATCACTAATCATCAAGAATATGGAGAGGTCCCAAGACCAGCAAGTCTGAGAACCGATGGACTAAGTGGAGGATCTGTCCCTGTTCCATATCTTCAAAGATAGGCCTACCTTGTCTTTTTCCAGATATTTTTTTCTCTTTTTCCCCCAGATAACTACTGTATTCCCTAATTAACACAGCACATCAATAATCACTGTGCAGACCCCAGGAACACAGGTATGATATTTTGGCAAACAGAAAATTAAAGGAATACTCTGTCTGTCGCTTAGCAAAGTAAATTGTCATAGGACCAAAAACACAAATTACATTTTGTATAGCAAGCATAACTTTAAGCATGTTTTGTAAAGAAAAGCTTAACATATATTAATTCTAAGCACTTCTATCCTCTAGCTAGAAAAGAAAACAAAAACAAAATTAATTCTGTTGAGTTAATTGCATCAGACAAAACAGATCCTTGGAAAAGGAAGGAAATGCCCACCAATTCCTACAGAATGTCTTACACACACATTTTCCGCTTCACCCCATAATTTCCATAGTCATTTACACTGTAGTTGCTGACTACTATGGAAGAAAGAGATATTCTGAATAGCTAAATATTCCTAAAAGCCCAAAACTTAGCTATTTTAAATTCTAAAACATTCATTCATTCATTCATTCATCTATCCATCCATCCATCCATCCAAAACTAGTCCTGGACCTTGAGCCAGGAATTGCTTTGAGACTTAAGAATCTTATAACAATTAAGTAAAATTTATCCTCTAGATAGCTAATATTCTAGAATATACAGAATGGAATTTAGCCT
The DNA here is from genome assembly GCF_037038515.1 of Microtus pennsylvanicus. Taxonomy (NCBI): domain Eukaryota; kingdom Metazoa; phylum Chordata; class Mammalia; order Rodentia; family Cricetidae; genus Microtus; species Microtus pennsylvanicus. The sequence continues at coordinate 8,961,673 of NC_134599.1, forward strand.
AAATTTTGTCCCGATGGTCTTAAAAGTGAAATCATTTTTCTTTTTTTAAAAAAGAGATAAAAATTAGATAATTTCAATCTTTTGTGTTTTCTGATAGAAATAAAAAAATTTTATTAGTGCATATATATATATATATACTATAAAATGCCTGTCAACGGGGACTGTCCTCATTATTTCTAACAGACAGGACAACTAAGAGGAAGTAGAGTTCTAATGCAACTGGCTCTGCCAGGTCTTTCCTTTTACCATGGCAATGACCAGACGGCCTCAGGACCTAGAAGATGCAGCAGAACCTAACTAGCTGCTGGAATTCACCAAAAAATGAGAGGAGAATTTCATCAGACTGGGCCACCGCTGGGGAACTGCGAGGCAACCAATTTGAATGTCCCGTTTGGAAGTGAGTCAAGACCCCGTAGAAGGAGTGATTGCCTAAGCTGGGACTCCCAGCACGGTTAAGGGGTTAGCAGTTCTAGAAAGGATGCTTCTGAGTCAGCACCCAGTGAGTGGGGCCTTGTGAGAATGCGTGTTGTTTTCAACAAGCTTCCGAAGTAAATCACCCGACGGTTGAAGAGCCACAGGACTGGGAAGGTGGGGATTTGGCCAAGTTCCGACTCCTTCACACACACTGTCTGGGTTTTTAGAGCGAGGACTGTGTATTCACCATGAAGATGATGCCCTCGGGCTTTCCAGATGTACAATGCCGATTGACCCATTACAGATGCTGTGGATTGCTGCCTTGCTAATTCTGGGACCCCTTCCTGAAGGCTTGCTTTCTATCTCTTCCTTTGATGTCAAGCTGTCTGTCTTCATTTCCTACTGCCTTTGGTGTGATTACCACTAATCTCTCTTTCCTCCTTCCTTATCCCCCCCCTTCTATTTTCTGCTTTTAATTCACTGTGGCCCAAGTGACTAAATAAGTGGGCTCATTAGGAGTCTGCACTAATTAAGATTCAATTAGGCATGGTTAGAGTGCATCGCTTTGTGACTGGTGTTTCCGCTGCTTCCAGCCTGCTTTGCTTCCTTCCTGCTCCTCAAGCTGAATTCCAGAAGGTTGAGGTTGAGGGACATCTGACCTCTGGTTAAGTGGGGCACAAGAATATTTACTTTCTTGTTTCATTTCACTGCCGTCAAAGTCCGGAGAATCTGGTTCAGCCCCAGAGGAGCCAGTGTGTTTAAAGACTTGGGACACCTGCGTGTGACCCATCCCTCTGTGTTCTCCAAGTTCAAAGTGATTTACTGGGAGCCAGAAAAGGACAGCATCTAGGAAGCAAGAGAAAGAACCTCTGCCTCAGAATGGACCAGGAAGTAGGATTCAGCTCCCCTGAAGGATGCATTAACTCTCAGTTCTAGAATGGTTTGAGTTGTGCCCCCAGCCTCTGAGAAGTCTTAGCTTTGATACAACACTGTACCCGATTGTGGCAGGCGACAGAAGGCTATGGGAGAGGCATTCCTGACCCAGGAGGCATACTGAGTCTAACATAGATGTCCATTCCACACAAAACCCCCCTTTTTAAATCTATACTTGCCCTTGGATAGCGATCTCTCAGAGCCCCGACATTTCAGTAACCGCTAACCAGTACTAGGGTAGATCAGAGGGTTGTAGAATCGTCATCTTCATCCTTCGTGAAGACACAGGAACCCTTTGTCCTCACAGCACCCAGGAGCTTTTTGCTTTCTTCATCTTATGCAAACTCATAGTCTTCTAAATATAGTTCTCCTGTCCTTCCAAACTTACATAATAAAGAAAATAAATGCAAACAGGAATCCAAAGATAATGTGGCTTTTCCCCAGCTTGCTGTACTGCATGTGAGCTGGTCCCAGAAAACAAAAGGTGGGGGGAGGGCAATGTTTTCTCCTAATACCCACCAGGATATGCTGAGGATGAACCATGAAGAGGAGGATGAGGAAAATGTCTAAGAAGAAACAAAAAGCGAAAGGCACTTGTCCACAGTGCGTGTCACACCCACAATTCATTTCCAAGGCTCGACTGCAATCTGCTCCAACTGGTCCCCGTATTGCACCCAGCTGCGCCCTTTAATCGCTGGTTTACTTTTCTTTGAAACTCTCAAAGCATCAAGCCTTGCCCTTAAAGTCATCAGAAGCAGAACCAGACCCCAGATGCCGCCTTTCTGGTCTTGTTTGCAATTGTGTGTGGTTGTTTACGCCTTGCATTCAAGGCATTCATTTAGTTCCATCCCCCACCTGCTTTGCTGTGAGCATGACCTCAGAGCATTGGACTGCTTTTATTCCTGAGCGGCTGCTGTGCTGGGTAACAAGACCATTGCGGTTTCATCAGCTTCATGATTTCCCAGTAATCTCTAGGTAGGCCTTGTATTGCATTGTATTAACCTTTATAGTGCAAGACATGAACAGGAACTCAGGGGTCTAGGGTCTTAGTAGGAAAGCAAAAAACTGAGGGAAATTATATCATCTGAATGTACCAGGGTCACATGGTGTAGAACTTACAGGGAGAATGCTTCCTCAGCCAAGAAGACCGGCTGCTAAAACCAGACCATACACTTGGTGGGGTAGTTCTCTGACTCTTGATAAAGTGTATCATCCTAACCACAGCATAGCAGGAAGCTGAAAAGTGACCTCAGGAATAGGAGACCTGGGTTCTGATCTTAGTGGGCCACATCTCCTTCTCCTCTGGAGACTTGGTGCTCCCCGTCGTACCAGAAAAATGAGCAGCTCTGACTTGAGAACGCTCATGCAGATCACATCAGCTAATGCTTGAAAAGCACCAGGCAAGAAGATCGGATGTGCTGTCAACTCAAGAAATTAGAGTGATTTTTGCTGTTGCTTTTGTAAAGAAAGAGAGCTAGTTGTTTGACTATTTCTGTTTCTACAGTACGGTAGAAAACACTAGCTGATCTCATGACAAACTGTTATGGTAACTGCTGTCAGTCAGGTGACCTTAGAATGTGTGCTGCAAACCAAGGCAGCTTGAGAATGGCATCTGTAATATTAATAATTATTAGAGGACATTTGGTAACCTTAGGTACTGTGGAACAATGGTCTTGTACCCTGTAAAAATTTGTCACTTGTATTGGTTTAATAAAATGCTGATTGGTCAGTAGCCAGGCAGAAAGTATTGGTGGGGTAACCAGGCTAGGAGAATTCTGGGAAGAGGAAAGGCTCAGTCTACAGTCGTCCCCCAGACACAGGGAAGGCAAGATGAAAATGTCTAACTGGTAAAAGGTACCAAGCCATGTGGCTAACACAGACAATTATGGGTTAATTCAAGATGTAAGAGCCAGTTAGAAATATGCCTGAGTCATTGGCTGGACAGTTTTGTAATTAATATAGTTTCTGTGTGATTGTTCAGATCTGAGAGGCCAGGAAACAGTCTCTGCCTACAAAATGGCGTGCCAACATGGGGCAACTGCATCCACATAAAACCTGAGAGAGTTTGGAAAGTAATTCTAGACACAAAAGAACAGAGTTAAGCACAGCTTCTTGGTAGCAACATTTTCTCAGGTTGGCTCTGTTTACAGGAGGCAAGCATGTCAGGAAGAGAGGTTCCTGACTCAAAGACCTCGCAGCTCTTTTAAAAGGCCCTGCCACCGAACATTTAAATGGTCTTTATGAGTAGCCAACAGCATGCTTCTTGGTGGTGGCAGGGACCTTGAAACGCCAAAGAAATGTGGCAATAAACATGGTCCTGCCCTCTGCCAAGAAGCTAGGCTCTCAGAAGGCTAAGAAATGGGGTGGATCCAGCCATCAAAGCCACGGCTTTAATCCTAGACATATCGCTTAGCAAATTAAAGACTCATGTTGTCAGAAAAAGAGAGATATACAGTAAAGATAGATTCAGATAATAAAAACCTCTAAATGGTTTACAGTGTGTTTAAAAATATACATAGGCTTGGGAGAGAAAAGAAAAAGAATGAAGTTCTTAAAAAAAATGAAAAGAGAGTATTTGGGTGTGGTAGTACACACCTTTAATTTCCACACTTGGGAGTCAGAAGCTTGAGAATCTCTGTGAGTTCAAGGACAGCCTTGTCTACAGAGTGAGTTCCAGGACAGCCAAAGATACCCAGAGAAACCCTGTCTCAAAAAAACAAAAATTAAAAATAAAAATAAAAGAAATGAAGTTTAAAATAAAACCATGTAAAGATGGAAAATGCACAGAGAATATGGATAGTGTATATTATTGCATTGTCTTTGAATTGTTTGATCACTGAGGAAGAGACAGTAGCTAAAAGACATTTGATTATAAATGCTTGGTTAATCCAACATACTGTTTTATTTTCTCCTGGGTCAATGTTCTTAACTAGGGCATCCTTCCAACAATTTTTCCAAAATGCCTCACCAGGATGCATTTAGGTCTACATCTCCTGGACATCAGACATGTGACTGTTCATCTTTAATCCCCGTTGAATGCAGGACACATATGAGCCACGAAGAGCTCTCACTTCTGGAATGGGTTATTTAGGCAAACACTGGAGAATTTAACTTTAGAGGCAATGGTGCCGGAAGGTCAGAGGGCACAGAGTTTGGGGCTTCCTGGGGACACTATCAGCTTCTCTCCTTAATGAAGAGCACGTTTCATATTCACAATCCCATGCTAGCAGAATGGATGAAGACTACTTATCTAGACTCATGCTTTTGTACATAAATGTCATGGTTTCCCCCTCCTAAGCCTTTTTGCCTTGAAAAAGACAGCATAGTTTGGTTGCTGTGGTCCCTTCTCTCTAAAGATGACAGGCAGAGCATTTCAGAAGCATCAGAGCCTTGGGTCCTTGAGCCATTTGGAATGGAAGCAGAGGAGGCAGCAGAGTGAACACTGAAGGATGCTCTCACACTTTCCCATCATGCAGTTCAGGGGCAAGCAAGGCTGTGGGTGTGGCAACACCAAAGCACCCAGAGCCTAGTGAGCAGGAGCTGCTGGAAGTTTCTCTGGACACAGTGAGGACCTAGCCCGTACCCTCCCTCTTCTCCATGGTGTATGTGTGTTATGTACTTGAGTTTAGCTCTAAGGTTCAAATATGCAGGGATCTTTGCATATCTCTGTTTGCAAGACCATTTTCAAAAGAAGAAACTGACATTTAGATGGGAAGCTGCGTTTACTCAGAAGCCAGTTAGAAACAAATGAGATCAAACCTGTGTGTTTTGAGAAGCTATCAGATTAAGGACCCCAGTTAAAAAAGATGATTTAAATTCTGTCCTTGGAAGTACAGAGTGAGTGACATCAGACTTGAATTCAAGTCCTGTCCTACAACCTTGTAGCCTTAGGCAAATTACCTGACCTTTCTACTCCTTGGCTATAAATTACAATTAGAGTATCCTGATAGAATTGCCATGAAGTTAGATGCAAAGATGCATATAAACTGCCTGGCATAATGACCCAAAGCCAAAAAAAATTTAAGCAATGGTTTCATTTTTCACACTAGACCCCCAAAGAAATGTACCTGGTCTATTTACATACACATGTGCAAATTGTTGATGTTGTTAGTGTTGTTGTCTTCGTAGAACACAAATACAAGGCAACAGAGAAATTCAGAGCATATGGGCAAACAAGACCAAAGGGGCAGTAAGAAAGAAGAGCCAGCTCAGAAATGCCAGGTCTTTCAAGGTCACACAGACTTGGCCCTCCAGGTCAGGCTCACCTCTAGTTGGACACAGAGGCGCTCTGTCTCTAGCAAGATCTTATAGCACCTCTCCTACATGGCAGTCAATGACGCATCCAAGACACTTAGAACCAAGAAGGAGAGGGGATGCCTCTTTGGACTGCCAGGGGTCTCTCCATAATAACATCAGCAAACAGGAAGTACTGATCTGTTTACACCAAGCACACATGTGATGCCCCCTTCACTCTCAGTCAGAGGGAGTCTAAAGCTCCATGCGTTTAGAAAATCCCCAGGGCCCCTGTACATCTGGTTTTTACCCTGCCCCTCTCCCATACACACATCCCTCTGCACTCCGTCTGACAGCTAGAGGAGGCAGGGGCTCAAGTTTCATGGCTGGGCATGAGGCCCTCCAGGTATATTACAACTGGTCCATTTCATGTGAAATCTTCCAGCTTGACCAAGAGTCGGTGACCTCAAGAACAGCCATTTAACCTCCATTACTTGGTTTATATTGGTAATATTTACATGGGAACTTGATTAAAGCTGACCTCTGGAGAAAACAGAATTCAATGTGTATTTGAAACCTCTCTGCCTTCTCCAGTCCGTGTCAGGCGTCATCTGTTTCACTTCTTCCCTAATTGGCCAACTGGCCTCCACTTCGCCTGCACCCAGCTCGCCCTGAATGTCTGCGCTGCTTCCATTCGGGTCTGTGCCTCGTCCCCCAGAGGCAGGCTTGAAGATCCACAGGGTTTAGCTGCTCAGCTTGGCTGTAGTTAAAGACGATGTGTCTTAAGTAGATCTTTTCACCCTAGGCTGCAGAAAAAGCATCAAATATCCTTCCTGCTCTAAGGAATCTGTCCTCGGGTGCAGTGAGTGCCTCAGACGTGCCTATGGCAGCCCAGTTCCCAGGGACAACTGCGGCCCATGGGGAAGGGATGCAGTAGCATTGATGTGGGATTTCCAATATGGAAGTCTTACCGGTATTGTTTTTAGATCAATATAATATGTCTGTGACGAAGAGGAGAGGCTATTGATGGCATGTTTGTTTGCTGACGTGTCCAGAAGCTGTGTCTGCTCGCAAATGACACGGCAATTACCTTCTTAAAATGCTAGACAATCTGGCATTGATATACCTTCACAGATGTGTGTGTACGTGTGTGTGTGTGTGTGTGTGTGTGTGTATGAGAGAGCATGTGAGAGTATGAATATGTTTGTGTGTGAAAGTGAGTTGTGAAGATGTGTGAGTGTAAGAGTGTGTGTTTGTGACAGATGTGTGTGGGTCCGTGTCTGTGTCCATGTGCATGTGTGTGTGTCTGTGTCTGTGTGTGTGTGTTTGAAGGAGGTGGAGGCTTAAGTAGGAGCCACGTGTGTATACTCAGATGTTACACAACAGTACAAGACCCAGGTAGTGCTAAGCCCACTTGTGTATTGGAGGCTGGGACTGCTTCAAGCTTTCTGGAGAGTCTTTACCAGGTCACAGCCTCCAAGCATCCCAGGACCTCCCAGAAAAGCCAATGCTTTGTCCTAGAAGCTAAGTTAGGTAAGTTTCCACTTCACTCTGTGACTCCAGAAAAACAGACAGAGAATGTAAGATGCCACAAAAATGAGCACGACACCATTGCAAAGGCATGGTCAGTTCAGACAGAAGGAGCAGCTAGCGAGGACTCAGTAGCCAGGGGGTGCGGGGCATCTGGGAACCCTTGGGCTTACAGCTTTTACTATAATGGTGTATTCTGAGGTATAGAGGGTACAACCTTCCCCCTCCCCGAGTGGTTTGCTCTATGGAGATCAGAAGTACACTTTCAGTTATGGAGAACGTCCCCATGGCTCAGGCTTGCAGCTTCACGATACCTTTACCACAGTCTCGTGAGGCTGGACCTATTATCCCCATCTCCCGCTTGGATTCAGAGACTGCCAGTTTCCTCTGGTCATACACAGAGAAGAACCAGAATCCAAACCTTGCATGGTCCATTCCTAAGCACCCTGGATGCCTTTTGCACTCCTAACTGTGTTGTACCTTTGGAAGCTGAGAGCCCCAGCACAGATTTTGCAAGCTGGGACCGTGGGGGCACTCATGTCGGTGTGGGCTTAGGGAAGCAGGCTCCATTCCTGCACACGGCAGAGGAAGGCATCCAATTATGACATCAAAATATGTGTCACGGAGCATGACATATTTAATTTCTTTCTTTCCAAACCATGCTTCTTTTGCTTTGCCTACCCAACGTCTCTCCTTCCTTTATCCAAACAATCAAAGACTTGGTTCTCTCAAAGCCCAGCCTTCTGTCGGTGAGCGTTAGGATTGGCTTGGTTAAACAGAGTGCTTGTTTATAATAGATAGACCAGATGACAGAGTCATTTTGAAATTACACAGTTGGTGTAATAAAAACCAGTTAAAACCTTATTTCAAAAATGTCACAGTTGGTCAAATACATTCATAGCATGCAGCTCGGTTTCCTTTCTCCTTGCAGAGGAATCTGAGCACATTCTTGATTCCCACAGTGAGCAGAGGGTAGGCTTTCTGCTGCCTTTTCTCCTAGCTGAGCTACACGTTCAGGAACTGAATCAAGGCTTGCTTACCCCTCCCAGGACTCCTCTTCCCTTCCTTCCTTTTGCAAGAGCACTCAATTGCAGAACCCTCAAGATTCTGGGCAATGTAAGAAATAAATATTGCGTCATACAGAGCACGTTTTGGAGGCTGAGTTCATGCAGAATCACACGCTGTATAGACAAAATGCTTACAGCTGGCAAGAATAATTATTGCTTTCTCCTCTTGATAGCCTCACATTTAATAATAAGGTAAAAAATAATGTGTCCCCCATACTTGACTTGTGTGGTGTTCACACAAGCAGAGCAGAGCTGCATTGTCCTTCTGGGTTCAAATCTCTCTCCCTGATATGTCTTTCTGGGGACTGACTTGGCTCTTCCCATGGGTGAGGTTTTGCCTGGGTGTCTGTAGTCCAGATTCGCCAGCCTGGCTGTTCCAGGTCAGATGGACCATCTCAGACTGTACCTGCATTTTACCTATAGCTCGGAGATGCCACCTCTAATCTCCAGCCCTGCCATGAATTTGTTTTTTGTCATAAATGAAGCATGGGGCTGTGCTTTAATTTTCCTCACTGCCCTCTGTCAAGTAATAACCATAAATATTGTCCCGAATCATTAAGTCACAACCTGAAACCCGATCCCGCCCAGCTCCCAATCAGACGGCCATCTGGAAGATGAAAGGAGTCTATTTGGGTTTTGGAATGATCCAGGCTCTAATTTGTAGCAACAGTCTTAACAGGCTGTTGCAGAGACATTAACCAGCAACGTGTCTCGGATTCTCCAGGAAGGCGCGTTGTCCGCAGTTGGCAACCTTTACTTCAGGCAGAACTGTGAGCTGGAACTGTGGGAAAGCTACCAGAGACTCTGTGGCTTTCAATCAAGTGCCAGTCTTCCATGGACACTAGATTTCTACCCAAGGGCAAGGATATACGCATGCCAGTGCGCGTACTGTATATCTCTGCATACTTTCCATGTCGTAAGGAAAACAAACGCTTCGAGGGAGGAAAACAAATAGCGTTGTCTGCAGGCGAACAACATCGCGCCGCGCTAGATATATAATTTTTCCTACCACCCCGAGGTTACTTTCCCGGGGAAAATAAATCCTATTCTTTTTGGCTGTAGAATAAATTTGAAAACACCAGAAGTGAGTCGTTATCTAACGTCTGGCTATGTCACGAGAACACGGGTGCATGTCTGATGAAGAGGACAGCTAGCGGACGAGGTCCATGACATAGCCGAACACCTGGATGGACGGGAGAGCAAAGCGGTGCCACCGGGAGATGTCTTTCCTGTGTCCCCTTGACCTTGGGCTAGAAAGTCCGCCCGAGAAATGCACAGCATATGATAACACTTCTCCAGCAAGGTATACATACTGTCCCAAATATCCTAATGCATTTTATGCTGCCTTGTATCAAACGTCTGAGCGTATAAATACTTATAATCAAATGAAGGTATTTACGGACAAAGAGTTAAGGCAGTGGGACAGCCACTCGTGCAGGCCAATCAGGTGGACACAGTATTCATTTATATGCTTCAGGGAAGAAAATTCATGCCAGTGTTCAGAGGTTCTCTTCTCCTGCCTCCATTTACAGCCTAGCACCTCTCACAGTAGTTAAAAAGATATATCACTGGTATGAATACGTAGCTGGCAAACATAGATTAAAAGAATTTTAAATGCATTTCCTGATTTGATTTAATCCAGTTTAAACGAATCTATGTTTTTCTAAAAGGTCCATAATGCGATAAAAATCACAGAAATCTTAGCATGGGCTGAGTGTTCAGCCATGTGAGGGAACCCTTTGCAGATGCAATGATAGTGGGATAATTTTAAGCCCTCCTCTTTCAGAGATAAGCGCTTAAATATTTATGAGAGAAATGGCACCATGTCTGAGATTTGCTGTCAAGCATTAGACAAAAAGACAGTGGTAAATATAGACCGAACGACAGATGACATCACGAGAGAAGGCAGATGAAAGATTGCCAAATATTCATAATTATTGGAAAAGCATGGTAGGTATGATTGATTGCCCATTCTTTTAATTCTATCGTTGCTTGAAATTTTATTTAAAATGATGATTTTAAAATGTATTCAGAATGAAGGACAAGGTCCTCAGTCAGAGGAGGTACCTGCTATTCCTTCCTCCTCCAGCTTCATTTAGCACATCCGGAGGCGGTCTGGTTGCCACAGTCCAAGGACTGAATGGGACTAGCATGGACAGCACAGAGGCCAGGAACGCGGCAAAACACCCTTCCATCCCACAGGAGCGGCCCACCGCGGGCATTCTCCAGACCCCAGAGCCAGCAGTGCTGAAAGCGAGGTGCCTGGCTTGGCGGGGGACGGTGGGACAGACCCAAACAGGCTGGGACTAACGCAACACAATGTGGACCTGGGCATCTCCAGCTGAGAGCTGTGTCGCAGACAGTCCTGCCAGTGACAGACCCTTGACGCTCTCAGAGACTTGTACTTTCGTGCTTGGCCCAAGGGGGTTACCACGAGGGCAGGAAAGGCTGCCAGCGCCTTGTCAGGCTTCCCTAGTGAGCTCCAGCGAAGGGGCAGTTTGGGTGGTCCAGAATTGGTCCCTTCCCAAAACAAGCGGAGACGCCTGCATGCCCCGCTGACTCCCACTGCGGCCCTAATGTCTGGCACCGGAGGCCACATTGGCTCAGAGAGCTCATTAGTGAGCACAGAAAGGAAGGGCAGAGGAGCGCGAGACCAGATGAGTGGAACCGAAGACTTGGAAAGCACTCGAGCTGCTGGTCACAGGGCCTCAGCTAGCAAAGTACTGGCAGTGGGGAAGCGCCTGGAGCAAGAGGCTGGATTCAGACTTTCACTGGGTATGTTCAGCAAGTCATCAACTCCTTGGAGGCTGATTCCAGTGCTTCTGATCAAAGGCTTGATTCGCCCAGACCTGGGTTCAAATCCGCCTCTGGCGCTAACTGGCTCTATGACCTTGAGGAAATCATTCATTGAGTCCACGCTGTCTTAATCGACAATTTAAAGGAGGAGGCACAGACAAGCGTTCTCTGTTGAAAAGGTTAAAAAAAAGCATCTTTTCATGGAATCTGGGTCCAGAGCCACAGTGTAAGGGTTCAACGGATGGTGGGTTTTATTGTCATCGCCATCTTCGTATGGACAGTCCAGAAGCCACAGGCTACACCCTATCCCAGCACAAAGGTAATGGTCACCACCTCCTAACGAGAACATCTATGGTCAACAAAGCCCTGAGAAACAACGACCAGGATTCTGAGTGAGAATGCTACTCCAGTTCCCCTCATCTTTATACCTGAGCTCAACGGGATGCCTATCGGAGCACTCACTAAGTCGGGGTATCTATTAAGGAAAACCAGCTGTTTTGTGGGAGCAGTTATCGAAGCAGATTTTGGAGAGTGGCGTGCGGCTGGCAGCTGGTTTTCTGGGCATGACTTACAGTGGAGAAGAGTCATTCTACTCAGATTCAAGGGGATGGACCATCGGGTCCCTCGAGAAGGTGCCATAGCTTTGCTGTTGGCAGATTCTTTCTCTTTTAGTCTCCCCTCTACCCCTCTCCCAGCCAGTCTTAAACAGAACCCTCTTGGATACATCTTTGCTGGGTCAGGGATTTCTTAAACACTTTAACAAATCGCTCAGGCGTCCTGGATAGCCAGTCTGGGTTATAGGTGTCACCCTCTTCTGACCCCTAGCCCTAGGAAGCCCCAGGGGACACAGGGAGAAACTCACAGTTCCTTACTGTTTCCCTAGACCTCTTCAGACCTTTCCAGTCTGGAAACTAGAGGGAGACTCCCTGGAGTCAATCCAGTGGGTCATTGACTCTTCCTGTTTCCGAAAAGGACAAACAGCTCCGCCGCTGTGACAGATGGCATGTCTCAGTTTTGTCCTAAGGCAGTCGCACCCCCGCAGAAGTAGGGAGGGCACAGAAATCTACAAAGCACTGCCTCGATGGTCTAAATATGTCTTCTTTCTCAGCCTGCTGAAAGTTTAGCTTAGTTTGCGGCCAAAGGTCAGGTTTGATGTTAAAGTGCTCCCTCCCGGGTCACTTCAGCTAAGAAGAGGCCCTCTGGGCCTGCTTTGACTTCACCACTGCCACCTCCCGTCATCACTCTGGGCTTCCTTTTGGAGAGTTTGTCCCATATGTTTTGCTTCTCCTGGTGTTAAATAAGTCCTGTAGTTGCTGGTCTGTGTGGTTTACCGCCTGTCCTGTTTTCCCTTCAGTTAGTCTACGGAAGCCAGTACCCGTGTGGCCACCTTCCCACTCCCTGGTCCTGGGGCCATATGAGGTCTAACTGTCCCACCCATTCTGAGAATAAAGCTCAGAGGGTCTTCCTGGGCTTTTCTTTACCCTCCCCATACAGGCAGCGACAGAGAAAGGCTCACCTCCCAGACATCCCAAGCTGTATGGTAAAGCTGGAAACAAAAGTAGCCTTGTCTTGATCTGGGCTGCTGACCTGAGGAATATAACTTGAGCCGTGGTCCCCTCAGGCTGTGCAATCAACTCTCTGAGGGCTTGGGAGGGACCGAGGCTTGGGTACCAGGGAGAGGACGGCTGGAACGAGCTGAAATGACTGCTCTAGAGCCCAGATGTGCCCTGATCATCCTACCTGATGACTATGCTCCAGAAGACCCATCTGTCACCTCCTTTCCAGCCTGCTCATGACTGTAAGGTTTGCCCAAACCCTTCAGTATAAAGGCCTCAACTGCCACCAGGAAGTTGGCATAGGGTACTAGGCCAAAGATGGTCTCCAGAGTCACGTGGCATGGATCTGAACTATGCTTCTGTGGTTTCCTGGTTTACTTTAGCCAAGTTACTCAGCCTCCAGATGTTTGCATCGCCTCGTCCTTCAAGTTGAATTGACAGTAGGCTACCCCAATGGATCTTTATAGACGAGAAATGAGAACCCCCCTGGGAAGGGCTCGCATCTGACATACAATAAGCATTTATAAACTCTATAGACACTTGGGTATCTATCCATGGTAGGTTTCCCTGTGGTAATTTCCAGACAGGTGCTCTAAGCTCACTAGACAGTGGGGTTGAGAAGTTGACTTAGAACACACCGTCAAGAGCAAGCACTTGACATCCAGAGGACTAGACCAGCAAGTAGGATATTTTGTGTCTCCCACTACACGGGTGAGAAGTGACCAGAACCCTCCACATTATACCGTCCTTAGTAGTAAAATGTCTAAAAATGTTTGTTCTTTTGGCTGATTATGCTAACGTCCTTCCCAGCTACGCACTCTCCAGGGAACATCAGAAACATCCAAAGCAACTCTGGTTGTCTAAAGTGGGTGTTGGTGACCAGGGTAAGTGGCCACAGTGATGCTGCAAAGCACAACCTCCAGTACAGAGGATTGATTTTCCCAGCTCCGCCCAACAACTGTGTGTCTGTAATTTCAGCAATATATGCTATATACTAAACCTGTAGTTAGCATAGCTGGAAGGCACCACATCCCAGGGTCTATAGCTAGTCACCCTTAAAACAGAACTACTTTCACACTACCCATAAACACACGTGGAGGGGACTACGATTTTTAAGTAAGTTTTTTTTTTAATTCCGACAATAAATTGGTGCCATGAGCATACAAGCATACAAGGTATAAAATGTAAAGTCCTTCATGGCCTGACTATCTCTGCTTCTCCAAACACAACTTTAATTCCTATGCTGAAGTTTCTTGCACTGGCAAAAATAAATAAATAAATAAGCAAGCAAGCCACCTTCAGTTGAGTCTCTAGATCTTTCTGTGTGCTGCTCCTCTGTCACGCCTTCTTTCAGCTGCTCCTGGAGGCTGACTCCTCAGTAGTTTCTTGAAACTGGGTGCAGGAGGCTGCTCTGGAACATTCCTTTCAGCCCCCATGGGCTGCTGTCCACAGCCTTTGCATACTGCACCCTCAATATGGGCTTTCTCATCAGAGGCTGTACCAAACCATCAGCTCCTCAAGGAGATGTGACTTATTCTATTTGCCGGTGTCGAGAGTGTAGTCTCTGACACGGTAGGTGATTCCCAATTGTTAATGGATTGAATAACCACGGGGCTTTGATCAGTGCACAGCTGCTGAATTAGCTGAGCGAAAGAATCGATGGGATAGCACTTGGTACACTAAGTATCTGCTTTCTTCCCTCCTTGGCGGCATTACCTCCTATGTATCCATCACTGCTCCGGCTTCTAGGAAATCAGAGCTACATAACAGTAGTCCCTTCCTTGTTAAAAAGACTCCACTTAGCCGGAGCCACTTGTCCACTAATCGACTTCCTTTCTCCTTACCCTAGTTCTATCGCCTCAAATCCAAACTACACTCTGTTCATCAAGTGTTGCTTCCCCTGAGCCCCTTGTCTTCTCCAGTGTGAGATCCTACAGAGGGAGGCGCTGCTAAAATAGACTTCACTGTTTATCTTCTTCTCTGTTTCACCACTGTACTGCAACCAGCAGCATTGCCTTTCACACCTTGCTCTCAGTTCTCACTCCTGCCTCTCACAATTCCTTCTCTCCATAGCAGCCTGAAAGAATTGTTTTGGCAGTGAAGGCAAGAGAATGTCACTTCCAGTCTTCAAACCAACTGCTCTCTATATTATCACTGGCCTGGAACTCACTATGTAGTCAGGCTGGCTCCAAACTCATGGCAGTCCTCCTGCCTCAGCCTCCTATAGTATACCGCTATCCAAACAAACTAATTTGCCTTTCAGGAAACATTGCAATGGAAGCAAGCATTTCCTCTAGGAATCCAGAGGATATTACAGTTCCCATAAGCAACAGCATCCCCTGAGCTTCAGGAAAATGCAACCCAGCTAGATCTGATGCTGATTCTAGGTGAGCATGGCGGGATTTTTACCAAGTGTGGGTGCTTTGAAATGATGCTTCTGTTTGTTTGTGGTATCAGTGGAGCAGTCTAGCTACGTAGGACCAATTAAGTGAGGAGAGTAATACTGAATCTTCTCCTTGGCATCTGTTTTCTGGAGGAGGACTATGTCTTCACAGTCCCTTTTGAGTCTGTCTGGCACAGCCAGATGCTAAGGTCTCTCTAGCATAGGCAGGTGCGAAGGATTTGAAACAGACCACTTGGATTCCAGCTCTTGTTATACTCTTTCCAGCTGAGTGACCTTGTGTAAGTCACGGGCTCCTCGGGTGCACAAACATGGAGTGGGGTTGCCCATTTCTACAACTGTGGTCTGTTTAAGTAGTCAAGAGGCGTTGTGTGCAAAACAGCATCAGGAACACCGTGGAATGCCATGGCATTGTCCAAAACTAACTGGGCTCAAGTGACCTCTGCCACATGACCATCAGCAAAGATCCCTGATGACAGAGCTGTTTCTAGATGAAATCAGTGGTCATCAGACCATATGGACAAGCAATTCCCATTTCCCAACAAAGATTGCCATTTCTTGTCATCTTGACTAATTAAAAAATTCATAAAGCCCTTGCCCCCCGTGTCCCACTGTACACGGTACTCTCTGAACAGAAGCCAGCCCTAGCCTTCCCAGACAGGACAAGCTATGTGGAACAGCCTTGTGTACTTCCTTACATTTCCCAATCTAGAGCATGGCTCGCAGCCTTGGGAATCAGGTCTTCTGTGGGGTTCTCAGTGCAAGTCATTGGCTCCCTGGGAAGAGGTCTCATAGAGGGAGCTCAGAAAAAAACTCCTGAGTCCGGTAACATATCTTAAACAGGGTGGGAAGTTTCCTGTGAGCTGCACAGGCAACAGCAAAGGTTCATGAGAATGTAATTTTATATGGGCGGATTGGAGGATCCCCACCCCAGATAGGCCAGGAACAGAACTCATGAGAACATAGGATAGGAATTCAGCCCTCGGGCCCCACACCACTTGCCAGTAGTAACATCCCTGCTTTCATTTTGCTCCCAGATGGCAGTAAAACATAGTATGAACCACAAGTATCCTCTGGCCCGGGCTGGACAAAACAAACTCTCTCATGGCCCCGTGACAGAGCTTTCCCCTGTCAACATGAAAATATCTGGAGTGCACGATTCGGGAATAAGTCACGTTATTTTCCACTGACCTCTGTTATTGAGTCAATAAAAGTTCTCCATCTTAAAAAATATATATGCTAGTATCCCAAAAAATAATGCTCAGAGCGTTTTAGAAATAAGTTGAGAATATTCCTCGATTGCTCATAACCCAAAGAAAGCGAGAAGAATCAGGCTATCGCTTGGACAGAGTGTGGTTGTGGGTCTCAGTGGATCTTTCTCATTCTTCTCCTGCAATAATGAAGGCATTAAATTACCAGGTCAGAGGCCCCAATTCTCAGAGAAATAATATCAGTTTATTATTTCTAATCTTATTAAGTTAGAAAATAGTCCTGAGATGTAATGTCATCCCAGAATGGCTGAAGTATCGATTATGTGAGGCTGTTCTCATGGATAATTCAAGGAGCCTGATTTCATTTAATTTCAGTAATTTTTAAAGCATTCTAACAAATTTTCTATAAAGCAAATAATCCTAAATTATTCCCATAAATAATGTAGACGAGCGGTCAGATTGACTTTGTATTTACCGGTTTACACATTTGGTATTGCGAGTCTAAAAGGAAGAGATTTTTTTTTCCAATCCTGTTTTCTTAGTCCTTTGTGTCTTCCTCGGGGCAATAGGCCTTTAAAAATATATACTGCAATTCAAAAGAATTAAATGTGGACATTATCAAAATAGGACTTGTGACAATCCATTGACGCTGTCATTGTCTTATAATTGTATTACATTCGGAGCTGAACCCTCATGTGCCTGGACTTGATTCATGCAAACAAAGCATGGAGCACACACAGCAGGTGTAGACTGGCTGCTGCCAGGCTGAGGGAGTTAACCCCGAGGGAGTGCGTTTTTCCTGCGAAGTTGCAAAGCCATATGGGGAGGGGTGGTCTTAGAACCAAGGTTCTGTCTGCTGTGCCACAAGCTACACTCCCTCCTCACACTTAAGACAAGTGGCCTTAGCCTCTTGCGCCCACCTGAGTCCAACCCTGCCATTAACGAATATCTCCTAGGTAATGAATATCACTGAGGCCAGAGGTATGAGAGGGACCAAATTCTATTTACTTCCTTTACGATTTTCAACTTGATCTGTATGTCCATAATGGGAGGCTCCAGAGAGTGATGTCCCTCTTGCTGGAGGCCTTCTCTCCACGAGTAAAGAGTACCGGACCTACACTGTCAATATCCTTTGCGATCACATTTGTGTCTTGGTGCTGTGTCCCCTCCCTTGAGAACAACATTTCTCTCTTCGCTCACCAAGAAAATCCCCAGCTACTGCTGTAGACAAGAGGAATACAGCAAGCAGCGAGACGTTGTTAAGGTTGAGTGGACTCCAGACAGGTCAATGAAGAGAATGATGTGAGATACATTGACGAGAGTAAATCACAGAGCTCGTAAGATCATGAAAGGCCTTTTGGGAGGGGTGACATCTAAGCCTGGTCTCCAAACATGATGCACGTTGAAAAGGAAGAAGGGAATGAAGTGTGCCAGCCCAGACAGAGAAGAACTGTGCGTTCAAGAGCCCAGAGGCGAGGGAGAAAGGCAGGATGGGAAATTTCCAAATGACGTGTTGGGTGTTCATGGAATAACAAGTTGCCAAAAGGACTTGCATAATGTGCTATGGTATTACTAGCACCGTTAGTTGGTTTTGGATTAGCCTTAGCTCTAACCCACTGATTTTCCTGCTCCTTTGGCCCGTGTCCTATAGGTCACAGAACCCAGTAGTCTCTCCACTCACTTCTCCCAAAGATCTTTTTTATTTTCATTAAATGCTTCCCATCCCTGTTCTCAAGACGCTGCTGTAAACAATAGGCAAAGCACCTTCGTTCCATTAATGAGCCTGGAGTTCCAGATCCAAACCCGAGACTCACACCCTCAAGAATGTTTCCTCTCAGGATATTTATTAGTTCGGAAGACATGTGTGGGCAGAGCATGTTATTTAGTGACCTGTAATGCCTGAATAATGATCAAAATAAATCAGCCCTCATTACTCTGTGCGGGCGAGCCGGACAGCCCAACTGGCTAGGTAATGAGGTCTAATTTAATGCCCTTGTATTATTCAGCACATGTTTCCTGAGAAGCCAGGGGTGGGGTGGAGGGGTGGTCTCATGGATCCAGATGCCCTGGGATGCTCTGCACTTTGGAGAGCGGGCAGCGGCGGGGGCGGGAGGGTAAATGGCACACGCATATGTTAAGAGTTAGAGAAAGAGCATGGTCAGCAGTGTTCAGCCCCTCTCAACGGGTTACAGTGACGCCTGGTTCATCACACCAGCTTCAACAGGAAATGCTGATAGAGCTAATTATAACGAACAGCAACATCCCGGGAGCCATTTCTTAGATGTAAAAGGTAAATTACAGAGTCAGGAAATGCCTGCGGCGGCGGGGGAACTTAGAATCTTAGTGTTGAGGGGCGTGACTGTCCCGGGCCTTCCTCCATGAACCAGGCTTCTCAAACAGGACTCTAGAAAAGTCTGTTGAAAGTGTCCGAGATAGGGGAGGTGACTCTCAGTCTGTTCTTTGAGCACGAGCAGCTCTCATTTCTTGCTAAGAAGAGCCTTCTGCCACAGCGACCCATTATTTGGTTTTTTAATTCTTTCTGTGCAGCTGACCACATTGATTATCTAGCGTCATTAGTTTGGATCTGTCTCATACAAAAGTCAATGGAGAGATCGATTTTTAACCATGTGATGTACAGAAATTTGTTTTTAAAGAGATCAGAGACTCATAGCATTTATCTGTCGCCTGTCAAATCATGAATCTTTTCTTGCTGTTGGTTTCCCGTTGGGTAGTAGACATAAAAGAGGAGATAGCTTGAGACCTTTGTTTGGGTGGCCTTCTCTATATCCTTATGAATATAGGGATATCTATATATCCACCATCCACAAACACTTCAATTGTCTCTGGCAGTTATAAAATGCAATATGTGTACATACAACCCCAGGGGCTAGACTCCCTGCTCTCTACACACCCCAATAGCTCCCTCCTCCCTCACACCCCTTTCTCGCCCGCTTCCAGCCCTCTCCCATCTGCGCTGCCGGTGAAGTGCGGTTAAAGTCAAACAAGGCGGATGTGCTTGTACACGTCGGGCAATCGTGTAGAGCAGTGGGCTCCCAGGAAAAAGTGACGCTGAGCACGAATCCTGCCTCTTCCACAGCCGTGGGCGTCTCACACCCCTTCTCTGAACAGCAGCCTGGGCCTTTGTTTCTACATAGCCCAGAAAAAAAATGGTTCTCTGCGTTACTTTTGGGCTTAAAGAGGATTCTTACATCAGCTTGTGTCCTGGGACCTCTAGGTTCACAGTCAAGCGGGAAGCCTTTTATGGAAACCAATCTTGAAGCAAATGACCACTCTGAGCACAAGAGAACAGCTGCTGGGAGACACCTTGATGTGCTTAAAAAAAAAACCATGAACCCGTAAATAAATTTCTGGGATGTATATTATTCATTTTAGTGCAAAAATAGCAATTAAGGGAACATTTGTTGTACAGTGAGATAGCCCTGCAGCAGGAGTAGGGCCAGGTGTCCACTGGCTTGTCAAAGCCAATAGATTAGATTAGAATCCGATCTCCTAATTAGAACCCCA
The DNA here is from genome assembly GCF_037038515.1 of Microtus pennsylvanicus. Lineage (NCBI taxonomy): Eukaryota > Metazoa > Chordata > Mammalia > Rodentia > Cricetidae > Microtus > Microtus pennsylvanicus. The sequence continues at coordinate 8,981,339 of NC_134599.1, forward strand.
AACAGTGATATAAAGTGAGCTGTAACAAGACCAGAGAAGGGAGATCTGTCCAGAGTTCAAAGGGAATCCCAGTAAGTGAAAACCAACCCTAGTCTAAGTTAGCTTGGTAGAACATTTGGGTAGATGATGTCTGTTAAAGATGGCTGTAAGCAGGTCTCAGTGACCTCAGCCCACCTTGGCTTTCTCTAGCCTTGGCATAGATGCCTGTGCCCTCACTTGAGTTTACACTGTGTGGTTGGCAGTGAGGAAAGAGGCTGGTGCTGTGGAGGAATGGGCAAGGCAAACCCAGCCTCAAGAGCAACGGAGCTGTGCCTCCTCTTCCAACGTGCTTTGGTGCAGCGGCTCCTGCCCTTTAACCACGGAGGCTGGTTACAAAGCAGGCTGCCAAAGTGACCCCAGAGTTCACGACACAAGAGCTCTAGGATGGTCTTAGAATTCACTGCCCTGATGGTGCTGCCGCTTCTACTGAACCAGTGGCTAATTTTGAGGAGCCATTTGTGAAGTATTTATGAGTATGTGGGAAAACGCTCTGCGCCTGCGCCTTCCGCCAGTGGCCATGCTGCCTTGCCGAGGGCTCACTTCTATTTCCTTTGGGCTCCATGTGATCGCTTGCCAGCTTCACTTCTGTTACAGGCTTGACAGGGCTATAAGATGGCCCCCTGGATGTCAGAAGAATCCTATCCGCATTTAAAGCCTTGCCGATTCTGCCTTTGGTCTCTACCACTTCATCAGCAGTCCCACGTGTGCCTGGACAGGCAGCATGGAGGTGGGCAGAAAAATAGACTTCCGTTGTCTCTTTGAAATAGGTCAGACATTCTCATATGCACACAGGCTGCTACTGCCCAGGAGAAAAGGAACCGCAATCAATAATGAACAGTTTTGGAAGTGCACTCAGAACACCAGATTAAGACAAGATTCAGAGCGGCACGTGGCAATATGTAAGTACATGTCTATCACACAAATTCCACACAATCGTCAACACACACTCACATACTATTTCGAAAACAAAGGTGAAAGCACACCAGTCTTTCATAGACATGACTATGTGCTAAATTTAGTCTGAGTGCATAGTTGAAATACTATCAAATACTTTCGTGATCTACTCCATCAAATGTGCCCCATAGTGGATGGATAAAGTAGATGCATGCCATTTACATTAAGAAAAGAGACGCAGATTGAAGAGCAACCATCGAGTCCCCAGCTAGGAAAGGCTTGTGAAGCTTCTCTCAGGGAATAAAGAGGGCTGAGGAATAGAACTAACTTTGTGCAGTGACAATAAAAAGGGACGAACAAACTCTCTAACCTGTGGCCTCTGGAGACCATCAGTGCCCTTTTCTCCTTCCTGGGAGGGAGAACTCCTGAGCTGCTGAGAACTTTGCAGTGCTGTGTTCCTCTTTTGCCTGGACTCATGACAGAAATCTGGGCTGAGAACAGAGGTGTGTGCTTAGCTCGAGAAACCGTTGAAAGAAAGTAAGTAGACTCACCCTATCTGTTTCTAAAATATGGTTAAATCCAACCCACTCATAGTTTTTTTTTTTTTTTAATAAAAGGTGACACCCCCCCCCCCATTTATTATTAAGGCAGGGCTCACTTCTATTTCCTTCTGTGGCATAAGTTTTTCATGTCTGGAGCTGAGAGCTGTGAAGGACTGGGGCAGTGGCAGACAGATGCCACCACGAACTGAGTGATCTTTGCATGAGTGTTCTCTCTCTCTCTCTCTCTCTCTCTCTCTCTCTCTCTCTCTCTCTCTCTCAGGAGCACAGCGGCCCCTGGAAAACTGTGACCACACATTCATTCCCTTCTTAGGGTTGCTAAGTGATCTAACTATAAAAAGACCCAGCAGCCCGGGAAAACTTAAGAAACATTCTGCAACAACTTCCTGCTTCCTTCAGAAACTAACTCTCGTCCCCCCTCAATCAAGGAACCTGTTGAGAGGTTTTTTTTTTGTTGTTGTTGTTTTTTTAACAATTTGTAGTCAACTTTATTAGTTAAAACTTGGGAATGAACACATTAACACATAAAAAATAAACAGATCCAAAGTTTATGCATCTCTGTGCTTTATAAAGTTACATAATAAGCCATTCTGACATTGCAGAAAATAACAAGGGAAAAAGATTTTCCAACAAATGAGAAAAAATTTAACCAAAGTTAGATACATGTAAGCGTAGTATCAAATGAGAATGTGAAAGCTTTCAAAATAAAACAACACTTAGATGAAGTCAGAATATTATTTAAAAAATACAGTAGAGGGGCTGGAGAGATGGCTCAGAGGTTAAGAGCATTGCCTCCTCTTCCAAAGGTCCTGAGTTCAATTCCCAGCAACCACATGGTGGCTGACAACCATCTGTAATGAGATCTGGCACCCTCTTCTGGCGTGTGGGCATACATGGAAGCAGAATGTTATATACTTAATAAATAAATAAATCTTTAAAAAAAAAATACAGTAGAAAGTAGAAAGGGAGAAACTCAGAGACCATAGAAAGAAACAGAAAAAGAAAAAAGATTTCCCATTAATGAAAAGATCTATAAATGAGGTTGGCAGGCTCCTTGACACTCACAGCTGCATCTCTCTAGCGAGTGATCAATGCTTGATGGGTTTTGAAATTCTGAAGACAGGTCAGTCTATACCAATCTCAGAGCTGTAATTGCTTCCTCCCCTCTCCAATTCATGTAGGAGAAAATTTAGGGATTGCCATAAATGCCTATACATATTTTTTCAAAGACGCAGAGAGATTCTTAGTACTCCATTTCTCCCTTTCTTTTTGCTTCTTGTTGAGAGGTTTTGAAAGGCATGAGTCCCCTCTGACAATCCCAACACTAGTTTAGCAGGTAGGCTCCATCATTCTGATTTTCTGCACCGTGATTTCCTTCCTCCTATGCTATAATCAAACCAGCCAACGCTCACATACTTTCTGTTGTTTCCAACTCGGTATGGATGAAGGTTGTAATTCTGGGACAGACCTAATTAGAGACTGGATGCTCCACTCCGTGCCAAGGGAAGGCTTTTCCAGAACGTTTACAATCTGGACCCCTGACATTTCACAGGTGAGCATGCCCAAGAACCACAGTGCCTAATCACCTGGAGAGATGCCCATCCTTCTGAGCTATGAGTGTTTCAGACTCGGAGAACACAGCACAGGCCCCGGACTGATTTACCCTAGACATGACTCTTGTGCTCCAGACTGTCATCTACCCTGAACACCGAGGGAATCGTTGGTCCTTCTGCTTTCTCCACACCAGATAAACTTCATTACCCAGCACCCACAGGTTGCCAAAAGGTCTGATTTTCTTATCTCCTGTTAGAATGTCCCGGATTAATGTCTACATTGTTTAAAATAATATTAACTGCTTTTTTATTAAATGAGACTGGGAATCTCAATGATGTTATAAAGAGAAAGCCTAATTTCTCACTCATGTCATGTCACAGCCCAATATGATCGTTTCTGATTAAAAATTTCTTCTTCCTATAACAGTGTGAAGACCCAGATTCTACCTTATTGCTCAGCATCTCTAGTAGGCAACACCCAAGTTGTCCTAGAAAATTTCCATTGTAACCAGACCGTAAGCACCGTGACCCTCAAGTAGGATGCTTAAAACACAAGAACCAGGGCTGGAGAGATGGCTCAGAGGTTAAGAGCATTGCCTGCTCTTCCAAAGGTCCTGAGTTCAATTCCCAGCAACCACATGATGGCTCACAACCATCTGTAATGGGGTCTGGTGCCCTCTTCTGGCCTGTAGACATCCACACAGACATAATATTGTATACATAATAAATAAATAAATATTAGAAACTTAAAATGCTTAAAAAAAAAAAACACAAGAACCAGAAGTGGTCCAGGTCACTGTCACTCACGTTCCTCAGTCCCAACCCTAGCTATGCTGTCACTTCACTGAAACAGAGACAGAAAAGTGGATGTGACCCCTGTTAGCCTGCGGGAGAAAAACAGACTGCGGTGATTCCCCAGCAGCCCCTACCACAATAGCTTTGTAATTCCTCTTGGACATTTATCCTGAATAGAAAAGGGAGGTAGGAAAAAAAGGAACAGAGTAACTTGCTACCTGCAGACTCTGGTGCCTAACTTCTTGCGAAGGAAAATCCGGAGTCAGTTTACAGAAAATATATTCAACAGAAGAGGAGGAGAGAAAAGGGGGGGGAGAAAAGAAGAGAGGAGAAATGAAAAGAAGAGAAGAGAATATATCAAAAAGAATTCTCGAAGTTCACAGCTTTTTGTTGCCACTGGACAAGAACTCAGATAATCTCAGAGAAGTCACTGGCAGGCGACCTGCATAATCTTCACGCCTAGTTAGTGTGCGTCTGGGTTGGTCTGGGTTGAATTTACCACATCACACCTTCCTTCCTCCCCAGTGCCAGGCAGAGTTTCATCAAGGGGTGTTGAATTGTTGAGCTGGATAGTTTCTGATGTCACCTCATTTGTCATCAACTGTGAGATGTCAGCACCGTGTGTGGTGCAGACCCAGGTGATGTGTGCACGCTCAGATGCTCAGGACATAGACAACACAATGTCAGAAGAACTGTGAGAAAAAACTGCTGGGGATTAACTGTGGTGGAAGGAACAGTGAGTTAACCGCCTCCCAGGGCCTGGGAATGAGCTGAATGCTGAACCCTGGGAGACGGCCTTTCCTACTCTTCCTATTTTGAATGTAACTTTATCTTGTTTGCTTTTGTGGAAGCTAAGGACTGGAAACCTTCAACACCAAGAGACTGCTAACATTTGATTTGGTCATCATTCAGCCAGTTTTGCCAATCTAAACTAGGCTTGGAGACCTCATAAGGGGAAGGGATCTGAACACTGTAAGAACACACAAATACACACTCACCTCCTCTCAGATGACATCACCCAGGCCAAAGGAATGGTGAGGGGGTCAGTGAAAGGACTGGTTTCCTCCTAGGTTCTTCTTCCCTGAGAAAGGCCACAAGACATGGGCTCACTCCTCATCCCTATTTAGAATATACTGGATTCTGAAAGAAAATGGAGACATTACAGATTGGATCTCTCATTCCCACGGGAATGTTGTATTCCTTATGTGATGGCGCTTCCTACAGGTCTGTGTCTCCTACAGACAAACTGTGTAACACGTAAGGACTAGAATGCCCAGTGTTCAACACTGGAAAGATTTCCGGGAAAACGGTGGCAGGTGTCTATGCTGCTGATCAACTGCTCAGGGTGCATTTTTTCTGACTTCCGGCTTTCTTTTTCTCTTTTCCACCTGGGCCTCCCATCTCAAGTTCCCTCTGTATATCCTGTATATTGTCGTTAGGAATAAGGAGTGAGCCCACATCTTGTGGCCTTTCTCAGGAAAGAAGAATCTAAAGAGGGGACCCAGTCCTTTCACTGACCCCCTCACCATTCCTTTGGCCTGGGTGATGTCATCTGAGAGGAGGTGATTGTGTATTTGTGTGTTCTTACAGCTAGAGGACAGGGAGGGAAAGAAAAAGACGTGGTCCCCATCCTTCAGAGAATGGAGAGGGACTCCTTCCAGTCTGCTCAGGCATTCTCTCAGGAGAAGCATTCGATTTCAGCATGATTATGGAGGCCTGACACCATCCTCAACCCCCAACTGTCTGAAGCAGGATTAAGGAGAATTTTGTTGCCAATGATAAATAAGAGAACAACGGAACGATTTCAAGTTGTTCTAACATACAGCAGAGATCTTACATCCAAAGGAGCCTGTGGTCCCCAAGGCATCAAGGAGTGAGGCTGGCTGGGTGCATCCTAGAGACAAACTGAAGAAAACTTCCTATGGGAGGGAGTGGTGGTTACTCCCAACTAGTGCTTACGGCTGCTCAGCCAACTGTTCTTCATGAGAGGCTAGAAAGATTTCTACATGAATTATCCCAATAGTGTGGTGATGAAAACCAATTCACAGGTTGGGTTTTGTTTTGTTTTTTTTCAACTCTTCTGTCCTAACCAAATATATCTATGCGGTATCTCTAAGTAAATTTACTCCCTTGCAAATAATTGCTATGTTCAACTTGCCCAGTTTTATTTTGCACACCATAGGGCTTCTATATGCAATAGTAAAACAACAGTCCCAGTAAAGCTTTCACAGGGAATACAGATTAGCAGCAGCAATTCAGGCTGAAGGAAGTCTCCCATAGCCCTTCGTGAAAGTACCCTTCCATCCCAGAACCTTTAACTTTACTCAGCATGGCTCCAAACCGCTTTCATTGAAAAGGGAGGACTGTGCAAAGTTGGTAAAATCCTAGCATTTGTCTCAGGAAGCCAAGCTACAGACAGACATCTAATTGACAGCAAGCAGAAGAGAGGGGAAGCTCTCAGTTAGATCTCAAGAAGGACATGTTGATTGATTAGCCAAAGAAAAATTGTTTAAATACTGTCCCCGGGGTGTGGGGTTTGAGTAAAGGTGCTGAAAACCCAAATGAAAGCAAAAATGCCCACTAAGAGGCTGGAGAATCTAGCAGACAGTCCTGTCTGGGTTAGGAAGGAATATGACCCAAAGGTGACACTTCTTAACGGGGCAGTAGGGGGCGGTCAGTGGGAAATTTGCGAGCATGCATATAGTTCTATGCCCCTGGGTTCAACGCCCTCAAGGATGACCTACCCTCCAGGTTGACTAGTTCAGACACGGAGGTCTACACTGGACATAGGGGCATCACTGGAAACAGACCTGACTCTGATCTGGCCTCCCCAGCCCTAAAGCTTCTTAATATTTATTTTTTTAAAACAATCTTTTCTCATTTTACATACTAGTCTCAATCCCAGCTCCTTCCACCCCTCCCTCCTCACCCCCCATTCACTCCTCAGAGAGCATTAGGCTTCCCATGGTGAATCAACAAAGTCTAGCATATTACTCTGAGGCAAGACCAAGGCCCTCCCCTATATCTAGACTGAGCATGGTATCCCTCCAAAGAGAATGAGCTTCAAAAAGCCAGTTTAAGCACTAGGGATAAAACCTGGTCCGGCTGCCAGTGGCCCCAAGACTGCCCCAGCCATACAACTGTCACCCAACTCAGAGGGCCTAGTTTGCTCCTATGCAGGTTCCCCCACTATTAGTCCAGAGTCAGTGAGCTCCCACTAGCTCAGGTCAGCTGTTTCTGTGGGTATCCCCATCATGGTCTTGACCCCTTTGTTCATATTATAGCTCCTCCCTCTCTTTGACTGGACTTTGGGAGCTAGGCCCAGTGCTTCACTTGGATCTCTGCATCTGCACTTGCTGGATGAAGGTTCTATGACAATTAAGGTAGTCATCAATCTGATTACAGGGGAAGTTTGGTTCAGGGACCCTCTCCATTATTTCTTAGGGCCATTCTTGTAGATTCCAGGGAAGTTCCTTAGTATCAGGTTTCTCACTTGCCCCATAATGGCTCCCTCAATCAAGATATCCCTTTCTTTGCTCTCCCTCTCTTTCCTTCCCCATCTCTACCATCCCTTCCCTCATGTTCTCCCCTTCCCCTTCTCTGCTTCTCCTCTTCTCCTCTCCCCCTCCTAAGTTTCTCAAGAGATCTTGTCCATTTCCCCTTCCTGGGGGGATCCCTCTACGTTTCTCTTAGGGTTCTCCTTGCTACTTAGCTTTTCTGGGGTTGAGGACTATAGGTCATGGACTAAAGACTATATCCTTTGCTTTACATGTAATATCCACTTATGAGTGGGTACACATCATGTTTGTCTATCTGGGTCTGGGTTACCTCATGCAGAATGTTTCTTCTAGTTCCATTCATTTTACTGCAAATTTCAAGATGGTGTTGTGTTTTTTTTTTTAAAAAAAAAAAAACCCTGAGTAGTACTCCATTGTACAAATGTACCACATTTCTTTATCCATTCTTTGATTGAGGGCATCTAGATTTTTCCAGGTTCTGGCTGTTATGAACAATGCTGTTATGAATACAGTTGAGCAAATATCCTTGTGCTATGAGTGTACATCCTTTTGGTATATGCCTCAGAGTGGTATTACTGGGTCTTGAGATAGATTGATTCCCAGTTTTCTGAGAAACCGCCATACCGGTTTCCAAAGTAGATGTGCAAGTTAATACTCCCGCCAGCAATGGAGGAGTATTCCCCTTACTTTGCATAAGCTATCATTGGTGTTTTTGATCTTAGCCATTCTGACTGGTGTAAATGGTACTCAGAGTCATTTTGATTTGCATTTCCCTGATGGCTAAGGATGTTGAACAGTTCGTTAATTGTCTTTTAACAGAGAAAGATTATTCAAATTAACAAAATCACAAATGAAAAGGGGACATAACAACAGACACTGAGGAAATCCAGAGAATCATTAAGTCCCTGTCCTCCACAAAATTGGAAAACCTAAAAGAAGTGTACAATTTTCTGGATAGGTACTATATACAAAAATTAAATAAAGACCAGATGAACAATTTAAATAGACCTATACCCCCTAAGGAAATAGAAGCAGTCATCAAAAGTCTCCCAACCAAAAAAATCCCAGGGCTGGATGGTGTCAGCACAGAATTCTACCAGAACTTCAAAGAAGAACTAATATCTATACTCCTCAAATTGTTTCACACAATAGAAACAGAAAAAACATTGCCTAACTCTTTTTACAAGGCTAGGGTTACCTTGAAACCCAAACCACACAAAGACTCAACTAAGAAAGAGAGTTACAGACTAATGTTCCCCATGAATGTTGTTGCAAAAATACTCAATAAAATACTGGCAAACCGAATCCAAGAACACATCAGAAAAATCATTCACCATGATCAAGTTGGTTTAATCCCAGAGATGCAGGGATGGTTCAACATATGAAAATCTGTCAATGTAATTAACCATATAAATAAACTGAAAGAAAAAAACATTTGATTATCTCATTAGACGCTGAAAAAGCATTTGACAAAAATTCCAACCCCCTTCATGATAAAGGTCTTGGCTAGATCAGAGATACAAGAACGAATCTAAACATAATATAAGCAATATACCACAAGCCAACAACCAACATCAAATTAAATGGAAAGAAACTCAAAGTGATCCTACTAAAATCAGGAAGAAGACAAGGTTGTCTACTCTCTCCATATCTATTCAACATAGTACTCAAAGTTCTAGCTAGAGCAATAAGACAACAAAAAGAGATCAAGGGGTACAAATTGGAAAGGAAGCAGATAAACTTTCATTATTTGCAGATGATAGACTAGTATCGCTAAGTGACCCCGATAATTCTACCAGGGATCCCCTACAGCTGATAAACACCTTCAGTAGTGTGGCAGTATACAAATCCAACTCAAAAAAACAAAACAAAACAAAACAAAAAAACATACAAACAATAAAAGGGCTGAGAAAGAAATAGGAGAAATACCATCCTTTACAATCACCACAAATAACACAAAATATCTTAGGGTAACACTAACCAAAGGAGTAAAAGACCTGTATGACAAAAACTTTAAGTCTTTGAAGAAGATATCAGAAAATGGAAAGATCTCCCATACTCTTGAATAGGTCAGATCAATGTAATAAAAGTGACAATCTACAGATTCAATGCAATCCCGTCCAAAATCCCAACAAAATTCTTCACAGACTTTGAAAGAACAATACTCAACTTCGTATGGAAAAACAAAAAATTCAGGACACCCAAAACAATCCCAAACAATGAAAGAACTTCCGGAGGCATCCCCATCACTGACTTCAAGCTCTATTCCAGCGCTACAGTAAAGAAAACAGCTTGATATTGGCCTAAAAGCAGGCAGGTGGACCAATGGAATCTAATCTAAGACCTGGGTATTAATCCATATACCTATGAACACCTGCTTTTTGACAAACAAGCAAAAAAGAAAGCATCTTCAACAAATGGTGCTGTCATAACTGGATGTCAACCTGTAAAAGAATGCAAATAAAATTCATACTTAACTTGAGCTTTATCAGTCCAAGCTTTAAATGGCTGTGTGATTTCATACCGGAAGCAAAGAAACCAGTGAAACAGCTGAGAATTTAGCAAGAGGGAAACTGACGGTTCTGTTTTGCTTGTTTACTCCACGGGTCAGTTTTGTTTATGAGGTGTCTTGGCCTCAAACCTGTAATTCTCTTGCCTCGTTCTCTGAAGTGCTGCTATCAAAGGCTTGGGTCACCATGCCTAGAGATGGCTTTTAACCATCATCAATTTAAGATAATTCAGCTGGGGCTGGAGAGACGGTTCAACAGCAAAAGCACTGGCTGCTCTTCCGGAGGACCTGTGTTGGATTCCGAGCATACATATGCCAGCTCAGAGCCATTGATAACTCCAGTTCTAGCAGATCTGATGCCCTTTGCTGACCTCTTGGTGCACCAGGCATGCATGTGGTACACATGCAGACAAAACACCCATACACATAAAATAATAATAAAGAAATAGTTTTTAAAAACAGAAACAAAAACCCCTGAAACAGGATAATCCAGGTGATCACCCCGCATCTCTTCAATAAGGACCCACGAAGCCCACGCACAGGCCACGCAGCTCTCCTGCCCTCATGAAACCTGCCTCTAAGTACTCACTCTTCCTTCTCTTTGCTTCTCAGTGAGACAAGGCTTGTTTGCAGTTCACCTGAATGGCTGCATGTGGAGTCTAAGGAAGCAGGGCGTCTGGATCCCAGTGGAGAGGGGGTGCCGGTCAATGTCATCAGCCAGGAGAACCTGAGGTGTGTAAGATTTGTCTTCTCTTGTGTGTGTGTGTGTGTGTGTGTGTGTGTGTGTGTGTGGTCTCAGAGTTTACCTCTTATAAAATTCAGGGACAGAGTGTTAAAGTACGTAATGAGTGGCAACTGCATTTTTTAAAGTTTACAACAAAAAAAAGGAAATAAATTATCACACTAATACATTTTTTAATTCCTCAAAATAAATGCATAGAAAAATTCAGAAATGTACTAAAATATTAGCGGTAATTTTCCACGGTCTTGGGAAACTTTAATATTTCCACAACGAAGGACAATGAGATGTCAGTTAACTTCATAGGGAGATTTTTCTCCCCTTGCTATGACGGGAGTAAAGAACGGAAATGAAGAGCAGTTGGGGTTTCATTGGGCCCAGCTTCTCTTTGTGGAGCATCAACTCTTATTTATAATTGAAAATGAATTCTATAATTTACTCATTTTTAGATTAGGAAGTTCAGCTTACTCACCACCTCAGTGATACACAGTTGAGGAAGGACCACTCCATGTGAGAACTGTCTAATGGTCCTGTCTGCCAGGCGCAGAGCTTAGGCACGGGCAAGGTGCCAGGGTCAACCCCGAGGTGCACCTGCCTCTGAACGCAAAGAGTGCTGGGTCCCTTTCCTTATTTCCCTCCACCTCCTAACAACCCAAGTCCTCGGTCTTCACGGGATATGAGGGAGCATTTGGGGGAGGGTATTTACCTCCCCACATTTCCATCTATCTTAATTTAGACCTTTACATCGCTAGAATTGGTGATTGATAGCCCCCCAACCACGTAAACAGTCTCCACCTGTACACAAAGCTCCAGGGACTTCACTCTCAGAAACAAGGGCTCAAGGTAGGAGCCGAGAGGAATCCTCAAACCCACTCCTTAGCAGAGGTGAGTTCCAGGATGGGCCACGGCCTCAGAAAGTGGCAGATTCTGGATGCTGTTACTTTACAGCAAATAGACATTGTGTAGTTTTATCTCCTACCCGAACTCTCCTCCAAAAAAAAAAAAATGTAGCCGATGAGGGAGAAAGCAGGGGCCCCACCGTCTCCTTTTTAACAAGGACCAGCTGAGAAATGAAGGCTCACACCGCACAAACCATCTCATGTCTGCCAGTTCATTTCCTGGCCCCCAAAGGGGAGGGGGACCTCGTGTTTCCTCTTATGCAGGCCAAACATGGCGGAGCACCAAGGGAATTCTGAATGGAATCAATTGCACTTGTTACTAACTGAGTTTTCTTTTATTCTTCTATTACCAAGGGCTGGATACTCAGCTGCAAGCAATTATAATGAAGAGTTACTGAGTAATGGTTTCCAGATTGCTCCATGATGGGGCATTAATTGAAAGGGACAATTTAAGAGCCCGGGCCATGTAAATGCATTTCTTATTCTGTCAGATTGAGAAATTTCTCCATGCAAAAGACCGCAATGCTCAGCGCTGATAAAGACTTAATTGTGCCCGTTTAAACCAGTGTTTCTGAAACGAATTTCATGTCTTTAAGAAACGAAATTTAAAATGGTAAACCTGTGTGTGTTTTCACTTAATCAGGAGAACGTTCTAATTGACACACTTGCGTGTTGCACTGGTGTTAGTGGGGATGTGCGCATTGCACAAGCTCTGACTGGAAATGCTCTGCAAGGCCAGGGGAGCATTCTAGAACAATTCCTTTTCAGGTTGACTGCTCCTGCAATGCGTGATAAGCATTCTCTCACTCTGGTTCTTTGGGTTTATCTAGGCATGCTTTAAAGTTTTAAATTACATTTTAAAACGTGAGTTTTAAATATCTAGGTGTGATTGAAAATGCAAAATGGCTTTTTAAGTGCATTCGCATGCATATGAAAATGCGCTTCCACAGGACTTAACTGGTACATCCATAATCAGAAAAGTTATTTGGTTTTTTTTTTAAGGTGAATTTTTTTATGTCCCTGAGTCCCATTAGAAAACATTTCAAAGGTATTTTCTGATGGGTCACATTGGATGAGAGTCAGAAGAGTTACAACCAAGGAAGAAAGAAAGTCCCCATCGTTCTGTAAAAGAAAAAGTTCGTGCTGGTTTTAAAGGATTAATTTCAGATTACTGTACTAGCGCAGTTTTATTTTTGGAAAGAAGAAAGAGAGGGAGGGAGGGGAGGAAGGAGAGAAAGAAGGGTGGAGGGCTGAAGAAAGGAGTAAAAGAGAGAAAGAGAAGGAGAAGGAGGACAAGGAAAGAAGGATGAGCAATCCATTCATCAGTGGATAGATGGGCAGGCAGAGATGCAGATACATTCTGAGAGTTAAGTTCAAAGTTGAAGGAAAGACGACCACAGGTCTATTTTCTAAATCGAAACTACCATCTGATCATTAAATGCTTACCCTTCCTCCTGCCTACATCCTCCTCTCACACATTTGGATTTGCATAAAGGAGCTGTGATAGTATTGAGCATCTCTAGAGCCCCGATGCAAGTGGCGCCTTGGACAGCAACATGTGCAGGAGGGACACGCTGTCAACCTGGGGAAAGTCAGACCATCCGATCAGAGAGGAGCAGAAAGCCCTCATCATTGTTGTCCCTTGCCTTGTCCCTTCTCCCTCATTCATTCAACAAGCCATGGTGACTTCATCTTCAAACACTGGCTAACCACAAACCTAGAATGAAGAGAACTGTTTATTGGTATATCTTCATTTATGAAATATTGCTGTTACAATATCTTGGACCAGCGTCTTTCTTATTAGATTAATCATTCGTAGGATGAAAGCCCTAAATTAATACCCAACTCTTTCACAGAGCCGTTCTTTAATTGACAAGAGTGAAAGCAAGTTCACCCAACACTGAGAAAGCTGTACTGTCGCCCTAGAGTCAAGAATGCCCTTGACGGTTCTTAACTGAGATGCTTACAGTCCGTCCCAGGCAAAGACATTTGCAAAGTGCCTGGTTAGATTGGATCAGGCTTGAGCACTTTTATAAGTAACAAAATAACCTCCATTCCTTATTCAAATGGACTATTAATAATTAAAGATGAGATCAAAGCAGTATTTTGCCATAAAATGAAGACGAGGGATGACTTGGGCATTTGCATATTGCTAAAAATTAAGTTGCACAGAATGGTCTCCTTTTATTCATAAAAATGTACAATACATATTCATCCTTTGTTTTATGACCTTTCTATTCCCCATTCATGCTCAGGTCTGTTGTTCATTTCCAATATTTGGGCAGGAAGGGTTTCTTTGTAAACATCTTCCATCTAAAAACAGACCAAACTGAGCTCATCTCTTTCAATCGGCTTATGACTTCTTGTTCTGGACTGTGCTGATAAATTATCGCAAGCCACCATAATTTCGCCCAAGAAATGTTTGTGAAATAGCATGGAGCCATCTGTCATCCAGTCACTTCCTGGGTGGCTGTTATTCCCAATGGCATCCAAACACCTGAGCAAACCCCACGACTACCAGGCCAAGTGGTACTGAAAACAGCAGGTTCAAGATTGGGTTGATTTGGTCAAATAGTTCATTTTTAATACAGCTTAAAATGTGTCCTTCCCATTCCTCCACTTAGGAAAAAGAAATTGAGGACACATTGTCGTCTGGTAACATGGTTTCTACTGAAAGGGTTTGGACAAATACCTACATACATAGTTGAATAAGTGAGTGTGAGCATTGCCCAAAAGAGATTCCTTGTAACTCTGGATCCTGAACACAGACTTTATTTCAACAGCTCACAGAAAAGAATGGACGTCGGATTCATAGGTTAGCTATAAGCAGTTTAGAAGGTTTAGAAGGTTAGTGTTTTCTTTTTAAGCTTCAAAGTCTCTCGAATGCAGATATTGTACAAGAGAGCCCCGGAGTTTCACAGTTGGCAATTCCAGGCTTACATTAAGCAGGTTTGCTTGAATCGGTACCTGGAAAGGCTACAGTAATTCTGGTGTTTACAGGCTCCACTCAAGCAAGGCAGCAGCAACATTTAAGAGGGATTAGCAATCAAAAATTGCAAGCCCCCATCGCCACACAAGCCGGCCTGTTCATTCTGTACAGACCATAAAATCCATAACACGGCCCAGACCCCTGTCCAGAAAATGTTCACATCCTAAATTTAAAAATAGCTTTTATACATGACGGCTCTCTTTTCAATAAAACAAAGATTTGTTTATAGCTACAGATTAATTAAGAACCTTTTTCTAGGAGGAAGATCTGCAAGCCAGGGCCTTATTTTTTTTTTCTTTTCCTCTCCGTCTCCTTTCTTCCCCCCCTCTCCCAAATCAGGGTTGTTTGTTTATTGGCTTAATTTTCCCTGAAGTGAAAATACACTTTGAAATGTAACATGCCATTATGCAATTTGTAGTAACAAAGTGCAGGCCCTTGTGCGCGACAGCACATGGGGCGGCTCTGCTCACAGCATCCCTTGTCGGCTGCCCGCTCCCCATCTGATTAACAGGCCTGTGTAAACACACAGCCAACCAGAACCCTGGCCGGCACACACTTCGGTCAGCCGTAAAGCTGCCAGCCAAACATGGACACGAGGGCTTTAGGCAGAAATCTTAATTTGGGGCAAATGATCAAAACCTAGACAACATGGCCCCAACCAGGACTGGAAAGAGCTAACCTCTGTTTTCGTGTATGCTTCTCCAACCCCCAACAGTGACTTCACAGCTGAAGGTGAAACGCTCAATAAAACGTCCCTGAAATACAGGGCTTCTGAGGCAACACCATCAGATAGAGTCTTCACACCTTAAAGCCAAGTCAAGGAGCAAAGGTAAGAGCGCTGGGAAGGGGAAATTTTTAACATGTTGGAGATGTTTGCAAAGCCTCTATTTGGACAAGCCCGGGATGGATTCTCTGTCTGCGCAGGGAAAGCTAATACGCCTTCAGACTGCTGAAATAAATGGAGTTTGTACAAAGGACTGTTTTGTTGGCTTTTTTTTTCTTTTCTTCCCATTATTTTCATTGCTCTTGGCAAAAAAAGGGGGGGGGGAGGCTTTAGACCGTTCACATAATGGGAAACTCAAACTGTGTAACGTAAATCAAGTATTTAGTAGGGAACAGTTAATTTCATTTAGTCTTTAAAAAAAAGTGGGAGAAGAAAAGGGTACTCTCATAAGAGGGCAAATTTGTTTTCTCTGGAGCCCACCAGTGTTTTAGGACTCACTTTTTGACACATAATAATGGCCTGAAGGCCTGGTGTAGGATGTGGTACTTCACATATGTAGTGTAGTAGGCATAGCCTCCTCTTGGGGCCGTACCACACCCGTTTCCTTTTCTCCTTTAGGACAATATGCTGGCACCGGCGAGGCCGACAAAGTCAGCCATACCAAATAGCCACTGTCCTGGCCTGCCTCTGGGAGAGCTCCGTGGTGCCAGGAGCGTGGAGAACTGGGCCTCATGGTGGTTCCTCACAGCTCTTACCATGGCTCCGATATGACTCCTTGATTTTCAGTTTCTGCCCTGTTTGAAAAGGAAAGGTGGCCAGCTGTTCTGGTCTAGCACCCACCCCCCAACACACACACACATACACACAAACACACAGAGACACACACACATACACACACACAGAGACATACATACACACACATACACACAGAGACACACACACATACACACACATATACGCACACACACATACACACACAGAGAGACATACATACACACACATACACACAGAGACACACACAGACACACACACATACACACATACAAACACACATATACGCACACACACATACACACCACAAACACACACACATACACATACATAAACAGCTTTAGTGTATCTAAATGCGCTCACAGTCATTTATTTTTGTCTCTTATAAGAACCTCATGCCTCATTCTAGGTGTTTGCCCAAACAGAACAAGAAACTGTGTGGACATATGAAAGGTTTACCTCTGGGTTTGTTTCCCAAGCACTTCACAAAAATGCATATGGAATTTTAGCCTGTGGTTATGACCGTATCCACATTTATATATATATATATATATATATATATATATATATATATATATATATATATATATATATATATATATTAAAAGCTGCAGTGCAAAGATTCTCAGTAATTTACCCTCAAGCCACACAGGGAATGGGCAGCAGAGCTGAAATACAACCCAAGAAGGCTTTTACGCATGAGCAAGACATTGTCCTTTCGGGTAGCCTTCTGCCCTTGCCTCCTAGCCTTGGGGCCAGTGCTCAGGTAGAATGGGACTACTCCATGGTGACACCACTTATGAACAGTGGCCTGGGACTTTCAGGAGCAAGTGGCTCAGGGCGTGAAAGCTATGGGTCCCTAACACACCCTACACAACTTAGCGTAGGACCTTGGAAAGGCTGCTCATACCTCCGAAGTTTCGCTTTCCCATTCCGTGCCCATGGCTACTTGACTGAGGAAATGAAAATGCCTTCCTCCATAGCAGTGAACTGCCCACGATTCGTGAGGAACGGGTGGTGTAGAAGTGGAGGAAGCCCTGGGTGAGCGTGTACTTTGACATGGGCCCAGCCTGTTAAGGACTCCGAGACCAACGGCCCACGGTCTTTTGGCAAAGCTGTTACCCGTATGGGCCAGGCTCAAGAGGAACGGCAAAGCTTTCTTCAGGAGTGCCGGTATGGGTGCTCACAGATGACTGGACCGTGTGTACAAACTCACTGCTGTGGCTTCCTCCCCAGGACCTCCTACCACAGCCAGCAACCCCTGTGCTCTGCCTGATAAACACGCGGAGCTTCAAGATGGTGGTGGTGGAGGTGAGAGCACCCCGCTGGATCCCAGCTTCACTGTACGTGTGTCTGTGTGTCTGTCCTGTCTTTATTCCTTTGCTACCCCTGGACTCCAAGATTCTAGATTCTGTAGGCTCATCATGGATGGCAAGGCCATTGTCTACTGATGCAGGTGTCTCTGCTCAAACTTTTAAAAATTATCTTAATTTTTTTTTTCAAAATAGCAGGTTTTCATTGGGGCTTTTACACAGGTTCTTACTATTGACTAACTCTTTCCCACCACCCTCCACTTAAATATTTCCACCCTCCACATTTCCCCCTCTACTATCCCATCACATCTTCCCTGATATCCCACCTCCCTTAAGGCCTACACACACACACACACACACACACACACACACACACAAACACACACACACACACACACACACACACACACACACACGCACGCGCGCGAGGGGAAGGGATGGAGAGAGATAGTCCTTTTAGCTTAGGATATGTGTCTAAGAGAGTACACAAGTGTTGCGGGAGGTCTTCCCACTCCTCCAGCCAATAGCCGCTGAGATACCAGCCCATTGGGGTGTGGTCTCTCTCCCTTTAAAAAAGCAGCCACTTCCCTCTCCTCTCTCTCTTCACTTTCTGCTCCACCGGCGACTAGACTCCTGGTTGCGTAGAGGGCTGTTGCCTGGGACAGTGATCTGTAAGTTTTTTCCCCTTTAAATAAATATCACCCTATTAATCATAATCCCAAATTGGTGTGGCATTGTTTGTGACTTACGCCTTCACACAAGGGCTGTGTCTGTCTGCACCTTGCTCACCCAAGCCAGTATATTTTTATTCCATTTACGTAATTTCCCTGAAAATAAAATAGTGTTTTAAACACCTAACCTACAGAAATCACCCATTCTTCCTTTTCCCCTTCCGTACTTACCAAGTTAAGTCACTTTGGATAGATTTTGTGTGTGTGTGTGTGTGTGTGGTGATTACAAACATGACAGAGAAAATTCTGTCCCCAAGACATAATTTAATATAGCATGATGCTTTGATAATGCACTTTAAGGCACGGGGTGACACTGACTTTTTTTTCTTTCTTTTTTTTTTTTTTTTGTTCTTTTTTCTTTTGAGACAGGGTTTCTCCGTGTAACTGCTCTGACTGTCATGGAACGTGCTTTGTAGACCAGGCTGGCCTCAAACTCACAGAGATCTGCCTGCCTCTGCCTCCCTAGTACTGATTGGAATTATAAGCATACACTGAATTTTATGTACTCAAAATGTAAAAATTAAATTGATCCTATACGTATTGTTAAAATCTAGAACACCCCCCCTCTAAAAAAATACCAGCTTGAATTTCCAAAATTCAGCATTCCAGAATGTTCACTGAAGAAGAATGTAGTCAGGTACATATGCACCTGTTCGTTAACAGGTTCAGGAAAAAATTCAATGCCGAAGGACCTTCATCTCCGAGGGGACATTTGCCAGACTGTAGTGGCTGGATTTCCTCATCGCCGCCTGCCTACAGCCAGTTCTCACATTGGAACGAGTGGATGATAGTAGACACACAGTGGAAATCCCTCACAGAGCTTCCCTAAATGCTCTTCTGACAGTGTTGAGAAATCTTCGCCTCTCTTGAGAACACTAGATCTACCCCTCCAGTGCTAGCACACACAGTAGGCCCTTTAATATCTGCAATAACAAATTAGATATCAATACACAAGACAAAGTTGCTTTTCCCTAGCCTCGTGGAGGGAAAGCCTAGGCTAGCTCCCTTCAAAGGCCTTGCAGATACCGGAGTGTTGGCCTGCACCAAAGGACGTTTTTATTCACCAATTCAAGCTGTACTAACTGTTGAAAGGAGAATAGATTCTCAAATGAGGTTTCAAATTATCCTCGCCTTTGAGATCATCGGTGCTCACAGCCCAGAATTTGTACAAGATGAAGTGATTTACTGACTCGAGCCTGGAAAATCTGGAGGGTGGCTCCAAAAGGCAAGAACGTGTTGCCGAGTCAATCGCTCACCCTGCCAGGGAAACTTCGGTCGTTTCCAAAACTGTTATGAGACACTGATCTCCATCCAGGCAGAAAGATCGCTCAAGAGGCTGGAGGAGGTCGGCCACACAGCCAGCGTGGAGAGCGGGAGGTTTTGGCAGGGCGCTTCCACCCCAAAAGCAGACGGAGTCCTGGAAGAGTGCTCACATAAACAAAGTTCACACAGACAGCTTCAACGCTGTGCAGAGACTCACTCATCCTTTCCAAGATCAAAGCCTGTGCTAGAGACACAGTCCTGCGGAACAGAGTGTCCTTTCTGGGATGTCCACCATGACAGAAGAGACTTGAACTGGAGCCAAAACCTTGCCACCTGCAGCCAGTGTCTTGCATGCTATGATTTTCACAGGCTGGGGAGCTTGTAGCAAATGGAGCAACAGAAGATCAGAACAGAGAAAAATCTGAACTTGTCTCCCACAAACCCAGCCATCCATCCATCTATGCAATACCAGAAGGGCTAGAACTCAGCTCGGGCCTATGGTTGAAACACAAACACAGACGCTACTTTTGCTGCCTTGTCGGCAATGTGACCAAGGCTTGAGTTTCCTCACTTGCAAAAATGTACCTAATCCAAAGTATTTAATGAGAGATTAGCTCGTGGAATGGCCCTCAGAAATTACAATTACTGTCTGAAGTCACATGGTCCCGGGTTTGGATCTAACTCTGTTACTTAGTATGAATTGGAAGAAATGATCACCTTTGGGCAAAGTCCCCAACTGTAGAAAAGATTTCTATGTGGTCTTGACAACACTGCCATGGTGATTTGATTTTACATGTCACACAGTAGGAGTTCAGTAAATGGCACCAATTAATATTTTTCCTGGTTCCCGGTGGAGAAGGCACACAGGACTGGTTAGGCTGGAAGAAACATAGCCAGTGAAATGTAAGATCCAAGTCCTTACAGCTTCATCCATATACAAAAGAGATACATCTCTGGGGATGATGGAGTCCTGGGTGTTTTGGATACACAACTTATTTTAAGGCTGCGAAGGAAACCTGGGCATGGTCCCAAATTGAACATCTGCAGGCAGATAGGATGACGAAATATATTAGTATTGAGGAATAACTTTCTCCTGTCTTCCTTCTTGGAAAACATCTGGGGTCTTACCCTCCTCTTCACTCCCCCCCCCCCAACCGAATTGACTCTTGGCTGACAGTTTATCAGAGATAAGTGGAAACACCTGGGGGCAGATAAGGCCACTGAAAATGATCAGGTGAGGACCCCTAGGGGCCACGTGCCACTGACTGTATTTTTTCCATTTCGGGCAGGTTGGAAGGTGGTAAGTTCTTCTTTTTGTTCATTCATTCATTCATTCATTCGTTCGTTCATCACTCAGCCGTTCATCGTGAACACCCACAAGATTGCAGGTTGCCCGACTCCGTGCCTGAAGTACAAGGCCTGAGTCACCAGCTAAGGTAGATGGCTGTTGTTCCTGCTTCTAAGATTTTCCTCAGAAAGGGGTGTAAAGAGCTCACTGTAGATTTTGTATGACTCTTTAATAGCCTTCTCTTCTATCAAGCCGAACTCTCTCTGGCTACAATATGTCATATCTACAGAGATGCAAGACCTAATAAAATCTGTTGTGCCCTTTGGCCATTCGGAGATAATTTTATAACCATGCATGCAACAGTAACCTCCCACGGCATGCAAACTTCCCATCTCTTTTTCTTCCCAGGTCTCTATGCCACTCTAGACTAAACAATCTTCTGTCACCTTTCTCCAAAGGTCTGACTCGCCATCCCTTTGATTGGCTTGTCCTTCTCTCAACTCATTCCAGCTTCTACCCAACACACAGGGGCCAAAACCCATGCAAAACTCTAACACTTGACAACACCTAACTGCCACTGGAACGAGACTAGACAAGTGTGTTTCCACATAGCCAACATTTGGGGGCCAAGAAAGTTCGGAGCTTTTCTGCATCTCAGTTTCCTCCGCCAGAAAGGTTTTTAATCACAAAGAACAAGGATGGAGATTCTGACATTTGAGAGACCAAGTCCAGATTCACTAATTCAGAAAGGTGCAGATTAGCTAGAGAAGGGAAAGAAAGAGGAGAGTAATTCTGCCTAGAGCAAATGCATGAGCAAAGATTCGGAGGCTCAGATGTGGGAAACAAGTTTGACTAGATAGCAAAGAACCAGGGGAAAGGCTAGGAAGTGAGGCTGGGGAGGGTTAGGAGACAGACAGTATAGGGCTTAGCGTGCCAAAGGTCCCATGAAGATGACAGTTGCAAACAGTTCCGCACGGTTTTTAAATGAAGATTGGCTGTAGGTTTGGCAGAGCATAGGTTTGGAGAAAGTGGGAGGCTCCTGAAGTAATCCAGGACCGCAAAAGCACAGACCACAGTGTCATCTGGGGAAACAGAGGTGGACACATCTGGAAAGGAGAATCAGAGTACCTACTGGCTCAGGGGATGTGACAGGGGAGAGGGAGGTGCAGGGGATGGCTGCCAAGGGCCTGACGGGCTCATCTCAGGTTGGTGAAGCTGTTTCCCGGGAATGCCGGGGGAGGAAAGAGGTAGGGAGACGTGCGAGTTCAGACTGGGGCCGCTCAGACTCTGCAGTGCCTGGAGATGGCCAAGTCAAGATGTGGAATCGGCAACTGGATTTATGACCAGGAGCTCAGAGGAGTGTCTGGCCTGGAGACATAAATTCAAGAGTCATCAGCACATAGATAATAATGAAAAAATTGAAAGCATGGGTGAGATTTCAGGAGGAGGGTGTGGACTGTGACGGAGATGAGCGAGGGAGATCAAATCCCGAAAGTCTCCAAGGCTCGGCAGTCAGGAAGCGGAAATGGTGCCAGCAGAAAGGGTACCTAGTCCCAAAGGGTAGGAGGAACCAGGAGAGTGCCGGGGTAGAAGAGGGGAAACCAACAAGGAGGCTGTCACAGGAGCTGAGAGTCAGTGACCTGAGCCAGGTCACATTCCTATCAGACTTCAGAATACAGGCTGTCCTGGGCTTCTCCATCTTTGAACCTAGTGTGATCAAAGTTATAACCGTAATAGCAATACTAAGTTACACCTCATTTCAGCAGCGACTTCTGGTACGCAAATATTTCAGAGAATTAAGAAGACCAACCCTCCCCAAAAAAAGGAAAAAAAGAAAAAGAAACATTAAGTGTTGTTGCTCAGGCCTGGTTACTAATATTTAAGTGTTTACTAAGAGAAACTTTTAATCAGCTTTTGCATAGAGCCACTTTAGCTTTTATTCGATAAATTCTGAAAAGACGATGTTCACTTTCTTCATCCATGATAAAATGGAAAGAACCTGTAGGCAGGACTAGGGTGGAGGAGGATCCCAAAAGTGTGTAAATCTGTCACCAGCCAGCCAGTGGCCCAGGGATTGCCAAAGAGAAATGAACATCTACAGAGGAAACAAAACAGAAAAACGAACCTGCAATCTGTGTCCACTTGTGTTGTGGAGTAGAATATTTGTTTAACTATGTGAAGATGTGGTGCTGTTTCACCTTGCCTACCTAAGGCACCTGACTGGTATAATACAAATCTGAATGACCAATAGCTAGGCAGAGGAGGGATAGGCAGTCAGCGAGAAAGGGGGAGCCAGTGAGCCAGATGGACCATCCAAGCAGCCGTAGCCGTACGTGAAGAAGCAGGAAAGCAAGTTCCATAGTATGTAGATGAGGTAAACGAATGTCGGGCACCACATAGATGAATAGAAATGGGATCATTTAAGTTAAAGGAGAAAAAAACTAGCTGGAAACAAACCAAAACTAGGGCTGAGCATTCATAATGAATAAGTCTCTGTGTCATGGTTTGGGGGCTGGCGGTCCAAGAAAGACTGCTACGAATTTTGTCAACAAACATTCCCTCACCCCCAATAAACCCTAGGTGAAGCCTGTGTGTAATCATCCAATAAACTTGAAATACATGTTTAAAATGTGGGAAGGAAGCCTATCATCTGATTGTGTGTTTGTTCTGTCCTTTGTATTCTCCATAGACTGGTGCTGACAGCTGAAAGCTCAGTGGGGTGCCGCTAAAGTTTCTGATAGGAATCTGTTATGGATGGAAAGCAAGGTAAACATGGCCTTGTTCTGAGAGCCTAGGACCAATGGGTGGGTTTAGGAATCCTCCAGTCCAAAGCCTCCTGTGGGACTTTGACTTAATGGATTTGTAGCTCTTACTATCATTCTCATTGAGTTGAAAACTTGCTGACTGTGGTCGTGCATGGCTATAGTTCTAAAATTCTGAAGAGAAGGAGCATGAGGTTAAGGCAAGCCTGGGCTATTCAAGGCGAAGGGGGTGGCAACGGGGGAGCGGGGAAGAGGAAGAAGAGGCAAGAAACTGAAAACAGAAGAATGTAGTAAAATCCACCTTGTGGAGAACCTACAAACTGTAGCAAAGGAGCAGAAAGAAGAGAGGAAAAGGGAGTGCTAGATATTTAAAGAAACTTAACAGAGAAAGACAATCCTGTTTATTAGTAAATACACATTTATAGATCATGTACGGGGAAAATTTTAAACTGAACAGACATAAGGGATAATTTATTTTAGGTATGATAACAACATCATAATCATACATTTAAAAACTCTGTCCTCTATCAAGACGTATACTGATGTATTTCAGATTGAATGACATGATGTCCGGTGCTTATAAACATGGGGATCGGGAGCCATGGGTGCCGGGGAGAAGGTTTGAATAGAGCAGGAAGTCTCTGCCGCGTGTCGGCTGAGGCTGCCTAGTGAGCATCCGGGGCTCATGGGGGATCTATGCTCTCTACTGTCAGTCGATAAAGACTTGAGATGTTCCTAACAAAAAGCTAAAGGTTGAAAAAAATTCATTTCTCTTTTTCTGGGAGATTTTCTCCAGCAAGGTGGACTTAACAATATCAAAGACCAATTATTTGCAAAGCCCTGTGGGTGAATAGGAAGTTAGATTGAGAAGAGGTCACCTCAGATGGCAGAGGCACCTTGTGACTAGAAACAACCAGAGGAAAGCAAGCAAGAGGGGAAAGCCTTGTCTGGCTGGGTGCATGGGGCAGAGGGCCGTGTGTCTCTCAATACATGGGGCAGAGGGCCGTGTGTCTCTCAATACTTGGGGCAGAGGGAGGCATGTCTCGGTGCATGGGGCAGAGGGAGGCATGTCTCGGTGCATGGGGCGGAGGGCTGCATGCCTCAGAACTGATTTCCAGATGAAACATTCATGGCTTTCATTCAGGGCAGACAGCAAAGTCTGGCTTCTGTGTCTGGGTTCTGGAAGAGCATTTGCGCCCTTGACTTTGAAGCCCAGCTCTTTCTCATCTCCTCTCTCTTGCTTTATTTCCTGTCCTCTGCTCCAGAGATGACTCCCATTCACTTGCTAATTCCACCACACAATAACAAAGTTCCCGAAAGTTTTAAGAAGAAAAGACCTTGCAATGACATCCAAGCTACGTGGAATAGATACTTCATTTCCAAAGCTGTTGGTTCTTTCTCTTGTGCTGGAACTGTGCCCCCTAAAGATCCCCTCACTGTCTGGCTATGAAGGCAGTGGGAAGGTGGCAAAGCATTCTCGGTGGCTCCTTGACTGGTTGGGAAACAGGGGTATCCAGACAGAGGAGCAGGAACAACAGACCTCTCCCTCTTTTTAGTCCCCGAGTATCTGAGAACAAAGGCCAATTTGCACCTGCCTGGAATTTCTAGAGTAGCAGGGTGACTGGGGGTGCCATATTCAGCAAATGCTTGCCTGGACTTTAAGACCCTCCCTGCTGGATTTTCAACACTATTCCTGAGGCCAAGAAGCTAACCATCCTCTGGAATTCTACTTATCTTTAAGAGTTTATCTTCAGCATCACCAAATTACAGATCTTCTCCGAACCTGATCTTCAAAGCTAAGGGAGCCCTCCTATGATGCCCAGGTCTTTGCTTATAGAGCTTGGATATGCAGAAACACTAGCTCACTGGTAAATTTCTGGAGGTCTAGGCTGTGTCTCAATTACCTATCACCCAAACCATGCCTGACTCGTGGATGATACATATGATTATATGGTCATATATGATAGCATATGATAATACGCATGAGCTCCACCCATGGCCTTCCAATGCCCTTCCATTACCGTCCTCCCCTCCTTCTGCTCTGCCCTTGCTACCACCTCTCCTTTCCCATGACCCCCACCCCTTCCAACACTTGACTCTTTCAGAGTTGAGTCATAAGAAATGAAGAGGAGAGGCTTCATTTTCATGCCCCAAGCTCAGGTTGTCTCCATGACTTTCCCCGTGGCCAGCATTTGGCTGGGGATAATTTCCACCTTACCCAGGCTTCCTCCAGCTCTTGCCGCCTCATGGGCCCATCACGGCTTTCTGGATGAACAAATTCCTTCTTCCATCAATAAGAGCTTTGTGAGCTCAGCAGATGCCACTGGGCCGAGAAGTCAAATAAATATGGTTATTCAAACAACATTATATGGCACTGTGCATAATTCAGGAAATTCAATTATGTTTCTCTGGCAACAGCAACGCAAGCTCAGGCTGGGTGGACAGACCCTGCTTTCTGAGGTGCCAGGAACTGACCTTCATGCCTTCACATGGGTGGAGACAATGTGATCTGGCAGAATCACCGTTACCACTGGACCCCTGCCAGGGTCTCCTCAGTCCTATGCTGACCAATGCAAAGCTGCTTCCCACTAACATCAACCTGGACATCTGTAAGTACGGGAAGATCCAGCATCAAGGGCACAAAGTAGAAGACAGATGCCTGGAAGGTGCAGAACGGATGTTCGAATGAGAAATGTCAGGGTCACACATGGCAACTGCCTACTGCCTACTGCCTAGTATGCAGGTCATTAGCTAATGGGAGATCAATGGCGTACTGGCTCAGAGCATAGATTTTGGTACCATCCTTCACAGGTTCACAATGTCTGTGTCTCTGTTTCCTTGGTCATCAAGTAGAAATCATGGTATTACTTGAGTGCAGGTTCTATTTGATTCCTATTTGATGTTACTGAAAACCGTCTAGTCAAGATTTACTAATGGCATTGCTTAGCCCTGTTTTTTGAGTCTACTTGTAACCTGATGCTTGCACCGAGATCAGAACTGGGGTGGCTGAGTATATGCTATTTTGGATCTACGATTTTTCATTTTCTCTACAAGCCATATTTATTTTTCCACTCCTCGCTCGCCCGTGAGCTCCAGTGAAGGCTTTCCTCATCTAGAGAGGAAGGCAAAGGTTAGGCTTTGCTTCTTAGAGGACGCGGAAGCTCGCACAGCGGCGGGTTTTTGCAGTTTGACAGTTCCACTTGAGCCCCACGCTGCTGATTTATAAGATGTCAAGCTCATTGACTTCCCCCTCGCTTTTCCCCTGGTCATTTCTCAATCAAGTCACTGGCTGCGAACATCTGAGAAAGACATTTTCCAAGAGATGCACAGACAGCCCATTCACATTTCATAACTTTGCAGGGGCTCCGCAGATCCACAGTTCAGAGCCAGCATCCGTCCCCTCGGCTCATGAGTGCTGGCAAGCAAGTCCCCTCCACACTTGGCCTCTTTGACTCTAATGCTAAGTGACAAGGCTAACACAGCACACACTGTTCTCCAGCCTGGCCCAGCCTTGCCTGGGCCAGGAGGATTAGGCAGGGAAATACGAGCGGAAGATACCCAGTAGATTTAGTGACTTAATTGTCTGAGTGCTTGAAACTATGGGATTAATTCCACTTTAAATACAGTTGCTTCTTTCTCACTAATAGGAATTTGGTCGAACTAATCCATTTGAATAAAGACCTTATAGAAACTCCGAAGAATCCCTGACAGAGCTTGCCCACCCATTCTCTCCCTTTTTTCTAAAAGGTCCTCACCTTTCCCTACTTTCTCAACAATCCGACCTTAAAATGCATAAACCTCTCCTCTGAAACTGGAGGTTTGCTCCTAAATCTTCCATCTGCGCTTGGAGTAACTCACAATGGCCACTTTCTGCGCTGTTCTCAGGCATGTCTTGGTCAATTAGTACAATGTCAAAGCCGTGTGGAGTTATTGTAACTCCAGCTGTGAGCTGTTAATAATAAACTTGCCCACAGGACGCTCCTGCCATATGGTAGATGGTCAATCAAGGCTGAAATATGCATTAGGAAAAAAAAATGATCCAGTCAACAGCGGGTGGGTGTAGGTGGATGGCTAGGATGCTGGCATGTGACAGCTGAGCCTGGGTCAGTGGCTGTAGCACTGGCACCTGTGACTTGTTTCCACTTGCAGTGACTGTGGCGAAACACGAAGGTGTGATAACGGGTAAATGAGCGGCTGGAATCGGACAAGTAGACACAACACACTGAAATGTATATTGTGGGTCAGGACGTGGGGGTTGCTGGAAAGAAGCATAGTTCAGATTCTTTGGGAGGGAAAGGACCCAGCCCCACATGCTGGTCATGGGAAATGAACTGTGTGTTACAAGACACATTTTATTTAATGGGAGTTTTGGGGCAATAAAAGCCAAGCTGATGAGTGGCGGACAAGGGAGGGAGGGGCAGTAACCTAGTTGGCTGACGGCATGACCTCCCTCCCTGGGGTGTCAAGGCTGGGTGTGAATGGGAAGACTTGGTGTGTAGCTGGACCATGAGAGCTGTCCACCAACGAAAGCAAAAAATATCTCAGGGGGCGGGGGATTGCTTGTGTCAATGACCAAACTATTCTTGTTTGTTTGTTTGTTTATTAAAGATTTCTGTCTCTTCCCCGCCACCGCCTCCCATTTCCCTCCCCCTCCCCCAATCAAGTCCCCCTCCCTCGTCGGCCCAAAGAGCAATCAGGGTTCCCTGCCCTGTGGGAAGTCCAAGGACCACCCACCTCCATCCAGGTCTAGTAAGGTGAGCATCCAAACTGCCTAGGCTCCCCCAAAGCCAGTACGTGCAGTAGGATCAAAAACCCATTGCCATTGTTCTTGAGTTCTCAGTAGTCCTCATTGTCCGCTATGTTCAGCGAGTCCGGTTTTATCCCAGGCTTTTTCAGACCCAGGCCAGCTGGCCTTGGTGAGTTCCCGATAGAACATCCCCATTGTCTCAGTGTGTGGGTGCACCCCTCGCAGTCCTGAGTTCCTTTCTCGTGCTCTCTCTCCTTCTGCTCCTGATTTGGACCTTGAGATTTCTGTCCTGTGCTCCAATGTGGGTCTCTGTCTCTGTCTCCTTTCATCGCCTGATGAAGGTTAATATTCAGGAGGATGCCTATATGTTTTTCTTTGGGTTCTCCTTCTTATTTAGCTTCTCTAGGATCACGAATTATAGGCTCAGTGTCCTTTATTTATGGCTAGAAACCAAATATGAGTGAGTACATCCCATGTTCCTCTTTTTGGGTCTGGCTTACCTCACTCAGGATAGTGTTTACTATTTCCATCCATTTGCATGCAAAATTCAAGAAGTCCTTGTTTTTTACTGCTGAGTAATACTTTAATATGTATATATTCCATACTTTCTTCATCCATTCTTCCATTGAAGGGCATCTAGGTTGTTTCCAGGTTCTGGCTATTACAAACAATGCTGCTATGAACATAGTAGAGCATATACTTTTGTTGTATGATAGGGTATCTCTTGGGTATATTCCCAAGAGTGGTATTGCTGGGTCCAGGGGTAGGTTGATCCCAAATTTCCTGAGAAACCGCCACACTGCTTTCCAAAGTGGTTGCACAAGTTTGCATTCCCACCAGCAATGGATGAGTGTACCCCTTTCTCCACAGCCTCTCCAGCAAAGGCTATCATTGGTGTTTTTTATTTTGGTCATTCTGACAGGTGTAAGATGGTATCTTAAAGTTGTCTTGATTTGCATTTCCCTGATGGCTAAGGAAGTTGAGCATGACCTTAAGTGTCTTTTGGCCATTTGGACTTCATCTGTTGAGAATTCTCTGTTCAGCTCAGTGCCCCATTTTATAATTGGGTTGATTAGCCTTTTAAGGTCTAGTTTCTTGAGTTCTTTATATATTTTGGAGATCAGACCTTTGTCAGTTGTGGAGTTGGTGAAGATCTTCTCCCAGTCAGTGGGTTGCCTTTTTGTCTTAGTGACCAGCGGGGACCGGTGACCAAACTATTCTTACACATCCCTAGGTCAATTTCACCTGAAATTATAAAGAACCAGTGAAGAATGATAGAAGGCCATGTGAGGTGTTTGAACTCATGCTTTTTTTTTTATTAAAGCCAAGTTCTACACACCAGATCTCTCGCAGGTGGGGCAAAAGTGATGAAATGAAATTCCAAGCCCCCTCCCATCACCTCTGCATCACCCCGAAGACCGAGGTCTAATCGCGTCAACTCTACCAAAGCCAGTTTTCTCTGTGAAGACCCTGGTGGGGCTCAGAAGCCTGCAGCCTACTGTGGCTGCCTCCTGCTTCTCTCTAGCCAGGAGGCGATAGTCAGCTATTGCTTTTTCAAAAGGCTAAGAAATAAACAAGGATGATGTGTCATGAGCACAATGGCCATTGGAGTCAAGCCTCGCCCATTCGCTTCCATGTGGCAAGGATGGATTCTGCATTTCTAATAATAATGACCACCCCTATGGTCTATGGTATTATCCAGATAGAGAGATGGCTCAGCAGGTAAGAGCACTGGCTGCTCTTCTAGAGGACCTGGGGTTCAATTCCCAGCACCCATGTGGCAACTTACAACTGTCTGAAACTCCAGTTCCAGGGGATCTGACACCCTCACACCAATGCACATAAGATAAATTTAAAAAGAAAATCAAGTATGGTATTTTTTGTCTGGCCCTTGACAACATTAAAAGTTTGCTAATTTATACCCGAGGCCAATGATGTGACTCACTCTTGAATTTATGATGATGGAGGTTACCATGTTTGACCACATAGATTTAAAAGTGAAGGAATGCAGCTTTAAAAGCCTGCCCTGGCACGGTACCTGAAAATGGCATATTCTAATTTGGAGATGCAACAGGGACACAGAAAAGAAAGCAAAAGGGGGGAAATGCCTGGATCTGGAGGTGATGGTTCTAGGGTAGCAGAGGGAGAGAATGAGAGCATCTTTTAGTGAGGTGTCAGGAAAGCTACCATGTTGAAGATATTCAGCCCATTTCACAGATGGAGAATCCACGAGGTGATGTAGTGAAAGACAAAGCATTAGCAAGGTAGAGGAGCAGGCATCAGTCCAAATCTGTGCAGCTGGCTGCTCAATCTCTCCATGTCAAAAGGATACATGGGAGCAGAAGCAGGAAGTGGATGGTTCCTGGATATACTAGTGAGAAAGACTCAGACTGCTAAACTACACAGGGGCAAAGGGGATGCTGGCAATAAGATAAGGAGATGCAAATACAACCAGACGCTGGAATAGGCAGATTACAGGAGTGGTTAGAGACAGGGTGAAGGGGTTGCAGGAATCAGAATTGGCAGACTGTAGATACTGCCTGGAAAGTCTGCTGAGACCTAAAAGCAACCACTCTTAGAAATATGTCCTGTGAAATCCACGTGGAAGGAATATCGTATAATAAAAGATAAATGTCTTGGCAGCTGTCCCAGTTAGGGTTTCTATTGCTGTGAAGAGACATCAAGGCCACAGCAACTCTTCTAAAGGGAAAAGAGTTTAATTGGGACTGACTTACAGTTTAGAGGTTTAGTCCATTGTCATCATGGCAGACACAGTGCTGAAGGAGAAAAGAATTCTACATTTCAATCCACAGGCAACAGGAAGTATACTGTGTCTCACACTGAGTGTAGCTTGAGCATATAACGAGATCTCAAAACCCACCTCTACCATGACCCACTCCCTCCAACAAGGCCACACTCCCTAATAATGCCACTCTCTATGAGCCAAGCACTCAATCACATGAGCCTATGGGGGCCATATCTATTTAAACAGCCATAGCAGCTTTAGTTATAACCTGCAAGACTTAAAAGCAACTGAGATGGAATCTGGACCAGAGCATCCGTATGACAGAATAAGAGTCATCAATGAGACAAGCTGACAATCAGCTAAAGGATGCTAAACGAGCCTTCAGTGCGTATTGCGAAGAGAAAGGAGTCCACTGAAGAAGGTTACATGCTAGGGAATAGTTTTGAATGGCTCTCAGAGGTGGGTGACTGGTAGGAGACATCTGGGCAGGAGAATTATTCTCCTACAACACGGCAATGGTGCATACACACTATGATACATCCATCAAAGCCCACAGAATGTCCACCCCAGGGAGTGCATCCTGCTGCAAGCTGTAGACTTTAGTTAGTACTGTGATAACCAATACAGCAAGATTGGGTCATTCGTTGTTAGAGGTATAACAAACTCGCTCAGCCTTGTAAGAACGAGGAGCAGTGGGGTTTGGGTGGAAAGGATGGATGAGGAAAGCCATTGTTTTTCATTCCATGTTTAATGCACACCTAAAACTTCTACACACAAGAAATGTAATTTAAGAAAAGTAAGCCAACGCAGCTACTTGAGTGGCTGAGGTAGGAAGATCACAAGTTCAAGGCATGCCTTGGTGAAACCCTACCTCAAAACCAAAAGTAAGAAGAGAACTGAGGATATATTTCAGGAGTAGAGAGCTTCTAGCATGCCCAAGGCACAGGGCTGCATGCCCCATCCCACCCTCCCCCACACACCAGACCAAGGCTCTAAAACTGGACCAAATGGTCCGTGCAGAGTCTACCACATTCTAAGACTCTGACAATAGACAGATACCTGATTTTCCCCTTTTGGTGAAGAGTTAAAGAAAGGCCACTAGGCCAGGAGCATCAGCCCTGGGAGTGTTGGGAAATACACAGCAGCAAATCAGAACACATCATTCCTTTTGTCTCAGGCACAGGAGGTCATTTCACACTCAGTGGCCCAGCCACCAACACGTGCATGACTGTGGTTGTTGTTTGAAAGACCGTCCACATCCCAAGCTTCTGCCAACTTTGGGTGAAGCATGTTTCTTGCGGCTTTTTCTGCCGTATGATGGAAACTAGCAACGGGCATGGCAAAATGTGCTGACTTTAGAACTCAGCGTGGGTATTAACATGTCTTCTCGTCCACATCCTGCCTCAGAGCTTACACGCCGAACAGCCTGACAGAAACTTGGCCATGCCACTTAGCAAGTGGCAGTGTGGCCGGAAACACTCACTGGTGTGTCTAGTGCACTCATGTTGACCGGCAGAGGTGGCCCCTGCCTCGCTGAGTCCCCGCTCCCCTCATTTGCCTGACAGTTTCTGGAATGCCGCACAGCACTGGCCTGGAGGAGGGTGAGGACTGAGCTCATGTCAGAAGACTGTTTCTACCTAATCCCTCAAAAATCATAATTCCGTGAAGATGTCAGCTGGTCCCACAGAAATAACAAAACCACCCTGTAAGAAGATTGTTCGTGAGGAAAGGTGAACACAGCTCCAACTGAGATGTGTTATTAAATTCTACATAAGGGCACACCCAAAGTACACATAGATTTTATATTATGCATATTCTTCTATACACACAAACACACACACTTTCCAAACAGTTTTGGAGAGAAATCAACATTGCCCATTTTCACTTGTATGTAAACTTCGTATATCTAAAACTTAAACAGAGGAGGGTTTGTGACTTTAAAAACGCACATGTGTAGAACATTTCACAGTGATTTCACAGAGAGACCCTGTATTTACATCTTTTATTTGTGTAATGCATACTCTGTTTATGTGTATTGACATTCATGATTGAAAACCAAGCAGTCCCACGCCAGTGAGTTCTTCTTTGCTTTTGAAACAATCCCAGGCCTCGAAGCAATGTGCTTAGGAAAGGCTGAAGAATGAGGAAGGGTGCTGAATGTTGGCTGAGTCCAAAACGCTTAATAAGGGAAAATAATAAAAATTTAAAATCATAAAAAAATTAAAGTAAAAAATAGATTATATACAAACAAAATCAGGGACTATTTTCCCGGTGGAAAGACAAAGCATCTTTCTGTGTCTGCCACCGTGAGACATCTGAAAGACGGAGAGGTGTGAGGTCTGGGCAGGGACAAGGAGGTGGGCCACCCTCTGTGGAGACCCCATCCAACACTTCTCAATGAGGATTCCAGAGAGCGTGGCAGGCAAATGCCTGTATTGTCTTCTGAGCTACAGCTGAGCACTTCATTTGGTAGGACCACAAAAGTTTGCTTCTTACAGCTGAGCCGCGGGTCTTTAATCGCAGCTGTGTTTGGAAACTTTCTAAAATCAGAAAGGATGTGGTTTGAAGCGTTGAAGTATGCAGCCACGTGTGGAACACACAGCTCGGAGGAGACATGGAGTGGCTCGTTTATCAGGTCGTAAGGCAGAGTCTCAAAGCTGGGATCCAACAGAGATTTCTAACCCAGACCAGAGGTTGCTGAGTACCTTCATCCACTGAGGCCCATGAATTTTTCTGCTTCCCTCCACAGCATTGAGTTCTGCTGCCCTTTGGCACCTATTATTAATGTTACTGACACTTCTGCTTAATCTCCCCTCTGTATCAGTAATGCAGCCTTATGAATCTAATAAATATCAGCCTAGACGTCAATTGTACATTGGTGAATTCTCTCTCTCTCTCTGTCCTTTTGCTAACTTTCCAGTGCTTTGAGGCAAACTGTCACCCCAAGTGAGCTGTGGGGTGAGCGGAATGGCGTCCCAAGGGAGGCACCAGCAATGTTTATGAGTTCATATCAAGCTGCTCTAGAAACTCATGTGGTAACGTCAGTCTTCAAACTCAAAACTAGATGTTCTCCTGGAACTTATGGATGTTCTCTAGTTTAAATTCCAACGGATATAGAAACAAACAAGCCTAAAGAATTTCCTAGTCCGTTCTGCAGAGCCTCGTGATAAGGTCAGGCTGGGGAGATGGGTGGGGAAACCTGAAACAAAACAAAATAACCAACAAGAACAGCTTTAAGGACAGGCTGGGGAGATGGGTCCAGCAGGCACAGTGCTTGCAGGGTCTTGAGGGCTCTCAAGTGTCTGCAGGCGACACAGCCTAAGCTTTTGTCTTGTCTAACCCCGACCCACGAATTTGAACCTAGGGGAGAACGGCAGCACCATGGTAACAGGTTGGGGTATCTTGGTTGACTTAAACATTTTGTAAGGTTGACTTGAAACTAAATTCCACTGAAGCTCTTCATAGTAGAAGGTGCATACATGTGCAAATGAACAAACTTGATGGTTCTTAAGAAAGGCTCATGAATGGAACATGGCCAAGTGAACAGATGGAGACACAAGGTCTGGAAAAGCCCTGGCTATTTGGGGCAAAGGGTGAAGAAACATATGGCCATTTAGATCAGCCCTGCAAGCTGGGTCTGCTGATGAGCTAGCTGGTCCCTGTGAGGTGGAGACTTTCCCAGCCGAAGCCTCCTGCTGATCCCCTGTGAAACATCTTTAGGGAAAGAAAGTTGGAACAAAGAGGCAGAAGGACATTGGGAAAGAAAGTGCGTGGCCATCCTGACGCCAGCTTGCTCCCAGGTAAAATGACTCTGGAGGTCTATTCTAGGGAATTCTGAGCTTTGGGTATGTTCTTAAGAGATCTGAAGAATTAAGAGTCTACATTGTTAGGACTGGATTCTATGGAGCTAGCAGACAGCCCAATGTAACAATGGTTTCTTTAACACAAAAGTCTAGCACTCTCATGAAAGAGACCCAGATATGTCAGCCAGCTTCAGGTACCACTCACCTTCTACCTTGTTCAACATATGGTTTCCTCTCCTTCTCTTCTAAGATTTATTTATTTTTAGTTTGTGTGATTGGGGGTTTGGCCTGCATGTGTGTCTGTGTACTACATGGGCACAGTGATCAGAGAAACCCAGAAATCCAGAAGAGGACCACGTAAGAACGCTGCTTATTGGCTTGCTCCTCCTGGCTCACTCGGCCTGTTTCTATTAACATCCAGGACTACCAACCCAGGGGCAGTACCAACCCACAGTGATCAGATACTTCCATATCAAGAAAATGTATCAC
Source organism: Microtus pennsylvanicus (assembly GCF_037038515.1). Taxonomy (NCBI): domain Eukaryota; kingdom Metazoa; phylum Chordata; class Mammalia; order Rodentia; family Cricetidae; genus Microtus; species Microtus pennsylvanicus. Next base: position 9,016,471 of record NC_134599.1, read on the forward strand.
AGGTTTGCCCATGGGCCAGTCTGGTGGGGGCATTATTTCCATTTGAGGTTCCTTCATCTAAAATGACCCTAGCTTATATCTATGGTTGACATAACACTAACCATCATGTTGGACAAGGACTGGACAATGACCGTTGGCTAAAATTTGATTCACCGCAAGAAACTAAGGTGTGCTGATGAAGAAAACTCATGGGCATGCTTTCTGTCAGGGTGAATCTCTTTCTGTCTCTTTCTGAGCCAAATGAACGGCAGAGGTTGTTTCTTTCGTGGCTAGAATAAGGCGGCTGTGTTCCAGTGCGAGTGGGGGGTCTATAAGTCTCGCTGTATTTGCTTCCATTCCAGTCTCCCACTGCCCGGGAGTAAGTAGAGTTGGGGTCTCTGCTGTTTTCTACTACTAGACTGTAGGATGCCTGTGATCCCCAGGAACCCTGAGAGCCCTGCAGAGACCAGCAGATCCCAGAAGGAGAATGATTGGATGACCTCAAGGGCTTCCAATTCAGGCACTGAATTAGGGTTGAACCACAAAAAGCTGTGTAATTCTGAAAAACCTGAATTGACCTTGCCAATGCTTAATTCATTCATCAAAATGACAGACAGTCATCCATACCTTTGAAGCTGTGTGGTGTACAAGGCTTTTGGCAAAAGGAGTTTTCTAGAAGCAAGAACCTCATCTCTAGAATCTATGAATCCAGAGAGAGAGAAGAAGGGGTGGATAAGCAGGGACACAGATCAATAGATCACTGAGTCCCCTCTCTAAAACTAATAATTGTTATTTACTTAGTCAAACTTTATGAAGCATGTACTCCCCCTCAAGGGCTGGCTGGAAGACAAGTTAAGGCTAAGGGGAAGATATTTATAAGCAGGAATATGGATTCTTTTTTTAAAAAATATTTATTTTTATTTATCTACATTGGTGTTTTGCTTGCATGTATGTCTGTATGAGAGCATTGAATCCCCTGAAGCAGGAGATACATACAGTTGTGAGCTGCCATGTGGGTGCTGGGAATTGAACCTGGGTCCTCTGAAAGAGCATCAGTGTTCTTAACCACTGAGCCATCTCTCCAGCTCCAGAAATATTGATTCTTAAATCTATTACAGTGGCAACGATATGAAAAAGGGGAAGACAGTGGGTAAGGGAGGAAGAAAGAGCGGGAGTGAGACCTGGCCCATAATCTTTCTTATACTGCGTCTAAAATGAAAATTCCTAACTAGAAATAGATATTCTCTCATTCCTTATGAGGCAGGACAAAGGATATAGGCATCTAACTTATTGCCACAATCACTTTTAGCCTGAAACCTGAACTCTCTGAGTGTGGCTGGGCTCCCCGTCATGTTGTATGCACTTTATTGGCTCTGAAGAGCTCTGATTATGGACAGTTTTCACGGCTGCAAAGTCAAATTCCCAAAGCGATTCATGTCTCAGAGATGTTGATATATCACGCTGTGTTCCACTAACATTTTCCATACCGGCTGTGACATAGATTACACTCCTCCAGCTTCCCAGGGGAACCCAGCCGGGAGACCCCCTCTGGTGAGCATCCTGGAGCTAAGGTGAACACCGCAGACTGCTGAGACACACATTTAATATCAGCAGATGACAGAGAAACAATCTGGCAGCAAATGTGGGCAGGAGAGAGACTCCTTTTCAAGCTGTCTCCCCTCGCACACCGAGGCTGCGCTGTACTGACACCGTGGACAAGGAAGCTGTGGAGATAGGAGATTATCCAACCCTCATGCAGCACTGCCATAATGAGAAATGAAGGTTGGGTTGCCTGAACTGAGCTTGTCCAAGAAAGCACTTGAAAGCTCTAGAAACATCGAAGCTTGAAGGGCAGAAGAGCAGCAAGCAAAGAAGCCCTCTTCCACCCTAGTGACTTAAGCCTGACATGAGCATTGAGTGAGCTCGGCATGTCTGCCAAGAGGAAGGAAAAGGGCGTACAGTTACCCTGGAGGAATGCTGGGCAAATGACCTCTTGCTACTGAGACCTCTGTCACCGGGGTGAGTCTTTCCTGTCCTCTGCCTCCTCCCACAAGAACGGAAGTACTTCCCAGGTTTTGAAGGTTCTCTTTCAAGACGTTTGGCCTCTTTTACTATAACAAGAAACACTGACTTAGTGCTATGGTGATAATCAATTGGCAATAGGGAAATTCTTGGTAAGGTCTTGACAAGAGTAGAAATCAAGACTTGCTCTTACGTTTCTGGTGGGAGTAGACAGAGGCATGACCTGAGTTTAAACAAACAACAGACAAACACACAACAACAACAAAAACCAAAGTGGTCAGGGATAGAGCTCGATGGTAGAGCACTTACCTCCTATGCGCAGGGCTCTAGGCTCCACCCTAGTCCCGAGCACTATTAAAAACAAGCAATAAAGTGATATTCACTTACAATGTAAATGCATGTGAAGTTTAACTAACAACTCCACTTCTAAAACCCCACAACAGAGAGAAGCACTTTCCACCTCGGTAACCTGACACATATTTTATATAGTTGGGGCATCACTGTTGACAAACAAACAGACTAAAAGCATCCTAAGGGTCCATCAAAAAGGAACATGGATCGGCAGGAGCTCAGTGACTAGGAAACTTGCTATGAACTCATAATTCTAAATAAAACGGGCCTGAGGTTCGCTACTTACGTGAAAAGGTTATTTGTCTCACAGTTTTGGAGATTTTGGATCCAATATCAGCTGGCTCTTAAATTCAGACCTAAAAAGAAACCTCTCATCATGGAAACAGAGGGCTGGACCACTGGGTCACGATCTTCAAAAACCCTATCATCCTGAATCCTAAGACATAGATTAGGCCTGTGTGTCCAGGCCTCGCCTCTGGGCTCACTTTCTTCCTAGGTACTCCAGCCTTCGCCACGCCAGAGAAGCACTGTCCCAGGCCACTCTGCAGCCATCCTGATTCTCATTAGGCCATGAGTACTCTGAGGACAAAGATCCTGACTCTGCCAGGGAGCACAGTCCAGCCTCAGACCAGCAGCTCTGCCTGGCTTCCAGAGACAGCCAGTCTGTTCCAATGTTTCTGACGGTGTCTATGGGCTGTGCTTCTGATCTGTATGTGATTTCCTGCCAGCCTTCCTTCCCAGGAGTCAATAGGACTTCATAAGTGGTCACCGACACAGTCTGCAGTGCCTGTTCTGTTGTCCCCCACCTAGACAAGAAACCAGTTCAGTAATGACAAGCCTGGGAGGGTGTTGCTGAAATTCCTTTCCTCAGAGCAGATGTGAGCAACATGCACCCCTCCTCCTAAGGACCCAACGAAAAGCTAAGCCACAATTCTGCCATAATCCACTCTGGGGAAACAGTGAGTTTATTGGGCTTCCTTTAGGATTGTGGATGACCCACCCTCAAAAGGCTGGACCTGGAAAGCCTTATCCAGCAGAGGGGATGGCTTCTCTTTATCCACATAGATGGAGTCCCAGCTCTAGTCTGCCCTGACCTCAGTAGACTCTAGCTTCTTTATAGAGTCTTCCTCAGGCCACGTGCAATCAGAACAGAGTTTTGTACAAGAGGAGGTAGGATACAGCTTCATCCTCAGAGGAGAATCTTGAGCCTTCTTTACCCCTCTACATAGCTGTGTAGGCAGTCAACAAGCCGAGCTGGCATGAGTTTTTTGCAAGAGGGTACAGCTGAATGCCCCCTTGCCTTGGAGGACAGTTACTCAGGACAGAAGGGCTGCTGAGTGCAGTAGGAGGACTCGGGCTCAGCATACACTGGATGGTGAGGGCTATTGGAGGACTCAGGCTGAGTATTCACTGTGATGCTGGGGACTATGTGAGGATTCAGGCTCAGCATACAATGGGATGCTGGGGGCTATGGAAGGACTCAGGCTCTGCACACACTGGAATACTGGGAGTTATTGGAGGACTCAGGCTGAGTATACACTGGGACACTGGGGACTATGCGAGGACTCAGGCTCCGCATACACGGGATGCTGGGGGTTATGGGAGGACTCAGGCTAAGTATACACTGGGATGCTGAGTGCTATGGGAGGACTCAGGCCCAGCATACGTTGGGATGCTGGGGGCTATGGAAGGACTCAGGCTCTGCGCACACTTAGGATACTGGGAGTTATGGAAGGACTCAGGATGAGTATACACTGGGACACTGGGGACTATGTGAGGACTCAGGCTCAGTATACACTGGGATGTTGGGGGTTATGGGAGGACTCAGGCTTGGCACACACTGGGATGCTGGGAGTTACGGGAAGACTCAGGCTGAGTATACACTGGGACACTGGGGACTATGCGAGGACTCAGGCTCAGCATACACGGGATGCTGGGGGTTATGGGAGGACTCACACTTGGTTTAAACTGGGATTTGAAGGCTGCTGTGTCTGAAAATCTTCTACCCTAAATAAGCGTGAGCGTTTCTTGGAATGAGAAGTACAGTCTGGAAAGTACAATCTTCTTTTAGGCTATGGGCACAAAATAAGGCCTCAGGGGAGCCCATGGACCACAATATGGGATCACATAGTGAGATCTGGAGGGGACTGAGGACGTCTGGTATCACTCCAAACTACTGCCCAATGTGGTCAGAAGGAGACCACAAAAGCCTCCAGGAATGAGCATTTTCAGGATGCTCATGCGACAGGGCAGGCTCTAAGAACTGCATGAGCACTCATGCCAAACAGGCGCCTAAGGAAAACTGGGAGGTGTGGGTGCTGAAGGGAGAGGCCCTGGTTCCTGCAGCCTCGGTTTACCCCATCGTGTCTGAGATGGAGTGATGTTAATTAACAGCACTCTATTCCTTGTGGAGATTTAGATCTCACAGCAGAGATGGCCAAGGAGCCTGTTTCTGGCAAAACACTTCCTTGCTTTATCATCCCACAGAGAAAGGCAAGAGCGCCTTCACTGGCATCGGAGAGGGGCTGGTGGAGAGAGAACAGGCGTGAGAGAAAATGCAAGAGAGTAGGAGATTTAGGAGATTGGGTTCAGACTCATCCTTCTGTCAGGAGCTCATTCCCACGGCGATGGCGTTAACCCATCTGTGAGGAATCCTCATCATACAGTCACCTGTTAATGTGTCCCCCCCATTCCCCGCCTCTCTGCATGGGTTTTCAAGGAATACATTTGAACTGCAGCAGACCAGGTCCAATGACTCTCCCAGACCTGGAGACCATGTCAAGATAGCTCCTGCAGACACTGGCAAGCAGACGGGTACTGGACACTGGAGCGGCAATCTTGTAGCCCACAGTCCCCAGTGTGGATCGTGTTCTACTTTCACACACACACCCCAAGTCCAGGCCTAACTCTCCCAGTGAGGGGTTGGCTCATGCACAGCCAGCCTTACTTCAAGGCTTCTTACTCCAAGAAACCTTGTCTGGCTACAGATGTATCTCGGGATGTACTCAGAACCCCTGTCTACTGTGAAAGGAAAGGCTGGCATTTCACAAGAAGTAAGTCTGGTTACTGAGAGCGGACCAACCCCAGGTAACTCCAAAGGTGATGACATTTGGAAAAGAGCTCAGTTTGGGTGAGGTAGAAAGAGTGGTACCCTTTTTGATGGGTCTATGGTCTCTACGAGACGCTGAACGTTTCCCATCTTTTTCTATCTCTGCTGTGTGAGTGTGCACCGTGAGACCTCACAAGAACTCAACCCTGGCAAACCCTGGGCCAAGGCTTCAAAGCCTCCAAAATATAAAATTAACTTTGTTGGAAGTCACTTAGTCTACAGCGTTGTGTTAGGCTTCCACGCCGCAGACATGGCTTTCAGGGGTCCTAAAAGCAGCCTCATTTTATATAGTTGCTAAGTATCAAATCCAGAGGGCCACAGAGCAGGCCAGAGACCAAACCCCAGCCAGTCTCTTAACCCCAGCAACTGCTTCAGGAAGCAATAAAAGCTTGCCAAATACCACAAAATGAAAGAAAAAGCTCAAAGCAATAAGTGTATTTTTCTTAAACATGTCCATACCTTAAACTCTTTTCATCCTAGCCTTGAAATAACAAACCAAAGGTCTAAGGGGACTTCTAGTGAGGTCTGAAATTAAGAATATGGTTTCAAGGCTGCCGGGGATGAGAAAAAGAGAAGCCTGTTCAGTTATGACAGTATCACCTTACAAAGTTATGAATTATGCAAGTGAGAACAGACCGCAGGGTGCGTGACCTCATGAGACTTCGTGTACCTGTACACAACACTGTGCAAACAAGCATTACAGAGCCCCACCTGAAAAAGCTTCTGTTACACGGCAGCTTTGCCCTCCTACAATCCTTCCCTCCTCACAAAGGGCGTCCACGTGTGTCAGCGTGGGCCGTCTATGTGACCGTCGACATAGCTCTCGCCATCTCTAAGCAAAATGACACAATAGAGTGTGGGAACTAAAGACCTAAATATGGTATGGGGGGGAGGGAGAGAGGGAGAGAGGGAGGGAGAGAGGGAGAGAGGGAGAGAGGGAGGAAGAGAGGGAGAGAGGGAGAGGGAGGGAGAGGAAGGGAGGGAGGGAGGGAGGGAAGGGGAGGGGCTATCACATCGGGGAGGGGGTTTGTCATAGTGTTGCTCCCATTTCCCATATATTCCAGACCAGCATTCAAACCCACAGTGTTCTTCTCTATCAGTCTATGCTGAAAGAAGAGTAAGCAATGGAGAAACCTGAGGTTGGGTCCTAGCCTATCCCTGTCGGTTAGGTAGGTTCACTCAGCCTCCTTGCTGCTTCTCCATGTGTGGAAAGTGTGTTGAATTGTGTTCTCTTTTGACTCTCTTTAAATTCAGGTGATCCAGAGTTTCAGAATTAAAGAGCACTAGGTAAATTTTCAAGTGAGGTTACTTTCAAAAGCTTGCAAGCCCTGGACCAAGGCCACTGGCAGAAGACAAAATCCACAGTGCTCTTTACCCATCTCTATGAGAGAAAGAGATGGAGACAAAGACTGTGCACTGCAGTGATAGTTTCTTTGTGATCTAACAAATAAAGCTTACCTGAAGATCAAAGTGCAAAGCTAAGCCTCAATTTAGCCATAGAGGACAGGCTGTGGTGACACACACCTTTAATCCCAGCACTAGGGAGGTGGAGACAGGCGTGATACGGTTGGGCAGAGAGGGGAATACAAGGCAGGAGGAGACAGGAACTCAGAAGCTGTCTGAGAATTCATAGAGATGCAGTCTGAGGTTTTGTGGAGACAGCAGCAGTCTGAGGGTTCATAGAGATAGGATCGCCCCTTTGGTCTGAGCATTGGTAGAGGTAAGAATTCTCTAATGGTTGGTTACTCTGCTTCTCTGATCTTTCAGCATTAACCCCTGTATCTGACTCTGGGTTTTTATTACTAAGACCAATTAGAATTCAAGCTACAGTGTATCTGGCCTAGAAAGTTAAAATCTGTCCTGCGGGTGTTAGCGGAAAGACTTGGTGGTAACCGTCTGTTCCAGTGGAGCTGACATGGCTGTGGGAGTCCAAAGCAAGTATTGAAAGGACTAGAAACTCACTCCACGGAGATTGACAAACACCATGTTTCTCAACTCTCTTCAGACAGAATATCAGATTGTTGGTATCCTGCTGCATTGAGATCCCAGACACTCTTGATTTCAGGGCAACAATAAATTGATAAAGACACAGAAAGATGTAAAGTAGTAAGAGATAAAGCAATCTGCAGAGTCCTTTATACTGAACTACACACATGCATTAGCCATGCAATGATTAGCTTAATATAGAGACTGGTTTCCCATGTCATTCTATAAATTTTAATTTTTAATGCAGAGTAATTTTAATCCAGCTCGAAAGCATGTCCTCAAAGGGCCTGTGTCTTCAGAATAATGAAAAACATCCATCAGAAGAAAGATGGTGAGCAAGTGTGCAGCGCTTGAGAAATAAAGTCGGTGTCTAGGAGAGCATGGGTTGAAAGTACAATGATCCGGTTGCATTCGCGGTGGCTTTCAATTTCACCGTCTGACTCTTGTATCCTGGACCAGTTTGCGTTTACACAGCCCATGAGAATTTAAAGGCCTTGCAAGCCAGGGTCTTTCTTATCAGCAGATGGTTAAAGGAAGAAATAAAGAAGCATTTGTCAATGAAGATGTAATTTGAAGCTAAGATTTAACTCTGCAAACATCAGCACCCGGGGCTTCCTTGCATAGCTTTTTGTCTTTTCTGTATATTTTACTAACGCCTGCCTAACGTCCTACTCCGTGTTCATGCTAAACAACAAAATTGGTCAGATGAGTTCAGTTAGCTTCAGTTGTACTTCTTCCCAAACATATAAAGCTACATAGGAGCTACAGAAAATATCTTCCCTGGTTTCCTCAAAATTGTGAATTACGTGGTCTTGGTTGTTGTAACCCCAAGGTCTGCTGACTGCAACTTGGGTGTCAATATTTATTCACTTGTCAAATACTCACTTGTTATCTGCTCCATAGATGCAAAATAAATACGACACAGTCCTTGTGATTGTCACCAGAAAGTGAAGGCATTGACAGTAATGGTAACATCTGTAACACAGCATTGAGCAAATGACTCATCCTCTTTGAGCTGAACACAGTGATGTGATTGGCCCTCAGTGGCACAACGTATACAAGAGAGTAACTCTTAGTTTGGGAAAACCTAAGCGCTCCTAAATTTCTTTGAGAACCTCAAAGAGCTAAGTGGGTGGTATTTACCAAAACTTAACTATATTCAGGGCTGGAGAGAGGGAGGCACTCTTAAGAAGGTTTGCTGTGCACATATGAAGTTTGGAGTTTGGATCCCAGCACCCAGGTAGAAGCCGAAAATGATTCCATGCCGCCTGCAACCCCAGCCCTGAGGAAAGTAGAGACAGGAGGATGACTGGGGCTTGCTGTCTGCCTGTCTAGTGCCACATGAACTCCAGGTTCAGTGAAAGATCCTGAATAAGGCGTAGGGTGATAACGGAGGTCACCAGAGCCCATCTTCTGCTCTGGACACATGTATTTGGGCATTCACTCTGCAAACATGTGCATACATCACACTCACATGCACCTCACACATATATGCACACCCATGCACACCACACACAATATAGTTTTTAAAAGCGTTGAGTCCAAATTTTAAACCGAGACCGTTTAGCATTTAATAGTTGCTTAAGATAACAATAGTAAACACATTACATAAATAACACTTTATGATAATGGCAATATTCCCTCAACTAGAAAAGTTGACTAGTTGAAATAAACCAATCACAAAAGTATACATATTATCGGATGCCGCTAATACTGTGTGCAAGGGCTCCAGAGTCGTCCGATTCCTGCACTGCAGATGGCAGCTATGGAGAAGGAGGGAGGAACCACTGCTTCCTGGGCACGAAGTAAGGTGAAAGGTTTGGGATTAATTGCACAACAATGTGAATGTGCTTAATACTTAAAAATGTTAAAAACAGTAAATTTAATTTTTTTTCTTTATTTTTGAAAATTTCATGCATGCACATAAAGAAATATAACCATATAAATACCCCTATTTTACTTTCTTACTCCTTCCAACACACCAAATAGGCAAGACATCTGTTGTTTGGTTTGGTTTGGTTTTTGTTTCAATAACTCACTAGGCCTAGTGAGTGTCGCTCACGTGTGCACGGGTGTGGACCATCCAGTGGAGCATGGAAAACGTGCCTGTGGCCACATCTGCAAAAATAAAAGATCTTTCCTCTCTCAGCAACTATCCACTGCTAATAGCTCCTCCGGCAAGGAATAGGGCTTGACGGTCATCCTCATTTGCTTACATTTCAGCTGATCCTGTGCAGGTAAGCTACAGTTGCTATGAGTTCGTGGTTGCGCTAGCTGTATCGTGTCCAGAAGACAGGAGCCACAGCTCTTCTCCCCACCTGCTGCCTCTGTCTTTCTTTCTACCTCCTCTCCAAAGAGCCTTGGTTGGGACTTTAGCATCGATGCCTCAGTTACGGTTGAGTACTCACTCTCCTTAACTCATCACTTTGACTTACTCTGCATCTCTCCGCTGCTGCCTACTCCAGCCACAGCTGTGAGCAGCCAGGTCTAGGGAGGCAGACACAACCATTCAGAAGGCAAATTTGACAGTGTAATCATTCAGACAATAATAACGACAGGTCTGCTCTGCGGCTTAAGACCTCCCCAGATATAGGCTTTACAGAATTCCAGTACCAGGCGTGAAATTCCTTCCTGCGGCTCCAGCAGGCCTCAGGTCCAATCAGAAAGTGGTTCTTTACCCCTTAACGCTTGTGCCGCTGGGCAGCCTGGCCTGTCAGGTTCACATTGCAGCATGCAGGATTCAGGGCTAGAGGAGATAACTAGCGTGTCCTCCGCCCTAGCAGCCGGTGTAGCACCATCTGGCTCCCCACAGGGAAGAAGCTTCCCCATCTAGTTTGAAATTTCTGATGTCCCGCAGCCTAAGTGTGTGATAGAAGACAATAAATTTTATGCTAATTGCGTTTTGCCACCATTAACAAGTTTTCATGTTTGGAGAAGGGGGTGGCATACTTTTACGGTTTCACAGATCTTACGACTGTCTAGCTTTAACAAACCACATTGAATTCTCTTACCCCCTCCTATACTCCTGTACTCAATCTGTTGCAACACGCTGCTGCGATTGAAGTTACGTGAAGCTTATACAGCATCAGGACCACTGCTCTCTAACGTGTGAAAGCTTTTGGGGAGACTGTTCAGTACAAAGAGATATCCCTTGATGCTTTGCCAGAACTCTCCAAGTGTCAGCTTCTTAAAGATTACTCGGAGTATGGCATCTGAGAGCAGAGACAAACCCCTGCCGCCACGGTCAGGTCTACTGTCCATCTGGTACCTTGAATCTTTCATCCACACACGCTTTTAGCATAGTATTGGAGAAATACCAGCGGACTCTGCTCTATATTCTTCCAGATTTCTGGCACATTCTGTTTTACAGTATCACAGAACCACAAGCCAACATCACTTCTCAGCTCAGTGGAATAGTCCTTACCCATTCTGAAGCTGTCAGGCTTGTGGTGGTGAACCCAAGTTTCCAAAAATTCCGAATTTCTTCAGAAAGCTCAATTTTAATCATAATCATAAACTATCAGTGATTTTCTCTGCACAGCAAGCTTTCTTTGTTTAGTCATGTAAATAGACCTGTATCTTCAAAGTCTTAATGTTCCAAGTTTTCCTGTTATTCCTCCAGGTAAAACTGGAGTATCCTGAAAGATGGGACTCCTCCATTCACAGCTCAGATCACCAAGCAAGCTCTTCTCATCCCTCCCTCCTTCCTTCCTTCCTTCCTTCCTTCCTTCCTTCCTTCCTTCCTTCCTTCCTTTCTTCCTCCCCCCTCCCTCCCTTCCTTTCTTCCTTCCTTCCTTCCTTTCTCTCTGTGAATGTCTCTCTTTCTCCATCAGAAAAGTTATAATGAAAAAGAGGGAGTCCCCGGATGGTATTCAAATCATTTCTTAGTTAGGATGCAAGTCTTAGCCTCCAAAAGCCCTGACAACAAAAACTTCAGAAGAACAGCACAACCCTTTTCCTCTCAGAAGTATCCAGGCCAGGCGGTGGGGTTTCAAGGAATGAAATAGCTGGGAAGTCGCTGCATTTGTCCTATTTCAAGCTGCGTGTGTAAATGATAAAGGTCAAACTCAGAAAACAAGGCCTACAATTCCTTGGTGAGCAGCCAGGCTCCAGTTCCCATCATTAATTCATATGTTGTTAGACTTCCCCAGGAAGCCTGGGAACACAACAGAAGTAACTCAGCTTCCCCCAAGAGAAAAGGCCTCATTTTTCCTTGGCAGATTCATTCCTAATCACATAGCAGGGAGCCATTATTAACATCTGGATATTCAAAAAGAGCCACTGAATTATTATAAAAACTGCTTCAACTCATCAGGCTAGGGCTCGGATGATCTACAGCGTGCACTGGGCTTTCCCCCACTTTCGTCAAGAAGATAAATGAAAAAGTTCTGTGTATTTCAACTGCCATGACCCATTTGGTTTTGATCTGGGAAAATTCACGTCCGCCTACTGTACCTCTTCTCCTAAGGCGGATATGTCTGCGGTGGCTTCTGCCCCTCCCACGGTGGGTTTCAGAAGGCTACTGCAAATGCTAATTGGTTCAAACCAGCTGCAAGTCAGAAACTAAGGCTGGATTCGATTCTCTTTGATCAAAAGTCTTCCATTCTTTAACCAGGCAAGCCCTCCTTCGATACTTTATACGCAGATAATTCCTAAACATCAATGATCGTGACTTCCACAGACCCTGCAGGGCTCTCGGTCCTCATCCGAGCCCTCGGCCTCAGGAGCTGGTGGCACAAGGTAAAGGTCACTCCTCTACTTGAAACCTGCTTATAACTTCCCATTGCCATTAAGCCAATATACTGATTCCCAGCAGGACCCGCAGGCTCCTCTTGCAGTCCCAGTATGAAGAGATTAGGAAAACCAAACAAACAAACAAAACAAACAAAGCTATTTTGGGAGCATCGCTCTGCTCCCTACCCGGACCTCAGTAAGCATGAACAACTCAAGACTTTGCAAGCAACGTTCAGCAAAAACCATTCCTAGGAGCAGGAATGTGAATGTTCCATCAAAGTCTGCTCCACCTCCCCATTCTCCATCACTTGTTCCAGCCCCTCCCCCCACACCAGCCCTGCTCCAGCCCCCCCTCCCACCATGCCACCCATCTCCAGACTCTGCCCCCAAAGCTCCCAGAATGCTTTTTACTGGCCCAGTCTCGCTCAATCTCAAATCACCCCCTCAAGGGCGCTTTGTCCATGAACACACACACATTCCACTAGAGGAATCTGTGTTTTGTCTGCCTCCCCAAGGGGCCTCGCTCCTTTTGGCTTATGTAAACTCCTCAAACTTAGCTAAGAACCTACATACAGGCCCTCAAAACTTCATGGGAGGAATGTGGTAGACCATTTTTTGACAAGACAGACCTCTCTCGACTGATGTTTATTGTGCTGAGATTCAGCATATGTTTCCCAAGGCAGAAACCCATCTCAGATGTGGGGGAGGGAAAGCAGGAAATTCCGGGTGTTGTTAGATTGTAAGGACCCTTTTTAAGGGACAGACAGAGGCTCCCAAATCACTGGCCTACAAATTCGGATGGGCTAATAGGCACTTAATTTGGATATGTCTTCTAGTTTTACCTTTCTAAAAATTTACCTTCAGAATAAGCTAGATGTTCGGGTAAGCGAACCACAAGATACAGAGAGCAGTAGAGCTGGTATCCAAGGCCCACATAAGCCACAGAGTTATCTTTTTATTTTATTGCATTAATTTATTTACTTATGCACACATGTGTGCTTCCATGTGGGTGGGGGGCATGGAACGGACAACCTTCAGGAGTTGGTTCTTTCCTTCCATCTCATGTGTCCCAAGGATCGAACTCAGGTCAACACGCTGAGCACCAAATGCCCTCACTCACTGAGCCATCTAGCCAGTCCCACGTTCTGAAACTCTTCCGTGGGGGACCTCGAGTTTCTTCTTCACACATCCACACTAGTATCCAGTAAGGGAAAACGGTGGCCACTGTCTTGAAGAGATCACTAAGACAAAGAGTAGTGAGATCCCAGGTCTATCGAACCACACCCAGAGTGGATGCAAATGAAAGCTATTGGGTTTAGACATCGTCTTCCAGATCTATACCAAGAAAAATTATGCCGGATTCTTCCTCTGCATATTTCCCAACTCTGTCTTCATCCTTAGTGTCCCCAGAGGCCAATATTAGGTGAGGGTCTTAATGTCCCAGCCTGCTCTCAATAATGTCCAGCCTTATGGCTACCAGAGCCTCCTGTGGGTTACTGGGGGACAAGGACCCACATAGGCAAGGGTGTTTCCAGCCTGACATGAGTTTGCTTGCATTTCACAAGGACATAGGCTGGAGGGCTGTCTCCCAGGAGCCCTTTTTCTTTTCATCTTCCATTATCCTTACAGAAACTGTTCATTTCTGCCAGCAACTCTAACAACTGGTTTTAATTTTACCCTTTCTCATACCCTCTGTTGAGTAATTACCATAATCTTCATTCAAATACACAGCAAGAAACTTTCGTACATGATTTGTAATTAACTATAAAAGGATCCATAAATCCCTTTGAGAAGGGCAAGGACACGGCCCAGTGTTGCAACATGAAGAAAAGCATTGTCCTGGGAGGGACTGTGTAACTCTGTCCTTTCTCTGCTCTGAAGGTACAACTGTCACTCAAGAAGGCTTTGCCCGGCCTTGTTTTTTGTTCCTCTGATGTTGTGTTTACTTCTTCCTTCTTAAGTAAGACACAAACACACTGGAAATTAACTTGGAAGAAATCACACATCCTGTTGGCTTGCCTGGTGGTAGTTGAAACGCAAGGAACTGGGTTAAGAGTCATTTTCCCCAGGTTGAAGTGAACCGCTCTTGGAAAGTGGCCTCTCAAACGGCAACTTGCCACACCACCGGGGCAAAAAGGATGGAATTCCAGGTGAAATGTATTAACAGAGTTCGTTTTCAGTCTCGCCTTTGGCTCCACCTCTGGGAGAACTAAGGCCTAAGGATCCCAGGACACGAAAAGCAATTAAATTTCACTCGGTGTAAAGTTGGAGAAAGTGTCCCAAGCGAAAAGGCTGTCTCTTTGCCACGTTGCATGCATGGGTGGCAATAAACAGCCAAACTCGCTGGCTTTGATATAGTGGCGTGCACTTTCACAGGGCTCAGGTTGATTTCATTTTAAAAAGTTGAATTTATGGGACAGAGGGATTGAAAGGTCTGTACTGACATGTTTAAAACCTCGCTTTAAAAAGTGGCAGATTGCATCGTTCCATTTAAGCGTTCACACCGCAGCCTGAAACATAATCTGTTTACTGAAGAAACAACTTTTTATTACCTTGCGAATAATTTCCCATTGAAAAAGAAAACAATGTACAGTATTTTACAGCTCCGTGAAACATCTGGAAAGTTTCTGGCTTACTAAAGTGATGAAGAATTTGCATCCATGTTAGAACTACTGATTTTTTAATTCAACACAGAACGATTCAGACATCCTATTGAACCAACTAAAATCTGAGCAATACCTCAAGCTTCCATAGCTCACTGACAACACACAGAGGACCCCAGCAATCTGTCCCCAGCAAGGTGAGTGGTTTCTGGAACCTGCCCGTGTCTTCAGGCTCTGAGCTGTGTAAATCTTCCCTGCCTTTGGGTCACTCAAACTACTATAGCCGGTAGCTCATACTGTATTTACCTTTATTCTCCAAACACCCAGCCTGGGGGGTGCCAGGTTAACAGGAAGCTTCCAGGAGAAAGAACAGAGGCCCTGGTTGGGCCACCTGGGTCTCTACCATCTTGAACCTGCAGCTTGGGAAGAGAGTGTGGGACCACAGTATTGACCAGTCAATCCACATCCCGTTGGCAAGAACACAATCAGGTGACCAAAGGAACAGCAAGCATGTCAGAGAAATGACTATTAGCTGTCCCGAAAGGACAAGGAAGGGGTCTGGCAAACAGTCCTTACATCCCAGCCAGCACTTTCCAAGATTAAATTTTTCTCCAAACGCCAGCAGGTAGAACGCTTAGAGCTGGTTCTCCCTTCTCTCCTGGGGCCTGGAAATCACTGGACTAACAACGTTAGGGTGTGGGTGAGGTGAGTGATTGCACAGCAAAGCCTTCTGCCTTGGCGCTTTGTCCTGCTGTCGTTTCCTAAGCTTGTGGTTTTAGTTCCGAAAATCGTGGAATGGCATTCATTATAGAGACGGTAAACTAGACAAACCAAAGCTTTCGGAAAGACTGCAACTTTTGTAGTCAAAAATCCTTATTGTATTTCATTCTGGATTACTCCCTCCACCAAACTATTATTTCTCCCCAAAGGAGCTTAATGCAAAGTCAAGACTCTAGTGCTCTGAGCAAAACCATCTTCACCCAGTTACGGGAATGCTGAGGGGCAGGCACGAGGCTTAGGCTCCGGGGGCCGCAGTGACTCACATTGCTGTATTCTCAAGAACAGGTCCATCTAGAAGGATACCTTAAAACACCTTGCATACTGGGAGGTGGCTTAGTACAGAGGCTGCCATGAAAGTGCGAGGACCCGAGCTTGCAGCCCCAACGTCCACTTAAAAGCTATGCAGAACTGATAAGCTCTGTCTGGAGACCTTGTCTCAAAATTAAGGCAAAGTAGGCCAGTGAGGGAGCTCAGCAGGGAAAGGTGCTTGCTGCTAAGCCTTGTGACCTGAGTTCAGTTTCCTGAACCATGTGGTAAAAGGAGAGACTCGACTCCCTCAAGGTTGCCTCTGACCTCCATATCCAGGCACTTAAATGACATAAACAAACAAATACATACATACATACATTCATATATACATACATACATGCATGCATTTATATTTGTAAGTGGAACGCAATAGAGGAAGAGAACCCATGTTCATCTCTGGCCCCCAGATGCAAGTGTTTGCACTTGTGCAAGTGCATAAAAGAATGTGCATATACTGTGTATACACATGTCTGCACAAATGCATGCATAGGCTTGCATGCATGCATACACACATACACACACGTGTTCATTCTTTGGTTCTCACTGCACATCTTTTAACAATGGCTTTTCTCTGCAGCATCATCAGATACGACTGACTTCATCAGCTGATGGCAATTACATACTTCCTTGTCAGTCTCTTCTTTTAGTCCAGGGAAGAAAGGCTCCCTCTCCCTGCATCCTTCCTGTATCACCAGCATGCCCTCAGACTACACCTTCTAGTGGGTGCTAGCTGGATGTTTGTAGAATGAGGGTGTGTTATATGCAATTAGGAAAAGATGAATTTCATAAAACATCAAAAGAATCAAAGAGCTGGGGGCTGGAGAGATGGCTCAGTGGTTAAGAGCATTGCCTGCTCTTCCAAAGGTCCTGAGTTCAATTCCCAGCAACCACATGGTGGTTCACAACCATCTGTAATAAGGTCTGGTGCCCTCTTCTGGCCTTCGGCATACACACAGATAGACTATTGTATACATAATAAATAATAAATAAATATTTTTAAAAAAGAATCAAAGAGCTGCCAATACTTCAGAGGGGCCACCGTGCGTCTGCTGGATGGGGGGCAGGAACTTGCTAAAAGAAGGGTAGAGGCTTAACAAGCAGGCTCTCTAGGTGACACTATAGGTGGAGGGACAGCCAAACAGACGCCCGGAGGTGACAAAACAAAGATGCATCTGCAAAACCCTTAGCGTCTGTACTCACCACACCTAGGGCATGCAAAGGGGAGAGGAGGCAGGGCTAGAAAGGAGGTCACAGCCATTCTAGAAGGGCTTTGGCTCTCAAGGTACCAAGTGTCTTTGGCTCTGTGGGCAGTGAAGAGCTGGGTAAAGTCCTGCACAAAGAGGATCGGTCTGCCAAGCAGAGAAGGTAGAGCTGGGGGAGTCATGGTGACCAGCCAGGCGAATGCCTTCGCTTTACCAAAGGAAGATGGAGAGCCAAGGGCAGGCCAGGCGACACTCTGGGCATGGGACTGAGGGAAAACCACAGCTCTTATCAACTGCTCAGAGCTTGAGGAACCAAGGAGGAGGAGCACGAAGTCAATGAAAGTGTGTGCTTCCATTCAAGGCCAGTGGGGTTTTCGGCACTGGGATTTGAGAGGGGCAGGGAGTAGCAAAGGTGAGGAACTACAAAGCCATTAGGCAAGGGTGGCATTAGCACTGAGGAGGGCCTTGTGGCATAGACCTTGTCATTTTGAAGTTGCTAACATGGACTTTTTTTTCAGTGTCTCTAGAGAAATTCTGTGGTCTGAATGACCTTCAAAGTTCCTGTGTTCGGGTTTGAGGGTGGTATAAACAGGAGGGAACGGAGGGGAAAGAATTAAGCCATGAGGAGTCTACCGTTATGAACGAAGGGAAGCAGGTTCTGCCCTTGTTCCCTCTGCCGCATGAGAACAGGGTTCCGTGCACGCACAGGATCTAGAAGCAGAGAGCAGATCTTCACTGGGCACTCGCCCTGCTAGCGAGCTGACCTCAGGCTGCAAGCTCAAAAACATGACAAAGAAACTTCCAGTGTTTACAAATTACTCAGTCTCAGGGATTTTGTTATTGCAGTGTAAACAACCCAAAGGCAAGTAAGTATACAACATTCCAATTCATGTAGGCATTGAAAATTTGGTAAACATAAACTCTGGAAATACATATTTTCGTCCTACAGGGATATTTATTCACTGTTCTAACATACATAGAGACTTTTAACAGTTAGAAATATCTTCCAAGAGCTGAGGACAGGGCTTCCTTCATAAGCTTCATTCCCCTCTAATTGTAGTAATCTTGCCACTGAACAGAGGGATTCTCCCCCAATTGCCCCCGCCTCTTCTATTTCATTGGAACCTACTCTGATCTCCTCTGGGATAAGCCATTTCAGCAAACACATAGCCTAGAAAGAACAGTGTGGAAAACCCTACTTGTCTGTATGGAAGTACTCACTAAAGACATCAAAGCAAAGGAAGGCTTTGTAGAAGAAAAGAACTACCTTCCTTCCGAAAAAAAAAAAAAAGGAAAGCAACAAAACAACTTTGCACCATTAGTATCACATGTGGCAAGTCTCAAATGCAAACCAGCTGCCATGTTTTGTGCAAAGCCTCCTTGTTATCAGAGACATTTTTGGCTAGCTTGGTGTTGGAGTTCAGGGCAAGCCGACGGTGAAGATCGAGAGATCCACAGTAATTGGCACACTGTGGGCTCCTCTTTTGGACACAGATTCTCCAGAGATGTTCTCTGGGACCATCTCAGCCCTCTCTCCCTTTGGCTCCTGCATGGTCACATGTGGAGAGAAATGAACTGAGAAAGTGGGAGGTTTTCAGTAGATTTGAAGATGAAGGAAAAGCAGTCCCTTTCCTCCTTCCTCATTAAACCCTGGGACAATTGCTTCAAGAAGAAAGAATGTGTTGCCCAATTATTCTAAGAATACACTCTTGACACACCTGTTTTGCCTCTCAAAGCTGACTTTGATGACATTAATTTTTACCTACACGATGGTCTAAATTTTCCCTGAGATCTTCATCTCATCCTGACACCAATTAGAACATGAGTTTCATCAGAAGAAACCACCGCAATTTAGTCCATACCTTGGAAGGAGCGGAAGCGCGAAGAGAGACGGAGACGGCCCCAAACCCAATCGAACAGGTGTGCATTTCCATAATAGCTGCACAATTCAGCGAGGAAGTGGCGTTTGCTGCTCTCGCTTGCGAACAGAATTAGCAATCTTCACAGGCCCTGTCCCGGTGATTGAAATAAATTACTTTGTTAAATTGCAAAGCAGGTTGACCCATCTGTTGGCCCGTGAATGTTCAGATTCTCAGAGGGTTTATTACTCCAAATAATGTCTGCCATATGCAGCGGTAAACAGTTCCTTTAAAAACCGACTGAAGGATTTGGTGCTGCTTTTGAAGGCAATTTATAAAGCACTGCATGTTCGCCTGAAAGGACCTGCCCTTCAACTAAACTTTCAGCAAAGTCTAGTTGTCTTGATCAGTTAATCCCAGCTGAGACACCCTGCCCTCTCTGCAGAAGAAAGAGGAAGGGCTCCGGGGGGACCTACTATGCGTTGGGCAGAAACTCACCTATTGGCACTTCCTGAGAAGTGCCAGGCCGTCCATGTGCCTGAATATTTTATCCCAGAGAATACAGGAAGCCAGCGAGGCTAAGTGGCCCATCCAAAGACAACTGCTATGCAGCCCATCTGGGTACCAGACACTGGGTTCTATGGAACACTCTGAGTCAGATGTGTGTATCCTAGGAAGTACAGTGAGGACTTTGCCCAGTCACAGTTTAGACCCACAGGGGAACCCAAAGGCAAAGTGTTTCTGCCCTTGAGCTGCTTTAAGTCTTCTTTCTCAAAAGCAGGAGTCACAGCTTCCCTGTTTGGTCACCAAGGACAGGGCCAGACTTTGACCTCCCCCTGGCAAGATCCTCATAGGAATTTTAAAGACAGAGATCTGTGGATCTTCTTGTCACGTGTGCGTTTCCTCGCTTTAGATCACCCCCCCCCCGATTTCACATCCCCGGGGAGTATGCCTGCTCTATCCACACAAGGTCCATAAACTGCTCTGACTGCGGACCAGCCATGATTTGTTCATGATGTTAGCAGGGACTCGCTGTGACTAGGTTACAGATGTGAAATTGCTGATGGATGGCCCAAAGCCAGCACATGGTCAGCTCTTCTGGTATTCAGCTTCAATATTAATCATGTGTAGAAAGGCATTTTCCCCCCTCTGTGAAAAATGAAATGGCTAATATACAGTATGGAATGAGGGCTCGGGAACAATTCCTTTTCTTAACGGGAGAAGAATAAAGCTATTAAAAGAATAAACTCCTGTATGTGACATGATGACAGTGGGGTTTTTCTGACGAGCTAAATGAATAAGCCCCCTCTGCTTTGATTTATGCCAGCACAGAGTCTCTCGGAGCTTCAAAAGGCAGAGAGCACATTTGCAAGCCAATGGTCTCCACTCCGTTTGTGTAACGGGAGTGAGAGGCCAAGATGCAGCCAAAAGCAAACTTTGGACAGATTGAGAACTGAAAGGGTCAGGCCCAAGTGCTCAGGCCTTGCAGGGTCACCAAGACCTTTGGCTGAGGGTATTTCACCCTTTGTTCCCACAGCTCCCCATATGCAGCTACCTCTGCAGGAGCCAAAGCCAGGCCCTGACTCTGTGCTTTGCTTTTTCCTGAAGCCAGAGAAATCAGCCCTTCTCCCTTTGCCCTCAGTCGGTATCTCGAGGAGGGGCAGAGAAATCGGGAGTGTGCTTCATCATTCCCCAAGCATGCATCCTAATCACAGACAAACCTCAGGAAAAGCTTTGCCTCAGCAGGGCAGGGTAACTCCCCTGTAACTCCTGCACTCTGGAGACTGAGGCAGGAGCATCGCGAGCACCAGACCAGCCTGGCTGCCAGTTCAAAGCCAGCCTGGGCTGTGTAATAACCTGCTCAAAACACAACAGAAAAGCTTAATATATATAAATTAATTCCTCAGAGAGTATATTGAGCATCAAAAAGATCACCCACGTGATGTCCATTGAATGAGAAAATGGAACTGAATTTCAGGCTTGCTGATCTAAATCAAGAACAGCCTGTGTATGTATCAAAACATCAGAGTATACGTGATAAACATATACAGCCATTAATTACGTATAAAAACGGTATGAAGGAAAACACAAGACACCTGACAAACCCCCAGTTCAGGAGGCCGGGAAAAACAAATGCAAAAGACTTTACCAGCAAGTGGCTTGCAAGGACCGTGACCGATGAAGATGTGAAGGCAATGAGGAGCTAGCAGAGAGCAGGAACCTCACACGATAAGGGACAGAAAGCAGATCCCGAGCCAGGATGTGTACGGTGACGCAGCGGAGTGCCGAGTTAACTGTGCTTAATGGGAATTTGTCAGTGGTGGTTCTCTTGGATTTAGGTCCAAGGTCACATGAAACACTAACATTTGGAGGCATCTTTAGGCCATTTATGCAACTTTTCACTAAAGTCTAAAAGTATTCCAGAATGATTTTGAAAAGGTACTGATGCAGAAAAACCCACAGGGAAGAGTTGCAATGTCCCCAAAGTCCTGAACCCCACTCCTTGCTCCAGAATCAGCCACACATAACCCTTCTAGCTGTTGAATTTTCCAAGAACTGTACACTTAGGACAATTATGATTAATTATGATTAAAACCCTAAATACAGTACTGAAGACAGTATTTCCTGACTTCCTGCCAAGAATTCCCCTCATTTTTTACCAGCCCTCAATGCTCATCCGTGCGTAAAGGAGAAGAACAGAGAAAGAAGGAAGAAAAGAGAAAAGCTTTCTATTTTAAAATCTGAAATGAGTTTAGACTCTGGAGAAAGTTGCAAAGACCACAAGGTTTCCCAGTTGACTTTCGCCCAGCTCTCTCTCATGTTCATAATCGTGGCACAGTTCTCAAAGACAAGAAATTACCATCAGTACAATATGGCTAACCAAACCACAGGTTTTACTGGGGTTTCTCTGACCTTTCCCTTACCAGATCTCACCCAAAACTCTCCAACTCTCGGTAGCACTGGGGTGTCCTTTCTGTTTAGTATCTTCTACTCTATGGCATTTCCTGGTGTTTTATAACCATGACGTGTTTGGAAACTACGGGTCAAAGTCATAGAGTAACTGTTCTTCTGGGGCTGGTGACACTAAGGCTGAGCCCCAGAAGTTCACAGCACACAGATGCTGTGCCCTGTGCACTGTTTCAGGAGTGTATGGTCCCTCTAGTGTGATCCGCTCCAGTGAAGGGAACCTTGATCTTTCAACTAAGTTCTGTTTCTTCAAGAGAATGCTACACATTTCTCTCCTTCCTGTTTGAAGGAATCCCTAAGTCCAGCTTATTCTCCAAGAGAAATCAGTTCAACACTAACTCCTGGAGAGAGATACCAGAGGAACCTGTAGGTTCGTGTTAAAATCACAAAAGCATGAAATGTGTTGCGGGAAGATGCTCTGAGGTTAGGCAAATAGGCAAATTCTGTTTCATACTTTCCCCACTATTTTTAGCCTGCCTCCAGGAACTGGGCCTGCAGGATTCATTACTGTGGGTTTCTAATGGTGAGTTTCGACTTTGCCCACTCCTTCTAGGTTCAGTTATCGGAACTCTGTGAAGCTGCATTGGTCCTTGTCCCCCATGTACCTATTTATCCAATCTTGTGTTTGTATCTATATGAATCTGTTGATACTTACTTTATTCTTTGGGTAATAATTTGGTAGTATCATTTATTTTGCTTCACAAATTTTCCAGAATTGACCTTGGAAAACCATTTCAGGTTGAATCCCATATCCTTTTGAAGCGTCTCTCCCTTTCCTTACCCAGCCCATCCCTTTCCCTCCTTCCTTAACTGTTTTGGCATTGGAAGATACTCAGGATGCTCTAAGCTCATCTTACGGTTTCACCATGCCAGCCCTAGAATTAGCCATTTTTTCCAAGAGCATTTGATTTCTTAGAATAGTGTCTTAAAATCAAAATGGTGTGTTGATTCCTCAGGTATCCCTCTGCCTCTAGGCTGTCTTAGGAGGCTGAGCTGGCCTCTGAGTACACATACTAACCCTTCTACTTAGTCCTGCCCCTGTTTAGCTGTAGACATATTGAATGACTGGTGGTTTATGCTGATATTTCTGAGACTCACCCAGCACCACACAGTTCATCCTGGCATCTTCCACCTCACCAGTCTGCAGCTTCTCTCTTCCACAGTGAGAACCCTAATTCTGATACCTACAGCTGCTCAGTGTTGGGCCATAGGACCATAACTGGCTTCCTATGTTGTTCTGGTACCCTGTGACACTGTTGAATCTATTTTTAGGTCCAGGAGTGCTCTGATACATTCTTTGGAATTTCATTGGAGAACAGTTACATAATTTACCAATAGAATGTATTTCTGTCTTCTTCATCAACATATGTAGAGGTTGGGTTTTTTTGCTTGTTTCACAATTTCCAATCAAGAAGAGGGCAAGAGGCAACCCTGCCTCATTCGCAACCTTTAGAAGAAATCTTTCAATCCCTCACCATCTACAATGCTGTCTACAGGTTTTTCACAGACGATCTTTCTTGGGTGGGGAAAGCCTCTCTATTCCTAATTTTCAGGGTTCTTACCCTGAATATCGAGTTTGTTTGAAGACCTTTCTGTGTCTACAAAAAATGATGACATAGTTTCTGCTCTTCAGTCTGCTAATGTGGCAGCCTACACCTGCTCCTGAACGGTTCATCAGTTCATCGTATCCGTCAGCCGGCCTGACACTCCTGAAAAGCCCTGCACTTAGCCCTGATGCATCAAAATCAGGACATATTGTTGCACGTAATTTGCTAATGTTTTGCTGAAGATTGTGTTTGTGCTCATGAGAACTCTTGGCCCGTGGATTTCTTTTCTAGCGGTGTCTCTGTGTCTGTAGTAGTGGAATACAGAGCACCCCCTAAAGACTGCCTACCACAGCCGTGGCTGATCAACGAAAATCAACCCAAACGAAGCAAGTAAAGCTGAATGGTGCAAATCAAACAGTGGAATTTTAAATCATGAATTTATAAAGTCCATACACTTTCAACTAGTATTCAAATCAAAGTCTGTCCTTTCCCAAGGGAAAAATGGGATTGGGGAAAGTCTGCAGGTTCCTCTTGGCTCCCTACAACTAGAACAAATTTGGCCGGCGCCCATCAGGGTACCAAAGATGTGCTACCCTGTAATGTTGGCAATAATGACTGCTGTACTTTGCTGAGACCGACTGACTGATGCTCAAAGTTTAATCAAAGCTAAGGAGATGAGAATTCTGCCCAAGACCAAACCGTTAGTGTGATAAAGCTGAGATAAGCCAGAACAACCTGACTTTGGTGCCAACAGCCCAGGCACCCTACAACCCTCGTGAATAGAATGTTCTTTTCTTTCTCAAGGCTTTTGCTCCTCCTTGTTCCAATATTTGTCATGATTGGCACTTTGTCATTCAAGTATCTAGTTGATGGCACATCTTCAAAGCCCTTCCTTGGCCACTCCCCGCCAATCATTCTCTACCCTGTGATCCTGTTACAGAACCTGTGGAACATCAATCTAATATGCTCCCGCTTATGGTTTGATGGTGTAACCTTGTTCAGCAGGAACCTGAGCTCCCTGAGAGCAGGAGACCTTGTCTGTTTGGCCACTGCGACCCCAGTCTGGTGTTGAGCTGATGTGTCAAGGTACTTCCTAATTCTCTGATGATCTCCTAAATGCCACTGCAGGCCAGATGATCTCACTCTCCAAGACCAAGTGTCAAGTGCCCCTGTTTCAGACTGCTCCACTTCAAGACTGTCCACAAAGGATAAAGGCCAAAGAGGAAAAGAACTATTACCATAAACTTTCTCTGGCCTGGAGACAACACCTGATGGAGAAGTCTCACAATAGTGCTTGGCCTTGACTCACCAGTCTCTTGGTTGCCCAGAACACACGTCTGGATGAGACTGATAAATGCAATGCACATATTTGTAGTGGTGTATTATCTATATTTAATAAATAAATGTTGCCTGAAGACCAGAGCCAAAGTTAAAGCCACTAGCGGTCAGGCAATGGTGACAGATACCTTTGATCCCAGGATTTGGGAGGCAGAGTCAGCTGGATCTCTGTGAGTTCAAGGCTACCCTGGGCTACACAAGATTGATGCAGAAATAAATCCAGGTGGTGGTGGCAGCTCACACCTTGATACACCCTTAATCCCAGTGCTACAGGGAATATAAAACAAGAGGAGAGGCTGTGTGCTTAGTTTGCTGTCACCCAGCCTTGGTAGAGGTAAGACTTCTCTAGTGGCTTAGTTGCTTTGCTTTTCTGGTTTTCAGGTTGAACCCCAATTTCTGTCTCTGGGTTTTTATTATTTGGGCTACACATATCTTGTTTGAAGCCTTTAGAAGTGAGCCTGTGGCACCCACCATCTGTGTCATGGGTCCACATAAGACCTACAAAAAAAAAAAAAACCCTTAAAAGTAAAAGAGGGCTCCTAGACCCACAAAAACGGAAGCCATGCACAGCTTCTTGGTAGCCACATTTTTTTCAGATAGGCTCTGTTTGCTGCCAAAAGCAGACACACGGCTCCTTTAAGAAGGCTTCCTGGTTTGTACTGGCAGCACTAACAGCTCTGGCTCTTTCAGGTGATCCAACTACGGAACATTTAAATAGGGTTTGTGAGCAGAGTGCTACAAGTTGCTTAATGGCAATATAGACCTGCTGTGTGCCTGTGAGCGTGGTTTGTAGAGATGGCAGTGGACATACCTCCACCATGTTGGACTGGGCAGAGCCAACAGGCAGGGTCACAGAGTTTGTCCTAGCCATGCCCACATAGCATTTAAAAAAAGCATTCCTTGTCTGAAAATAATTACAGATATACAATAAAGACAGATTCAGTTGAAAAAGATCTCTGAATGGGTCATGGTGTTGAATAAATGTACATAGGCTTGGGAGAGAGAAGAAACAGAATATAGACAGTTAAAAAAGTAAAGCAAAGTCTTTAAAGAGACAGTAAAAGTAATATAAAAGAGTACAGAAAGTCATAGATTAAAGAAGTAAATAAAAATAAGCCATGTAAAGATGGAATATACACAGAGAGTCTGGATTATGTACATTATTATTTTTTTCTTTGAATTTTTTGACTGTGAATGAGCTAAGGACAGAGAGATATTTCATTGTATGGGCTGTAAGCTAAACTAACATGTATATTTTGAAGGTATCTTGACTTCAAAACTTGAATTGAAGGATATTCTGCTTTGGAAAAGAGGTTCTGCTTTTGTTTCCACAGGAAATAATAGTCTGTGGATTCCTTCCAGGCTAATGTAGCTTTATGGAACAAGACCCTCCCCCACGAAGGGTTTCTGTGAACCCTAAGCTTGCTTCACCCAGCAATCATCAGGAAGTATTCTCAAAAACTACACCTAAATTCCCCAAATGATTATTTATAAATATTTGTTTTCATTTAAAGAGGGATATGATATAGAGGTGAATGCTTTACATCAGTATGGACTTTGGTCTATTGATACAAATTTAAGGTTGATTTATAACACTGTATATATGTATTTCTCCTCTTATTTGAGATATTATGTTTGTGTATCTCATTTAAAAAATGTAATGTATAATTTAAAATTACAGATTGATAGATAGTCATCTATAATATTTAAGCTTGTAGTTAAGTTAGTTAGGTTTTCTAGATGTACGAAGATATATTTCAGACAAATAGGTATTCTTTTGAATACTAACAGAACATGGTATTTAAAACATTTTAAGAACTTAGGACTTTTCATGACAATGAGACATAGCTGCTCCTGGCAGCACCAGTCTACTTCAAGAGGATGATGGGCATCAAAGAGGCTCCTTATGGAGTTGGTTAGCAATTTGGGCAAGAAACTGCTCTTGCCTGGACTGCTTAATGGTATGTTGTATGAACTGGATATGCAGGGCCCACAGAACTTGCCAAAAGAAGATGGACTGGTCCTTCAGGGTTCCTACTTCATGAAAGAGTCTGTCAGACATTCTGCAGAACCTAGAAGAAAGTGACTGACAAACTGCCAATATAGGCAGAATTATCTTTAAAATTTCCTGCTTCGTGGAAAAGACTGCCAGATACTATGAGCCTGTAGACTCAAGATGGATGTTGCAATGATACAAAAGAACTTTTTGGGGTGACTGTCCAGGCAGTGAGATGTCTCTGTCAATTCTAGAGTTTTGGAAACTATTTACAATGCATTTCCTGTT
The DNA here is from genome assembly GCF_037038515.1 of Microtus pennsylvanicus. Lineage (NCBI taxonomy): Eukaryota > Metazoa > Chordata > Mammalia > Rodentia > Cricetidae > Microtus > Microtus pennsylvanicus. Next base: position 9,043,541 of record NC_134599.1, read on the forward strand.
TGCTTAGGTAATATTCCTTCTGGAGTCTTTGATGAAGTTGAAGAAAGGTAGTTATAATTTTAAAAGATAAATTAGATATAAAACTTTAGACTCACAAAAATAGAGTAGATGATAGAGTGTTTTCCTTAGTTTTCCCAATGTAAATGGACTAAATATTGTAACCATAATTCTTGTTTGATAACTGTTTTGTTGTATTAAATCTTGCTATGTTAAAGTTAAAACCTTCTTTTTATTTAGACAGAAAAGGGAAAGTGATGTAGGATATCCCTTTGTATGTTGTGAGTGTTTTGTTGCCATTGGTTAATAAAAAAGTTGCATAGGTTTATGACAGTACAGAACAGAGCAAGGTGGGAATTCCAAGCAGAGACAGAGGAGAAAAGAAGGTGGAGTCAGAGAGATACCATGTAGCTTCCAAAGGAACAAGCCACCACTGCCGGAATCTTTTCAGTTAGCCATAGCCCCGTGGCGATATACAGATTAATAGAAATGGGTTAATGTAAGCTGTAAGAGCTAGGTAGGAATACACCTAAGCTATTGGTCAAGCAGTGTTGTAGTTAGTATAGTTTCTGCATGATTATTTGGGTCTGGGCTACCAGGAAACAGGCAAGAAGTTTCCATTTATAAACCTGATACCTAAGTAACTGTTCATACATCTCCTGCCAGACTGAGACCACTCACCTCCCTGCCATGTTTGTCTCCTTAGAGTTTAGCAGCTCTGATGACATCACTTCCTCTTCATCTTTTCCAGCTTCCTGCTTCCTGGTCCAGTCCCTTGGAACTGCTCTGGGGTTGCACACTATTTAGAATCCTTCTTCTGCCTATATTTGGTTGCACTTTTTAAATGATTATTTTAATACTTAGGTAATTAAAAAATGAAAATGCACACATTTGTGTAATACAATATGGTGTTTTAATATATGTAGCTTGACAGAATGACTAAGTCAAGTGAGCTAGTAAATCTTCATTTTTAAGGCTCGGGGTTGTGTTCCCATCTCCCTGTCAGTGATAGATAGCCAGATAGACACCTGCCCCCCAGTGTAGACAGTGGCTTCACAATAGCCAGTACCCTGGAAACAAACCCTGCTTCCTGAGAGTCTCATAGGAAATAGCAATGTGGGCTGAGAAGAGTCACTATCTTCCTGCTTTATGTTTTGCTGCTTAACTTAGCCAATATACTCTATTATGGTTTATCACAATCATGAGACCGCTCAGTGGGCTTCAGTTACTCCTCAAACACAAAAATTATATATATATATATATATATATATATATATATATATATATATATATTATAATTATATATTATATTCCAACATTGTTGGCATTGATTTCATAACCTGATTTTAAAAAGAAACATGGGCCAAGGTTTTAAGGAAAAATAGAATGCCATTTCTGAAACTTAAAAAAAGAAGAAAGTCACAGTGTAACATGTCTTTTTCTGTACTGCCAACTCCCAAATAACCACACAGAGACTTCTTATTAATTATGGAAGCTTGGCCTTTGCTTAGGCTTGTCCTACTAGCTCTTATAATTTAAATCAAGCCATTACTACTAATCTACAAGTTGCTACATAGCTCGTGGCTTTTACTTCTTCTCCTGCATGCCCTGATTCCTCTCCATCTCCTCTGGTGTCTCTCTCACACCTAGATTCATCTCCTTTTTCCTCTCTCTCTACCTGGAATCCCTGACTAGCCTCTTCTTGCCTAGCTTTTGGCCATTCCACCCTTTATTAAAACAATCAGAAGGCACCTTGGCAAAGACACATCTTCACAGTGCACAAAAAAATTATTCCATAACATCACAGTAAGAAGCAGAATACAAAAAGCTTATGAGCAAGACTCCCACACAGAAGTGGAAGTTGAGAAGATTGCGCCTATGCGTTAGCGCCACCCAGGAGTAGGCAGTGCATGTAAGACAGACAGAAGGATGGGAAACTGGCATGATTTTTCAGTGTTTGATAATAGTCCATTCATAGTAAAGACCACTGACTGATTTTAGAAGATTCCTAATGTTCAGACTATCAACACCTTACCAATACTAATTCAGAAATTATTCTAATGTAACAAAACAAGCCATCTACAAAGCCATAGTGTCAAGATCAATGAGGGGTAGTAGGCATCACGTGCAATAACCACTGTGCTCTGTGCTACGAAGATGCTTAGACACCTGTCAGTGACTTCATTTTTTTTGTTTTTTTTTTTTTTGAAAAAGGGTTTCTCTGTAGCTTTGGAGCCTGTCCTGGAACTTCCTTTGTAGACCAGGCTGGCCTCGAACTCACAGAGATCCGCCTGCCTCTGCCTCCTGAGTGCTGGGATTAAAGGCGTGTGCCACCACCGCCCGACTCAGTGACTTCATTTTTAAGGAGTAAATGAGATGAGAGGGAGGACCACTAAAGCATCGTCACATATAAAGACTTAAATGAAGAATGTGATCAGGGATGATGGTGGTGCTGACGGTTTTCATGGATTGCACACCGAGCTAACACTGCTGTCTCTCACTCTGGGATGCATCCTGCTGAAGGTGCAAGGCTGCACAGGGCATGGAGGGCCATGGTTCTGTACACATAAGGGCCAGGGATGAGAGAAACAAACAACTAAGGTCATCGACCACATTTTGGAAAGCATGCGGGTGACAATAAAAGGTGATGCAACAGACAGAGATCAAAGAACACGTGATGGGGACACCAGGGGCTCACCGTAGATGGTCAGAGGAAGCCTCGGGAAAGGGGAGAACTTCTTTTAAAGAGCTGGGTGATGATGAGTCCGTCACAGAAAGTAGTGAGACAGAGCTTTGCAGGCAGAGAACATAGCAAGTAGGAAGGTGCTCTGTGCTCTGAAAGCAAAAGGAAGAACAATCAGGTGCACTGGCCAGTCAGGTGCACTGGCCAATCAGGTACACTGACCTATCGGGTGTACTGGTCTATCAGGTGCACCGGCCTATCAGGTACACTGACCCACTGTCAATCAGGGAACTGCCAAGGAAAGAAGCATGAACCATGGTGGATCATCAAAGGGCAACAAAGGCCCCCATTTGAGAATAGCGTCCAACATCTCATGGAGACAGTCACACATACAATGGCCTAGAATGGCCGACATGGCATAATGGCATAGTCAGTGTTCTCACTAAATGGCTATGGTTTTAGCGGCTTCCCAACCTGCTGGTACCTGACTGTCTCATGAGCCTGTTCCTATGGCCTGCTGGGTTTTGTGCCTTCGTCTACATCCCCTTAGTGACTTTCTCCGCTGCCTACAGCCTATAGAATTCACCTCTTTTCCTTGCAACTAAGAGCTTAGACTGGGGTCTGAAGAAATGGCTCTGTGGTAAAAAGCACTGGCTGTTCTTCCAGAGGACCCAGGTTTAATTTCCAGTACCCACACGACAGTGCACAACCATCTATAACTCCAATCCCAGGAGATCTGATGAGATCTAATGGCCTCTTCTGGCCTTGGACGACACCAGGCATGAACATAGCACACATAAGACATACTAGCAGACGAAACACTCATATACAGAAAATAGGGAAATACAATTGTTAAGAACTTAGACTGATATATGATATAGCAAGAACATTGAGTTTTTTCTGAGGACAGTAGGAACCCAACAGATGGACTGAAACAGGACAGTGCCACAGAGGAAATCAGGACCCTAGAATCCACCTCTGAGGCAGCGCAGGCATAAAACGTGTTTGCTTCACAGGAAGTTCATCAGGTGACGCTAATGTGAATCCCCTAAATGTGACGGGTGTCCCTCTACCGCCTCTCGGCACTCATTAGTGGAAGATTGAACTGAGAGACCATTAGTGGCAAGAGTTATTTAAAAGGGGGGATCTGAATCTGCCCTGGGGTACACACAAACAGTGCCTTTCCTAGAGATGAAGCAAAACGAGAGAGAGAGAGAGAGAGAGAGAGAGAGAGAGAGAGAGAGAGAGAGAAAATCCCAGTGAGCGCTAACATAATCCAGAGATTACAACGCCTTTAACAGGACATCAACAATTATTTGCAGCTTGATAGCGAAGTGGGATTAAAGTTGAGCTCTTCGTATCAAAACGGAGACACAAAGTTCTTTCTTTCCAATGGCTAGCAAGGCAAGTTTCCTTGATTAAGCAAAATGCACATTAAGGGGCTGTTTTCTTCATTGCTTCAAGGTCAGCAAGACCAGGGGCTGATTAGTGAGAACAGGCAGCAGCGCTCAGACCCGGGAGGCTGGGCCGAGTGGGAGCAGGCACTTCTTAAAACAGCAGATTTGTTCCCACCAGCCATCTTGGGGAAGGAGGAAGGAGCTCCTGGGACAACTATCAACACAGTAGCAGCCTGGTGTGTTTTCTTGTCCTCCCCCGGGGAGCTATTTTCTTTGCAAAACTACAGTGATTTTTAATAGGCTGCCATTTGCTCATTAAAGCCATCTGGGAATTCAGTCAGCATATGGACCGCAAAATAGGACCCTGTATAATGTTTAGGAGTTTGTCGTTTAATAAAACATTTTATAAGCTCTGTGAGTACCTATTAACTAATAACTGCCCTTGCCGGGGCCCAGTGGCCCACCCTGTGGGCTCTGAAGAGTTCCCGTGCTGGAGGGGAGTTTTAGGGAGCTCTTTCTCCAGTTCCCATTTGTCTTTATTATGACACTCAACCAGCACATGATGAACAATCAGTCACTGTTAAATTACATCCCTGGGAATTGTACCAGGCTTGACTTCTTATCCTTCAATGTCTTCTCGGATGCTTCCTCCTTCAGAAAAGAGAGGCCCTGGGTTCTGGGCCCTGGGGAATTTATTATCTTCTGTAAGGGAGGAAGGATGATGTGTAAGGGGCAGTTATTGCTGAGGAAGAGCTTTATTCCCCTGCTTCAGGACCTGGCTCTATCAAAATCTCTTGTGATGAATAACTGAAAAGAAAATGGTGGGGGAGGGAAGAAAAGAAAAATGGATGGACCCCCCCCCAAGCCATTGCCAAGCTCACCCAATTATCCTCAAAGCCAAGGCCTCGGATAACCTGATGACCACAGGCTCCCATATTCTCTGGTGCAACAGTTATGGAAGGGAATCCCTTGGAAGATTTAATAGGCACCAAACTTAAAGTCATAGGGAAATTAAGAAGACAATTCAAACAGGAAAATGCCTGCAAGCCAAGTGCGAGGGTGGGAGTTTGCATCCTCTGCAACCACACAAAAGCCAGGTACTGTAGCTTTAGCCCTGAGGAGAGTCAGACCCTGGAGCTCCGCGACCAATCAGTCTAGCAGAATCAGTAAGCTCTGGGGTTGAGCGGGAGCCCCTATCCCAAAAGCAAGAGGGAGAGCAGTGCAGGAAGCCAATCAATGTCAGACTCTGATCTGTATACATATGAGCACCTGCACACATACACACAAATACACCACACACATACACACAAATATACCACACACACATACACACACAAATATACCACACACACATACATATATATATATACACACATACACACAAATATACCACACACACATACATACACACACAAATATACCACATACACACAAATATACCACACACATACATATATATACACACATACACACAAATATACCACACACATACATGCACACACATACACACATACACACAAATACATCTCACATACACACAAATATACCACACACACATACATATATATACACACATACACACAAATATACCACACACATACATACACACACATACACACAAATACATCTCACATACACACAAAAACTACTTTTTTAAAAAAGGAAGTTTCCTACTGCATCCTTACAGTGTACTCATTTTTAACAAGAAAAATGAAAATGAAACAGATTTGTGGGCTTGAGTGCAGATCAGTGGGTAAAGTGTTTACTGTCCAAGTTCAAAGCATCACATTTGGATCCTCAGTGACCACATTTAAAAAAAAAAGCACACCTAGGTGGGCACGGCAAAATCGGATAAGCGGTATAACCTCAGTGCTCTACCAGTGGAGACAGCATCCTCAGGGCAAAATCGGATAATCGGCATAACCTCAATGCTCTACCAGTGGAGACAGAGCATCCTCAGGGCAAAATCGGATAAGCGGCGTAACCTCAGTGCTCTACCAGTGGAGACAGAGCATCCTCAGGGCAAAATCGGATAAGCGGCGTAACCTCAATGCTCTACCAGTGGAGACAGAGCATCCTCAGGGCAAAATCGGATAAGCGGCGTAACCTCAGTGCTCTATCAGTGGAGACAGAGCATCCTCAGGGCAAAATCGGATAATCGGCATAACCTCAATGCTCTACCAGTGGAGACAGAGCATCCTCAGGGCAAAATCGGATAATCGGCATAACCTCAATGCTCTGCCAGTGGAGACAGAGCATCCTCAGGGCAAAATCGGATAATCAGCATAACCTCAATGCTCTACCAGTGGAGACAGAGCATCCTCAGGGCAAGATGGCTACCTAGACTAGACAACTGGCCAGCACTAGGTTTAGTGAGAGACCCTGAGTCAGTAAATAAAGTAGAGCACAGTCCAAGAAGACACTCAACATTGATTTCTGGCCTCCACATGCAATTGCACATGTACTTGTATTATATACACTATGTACAGACACACACACACACATAGACTCTGGTAGACAACTATGGAAATCTAATGGCAATCCTATAAATATTGATTACCACAATGGTTTGAATGAAAATGGCCCCTACAGGCTCATATACTTGGTATTGTTTAAGAAGGATTATGAGATGGGGCCTTCCAGCGGAAGGTGTGTCTTTGGGGTGGGCTTGAGGTTTCAAGCATGCTGCCATCCCGTGTCTCTTTTTGCCCTGTGCTGCTGGGTCAGCTGACGCTCTCAGCCGCTGCTCCCCATCATGGCTGCCTACCTGCTGCCATGCTCCCTACCATGATGGCCAAAATGGCCAGGGACTCACTCTCTGAAACTATAAGCCCCTGGTTAAGTCTTCTATTAGCTGCCTTGGTCATGGTGTCTTATCACAGCAATAGAAAAATAAGTAAGACAATCACAGACCTCAAACTGTGGAAGACACGATCATGTTACCATCTTAGAAAACTCAAAGGACACTGGCTACTGACAGACAAGCTTTGGGTTCTTGACTCTGTTGCTAATTTTAAGCATTTCTTTGCCTCTTCTTACCTCAGTTCACAAGCAAGAGGGCAAGCTATGGTTTACAGGGTACCATCAACACCCAAATGAGCCATGACTTGGCCCTAAAAAGAACATAGGCTAGATGTGAGGAGGTTGAAGGAAGCCATGTTTGATTAGAGTGGGCACAGAATGGGTACACCCGGGGTGGGAGGCCAGCATCTAGCAAGACCTACCCCTGTATGGTGAGTGAGAAGTTCCTTTTGACTTTCTCAAAGGCCTCGCTAACATCTATCTTTTTCTGACACTCTTTACCGCAAATAGCCAAATCTCAGGTCAATACACTATCTTCACTTGAAAGAAGGCCCCACTCTTTAAAGTTATGCTTCGGGGAGGGGGAGGTTATTCATTTGGTCACTGACCAGAAGGTGGGCATTGAGAGGGCCGCAGTGCCTCACGAGAATCACAGGGAGGAAGGGGGACCTGGAAAGAATCCCCAGAAATTGTTGAGACAAACTACGAAATGCTCAGCCTTGACCACTCCACAATCAGCACGCGTTGGTCCATGGCAACTCTGATGAGCACCATGTTCCATGCTTTGTAAACGCCGCTGCCCTTGTCATGTCAGCTTCCCTTTTTAAAGGTAGAAAAACTGAAGTGAGGAGAGGGTGTGTCAAAGTTATAGCCCAAGTATTTCATCAGCCTGGGCATCTAGAGTCCAATCCCAGCATCTAGGGCTCTGTAGGCTGCCGGCAGTTCTTTGCTGAGGGTGACAAATAGCCAAGAAAACACAGGAGATTGTCACTGTTGTCATTGGTGGTGAAAGTGGTCTGCTTCCATGAACCAAACCCCCTCCCCAGCAGAAACCATGCCAGCGGTCATAGGCAAAGCCCGAAAGGAGAATATTTTTGTTGATCAGAAGGCATGAGGGTAAACAGAGCAGAGGGTTTGTGCGCCTGCAGAATTTCCTCAAATTACCCCAGCTCCGCTGCCTCCTTCCCTTCTCCCTTCAGCAAAGCCGAATCAGGATAAAAACAAAGCAATTAAAATATCGCTAATTTCCCCCAAATGACAGCAAAATCTTTTCCTAGAACATGTTCTCTCTGAAAACTCCATCCACACCATCCTCAGAGAACATCTCAAATCTGGGGACCCTTCACACTGGGAGATTGATGAGTGCCGAGCTGGCGCCCCAGGAGTCCCACCCACACTGAAGCCTTTCAGCGCCTTCCTCTTGGATGCTCTACCTCAGATGGCATTCAGTGGGAGGCGACACTGAGTACTGAAGAGATTCTCAGAAGCTGAATCTGGCCCAGCAGCACATCAAAGCACCTGACATTTGCCCCGGGAAGACCCCGTGTCCCGTTCCCAAAGAGAATCTACCCACTATCTGTGACGGCCAGAACGGAGACTTAGTAAGTGGTGACAATGTGCCCCATACAAAGAGAACACAAAGGCCCCTTTGCCCTCCACCCGGTGTTCAGTGTCTGCAGATAGAAGCTGCAACAGCTGCCACTCATTGTACCCTTACCACGGTCCAGCTCCAGCCCCAACCAGCAGCCAGTTTATCTTCAGATGAGCGGTAACAAGCGGGAAGGTGTTGGGGCTTCCATTTTACAGATGGTAAAACTACCACTCAGAATCCTTCAGCGTTAAATCCTAAGAGCGAGTTAATATCTAGTTCCAATGTAAGCACTCTGATCCAGTAGCCTACAATGTGTCCTGCTGCTCGGTCGTGCTTCAAGGGGGGCAGAGAAAGTTGCAGTCTTAAACAAGTGACATTCCAGGTTATCTCTCATCTTATTTGGTTGTACTAAGCAGTAATTGTTTTCAGAGTTATCAAGGTAACAGGAAAAACGTTACCATATCACTTGCAATTGTTTTTGCTTTTAGGAAAGTTTCACAAACACCCTGCAGAGGGGGGAGCAGCGGGGAGCCTGAGCAAAGGTGGATTTCTTCTTCTGAGACAGCTGAGGTGAAGTGCAGCCCGACTAGAGCCCAGGCAGATAAAGTCAGTGCAGGGTGGGGGTTCTTTCTGTTTGTGGTGTCTGCTTTCCATAGATGAAGTCCATTATGATCTTCCCAGATTTGAGTCAAAAGTGAGGAAAAGCAGGACATGAGGGAGGTGCTGCTTCCCTAAAGCTGTATCTGTCTATTTCATGTACTTGTCGTGAGAGTCTTGCCTTCTCTTGTTGGTAGTATGGTAGCCGGTAGCCTTCGTGCTTAGAAAATGACGATAGAAATCTATCATCTATCTATCTATCTATCTATCTATCTATCTATCTATCTATCTATCTATCTCTCATTGTTTTCAATGTCCTTAAACTAAGAGTTAGCCATCTTTGATTATTTTTTCAAAGTCATATTTTTAAACTTTTATTCATCAAAGAGGTTTTAGGATAACTATCTTAAAGAATTTAATTAACATTTATTATTTCTTTAAAACTGATAGAGTAATTCTAAGAGAAAGAAAACATAACCTTTTGGAGGTACAGCACATGCATGCCTACCTTCTTTGTTAAAACCTTGTTTCTGAATTTTTAAGAACCTAATGGCTTCTGGTTCTTTGTGTTGGCTGTCACACCTAGGAGAAGTTTGCAAAGACACATTAAGAAGGCTTAGGGTAATCCTGAAAGGTTTTAGTACTGAAAAGCCCATGAGGTATGTGTCAGGGAGTCAGGTGAAACCTCACAGAAGAGTATAAGTCAGTCTTTATTGAGCCAAATGATGTAATAAGAAATTATCTGTGGGAACAGGCAAGATATGGTTCTCTATTACAGACACAAAACAAACAGAAAGTCAGAATAGCTCTACCAGAATTTAGATCACAGCAAGTAAACACCAAGTATCTGATTTATAAAAGAATAAGAAGAAAGAAAAAGGCTAATTGACCTTCTGGGCATAGCCTGACAGTCAAGCAACAAAACCTCAATTGTGAGCAGACTCTATCTCAAGAGCAGCCTGAGGGAGGATTTGGCAAAATGAAGTTTGGGCTTGGACTAATTTCACATGCTAATGAGAATCTCCAGATAAAAGCCGCTTTATAATGGGCGCTAACCAGTTGGCAGATGAACAGGATTCAGAACAAACTGAGCAGGAATTAGCCATGTTTGTCATGATACCATATGGCTTAGGAAGGAACTGCCAGGGTCTGGTTTAACCTATCAGAGGGATTGTTTAGGGGAACAATGTAGTTTGGCATTTCTGGGAAATCAGTGCAGAATCTAAGCGCCTTCTCACAAGGAGACTGTGAGAGCTTTAGACGCAATCCCCTGCCATCCCCTGGAAGAAACTAGGATCTGTCAAAAATCAGGTGGCAGAGATGTGGTCATTCCCTTCAGTCTCCAAAATTCCTGCATCACGCCAACGAAAAAAAGAAAAAAAAAGTGACAGAAAACATATAAGTTCAAGAGCCAGATTCTCCACTGCTGCACCCTAACCTTGTGTGACTGTTTTGACTTAAATCGCAATGACATCTCATCTTCACAGATCTAGAAATATTAGCACGTTTTCTGTGTCCAGCATCCACATGTGGACAAAGGCTCTCATGTTGAAGAGGACGGGAAGAGGATATTTCAACCATAGCAGAAGGTTCTATTCAGCCAGCGCTACTCAAGAGTCAAAGATCTCCCTACATGAAATTAAGCCTTCATTCAGTTTCTCCACTTTTAAAAATAAGAAACTAATAACGCATGCTCCCAGGGAGTGAGGTGAATCCACTATGTGCAGGTGTTCTGTAAGCTTTGAGATGCGTTGGTCATTTTGGTGAGGATGGCGATAGCAATGACCCCCATATGAGAAGCCTTCATCTCACCAGAAATGATCGACAGTCTTGGTCTTTGCTCAGAGAGCACACATACCATGCTGGAGAGTTTTCTCCCAACTGTATGCTCTCTCCTTCTTGAAAATTTCCCTTGTAGTTAGTCTTTGGGGACAAAGATCTAGACGATGTAAAAAGAAAGGACTCCATAATCCTGTTTAGAACATATGCTGAGCTTGAGAAGAATTATATCAAACAGAATTCATCACCCAATCTAGTGTTTCTTCAGTGAATTCCCCCAATTCAGCATACCTAGATCATACTGGCTAATAATGGGAACCTCGATTCTTGCAGATGTCTTCCAGAAGGTGTATGCTTCCCAGGGCAGAGCCAGCCTGTGTCAGCCCACATACAAAGCATCGGTTCTGTCTTCCATTATGCTGTCAATCTAAGAGACACCATTTTATTACATTATTTGATGGAGTCATACACAATTTCAATTTCTGAAAGTCAAAAATGGTCAGAATCATGAGTGCAGGGGGTACTTGTCTATACGCCCAGCACTCAAGAAGCTGGGGCAGGAGATGTTTAAGGCTAGCCTGCACTACATAATAGGACCTTGTTTAAAACAAAACAAAGAAGTCAGACATTGGCATCTTAATATGGTGCAGACCAATACTTAGGCCAGTTTAGCCTCAACGTAGAGTTCAGAGTTTAAGTATCAGCTGAGAAAAGCCTGACTCCAAACCTCACCTTGTCACTTAATAACTATATGTCTTTGAGAAATTAGTAGATGATTTAGAAAAATAAATGCCATTTGCAGACCAAAAGAAAATAAGGGTTTGTGTGGAAAATGTTATTTTGTATGGCAAAAACATTATTGAAAACTACTCATGGATCCTCATAATAAGGCTTTTAGTTGCTGATACACCACCTTTGCAAAGGAACATTCATCTTAGGAAACATGGAGAAGATGGCCTCCCGAATAACAAAGTCTTTAAGAAGACTCTGGAAGCCCGTTTCTCACCTCCTGGCCTGATGAAGGCACTTCCGGCTTACCTAGAACTGTGCACTTCTGGCTTACCTAGAACTGTGCACTTCCAGCTTACCTAGAACTGTGCACTTCTGGCTTACCTAGAGCTGTGCACTTCTGACTTACCTAGAACTGTGCACTTCTGGCTTACCTAGAGCTGTGCACTTCTGACTTACCTAGAACTGTGCACTTCCGGCTTACCTAGAACTGTGCACTTCTGGCTTACCTAGAACTGTGCACTTCCGGCTTACCTAGAACTGTGCACTTCTGGCTTACCTAGAGCTGTGCACTTCTGACTTACCTAGAACTGTGCACTTCTGGCTTACTTAGAAATGTGCACTTCTGGCTTACCTAGAACTGAGCACAGGAAGCGCTTTGGATGGCAGAAAGAAGCAGCATCGCACACCTCCAAACACAGAGGCTAAAAATATAGTCACTTGGTCTTGACCTCGCTAGCTCAAGACATAGCCATATCACAGTGATGTTCAACATCCCTTCTCGAGGCAGCAGAAACACCCCCTCCAAAACCAGGCTATTCTAATTCATAAAAGCAACCATAGAACTAAAGCTGTGGGACAGAGCAAGGGCAGTGAGTGCCCAGCACTGAAAGGAGGCCAGGGAAAGGGGTAGCCATCATGCCCTGGAAACAGACACCAGAAACTGTGACCTTGAGGACAGCTAGGCAGGTGGCACAAGAGGAAAAGCACACCAGGTTAGGAGCAAGAGAAAGACGAACAATGGCTCAGACACAGAATCCAAGCAGGGACCGAAGTTGGAAAATCATAAACAGACAATCTGCTAGCCAGGCAGATCCCCCCCGGGTTACAGCATGTGAGTGTCATGTGGAGAGAAGGGTAGATAAGCAAACTTTCCTTCTAAAGGGATCAGAAAGAGTTGGATTTCTTTGTGCTAAAGACTCATCCATGTAAGATGTTTTTGCTTCCAATCAGTAAGTTCCAGCTTGTTACTGGAAGTGAAGATGGGGTGGCCTTAATTTTAAACAACAGCCATTTGCCCCAGATTTTTAAATTTACATTGTGTGTGTGTGTGTGTGTGTGTGTGTGTGTGTGTGTGTGTACAGCAAGCACATGTGGAGGTCAAAGGACAGCTTGCAGGAGTCGGATGCTGGGGACCAAACTCGGGTTGTCAGGCTAAGCAGCGAGCTTTCTTCTGCTCTGAGCCCCACAACAACTCTTACTGTAGCAGCCTGAGCAAAAGCACAGACTTTAGATTCAGAGAGCTGAGCCACGTGGTTCTGTCACTTATTAACGTCACACTGGAGAGCAATGCCTATGCCTATACCTTCAGCGGCTTCATTTTAAAACAGAAGCCCTGACACGCCTTCACCGGCCCTGCGGTTAATCCGGAGGAGCCACACCTGGCAAACGCCTGGACCTGGGCAAGCACTCAACAAGGAAGGTCTCCTCCCTGTCTGGATGACTCATCTCTTAGCATCTCTTAGCTGAAACCGTTGCTAGCCTTACTTTCCTGGTTGTCTTTCGGGTCCATCTGTCAGGACCTGAATGTCCTTGTTGGATGTATACCCTCTCCTAAGAGTAAACGGGCTGCCTTGTCTGTTGGTCCAAAGCGACAGTGGATTTCAAACCTCACTCTTGTGTTTCCTTAAGATTTGGATCTAGTCCTTATTTTTGTTTTGAGTGTAGGTACCATCTTAGGCCACACGTCAACACTAGAAAGAGTTCATTGTCGACCGATGACAACAGGGTGGAAAAAACAATCCTCCAAAGCAAGCATATCCCGGACACCTGCCAATAAACAAGCCAACTGCCCGCCATCTCCCACTGTGAGCAGCTGCTCCTGGCTGGGGCTCAAGGTGCACCTAGCTTCATGCTTCACCGTCAAAGATGGTCTAGGGTCCTGGACTTCTGGATTATCAGGTTCAGACATCAGTGCCCCTGACTGAAGAGACCACCCAGAGGGCAGCTGGAGAGCCCTCAGGCTCCCCAAAGAATGTGCGGGAGAGTCAAGGGTCACATGCTCCAACCGGCTTGCTAAAAGTGTCCCAGGCAGACCCTGTTGAAAGGTCACCTAAGACAGTGACAGGGAACAGCTTGAGGGAGCAGAGGGGAAGGCGCTGAAGAATTTCTTTTTTAAGTAACAAAAATTACATCTGTTTCTGGCTCAGTTTGGACTTTCAAGTCAGAGTTTTTTCTTTCGAGGGCATTTCTTTGGCATTCGTAGCTCATGTCTAAATCACAAAATACATCCATTGTGCACTTCTGGGCTTGCGGACATGTGCCACGGAGCCCAGCACTGCGAATGCATTTTCTCACTTCATTAAACATTGCTCTGAAATGGCGTCCAAGCGTCCGCTCTCCCTGCCCCATCTGGGGGAAAAGATTGTGTTACTTTCCCCCCTGTGGGAACAGAAGGAATGGAGAAGTCACAAGCTGTGAGGGTTGATATTTTTCAATTTCACATGTCCGACGTTGGGAGCTGATTGCAGGGACAGCCTGGTCAGCCATGCCGTAGCCAGGAAGGGCTCAGTTGCCTTGAAGAAGGTCCCATGTTGCCCTGCGAATCTCTGATGTCTATAGCAGCAGCAAAACTGGCCAAACCCCAGGGAGCCTTCTCACTTCAATGGGTGAGGTGCTGACTCCACCTCCCACAGGCAGGCCAGGACGAGTTCTGCTGACTTAAGACGATGCCACGTAAATTAGAACTCATGTAACCATATGGTCCAAACCTGCGGCTCGTATTTTATACACAAATGACTATGACAGGTGGTATTTTTGTGCTGACAAGTTGTATTTCACCCATGTTTACTTAGAATTCCATGCTAAAAAGCCGAGCAGTCAAACTTTATGCTATTTTCATGCAGAAAAATTCATTGAGTTTCCTTCTTATTAGAAGATGAAGAGGAGCCCACCAACCCATGCAACTTCAGCTTCACCCTTCACTCTCATCAAAGCGTTAGGCTCTGGGTGCTTTAGTTTTCTGATGCCCAGCATTTGAAAGCAGACCTTGAGTCCTGACTTTCAGGCAGGCCTCTGACTGAGTAGGCTAAACAGCCATTCTACCTGATTCAGAAGTAGGAAGTACTAGGATTGCCAACTACCCCATACTCTGTGGCCTCTGGGTATTGGCAAACAAAGCCAGCCCACTCAACCTTCTGTGACTTTGCCCCCTGCACACAGTGACCTATCACTTCTAAGGTCTCTGGGTAGTAAAAAAAAAAATAGCCAACCAGGTGCTGGCTGGCTCAAGCCACAGACAAAGGCAGAACAATGCCTCTCATGTGTGCTAAGACTTTATCAAACTCAAAGTCAAGCGAGACCTAGAGACTTCGGGACTAAATTAAAGTTGCAAGAAGTAGGAGACTTCGGAGCAAGTCTTGAACTCACCCTGGAAAAGTTCTGCAAGTGTGCAAGGGTGTATGTGTTTGTACACACCCACAAACAATGCCTTGTGCTTTGAGCAAAGTGTTCTTACTGTGCAAGGGTGTATGTGTTTGTACACACCCACAAACAATGCCTTGTGCTTTGAGCAAAGTGTTCTTACTGTGCAAGGGTGTATGTGTTTGTACACACCCACAAACAATGCCTTGTGCTTTGAGCAAAGTGTTCTTACTGTGCAAGGGTGTATGTGTTTGTACACACCACAAACAATGCCCTGGCCTTTGAGCAAAGTGCATTTAGTGTTCACGTGTGTATGTGTTTATACACACCCACTAACAATGCCTTGTACTTTGAGGAAAGTGTAAATAGTGTGCGTGACACACACACACACAAACAATGCCTTGGGCTTTGAAGAAAGTGCATTTGACTGGAATATTCTTCACTCTGCCATCCAAAGTAGCCTATTTGTGAAACTGAAACCATGTGTGTAGCTTGAAGAAGATACTGTTCTAATTTCTTAACGCAATAAAGAGCATGCTAACAAATTCACCAAAACTACAGTAGCATTTAGTGATAGATACTTTTAACAACTGACCCAGAGTCATTTCTTATAAATCAGTTCTAACTCAGGCACTCAAAGCACATGGCTGCCAGCCTCCAGCCCTCCCTAGAATTGTTAGAGAGTCCATGTGTAGCCCCTGAGGGCTTCTGTGAAAGCTCAGCAGCGTTCTCCAGGCAGCTGACCTGGGTTTGAATCCTACCCGCTCTGTTCCCTTCTGAAAGCAACTCTCTAATGTGGCCAAGCTCGGTCTCTGACTGGTAAATTGGGTGCAATGGACAAAGTCCAAAGCGCTCTGCTCTGATCCCAGCCGAGGTGGAGCTGCTGAAGGGTGGTGATGGAGGAGGTGGGGGAAAGTGTTCTGGGCTGACATTTGATTTGTCTCCCTCCCTCTGCTTCCCCTCCGGGCACCATCTTGGCTCTCCTCCCCAGGTGTTTATCTTTCAAGTCTTCACTGATAATGGCTTAAGGCCTGATTCATCCCAGGTGTATTTTAATGAGAGACTCCACAAAAGCTTAAAGACTATAAAGATGGAAGGGAATAATTTTCTTTTAATGAATATGTGTCATTCCATTATAAAAGTCATGCATGACTGGCCACAAAAAGTGAGAAAACGCAGAAAAGTAAAACACGAAAGAATTTCCCATCATCCCATTTCCCAAATACCATATGTTTTCACAAACTCCGTGAGAGGAGGGACTTCACTGGCTTCAGACAATACATAAACAACTCTAGATGCTTCTTATCACTGAACATTAGAACCTGGGAAGCATTTTGCACATAGTCATATACTCCTCGTGAAGAACTGGTTTTAGTGGCAGCAAAAGCAGGGATATTTTCAAAGGCAAAACTTACAAATCATCTTCTTTAATCCTTGTTTTGAAGGAAATTTTCCTAATCCTGATAAGTGCTGGAGACAATGAACGAATGAGCCAAAACTAAGCATAGCTTGTCTAGGAGCAGGGGTTTTGAGTGTATTCTTTGGCGTTACCACGATCTTATACTACCTCCCAGCCCACAGCAGGTGGTCTTTCATGAAGAAGAATAAAGGTGGGTGCTTTGTGGCGACTCTGACTGCCACTCCTAACACACCCCTCACTGTCCCTGGTTTGCTGTCTTGTTCTGCGGAAAGTTGACAAGTGGCTTGTTTTCTCTGTGCTTCTGTCTCTTAGGTCCTGTTGCTAAGACAAAAGCGTGGGCTAAGACATGATACATGCCGCACGCGCATCGGCTCTTCCCACTCATGACCTTCACAGGCGTGTCTGAAAAACGGCTAGGAAAGTTGAGATGTATTAAAATCATTTTTATACTCCTTTCTGCAACTTATAAGCCATGCCTCCGAGTCTCCGGCTACCAAGTATCTGAAACTTTTGGAAACTCCTCAAATGGATAAAGATTTTATTTGATGCAAAATTAAAGAACAACAACAATAACAAAAACGATGCATTACTTCTTTTCAGTCAAGAGCTTTGGTTCTCACAAAAGGGCACCGAGGCTTTTTATCCCGCCCTGGAAGCATGTGCAGACACCTGACATCAATTTAGGATCCAGAATCTCATCACCTCGAACTACAGCATCAGTGGTTCGAGCCAAGGACTAGAAATGAGTTTATGGAAAGCTACAAGTTACACCCAAGTATAACTAAGAGAAGATTCTCGGAAACGATCATAAGCGGAAAGGCAGAATTTAATCTAACAGGGGAATGAGGCGTTTACCCGGCATTCGGCTGAATGCCTCACCCTCCGTGTGTTCTTATACAGATTCAACCAACCTCAAATCCCAGAGTCTTCTAAATTTTATCAATGCTAAAGACATGCGGGATTTTAAATTTTTTAATTAGATTTCTATTTAAGGATTTTATTTTCTTATTATTAGCATGTTAATTGACATTTCCATACACGCATATAATAAACTCTGATTAAACTCGCCCCCAACCTCTCTCACCCCCTCCCATCCTTATTGACCTCTTTTCTTTCCTGCCATTCACGTTCCCAGAGTCAGGATTTTGGATTTTATTTTGTGACACATTTAAGGCCATCTAGAAACGCATGCATGTGACTAAGCAAGAGAGTCTAGCAATTCTTTACACAGCATTCATGTTGTGTTAGGTCTAATAAGAAATCTAGAGATGAATTAAAGTATATGAAGGAAGTATACAGTTTACAAAGAACCTGCACCATTTCTATAAAGAACTTGAATAACTGCAGATTTGGGTATCTAAGAGCATATGAGGGGTCTAGTAACCAATCCCCAAAGAACACCAAGAGACAGCTGTGATGCTTAGCATATTGTGCTGGGATACTGTTATGTGTTTTTCACCTTTAAAATCTAAAGAGTTCGTGCATATACCACCGAAAATGCTTATAAACACAGGATTAATAGATCTGACTTTGAAAATCATTATAATATGAATATGTTAAAATTGAAAAGTATTTATTATCAGTACCACTCTGCCTCTTCCATGAACTCGGACAGCGTCTGGGGAAATGGGGGAAGTGTCTCCTTTCCCAGCACAGCAGACCTTAGGTGGACACAGAGGTGACCACAATGGTGACTAGGAAGCTGGGGGATAGAACCCTGAAAAAAATGCTAAAGGAAGCGGGGTGGTGGTGGTGGGGCAGTTCCGTGAGATAAGGAAGCAGAGCTGGAGAAGTTGGGGATTTTTTTAAAGTAACCTTTAATTCTGTGAAAGGATGTTTATATAAGAAGGTGACCTTTTTTCCCCATCTCTTCTGGGACAGGGTCAAAAGCAATGGACTACGCTGGCGAGAGGGCTTAGGTAAGACAGGAGAAGGAATTTCCCCAATGTGGAGATCGTTAAAGCCTAGAATGAGTTAGTAAGGGAGTCTGCGGACACTCTGCCTCCGGGGAACACTTAAAAATAAGATAAATTTTCATCTGTCATGGGGGGCTTTAGAAGTAATCCAACCAGAAGGTCTCTCAAAGCATTTTCCAGCCCTATAACCTGAAGGCCAAATTCCCTCCAATTTTATTTCTCTAGTTAAGTAGATAGGAGATGGATGCCGGAAGCAAAACTCAGGCCTGGGGTTCGGCGAAGGCCGTTCCCTTCACTGTATAATAAGATGGTGCTGCTCACACAGGCTAAGCTATAATCTTCCCTGGAAACCACATGAAGGAACAGCTCACAGCTCCAAACTTGGCACAACCGTGCAGACTCCTACACACTCATCCCTGCAAAGACAAAACCATGGCCTCCCTTTGGTCTGCTAAAAACACCCCTTTAAAAAAAAGCGAGAGGTGAGGGGGACATTCAAGAGCTCCTGGAACTGGAGCTGCAAGTTGTTGGGAGACCCAAAATAGGGGAATATGGGGGCGTGAAGTTGGTATCTCCAGAAGGGCCGCAAGCACTGTTAACTGTTAAGCCATCTCTCCAGCCCCTTTCGGTTTTTAATTTTAATTCTATCTTTTCCAGATGGGCCCTGGAAATACCCATTTCTGCAGCTAGTAGTCACTACACACAGCATTTCCAAACCTGATCAAATGCTTTCCCAGCAATGGCTTAGCTAAGTTTCCACCTTCGCTGTAAGAATCTGAAAAACTTAACTCGAGTGTATCTCAGTCTTTTCATTTTTCTTTATATTTTTAATTAAGGCAACTGCTGGTATATTTGTAAGTCCAAGGGTAGAGAACCCTGATGTTTACTGGAGGGTCGATAAACAAGTTGGTACAGTTTACTATTTTTTTTCTTTAAAATGTGTCAAGAGTCCTTTGTTTCTGGTCAAAACAGGATTTGAAAGGGCTCTGCTAAGCCAGTCCTCCTCAGGATCACTGGGCCTCCTCTTCTTTCTCGGCCCCTGCTTTTCTCCCTCCTTTGACTTCTCCCACCCCCTCACCTCCTCAGCTGAGAGCATTGTTCCCTCCGAGTTCTCCCACCCTTTTGTCCAGCACAAACTCTCTGAATCCAAGCGCAAAGAAAAAGCATTGGCTCCGGGTAAGTGAAGAGGCCCCAGGAGAGACTCAGGCACATGGGCCCCGGCTCTCTAACAGCCGGCTCTCAAGAGGCGCAAGAAACATCCTTAGACAACCCCCTTCTTTCAAGGCCGGGTTGGAGAAGAAAGGGGAAGATGGCCAAATGACACCCGTCAAAATAAAAAGAAGTCCTTGTTTTTATTTGTGTTGAAGCTTGACAAAGAACTTAAAGTCTCAGTGGGTGTGAGGTGTAGAGAGGATATGCTTTATCCCACAAAGGGAGGAGGAAAGGTGTGTTCTCTGTGTCCAGGGTAGAAACCAGGACCACAGCAATGGTGTTTTTATTCAGGGTTCTCTCCATTCATGTCACAGGATGTCCTGCTAGGATGACGCTTGTCATTTGTGTGTATAATTAAGTCAATAATAGGCTAGAAATGGGTAAGCAGGCAGGACTGTAACTTTTTAAATATTTTCAGTTATTTGAGGTTTTATTTGCCTCAGGCTTCAGGAAGAGCAGCTGCCCCACGGTACTCTTCTTACCTGAAGAGTCCCAAGGCAGCACATGACAAGAGACGGCATGCGCCCCTCAGTTCATCCTCAAATATATGCACGTTTGTGCACTAAGAGATATTAGCTTGGGCTTCGAAAAAAAATCCACGAAATAGCAAAGCGCGTTATTAAATATTTAAGACATGGAGAGGAGTGGATCAATACAGGCTTCTTGACTAGGGTTGGTCTCCGCAGACAATCCGGGTCAGAAATCTCAATCCTTTCTCCTCCAGTTTACCTGGAGAGGCGGCTGATGCCCCAGTTCTTGCCAGACCACTCATAGTCCAACGCTCCTTTCTCAAAACCAGAGACAGAGATGAAAGGGAAACAGGAAGCTATACATGGACAGGAAAGAGAGAGATGAGTCCCAGCAGAGCCTGCATTCGTGTCCCTACCCAAACCAAAGACAAAGGGGACACTGCAGTCTATGCTGCGTGTTAGAAGGGACTGCTGTTCTGTGCTCTGATAAGCATGTCCTTTCTGGGACAATTCCTGGGCTCCTACTTTAGCAGGACCACTTCCTTTCCTCCATTCACCGAGCAGTACTCTCACTAGTGGACAAGAATGTGTTTTTGCACAGAGTGAGTCTTTCTGAATTCAACCATCTCTACCTTAAAAAAAAAAAAAAAAAAAAAAAAGCTTGCTTTCCTTTGTTTCCCCACACCCTCCCCCCACCCCAGTACTGAAGATATTTCAGAAAAGTGCCTGGACCCAAGGGACCTGCTGCAGGGTGCTGGTCCTCTATGGAAACTTCTGGAAATACGGCAAGTTCCATTGCAGCACAACAAATCACCCTCTGAATAAAAAGCGCCAAAAGTGAGGGGGAAGAACAGATGAAAGCCGCAGATCGCTTCGTAAATTATGTATGCGCCATGCCTGATGCGCGCAGGGGTCGTGAATTCAGAGATCTCAACAGCACCACCACCACCAGCAAGCCAATATCTGAGGCCTTATGTTCTGGAAACTCATTACAGCTCTGGGAATGAAAGTGCAGGGCCGAAAAGAGAAAACTACTAACAGGAAATAAATTATTTAGAGGAGGAAATGCGCTTGTTGCTGTCCCTTACTCGCTGAGCTTTCCCCAACAGTTTCAAAACTTACGGAAAAAGATGGAAGTCTGTCTCCTAAATTATCTCTCCAAATAAAATGACCTCTGGCCTAGGATGCAAAGGACTGTCCGTGCCTTCATGAACCAATCTGGAAGATGTATAATATACTGATCTTAACCCTTCCTTCTCCTTCTAAAATGTCCTAAGGAAATAAACCACACCGAGCTAAACCAGAGGCCTCGTTTGCTCCTTCAGTTAGACTTTCTAATGAAAGAAAGCCCAGCTCCTTGCACTAAATCTCAGACCTGGAACAAAGGTGCTGATGCCTCTGTATCTGATCCCACGCATCCCCACTTTCATTCCCAGCGGTTCTCATAACTCTTGTCTCCGGCATCCAAGAGTACATCTGCATCACTTGGTCTGCCCTGCAGCAAGGCAAGACACATTTCACATGTGAGAGGAGCCTGTGGCTCTACGTGGCCAGCTGTGAGCCCTGGGTGTGCTGGCCCCTCAACGGCCCACGGCCCCTTTCGCACACAATGAAGCCCAACCGACTTAATGAACAAACGGAGAGCGTCCATAGAGCGCTGGGGCCAGGCAGCCCACTGTCCGCTCCCACCCTTCCCCGATAATTTCCTTCAGAATCATTCCCTGTCCCCTAAGACATCTTAGTAATCAAAGGAATGTGCCCTGTTCCAAAAGTCCTACACATTCTGTTTCTTATTTCAAAAAAAAAAATTTACTGGAATCCTCCCCACCGCATGTGGATTGAATTTTCATTCTCCTCTCCCCATTTCCACCTTTTCTTTATTTCTGTCTCCATCAGACCAGAGCATTCAGCGTGCTGCAGAAATAATTTTCTGCTGAATGAGGTTTGGCCATAAGTCAAGGGCAGATTTATTAAGGCCCTTGCACAGCCTATTCCCTGGCACTGTTGACATGACAGCTTAAATCTCTGATCACCCTTACATATAACCCCTGTACTGCTAAACAGTCCCCGAGCCAGAGCCAAGCAGCCCTGCCTGGTACTAAAATGAGCTAACAATGGCCCAAAGCTCATGGAGACAGGGCGTCTTCACCAGGACCCATTGTTTTCTGTGAGCACACAGTGTGTGCAGAAGTCTCAAGTATTCTTTTTTTCTTTCTTTCTTTTTCTTTTTTTGGATTTTTCGAGACAGGGTTTCTCCGTAGCTTTTTTGGTTCCTGGAACTAGCTGTTGTAGACCAGGCTGGCCTCGAACTCACAGAGATCCGCCTGCCTCTGCCTCCCGAGTGCTGGGATTAAAGGCGTGCGTGACCACCGCCCAGCAGTCTCAAGTATTCTATCCCTACCCAAGGTGCATGTCTTCTACCCTCTTCTAGCAGAAGGCCACCTCGTTGTCACTACTGCCAAGTTGTGGAAAACTCCACTTTGGAGTGTCACCAAGATAGCAATTTGGTGTTTCAAGGCAGTTGGGTGCTCTGTGAGAGAATGTTGTCATTTCTGTTTGGGTTTTCTGGTTTGTTTCCATATTTGAATGATTTTTGCCTTACTGGGACAGTTTACCTAGTATCCAGCACCGCATAAGCCAGTCTAAACACACACATACAACCATATACACACACATACATACATTCATACATACATATATACACACACACATACACACACACACTTCCTTGAGAAATAACAGGAAGGTGAGATTAAACATTGGTAAATTGAAGCTATATTACTAATGAGAGCAATTTAGCTCATAAAATTCTTTATTAAGAAGCAGCCTAATGATTTTGCCTAGAAGAGGCCTTATGGTTTCTCTTTTCAACTTTAAATGCTAAAACAGAAGGCAAAGCCTGTCAAACGCCCTTTGAGTAATGTAGGAAGGTTTGGAGACAAAAGGCGGACGGTTTGTGGACTAAGGGTCTGTAGACTAACTCTATAAAAATATGTATAGTGGATGAGGGAAATATTTATTCAGGGGAAAAATAATCCCTTGAAGTTAGCACAGGTAGTTTCGCTGTCCAAGGCTCCACGAGGGAGCTCTAACTTCCCCTGGGAGACGAAGGGTCCTGGGAGCTGGGAGAGAGAAGTCCAGCAGAGAGAAAGGCTGGAGGCAACAGTCAAGGATTTGGTTGCTGGGGGAGGTGTTTCCTCTCCACAAAGAAAAGTAGAAAATCATGTCCAAACAGAATTAGCACAACCCATAAACTCCCCAACCACAATGTCAGCCATGGGGCATAGACCGCTCAAGCTGTAATTATTTCTAGAAAAATAAAAGAATCTTGGCACACAGCCAGGGAGGGGCATCCTCAGAGAAGAGCCAGCCACAGGAATGTTTAGAGGGGTCATACATCTTCTGTTTTTGTTTAGGTAAACACAAGTTTCTGCCCACACCCTGTTACCGCCAGAGACACTTGAAGAGAAATAAGAATCCATTTTTCTTTCAGCGGAAGATTAATTGTACATCCCCTGACTTGAGTGCTGGTGTGGTCCTTGGGGCCTCGCAAACTCTGCCTGGAAGAAGCACAGCAAAACCAAACAGAAAAATACGCAAAGAGCTGAGAAGAGCAGATTCTCCAAGAACTGGCTCTCTGTCGGCTGGAAAAATTACCCAAAAAACTTAGTCAAATTCCCAGAAAGTTGGTATTTGCAAAAAGACCATGAATGGTTTTCACTGGGGGTGACCCATCAAAAAAAAAGTGCTATGCTGGTGTACTCATGGGATCCCCAATTAGCCCTACAGAACAAGCCTCTAGCCCCGTGCTCCTTCTCCAGTCCAGATTTGATTCATTGAAGGGGAGGACCGCCTGCTGAGTTGTGTTACCTCTGGGCAAGTCCTGGGTAGTCACTAACACCTGTGGCAACACAGGTTCCCCTCCTGCTCACTGGCAGGATACTTTCATTATCTGCTAAATAAGCCAAGGGCTCTTCCTTGTAGAGAAATAGATGTGTTCCCTCCCTAATCACAGCCATCCCTCTCCTGAGAGCTTTCTACGAAGACCCTAGGAATGACTTCAGACAGGCATTTGTCTTCAGGGTTATGGGACATTAAGTCATATCTGCTCGCTTTGGGAACATTATTTTAATCTAAGTGCTTTAATGTCTAATCATAATGGTATAGGTGCCCCATTCCTTAAATGTTTCCATTTTTTAACCACTCTAAAATAACTTGTGTAATTGAATCTACGCCCATAAATTCCTATTTATGAAAACAAGTTGCCCATAAACACATTTGGAAAACCGCTTTCTCCACCTTTCTTCTCCAGTGCCTCAACAGCTAAGAGTGTGACAGCCACATTGGAACTATGAAAATAACTGACAGGTTTTGTGCTTTTGGATTTTTTTTTCCCTTCTGTGCCCTCAAGTTTCTGAGCCTTTGAGAGCCGCCAGGGACAATGACTCTGGTTTAATAACTGTGAAATGCTATTGAACTAGCAATAAAAAATATTCTTTGCCACCAAACAATATGATACTCACAATGGCCAGCACTGCTGCCAATCACAAGGCTTTCATGCCAAAGTGGCCTGAGTTCCTTTAGCAAAGGAATAGCCCCTTGGAAAGGGTGTTTACACAAGCAGGGAGGCTTTGGCTGCCCTAGGAGAGTTTCTCGGCAGCATGCCACAGTTCGAACCGCACAGAACTGCTGCATTTATGTTGTTCTAGAAGAAAAACACATCCCTTGTTTGCCGACCGAAGAAGCTTCGAGACTGTGTGCTGGTGTTCACGGCCTCAATCTCATGCATTCTTGCTCTCTTGGCCTCCATCCATAATCAGAGCCGTCATCCGAAGTACCACTAAAACATCTCCAGGTTTCTTATTATGGTGGATAAATTTGGCAGGATAACAACGTGTTCCACGGAAAGGTGATCTTTTTTCAAATTCAAGAATAAAATGGAGCTAAAATATATCACACCTAAAATAAGGAAAGAAGAAAACACTGTTGACTTAATGTGTTTCTTCTTGGAAAAAGTTTTAACAAGCTCCAGCGATCCGCCCTCAGGAAGACTGCCCAAATATACCAGGAAGTCAATAACCCTGTTCTCCTGCTGGGTGCTGCAGCTTTCCCATGATTTGGGCAAACTGAGCACACTTCTAAGAATATAGTAAGTGCCAAACGGGTGAGAAAACATCCTCAAACTGAGGCACTTGCCTTTAGTCATGACCCTGGATTGCTGTACAGTGCCTAGATATAGAAATGCAGAAATACGGGCAGAAGATGCATGCAGGTTCCTCTCAGAGAGCTAAGGCACCTCTTGTGAAGACTGAAGTCACGGGCTGATTTCTACAGGTCTACAGAGTGCTATTGTGCCCTTATCCTCTGCCTGACGTGAGCTGGGATTTGCTTCAACCCAGAGATGGTTCTAAGTTTATCTTTTCAAGAATAAAGGGGGCAAAAGGAGAAAGTTCTCACGCAGCCAGAGCAAACTGTCAGAGATGGACACAAAGGCATAGTAAGGGCAGAATTCATCTTGATTTTTGACATTGGGTTGCAGAGGGACAGTTCTAAAAGGGTTCGAAGAAGAAAGATGTAAATGGGAAGGGTTCTAGAAGGAGTGATGACAGCATTCTCAGAATTTGACACTACTGTGTTCCTTGTAGGAATGAAATCATTTTTAAAGAAGAAGAATGTGGAAGGGAAGCGGAGAAAAATGTAGAGCTCAATAAAAAGAAATAAAAGGAATAAAAATGCATAATTCTCTCTTCAGCATATGGAGTGGGGACAATTCTGTAGTGATAGTTTCTTAGGAAGTATGCGCTCTCTGTCTCAATCTCTGTCTGTCTCTCTGTCTGTCTCTCTCTGCCTATCTCTCTCCAGACTGCAGTCTCCTTGAGAAGAGCACTGGATTCTCCACCAATGGCTCCCTGACAGTTCCCCCCACTTGCCCATTCAAAGCAGAGTCTCAACAAATGCTTGCTGGCAACTGGTTCCACTGTCTCTGGAGCTGAAGAGATTATTAATTTGACCACATGAATGGCCAAATAGTAGCAGTTTCACATGGTCAGTGTGGGGTCTGTCACCCTGCTTCTGCTGCAAGCTACCTCATTCGACCCACCAACATTTCTGTGTTGGTGTTTGTTCGTCACCAAAGCTAGAGCATCTTCCAGTGAGACATGGGATAAACAGATTAATCAAGAATTTGACAAAGCTGATGGCTTGCTTGAAGAGTAGCTAAATCTTGGGAATTAATCCCTAAACCTAGCATGTTAGAAGACCTTTGTGTTATAAGTTAAAGACACCCATATGTGATGACCCAATCCCTGTGGACACAAGGATTGGAGCTAACCAGGTGTGGGTCTCGGGTCTACCCAACCCACAGACACCAGGAACTGGGTGCTATGATTAGCAACCCATCAGAATTATCTAAAAAATAAAGCTTCCAAGAATGGACAGGTAGTGGGGAAAAGGCAGACAAAGCCACAGGTATTCAATATTTCCCCCATCAATCTAGTCCCTGTATGCCACTATCCTGTCTGTGGACTCTAACAGGGATTTTGTAACTCTTAGGCTATCAGTACAGAGTTGATCAGAACCCTTACCCCAATTCGGATGACTCTACTCCCCCAGCCTCAACAAGATGTGTTAACTGCTTGCTCCTTATCAGGGCCAATGAGCCAAAGGAGTTAGTGCATGCTTTTCTGTATCAAGTGGATCTGGTTTCCGTATGAATCTGTTGGTTCTGATCTGTGCCGTGTCTACAGATGATGCTAGCCAGGTGTGGCGGGACGCATCTGTAATCCCACTGACCTGGAAGGCTGAAGGAGGAGCATCATTTGAGTCAGGAATTCAAGGTCAAGTCAGGAAACATATAAAAGAGCCTAACTCCTAAATACAAACACACAAAGACACAAACAAAAATACAGCACTACAACCGGATCAGCTTTGAAAATCAATTGTTCTTTATTCCCCCATAAAACAAACAGATGTGGGGGGTGGGCATCAGTACAAACCCTTCACACTTGCAAAATAGAGAACTTCTAAAATGAGGCCAACACCTCCGGAATCTCTAAATTAGTTCGAGGAAAGCAAAGGTTAACAGAAAATAAAGTTAAGATAGTCTGTGGACATCCCTGTGTCCATGGGGTAAAAATCACTTACCCCATGAATATTGATAGGAGGCTAAATAATTGATCAAATCTATGTCACCTTTTAATACATACATATTGAATTAACTGCATGAATTTCAGGGTTTTTGGCCTTTCTGTTGAAATTGAATGAAGCCTGCCCCCCACTAACAGACTTTGCTGTCTCTCTGAGGAGAAAATGCTAACTCTGGTAACAATGAAGAAGCAATGGGTACAGTGTCCTAGTGACGTCTGCCTGTAGCTAAAGCCCAGAGGCTGCAACTCCATGCAATGTAAGCTGATCTGAGACCACACCAGGATGGAGATGGGGTGGCGATGTCTCTGTCTTGAAGGACGCCTTCACTGAGCAGGTAACTCCACCTGTGTACCCATGAAGGTCAATGCCAATCTTCAGACTGTTTTTTTCACAAAGGAGCATCACTCCAGCCTCCTGCCAGGGTACCTAACAGCAACGCCCAGAGCATCCACAAAGAGAACTGTGACAGAGCTAATGAGATCAGATCAAATAAGGGCTCAGTGCAGCACCTCAAAGCCTGTCCAGCAAGAAGAATAGAGATCCAAAGGAAAGGGGCCTTATGGTCAGGACCTGGAGGCTTCAGGTACCACTGTGGACATCCGAATGGTGCTGGAACTAACTAACTGAGCAATTTCTCTGAAGAAAGCCCTTCCCTGTAGGGTCAGCTTTTTACAATTGGGCATTCCCTGGAAGTTTACAAGCCATTTACCCATCAGAAATTCTGCTTTGTCTGCCCTGGGCCATCATACATACCAACAGGGCAACTAGCTGGAGGACCAATGATAGCGGGAGGCAAGTGGGAGTGAATAGCCATTGATAAAGAGTGTTTTCCAGCTAATTGATGGCTGTCTATACAAGATAGAACAAACCAATAGAAACAGCAATAACAGGGCCTGTTCAATTCCCAGCACTCGCATGGCAGCTCACAACAGTCTATAACTCCAGTTCGGGGATCTAATGCCCTCTGCTGGCTTCTGTGGGTATTGGACAGGCACGTGGTACATGTACACAGATGCAAGCAAAACACCCATAAACATGAACAATTTTTTTATTAAAAAGAACATAATTATAATAACAATGGAG
Source organism: Microtus pennsylvanicus (assembly GCF_037038515.1). Taxonomy (NCBI): domain Eukaryota; kingdom Metazoa; phylum Chordata; class Mammalia; order Rodentia; family Cricetidae; genus Microtus; species Microtus pennsylvanicus. Next base: position 9,072,005 of record NC_134599.1, read on the forward strand.
TGACTAAAGCACAATGATACACATATGTGAAATATTTAATGAAACTTTATTGTGCATGCTGATTTTTAATTGATAAAATATAATAGAAATAAACATATATATGGTAATTAAGTAGTAAGAGCTGTTCTAAAGTATGCCCACATATTAACTACTATACACCTACTTGCAAAGGCTACGCCATTTTACCCATGTCATAATAAGGACCACACAAAGCAAGCGGCTATAGCAGAACTGACAGGAAGCAGTGCACCACCAAAGGTCATAGTCTTTGCTATTATAAACACTGATCTAAACAGGAAGTTCATGTTTAAGTTCATGACATAAGAAACTGTTTATGGAATGCGCTTAGTACATATTACCATTGTACCAGCAACCTAATATGAATTTAACTCATTACATTATAATTATTTATTATTACAACTAGGATTGCTACCATTACTAGTAATTCATAGCATGCTGACCAGGTCCCATAAGAATTAATGACCAAGGGGCTGGAGAGGCACAGCAGTTAAGAGATCTTGCTGCTTTCCAGAAGAGCCGAATTCAGTTCCCAGAACAACTCAGGTCAGGTAGCTCAGAGCCACCTTTAACTACAGCTTCAGGGGATCCAATGCCCTCGTCTAGCCTCCATGGGCACCTTCACATGTGTGGCATACCCTCACACAGACACACACGTGTACACATAAACAAAAATAAAAAGGAATCTTTTAAAAGTGGCTAATGGTCAAAAAGTTCTCCTGACAAGCCAAAGCTCTGACCCCATTTCCAACCTGAATTAACTGATTTCCTAATTCAGAAAAAGAGGTTCTTCCTTAACATTTTGAGTAACTTGGTTGTGAGGTCTTCAGATGAGATGCTGCAACTTTACCACTGACGAACTGATATATTTCAGCATATTAAAATAGCACGACTCTTTTTAAGTTCTGAAGACTAAAGCAGTTTAAAATACAGAAAGAATTTGAGTAATCTCAAGACTTTCAAACGTGGTATTCAGTTGCTTCTGTATGTAAGTCCAGAGAAGAGACTGTTGACAAAAGCCCATTTAAGACAGAAGAGCCAGCAACCAGTACAACGCAAGCTCATCTGGACAGATGTTCTGCAGGCATTATTCAAAGATGACAACTGAAAAACACACTATGGCAGATACTGGAGAGTAGCGTCTACCTGACAGCAAGCCGTGGGCTTTGTACTATTTGGTATTGGGTGGCAGGGTGGCCCCAATCAAACCCACAGAGACAGCATCTGTGCTGAGGGGCAGGAGCCTGTCTCAACCAAGTCTGCCTCCCGCTGCCCCCAGCCCCAGGAAATGACCAGGGGATAATGAAAATCTGTTGCTCACAATTGCACTTAGACCAACAGCATTTGGAGTTGCCAGAGCAAAACAGAGGCTCTTAGCTGATTTGGAGTTCTGCTCTGTGTGCTTGCTTTCTGAGTAGAACAGTGGTCTAAGGAGCAGCCGAGGAGGACCTGGAGCCTGGGCGCTTTATGCAAAGGGTTTTCCCCCCACTAGAGTATACATGGTCATTCTAAGAGTTTCTGTCAGCTGAAAGCTCTTGCTCGCAAGTGTTCCTGTAGTTCTTTGCATTAAACCAGAAGCCACAATATCCAGTTTAAGCTGCAGGCACAAAAGCAAAACTGTCTCTTTGGGTAGAAGGCTTCCCTGGCAGCACCAGGGAGACATGTTTGTTTTAGGCTGAGGGAAGGCAGGCAGGCAGAAAATGAGCTGAGAAATGGTTTTTTATTTTATTTTTTCAAGTGTGGCAGCTCATTACTAACCAGTGAAGGAGGGACTCGGGAAGCCCACAGCTCATATCTCTGCAATTCATTTAATATTCCACCCAGAGAAGCACGTTCCACCCGAAGTGAGCCTAAATTCTAACTCACAGGCCTTTCCAAACAACTTGAGGAGCTGCAGGCTCTGGGAGCTTCCAGAAACTGTGAGGGAAGAGAATTGTGAACATAGAAGTACCAAGGCTTGCTATAGGGCTAGCACCAAGGCTCGGTGAAACGGCGAGAGTTTGTTTGTTTATCGTGTGTGGGGCCCTAGCTTCCATTCTCAGTGCCTCAATAAAAAAGAGAGAGTTGTGCTTCGCTCAGTAAATTCAATCTAATCAGCCCAGGCTTCGTCCATTTTTATTTTCTAAGCTCATGTATTATGACAAAACGTTCAAACCCGCATCTTTGGAAATTGCTTAACTTCTGTTACATCGAGTAACACCGTATCTATTTTGTCAATCTGTAGACCTGCTTCAGTGTGTCAAGGTTTATCAGGCGATACCAGAAGTCTTTTAAGTTGCAATTTAGCCTGTCTCAAACAGGCTGGTTCCCTGGGGCCCAAGGACAGGAATAGAAGAAAATATTAAGTCTACATTACGGCTGAAGGGGGGTCAGAAGTAGAGAACAGAGGTGAAGGTTCATTGCCTTGGCCACCTGTGTTTTAAGTAACATGCATGGTCATGAAAATTACCTGAACCCTATTGCTGCTTCCCCTAATACCTAGACTAGAGGTAACGTGGGAAAGATGGCAGACAACACACCTCTCTAGCTGCCTCCTTTGGGAGCAGCGGAGTGGGAGGTGGACCATGGTGTGAGAAACAGCAGAGGGAGGGTCTGCTTATATTTGCCTTATATTCAAAAACTAAAATAAAATCTCCCTGAAGACAAAAGAGACAAGAAAACAAATAAGAAATAACACACTCAGGTTTATCCTGAACTCAAATAAACTTCAGGCTTGGGGGACTACAAACCCACAGCCAGGCCGCTGTCCCAGGATGGGACTGGTTCCTCTCTGCACACCCGGATGAAAATATCTGGAGTGATGTTGTAGACAGGGTTTTCTTCAGCCCTCGAGGAAGAACAAGCCCTGTTTGTTCAGAGAAACGTCTCTTCTCCCCTGGGTCCCCCTCAAACTACGGTTTTTCCTAAAGCCCTCAGAGGAAGTGTCACCCAAACATAAGGAATCGGTCATTAGTGTGTCCAACAGAGGACTTTTTTTACGGAAAACTCTGAATCTGTAATGAACAAAAGCAACTGTTCAGAACTCTCAGGAAAAAAAAATCACTCAGCAATTTTAAGTAAATGGGCAAGATTAATGGATTGTCATATAAGGAGAAAGGAGAGCATTAGGGAAGGGTGAAAGCAACGCTACAAAATTGGTTTGGAATTCGAGTCTACCCGAAGGCCCCTCGGCAGGAGCATTACTGTCTGCAGCGTTTTCCACTAAGCGGCGTATTAATTTGAAAGCCTTGCCTTGCCCGGTCACCCGGCACTTAGTGGTTGGTTTTATGTTAAAAATGCTTAGCTTGAACCCCGTGCTGAAAGTTTGCCCAAACGTCTCCTAGCTGACTGCAAAGCTGAGTGCCTGGGGCTCCAAGTCTGCGCCTCAAGAATGTGGGTGACTGGGGACCTTCTGGCTCCACACCTGGATTTGTCAAGGCCTCTTAGCGGCTGCTGGGAATGTGCCCTGCCTGGGGCCTGAGGCTCTCCCCCACATCACCCCTCTGACAGATGAAAACACAACAGGCTCTGTTGCCTGATTGACACATTCCTCTCCTGTCTGCCTCTGAAAGGACTTTATTTAACAGGCCTAGAGTCGGGCTTTTGACTGACAGATTGAGAAGGGTAAAAGTCATTCAGTTCCATTAAGCTCTGTAACTTCTCTGGAACAAAACACCTTTAAAAGAAAAAAAAAAGTGGGGGAGGTAAAGCTGTGGAGAGTGGGGGCGTGAGCTTTAGGGAGAAAAAAGGGGATTCTTTTCAGGTTCAAAAACAATCCTTCTCTTTGCCTTCTGTCTATCAATTAGGGCGGCATTCCCAGAGGGAATACAGGCCCGGCCTCCTCGGTGTCATTCAGCTGCCAGTCTCCTGACAGAGACACCAAAGGGCCTCATGTAGCGCTGCGGAAACTGTCTGTCAGGCCATCAGCAGCTGCTATGACGACATCGCCTGTTTTTCTAGGACTCTGGGGGGTAGAAATGGGGGGTTCACACTAACGGTCTATGAAACTCAGTTCCAAATCTCTGTTCAGATCCGTCCCCCCTTCTAATCTCAGTATGAATTCTCCACAAAAACAACCCCAGGCTTCCTCGCCCGGCGGGCTACATGGTAAATAAGAAATCACCCGCCAAGGACACGTTAGACCGGGGCTCTGCTTCTGGGAAAACTCAAGCCCTGACTAACCGTATTCAGCAGTGTGGGTTCAGATGAGTCCAAAGGAGCAGAATTGGCAGTGAAAGGCTGCTCGCTCCTCTGAGAGACTTGCCCAGGCCCAGAGCATGTGAAGAACCATACCAGCCCACAGCAACTTCCTGCCAAGCCTCAGCCTTGTTTGGGTTGCTGCGGGTTGCAATCCTCTCCTGAGTTTTGCTTGGAGGCCAAAGACTCCAATGGAGCCCAAAACTCCCGGCCAAACTCAGCACCAATCAACAACTTCCCTGTTGATCAGCCTCACTTCCTGCCTTCCCCAGGGGCAGACTCACAAACTGATTTGGGTTTTCCCCAAAGATTCCCTCAGCCTCAGCTGATCTTGTTGAAGGAGTACCACAGGCACCTTAGCTTTCTGGGATGACCTGGGGGGAAATTCCCCTCCTCCCTTTTTACCCTCTAGTCCCTCTTACCTGCTCCAACCTGCCTAAGGCTCTGCAGGTAAATCAAAGAAGACAGGGCAGCAACCTGCAAAGTCACACTACACGCTAGTCACTCTACGCTTGAAATGGTTGGGTTTGTAACTCCTAGCCTTCTCCTGGAAGTCTTTGGCATTACAGGGAGTGACTTCCAAACAGTAATGATAGCACTTTGTACCAAATTAAGAGCTGAAGAGTGGCTGCCGAGCCCTGAGGTCGGGCCCTGTGTTGCGATCCTTCTGCCTCTGCTACAGTTCTTCACAAGGTCCATACAGACCTTACCGAATGCTTAGCTAACCCCTGCGAGGGAGCTCCCTCATCTAACGCTGCCTCCATGCTGCCAGGCCCACAAAGCCTATCACTTCTTTTCCATATTCTGAAAAAGCTGCTGGGGTCTGGCCCTTTCTGAGTGTAAATCACTCTGGCTTCACCCAGATGCTGGGTCTTGAATCTGAAGACTGGGTCCGAGGAAACAGGGCCTGAGGAAACAGAATTAACCAGGTTTTGGCACAGGGAAGCCATGCAGAGAGGAGCAAATGGCCAGGATGAGGATGACAAGAGAGAGACAGAGAGGTTAACTCAATTGTCCCCTTCCTGTTCTCTAGCCGCAGAAAGACACCCCCAGGAGCTAGGCCTTGGCCATCTGCACCAACAGCATCTGCAGCAGTCATGTGGGGTGTGATGGTTCCCTAACAAAGGAGCATTTGCAAACTGCCTTGCAGGTCTCTGGTTGCTATTGCTTGACATTTCCATCACGGAAGCAGAACGCCGACCTAAGGTGGTGTGCAGGAAATCAGAGTAATACTTAGGCGGCGTCTCCTAGAGCAGCACAAAAAGAGACCTCGGCGCTGAACCCGAGGATGCCGTGAGCACAGCGCTTGTGATCAGTACCGTGAGAGCAGCACTTGGAATAACCCCAAATGAACAGATGGCTTGGCTCTCCTGGATCCTTAACGGTGGCCTGTTCCCATCCATGGGCCTGTGTTACTGCCCAGGGTCCTGTAACCCCATCTCTGCCCTGTGAATTTTCCAAAAGGACCTCAGATGGCGTGTTGTATGAGGCTCATGCTTCTGCTCACAGTGGAGAAGACAGCTTTGAAACATCTCTTGATTTAATTCTAGTAATATATGCATATCAAAATATCTGGCCTGCAAAGACAACCATCTCGGCTTCCTGTCTTCTCAAGCCAGTCCTGGTCATTTGCTCTGCTTTGGGTTCTACATCATTCTTTCTAGCCTTTTGTTTTAACAGCCCTTCCATCGGGTCTGGTGCCTTCTGGTTTCTTCCTATTAGGCTAATAAGGGTTAAGTGGGTAGTCCTTCAGGCCACCAGAGACAAGATGAGAATGCTCTATTACCTGAATGTGGTACCTTAAGTGAACTCTGCTTTCTTTTGGCAGTTCTCCTTGAGTGGTTGTGGATTATGGGTAATCTCAATTCAATGCATCACTGTTTGATTTCAGCAGAATAAGTAGTTGTTGCTTGTCAATAGTTGTGTGGGGGTCTGGATAATGTACTCAGTTTGGGAAGGGGATTCCCCTCACCAGATGAGTTCACTCCTCTCATATTCTTTTCTTTTTTTAAATTATTTTGCTTTTTTGACTCATTCGTTTATTTATTTATTTATTTTTATTTTATGTGCATTGGTGTTTTGCCATAGGTGTAAGGTCACCTGGAACTGGAGTTACAGACAGTTGTGAGCGCCATGTGGGTACTAGGAATTGAACTCCTGTCCCCTAGAAGAGCAGTCAGTGCTCTTAATTGCTGAGCCATCTCCCCAGCCCCCTCCTCTCAGAAACTTGAAGATGGACAAGAACAACACAGTCTTCCAGATACACAATTCTCCCACCTTCCAGTTTCATCGCAAACCAAAAACAAGGCTCGGCAAGAGACATAAAACCTAAGGTCTCCCCACACCGTGCCAATAAAATCCCAAGTCTAAAGTATACATAAATTAACAACTCGTCACTTTGTGGTGGTGTGTTACATCCCTCAGTCCATCTCCAGAGTGAGACAGGGGCATGGATGTGAAGGGTCACTTTGTTCCCACTAAGACCAATCAGAAGATGGGTCCTGAATGTTTGTTAGCGTGCTGTGTTTGCCTCTCTAAATAACACAGAGAACCATATTAAAAGGAAGATACCCTACCACTACTACTAAAAATTATATGGCGTTGTGTATTATCTGCTCATAGTCATCTCCCAATACAAAGATAACTTGGAGGGCATGGAATGCCACAAGTGCCACGTGTCAGAATAATCAAAAATAATTGGTGGGGAAACCCCAATACATCATTCCTAATAAGACAACTGTACGTGAGATGTATATTTCTGGTGCTTCAAGGAAATGTTTGGAACTGTCTGAAAAGATGGATGGAGCTGATCTATTCCAAGTACAGAGGCAGCTGTCACACCCAAACAGCATTAAAGCAGAATGTCTCCTGGTTAAGTCTTTGATCTTCAGCAATGTTCTTGGACTGGGGATTAGAGATACATAGGCACATTCATCTTAGCTTTACTTTCTAGAAACCTATAGATTATAACAACATAACTTTACTGGAGTAATCATCATATTAGTGAAGATTTTTTTTTTTTAAGAAACTTAGCTAATTAAGGTCAGAGTAGTAGCAAACTTAACTGTGGTTGAGATTATTGAGGACTGTACTAGAAATTTAACCCAAATATTTGGTGTTTCCCTGTTTCTTTCATAAAACTCACTAGCTTAAACAAAGCCCTGTGCCCTGTAACTCTTAGATACTCTTTTTCGTTCTTCAATATAAAAGAAGGGACAGAAGGGAGTAAGACAGAGGAAGAGATGAGAAATGAAGATGGCTAGGCTTGACATGAAAGCCCATAGCGACCATCTCTGGAATATTCATTCATGGGCTGTGCTGAGAAGCCATAGAAAGCAGAAGATGGGAGCGGGGAGCAGGACCACGGAGAGCCAGACACACAGCACTTCCGTCATAGTGTTCAGGCCCAGCTAGTGCTTTTCGACTTAGCAGTGAGAGGAAACAAATACCAAGCTGCCATCTATATGAAGGTGCTGCCTGTCAAACTAATTCCACTCTGCAGTATCTTTTTCTGAAGTCAAACACTAACTGGCTTCTACACATTTAGAGTCTAATTCAGCGTGTACTAAAATGCTTGTTAGCTTCTCTCGAAGAAGTAAATCCTTACTGGGCAACATTGCATCTTCCCGACTCCTGGGAAAGGGTGAGTCTTCCTGCAGTGCTGTTTGTACATTGGAAATGAATGTGTTTGAACTCCATGGTGTCTGTATTGCAATTCTGGGATCTTGAAAGGAGTGGACGCTAAAGAATCTTTGGCAGAGGTACTTGGCTTTAAAATGTTACCCCATGCTCCAGATCCCAGTTTTCTTGCCCTTCAACCATTTGTTTCTCCATCCCGAGGCGCTGACAGGTTCACAACACTAAGCTGCCAATTCTTATACATTTCTGGAACCTCTTCATCTTCCCTGTAAACTGGGGGGCTTTTTTAGGATCTCCAAGCTTCTTCAGAGACTCCAGAGAGAGTGAGTCAGAAAAGAAGAATCTAGAACACCCTGCTTTCATTTGTTCCATACACTTGATCAAAAATATTTCAAATACTCAACTTCCCAGAATTGATAGGAACCTGACTACATTCCAGTTATTCCACAGCTGAAGATGTCAAGGTAGGTGACAGACAGGACCAGCATAGACCGTTAACTCCTGGTGGTGCAGCTCAGGACGGCTGTATAGGGAACAGCCTCAGACACCGCGGCTAAGTCACTGCCTCCCTCACGCCAGCTATAAAACCCTAGCATTTTTCAAGGCTCTGGTCATGCACGTGTGGCCTTTGCTTCAGTTCCTGGTAAAGTTCTTGCACTCAAGACTTCAGGGTCGCCATTTCTTCCGTGAAGCTTGCCACTGAGAACCAAAACCAGACTCCAAACACGGAACCTATCAGGAGCCCAACGCCAACCTGTCACATGACCAGCAGGACATGTGAGAAGTTTGCTCGCTTCTATCAAGGCAGAGCGTCCCCCACTTTGAATACTTTAAATGTTGGTCTACTTGGCTTTCTGCACAGGTCACTAAGCATGCTTTGAAACAGCCTCAGGAAATATATTGTTTGGATATTTACGCTTTGGGATCCCATGGGCAGAAGCCGCGTTCATGCTAGATCAGCGCTGGCTTTTTCTAAACCCACATGCTCTGTTATGTCTAAAGCAGGACTGTGTTATGCGGCTAAAGTCTAGACGTCATTTCCTCAGGAGTGCTTTCAATACTCTTGGAAGATGGCAGGACAACACACACAAGGCCCAATCTGTCCACCCCAAGTATCAACCTCCACACCCATGTGAAAGACCAAGGGTGGTAAAGCTTCCCTTTTAACTGTGAGTCGGACTTAGTCCAGCACCAGAGCCTCTTCCACACTAGATTCCTGCTGTGGCACATGCTCGTGTACACTGTAAAGATTTGTCACTCATATCAGTTTAATAAAATTTTAATTGGTTTAATAAAATTGGCCAGTAGCCAAGTAGGAAGTCTAGGCAGGGCAACCAGACTAGGAGAATTCTGGGAAAAGGAAAATCAGATGCAGAGGAAACAAGATGAGAATGCCTCACTAAGAAAAGGTACCAAGCTATGTGGCTAAACGTAGACCAGAATTATGGGTTAATAAAAGTTCTAAGAGCTAGTTAATAATAAGCCTGAGCTAAAAGGCCAAGCAGTTTATAATTAATATAAGCCTCTGTGTGTTTCTTTGGAACTGAATGGCTGTGGGACTAGGCGGGACAGAAACTTCTGTTTACACAGTCCCCTTTCATGGTCATTTTCTCATAGCTAAACATAATATAAAGCATTAAAATTAACAATAAATAGAAGCTGGAAAGATGCCTCAGCTCTTAAGAGCACTTACTGTTCTTTCAGAGGACCTGGATTCAGTTCCCAGCACCCACATAATAGTTCACAATCATCTAATTCCAGTTCCTGGGAAGCCAATATACTCTTCTGACCTCTGAGGGCACCAAGCACACACATGCTGCTCATACATACATATATACATACATACATATTTACATACATGCATGTAAGCAAAACATACACAAAAAATAATTTAAATCTAAAAAACAGATGTTTAAAATAATAGACAAAAATGAACTCATTTTAAGGAAACACAAAGAAATAGGAAGAAGTCACTTTGGAACCAATAGCATCAAAACAGCAAACTATCCACACAGGGAGTCATGTTCCTCTCGCACTCATAACGTACCCTGGGAAAGTCTAAGCTATTCTACCCACACTTACACTACGTGTTCTCTCTTGAGAAATCAGTTGTCTTTTCTAGAACCCTTAATTAAAAAGCAAAGATATGACCCAAAATGTAAAAAAATTTTAAAATATAGAATAAACAGCTTAAAAACACAGCACCACGATCACCCATCACACTAATTCAATGCCAAGACTCTGATCCCTTGACTTAGGCATTCAGAGATCCCCGTGAAGTGGTCTCTTAGAGCTCAGGTACTCAACTACTTTAAGTTTGGTTACTGGCTTCAATAATTAGAATAGCTCTCTCAATTCTCTGCTCTTCCTATGTGCAGACCCAGACTTTCCATGAGGTCAAGAGTTATTAATGAGTAGACAGGAAGCTTGGATTGTGTGTTTAAATGACTGGGTGATAGAGCCAATAACTTTGAACATGAGGTGTCCTTAATCATCTCAGTTTATCCGTCTTGCCAACGGGGAATGGAATAGAAACATAGTTTTATCAGCACTTTTAGAGAAAATGTCACACAAAAGCAAAACAATGCTACGTTAGCCTTAGCCTCCTAGAAAACAGACTTGAAGCAGGAATTCAGTTCTGTTTTCTTTGGGAGGGGCAGTTCCCGGGCAACTCGGGTCTTAGAGTCTTTTAAACAAACGGAAGTGAAGCAGGAAGGCTAGAGAGCAGTGCCAAGTCATGCGGAAGGTGTTGACTTACGCTTCACTATGAGCCTCAGAGAGAAAGGGGACCCCAGGAGGGAGGTAAGAGAAGAATGTGTCTGTCTAGCTCTTTGCCATGTCCTGATGGCCACTGGTTAATGCCACGTACCCCTGCCCAATCAGCCAGAGCTTCCATGTAGCGCCATCACACCTCTCTAACAGAACCCGAACCTGCTGAGTGGCTGAGCATCAGATGTGGAACCAGGTGAGAACACCCAGATGGAGGACATCAGGCTGCACAATGGCGGGTCTTCCTAAGCATGAGAAAGAGTGGAGAAGTAGCAAAACCGCAGGACACAAGGCTGAGAGAAGCCAAGAAGGCACATGACATATATGCAAAGCTGTTGCCAAGATTTACCAAAGTGCCAATCAGTTTGCTAAGGCACAAGGGTCAAAAGCAATAGCACTGAAATGTCTGACTTTGAATAGCAAATTTAGAATGATTTTGATAAATATAATCTTTAGGTGGGATGGACAAAATGCTAAAACCAATGGATGCTTTTAAACTTCTCTTGAAGTTACCTTTCATCAATGGGAGAGATGAAGGAAGAAACTACAGCACTGGGGATTGGGCTAACTCCCCAGGTACTTGACAATCCACTCAGTCACTACAGGAAGCCTTTCCCAGAAGTAAGACAGTCAAAAGACTCATGACACTATCCCTGTTGATGAATACATACTCAACACCCATCCTTCCTCTGCCGTCTAACACTGACGCTCAACACCCATCCTTCCTCTGCTGTCTAACACTGACGCTCAACACCCATCCTTTCTCTGTCTTCTAACACTGATGCTCAACACCCATCCTTCCTCTGCTTTCTAACACTGATGCTCAACACCCATCCTTCCTCTGCTGTCTAACACTGATGCTCAACACCCATCCTTCCTCTGCCATCTAACACTGATGCTCAACACCTATCCTTCCTCTGCCTTCTATCACTGATGCTCAACACCCATCCTTCCTCTGCTGTCTAACACTGATGCTCAACACCCATCCTTCCTCTGCTGTCTAACACCAATGCTCAACACCCATCCTTCCTCTGCTGTCTAACACCAATGCTCAACACCCATCCTTCCTCTGCCATCTAACACTGATGCCTCAGATTTCTTAGAGAACCTGTTCTCCTAGTCCCAGGATCTGCAGTCCAGGCAGGCCTAACCCAATACCTAGCCCCAGAAGCCTATTCCAGGCTCAGTCAGCCGGAATCATGTGGTTCTAAATCAGGGCCCTTTCCCCCTCAGCCTCAGGAGCCACAGCAAGCCAACTGATCTTCATAGCTTAACGAGTCTTATGAAGTCAGAATAATAGAAACAGCCTGGGAAAGAAAGAGGAATGGAAAGAGATTGAACCAGAAGCATAGTTAGGACTTCTGGATCCAGCAAATCATTCTGGTTGATGAGCCAATAAAGCCCCTTTTGGGGTTTAAAGTCATTTCAATTATTTTGTCACTTTTCAGTTGAAAGATTTTGGATTGTTGTTTTGGGGATGGGGCGGGTGGGGGGGGTAGTATATCTACAACTAACCACAAGAAAATGTGGTCAGTCTGGAAGTAAAAAGAAAAACTAAACACTTTGGGAACTCTGGAGAAACAGCATTATTACTTCCTGGACTGTTACCATCAGCCTGGCTGAGTTCACACTGATGACATTTAAAACACCTCCATTCTGACCAACTCCTTCGTTCTGATGCTTGGGGAAACGTTAGTCCATAGGACCTCTCTGCTGGAGTGCTTCACAATCATCCATTTACTAGCAAAACAGTGCCGCTTTCTCAGCCTCCTTAAACATCCCATCGGATTATTAACATGGATGGTCGCTAGTTGGAACTGCAAGGCCTCAGCCAGTTCGTGGGCGTGGGGGCGAGCCTGCCAATCGATCAGCGCCGCACCACCTGCTGCACTGAAGGAAATTACCTCACGACATTCTTCGGTCCTTAGGTAAATCCTTAGATGTCATCCTTCAGAAATGAATCACACATGTGTCTTCCTCCCCAGTGTGCTGTGCAGTGGTCTGAGTGAGGGTTGTAGCGGTTCTATGTGAATATGAAGAGCATCTGAGTGCATAGGACAGTGGGTATCTCTGCAGGGTTAATAAATGTCTATGCTTTGGAAGTTGTCATTGCTCTGACACTGGCCCTCCTCAGTCCAGGGTCCCTTCCTTATGTTCTCTCTCTCTCTCTCTCTCTCTCTCTCTCTCTCTCTCTCTCTCTCTCTCTCTCCATGTGTGTGTGTCTACATTAATTAAGCCCGGAAGGCTGAGAAGAATTTCCACAAGTGGGGGAGAAGGAAAGGGCTCCAGTGAAGACAGAGAGAAAATGAATGCTATGGGTAACAGGAGGTTTTCTGCTAATGGAATAGTCCAATGTGCTTAGAAGGTAAAAGCTGATGGGGGGGGGGGCGGAGTAGGAGGAGCTGGGAAGATAGAGGGGACCAAGCGCAGTGGGTCTTCACAGGTCCAGTGGGGTTCATCACTGTGTCAGGCTCCCACCCTGACGGAAATGGGCAGAAAGAGGCATGTGTGTCGAGAGGAGCTCTAATGACAGCCATGGATATCCACTGACTAACAGCTATACCAGGGGGAGACCCGAGCGGGCTTGGTTTGGGACTGGTAGAAAGATGCTAGAAGATGGAATGGCTCCCTCCTCTGGAGCCAGGTAGATGTACATTTTAGGGTGTTGGCAACTTTGTTTCCTGTTGATTATAAAGAGGTTACCTGTAACATGAAGAAGACAGGAAGAGACTAGAGATATGGAGACAACACTTGAGGGAGAGCTGAGGAGCCATACTGAGACTCTAGGGCCACCTGCTCCTGGCATTCTGGGTATGTCCCTGGACTTCTCGGTTACATGGGTTAGTAGATTCCCCTTTGGTTTTAGCTGGCTGGAGTTAAAAGTGCCCTGGCTATATGGACAGCCACGTGGACCATGTTCAGCTGTATAGGCTTACTACTTCAGAGCTCAGCGACAGTTAAAAGTCTCTACTCATGATAAATGGTTAGAGCACAGAGACATATAGCAGGCACAAAGGCTGCGGAAGGATTGAATGATCATCCGGGGTCAGGGGTTGCGGAAGGATTGAATGATCATCCAGGGTTAGGGGACTCCATGGAGCCTTCTAATCCATCACGTGCATGGGGGAAGCTAACCTACACCTGCAGCTGGCATCCGACAACCCTCCCTGTTCCCAAAGCAGGAACCACAGGAAATGATGGCATAAGTTTGGGCAGCGAATCACTGCCGATGTTGCTAAGACAATCCGGGGAGTAGAAGCCTGACCCAACAGGGTGACAATGCTTCAAGAGGAGCAGGTGACTTGTAAGGTCAAAACACAAAGCCCGAAACCGCATCACTGTAGCAAATGTGAAGGGTCTGGTTACCTCCCGGCCTGAAACCCAAGACTCGTGAAGGAAGAAACGGCTGAAATGTCTGCAGTTGGCGGTGATGCCCGAGAACAGAGAGTACTCCCGCCCCGTGTACAAGGAGCAAGCCTTTTGCTGCAAACAGCTTTGAACCATCTGGCCACCTTTAACATCTGTCTTGCAGGGGATGGGGATTATTTTGCTTCTTGGACCGAGCTCCAGGGTATCCAGTTACTTAACACATTGAACGTGACACTAGATGCCCCTTAATTTTGTCCAAAGTACAAAACCCCTAGTTAAAATGGCTCCAGAAGACTGACCAGATGCCTTCGGCGATCTCACAATAAACTCTTTGCAAGGAGAAATTAGTCAAGGCTAGAATGCACATGGATTGGGATCCTTTTCTTCCTGGTGTCTCTGAAAATCAGAATGTATAAACTCCATAAAGTGCCTCCTCCAAGCTGGATGAGTCTGCCTCCGGGCAAACATCTTACCATGCAGATTTAACAGAGAAATGGGGAAGCAGAGGCTGATGTTGGCATGTCTAAGCATTGCCAGCCTCCAGCACTGTGCTCTGTGCCCACCTCCATCTTGTGCTGGCACAATGGAAGTCCTGGGAGAGCGTGAGGTCAGCTGGGTGCACCTCAGGATAGAACAAGGTCTCCAGAGGAGACTGTGATCCTGAGAGGAAGCAGGAAGCTCACATGTCCTACCCAAGGCTCAGAAGAGTAGAGGTGATCGGTTAAACATGCTCCAATTTCACAGTTGATGGCTCTGAAATACGACTGATCCTTGCTGTCAACAGTTCGTGGCATGTTACGAGTGGCAGCTCCTTTTCTTTTCTTGGTCATTCACAAAATAATGATGTGTTTGCCCTGGTGGTGAGTTGAGCTCCAGAAGAGATTCTGCATTGATATCAGCTGCTCTGACTATCCCCAAGAGGCACAACCGAGTCACAAAGAACAGCAATGGTCAATCTCATTCGTGAGAGATAGACAAACGGTCAACCTCATTCGTGAGAGATAGACAAATGGTCAACCTCATTCGTGAGAGATAGACAAATGGTCAACCTCGTTTGTGAGGGATAGACAAATGGTCAACCTCATTCGTGAGGGTTAGACAAATGGTCAACCTCACTCCGTTTCTCGGTGTGTTGCCAAAGGAGGATGACAGAAGAGCCCTTCACACTTGAGAAAGAGCAGACAGCTGTTTCCTAGGAGAGGTCCTCAGCTCCAGGTCCCCGAGCTGAGGGCCAATGGCAGCAAACGTAGAAGATGCTAGAGATGGATCTGAGTCAGCAGAGACGAGAGGGAGCCTTCAAGTGAACTTTACAGTTTGAGATTTTCCTGAGCAGTAGCTGAGCTCAGTCCCAACTGCTCTCCCTGTCCCCTTCTCCTGAATAAGGACGTTAAGACCTTGAGTGACTTGGCCAAGGCTGCATGGTAAGCAATGGTGACAGGGGATTGCAGGCCTCAGAAGCTGGCTCGTTCCTTAACACCTTCAGCCACTCTACAGGGAACAAGGGAAGATTTAGGCCCAGGGGTTTCTCACTCCAGTCTTTTCAAACTCAAAAGGCAAACCAATGTTTGTGGTATGTATATCTTTTTATCAGCATTCCTGAAAAATAAAAAAAAAGTAAAGAATAAAACTGGCAAACTCTTGGTGTCCATGTTCAATGGGATGCCTATAGTGATAATGATAACTGAAATTTTACCTCAGGAGCACATTTTTCTGGTTGTTCAAGGATACAGGACTGGAGAGATGGCTCAGTCAGTAGAGTATCTGATGCACACACATAAGGACCTGGATTCAGACACCCAGAGCTTCCATAAAAGAACCTCAGCACTGAGGGTTGGAAATAGGCATATCCCTGAAGCTCATAGCAGAATACATATATTTATACATATGGAGAGTAATCAAGGAAAGATACTCAACATTGACCTCTTAGCTTCCAGAGGCAGGCAAATGTCACCACACCAACAAGTACATACACCGCTTACACACACACACACACACACACACACAGAGAGAGAGAGAGAGAGAGAGATCAAAAAGATATAAGTTTCAAGATGTTCAAAGTATTTACACAATTAGCTATAGTTATTAAATGCCTTTATCAAGCAGCACACAAAGCCATAAATGACTGTAATAGAATTCTCCCACGGGAACTGATAGGGATATCAAGAGAACAAGATAAACTTAGAAGTATATTAGTACACAGTTAAAAGCAATTAGCAGCATTATATCATAGAGAGGGAAGGGATCACAAGATCCACCTGTATCTGAAGGATTATTGACAGCTAATGTTGGCTAGAGGAAGGGTGTCACTTCCTTCATTGGTGTAACCACTAGTTGCTGGTGCCTCAGTAAATAGCCTCCCACCATGCTCATTCAGGGAACCCACATACAGACAGGAAACTGGGAACAGGGTTTGCTGAGAAGGAGTCTTCAGTGGGAAAAGGATGCGGGGGGTGGGGGGTAGGCATGGTAATGAGGGGTGAAAAGGACTAAAATTCATTACAAAAATGTATGAAGCTGCCTAAGAGTATTTTAAAAATTGAAAAGAATCTAGAGAAGGAAAAAAAATAAAAATTAAAAGGAATCCTAGAGAAGGGTAGATTTGCAATGGAGCTTAAAGAATGTGTGACATTGAGCAGAACTGAGAGGAAGGCGGGTGGAAGCCTGTGTCCTATAAACAGGCAAGGAAACAAATGGGATTTTCTCTGGAGCTCCTGCGGGTCCCTGAGGGGAGAAAGGAACAAGCAGCACCTGCTTTGGGGTGAGAGCTGCAAGCCTGGTCAGAGACAGGCGCTGGAGAGGAATCCCACAAAGTGCATGTCAATCAAAAGTGAGTTATAAAGGATTTCGAAAACCGGGCTGGGGATTTTCATTTTTAACCTGTAAATAATGAGGAACCACCAAATGTTTCTGAGCATAATTGGTGCTAAGATTGTTCTCTAATAGAGAATCTGCAAGGTGCTGTTAAAGGCTCCTGGAAAATAGATTTTAGACTGGTGGTAGTGGCGCACGCCTTTAATTCCAGCACTCAGGAGGCAGAGGCAGGTGGATCTCTGTGAGTTCGAGGCCAGCCTGGTCTACAGAGTGAGTGCCAGGATAGGCTCCAAAGCTACATAGAGAAACCCTGTCTCAAAAATGAAAAAGATTTTGTTCTGTTTTTGTTTTTGCCCATTGACAATGGGGGCAGAGGAAAGGACATGATGTCAGATGAGGCCTTGTCCAAGATGGGTCCTAAGTCAGAAACGAGCAGTTAATTGGGTCCATGAGTGACCTTCTCAGCTCTCTGAGACAGATAACAAAGCCCACAGGCTGTTTGCAAACGTAAGAATGGACAGGCCCAGTAGCCAACAGACCCAGGCGTCACACTGTACACAGAGAGAGATGGGAACATGATAGGCAGGTGACTGGTTGATAGTGGTTATCAGCCTGACTTCATTTACATTCAACTAAAGCCCAAGCTGCTGGACACTCCTGGGAGGGATGTTCTCCATCACACTAGCAGGAAGACCCACCATAAAGCTGGGCCACACCTCCTGCTGGTGGCTCACTCGAAAGGACATGGAAAAAGGAAACGTTTTCCTGCTTGCCCTCACTCTCACTGACTCTGATTACAACGGGTCATTTCAGAAGAAAATCCCACTTTGACCTTCCCTTTGGTGTGTAAGGGCGCTGAAGACAGACCTACCTGCTGACACTAACTTGTGCAATTCTTACACACGTCCTCTGACACATGTGTGTCAGGAATGTCAGTGTGCACAGCAATAAACTAGACAGCCTCCATTTGTTTACTTCATAAATTGTAGTGATACTTCATTTTCATTTTCATAAATAAAGCTTGCCTGAAGATCCGAGAGTAAAACAGCCCCACCGGTCAGCCTTACAGGCCAGGTAGTGGTTGCACACACCTTTAATCCCAGTAGCCACGCTAGTATGCCATAGAAACTGGGTGGTGCATGCCTTTAATGCCAACCCTAGACAGGATTATAAGACAGGAGGAGACAGCTTTCAGACACAGTCTCATTCTGAGATTCCTGCTGAGGTAGAGGTAAGAGCCAGTGGCTGGCTGTTTTGCTTTTCTGACTTTCAGGTTGAACCTCAATATCTGTCTCTGGGTTTTATTAATTGTGAGAGTGTGTATTTAAAAAAAAAGCCTATGCAAAGAACTGTGTAAGCTGTGGTTCCTGGCTTTATGGGATCACACAGCATAGGAAGGAAGAAATACCCACCCCAAGCTGTGTCCGTATCCATGACGTCACTGTCTTGAGAGAGCACATTCACAGCACCAGTCTCAAGCCTGTTCCACACCTAGACGAGCCATTCTCGGGAAGAGACGAAACTGTTCTAACTGTCCTGGGCATGTGGGATCCACAGCTGTTCTTGTAAAACTAAACGCCAACTGTCTGCCTGCCTCTTGGCCGGTTGCCTCCTCCAAGGCCTTTATGTTTATTTATTTATTTGTTTACTTATTTGCTAGATTTATCACATTTTCAGGCTGTGCCATTTGGCCCCTGGGCCAAGATAAATCACTTTTAAAACTTGAACGCCATCCCTAAGCACCACGTGCCTTCCCCTGGCCCTGACAGACTTTCTAGAGGCTTTTCAAGGACAGAATTAGATCCATCTTACAAATAAACACACTGGGAACCATGGAGTTTAAATGCACTATAGAAGGAAAACAATGGGTTCCAGGGGAAATGTGGAGTGAGGACTGAAGCCTTCTGCCCCCTCTGGGCTAAGATTGGAAGTTGTCCCTGATTCTTGGCATTCCAAGTGGCCAGGCAGTCGCTGCTGTTTAGCGCAAAGAGAAGCTTCTCTGATGAATGCTGAGAGCAGCATTCGTCTGTAAGTAAAATGTTGATATTTGGAACATAGTTTGGTTTCAGTTCAACTTAGCTAAGCAACAGTAGGAGGATTCTCCCACCACCACCAAGCCTACCAGCACCAGGGCCTATGACAACCCTAGCCATGAACTTTTGACCATGTCTACAGTATCAGGAAGGTAGTCTCTCCTGCACAGCAGGCCTCAAACGCAAACTGAAAGCAGGTGGTTAGCCCCATAACAGCTGTGCCAATACTGCAACACTAGACACTTCCTGCTTGGCAGATTGGCACTGCGGTGGTCTCATGGCTATGATTGACGCCTTTTCTCCCCCAGCAGCCTGCATAGCATCTACATGGACCGTGAATGTAAAAGCTGGAAGGTGGAGAAAGGATCCGTAAACTATCACCTTCATGGCACGACATATGTAAACAGGATCTCACAGCATCTGCCATGGACCGCACTCTGCCTATAAACAGTCAATCATGGGTCAAGGAGGGGCTCATGAGGCTTTATCCTTCCATGACGAAGTACCAGCTACTGGTGTATTCTGGGGGACAATGTCATGTCAATGTCTTCAGTTGTGTGTCCAATGCATTTGCGAAGTATTTGATGAGTTTATGAAAAGACGATTTAGCACAATTTAAATGATGCTAGCCAAGAAAATCTTTAACAACGTCATGCATGTGTGTACTTCATTTTGATCACTCATGCTCACTCTCTCTTCTCTTTCTCCTACCCCTGCTCTCCCTCCCACTTTCCTCTAAGTCCCTTCCCCATGTAATAGATCCTATTAAAAAAACAACTGTGAGATCCTGAAGGCAGGGTTTGGTATCAGTCACATTCTTCCTCCCTGATCCTCTCCTCTTCTCTCTGCTCTCTCTTCTCCTCTTCTCTTCTGTTCCCAGCACTACAGTAAGAAAGCAAGTCTAGAGGATGAGACATTTCTCAGGAAAGGACTGTGTGTAGCAAGCTGCATTCTGACACTAACGAAGGAAAAAGAAAATGGCACAAGCCACCCAGTTAAGGAAACCACCTAATCCACAAATGAGCATAAATGGTTCCAACTTCTCGGGTATTTTTCCTTTTGCGTCTCCTTTAACCAGAATAGCAAATTTCCGATGGAACAGGAAGAAAATCACCCAAGTCATGACCACCAAAGTTCAAAGTCAACCCTAAGACATGACCTTTTAGCTAGTGACTGAGCCTTCTCAGCAAATGTGTAAAGTCTCTGCCCAGAAAAAAGTACCGACACTTACTGGATTCTGAGAACCCCTCAGAAGTACTTGCTAAAACAACTTTCTTACCTAAATGAACATTCCTGCTTGCTGCCTATCCCAATAACTTTCCAGCCTTTTACATCACCAGTCCACTCCCATAAATGCTATGCTTCACCCCTTGGAAAGTGTCTGCCATTCCTTAAACACACACACACACACACACACACACACACACACAAAAAAAAAAAAGAAACCTTACAAAATCGTTTTCTATGCTCTGGCATGCTGCCCAGTCTCCTGCCCACTCAGTTTCTATTATCTGCACAAATGCATCAAAGTATGCACACACACACACACAAAACACACACTCATGAAAGTCTTCTAGTGTCGTCTAGAGGCAGCTTTGGCCATGCTAAAGCATTGATCGCACTGTATGCCCAACGTTGGATTGAGAGCCAAGTCCTCCATCCATCAGAACCACAGGGCACGCCACTCTCGTCTGCATCTTACAGAGGGAAAAGTTAAAGTCTGCAAACTTGACAAAACCATCTTCCTTCTCAGTGGAGACCTTACAGGCAGCCCCAGCGCATGCATGGGCACAGCTTATCTTCGGATCAGCTTCAGGGAAGGAATAGAAAAGTCTCATTTTGTGGCTAATTGGATTTGTGCCTCTTTCCACTACATAATGAAATTCAAAGCCATTTTATTAGTTCTCTCGGGACTTTTTAAAAAAAATATCCTTCCTCTACTGTATTACATTAGCCTCACCAAGATGGCCCCGTATAAAATAAGGTCAGGTTCCTCTGAGGTATGCCTTTGTTGTTCTGCTCTCGCCAGGGCACGTAAAGGTCATGTTTTGCTTTTCCAGCTTCTCTTTCAATTATTTCAGGCAAGAAGAACCCACGAAGCCTACTAAGCCCGGAGTCCAGCAGACCCCATACTCTCAGTGGCCCTACTGTGTGTTTCCATACACGACACTGAGGCCAGTGCCTCCCGTGCCTTGGACAGCAGAGAGTTTTACAGGCAAACAGCTTCACCCCGGCCCAGTACCACCCCACATCCCTTCAAAAGTCGACTGTGTCTCAGGAGCTCTTTTGAGGACATGATAGAGTGGACTCGATGTTTACATCTCCTCAGATTTCATCTGTTAAACTCTTAACCACTGACTGTCGGGTGGAGCCTTTGGCTTGTGGACAAGTCATGAGGATGGGGGCAGCCCTGAGCAAACACCCAGCGGAGCTCGCTTGCTTTCTAACCAGCGTCTGAGAATGCAAGAAGTCAGCCATCTGCAACCAAGAAACCTCACTGGAGTCCAACCACGCTGGCACCTTAGGTTGGGTTTCCAGCCTCCAGAATTGTAGAAAGTCATTTTTGATTGTTGCTATAGTTGAAACTTGCATGTCTCCAAAAGGCTCATGTGTTAAAGAGGTCTCCTTTGCTTGGTGTCTTGGTGTCTGGTGTGCCACCATGGGAAGCTGGAAGAACCTTGAAGATGCGTTGCCTCGTATAAGGTTTCAGATCGCTGGAGACACAAGTTCAAAGGGAATAGAGAGATTCCAGCCTTCTTCCTCTATTTCACACATGAGGTGAACCACCCTACCCCATCACACACTCCCAGTATGGGGTTTTATGCCAATCACATGTCTTAATCAATAGGACCAGCGGATTATAGACTAGGATCTTCAAAACTGTGAGCCAAACTGAACCTTTCCTCTGCATAGGGTGATTGCCTCGGGTGTCTGTTACAGTAACAGAGAGCTGACTGGACAAGTTGTTCATCAGTCACCTGGCCCCTAGAACTCTGTCATAGCAGCTCAAACTGAGTAGGAAGCTAACAGCCTCTCCTTTGCTAAGCCTAAGTCATGGAGCAGTAAATAAATACTCCCTTCCCTTGGTGAGCTGGTCTGTGGGGCCTTGGTCTAGAAAAGACAACAGAGAAGCCTATTTCATGACTGCCGATTGGTCTTGCAAAGTAATATTTCTAGTGGTGACAGCTGTTTTGGGAGTGCCTGGGGACACCTCACCGCAAGCCAAGCACTCTAAATCTGTGTGGCGAGCGCTGAGGGCTGAGCTTCACTCCACAGTTGTGAAGCTGTGGGCTCTGGAGCCAGGCTGCTGGACTCGGAACTCAGCTCTGCCTCCACCAGCTGTGTGACTTTGCCTCCGTTATTCAGCTTCTCTCCCGCAGTCCGATTCTCTAAAATTGGGTGGCTACAGATGCCTGACTCAGGGAGGCTGTGAGAGTCGCAGGTGAACACACATCTAAGCGCTTCAGGCAGCAAATCCTATGGAAGAGTTTGCAAATCGTATTTCTCCTCAGCATTGCCCTCTCTCTCCCAGTGCCCTAGGGAGAAGAGAAGAATGGCTCCTGCCTCAACCTTTCACCCTGATCTGCTCAAGCTAATGCTTCTCAACCTCTCTTCACCAGCTACCACAATTTTCTATTTCAGTCATGCACCGTGTGAATAGGTACAAAAGTTAATAAACAGCTCCACAAAGCAGCATCTGTTAAGGGCTGACAGGGCACACTTCCATTCGTTCTTCACCCCTGCTCCAACACATGTCTCTTTTTGGAAGCTAGTCACAATCCACTAAATTATTCTGTGACTCACCGACAGGTTGCTGAAGATGGTCTGGGAAAGCCCCGCAGCGAGCTAACCAGCGTTCATTACATGTTCTTGCCACATCTGCATGAGTGTTTGCTGTCGTAAACCTGACAAATTAGAAGCCTCGGGCACAGAGGAAAGTTTCACAAGGTCATAGGACCTGCCAGGGATCGGCATGGGTATTTCTGAAGTCTGTTTCTGGGTCAGAAGCAGAAGCATGGCCTGCTATAGCAGCCCCACTGAACTGGACGAAGATGAGGCCGTGAGTGGAGCATCAGTCCTCACGCCACTATAAATACTATAAGGATGAAGGTCTGGGCAGAACAACCACCGCGGACAGCAGAATTAAATGTCTGAACTCCACACTACAGGTCATCCATTACACCACCGCACCCTCAACTCCTCTTCCCCAAACTAGAAAAGTTCGTTGACGTTTGGTTACTTGAGGTTGGATTTTTCTGTGACTTACAGATAGAAGCACCAACGCTGACCTGTGGCCTCTCACGCTAACAGCAGTTGTGTATGTTCAAAGTGAAGCCCCAGGAGTTATCACAGAAGTCTGAGGCCGGCAGGATCCAAGATGCAAATCAAGGCCAATCTGCTTCCAGACACTGAAGCTCACAGTGGTACCCTATAGGGTATAAAAAGAACAATAAGAAAAGCTGAGAGATGCTAAGGGCATGCAAGGCCATCACAATCCCCCATGCCTTCCTCTGCCACACGCACACAATCTGTTACTTCACCTATTACCGTCTTGCTCACTTCCCACTTACTGAACAGTCACTGGTTCCCCTGAAGCCGGAGAGACAGAGACCACATCCATACAGCGCATATCCATGAGCGCTGAGCCTCACACATGGAAGGTACTCAAAACATTTGGTCATAACATTGTCCCCCATTTAGGACTGGTGGAGGGAACATACGGGATACTAAAACTTTTGATGGTAAGTTTGGGATAGGTCACAGCCAGCTTGGTTCTGCCCCAGGTGTGGGCTGTGTTCTGTCATTCCTTACCAGTCCCCATGTCCCTGTCACAGAGCAAAAGGGGTGGAAGTGGAGGAGCGAGATCACTTCAAAAACACATAAATCGTTGGCACCGCTGTTGATGTGGGGACCAGACCAGCTGAATCTGACCCCTGTGAGTTTTCAGGTCTGAGCTAATCCTTATCCTTAAAGCCAAAATTTCAGCCACTTTGGACTGTGGTCTGGCTCTGAGTTTATTCTAAATCCCAGGACCAGCGACTTTGCCAATATTTTATGCGTTCCCTGGGTAACAGCTGAAAAGAGGCCTTCTAGAGAAGACAGCCCCAACCATAGCGTTCACAGCTTAGAATCCTTCAGGGCCTTCCCCACCCACCAAGCCCAACATCAACATTTGGAATGCACTCAACGTGCTGGTGACAGAGCCTACGCTTTCTGTCTCAATTCTTATATCCCCCACCCCACACCAGTTGGCCTCGTCTCTGAGGTCCTGTGTGCCCCCACCTTGTCCAGTTTCTGAGCCATGTGCATGTCAGGACTGCATGGTGAGACTGCCTTTTGTAGTTAAATTCGTTCTGGGAAGCCAGGCTCCAAAAAGACTCTGCTAGAGCCTCTCTCTCCCTCTTCCAATCGTCACGGCATTTTGTTCATATATCTCTTAAAGCAGCTACTACAATTGTTTGAGAGCTAACATCTATCAACTGATTCCATATTCATTATGATGATGGCCTCGAATATGAAATGTCTCCACACACGGCTCCTGGATGACGGTGCTGTAAATCTGGAAACACAGAGGTAGGACCCCACTGGAGAAGGGTCAATGATGGTGAGGGGCAGGTCTCTGAGAGTATCTTGTTCCCAGCTCTTACCTGTCTCTCTTCTCTACTTCCTGTCTGGCATGAGGTAAGAAGCCTCTTCCGCTACCTGCTCCTGATGCCATGACGATTGTTGGGTCCAGCCGACTTGTCCTTACATTCCTGAGAAGGGGAGTGTGGATTGAGGAAAGAAATAGACAAGGGATGGAAGAGAGAGTTAAGAGGGCTTCCAGGGAATACTGTGCAAAAAGCCCCGAGTTTATCTCTCACAGTTCTTATATACTCCAATCAAAGAGGGAGGGTACAAAACTTCCATGACACAAAGAACAAGCAAACGTAATTACCTCCTTGCATCTCAAAACACCTGGTAACCATGCCCTAAGTCAAACATCCTGTTCTCTGGCCTTTGAGAAGCAAAGCTTCCGGTAGTTACACGTTTGGTCAAACATCCTGTCATTCGTCCTTGAGGAGCAGGAATAGGTTTGAACTCTCTGACCTTTAGTCAAGTTGGAATGAATCCAAAACTGTGGGCTTTTGCAAATCATTTGCCTTATCTCAGGGCCAGAGTCAGTGTAAATAAGGACTGTGGGCTGAAGTCTCTGAAAACATGAGAAAGGAGTTCCCCTGCCCACAGCCCCATACGTTGTCCTACCAGGTATTCAGTCGCAGTAAGGAAAAGGTAACTGGCATAGCCACTATTGCTAATCCTTACCCAGTCTCCTAGCACCAGGTATGTGTTGTCAGCCAAATGCTCCTCCCACGAGATGCTGCCTCGCTGCAGGCCCAACAACAGATCGAAAGTGATCATGGACTGAAACCTCCAGACCTGTGCACTAAAACCTTTTCCCTTTGATGCTGATGCTCACCTATCATGCTGCTTTTCATAGTGCTACAAAGCTGTCCAACACCATGGTCACGTTCATCACCTCTATTTTACTGATGGGGAACTTGAACCTTAGAGTGTTTTACGTACAATTAGACCACTATCCTAGAGTTGGATTTGTATACCATGTTAATCATTGCTCTGCGTAGCATTTCCATAAAAACCCAATTAGGGCAGGTATTGTACCTGTCCAGGGATTAGCACAAAGTCTAAGCCTGAGGCAGACCATAAGGATAAAAAGAAATTAGCTGTTCGGAAATTTTAAGATTATATTGTGATTTCCATTAAATATCATCTAAATAGCTTATTTTCCTGAGTAATAGCCATTATAAATTTCTGAATATGTTTGCATATAGGCTTTGCCATCTTCAATGCTTTCCACTGAAGTGCTTTCTTGGAGCTATTAAAATGTCCTCTGTCCATAATTCCAGCTCATGGGGATCTGATGCCCTCTTTGGGACTCCAGGGGCACTGCACACACATGGTACACATACACATGCAGGCCAAACACTCATGTACATAAAATAAAAACAGGTAAATCTAAAGCCATGTTTTCAGAATGCCCTCTTTCAAGATAGGAGAGAAGCAAATCCAACCGCTTTCACTACTTGGATGCGAGCGAAGTGCGCAAGCCTAGATGCACACTGTGTAAGCAGAGATGAATGCGGCTAACTGCATTATCCATGCCCGCACGTCTCTGCCATCTCCCCCGTCTTTGTAGTTTCAGCCCAGGCTGCTCTGATTTCGTTTATGTTGCTATAAATTGCAGGACACGCGTTTTAAATACCCAGAATACATTTCACTCAGAATGACAGGCTACCGGAAAAACAGTCTCCCGTAGCCCTCTCGGGTTTCTCAGAATGAGCTGCATGGGGAAGCCCGCTTCATAGCCAGGGACTCTGGTACCTGAAAGGAATGGCTGAAAATAATGTACCATCACCACCTCACTGCCCACGATGGCTGGAAGGGATCACTTTCATCCACACATGGGCTCCAGCCACTTGCCTCAGGCAAGAATGTGTCCCTGCGCCAAGCGTGAAAAAGCGGTCACATATGTCTCCTGGTCCTTAGTAGCGGTCAGACTACATTGTATCTGTTTGTTTCACCGACATCTCCTGAGTGACCCATGACTTCATCTAAAGTCCCAGACAGTCCCCCTACACAGAGACCGGAGTCTTTAATATACAGGGTCCCACCCATTCTGGCTAGGCCCTTGTTGTGTTGAACTCAGGTCAGACTCAGGGCTCTGGGCCACAAGGCAAACTGCAGAGACTGGGTTGTTTTTTCCAAAAAGAAAAGTCAAAGTTAGTGCCAAAGGCTCATTGGAGATGGGGAGGTAGCACCCTGTTTCCAAAGCTGTGTTTCATACAACATGATGGTCACAGAAACAGAAGTTGTATCACAGACACACGACACACACCTAAAAAGGGAGACATATGCCTTTCTGTGTCTCCTTGCTAGAGACATCTGCCCCATTCCACCCTCAGCAGTCTGGGCCTGTACTTATCTGCATTCATCAGATAAGAAGACTATACTAGTGTGTGCCCGCGGTCACTCAGCCAAGCCAAGGCAGAGTTGCTGTCCTGATATGTTCTTAGCGGTTGTTCTATTGTGAGCCAATTTCAGGGGCAATGTTCTATTCTCAAATGTTATTATTGCTTAAATAAGATATATCCATTCAAAGGCACAGGTACAGAATAAAGCTCTTGCCAGACAGAATAAAGTCAGCCTACTAGAGAGTTGGTACCCTCTCCATCCCCCATGTTCACATGCATACATACTCTGATGACCCCTTTCATCTCATCATGAATGCCCCTGAAGGTGTAGTCTTGCATCACACTTGCCACTGAGCTCCAGTTGCCCAGGCTGAGTCACACATCAGTCACACAGCTCGTCCGTTCTCTTCTGAATGTCTAGGTTGCATGGATGCTGTAAGTCACCTTTGCCCGTCTTTGCCAAAGGCTTTAAATGTTTGAACGGTGTGGAACACTAGCACAGGGCCAGCAGCAAGGGGCTGCGTACAGAGTCTCAGAGCACTTACTGGGGTTAGAGGCTAGGGAATTCCATCATTTCCACTCCACATGTGCCACTTCGAGTCCCAAACTCTCACCACGTAACCAAACAGAACAGCTATGCCACACAGAAAGTCAGCACACATGAACTTGAGTGGGCCTAGGTCTTAGGATGTTGAATGTTGAACACAAGTCCAGGATAAAGCTACCATAATCTTTTTTTTTTTTAAGTCACCAAAGGAAAGCATTTTGAGTGCGTGGACTTCCAATTCACAGAGTCCCTCATGTTCCTCCATGTGGCTTTTTAGAGGAGAAAGACCAATGAGCAAAGAGTAATGTTGCACGCAGAGAGGCCACTTGATCATTTCCAGCTGCTCAGCCCTGAAATAATCACACAGAAACTGTATTAATTAAATCACTGCATGGTCCATGAGCTCTAGCTTCTTATTGGCTAACTCCTGTATTAATTTAACCCTTTTCTATTAATCTGTATATCGCCATGTGGCTGTGGCTTACCCGGTAAAGTTCACAGCATCTGGTCCATCTCTGGTGGCTCCATGGTGTCTCTATGGCTCTGCCCTTCTTTCTCTCAGGATTCAGTTTCTTTTTCCCTGCCTAACTAAGTTCTGCCCTTCTATAGGTCCAAAGCAGTTTCTTTATTCATCAGTAGTAATCACAGAATACAGAGGGAAATCCCACAACAAAGTAAAAAACATGGATGAGTGTATACCTGCGTGCCTCTGTGGCAGGGATAAGGAAGAAGAGGCCAATGTTTTGGCTATAGGGAGGAAAGACTCCCTCCAGAGATCCAGCTGTTTTCAACTAAGGCTTCTTTTTGCCTCCATGCAGGAACATTTGGTGATGCCCAAGACAATTTGACTTTAATGTCTGAGACTAGGAATGTGCCCTTATATAAATATAAACATAGTATAAAAGTTTATATCTCTCCAAAACTCATATTGACTTTTTCCCTCCTTAGGCTTTGGGAGATAATAGGGTTATATGACTAGAACCCTCCTGCTTCAGCTCACTCCCTTTATGAGAGGCCTGACCAGCTGTGGTGGCACATGCTTGTAATACTAGGTCCCCAGGAAACAAAGATAGAAGGACAGCAAGTTTCAAGGCCAGCCTGGCCAAATTAGCAAGACCTTTTCTCAAAATTTATGAGATGAAGATGGGCTGAGAATGTTATTCAGTGGTAAAGTCCTTGTCTATCATGAGCAAGGCCTTGAGTTCAATCTCCAGTACTACAAAGATCAAAATAAAAAACCAAAGGGAGAGAGAGAGAGAGCTTGCATCTCTTCCACTTCCACTGAGGTTAGTTTGAAAACATGGCTGTCTATGATTTGTTTGGCTCCTTCCAGGCTGCAGGGAGCTTGGCCTTGGATGTCAAGGCCTCTAGAATGAAGTGAGAAACTAAGCTCCAAAGGACTAAGAGAGGGGGCCACTGTCTCTCACTGGGTCGAGGCCAGGGAGAGTACTGAACATCTTCAGAGCCCGGACTGGGTCCTGGGACTGAGTGATTCTGCCCCAAGGGCAGCAATGGTAAGGCTGAGAAAGGGATGAGTGACAAAAAGATGCCATTAATAATCTCATAAACCTGGGCAGAAATATCATAAGCAAGATCATTCCACTCTGTACAGCCAGGGGTACCCCAAAAGCTCTGTGCAAAGTTTTAGAATGTTGTTCTTCTTAAAATGCTCCAAGGGAGTTACAAGCAAATTCTGAGTGACTGCTCTGACAAAATTGGGCCTTTTCCTGAATGCACCCACCTTTCCTGCCCTACATCCACCCTGATGGGCCCCAGTCACTGTGATTTTGAGTCTCTTGACGTGAACTACAGAGAACGTATTCTCCCAGACGGAGAGGACAGAATGGGCCTCCCCAGAAAGGGAAGACAAGTAAGCCTCATGGCCCAGACCAGGGCTCTGTGTTACGTCACTGATTGATTCCAGAGCAGTGTTCTTTTCTCCATGACTCAGTGTCTCTTAAGTGCAGCCATTTCTTTGCCCTGTTGTGGGACACTTGATCCAGGTTTTTAATCGCAATCAAGAGCTGTTTTCCTTGATGTCACACTGGAGAAAGAACACCGTTCTTTGGAAAAGCTTCAAAAACTTATTTTTCTCAGTGGCTGCCTTCAGTAGCTGCCTTTATTCCCAAACAATAAAGCAAAGAACTCTGGTTCTCCAGGTGAACCCCACTCTCGCCTCGGCCTGGGTCTCTTTCTCCTTTAGAACCCCTCAAATATCTGTGTACACTAAATATTGATGGATATTATTTCTTCCGGAGCTTTGGTTGTTTACTTCCCGACAGAGCTTGAAAGCACGCCTGTGTGTGGTGTGAAAAATCCCAGCTATGACTAAACTAAACCGGGAAAATGAGCAGTTACTTCATATAAAGGGAGTTACTTGTTCAACATATCCAGAAGACCACAAAGAAAAATAGATACATTTTTTCTTTTATTTTTTAAATCCTTCTCATTTTAATTGTTTGGATAGGAATATGCCATACACATTTTTCCCCACTACCCTTCCGTCCTCCACACCTTGTCCTGATTACCCTATTTCAGCAGCTCTTGGGTAAGCACTAACTGAGTACCTGGGCTAGACCTGAAAAAGTCCACCAGAGGACAGTGGGCTTCAGAGCGAACGGGCTGGAGGTACCACCCGTTAAGCCTGGGCCCAGAGCCCATCTCCATGCCCGTCTGGAGTTTCACTTCATGGACAGGGTGATCCGTACATTTCTAAGGCGTTCCTGACCAGACTCTAACGCTGCCTTCTCTGCACACATCTCATTGGAGAATCGTAACTCCACATCTGGAATTTGGCTTTTTGCTGTCACAGGATGTCTCAAATGCTGGCTGCTATTTCTAGAGTTACATAATTTCTCCTAAAGAGCTTTTTTCTCTACCTCAAACAGAGAGTGGAAGAGACTGCGGAGGAAATGCCTTGACGCTAAGCCGTCCGCGCGAGCATCTGTGGTAATGAAAGAGTGGCGGTATAGACACACGAAGATTCTGGTGGCTTGTGACAAACAGGAGGGACAGGACTGCCGGAGATGACCATGAAAAGATACAAACAAAGATGTGAAGACAGAGGTAAACACTTTGTGGTGCACAAACATGGCGGTGAGGAGTTCCACATTTCGGGAAAAATATCCTAAATATATATTTTAATTATATATTCATAATATAATTAATTATAATAATACAATTTAATATAAATACATTATATATTTAGAATTTTTAAGCCACCAATATTGAATTGGTGGTTTGAGGTGTATCTGAGAATTCAGACCATCTCTCCCAGATAATATTACCAACTCCCATTTACTAATTGGCTTTCCCACCAGTAAATCTTGACATGAAGTTATCAAATTTAAAAGTAAACATTATACAGTCGCTGCTTGCAATTCAGAGTTAACAGGCAAATTCCTGCCCTCAAGAATCCTGCAGTCTAGTTGGAGACCCAAATTCTGGTACAAGCAATTATTGTTCAAAGCTGTCAGTGTGGAGGCGCATCCTTGTGGGTCAGTGTGGAAGCGCATTCTTGTGGGTAATTCTGAATTTTCTAAAGCAAGGAGAGGCACCTAGCTAAGCTGCTGAAGGCCAAACAAGACGTCATAGGAGAAATGACACACTGACATCAGAACAGCAGGGGTGAGTTAGCAAAGAGAAAGACAGAACATCACAAAATCTGAGAAAGGAAAGTACACGGCATATGTCTGGCGCAGGTGATAGACAATAAACAAAAACAGAGTCTACAAACCAAGAACAACAGATACTTCAACGAGAGGCAAAATATATTTTAGGATTTATTAGTTAAAAAAATCTATGTCACAACAAATCAATTATCACAATATAGGGACACAAAACTTATGGACAAAATGTAAATGAATGTGGTTCAATAAAACTTTATTGACAAAAACAGATAGTAGACTAGATACATCTCATAGCCTCATTTTGCTGGACCATCTAGCTAGAAAAGAGTGGGTGCCATGTTTCTTTGCTGCCTCATAAGCCATATTTTGCTTCCATTTGCATTCCCTAACTCTTCAGAGGTTCATTATCTTTGTTAGGGCTCATGAATTTGACATCAGTTTCTAGAAAAGCAAGCAGGCTACAATTCTGAGTGTGAGCAGAATAAAGTCCCTTCGTTAGGCAAGAAAGGGACTCCTGGGTAGCTGCGTACAGCCCGAGGGAAGACATCCATCAAAGAACTCATCTGTGTTCTGTACCTCGTACTTATGCTTTAGAAAACCCAGTTAAGGCAGGGTCTGGCTCTGTCCCCTCTTTCAACCATTTAACATATACAGCAGCTGCATTTAAACATGGCACATGTGTGAGTCCTCTGCGCCTCCCTCCCTCCCTCTCTCTCTCTCTCTCTCTCTCTCTCTCTCTCTCTCTCTCTCTCTCCCTCTCCCTTTCTCCTCGCACACAAAATAAACAAACACATCCTGTGTCTTCCTCACCGTCTTGAGGACTTAAGGACCTCGGGTGTGTCTGCAGATACCAGCCAAAAGGATGATGAAGTGTTGGTCAAAAAACATCACTCAGCCGCGTCGAGCAGTTTCTCATGCCTCTGCTCTTATGATAATATTTCATCCATGTGTCTCTCCTGTTCTGTTTGGCTTGGCCTTGGGACAGCTCACTCAGACTGTGCTGATGCGAGCAAACCCTGTGCACAGTCTTTATCTTAGAACCACGCTGACGTGAAGCCAGCTGTTGCTTACAGTGGAATCTCTGCTTTTCCAGCAGCACAGGTACAGTCCTGAGAAAATGGCTAACGGCAGGGACCCCATTGAAACAAAACGAAGCTGGACGTGGCATAGAGCTCACTGATCTACTCCAGTCTCTAAATGTCCCCAACACATCTTACTTAAGCCACATCCCCAAAACAGAAGCAATTCCCATTTAACACATGAGTAAAGAGAAGTTGGAAGAGTTGAACTGCTCCCCCCAGCCACACACTGAGTAGTGAGAAAAACTCAGACTGGCTGAATGGATTTCCACACAGCCCCTGCCTCGGGACCAAAGGTGGTAACGAAGTCTGTGGTAATGTAAATGCACAGTATACTCTCTATCCTGAAGCTAACCCAGTTCCTCAAAGATTAAGAAGTTACTCTCTAACTAACTGTGGCAAGTGCCTTAAGGGTTGGGAGGAAACACACGGGAAATGAAGGAGGAATGGCCGTCTTGAGCAAATTGTAGTTGTCTTTGTAGAAGTAAAACAGGCCTCCAAGGCTGTTGATGAATCTGAGTTCCGCACAGCCATTTCTTTCACTGTAGACTCCCATCTGCCGTTACTGCAGACCGGCATGGCTGTTCTACCAGCATGTGGTCACGGCTGCGGATGTGGCCTCCACCAGCTTGAGTCCAGCCCTCCATTCCTGCCAGCGGCCCTGCTGCGCCTGCACCACCAGCCGTCCTTCAGCGGCTGGCGGGAATGTTTTCCTAAGAGGTGCCTCCCCGCGGTTCTCAGAAGGCGATGAGTGCTAACAGATCCCAGTTGGTACAGAAGGAAACCGGTCCAGTTATTTTTGGGTTGACTTCTGATTGGTGAGGGGCTCTTCCACGTTCGGGCAGAAATGATGGGCCCGGCGTGCCTCTCCTGACTGCGCTGACTGCCAGCTGCATCAGCGTAAAATGAAGGCTCTGAGCACAGTCTGACGCAGCTCAGAATGGCTCTGGTTTCTTTGATGAGAAAATCCTGACGCTGCTTAGAAGGCCTCGGACCAACGGACCTTGACTCTCCCTTCTCCCAGTCTTCTGGGCCAGGCTCCTCAGTCAGCTTGACTCAGTCTCTAGCCCTAACCCAGCAAGGGGCTCTTTACCAGTTCTTTCACTTGAGAGACTGGGAAACATGGGGGAGTGGCCTATGTTGAACATGTATGTCTACGGCCTGTCTCCACGCTAAGAACTCTCTGCTCGGTTCAGTCTAATCGCAAACCCTGTGGGTCGTTTTTCACAGATGAAAACACTGGTCCCGGAGAGGTCATGGGCAGTAAGGCCAGAAAGTGCCAGAACAGGATCTAAGGTTAGGTCTTTCTGAACTCACAAGTCTTTGCTCTTCCCACCTCATGACCAAAGAGATCTATGCTAACTTGTTAGCCCCTCAATGTACCGAGTGCAACTGTTGAGAGCCTGAGCTGGCACGTATGCCACTTAAGGAAGCCTTCGCCAGGTAGAAATAGAGTCCAGAGACATTTGAATCCCTACTTCAGACCATGCTGGTTCCACTTACTACTGAGAATTTGCGGAACAAACATACCTCCTCCCGGAGCTGGAGTTTCCTCTATGCCCCCAGTGTCTCCGTTGTCCTTATTCCCATTCTACCCTGGCTTCCCTTGGGCAATGCATATAGAGGTATGCCTGTAATCCCAGCACTCAGGAGGTCGAAGCAGGAGGACTATTAAGTTTAAGGCCAAGTTGAAGGAAGGAAGTGAGGATGGGAGGGAGAAAAGTAGGGAAGGAAGAAGAGAAATTAAATTGATAATTTATTTTAAAACATTCCACAAAGAAAACCACACAGCCATGTAAGTAGAGATTGCTCATTCATTTCCCAGCTGCCCAGACCTAAATAATCACACAGAAACCATATTAATTACAATACTGTCTGGCCGATGACTCGTGCATATTTCTAGCTAGCTCTTACATCTTAAATATTAATCTGTGTACTGCCATGAGGCTGTGGCTTACTGGTAAGCTTCAGAGCATCTTCTTCCTTTGGCAGCTACATGGCATCTCCCTGACTCAGCCTACTCTCTCTCTCTCCATATTTCTTCTAGCCTGGTTATATTCTACCCTGCCACAGGCCAAAGTAGCTTTATTCATTAACCAAGAAGAGCAACACATATGCAGAAGGACATCCCACATCATCTCTCCTTTCCTGTCTAAATAAAAAGAAAGGTTTTAACTTTAACATAGTAAAAATTACACATAACTAAACAGGTATCAAACAAGAATCATACAATATTTCGTCTATTTGTATCTGAAAAGTTTCATATCTAATTTATTTTTTATCATTACTAATAAAACTATAAATAACCATCTGTCTTCAACTCTTAAAAGATTCCTGAAGGATATAATATTACCTAAGTAAACAGGAAGTACATTGTAAGTAACTTCCAAAACTTTAAAATTGACAGAGGCATCTTGCTGTCTGGACAGTCACCCAAAGTTGTTCTGTAACATTGGTACATCCATCTTCAGTCTACAGGCCCACAGTATCCAGGAGACTTTTCCATGAAGCAGGAAATTTGAAGATCTGTTCTGCCTTGTAATGGCAAAATTCATCCATTGCTTTCTTCTGTGTCCTGCAGAATATCTGGCAGTTTTTTCTGAGAAGCAGGAACCCTGAAGAAACATCCCATCTTTTGGAAAGTTCAGCAGTCATTTTTCTGTGGGTCCTACAGGTCCATTTCATATAGCATACTATAAAGCAGTCCAGGTAAGAGCACTTTCTTGCCCAAATGGCTAGCAAACTCCATAAGGAGCCTCTTTGATGCCCATCATCCTCTTGAAGTAATTGGTACTGCCAGAAGCAGACATGTCTCATTGTTGAGAAAAGTCTAAATTCTTAAAACATTTTAACTGCCATATTCTTTAGGTCTTTGAAGTGTTGAAGATTATCTAACTGAAATATATCTCCATATACCTAGAAAACAGAACTAACATGACTATAAGTTTGACTATTATAAGTGATTATCAATCTGTAATTTTAAATTATACATTATATTTTTAAATGAGCTGCACAAACACAATACCTTAAACAAGAGCAGAAATACATATATACAATGTAACAAAATGTACCTTAAACTTTTATTAATAGACCAAGATCCATACCAATTCAAAATATTAATTTCTATATCATATCCATCTTTAAAAGAAAACTAACACTCATAAACAATCATTTTGGAAATTTGGGTGTTGTTTTCTTCAAACTGTCCCTGCTGTTGTTGGGCAAAGTATTTTTAGGGTTCATAGAGACCTTTTGGGGGTCTTGTTTCTTCAGACCACATTAGCCTAGAAGGAATCTGCAGGTTCTCATCTTCTGTGGAAATAAAAGTAGAACCTCTTTTCCAAAGTAACATCTTTAGACTCAATTTTAAAGTAAAGATATCTTTATGTTGGTTTAACTAAGCAGCCTCCAGAATCAAATGGCTCTCTGAAGTCAAAAAATTTGAAGAAAACACAACAATATACATAATTCAGACTCCCTGTGTATATTCCATCTTTATGTGGCTTAATTTTCCTTATCCTTTAATCTATGACAGTCTGTACTTTATTACTTTTACTGTCTCTTTAAAGACTTTGTTTTATTTTCAAAACTATTATTTCTTTTTATAACTGTCTATACTCTTTTTCCTCTTTTTCCCAGCACTGTGACCCATTCAGAGGTTTTTTTTTCATCTGAATCTGTCCTTATTGTATGTCTGTAATCATTTCCTGACCAGGAGCACTTTTGTTTTTTAAATGCTAGGTGGACGTGACTCCACATCCTTGCCTGTTTGCTCCACCCAGATCAACATGGGATGGTCCCTTAGGGTTCTGTTTCACACCCAAGTAGCTTTCTTGCCAAATCTTGTGAAAAGCTTCCTAGGGAGTAGTGAAAGAAGAGGAACATAACACTAATATCAGAACCTGACATAAGAAAGTAAAATTATATACTCAAAAGGGCTGAGTAACTTATTAACATAAAATTTAATAATGCCATGAAAAAATAGCACATCATGACCATTGAGGTTCATTCCAGGAATGCAAAGTGACTTTACATCATAAATGCAGTACTTCACATTAAAATAATAAAGTAGAAAAATATGTCCATGTCAATAAACACAAAACACTGAATAAAATTCAATTCCTTGTGAGTAAAGCAAAAAGTCTTAGAAAACTAGCGGTGACAGAAAAAACTCTTAATCTGATAAAAGATATCTGAAAATTTATCTTGCAGTTCAGAAGAACGCATGGCAATTGTTCTAATACTCCTTTTATTCCATGTCATAGTAGATATCCTAGTTAATACAATAATGTAAGAAAAATTAATAATTAGAAATAAAAATTTGTAGAATCTCAAAACATGAAAGAAATAAATTTGAAAAGCCAAAAATAAAGCTTTAAAAGGAAAAAAGTAAAACAGCATCATTCACACAGTACACGAGTAAACACATGAGAAAAAAAAACTGCAGACCACAAAACTGATGGCAATAACTTAGCAAGGCTTGAGAGATGGCTCAGTGGTGAGGAACACTGGTTGCTCTGCCAGAGGACCCAGGTTTGACTCCCAGCACCCATTTGGCAGCTCACAGCCAGTGGCTCTGATGCCCTCTTCTGGCTTCCACAGGCACCCAGACATACAAATGGTAGGTACATATATACACATGCAGGCAGGCAAAGTACTCATACACATAAAATAAAAATAAACAAATCTTTAAAAATAATGAAACAACTTGACATGATCACTTACATCAAAATAATTGTATATTTACTAAAAACAGTTAAAAATGATTTTTAAATGTTTAAAGCAATAGTACCAAAAATCACAAAATGTCTAGGAATAAATCTAATAAAAATGAGAAAAATCTACCACTAAAACTGCAAAGCATTGTGGGAAAAAAATCCTGAAAGTCATAAATAAATCAGGAGATAGACCAGTTCCATAAATTAGAAGAGTCAATATAACGGGGATGTAGATACTAAGTTCACTTATAAATTCAACATGAGCCCAATAAAAACTCAGCAGGCTTCTCAGGGCTAGCTATTGCATAGGTGAAAATAGAAAGAACCTCCGAGGGCAATCCGAAGTTCAAATCTAAAGGGTGTTCACTATCAGATGACAAGACATTTGGATCTCACTCTGACATTTCTGAGACTGTCAATAAAGTTTACCTTTAATCAGTGGGCGAGTTATCTGCTAGCTGAACAGAAACAGCCATGGAGGCTTTGCCAACCCGGGACGTATGGTGAGACACAGGAAGTAGTAGGGAGGGGCTGAGAAAAATTCGCTGGTCTTTTCGGATCAAGGAAGGAAAAACAAGGTTATTGGTCACTTCTCTGTCATTTCTCTGCTGAATTTGGTTTTTACCGCATATCTGACTCCTGAGTTTTATTTAATAATAGAACAGTATAAATAATAAATTTAAAGACATACAGAGCCACCACAGTAGAGACAGTGAGGAAAACACAAAGACGCATGGGCCAATGACATACAAGGTCAAACTCCCAAACAGCCCACACGTCAGCAGAGTCACAGGAAAAGCATTCTGCAATTCTGTAGGGGGTACTCTAAGTCAGACCTTTCTCTAGAAAGTAAAGAAGTAAATTCCACTGGGCGGTGGTGGTGCACACCTTTAATCCCAGCACTCGGAGGCAGAGGCAGGCGGATATCTGTGACTTCAAGACCAGCCTGGTCTACAAGAGCTAGTTCCAGGACAGGCTCCAAAGCTACTGAGAAACCCTGTCTCAAAAACCAAAAAGAAAAAGAAAGGAAGTTGTTGCAAATAATCATACAGAAACTGTATTAATCAAACCACTGCTTGGCCCATTAGCTTTAGCTTCTTATTGGCTAACTCTTACATCTTAGTTTAATCCATTTCTACTAATCTGTGTATCACCACGAGGTCATGGCCTACCAGCAAAGTTTCAGCACGTCTATCTCCAACGAAAGATCATGACGTCTCTCTGACTCCGCCCTTCTTTCTCCCAGCAATTAGTCCGGTCCTCCCTGCCTACCTAAGTTCTGCCCTGTCAACAGGCCAAGGCAGTTTCTTTATTCATTAGTGATCATAACAGCACACATCGGAGACTCCCAACATCAAGAAGTAAACTTCCACAGCACATAAAAAACAGTTAAAGATAAATCACAGACTCGAATTGCAAGTCAGAACACCTAAGCATCTAGAAGGAAATATTGAACACTATCATGAACAGTGCAGGGGACGATGTCTAAACAGTACACAAAAGGCTCTCACTATTAAAAGTTCAAAAACTGGCTTCCTTCACACTAAGAACTTCTATTTATCATAGCAACACACTAAGAGAATTACCAGACAGGGAGTAAAGTTCAGTGGTGGACTGCCAACCTGGAAAGTGTGAGACCCTTGGCTTGGCCTCTGACAGAGAACGGGGGGAGGAAGAATGAATTAATAAGGAGCTATAGAGAGAAAAGAGATTTTAATTCAAATGCCTGCCAAAGGACCAGTATCCAGGAGCAGCAAGCTTTCCTAGGAGCCAGCATGGAGAGTGACGATCCTGTGCTCTGTGGCTACTAAACCTCGAACAATCACTAATAAAAAGATCCCTAGTGGTCAGTCAGCATATGACAGTTGTTCATTATCACTAGTCATCAGTAATATCCAGATTAAGACCTCGATGAGATGTTAGTTGAAGAACACTCTTACCAACCGACTGCTGCCTCAAAGTTGTAAACTGAAGCCCTAACTTCCCTTGGACTGGTATCTGAAGATAAACCAGTAAGTATTTGGAAATGGGTCCTGTAAATTCAAAAGTGTGGGGACCTAACCCAGCAAAGATAATAATAGCCTTGAAGAGGAGACACTAGGAGGCCCTGTGCGTAGCAGAGGAAAAGCCAAGAGAAGAGGCAGCACAAAGGCAGCTGTCCTTCATTTACTAGCCAAGTCTGCCAGCGTCGTGATCTGGGACCAATTCCATCCACGACTCCACGAATATAGATTAAGTTCCTCCGTCTGCAATAATTGACTATGGCACCTGGAGCTGA
Source organism: Microtus pennsylvanicus (assembly GCF_037038515.1). Lineage (NCBI taxonomy): Eukaryota > Metazoa > Chordata > Mammalia > Rodentia > Cricetidae > Microtus > Microtus pennsylvanicus. The sequence continues at coordinate 9,111,044 of NC_134599.1, forward strand.
CTGGTGGTAAATGCTACAAAAGCCAGGAAGTCTGCCAAAGCTAAGCATATACCTATCCCATGATAATGCTCACGTACATTCATAAAGAGTATACCTAGGAATTCACAGATATCTACAAGGACATTTCAATACCTCAATGAATAATAACCCTAAGATGGAAATATTCTCAATTTCTATCATCAACAAAGTAGTTTCAAAATTGCAAACATCGCCAACACGGCTGATATTCACAGAAATACTGTGGAGGACGACAAGCCCAACCTTGAAAGGGAATACAGTGTATGGTTCCGTTTATATGGAGCTTTAAAACACACAAGACTAATATGTAAAGACAAAGTTCAGAACAATGGTTGCCTTTCATGGAGACATTCACTTAGAGGAGACATGAGGGAACTTTCTGGAAGGTTAGAAATCCTGCAAATTCCGACAGCGCTATGGGTGCCTGTATATATCGGAGTTTAACACTGTGAATTCTGTTCGTTACAAAAGGATATCTTAACTACTAGGGATCCAAATGGCTGCAGTTTTCTTTCCCAAGGAACTCTGTCTCCATTTCCACTTGGATCACAGCGCACAGTCAAGTGGACTCTGAGAGACACGCTGTTTATCAAGACTGTGCTGTTATTGCTTCATTCAAAAACTTAATATATCAAATGGAATTTTTCTGCCCTGAAATTTATAGTTTGTTTGTGAACACTGACCATATTCACTTTTAGGTCTCTGCGTGATCCTCTGCTATGAAAGCTGCCCTGACTTCCGCTTCCCTGTTATCAGAGGCCAGTCGTGCAAGCACAGCGCGACAAATGTCCGCACAGAGCGAGTCCTGCTCTCCCGTGGCTGCTGGATACTGCTCGAGCAGCTTCAGTCTCTAGAAATGTTATCATTTGTTCTCAGCATTTGTTCAATAGCAAAGCCACAAGCTAGCAACCAGGGCTGCAGAGAGAGGGGACAGGGATCGGGGGAAGTGGATCCTGGGAGTGTACAGACATAGACTCAAGAAGTTCTGCATAGAATTACATTTCTTCCTAAGAAGACGTTGGAAGGTAACCTTCTCTTCTCTTAGGGATGTCATGAGGAGAAGAGAAATGCGGCTCCATCAATTTTGTTAAAAAGAACCAGATTTTCTACATAAATATAGATTCTATATACAACTTGACATTTAAAGACAGACACTTTTACCAAGGAGGTGGTAAGAGAAAACAGGCAGGCCCACTTGACGGGGGGCTGTCATCTTCTCACCTAAAAATAGCTAGAGCAAAATAAACAGGGCAGCTAGGAGGTGGTTCCCAGAGACAAAGGAGACCTCAGAGCTTAAAGTGGTATGATATCACAAAAAGGGATAGACACCGATTATTTTCCTGTTATCTCCTCTGCCTCTGTCTGCCAAGGGGACTGTTCTCTCTACTGCCAATCATCTATCTCCACTGCAGGGAGTGTGCCTGGAGAAAGCGGGGATTTCACCTCTCCAACCCCTCTGCCGGCATCTCTGGTCACCTGTGGGGAAGGCCGGTGATTCTCTTGGCTGGTGCCATGCAATCAGTTAATGGAAGTCATCCTGCAGAGGCATCCGAGTTCGTGATTCAGAGAGAGCAATTGCTGCCCACAGTAGGTGAGTGTACCACAGAAAGCTGTGCAGCCCGGCACCACTGACGCCCCATTTCCTCACTTCCTCAAGCCCCATATGTCATTTCTCCCGTTCCCAGAATGGACTCTCCCACACAGGCTGTCAGCACTCCCAGCCAGTCCTGGATCCTGCTCTTCACAGTGTGAACACAAGGGAGGGGGCATGGAACAATTGAAAAGATTGGCAGGAGGCAAGAGCGAGTAAAAAACACTTTGAATTCTCAAAGCAGGTAGCTTGCAGACACCTCGGCTTACTTACGTTTGATTCACAGAAGCAAAAAGCACAGATTCACACACACACACACACACACACACACGCCACTCCCAGAAAGCAGTTCCCTCACCAGCCGGCCTGGTTGTTGAGACAACAATGAATACACCCATGGTGTAAGCTAAAAGAAGGTGTCTGGGCGAGGGAGCATGGCATCTGGCTATTACGAATGAAGGTGGTTCACTTCCCATCACGCTCTTGGGTCATTTTGAGCGCCTTACTTTATCTCACCTCGGGTCCATTTGCTCATTCATCAAAAGGAGGAAGTTGGACTACATCAAAGGATAGTAAACCAAAGTCTAGATCTGGGCCAAGTCTGGAGCCATCATCTTTCTTCATAGATAGGTTGCAAAAGTCAGGGAAGGGGGAATAGCCACATATAAGTATGGAGGATTGAGGTCAACTTGAATATCATTCCCCAGGTACCAAGTACTTAAGTTATCTTAGACAGAGTTCACTGGTTAGCCTAGGCTAGCTCACTGGCAAGATCCAGGGATCCTCCTGGTTGATTATACCCACTGCTGGGATTATAAGAGCACCTGATTTTCTTATTTGAGTTCCAGGGATCTGACTCTGGTCCGCATGGCTGGCACGGTGAGCACTTATCAACTGAGTTTTCCCGCAGCCCAACAATAAATTTTTATTGAGAGGATTTGCCCATTCTTCTGGGTATTTTTTAAAAGGCTGTTTTTGTTGCCTTAAATCAAAGCTGCACCAGAGACTGTATGGTCTGCACATTCTAGAACAGTTACTCTCCAGCACTTTATAGGAAACTTGCCCATTTCTGATCTAAATGAATCCCCCCCCCAAATAGAAAGCCATCTTTTCCTTGAACATATGTCATGGAAAAGTAGTTTTTTGATCTGAATTATCCAAATAATTACCACATCTCTGACTTTCCTTGCCTGTACTCTTTGTTTAATCCAAGCCACATGGACGTATGTCAGCATAGGCAAGGCTCACAGGAAGCCAGTCAGTCAACTGTGCATTCAGTCAAAATGACCAGCCAACCGTATTATTCATATTATCCCCCGGGCAATTGCAGCCGTCACAGGAAACATCCGAACACTGCCTCCCAGCTCTTTCCGTCCACTTCTCTGTGGTCATAGAAACCGACAAGAGAGGCAGCGTCTCATCAACTCAAAGGGCCAGGAATCACGGTCATCGGTGAATTTCTACATGAGGGCACTGTCTGGGGAGACACGGAAATCTATCTGGGAATTTGAGTTTTCTGTTCTACCTCTTGAAATAACCAAACTGTTGGTAAAGTGCCAAAAACCTTTACACTGTGTGTAAGCCAGAAGAAAAGACGAAGACTGGACTAATAAAATACTAGGCTCACGTGTTTTCAGTTTTCCTGTGTTAGTGTTTAAGAACGTGCAAAAACACTATACATTCTGTTGATGCCATATTGTTGAAAACTGTTCCGAGAAACATCATTCTAACGAAATTGGAAAAACCAGGAGAGGGTGAGCAGGAGAGTACACACACACACACACACGCACATACGCACACATGCATGCATGCACGCACACATATACACATACATGTGTGTGCACACATACAAACCATCCTCACAAAAGTAAATCCAAAAGCAATAACCAACTCCAAAATGCCAGGAAGCAGGGTTATAAATTTAACACAAACAGCTCCCTCTTCGAACTCCCAGCCTGTTTATTAAATTTTAAAAACTAAATGACAAGTCAAGATTATTAGTCAAAATATATAAATAAATCACCTTCCATCTGCTATGTCCAAGGCCTGTGAATGATTTTCACAGTGGTTAGCTGGACTAAGTGAATATACAGGCAACCTAGCTCGGGAGCCTCAGGAGCCAGCAGTGCAGGTAAGGCTGGCAGGCTGCCAGGACCCCGACAGCACAATTAGCTGATAGGGTTGGAACTCTTGGCCAGCTCACAGGGAACTGTAAAGGGCTCTCAAGTTTTCTTCCACAGGCTGAGCCGACATAGCACACAGCCTTCCATCCCCTCCATGCAATCCCATTGTTTATAGAAAGAACTTTTCTTAGACATTCTCCAAAAAGCAAAGATTAAGTCAACTCGTCATAAATTCCTCCTTCTGAAAACCAACTCACAGACAAACTTTCTGAAAACGCAGTTTGTCAAACGCTTTGGGTTTAATGAAATGCCAAGGTCTGGGAGTCATAATTTATCTGCGGGAGTAGGAAGCCCCACGGAGAAAGAGGAGCGCCGGAGTTCTGTGTCCGAGATGAATTGCTAGAAAATTCACCATCTTAAAATAATCGGTGCTGTTTTTTACCTGGTTGGACTTATATGATGCTACGTCACCAGTCCTGAGGCGGCTGCCATGTGCCAAATGTAAGCAGGAAACAGGAAGAGAAAGTGCTGTGGGTGTTTTCTCAGGGAACTGGAGCTGAGTCTCTCTCGAAGGGTCTGAGTGCCCAGATTGTCACTGCTGTTCACGGGGCTGTTGGCACTGAAACAAGTCCCATTAGCTTCCACTCCAAACCCATTTGTCCATGAGTGGGTTATCATGTTAGGCTATCGGTCACTTCTTGAAAAAAAAAAAAACCTTAATCCCCTCTCCTTTACTTATCTCCCTCAGAATGTTTGAAGGCATTTGGTAACAGTACCCCGTGTCTGGCGCAGCCCGTGTCTGGCTCGCCCCTTCTAGAATAAGCCACCTTCTTGTCAACTTCTTTCCTAGACAGCGAAATTGTTTCTAAGTGTAGGTATGCAAACTTAACCTCAGGATTATTTCTACACTGCCTGTAAAACGGAGAGCAGGGTTGCATAGAAAAAGGAAACCCGCCCTTGAAACACACTGAAGAGCGTTTCCACCGTCACATGAGAAGCTTCTGCTCGAGGGATTCGCTTGACTCCCCAGATCACTCTGGGAGCAGAGACCCAGGAATGAGAACATTGGGGGTTTTGGGGGGTTTTTTTTTTTTTTTTTTTTGGTTTTTCGAGACAGGGTTTCTCTGTGGTTTTGGAGCCTGTCCTGGAACTAGCTCTTGTAGACCAGGCTGGCCTTGAACTCACAAAGAGAGAACATTGTTTTTTAAGCAACATTTTCAGTGTACTCTCAAAAGTACACTGAAAGTACTCTCAAAAGATTGGTTCTTTTTGAGAAAACTATCTGAACCTGGAGAACTGAGCCTTGGTCTCAGTTTTCCTCATTCAAGACATACAAAGTGGGAGTGGAGAGGTGGCCCAGCAATCAAAAGCATTCATTGGCTGTTCTTCCACAGGACCGGGGTAAGATTCCCAGCACCCATGTGATGGCTCAGAACTGTCTATAACTCCAGTCCCAAGAGATTCAACGTCCTCTTCTGGCCTCTGAGGGCACCAGACATGTATGTGGTGCACAGACCTACACAGGATGGCAAAACACCCAAATACATGAAACAAATAAAACGAGATTGAAGATATAAGTTTTTAAGAAAGACCTCAGTGATGCTATCCGAGACTGTGGAGAGAAAAGACAAAGAAATTCTCTGAAACCGTGCACGTGTTTTTACAGCTGCAGCATCTCTGTGACATCATGTGACAGAGCCTGCCAGCTAAACAGGACTTCGCAAAAAAAAGGGGAGTTTTTAAGTGTCTGGGCCAGGCTGATGAGAAGTCCCACAACCTGATAGGGGTCCCCACTTTTTCACTTGTCCCGTGGGCTTCTTTCTGCAAACTCATGGGATTGTAGCGAGCCTCCAGTCTCCACCCAGTCAGAAAACAAAAAAATGGAAAGAAGTTGATACCAGCCTATATCAGAAGAGCAAAATCTTTTGTTTTTATTGTTTTGGAACGGGGGTCTCACACTGCTTATGCTGCCGAGGCTCACCTTTTACTCCTGATCCTCTTGCCTCCCTCCCTGGTACTGGAATTCCATGTGCTACCCTGACTGGTTTACAAAAGAAAAATCTTCCCCCAAAGCCCCAGCAAAATTCTAATCTCTTACTGAGGAAGCTAAGACATGTAGTCCTGGGGCACACTGCCAACCCAGACAGCACTGGGTTCTCTCCGGGAAGAGAGAATGTCTGTTGGGAAGGTTCCCAGCAGAAGCCACTAGGCATAAGGTCACGCACAGCTCGCCAAAGGAGTCACACACAGACCACAGAAAAGCAAGCTACACCCTGGTACTAAACTTCCTGGGAGTGGATCCTGCGCCAACTACCATACTCCGAGGAAAGTGAACAATTATGGGATTAAGATGTCGCTGACACTAATGTTGGAATCAAGTGGCTTTCATTTTCTTTTACCAGATTGACCATAAAATATGAACCACACAGTTATTTAAAAAAAAAATCTTTAAAATGCTCTTCCACAGAAGTCCCTGGATCCAATCCCCAACACCATTAAAAACAATTCACAAAAACCAACAAAAAGGAGAAAAAAAACAAAAACCAACCACCCCCTCACTCTCCAGTTGAAATTAGCAGTTTTCATAATCTTAACAGCAGCTTCCTGGTCCACTGTGTTGCAAAAAGTATTCTTACTTAAGCAAAAGGAAGGGAGAGATTGTTACATCACAAAACAAAGGGATGAGGAGGTGGCTATTCACATCAACAGATCTCATTCCCTGATAATGATTTTGGAAAAGCAAAATTTCTCAAAGATTTACACAAGCTGCATTTCTCTGCCTCTTTGTTAAACTAATTGAAGAATAAAAACCCTAATCAAATACTGGCGCTCTAGACAGACATGTCTCCAGAGCCTCAAATGTTAGAGAAAGCTGGCTAACAGTCGCCGGGCTCCTTGAGTCCCTTTCTCCTGTTTGGGGCTTCAAATTTTATATAATACTTTTTTTAAAGATTTGCCGCCAGAAAACTATACAAAAACATATCAATTTTCTCTGAAAAATAACACAAACTGAGAAGATTGGAACCCTGGTTGTTGCTATTGTTGTTTGTTTAAAATGAAGCCAGCAAGTAGAGGAATTCAAAATGGAGATGCCATAACTCATAAAACCCGATTTCAAAGTGAACAGCTACAGCTGTGGAAAATGAAGGGCCGTCCTAGGTAGAAAGCGTTGGAAAGGTTGTCTGTGGTTTACGTGTAGTGCTTTGGGAATGGCCCAGTCTGCAGAGGGTCTCTCTGTGCCTTCCAGTGGAAAGGTAGCACAGGACGCTTGTGAATGGGCCCTTCTTGCCAGCATTTACTGGTGACATTAATAAATGACAAAATTTCTTCCTCTTGTTTTTCTAGAAGAAGCTCTCTAAAAAGCTGTGACTTGTACTCCGCTGAGCTTTGCAGATAACCCAGACTTGCATCTATTACCTGCTTCTAAAGCATTTAGCCTTGAGTTTGCATGGGTCCAGCCTCAACTTTTAACATGTCAGCTGTATCTTGGTCACGGCCCCTTTCAGCATCTCCACATTACTACTCCTCAGTTCCCTATGCATCATGGGGAAGACCCCTCCCAGGAATCACATCCATGCCTTTCCCCCTAAGACCGCTCTGGGTTTGGAAAGATTCTTCCTCTGTCCTCTCTGTTCCCCCCAAACCTCAACGTGACTGTTCCTTCAGATCGAATTATTACTTCGGAGACTCAGTCGGCACTGCTCTGCTCATCCATTTTCAATGCAAACACAGATTTTTAGGTCACAGACCTCTTTCCAAAATACACTATACACTGTGCAAAAAAAACAAAACAAAAAAAAACTAACACTTTTTTTAGTTTTCAAACTACAAATACATGGCCAAACAACCATGTAGAATGTTAACAGAATGTTAAACACACACACACACACACACACACACACTATTAACATTTCTAAATAAATTGTTGTCTTTCAGTAGAGAAAGCAAGATAATTTAAGATTATTTTTAATCCTTGGCATTTCTTCCTTGATGTTCTATTTGTAACAATAGAAAACCCTTCCATCTTTTTAAGTATTAGTGTGAAGCCAAAATCACATTAGCATGTGAAAAGGCAATGTTAGTTTTAAAACGGAGCTGTGTCCATCCAGATAACTTGAAAAGCAAAACAAACCCACAGGCAGCTACAGGCTGTGTAGATCACTAAATTTATTGCGGGTAAATGTTATATTGCCTAGTTTGGATTAACTAGTCTGGTCCAAGTATGTATGAGATGCAAATTCAACACACAGAGTTAGGACCAATTCTGCCCTTCTTAAGATAAAAATGTCAAAGAAAGATGTTGGCCTTGGACACCATACTTCACAAGTCGAAACAGAGGCTCCTGGGATCCTTGTGACCCTCAATGAAAGTGATGTTGGGAAAGAGGAGTCAATAAAAACCTCACCAAAACGCAGAAGCCTTTGGTTGCCTGGCTGAGCCATGTTATAACGCCATAAAAGCTGTTTAAAAAACAAATTTTCACAGCTGCGGAGCAGCACTTCCAGCCACAGAGCCCTCTGCAAGCCTGCCGTCGGAGTGAGTCCCCAGGGCGGCCACTAAGTGCAAGTCCTGTTTAAAGACCGTCTCCAGTGTTAACAGCCTATTTTTATGGTTTTTTTTAAATAAATAAAAAAACACACACACACACATTAGATGGCCACCAAAAAGGATTCTGAAGAAAATAGCCTTTGTTTTCAGAACGTCATCTTTTATTAAAAGTTTTATGGGGAGGGAAAGGCAAGACCTCCAGCTAGGTGTGTGGAGTGGGTGTGAGATGCAGGGTGCCTGGGAGAGGACCACGCATACTTACAGCATCCTTCAACAGCATCCTCTCAGCAGGCTGCGGTCCTAGGAGAAGACACTCAGCAGAAAGAGGTTTTGGTTTGCTTTGTGCCCCAGTGAAATTCCCTGCCATTGTGTCTACAAACCCAATACATGTTGTCTGTGTAGATCCTGCTGCTTGACCTCTGCCGTCACAGAATAGCCAACCCTCTGCTGTGTGAGGATTCTGGGTAAGGACTGAGCACTCTGGGGTGAAGTGCTTGGAATCTGATAGTACGGACTCCTAAGGAAAGATTAAGAAACTCTACAGATGGCAGAGAAGTGCCAGAACTTTGGAAGCATTTCCCCAAAGCCATTCGCCTGCAGATGCTTTCAGACAGTATGGTAAAGGCATCGGTTCAACAAACAGTGCGTGTCTCCCCCCACCCCCACCCCCTTTGCAGCAGGCATCAGATTCACAAGGCTGGAGGCGGTGAAAGGCGCAGTCCATCTCTGGGTTCCTGCATTAGGGTATCAGAGGGCTTGGGGTATCATTTTAGCAGCCTCTGTTACACATGGTGGGGACAGTGGGCGGGTTGACTGCTTTAGGGCAATTTCTGGAGTTGTGTGGTGTTTTTTGTCTTTAACCTTCCTCACACGAAATTTGTAAGTGATGAAGCGCACAAATGTAATTCTCCAAAGGCAATCCAGAAGCCCTGACAAGATCTCGGAGCTCAGACTCGGTATCTGCTTCCATAAAAATGTTTACGGGAATGTTAATGCTCACACGCTGGTGTACTTAGGAGGAGGAAGAGTAGGGGGGAAAAGCCATAAAATTCAGAGTTGGAACTGGGTTTGTGTGCTGAGCTCGTTCACTCATAAGCGTTATAGCCGCTAAGCTGTCTTTGTGCAGATTCATTGAGCTTCTCCGTCGCATCATCTAGGCAGGTCCCTGCACTGCTCCTGAGAGACCAATGTACTGGAAGGCAAACTGCCCTGCCGCCTACAGACTGTGGGCACAAGCTGGAGGACTCACTTCATCATCCTGGTGAGAGAATTGGCACTGAGCAAGAGAGGATGATCAACTCATCCAAAAGCAGACTACTAAATGTCAGCTGCCCCAGATCCATTGCTCTGAATGACCGCTTCACTGAATTATGCCCTGTTTTCCAAGTTTACTGATTTGTTTTAAAAAACAAACAAACAAAACAGATAGTTTTCTCCTTCCATGCATTTCAGTGAGTGTCATAGTAAATGCTTATCATTTCATCCCTCAGGAGATGGAGGCAGGAGGATCCTGTAAGTTCAAGGTCAGTTCGGGCTACAGAACAAGTTCACTTGGTAGCCTGCACTTGGTAACAAGATGCTGTTTCAAAAAAAAAAAGTTCTTTTCAACTATTCATTACTTTCAAAGAAATTTGTCTTCATCGGATTGGGTTTTTAACAGCTCTATTGTGATGAGATTTCTTCAGTTACAGTTATGCTCAGTTTTTTGGTTCTAACAACAGAAGGAACAAAGTTCAATTGGTCAAAAGAAAAGACTCAAGGAAATTTGGCCATTTTATGAATGACAATATTTTTTAAGATGTCTCTTCATAAATAATCAAAACCTCATTGCTTTACAAGGTGACATTTTAGCTAGCTTTTGCTGGCTTCTTTTATGTAATTCATTCTGTTCCAACTTTCATGCCATTTTGGGTCTTGTAAGACCCTACTGCAGAAGACACTGCGTTCCTGAGTCAGAGAGCACGGAGGAAGCAGGCTGGAACCCACCTGGTTCGGAGAGAAACTGTGTCACCTGCTCTCGAAACAGCCCTGGTGAGTTGCTTCTGCTCTCTGGAAACGGCCAACCACCGACTGCACAGAGTTCCTGGGAGGATTGATGCCATTTATCAGCATGTGTGTAAGAGATGAGAACAGACTCCGTATACGGCAAGGGTCAAGTGAGTGTAAGTTGGGTAAGTTTCCTTACCCAACATGCTTAGGCTGTTTTAAAGTGGATATTTTTTCAGATTGGAATATTTATATGATGAACCGATTCTCTAAATGCACACATCACTGAGTTACGTCTGATTTTCCAAGTTTGCTTATGTGTAAACTTATTTAGCTGGGTGGTGGTGGCTCACGCCTTTAATCCCAGCACTTAGGAGGCAGAGTCAGGTGGATCTCTGAGTTTGAGGCCAGCCTGGTCTACAGAGAGAGTTCCAGGACAGCCAGGGCTGCGTGAAGAAACCCTGTCTCAAACAAGCAAACAAGCAAGCAAGCAAACAAACAAACAAACAAAAGTTTAGGATGGGACTCAAGTCTAGACACGAAATCCACTTCCAGTTGTTTCAGTGCCCCTGGAGTCTTCTTGCCACTCACCACCTGTGGTCAGGTATGGAGCCCTTTCAGATTTTTGGATTTGGGGATTAAAGAGTCTTGCATCCCGACACTTGGTTATCTTCAATAAATTTTGAAAGCTCCCTAATTGGATTCAGTCTGCATCTTCCACCTACAAGAAGGATTTCACCTTGTGCCTCCCGTGTTGCACTGTTGAGGGCAGGTGAACACAGCTCTGTGAAGGTGCGTGTCCACACGCCGCCTCTAACCTCGAGGGTTTTATTCGTGGCTGCAGGCCACCGAGTCAGTCAGTGGGGTCTCTCTGACATGTCCCCAAAGGCTCATGTCCCCAGATCTCAGTCTTGAATACAGCATTCAGAGGTGGGATCTCTGGAGGTGACTGGATACTGGCTTCTTCAACGGGCAAACTCACTGATGAGTCGTGATATAAAGAGTTTTGGGAATGTGGTGAGAACCATAGAAAAGGGGGTCTATCTGGAAGAAGCAGGTCACTTAGGGTGACTTAGAAGGTTACATTTTGTCTCCAGACCTTCCCCCCCTCCCTTTGCTTCCAACCATCATGAGGTAAGCAGCCCTTCTCTACCACACATTCCCTGTTGTGACATTCTGCCACGCCAAAAGCCCGAAGTACAGGACCACATATCCAGGAGCCCAATCAACTTCTCCTCCTTCGAGCAGATCCTCTTGGTATTTTGTCACAGTGATGGGCAGCCGACTGATGGAACATTGTGCTGCTAGTGCTGTGCTTGGTGCTGGGTGAGCCGGCCGCGAGCTTTTGGTGAATCAATAAAACACACCGCACATGCCTGGTGTCTGGATTGGCCCCTTCAGCTTGTTGTTGGCTTCTAGTAGGACGACCTTTCGGTGAACTCCTGCCCTTGTTTTGGAATACACTCTCCTCTGAGCAAGCAGATCCAAGCCCACTTAGCATCGCTGCCACTCCCTTGGAGCCAAGAAACAAGACTCCATTAATGGCATCCCCACCCCAGAGCTGCCTTCCTGGGATGAGGTGTAAATTAATGCCAGCCTGGACATGGGCTCATTAAGGATCAGATGGTACATACATTTTGCAAAAGGAACAACTGAATCCTCGCTTTACCCGGCCCTCATCCAACCAGAATAATTGCCTGCTGCCTACACAGTATCCCCCGCTTGTTCCAGATGCAGAGGAGAGCATCGCTTCATCCTCTGAATGGTCACAGAGCCAGCTCCGCTGCTCTGGGGTGGGTGTGGGAGAATCAGTCGCTGTCCTCTGGAGGATCTGGAAAGCGCTCCAGGGCAAGTGGGACATTCAATCGCATATTTGGAAAAGCAAGGCTTCATTGTTTTGTTTTGTTCTTAAGTGAAACACTTCATCTCCCATGGCATTTCTCTTTTAAACTCAAGCGTGGTCAGAAGTCTGTTGTAATTTCAAAGGAGTTTAATCTGGTGAATCATTTGTTTTTCTCATTAGAATCATAGAAAGATAGCTTGCATCCTTCCCCAACCCCGGTAGTCCCAGCTGTGGGTCATGTTTGACATTAGGGCTTCGTAGAAAGTCAGAACGAATCTGGGCTACAGGAGACCCCACTTCTTACCATAATGGAGAGGGGTGGAGTGCCTACAAGAACGTCAGGAGCCTGCTCAGCTTGGATGGAACAGTTCTGTCTGTGAACTGTCCAAAGCTGGACACCAAGGTCAAGAGTAGCCAATGGTAGTTACAGAAGCAGACAGGTCTCTGTGAGTTCAAGGCCAGCCCTGCCTACATAGTAGCTCCAGGATGTCTGGTGAGGATATCCCATTCCCAGAGTGCCTGCAGGCTCCGACCCCTCTTGTGAGATTACCCAGAGTACACAGAGAAGCATAGTTCCCAGGGTGGAGATGAGCCCTGGGAACTCACCACACCTCCTTACTCATCCTCGTCCAAAGATATGGTTTGTATGGAATGGGCTGAAGCATATTTTTCTCTGCCCAGAAAAAATTCATGAGGCCTCAGAAGGCCACATACACTTACCGCGGGGCTGTCAGGGATCCCTGACTCGTCCACAAACACATTCTCCTCGGCCATAGCCTGGGCTCAAACCTACCTTGGAGAAACTGCGCCTTGACTCAAGCCTAATACTCAGTAATAAAGCTTCCTGGGAAAGTAAGACGGCCAAAGTTAAAGTGGTGGGTTTTTATGAGCGGGATTATGGTCCATTAAGGGACGAGAAGGAAAACACCAGCTTGTTGCATTTTGATCCCTTCTCTCAGCTGAACCACCATTCTATTTCCAATTAAATCTCCTCAAGAAAAATGCTGACATCTCTCTTCCAGACACACCCTTCTGGCCTTTGCCCAAAAGCCCGACATAGTCTGAAGCCACGTATTCACAGCAATGAGATTCTGGGTCTGTTTGCTCCAAGAGGATAAATGACACATATGTAAAATGAACTCTCAATTATTTTTTTAATGAGAAAAGAGAGCAGGCACACATGGTGTCTGAATGGGACATGGGTTCATGTACCCTGTGGTAACAGAAAGTGAAAGTCCTTCCCGCTGAGGTCCCTGACTTGGGACATGCATCCTATTGCTGAAGTCACCATCACCATGACCAGTTCCTACTTTTAACCATCCATGCTCAGTGAATGACAATGAACGGCTTGGTCTCTCCATTGTTCCGTTGTTCCTTCGCTAGGAAACTCCAACAGTGCCTCCACAGATGGCAAAGCTCTCCATCCCTTCCACAGAGCTGAGTTTTTTTATTTTATTTTTTTAGGATATAATAGATAGATATGTTAAAAGCATTCTAGCATTCTAGACAAATCCTAAGGTACAAGATCCTTGCATGGATAATTAATTAAATGTTAAGTTAAACAACTCATTAGCGGACTTGGGTCTGTCCTACCCTGCAGAGGGTAACAATATGGTCATGTCTTCTTTAGACCTTTCCAATAGTGAGTTTAAAGAATAGCTTTGGCTGACTTAAAGAGGTCTGAAATTCACATAAAAAGTTTCTCAAATATTGTGGAAATAAAGTTAAAAAAATACAAAATATTTAAAAGGACTATTTTATAAGAGATACTGAAGGATGATATAAAGAAAGAAATCTAATATGTTGCAAATGAGAGCCATCTCTTAGTAAATGTGAGAGGGGCCAACATTTTCCTAGAAAGGGAAGCATTTTCTTTTCTAGAATATTTGCATCGGGCCCTGAGAGTTCAAACAAATTCAAACTGAGAAATAAACAAAATGGAATGTCTAACACCACCTAGCTCCACGTGTCCTCTTATGCCACACGTAGAGAACAACTCATTCACCTCTTCCCACACCATCATAAACAGGAAATATTTAGGGATAAATTTTTACTGCAATGTGCGAGAAAATTACAAAACCCCAGTTAAGAAAAAGTTTCAACACTTTTGTCGTTGTTGTTATTGTTGGAGACAGGGGTTTCTCTTGGTAACAGTCCTGACTATGTAGCCTGGAACTCATTCTGTAGACCAGGCTGGCCTCGAACTCACAGAGATCCGCCTGCCTCTGCCTTCCAAATGCTGAGATTAAAGGTGTGCGCCACCACTCCGGTCAAGCTTTAGCCTTTAAAACTGGAGAAATAAACCCCTCACAGTTCAGAAGAACCAAGGAAAATTTATCTGCAAGCATAGTCTGAGAGTCCTATAGCTCTCTGAATAAGGAACAGAAGTAGGCAGGGAAGCCTCAAGGATATAGTTACTGTAAATGCTGTCAACCAATTTGACCTCATTGAAGCATATAGAATTGTCCAACTAACTGCAGAATCTTTGCCTTTTCTCCAATGCATTCAAAGCATTTTCCAAGCTACAAGTTTTAATTTAATGCAAAACAATTCCATTTTGGTTTTATTTATTTAGCATGTTGTGTGCGCATGCGTGTGCATGCATGTGTGTGTGTGTGTATGTGTGCACACCTGTAAGCACAGGTGCCCACAGAGTCCAGAAGACCTGCTGGAACTCAAGTTCCAAGTAATTATTAGCCACTCAGCGTGGGTGCTGGACAGCAGGCTCAGGTCCCCTATAGGAGTGTCCCATGCTGTCGAACACCGAGCCATCTCTCCAGCCCCCTACTCAGTTTCGATGAAATATATTACTTGGCCACAATGAAACAAAACTAGAAATCAATAGAAGAAAGATCTCTAAAAACCAACTAGAAATATTTACAAACTAAGCACTGTACCTTTAAATAGCCTATAGGAAAGCAGTTTGAACTGAATAAAAGGGTCACCACAGGCTGTGAGGACAAATCTGGAGAGGTCAGTTGCCCAAATCCCTTCCTCATTGCCACAAAACGCTGGGGGAAAATGAATTAAGCTGAAAATAAAGATCAGAGCAAAGACCAATGAAATAGGAGACAAAGAGTAAACACAGGAAACCAGGAGTTTGTTCCTTCCAAAGATTAAAAGGTTAATAAACTGGCAGCCAGACTAATTCAGTCAAACAGAGAAAAGACACATCTATCAGGAGAACAAATGAGATCTGTGGCCTCACTCCACATTCTACAAATATGGAAAGCACAATAAAGGTAAATTATTAGACACAAGTTTAAGTCAACAAGTTAAACAGCCTACACTACTTTTTGTTGTGACTATTTTTGTCCAGTGTTTTTATTTAATTTATTCTTTTAAATTGTTTCTTACAGTGTGTTTTAATCGTATTCTTTCCCTTCAGCCAAAACCTTTCAGCTCCTCTCACTTCCCTACCCACCCAATTTCATGTTCTTCATCTCAAAAACAAAAGCAGAAAGAGAGGCAAAAACAAAAAAGACTAAAGCTTCTGAACCTTAACCAAAAATAGCACACACACACACACACACACACACACACAAAATGGAGTTCATTTTGTCATTTTGATTGGTTAACTGCTCCTAAGCATAAGGGCTGCCCTGAAATGCGGTTGATATATTCAGTTTCACTCCACTGAAGAAAGCTTATTGTCCATCTTCCAGAATGTAGCAACCATAAACAGCTCCTCGATTAGGGATGTGACCTTGAGTCCACTTCCCCTTCTCTGCACTGGGATTTTTGACTGGCGTGAATTTGTATAGACCCTACACACGCTGTCACAATCTCTGTGAGCGCATATGTACATCAGCACTGTTGTGTCTGGAAAATGCTATTTCTTTGGAGCCATCCCCAAGGCTCTAAAATCGTCCTGCCTCCTCTTCTGAATAAACCCCGGAGTCTTGAGGAGAAGGGTTTGATCAAGAGATCTCATTTATGACTAAATGATCCAAGGTCTCTCACTGTCTGTACACTGCCCCAGTTTGGGACTCTGGGTTAATTACCACCTACTGCAAGGAGTGTCTCTGGTGAAGGTGAGTGATGCTCTGATCTATGGTATAGTGGTACACTGCTGTGTTCCTACGGTCTTAGCAGAGTAATAGCCCTGGGCTTTCTCCTGGGGCACTTGGCCTATCTAGTCTCCTGTTCTTTGCCTCATTAGCAGTGTCAGGTGTGGAGTTCATGGTGTGGGCCTTAAGTACAACCCAAAAAAATAGCTGGCTACTACCCTAATATTTCTGCTGCTATTGTGCCAGTGTATCCCGCAGCCAGGTCACTGTTTTGGATGGCAGGGTTTGCAGCAGGGTAAAATTGAGGATTGTTTTTCTCCTCTGATGATGCATAGCACTCCAAATGCTGGTCAGCTGAATGCTTCTGGCCTAGTACTGCTCAGTTTCTCTATGTCCAATGACACACGAAAGTCACGCCTTCAGCAACAGGGCCTTACTGTCAAGTTGAAGAGGGCGCCAATAGCATTGGCAATCACCTATTGGAGGGGTGTTGTGGGAATTTTGATTGCACTGTGACTCTCCAGTCTGTTAAATAAAATTTACTTTGAACCAGTGGACGGAACTAGCAACTGGCTGACCAGAACTGGCTGGCTGTCAAGAAGCCAGCAATTTGGATAGTGAAGATACACAGGAAGGAAAGGGCGGGGACTTGAATTTGGCACTTCCTTTTGATTTGGGGGGCTAGGAAGAGACACATCTCGTACTGGATCTCTGGCCAAAAAGTGAGGTTAGCTGGTTTCTTCTCAGCCTCTCTCATCTAGATGGTTTTCACCCCCACATCTGACTTCCGAGCCTTTGTTGGTAAATAGAATGATAGAGACTTTGTTTAAACCTATCATGTATTGTGGCAGCGGCAGAGCCAGGGCTCAGGATCAAAAGGCCCTGCAGGCCTGAGTGGCTGGTGGGGCCACAGACAATCATTAAAATATCAGAGGATTAATACGCAGCCACTAAGCTGACAGATAAACATCAGAGGGGAAATCTGTGGGACCCCTTTGGCCAATGATTCAAAACGAGGTAACCTATTCCTGGTACTAGAGTTTTACTTGGTAGCATATGATGTCTAGTTGGGGTATTACCCCCCTCCCCAGTGTATGGCAGCTCCATTTAAATCCTTGTGTCTATTTTAAGAACAGTTACTAGAATAGTAGGTTTCCCTATGGCTTTACAAAAGGCCTTTGGTGTTAGTTGCCCCTGCCTATATTACCTCTTTTTCCTCTCATTTCCTCCCTTTCCTCACACCCTCCTCGTCGTTTAACCTGCTATTCCAGTTTGCCCTTTATCCCTTTATAACACTATATTCTATTCCACTTTTTTGAAAGATTCCCTTCTCTCCCCTGATCCATCACAAGCTACCTAATCCCTGCAGATATTCTAAATGAGCACATATATCTGAAGCTTAAAAGCCAAGCTATTTCACAAACAAGAGAAAACACACAATGCTTGTCTTTCTGGTATGTCATACTGTAGGCAGAGACTGCTTGTTCATTTCCTGGTCACCCTGACCAGAAATAATCACACAGAAACTGTATTAATTACAATACTGTTTGGCCAATAGCTTAAGCGTATTTCTAGCTAGCTCTTATATCTTAAATTAACCCGATCCTGTTATTTTATATTTTACCACAAGGCTCATGGTTTACCCAGGCGTCTGTCTCCTGCAGTGGCTACATGGTGTCTCCCTGATTCTTCTTACTCTCTCAATATATCTTTTCCAGCCATTGGCCGAAAGCAGCTTCTTTATTAACCAATGGCAGTAAAACATATTAACAGCATACTGAGAAGAATCCGACATCATCTTACCTCATCCAGGGTGATTGTTTCTAGCTCAATCCACTTACTTGCCAATCTTATAGTTTCTCTTTTCTTCACAGCTGAATAGTAACCACCGTGTAATGGACCATAGTTTCACTACCCATTCGTCGGCTCATGAACATCCTCAGGAACCATCACACTGACTTCCACAGTGGCTGTACCAGTTGGCACTCCCACTAACAGTGAATTAGCATTCTTTACCTCCATCTCACCAGCATCTGCTGCCATTTGTTTTACTGATATAGCTCATTCTGACTAGAGCAAAATGGAATCTCAAAGGAGTTTTAGTTTGTGTTTCCTAGATGGCTAAGGATGCTGAGCACTTTTTAAAGTGTTTCTCATTCATTTGTGTTTCATCTTTTGAGAACTCTCTGCTTAGTTCTGTACCCCAATTTTTTCTGAGATGGGGTTTCTCTGCATAACAGCCCTAGCTGTCCTGGAACTAGTTCTTCTAGACCAGGCTGGCCTGGAACTCGCAGAGACCTGCCTGCCTCTGCCTCCTGAGTGCTAGGATTAAAGGTGTGCACCACCACCATCACCTGACATTGTACCCCAATTTTAATTGAGTTATTTTTTTCTTGATGTTAGGCTGTTTTTTTAGTTCATTGCATATTCTTTATACTGACCCCCTGTTAGATGTAAAGTTGGTATCTTAGGGTTTATCTTGCTGTGATAAATCATCATGACCAAAAGCAGCTTGGGGAAGAAATGGTTTGTTTCAACTTATAGTCCCACATCACAGTCCATCATCAAAGGAAGTCAGGGCAGTGCCTCAAGCAGGGCAGGACCAGGAGGAGGGCATTCTATAGAAGCCATAAAGGAGTGCTGCTTACTAGCTTGCTCTTATAGTTTACTTAGCCTGCTTGCCTACCTCCTTACTTGCTTACTTTTAATTTAAATTAATTTAGGTTTTTTTTTTCAAAACAAGATCTTACTATGTGGCCTTTGCTCGTCTAGAACCTGCTTTGTAGACTAACCTAGCCAGGAAATCATAGGGCTGCTTACCTCCAGCTCTCAAGTCCTAGGAGTCATGGTATGCATCACCATGCCTGGCTCAGCCTGATTTCTTTTGCCATCCAGGACCACTGCCCAGACATGGCCCACAGTGAATGGGGCCCTTCCATGTCTATCATTAATCAAGAAAATGCCCTACAGCCTGGCCACAGGCCGGTCTAGTGAGGGCACTTTCTCGGTTGAGGTGCCCTCTTTTCAAATGGCTCTAACTTGTCTCAAGTTGACAAAATACTAGCCAGCACAATTGGTAAAGGTTTTTTTTTCCTGTAGGCTGATGCTTTTGCTCAAACAATGATGTCCTATGCTGTATAAAAGCTTTTTAGCTTCATGAGTTCCCGTATATTAATTGTCGGTCTGTGCTTAAAGCCTCTTGTGCCAATAAGTTCAAGCACATTCTCTCTACTAGATCTGGGAGCCAGATCTTGGAACAATTTCTTAAAAGATGCTACCAAAAATAAGAGCGCAGGGGTAGCATAGGCCTGTAATTCTAGCACTCAGGAAGCTAAGATAGGATTGCTGTGTGTTCGATATAGCCTGGGATACCAAAGGTTATCTGAGTTATCTGAGAAGAAATTCGTGGTGTGGCAGTGTTCTTTCTCTAAAAAATTTGAATCTGAAGTTAAGTCCTTATCACAAAGGAAACTCCAGGACATATGGCTTCACTAATAGATTCTACTAAGTATTTAAGAAAGAAATAATAACCATCTAAAAAGGTCTACCAGAAATTTGAAAAGACAGAATTCTTTCCAGTCATTGTAAGAGAGCTTTACTATAGCAACTCCAAAACCAAAAATAGTACAATACACTACAAATTTCTATCATGAGCACAGATATTAAAATGCTAAATAGCCAGATGATGTTGGTACACATCTTTAATCCCAGCACACAGGGAGGTAGAGGCAGGAAGATCGCTATGATTTCAAGGAAATCCTGGGCTGCAGAATAAGTTCCAGGCCAATCAGAGCTACACAGAGAAAAACAAAACAAAAAATGCTAAATAATCCTTTGGACATTAAATCTAACATGATTTATGTATCTATAAAATATGAAGTTATATAAATACGACATGACTAATGATGGCTACCCTCACAGTAAAAAAAAAAATGTTTAACATTTGAAAATTAATGAAAGTTACCATAGTAATGGGCATCTCAATTGAGACTAAGAAAGTACCTGATACAACCCAGCATCCATTTCTGGTTTACATAAAAGCAAAGTCCCTCTAGCATCTAGGAATACAAGGGAGCTTCCCCAACTAACAAAGTGCATCTGTGAAAATCATACATCAGGTTTCACAGCGTGAGTCAGACTCTTCCCCACGACTCTGAGCAATACAAGGTGTCTCCTCCCACTAATTCTCGTCAGTGTTGTATGAAAGACTCTGAACACAGCAAGGCCAGAAGACGGCACAGGAGGTGCAGAGATAGGGAAAGAAGAGAAAAATTTTTTTTCCTTCTGTTACTCACAATCTATATTAAAACTCCGTGGGATCTGCCAGAAAAGCTACCAGAGCTAACACATAAGTGTATCAAGACTGAAGGATCAAGATGAACACTTAAAAAATAAAACTCTAAAACAATACAATTTACAATAGCATCAAGACAATCAGAAATATAAATAAATAATTCCATGCCTGTAAGGTCTAAAAACCATAAAACACTGCTGAGGGGAACCTTCCAGATTTGAAGACTAAAAGACTGTGCTTGTTCGTAGAGACAGTAACTCAGTAGCATGATGTCATTGCATCCCAAGCAACAGACAGAACACAGTCCCTCTTGAGATTCCAGCCACTTTTTTTTTCAGTTTTAGAAAACGACATGCTAGAAGCTGAATGTGAAGACACACACCTGTAATCCCAGGATTCAAGAAGCTGAGGCAGAAGGATCAAACGTCCCAGGCCAGCCTGGGCTGCACAGTGATGCCTACAACAACAACAAAAATAAAAAAGGAAGCAGAGAGATGCTGACAGGCCAATGATAAATTTTATTTGAAAACATAAGTAATCCAGAATATTAAAGCAGTTCTGAGAGAGAACAAAGTTGGGTAATAAGTATTATCTTATTTCAAGGCTTATTCCAAAGCTGAAGTGGCCCGGGCCAGCATGGTCCTATCCCACTAAGCAAGGACCAGTGGCAATGAGAAGAGAGTTCAAAATGGATCCACACACATGTGGACTCTTTATTTTGATAAAGATGCAAAAATGGTTTATTAGCAAAACAAGAGTGTTTTCAACAAATGACCTTGCTACAACCAGACACTTATATTATGTAAACGAGACTGGACTTTCTTTCCCGGGCACCCAGATCCAAATAAAAACACAGAAACTCTATTAATCACTACTTGGCCAATGACTCAGGCATATTTTTAGTTAGCTCTTACATCTTAAATTAACTCATTTCTATTTTTTTATATTTTACCAGGAGGCTTGTGGTTTATGGGTAAGGTTCTGGCATCTTTTTCCTCTGACAGCTACATGGCATCTCTCTAACTCCACCTTCTTTCCTCCTCTATCTCTGTTTGGATTTTCCGCCTTGCTATATTCTGCCCTCCCATAGGTCAAAGTATCTTCTTTATTAACTAATGGTAATAAAACATACTCACAGCATACAGAAGGGAATCCCACATCATGTCCCCTATTCTGTCTAAATAAAAGGAAGGTTTTAAAACTTTAACATAGCAAAATTACATATAACAAAACAGGTATCAAAAAAGAATTACAGTTGCAATATTTCTTTGTG
This sequence comes from Microtus pennsylvanicus, assembly GCF_037038515.1. Lineage (NCBI taxonomy): Eukaryota > Metazoa > Chordata > Mammalia > Rodentia > Cricetidae > Microtus > Microtus pennsylvanicus. The sequence continues at coordinate 9,132,730 of NC_134599.1, forward strand.
AACCTAAGGTTTCATATCTAATTTATCTTTTAGCATAACTAAGTAAAACTATAACTATCTGTCTTCAACTCTTAAAAGGCTCCAGAAGGATATAATATTACCTAAGTAAACAGGAAGTACATGTAAGCAGCTTCTAACACTCTAGAATTGACAGAGACATCTCACTGCCTGGACAGTCATCCAAAGTTCTTTAGTATCATGGCAGCATCCATCTTCAGCCCACAGGCCCACAGTATCTGGCAGACTTTTCCATGAAGCAAGAAATTTGAAAGACTGTTTTGCCTTTATTGGCAGTTTGTCAATCACTTTTTTTCATGTTCTGTAGAATGTCTGACAATTTCTTCTGTGAATCAGGAACCCTAAAGGACCATCTTGTCTTTTAAAAAGCTCAGTAGTCACTTTTATGTGGGTCCTGAATGTCCAGTTTATACAGCATCTGTCAAGCAGTCCAGGCAAGAGCAGTTTCTTGCCCAGATGGCTAGCCTTGTCACATTGAAGACAAATTCCATAACGAGCCTCTTCAATGCCCACCAAGCTCTCTGAAGTAATTGGTACTGTCAAGAAAAGTCTAAGTTCTTAAAACAGTTTAAATGCCATATTCTGTAGGTCTTTGAAGTGTTAAAACATTTATCTAACTGAAATATATCTCTGTATATCTATAAAACCAAAAGTTTGATTTTTCTTTTTTCTTTTTTTTTTTTTTTGGATTTTTCGAGACAGGGTTTCTCCGTAGCTTTTGGTTCCTGTCCTGGAACTAGCTCTTGTAGACCAGGCTGGCCTCGAACTCACAGAAATCCACCTGCCTCTGCCTCCCGAGTGCTGGGATTAAAGGCGTGCGCCACCACCGCCCGGCCCAAAAGTTTGATTATTATAACTATTGATCTGCATTTCTGAAATAAATATTACATTTTTAAATGAGCTGCACAAATACAATACCTTAAACAAAGCAGAAATACATTTATACAGTGTAACAAAATCCACCTTAAATTTGCATCAGTAGACCAAGATCCATACCAATTCATAGTATTTATTTCTATATCATATTTCCCTTATTTTTTCTTTCTTTTTTTTTGAAATTGACTATGATCATTAACCACTTATAATCAAGCCCCTTTAAATGAAAACAAACATTTATAAACAATCATTTTGGGAATTCGGGCATAGTTTTCTCCGAACTGCTTCCTGCTGCTTGTTGGGCAAAGTATTTTTAGGGTTCATAGAGACCTTTTGGGGAGCTTTTGTTTTATAAAAACCACATTAGCCTAGAAGGAATCCACAGGTTCTCATCCTCTGTGGAAATAAAAGCAGAACCTCTTTTTCAAAGTAACATATCCTTAGACTCAAATTTTGAAGTCAAGATACCTTTATGTTGATTTAGCAGACCCCACAATCAAATGTCTCTGTGCAGTTAGCTCATTAACAGCCAAAAAAATCAAAAAAGAAACACAATAATATATATATATATATATATATATATATATATATATATATAATACAGACTCTATTCTCTGTGTATATTCCATCTTTAAATGGCTTATATTTTTACTCTATTGTTTTTTAATATTTATTTTATTATAAAATACATTACCATCATCTGTACATCACTTTGCAAAGACTTTTGTTTATCCCCAGGGTTAAACAGAATTATCCATATTTTGCACTGAAGAACAGCTGTGCTAGGAGGGCACCTCTGCCTGCACACGCACAGCTCACACATGAGAACAGGGCTGCAGCCCAGCCTGCCCGACTGACCCTTCTCTTCTCTCTTCACTCTCTGCTCCCTGCTCATCCAAGGGTAGCTGGGCAGTAGAAGTCTCCCTACCTCCATCCAAGCAAATATAAACCAGCCTAGTGTGTAGACTTCAAGAACAAAACCAGAAACGATGCTTGTGTTTCCACTTTGAAATGGATAACCCACTGCAACAGACCATTTCAGATTTCACACAGGCTACAGGGACCCACCACCCTTCAAAAGGACCAGAAAAGTACGTGTTTGGACAGCACAGCAAAAACCAACAAACAAATGTTTACTGAAAACACAGAGTGGGTTGACACTTGAAGAGAACATAAAACTGGACCTAGCTATCTGTAGAAAATATAGCCGCTTCATCAACCAGCTTGTAGAACAAACATAAAAATTGTCTTGTACACTACTCTAAGTAAAAAATAAGAGACTCAGGTTCTTTTCAGACTTAAACTCACACACTCTGCTACTAAGAGCAGTAGCAGACATCTTCCCGGATGTTGACAAAATGTTCATTTGATTTCTATCCTGAAAATCAGAACATCTTTGTACTGAAAATATTTCATGCCCCACAGTTACACAAAACCACCATTTCTTCACTTTATAGCCCCTCTTAATCTTTGTGGAAATCTCCAAACCTCAACCGCATTCCTTGAAATTTTACAGGGCACAAGAGGCACAGAAATCAGCTCAAAATGAATATGTGTATTCAGAAATGCATTGAGATTTTTCCAACTTTTCAGGTACCTCATACAAATTAATCTTCTTAAGGGCTCTGGTGGTCCCTGAATCATGGCTTCACTCCCCCACTCCGCTGCACCCCCGCTGTATTCTCCTGCTAGGAATAACTGCCAGATCATTAGGGAAGAAAAAGTTTATTGAGCCAGGATCTGGGAGGGCCCTGGCAAGGTCAGGAGAAGGTACCACCAGATTTACATAATTTTTGCATCTGTACCAATTTGATTTAAGGCTTTAAGTAGAATTTATTGGTGAGTATTGCATTATAAAAAGTGGTTTATACCATATTGTCTTATATTTATTATGATTCAGTCAAAAGTGAATTGTGCACATGCTGTCTGCAATGAGCTGGTACAATGAGGGGGGAAATCCTGGCTCCTGAAAAACACATCCATTCTCCTTTCCATTGTCTTTAACGGTTTGCTTCAGTGGAAGAAAATTCACCTTAATGCTAAAATTCTGCGTCTTTTCCTGTGGTGAGAATCACCAAATAGAAATGATTAGGACAAAGGTACAGAAAGAAGTTGAACTTGGTGTGTTGGGGCAGGGGTCATTGAGGATAGTGGAACTGTGTTTACAGTTGAGAGAAAAAGGAAAAATGTTAGGGATCTCCAGGAAGAAAATAAATATGCAGAAACTCAGGATAAACTTTCTGAAATTTCAATCTTGGAACAGAAGCAAAACAAAACAGTGGTAATTAGTCAGCATTCCTTATTTGGACATAATCTCCACCAGGAACTACAGACATTTCCAAACTTGTCCAAGTGAAGGGTTTCCCAGGATGCATCTGGCATCTTTAAGAAGGGAAGGAAATCTATGCCTACTACACAACAAAGCACAATGACAGTTGAGGGGAGCCTAAAGGTCACCCAAAACTTCCCTGATTCCTTTTTGGAAGCTGCATTGGGCACTGTTGGGGGGGTTGCTTGTTTTCTCTATACTAATACCATCATTATTCCTGGTTCTAAATTCCTAGTTGGTCTATCTTAATAGCCAACCCTGCTATTCTAAGAGTTAACACTGTGTTGATAGAATGACAGAATTCCCTTCCTCCTAGCAGAGTCAGATCCCAGGTCGTGGCTTCCTCCTCCTTGACTAAGTGCTCTGTCATGCTTGTGATAATATTAGAGAGTTGTCAATACACAAACTTTGCTCTTCAGTCCATTGATGCCATGATGGAGCTGAAGACATCCTAAGCCAGCATCTGGACACTCGGTGAAAAGTTGCAGCTTCTTCATCCAGCCTTTCACCTGGTCTCCTAAACTCATCAACGCACTCAGCACTTTTGGTCTCTGTCATGTTGGTTTTCTTCTGCCTCTTGCTGTTCACCATGTGATTCGGTATCATAAGTAACCTTCTTGAAATGTGTACAAATAAGAGACTGAGGAGGTGACGTGGTCTGTCAAACGCTCATCGTGCAAGTAGCCGGTCCCAATCCTCCCGCTGCCTAAAACACATAAATGCAGACACTGTATGCAAAGTATCTGCCATGTCCAGGTGAGGCCAAGCAATACCAGCTGACCTTGCACAGACACTGCCATTCTGGTCTGGTCATCAGCCAGCACTTGGGGAGACCAGGATTCTCTCTGAGTGGCACTGTCTCCTCCCTGCCCTGGCTTTGCTTCTATTCTCCCTCTTGGAATGTGTCACAAAGAACATGGGATTAACAAACACCCAGGAAGATGCCAAGTACATTTCAGACAGCCATGTCAGCATGGAACGTCAGAGACAAGGCCAGGAAAATGAAAAATGACAGTGTTTTAATGGCCCAGAACATTCCAGATATTGGTCCATGCCAAAGGTGGCTCTTCAGTGAACATTAAATCAAATCATCTCCCGAGTGCTGTAGGGCCCCTGCAGGACGAGGACACCAGCGACCCGGGATTGGCACATGTGCCATGGTTCCCTTCAGAGGTATGAAATGAGAATCAATAAAAGTGTGACTCTGGCCCTAAGCCTTGCAGTTAGTGCTGTGGTTTGTGATTTTGGAGACGGGGAAGGGCCTTAGGAGCGAGCTGAAATGCAGAGTGGAGCCCTGGACTGGGAATAAATCCCTTCTCAGGGGCAGGCTCCATCAGAACGGTCTGATCAACATCAGCTTCCGGTCAGAGGCGCCACACATTGCGGGTACAGAGCAGGGCTTCTGAATGAGCCCCTCCAGGGGCCCTGACAAGGGGATGCATGCAGCCTATCTCTGGCTCTGCTTAACCATCAGGCAGTGAAAGCGGGAGGGCCATAGGTGTATGTCCTTCAAAGCCAGTTCTCCCGCACGCCTGCTCTTCCCAGGATCCTAGCCAATGTGTGAACAAAGAAACACAGGAAGAGTTTCAAAGATGGATCCTGCGGCTGCTAACAGAACCAGGAACCGCTCTCACCAGCAGGAGCGTCCAGGCACCTGCCAAGAACACGCCTCTCAGGGGTCAGCGTTTAGTCAGCACACTGAGACGGAGTAACCTGAATTTGAAATGGAGATGAACCACCCAGGTGAATAGACAAAGGGAATGCAGCATTTCCCAAACAATGGAGCATTATTAAGCTGCAGAAATGAAGTACTGAAACAGTCAGTATAAAAAAGCACTGGGAAGTATTAAAAAATTCAGTGGGAAGAAAGTCACGCAGTCCAGATGTCATTTGAGACCAATGGTCAACCCAGAACAGGCAAGTCTCTGTCTACTGCAGGCAGATTCCCAGTTGTGTGAAGCTATGTGGACTGAGGGGATTAGGAGAGATGACCCATAAATACAAATTTCTTTTGGGATCCCTTGGCAATTTCATACATGCCTATCATGTATTTTTGGTCATTTTCTAACACACCCATCACCTTCTCATCCCCTCACTCTCACCGAATCCCTTCTCCTTTCTGAAAAGAACCCTCTGCTTTCATGCCTTTTGTTTGGTGAATTTGGCTCTTTCTGACCCGTTGAGTTTAATCAGGGCTGCATGCGTGAGCATGGGGGTGGGGTTATTCACCGGAGCATGGGCAACTTGACAGTGGCTAAGAAAATAAGCACCCTCCTCCAGCTACAATCAACTGCCCAAAGAGGCCTCTAGCGGCTGAGAAACCTCTAGAATAAGGGTTTTTATTTTGTTTTAAAGATTGGAAAATTGCCTAAAATTTGACTCTGGGGATGCCCACACTTATCTGTAAATATACCAAAATCATTGACGTTCACACTTTAAATGGGTAACGTCTGTGGACTATGAACTATATATAGCTCAATAAAGTGGAAATAGAAAAGCAAACCCTGCCATCTCCAGCCCCCTTAAAATATATCCACAGGTTTTGCTTCCAAGCACCAGAGGGGAAGATCAGCTCAGCACAGTGTGTGAAGAAGTTTTTGAAATCAGAGCGGAATCGAACATAAAATATCAGAATGCTTTGTCAAGAATAAGCATACACATTATCTCAGGAAGCCTCTTCGGTTGCCAGTTACAGCATTCCAGGGTGCTAAGGCAAAAGGCCTGTGACTTGTGTTTTCTTGAAGAGTCCCCAAGCAAGCAGCTCCTCCTGCATAGGCCTACTCAGCCTAGGTGACTCTGTCTCACAGCCCTAGAGAGTTTGAGGTTTACCGATCTACCCATCCGTGTCCAGGGTCAAAGATGTCGTCTGTTTCTCTTTGTTTTGCTTCCAGAAGCAGCACTCTTGGCATATGACAGGAGGTGGCTGTCATCACTATCAATGACAGGCAGAGATGTTTGATCTCCCAAGCCATCGTTCTGCCAGCTCCTCTCTTACTCCCACGCTGCTGAGATGCCCTCCCCTTCGCGAAAGTCATGCTATGGGGCGCATGAGGTTACAGTCCGCCAGACTGAGTGGCTGGAAGCCCCTTGCTCATCTTACTGACTCATCAGTATCTTTTAATTTCTCATTCTCGTGCTTTTGGGTGTCAGTTGGTGAGCACACAGGCCTGGCCGTTGTCCTCTGGAATCCTATAGCCTTGTCACATGCGTCAGGGCAGAGAGGCAAATGCCTTCCAAGTTTCTTACAGATCTCATCAGCTCATGGAGACTTTCGGTGGTGAGCCTTTCCCCCAATCCTGCTGAGGCTTGCTTCTTAGAAGCCGGGTTTCCCAGCACACTGAAAGCCATGATCTTAGATGCAGGGCAGATCTTACAGACTGACATGGTAAGCCAGGACTCCTAGACACACTAGAAACATGTCAGATCCTCCACCCTGTTCCCAACAGCCCAGCCTTCAATAATATGCTATCTACTCTTTATGAAAACTGACCTCAAGACCTCAGGAGAGGGTTTTGAGCCTGAACTTTTTTATTATTATTTATTTATTATGTATACAATATTCTGTCTGTGTGTATGTCTGCAGGCCAGAAAAGGGCACCAGACCTCATTGCAGATGGTTGTGAGCCACCATGTGGTTGCCAGGAATTGAACTCAGGACCTTTGGAAGAGCAGGCAATGCTCTTAACCACTGAGCAATCTCTCCAGCCCCAAGCCTGAACTTCTTACAAGATGTTCAGACTGCAATGAATGTACCAAAAAAAAGTTAGATTTGAGTCTCGCCAAGGAGTTTTAAGAAACACGTAAAGAACAACAGGGGTCCCAGTTATTAAGGGCATCCCACAACTCCTAGTAAATCTCTATATCTGTGTTGGGTTCAAGTGATACCTTATAGTGTGGCCTGATAACCTGGAACCCCTCAGAAACAATAGTCAAGTTTTCAGCGTCTGGGCCCCCAGCATTCCATTGGGTTCTGTGGCTGGTTGGCTGGCAAACCTGGTTGATGGGTGGTTTCTCCCTTCCTCTCGGCTCAAAAACTCCAGCCAGCGTCCTAGGAGCTGTGGGTTTAGCGTCTTCAAATCCTCAGCAGTTTCCCTAAAAGTCTGTCCCATTAAACATAAAACCCACAGAACACACACCAAGCTCCGTTTCTCTCCCCCTAATAAATCAGGTAAATTGCCCCCTTTGTTTTTAAGAGCACTTCAAGCTCACCTTTAACATGTTTAGTTCTCATATTATTTATGTTGTGATGTAATCAAGATTTAATCTGCTTTTCAGCACACCATCGTCTCGCAATCTCCCTGCATTTTCCTCCCCTGTTATTAAACTTGAGGGGAAAGGCAGCATTTCCTCCGAGGTGGTATTGATCATTTCCAGACTGCGGGTGTCTCCCTGGCATCTTGGCCCACCTGAGTTTGGAAAGCCCACTAAAATAAATAACAGTTCAGTCTGCAAAGAACAGAGCTGTGTCGGTAAAGGCGCAGAGAGGTCTGTGTTTATCTCTCCTTTCTAGAGACATAAGAGTCTTCTACGATGTGTGTATACACAGCAGAAGCCATGTGGATCTCCTGGTAAATGTTTACCTTTTTTCCTTGGGTGTGTTGTGCACCAGATGGTCCGGTCAAAACAAAATCACACATACATGTGCACTCACACACTCACATAGATACTTACACGTGCTTAAGTATCATGCTTCCTTGGGGAGTATTGCAGATTTTTTAAAAACATTTTCTCTCCTTCCATGCATGAGAAAGAATGTAGAAATACTTAGAATAATGGCCAATATGTTCTGTGTTTGCTGCTGCTTTCCCTCACTAGAGATTAACTCATAAAACTTTATTCCAAATTAAACAAACTAAGGATCTCCTTGCAACCAGTCAAAGCTGCCACTTACACTGAGGAAATCAGCCTTCCATCTTCTGAGAGGCTGGATGACCACCCTGCTGAGAAAGGAAGGGCCTATTCTCTGCCAGCTTCTGGCCCCTGACACTTCATCTGGAATTACAGTGGGAACTGCAAGATGCCCAGAAAGATAGCTAGATTGGTGATCAATGGATGGATGGATGGTAGATGGATAGTAGATAGATAGATAGATAGATAGATAGATAGATAGATAGATAGATAGATGATAGATTAGATAGATGATAGATAGATAGATAATAGACAGATTAGATACATGATAGATAGATAGATAGATAATAGATAGATTAGATACATGATTGATAGATAGATAGATAGATAGATAGATAGATAGATAGATAGATAGATAATAGATAGATTAGATAGATGATAGATAGATAATAGATAGATGATAGATAGATAGATAGATAGATAGATAGATAGATAGATAGATAGATAGATATGAAAGAGAGAGAGAGACTCATTAAGTGGCTTTGGCTGCTTCCAACTCTCAGAGATCCTCCTGCTTCTGCCTCCCAGAGGCTGGGACTAAAGGTGTGTATCTGCACACCTGGTTAAAAACTGTATTTTAGAATATTAACAGTTCTCCCACCTTTATTTAAAAAGTGACCATTCTGATTACAAAGAATTTGGACACTTGAATATTTTATAACAAGTGAACAACAGAAAAAAAGCAAACTTTTTGCTGGCAAAAACCCAAAGATAGATGTCCAAAATGGACTTAAGAACTCTTTCACCATCCAGCCTACTGATTATCTGGAAAAAAAATTAGATGTTGTCTTTGAATATTCTAGGGAAGAGCACACTAATTGGTCATCCAACACCAAGTGATCAGCCCTAAAACCATATACATAGAAGTAGTATTATACAGACTGAGCAGGTTATATTTATGAATATATTACTTATATGTATACTTAATAGAAAAAGAGGCCATGCTTTCAAAAGAGAGTAAGAAGGAGAATATGGGAGTGTTTAGAGGAAGAAAGGGGAAGGGAGAAATTATATTATAATCTCAAAAAGAAAAGAAAAATTATAATTAAAAAACAGAACATGTATACAGCCAGCTGGCCTTGGGTCTTCTGTGTGTAAATTCTCCATGGACACTAAGTCAGTAGGAATCCCTGGCATGAGGTCTGAGAAGTTTATAAAAGACCCAAAGACCTTGAGAAAGAAACTCAGAGGTGCCATGGTCTCTGCGACTTTGCTCTTTGTCTTCTCTCGGGCACTGTGCGGGTTTCATGGCCTCAGCTCCAGAGGGAGCTTAGAAAGGACTTTAATTTTAAAAGGGGGATTTCTAATTTTAAAGGGGGGGATTTCTAAAGATCATCTCATGTGAGCCGGCTGCTTCCTACTCTTAAGGGCCTGCTTCTCTTCAGTGCCTGCCTGGAGCCAGGGATGTGTTTTTGTGTGGTCCCAGTCCCGTTTTATGGGTCATTCCTGTACCCTGGGATCCCTTGGATACTTCAATTACAGAAATTACCATGCGCTGGGTCCTTTCGGGTTGACAGAACTGCTCTCTTTTCTCTTGGGTCTGAGCTGTGTTTGTTTGCATAGGAAATGTACTCTTAACATGCTGGCTGTTTCGGCATCCTCCCAGACAGCTTGTGGCAGGGGGGGAGGGCCAGGGGGGTGTTAAAAGTTTCAAGAAGGAAGGGAGACAAAGAAGGAAAAGAAAGCATGTCTTTAGAGTCTAACCAAGAATTTTGTTGAGAAGGAATTTGGAAAAGCGAAGGCTGTTTCCTTCTCTTCCTTAAGACATTCTTCTTGTCCTAGAGGGTGAACGCCAGCAGGGCTGCACGGGTCACGGCGTAACCTTCTTCTACTGTTTATGCTCTGTGTTTTCGTAAGCGTTCTTTTCAAAGTAAAGCTAGACAACCGTGTGTCCCCAGACTGTATCCTATTTGTTTGAACAAGGAATGCTAATATTTTTATACATGAGCTGAAAGCTCAGTCTGGGGGTTGAGACAGGCCCCTTTGAGCTCTGGGAAGTTCGCTGCCTGTCTTCTAGGACTCGGGTTCACAACAGCAACTTCATTTCCCAAGCTGTGGGAATTATCTGTATTGGTCAACAAGAGGGGTTGCCTTTTCTGTATTTACCGTAAACATGTCGTTTCATCAGGACGTGATCCGTAATCACTTTCCTCTCTACATTTTCTCTGTCTTCTATCCAGCTTACTTCCAGATCTACACCGCAAACTCCTTGCCACATCCGTGAGATGAGGAGGTGTGGCCAGTCATCACCGGCAAGAATCTCTGTGCTGTTCACCCTTGCTCGTTACATCCTAGCCTCGTCCTGTCTGTGCCTTTCCACCCGTCCCCAGTTCTCTTCAGGCCCCTACATCTGATGCTTTTAAAAGCAGGGATTGGAGCAGAAACACGTCAGTGGTGAGGAGAAAAAAGGTTCCCATGGGAACAGGCTGTCACTAAGATCTGTCAACCAAACTCTCCAGAGACCCGGACTGAGTCATCAAAGTCCTTTAAGGGGAAGCTAGGGTATAGCATTCAGTCTCCCTTCTTAGAGCCTTCTCTTCAATGCATGCATTAGACCTTTTATGCTACCTTGCTTTAAAACCTGCACAATGATGAATAAATAAACCAAATACTTCAGTTTGGGATAATCAGAAAGTAAGTTAGGCAAAGCCAACCAACCAGTCAGAGCAGGGTCTGATGGCTAGCTCTGAACACCAATCTTGTGATTCCCCAAATGCCAAAAAAAAAAAAAAAAAAAACCTTACCAATTGCTCTGTGTCATAGACCTTTGGAATGACCAGAGCTTGAATCCCAAATCTGGAAATGCCCATAGCCTAGTTTAGTTTAAACCTGGAAGTCATGCTTTTCTTTGGTGAAGCCATTTTCTATCAAGGGTTTGAAGGCAATGTAAAAACACAGGAAATGTTTTCACAGAACATTAAGTGAAAATAAAAAGGTACCAAGTTGTCCCTAAATTATAATTAAATATGCAAAGAAAAGTAACTCCCTAAATTATAATTAAATATGCAAAGAAAAGTAACTAAGAGGACATACTATAAAGAATCATACCAAAATACCTTCATAGCTCTGAGGGTGTAGATTGTGGGCAGTTCTTTCAGTGGCACATTTTTATGAGCATCTTCATAGGTAATTATATTTATACAGTTAAAAATTAATATGCAAAAATTTTAAAACCAAAACCTGTTTAGGAATAGAACGAATCTGCTTGCTTATCATTTTTAACCATACAGAGCCCCTCTAGAAATTTAAAATCATAACTTCTAAGATGGTGAAAATTGCTACAGTTTTCTGACTTATCTGGATCTTACTAATATTGTATTGGAGCTTTGCGTAAGTCTGTTTCAAACTACCTTACGAGGCCAGGACAATACTAACAGTGCTAAATTAAAATGTGTTGACAGTTCCTGGGTGAGGCCAGTTGGTCCCAATCTAGGCTGAGTGCAGAAGAGGGAATGATGTCACCTGTTTCTGGGCCATAACAATCCTGAAAACTGGCTCCAGACCCACTGACCCATCTTGGAATGAGCAGACTTTAGTTATTCTCCAGAGAAAATGTAAGCTGGAAACTTCTACTAATGAGTGTGTATTTATACCCACGGCCAAGAAGGCCTTGTGAGAGAAAACAATAATAAAGTCAGACCGTTAAGTGCTTTTCTGGTTCCCCTTGGACCATTTCTTGAAAACCAGCAATCCCTTTGACTTTTGACTCCCATAATTCCCTATTTTGGACCCAGCCTCCTCTTCCCTCACATCCATCATCCCATAATAAGTCCAAATGAGCGAAACATGGATGCATCTCCAAGAAAGTTTCTTGTGAAATTTAAACTTTGGCCAGCGTGGGTTCCAGCCACCCTAAACTATCATTCTGGATCCCACATCACCGCAGTGGGTCTAATATAAACGCTTAGCAGAATGGTATCAGCCTCTGTTAGTAAACACAGTTCCAACTTACAAAGTCAATCGTATATCACGGAGTCTAATGCATCAAATGCCAAAACCATAACACAGAAAGTTCGTGTGATTTGAATATTAAACAACTGTCACTCCGTAGTAATACTTTCAATTCCACCCCAGCAAATGCCCCCTAAATATGGTAAGGAGCAGAACTCAGCTGGCCTTGTGGTATTTCCAACCCAAGGCCTTCCATCATCTGTCTGCCACCGCACCAAGGTGGATCTAAGAGCTGAGTTAGATTCCAGGAGAAAGTCAGATTTCAGGAGAAAGGAAAAGGCGCCAAAATGATTAGACTTCAAACCAGAACTTCAGCCAATCATTGTTGGTCTTCTTAAACTCACCAACCCTGTGTCTGCTTGCAGCTGAGACTCAGGACTTCCGGGCTATAGAGTTGGGCTGGAACCTTCCAAACAAGGCTTGGTTTCCCCCATTTTTGTAGCAGTATTATTGGCAACAGTCGAAAGGTGGGAACAACCTGCATCCATGAGTAGATGGGTGGATAAATGAAATACGGCTCGTACAACAATGGAAGAATATTCCACTAGAGAAAGAGTGAGATTCTGTTGTGTTTGTGTGCTACTAATAGAATGCTATTGTTTAGCATAAATGTTTAAATCTCATTCACAGCACTTTAGGAGCAGAGGAGCCTGGGCCCACTAAATCAAAACTTGCTGAGGTTTCTGAGCTAAAGCACAGTTTGCTTCAATTTTAAGCTAACCACAGAGATAAAAAAACAAACAAACAAAGAACCAGCACGTTCCTACCCTTTGAGGTGCAACAATACAAATGAACCTTGAGACACTGTCTTAAGAGAAATAGTCAAAGCGCAAAAGCCAAAACATGTATGAGTCCCCTTAAAGAGACAGGGAACAAAGTGGCCCGGGACAGGGAAAGGACAAGGAGGAGTTTTTATTAAGGGGCAGAGTACATTCAGGAGGATGCAAATTTTCAGGAAGCTATAGTGTTTATAGTTGTATGTGTGGTGAATAGACCAAACCCTACACAATTGTACACTCAAAGACGGTTAAATGGCTAGTTCTATCCATTTAACAGTAACAAATTAAAGAGGAGCTTGAAAGAGTACATGCTTAGGATAAAAAACAGAAAGCAACTCAGGGTGGTATGACACGCCACCTTTCTGTACGTGGGCGGCACTTCTCCCCCCTTGAGAACTTCTAGGCTCCTTGCAGAATCTCTTATCGGCGGTGAGAAGACTAAAAAGTACAAGACTAAAGACTAGAATCATCAACTGAACACAAACTCAGTGCCAGAGTTACTGTCTAAAGAGAGGATGTCCTCATGTCCCACCTGCCCTTTAGCCCAGAGACCTACATCCCATGACTTCAAGATTAGGAGCCCTTTACTTCCTGTTATCATGGAAGAATGTGTGTTCCTAATTTAGGTTTTATTTTTTCTGCTTTCCATAAGCAAAGGCTGCAGAAGCAAGGTGACCTGCCATGGATGACAAGTTCACTGAGCCACTGTCACCTTCATTTCAAGCAGTTCCTTATTCAGACAGTTGATTCCAACAAAGGCAGTCATCACACCGAGACAGACAGACAACCGAGGGGAGTCTTAATCTTATTCAAAAACAAAAACAAACAAACAAAAAATGTTTAGTGGTACTTCCTTAGCAACGGACAATAGGGGAGGTGCTAAGGATCAGGGATAGTTCCCGTGGTGACCACTGGTGAGCCAGCCACAGTCCAAGTATGAAGTAGTCAGGGATTCTTTTCCAGATCTGTTTCTCACTGCTCCTACCAGGTACTGAACTCACTGCCATAGGGATGTTCGAATGTCTGTGTCTCTTTCAGTGAACCCTGAGGATTAGGACATTCCAAGCTCATACACAGCAGGACTTTCGAGGACGTGTCCATTTCTAAGGGCTCAGGTTAAATAAGTTCGACATTTCCACAGTGCCCTCCAGGGAAAGGGATCTGTAGTCTGTTAATTTGGGAAATTGGGCTGAGTGAAATATCCCAGTTCAAGTTTTGTTTCTTTGTTTGATTGGTTGGTTGGTTGGTTGGTTTGTTGGTTGGTTGGTTGGTTGGTTGGTTGGTTGGTTGGTTGGTTGGTTTGGTTTGATTTGTTGCAACAAGGTTCTCTGAGTAACCCTGGCTGTCCTGAAACTCACTCTGTAGGCCTTGCTGGGAGATCCACCCTGCCTTTGCCTCTTGAGTGCTGGGATTAAGGGCATGCACCATCACTCAGCCCAGGTTGAAGTTTTACCATGTGCTTGATCATCTTAAACCAGCCAACCCTCACCTGAGTTGTGCTTCCGTGTGAGAGCAAGTGTGGCCGGATAACTGGCCTGGACCAACAGCATCTGAGCAAGGATAGCATGTAGAACATTCAAGCAGAAGCTTTCAATGTGGTGGAGAAGTTTGGTTCAGCCTCGGCACGTCCCGCTGTCCTGGAAAGAGTGAACCAAACAGAAGCTCCTCTTCCAACATTGGTCTTGGCATGGAAAAAGGATGGAGTCCTGCAGACCCAAAGCCAAAGTCAAAACTAACCTATAGATCTGGAAGTGAGAAATACATTGGTGAAGGCCTTCAGCTCTGATGGATAATGAAACACATGCCATGCTTCAGGAAGCTTCTAGAAGAGAAGATTCATCCAGTCAAGAGACCCAAGGGAGACTCTGGCCAGAGGACTGACAGCAGGAGAGGTAGGAACAGAGCGAGCGTGAGCACATCAAGTCTGTGCAAATGACAGTTTTGACATAGCAAATGGGGTAACGTTAGGAGCCAGGGAGGGTGGTTTGGTTGGTTTTTGTTTTTAAATTCTTTACATATATTACATCCTGACCACAGTTTCTCCTACCCCCACTCCTCTCAGACTCTCCCCTTCCTCCCCATCCACTCCTCCTCTATTTCCTTTCAAAAGAGAGAGAGATAGCAGGCCTCCCCAGGATATCAATCAAACATGGCATGGAGGCAAGACTGGCTCTGGGCTAGGGTAGACAGGTACGGCTAACCCGGAGCCTTAACTTGCTGTGCAGAAAGTAAAGAGGCGCTCACAAAAATCGCAGAGCTATATCTCCAGAAAAGGCCCACACTGGACAATCCACGGCAATCTGAGCATTAGAATAAATTACTTAAATTTTTCTCAAAGAGAGGGCCAGGGAGATAGATTCGTCCACAAAGTCCACTTCAATTTCCAGAACATGCTTTTAAAAAAAGGGGGGGAGGGTCCTCATGGCACACCTTTGCAACCCTGGCTCTGGGGAGACTGATGCAGGCAGACACTGGGGCTCTCTGGCCAGCCAGGTTAGCCCAATCAGTCATTTCCAGGCCAGTCAGGATCTTTGTCTAAGAAATGACACCTGACTTTGACAAGCGTGAGCACACACATGTGCATGTACACACATGCACACAAAGATCTTTTTCATTCAAAAGTAAATACACATGAAATCTACCTAATGAAATAGCAACATATGTGTAAAAGATAAAAATTTTTTAAAAAAAAAAGGAAAAAATAGTCTGTAAAAAAAAAAAAAGGAGCAAGCAGGCCTGGATGATGCCCATACTCACACCCTCCCCCATCTGGGCTACAACCTACGCGCTTATGCTGCGGACAGCAGAAAGGTGAGCTGTGCCTAGGAGCGCCTGAAACAGACTTCTTTAGATGTCCTCTCTCCAGTGAGAGGAGCTGAGGGAAACGAACATAGGAAGAAATAAAAGAGAGCAATGAAGTCAGCAGAGCTGAGGAAATAAGCCGAGGCCGGTGATTGGAATGTTGAGTCTCAGGCCCACGGACACGGAAGGAAGGAACCAATGGCAAAGACGTGGAAGACTACAGTCCAGCCCCACGGCCTCCAGGCCAGAGAGAATGACTATGCCAGCTGCCGGCTCACATCCCTTCAAAGCACAACCCACTGTTTTCGTCACGCAAGGCAAACAACATCTCTGTAGGAGAGTCTTGAGTATGAGAGTAGAAACTGAGTCAAAAGGAAAGAGGGGCCTCTAGCTCTGAATCCCACGTTGGTGACGGACAATTTGGGTCAGTTGTAGTAAAGGAAGAAAAAAGTTGTAGAATTTTCCACCCAAATTACTATTTTTTATAATTATAGTAATGTGGTACTTTAATTTTTTCTAATTTTATTAGGTGTGGGATATATACACGTGAGATGCATGGGGAGGCTAGAAGTGTTGGAGCCTCTGGAGCTAGAGTTAGAGGTGGATGTAGGCCACCTCACCAAACTCCCATCCTCTAGAGGAGCAGTACATTCTCCATCTCCGCAGTGTGGTACCTACTCTTAAATGCTGGACTGTCTCTCCATCCCTGCAGTGTGGTACCCACTCTTAAACACTGGACTGTCTCTCCATCCCTGCAGTGTGGTACCTACTCTTAAATGCTAGGCTATACCCCCAGCCCTGCAGTGTGGTACCCACTCTTAAACACTGGACTGTCTCTCCATCCCTGCAGTGTGGTACCTACTCTTAAATGCTAGGCTATACCCCCAGCCCTGCAGTGTGGTACCCACTCTTAAACACTGGACTGTCTCTCCATCCCTGCAGTGTGGTACCCACTCTTAAATACTGAGCCATCTCTCCGTTCCTGCAGTGTGGTACCCACTTTTAAATGCTGGGCCATCTCTCTATCCCTGTAATGTGGTACCCGCTCTTAAATACTGAGCCATCTCTCCATCGCTGCAGTGTGGTACCTACTCTTAAATGCTGGACCATCTCTCCAGCCCTGCAGTGTGTATTTTGAAAACTACTCCTTCTTGACAATAAAGAACTTTACTCTGAAAAGCTTGGATACTTAACTGTAGGATTCCAGAACTGGTGTGCTGGACTTTTCCTTAACTTACCTGTGGTCCTGAGAATTTTTATAGTTACGTCTAAAGCAATCCACAGCCAAAATCACGTTTTCTACTATTACCCTTGCGACAAAGAAGCGGCAGTTTGGATTGTGAGAGCCCTAAGTAACTTAAATTCCACCCATGATTTCCCATGATCCCTAAAGTCACAGGAGGCTGGAACTGTTTGCCATAAACACTACTATCTTATCAAAACAAAATGAGAATGGGGCAGGAGTTAGACTCGCCATAAAAAGGCAATAGTGTAGCTCCTGCTTCCTCAAGAGGGCTTCTGAGACCACAGGGGGCACGGGTGGTGTCCTAGCCTCTCTAAAATATTCTCTCTATAAAGTCCATCCTAATCCGGCATGGCGGTTCATACCTGCAATCCCAGCAGCTGGGAGGTTGAGACAGGAGGATTGCCTCAAGTTTAAGACCAGCTTGAACCACGTAGTGATTTCCAGGCTAATCCGAGTTGCAGAGTAAGACCCCAAACCAAAGGAGTTGAGGAGATCTCTGTCAGTCAGAAAAACGCTAGTTATGGAAGTGCAAGGACCTGCTACGGATCCCCAGAATACACATAAAAATCCAGATGTGGTTGAAACATTCTTAAACCTGCTTCTGGGAGTCAGGTGTGTCTGAATTGGTGAGCCCTACTTCTCTGTGAAAGACCCTGCCTCATAAAGGAGGATAATCGCCTTGGGGGAACAACACCGGAAGCTGTTCGCCACAAGCTTGTGCACCCACACATCCACGAATACATACATGAACCCATGCACACATGTACACACACAAATAAGGCACATGGCAGCTGAACAACAACCTCTGGCGTCCACACATAAGCACCTAGGCACGTGCACACACTCATGAATACACACACACACACACACACACACACACACACACACACACACACACGAACACACTCTCATGAGAGCCACCACTGGCCCTCCCTAATCTAGAGCAGGAAGCAACAAAGTTTCTCTGTCAAGGATCAAATAACTGACATCTTCAGCTCTGCGAGCCATTCACTCTCTAGCAAAACTCCTCCGCTCTCCTGATACAGAGGGAACATAGCCATCAACAGTACATACACAAACATATAGAACTGAGTTCCAATAAAGCTTTATTTATAACAGCAGACACAGAAGTGGATCTGGGCCATGGCCAATGTTTGGAGCCTCAGTCAGTTTTCGGCACATCAAGTACGGACAGGTTGAAAAGTCTGCCTCTGCTAACCCTGCCCCCCTCCATCCATGACTCTGCCCCACCCCCACCCCCACTTGCTTTCTGACACCGCTTTGGCACCCAAGGACATGCTCGCGTGTTTAAAAGACACATCCCTGCCTCCTGATTTCTTGTTTGCAGAGTGTTCAGGGACCTCTCTTACCAGCAGTGTCTCACAAGCAGAGCCTGGAGACTCTGAAAAGCTTCCTAATACGCAATCAAAATGTCACCCCCGACAAGCTGCTTTGCACCCTGCACTAGCCGTCTGCCGCAAAAGTTCACGTTCGCCTTTCATTCCCGACCCCACGCTATGCTGGCTTCAGGCCTCTTGCTTGGACCATATTTAAATTGTCAAGAGATGTCAGCAAGTTGTGAAGGACAGCCTCACTCTGGCAGCTCTTTCAGAGGGCGATGATCAATGGGCCTCTTTTGTTAGCTTCGCAGGATCACGGCTGACTCGGGAAGCCAGGGTCCCAATGGTTTATGAGAAGGCTGAAATGGACAAGCAGTTTCACCCTCATTGCTCCAAAGCCACAGACCTACACTCACCCCATTAATTATTCCTGCCCCAAGGACAAGGTTTGCTGCGGTCTGCAGAGGAGCAGGGCAGCCGGAGAGCCCCGTGAAGCGCCTGTGCAAGGCGCCAGGAAATGCAGCCTCCTGACTTTCCCGGAAAGCGTGATTGCCTGAGCCCACAGGGACTCCTTCTGTAAACAGGTACAGGCCGTACACAGCCACTGGGAACCAAAGGGATTTGGAACCTTGGCGTAACAGATTGCTCTAGTGCCGAAGAGATGTCGTCTGTGGGACACACACCCATGTGGACTAGCTTTTTTTGCCTCAAATTATTTTATCTTGACACGCTCTTGTCTTAAAAATCACATCCCTCACATAGGGTCTAGAACCAGAAGCTAGGTCCTAATTTACATGAAAAGAAGTAGACACACCCAGAGTTATTCTTTCAAGAAAGTAGACTAGCTGAGCGGTGGTGCAAGACTTTAATCCCAGCACTCGGGAGGCAGAGGCAGGCGGATCTCTGTGAGTTCAAGGCCAGCCTGGTCTACAAGAACTAGTTCCAGGGCAGGCTCCAAACCTACAGAGAAACCTTGTCTCAAAAAAAAAAAACACAAGAAAGAGAGAGAAAGAGAAGAGGAAGAAGAGAAAAGGAGGGAGAGAGGGAGAAAGAGAAGGAGGAGGGAGGGAAGGAGGGAGGGAGGGAGAGAGAGAAGGAGGAGGGAGGGAAAGAGGGAGGGAGGGAGGGAAGGAGGGAGGGAGGGAGGGAGGGAGGGAGGGAGGGAGGGAGGGAGGGAGGGAGGGAGGGAGGGAGAATGAGGAGAACCCCATTCTCACTGGATGTTCCCTTGTCTAGATTTGCCCATGCACTTCACCTAGTTCGGCGCCCCTCCTGAGAAGCCTCCCCTCTCCAGAAACTGGAACCATTCTTTCTCGTCCCTGGCCTTCCTTGGGACTCTCTTCGCATCCCAGCACACTGCACCCGCAGGCCTCTGTGCTCCACACACGCAGCCTCCATCCTCTCTACCTCTTCTCCCCTCTGAGAACCAGCTCAGGCCATGGTCGTATTAACAGCCCACGGATCAACCTGACCAGTTTAACAAGTGAATTACAAACTCAAGAAAAGCTTCATGAGTGAGCAAACGCGCCCTGCTTCTATGTCTGGGCTCGGGATACCATCACAAGCACAGATGTTTGACACTGTAGTGATGTCATTGCGCTCTTCACATGGGACTTTCCTTCTCATTAAGACTAGGAAAATCCCACCAGGAATGGTGATGCACATCTTTAATCCCAGCGGGAAGCAGAGGCAGGTAGATCCCTTTGAGTTCAAGGCCAGCCAGAAATGGGTGTTCCTGAGAAATGGTCTACATGGTGAGTTCCAGGACAACCAGGGCTGTGTAGAGAGAGCCTGTCTCAAAAAAATTAAAAATTATAAAAAGACTAGGAAAATCCCAAGGTCCTTTGTTCTTTAATAAGAAAAGAAAATCCAAGCTGCAGTTAAGACTGGGCTTTTCTGGCAGCTAGTGGAGGCTAGTGGAGAGAAAGATTGGATGAGCTAACTTGTTACAGACAGAAAAACAGAATGCCATTTGGAAACTGACCTTGCACCATCATCTTGCCTGTATGCAGTCAATTCCTATATTCAGAATAGTAGAGAACTCTAAAATCAGATAGACACAAGGGGTGCCAAGCAGGGCACCCCTAGTCCTCTTCTTGGCAGTTCCTAGGCCCTTTATACACAGGTCATGGTCTCATCTTTCTAGAATATTCCATAGAATATTAAGCTGGCATGCAATCTCTTAGTGAGAGCAGATAATGTCGGGCGAGTTGAGTTCCTGGTGACATTTTCACTGAGGAGGCTTGCTTCCGGTTAGGAATGTGTTCCCCTGACGTCAGTAAGTGGCATCACTCCATGGGGCCCCTGAGAAATGGAAAAAAATGTCCAGCCAAGAGGATGTTTCCTATTTTAAAACTTGGCTTTGTGGACAGGTAATTATGTCCTAAGGTAACTTTTAAAAATAAGAAAGGACAACGATTTCCACAGATAAAATTATACCATTTAACTTTATAGCCACATACTTCCTTAAGCAGTTAAATTTTGGATAAAGGACCTGATTGTCTATTTTCGATATGTGTGATTTCATATTCTAGGCTTCGTTTTGATAATCAGGAGAGATTATCACGAGGGTAGTTTTGGTCTCCCTCCAGAGCCTCAGATTTGGTGAAGGCAGGGAGAGCCATCCTCCCAAGCAGAGTTTGTGGTAAACAGATCCACAAGCATCCACAAGCGTTTTTAGTTATTGATAAGACAGGCCATGCTTGGCCCTGTTTGGTTAGTGTAAGGGTTTTGTGGAAAAATGTACATAAAGTACAATATACTACTCAGTCCCAAGTAAGCACTTGGTCAATACTAGATGTTTTTGATGTAATTATTACTATTATAGTATGCCTATGAGAATTTAAAACCCTTTCTTTCTTTCTTTCTTTCTTTCTTTCTTTCTTTCTTTCTTTCTTGCCGGGCGGTGGTGGCGCACGCCTTTAATCCCAGCACTTGGGAGGCAGAGGCAGGTGGATCTCTGTGAGTTCGAGACCAGCCTGGTCTACAAGAGCTAGTTCCAGGACAGGCTCCAAAACCACAGAGAAACCCTGTCTTGAAAAACCAAAAAAAAAAAAAAAAGTAACTTAGCCCCTCATGTAATACTTATTTATGGTCAGGGAGATTTTCAGATCTTGTTGGGGCTACCAAAAGTCCACCCTGCAGGCACTTTGGCCTTTGCAAATAAAACAAAGTACACAAAATCTTCAAGACATCGTGAATCCAGTCATTCTAAGATATCAAGCATCTACAGCCATATTCTGATATGACTATATGCACACATATGCTTATGCACAAAGGCTGTAGGAATTGCCAGATCTCTAACAAACACCGCTTTTTGTTTTAGGTGCAGCTCTCCACAGCTGTAAACACTGATGAACTGGTTTGTCTCTGTCTGACTCCAATACTTGATAATTAATTTCCTGTGTAAACGCCATGAGCTTCCACAAAGGCCCCGGGGAGGAGTCGTCCAAAGAACTAGTGCCCAGCAGACAGGTTCAGAGTTTCCCATCGGATATCAGTAATGAATAACATATTACCCCAGGCCTTGAAATCACTCTTAGACCCGTTACTGATGACCCTCCCTGTCCCTGGGCTGAGTTCCAGCTGGTGTTCAGTCCTAGGCCAGCAGTGACATCAGAGGTCTGGCACTGAGCTTTGCAGAAGGGCATGAGAGAGTGGCTAAGCTATATGTCACTTAGGGAAGTTCCACACGGGAAGCAGTGACCAAGAGTACCAACCACCTTTCGGCAACTTGTATCCAGGGGAGGAAACACTGATCCATCCAACAGACCACCTGGAGAGGCTTCTCCCGCTGGCCCTGGGCTGTCTGAGCTGCCTGGTGCACACCCACCAAGCTTCCAAGAGAAACTCAACATGAAGAAGCTGATGGTGTCTCCCGGCCCTGGCTTCTAGCCCGTATACTCTGTGGAGGGAGTGGAGGGGTCGTTTTAGAGAAAGGCACTGGTCATCAAAGAATTTCCCCTCTTGCTTCTCAATAGCAGCCTTTGAGATCTAGGTTGTAAACCAAGACCCTCCCCTGTATAAGAATGTTAGCAATTACCCAGTCCTCTGACTATGGGGTTCAGTCCAGCTAACAGAGAGCTGTGTTCTGTCTCAGGCTGATCCCCTACCCAAACTAGAGGACCTGCCACTAGAGCAAGGGGAAAAAGTAAAAGGAAAGAGAACTTAATTTAAAAAATATGTAAGGTGATGCACATCTATAATATTAGCACTTGAGAGGCTGAGGCAGGAGGATGACAAGTTCTAAGCTAGCCTGAGTTGTGTCCTGTCTCTAGAAACCAAAAAGAAACTCCTTCAGATATCTCATCTTGGAGTTTCTGTGTGTCAAGATGAATGAAAAAAGCTAACAATAAACAATCCACCATTTCACACAGCAAAATATGTAATATATATATATGTATATATATATGTATGTATGTATGTATGTGCAAAAAGCCAGGGTATTTGGTCAAGCACAGACCTGACGTTACTTACCACTTCCTAACTTCCCAAATGGATCTATCGTTGATTTGCTTACTTGTTAGCAAAACCAGACACATATGGTCGATCATCAGATGATGCTGGGTTTAAACAGGAATTCAGGAATAAACCAAGCTAACGAACAGAACCTAGGAGATGGGGTCTGGCGGGCTCAGATGCACCTCCAAAGCCCGGCTATTCAATGCTACGCATGCTACTTTCCTTATTGATGTAAAGCCATTTTCTGTTTTCTTTTCCAGGAAGAACGCTGCCAATCGCCAGAGGCAGACATGTTTATCAAGCTGAGTATCTTGAAGTCTGACATAAAATCTGTGGCCTTTGGTATAACTGAAAAACACTCTGTCAACACCACGGAGAGAGCACGCCCGAGGCACTGGCCTCTGCCCAAGGAGTGCAGAGGAATGGACAAAAAATTGACTCGGGTCCAAAAATTACAAAATGAGGGAAAGTCAAACTCGAGGCGAACAAACCTTTTCCATCGAGTCTGGTTAACATCTTGGGGAAGCGTCCAGCCCACAAGTCGGTCAGGGCTTAGGTGAAAAGGCAAGTTTTTTCTCCCTTTTGGAAAGTCGTGTTGCCCCTGCTCTTATGAATACATCAATTATGTTAAAACTGAGAGTGTCTGTCAGTGCAATGTGAGACGGTCCACTGTGTTACAGACTGCCCTCTTCAACAAAACATCCTTCAAATGCCCCATCCTCCATTGCTCCAGCCAAACAGTTGGAGAGCTGAAAAAGTGCAAACTCTGGGGGCGGTGAGGAGGGGCTGGTTTGAGATGTACTTGTATTTATAGTGACTAGCATAATGCCCTCCCCCTTAAAGGCCTTCTGTAAGAGAAGCAATCGGCCCCCCAAAAACGGTTGTCAAAGATCCCCCAAAAGCCCACAACTGCCTGTTGGATGTTGAAAAGACAAGCTTGAAATACTCTGTCCTCGGCTCTTCCTTCAAGTTCTGGCTTCTGGGGTCTCAGGGAAGACATCTAAAATAGCCAGACCCTACAGTGCACCGGGATCCAACCTAGAAAGCTGAAGACAATCCACAGACCTTACCATGAAGCCTGTGACTGCAGGTCACCCTGGGCATCCTCCCATGGGCTCCGTTGCTTTGCCGAACCCTCAGCCCAGGCCTTGTCATTTTCACTCATCATGCGTTTTCTGCAGAGTCCCCGCCCCTGCCTCTCCCTGTAGTGTCTGTCCCCAAGCCCCGCCACCCTGGGTTGCTTACATTGGCCAATCAGCCTGAAATGGGAGCGTCAGGATCCTTCCTGCTATGCACATAGCCAACATTCCATAAGATTTATGTCACAAAAGCCTGTGAAAATGACAGATGGTGGGAAAGAGGGGCCAAGGAGAGAAGTAAAAATAACCGAGCTCTGGCTTAACCAAGGGTGGCCCGGTCCCCCAACCTAGAGAGTGACGGGATAGTTTCAGGGCCATGGACTTTGCAGGAGAAAAATAAATAAATAAAACACGGCAGGTGCTTCCAATATTCTCATTTTCAATTCGGAATCCCTTTAGAAAAGTTGACTTTTTATTCACGGGTCACACTCCCCAAGTGCCCGAGTGGTAAACATACATTTGGCCTGATGGGGTTGGGGAGTTTGTGAGGGAAGGTGGGGTGAGCCTTTTTTCAGTCTTCTCTGAAGATTGAGCCTGGATACAGAAAGGGGTCCAGGTGACCACAGCCATGGCTCATGGGCCAGGCTGGAGGGCAACTCCTACCCACCAAAAATCTCCAACCTCAGGAACCTCCGGTTCACCCACAGGATGATGTGCCACGCAGACACTGAAAACTAGTCTCACGAAGAAGTGCAGGGACACCGGATTATTATTCAATGAGCAGAGGCAAGTTAGACACGAAGGTGTCCACTCGGGTGAAGCCAACATTTTGGGAATTATCTGTAGTTGTGGGATTAGAGATGGGTTTTACTATTGTCTTTGCTCTGTGATATCTCTCTCTCTCTCTCTCTCTCTCTCTCTCTCTGTGTGTGTGTGTGTGTGTGTGTGTGTGTGTATGTGTGTGTGACAGTGTGTGTCACTATCTTAGACAGTTAGAGGAAATCCTCTGATGCTGTCCTGGAGTAACCAGCCTGCCTCGCCTCTCCTGATAGGGTAGAGCAGAAATACTCTATGTAGATGCTATTATTATTTCATTTAGATTTTAGGGCAAATCTAAGGATCTAAAATCAGGTCATCGAGCCCTCTCTATGGGCCCAGTTTTCTATACCCTGGCCTGTCTTTCAACAACATAAATAAACACTTTAAAACAGAAAAAAAAATCTCTCCAAGCCAACATTATTCACATGGTTCAAACACCAGGCTCCCCTCCACCCAAGGCATAAGACCAAAAACTCCTTTCCGGTTAAAATGGCCAGGAATGAGGGTGCTTGCCTGTAACCCTAGCACTGGGAAGGCTGGGGGATAAATGTTCTAGGCCAGTCTGAGCTGTAAAGTGAAATCAAAGAGGAAAAAGTCACACAGCCACAAATACATATAGAGTGTGCAGTGTTTTCTCCCAGTCTTTCCCCTGGCCCTTGAGTTCTGTTGAGCCCAGTGTGAATGTGTAGGAAGTCTGTTTTGACTTTTTTGTGCCCCTCGCCTACCTAAAGCTGACACTGTCCAGAACTCAGCCATCCGGGACTTACAGCATGCTCTGCTGGGACTACCAAGCCCTGGAATATGGTTGTGAGATGTCCTTCGATTGTCAAATACACATCAGATGTTGGTGGCTGAAAAAGAAAAAAAAAGATTGTAAAAGTCTCATTGATAAATTTGTGTCAATTATGAATAAAAATTGTATCAATAGATATTGCATTTAATAAAAATTATCCAAGTGCTGTCAACTGTTTCTTTTTGCTTTATTAAATGTGGACTCTAGGAAATAGGATGTTACCTACATAACAGATACTATATTCGTTTCAGAACAAAATTCTCTAGGATGGGAACTATGCAGGCCTAGAATTCAAGTATCCATTTTCCACCTTTTAGATAAAAGTAGGATCCACATACACAAATGCTTGACCAAAACCTGTCTGTGGTCTCTAATAAAATGCACCTGGTTACCCCAGCTTCAAACCATGGCACTCTGGCAGTGGGTAGGTAATTTCCACTCTCTCTAAGAACGGAGGAATCCAGGGTCTTTCAAGGACTCGCCCACAGCACCTAAAGGTCACCATGTCCATCCCCAGCCAGCCAGACTGGAGTCCTCCGACTCAAGGTCACCCCGCCCATCTCCACCCTGGACTGGTGTCTTCAGACTTGACTGCGGCCGCCTCTGTCCTTCTGCATTCACTCTCAAGTCTTTGTAACCCCCTTCATTCAAAAGATGGGGTCCCCGCCGGGACTCCCCTTGTATAGCGCCAGACCACTCCTCAAAGTACCCCAGGTGGGAGGTACTGAACGCTATTGCTCTTTGAAAAGGCAAGAAGATATTAAGGAGGGGCCATCTGGACGAAACACGTGACGGACAGATGCCCCAGAGAGACACTCAGACCCACGTGATGTTTTTCAGAGATGAGGCTTGCCCAGGAGACCTTGAAGGGTGGGTTTGTCTCTGACTGGAGCCTACCCCAGCTTCAGGGACCAGGCCACCCAACAGCCAGCCTGTGCACAAAGTTCCCCTTCCTCCTGAGCAGAGCTGAGCTCTTTCTCTGCAGCAGCAACCAGAATAAATAAAATCTTTATAATCGACGTGTGGGCGGGGCTTGTCTAGGACATATTCCTGCGGCGCAGGGGAGGGTGGGGTGATTTTTTAAAAGATCAGGGGACTCGCCAGTTCTGCAGACACTATAGCAAGGCTCACGAGGCCAAGCAGAGATTTTAATTCCCAATTATTCCCTCAAAGTCAAGTCACACGGGCCTACTTTAGTAGTTTGCAGATTTCAGCAATCTTCCACATGGTTCTCTCTGATCCATTTCATCTGAGTTAACCAAAATATAATTTATAAAATATAGTTATATATATTATTTATAAAAATAAAGTCTTTCATGACAGAAAAGTGACTTAATTCCTAGTGTTTTTTTCAGGTATGGGAATTCCAAGTCCTGACTGTCTATCATCCCACTGAGCTGGTTTCATTTTTCTCTCTGAATTTTTTTAAACATGGATTACAGATTAAAACCCCAAAGGAAATGAAAGCGTATCACGTTTTTGTTGTTGTTTTTGCGTATCACGTTCTTTAGAAGTAAAGATTTTGCTTTTTGGAGTCTGTCTATTTCGAATAGAATTTAGAAATCAAACCTGTCCTTACTACTTTAAAATGTACTCCCTCCCCAGCACCACTGCATTACAAGGCGTCATGCCAGCTGCCTGTGTGAGAGCATTTGATTGACATGGCCTGGGGGACCAGGGGGTCTGGCAGTACAAAAATGAGGAATCAAAATCTTTTGGGGGCTTTTTTTTTAAGGCAGGATCTCACTCTTTAGTTCACACTGATCTCAAACTCGGGACCATCTGTCTGCTTCAGCCTCCCAAGAGTTAATATCACAGGCAAGAGCCACCATGCCTGACTGGAAAGAGTCAAATTTGAAAGAGACTTGGGTTCATTTTCTAATGTCACTCAAATAATTAGAGTCATTACACACCTCTCTACCCATGGAAAAATAAATAAATAAAATAAAACCCCCAAGCTCTCCTGCAATTTCTTCTCTGTGTGCACTGTTAAAACACACACACACATGTGCACACAAACGCATCCAGAGAAAGCAAGCTTAGGAGCTCAGTGATTGCCTGCCAAGGTTTACCCCAGAGTAAATATTTACTGCACAGTTACAAA
Organism: Microtus pennsylvanicus; assembly: GCF_037038515.1. NCBI lineage: Eukaryota > Metazoa > Chordata > Mammalia > Rodentia > Cricetidae > Microtus > Microtus pennsylvanicus. The sequence goes on from NC_134599.1 coordinate 9,160,235, forward strand.
GTTTCCCTCAAGGAGGCCCAAAATGGAAGCGTTTACACACGTGGCAAATACTTTATGCTTGCCTGGGCCACAAGAAAGAGATAGTTTAATAACAACATTTATGGATTGTGAAAGCAAACACAACCCAAGAGCCTTTGCACGTGTGGGAAAAGCTATTTCAACCTTACATGTTTTCTCCTGAAGATCTTTAGGTTGGGGACAGTGAACCAGGCCCAGTGTCCTCTGGGGCCCAGCTAATCCACGCTGTAAACACACACACACACACACACACACACACACACACACACCAAATAAAATCAAAATCTGGACAGTGCCTGGGGGCGGGGCGGGAGGGGGGCTTCTCTGTTATTCCAATGCAAACATCCTCACCTCTCTCTGCTTCCCTTTCTCCTGCTTGCCTCTGCCTTCAGCATTCCACAGAGAATGCCATATTAGCAAAAAGTAGCAAGGGTTACACGCATGTGCTTTCCGTAGCTTCAGCGCCTCGTTTTTGTTGTCTGACATTTCCAGTCCAGAGCCCACTAAGTTGTGCGGCCTTGGAGCTAGAAGTTGCATAATCTAAGAGTCGAAGTTTGCTGCTTAAGATGAGCCCCCTTTTACACAATGCGTTTGTTCTGCCATTTGGACAAATGCTGCTCTTCCGTTATGCTTTTGTGCCTCCTTCCCCCACGCACCTCAGGCTATATCCATCAATCTGAACTCTGAGAATCAAATGGAAATGGTAAAAGAAATCACTAGGCCATTTACAAAACATAGAAGCTAGCAAAAGGGATCTGGGCCCAACCCGACATCGTTTTGGGAGGGAAAGACGTGTTGCGCTTAGTTGCTCTATCCTTGGTCTGCACCGCCCCCTGGTGGCCTCTTCGGAAGGAATCGGGCAGGTCAGGGCTCGGGTCCCCAAAGGTTGGGTTCGGGTGTCGGGGATTGGAGTTGCATCTGCTGTGCTCTGGTGCCGATTGCGGTGCCGGGATGGAGGGGGAGCAGTCAGGGGAGGAAGATGTAGGTGGAAGGAAGGAAAGGGAATTTTGTTAATTATACAGGGCAAAAGGCTCAGGCTTCTCCACCCCAAACAAAAGAACGCTGGAATTAGGTAAAAATAAATCAAAAAGCAAAAGTAGAACTCTCGATTTACAGTCAAGAAACTCAGATCCAAAACAGAGGTGTGACTTGCCAGGGAAATCAACTTGCTAGTGACTAATTTCCCTCACCCTTTCTGGGGTGACAGTGTTGGGGGACCCACAAAGTGGGGAAGAATTTGGGTGTTGGCCAACTAGGGGACTAGCTCTGCAGATGAGTTCCTGATCCCAATCACCACGTCCAGGGGTGGAAACGGCAGAGGGCGGGGGTTGTTTCAGACCGCCTTGGCCCACATGGGAACCCGACAGGGGTCCCTGGGACCCCGAGGCACGCCGCCCGACTTCCCAGGCCTGCGACGGGTGGACACAAAGCAGGCCCCACGGGCGGCGTTCAGGCCAGGGCGGTCGAGCCTGATTGATGGACCCCGAAGGCGGCGGCCCAGCTGCAGCCGCAGGCCTGGAGTGAAAGCCGGTCCTCATCCCGGCGGGCTTGGAGAGGAAAAGCTGATTTACTGCACCCAGCAGCCACAAAGCCCCTGCAGCCATGAAACCCACCCCGCAGGGGCACAGTCGCCTTCCACCTAGCCTGGCTTTACAGGACCGCCGCGTACCCTGCCCACAACACTGCTCCGCAAGCCCCACCACCCTGCACAGCTGGCCAGGGTGTCCAGGTCGTGCCTTTGGGGCCAAGATCTCCAGGAAGATGCCTAAGCGTTAGACTCCGAAGTTAGGCAAAGAGCAGCCGGGCCCCTAGTCCTTCTCCGGGCCGCAGCTCCATCTGTTTAAAAAGACTCTTTTTGCTTAAAGCACTGAGAAACGCAAGGCTCCCCTTTCTTACAATCGAAATGAAACACTCGCAGCCCCAAATTCTTACTCTTAGTTTTCGAATGTGTTTTGCTTCGGAAAGTAAAAGGCCAACAAACTCTTGGGGAGTGGAAAAAATAAGTTTTGAACTAACGAATCCGAAGAAGTAATTCTAAACTCAAAGGTAATGAATGTTGGGCCCTCGTGTAAGTTTCCCGGCCGGTTATGAAGGTGACCAGTACGCTGAGCTGAGATAATGCAGATTCTTTCTCCACGGACACTGGGGATCCAAAGATAGGGTGAATAACTAAGCTCACAGTTAAGGTGTCAGGAGGGGAGACGAGGGTTCACTTCGGACTAGTCAACTGGCTTCTAAATAAAATCCAAACAGACGGGGAGCCCAAAGTAACAAATCTAATGAATCGCGTTTTTGTAGGATGAGGGCCTGGTGGCTCGACTCTGAAAAAAAATTTTTAAGTAATAAATATGCCTTTTTAGGAGCTATTTTTGAAAGCGGGGTGCGATTTTAAATTTTGTAATTATAAAGCACGGTAACCAAAAGCGGTGCACAAGTTTTGTATGATCGAGTAAAGAAATCGTGTAGCCAACCCGTAAGATGTACGTGAACCCCCCCTCCCCCCGCAAAGCTCGCCTGTCAACTTGATTTTCTTTTCTCTCCTCCTCTCTACCCTCTGTAAACACCATTAACTCATAGTCTGTCAGGCCTTGGTGGCCCGAACCCCTTCTTAGACCTGATAATCTAAACCGAAAAGCAGATACTCGGGGATGCAGAGATAGAGCCTTGCAGGGATCTCACACCGTGTCTACCGCTGGAGTTGGTTAAAAACAAAAGTGCTGCCCCAGTAAGGCGACTAAAGCTTAGAAGGTCCTTCCTGTGCCGGGGACCGAAAGGAATCCCTAAAAGAGCCGAGCTGTGTTAACTGCCACTGGCTCCGAAAGCAGCGTCGCAGCCTGGGCCCCGGAGCTGCAGCCAGGGCCCCAGGGCTGTAGCCAGACTTGACTCCGGAAATAATGATCGTTGGGAAAGTAAGCTTCCCTCTCGCACTTCAATTTCATTTTAATTCCTAAAAAGCCCTGAAAAGACACTCTCCGAAGCGCTGTCGCCTCGTTCCCTTCGCTTTAAGGAAAAGTTTTTGCAAACACTTTCTTCGGAAGCGTATTTTACGCTCAAACTTTGATAGACAAATATCTCAAGAGGAAGTTTCACATTAAAGCAACGACCAATAAACTGAGTTTCTTAACGTGTAGCTTCCTAATGGTACAAGTGTGTCCCACTTCACTCGGTTATAAAATATAGAAATGTTTGGTTATCAATTTTTCGAAATTACTAGCTGGATGGGGGAGTGCTGAAGTGAAGGGGAAAGACGAGCCTTGTGCCATCTGGTGGCAATATGTGGAACTTAACGACAGATGCCAAATTCAATGACCAGCTGAACCTACAGGGATTTCTTCACCGAAAATTTCTGCAAACCTCGTCCTCCTGAGACGAGGAAGGGCTCTCTTCTTTACAGAGGACTAAATCTGAAGACAAAAATGTTGGCAAAAAAAATAAATAAAAGATTCTGAAAGTCTGTAGAAACAAAGTTTTTTTTAAAGAACCAGCATAGCCCTTTGAGAATTCTTAATGATCATTTATTCATATTGCAGTGACAAGGAAGTTTAAGGAAGGCTAAAGCGAGTTATAAAATTTAACTCTTCGAGAAACGTTCGGGAGTAGTCTCTGCAATACCCGCTGCTGAACACGTGGGGGCGTACTCAGGTCTCCCTGCTCTCTGGTAATATGACTCCTTCATTTATTTGCATGAATCATTGTGATTGGATAGTGGGCTCTTAAAACGTCAATTGTACGTCAAGTCGGAGTCAGCCAATCAGCAGCCTGCTATAGCGTGATTGGTTTCCACCAGAGTTGTCAATCATCCGAAATTTGCATACTAGGCCCTGGAAGACTGGAGCTTGTCAGTTCACTGTAGCAGCTTAGAAGAGAAGGAATCGGACGGAGAAGAATGAAAATTCGATTTTCCTCTAGCAAAGCGAAAGAAAAGTATTATTGCTTTACTCATTGTTTCAAAATTAATTCGACTACATATTTACCTAATAAAATAAAGACGCTCAATTAAACAAAAAATAAGAAAATCAAAGTATCAAAGTCTTGGCTACTAATCTTAGATTTGCTGCTTAAAATGTCAATAAGTAGTCAAAAGAATAATAAAACGCCTAAAATTAAGCTAACAAGTTCGTGTCATAAGTGACCATTGTCAAACTTAAAAGTGAACATTATTTACAAATAAATTAATTTTACTTAATAAAGCACTGCTTTCAATACATAGGCAAGCTAAAACAGTGGCTTCGTAAAAAAAACAGAGAAAAAATCTAAAATAAACTTTTTTTTATTTTATCAATAATGACACGCTTCGATCATCTTTCCCTCTTTATTTACCGTTCATTCACAACCGGAAATTTTGTGTTTGCACATTTCTCCTCTCACACACACAATTTTTTTTTAATGAAAAAAAGAAATTTGCAGGGCCTGTGAAAAAGTCATGGCCAGTTTTTAAATTCAGAAATTCGTAAAACCGAAGCCTTGATTTCTCAAATAGACCTTCTGGGGCTGTTTTAATTTAAAATATGTGGAGAGCCACGAGATGCTTCTCATTGCCCTAAAATATGTTCGAAAAGGAATCCGCGGCCTAAGCAGGGAGACATTCTGGGGCCTCTCGCTGCCAGACGCTGGAATTTGGTTGCACGCGGGCAGCAAGCCCAGAGTTGTTACTGCAGCCGCCAGGCCTCGCCTCTCAAGAATTTTGTAGCAGGCGTTTACTCGTATCCACACCAACCGGGTTTGCTCCTCCCGTGCGAACCCGGGCGTGGAACGGTTTCCAAACTTTCCGTTTAAGAGCCAAGGAGTTTGCCCCTCCGCGTTTTCTTTTTCTGCCGCTATTCTTGGGCGGTTGCATTTTTCTAGTTTTATTCTTTCTATTTTTCTCTTTTTACTTATCTTTCCTTCCTTATTTTCTTTTCCTTCCGCCCAAGTATTATTACAGTGTGTCTTTCTCCCCAGCCTCTACCTTTGCCAGAGGCTTAGAGAGCTGTGTGGCAGCTAAGGCTGCAGAAAGCCACCCAGGGCCGGAGTGCTGCTGGGGAGAAGAGGGGTGCTTAGGAAGACGTTCCCTGGGACACTGTGTGTTTTACGGGGAGTGAACGAATGACACGGAGCTAAAAGTAAACTTCCTGGCGATTTCAAGTAGATTCCTACGGGAAAATAGGCCTCCTCGTTCTCTCCACTCCCTCCCATAGGGAGCCTGGTGGAGACCCTCCCCGGGCCCTCGGAGAGGGAGGAGTGGAGGGTGAGTGCCGACGGGTGGCCGGCAACCCGGCTCTGCAGGAAGCGCCTGCAGCGAGGTCTGCACCCCACTAGCCTGCTGAAGTCGCCAGCACTCACCACCTCACCCACACTTTCTCACCCTCTCACCCTCTCCCTTCTCTCTCCCTATACCTCCCTTTTTTCCCTCCCCTCTCCCTTTCTTTTTGTTTTCTCTCTCTCATCCTCTCTCTCTCTCTCTCTCTCTCTCTCTCTCCCTCTCTCATCCTCTCATCTTCTCCCTCCCTCTCTCATCCTCTCCGTCTATTTTTTCTTTCAGTGTCTCTGTCTCTCTGTGTCTCCGTCTCTGCTGCTGTCCCTCACACTCTTCTCCACGCACGCGCACACATTTCCCCTTGCTGTCAATCACACCCGCACACCCTAGGACGCCTGCGCGCTGGAGAAATCCAGCCCCCATCAACCCCACGCCCTTTCCATGCGTCACCCTGCCATATTGACCAATAAGAGCGCGGATCTGGGGGCGGACTTCAAGAAAGAAGCCAATGAGATCGAGGTTGGAAGCTAGGGCTCAAGGGGAGTAAATCCTTCCTGGTCCGCGTTCAGTCCCACCGGCGATGATTTATGCGCCCGTTTTATTATTTGTAACACTTTGGGAAGTTATTAAGAGGAAGATCTACTGCTTCCTCTTTTGGGGGTGGAACTGGATAGTGATATTTGTTACTGGCCGGGGTTTTAGGGGCGAGTGGTGCGGGATGGAAGGCTGTCGGTTGCTGGTTTGTTTGTGTGGGTACTGTTTTTCATTACACGACAGATTACCCTTTTCATTACAAGCTGTAGACAGGGCCAACTTCGAAGGTCCTCTTGGCTGAATGATCTTGGATCACTCAGGGAGCTGAAACCCGATGCCTTCTGACTTTCCTGTCTATACTCCCGGCACTGGAAGGAGCCTTTGGGGGAAGATGCCGCAAGCTATGGTTGCAAAAGTAGACAGATGCCCCTTACTCGGTTCCCCTCCCGAGCACCGAGCAAACCTACTGGATGCTCATTAAGAGTTAGTTGACTCTGGCGGATGCAATAAAATGCGGATGGTTTCAGGACCCCAAACAAACCTGGTTTCTGTTTTTCTCTCGGCCGAACCACACCCCCCAAGGAAATTGCCTTTCAACGGGCGCCTTCGGGAAAGAACTGAGGGAGACAGATTCTCCTTGGAGGAGGAGACCTGGACTTTGCGGAAGGGGGCGGGGTAAAGGGCTGGGGGGGGGGGGGAGTACCGGGCAAGGCACCAACCCTGGAAGACCCACTAGCTGGGAGGACCAGCCAGGAATCGGCAATAGCTGCAGGTGTGATAAGCTAAAAGAACTAGGCGCTCACCCACGGAGACAAACATTGACCACCTCAACCTAGCCTGCTTCCTGGGAAGGCCAACCTCCAAGGGAGAAGTAGGCAAAGGGTTTGGGTGGAAAGAGAGTGCCAAAGGAGTTACAGATTGGCTACCTCTGATCTCCCTAACAGAAAGTGAATGTCCAAACACTAAATATTATTCCCCGCAGACAAGGAAGAGCGCGCGAGGCGGGAGGAGGGGGACGGAGAGGGGCTGCTGGTCTTTCCTTCTGTTTTTAAATCACTGACGACAGGAACTCTCTAGCCAAGGGCTTGTTAGGGTATAGAAGGATGTAGAGATGCCAGAGGAGGAGGGGAAGGTTGGAAGGAACCAGGAACTGTTTGATCATGGGAGTGGACAAAAGAAAACAAAAACGGCAAACTTCAAAGCTTCGGGCCTAATCCTCTTCAGGTTAATTTCTGTTTCCTAAAACGTTGATAAGCATCATAAATCACCCGCCCCACCCCCACCCCGCTGATCTTGGGGGGGGGGTTACTCTCCCCTGGGTCTACCCTCAGGGGTTCCGTGACTCTCCAGAACTCAGGCCTGGGCCTCCAGGGTGGGTACGTTCCTGGGGTTGGACCGAAGGCGGGTGGATACATGGAAATCTACGGACAGAAAGATGCTGGGAAGGATGCCGGCCTGCCTGACCCTAGAGGAAGTAGGTGCATTCTGCTTGACCCTGGGGATTGTCTGTCTGGTGGGCAGTTTGAAGAAAGTTACAGCGTGTTTAGAGATTTTCAAAACTCTGAGGAGCAGAGAATCTTAGAAAGGCCAGCCTGAGATTTGTCAAATGACTTCCGGTAACAGAGACAGGTTTAAAACCAGGCGGACAGGCATCCTCTGATGGCAAGTTCTAGACCTGGACCACTGTACAGCACTGGGCTGGCCAGGCACGAGGAGGAGGGCAGAAGCGACGAAACCAGGAAAGGGTCCGCCCCCGGTCCCCAGGGGGCTCACTTTAAGGGCCTGTCTGAGCTGCGTGACAGTAAATGTCAAGTCAAAGCCTTTCCACGGCCCATTCTGCTCAGTCTTCCCCCCTCGCCCCTGCCACTATCCCTTCCCCATCCGGCGCGCGCGCGCATGTGAATCAAATGCCTTGAAATTGACAGATGCCGGGGTGCTGTCCCTGAAATTCCCAGGCTGGCCATCCTTGGTTAAGGAGGAAACCAGAGCCTGGATTGTCTGGGGAAAGCTAGAGATCCTAAGCAGTGATTAAACAAAATGTTAAAATAAAGCAAAATATGACTAAATAAAATGTTAGCTAAAACAGAACATGTCAAAAGTCCTAGACTGCAATAGGTGGTTCATGCCTACAATCAGCAAGCACTATGGAGGCAGAAACTCAAGTACCTCGGACAAGTTCGGAGCCAGTGTGGCCTACATAAAATTCCAGGCCAGCCCGGGTATCTGGTGAGACCTCATCTCAAAAATAAATAATAAATAAATAAATAAACAAACAAACAAATAATAAGAATGGATGGATAGAGGAAGGAAAGAAAGAAAGAGAGCTGCTGAGAATGTAAGTGGTCGTGGTTGGGGATGCATAAAGAGCTGTCGCTTATGGGAGGCTTGGGGTTCTTAGAGTCTTTCAAGAGAGGACACATCTAAGTTCTTCCCTCTATGAGTGACTGCTCCTAAGCACACCCCAGGTCTGCAATCTGATGATTCTACAGACACTTGTGGCAAGCTCCAGAGAACCTCTCCGGCTAACAAAGACAGCAACAGGCCCACAGGCCTAAAATAAATATCTAAAGAATCAAGAAGAATAAGAAAACTGAAATGGACGGGGGAAATCCATTACTGAACCTTAATGAGGCCTCTCCTTTGCCCTGGAAAATTGGGGGAAGTGCAAATGTTCCTGTATATTATTAGATGCTAAGATGTGCATCCAAAAAGGAGGAGGAGGAGGAGGAGAGAGAGAGAGAGAGAGAGAGAGAGAGAGAGAGAGAGAGGGAGGGAGGGAGGGAGGGAGGGAGGGAGGGAGGGAGGGAGGGAGAGAGAGAGAGAGAGAACAAGATGAAAGCGCTTGTTCCTCGGGTGGTGAATAATTATGATTATTTAGAGCCGCACCTGCAAATGCTCTTTTGTTGTCCCCAGAAGAGAAAGTGCTGTGTTTGTCTAGGACACTACAGGTTCTGGCACAAAAGGACTATGTTTCCACCTTGGAAAACAAAGTAATTCTAAAGTTGAGCAGTGGTGGATGAAATGTTAACAGTTTTCAGTATTGTATGAGCAACCAGTAATAGAGTTAAATTCCGGAACATGGGGCCTTGGTTTCTCCCCTTCCTTTCCCCCAGAAGTGAAAAGTAATTGCTTTTCCAAAATAAAATATTGCTGCTCTACCGACAGAGGACAGAGGACAGGGGACTTTGTAGAGAAGACGTACTACTATTAGGCAATTGAAACATAAAGATCAAAGGCATAAAAACAATGAAAGGCAAGGACAAATTTGAAAAGATTATCAGCCACATCTGTCCCAGATGTCAGCTCTCCCTGCATGCGTTTAGTTTTGATTTCTGAGATGAACAACCAGCGCTGGGCGGCAAACTCCAGCGACGCAGTAGTATGGTACAATGCTGTTTTGGCTCCAGGCTCAGATGCGAAGGCTGCTGGGAAGCTCCAAAAGCCCAGACCCAGAAACCCTGAGTTAGTGAAGAGGTGCGCAGGAACCCCATTTCCTTAATCAATCCCAGCCCTGCTTGGCCAATTGCTAGCAAATATTCTCAGCAGCTTTGGTATTAAAGCTACTCGCTAACCATCCTGGCTTACTCTTTTGGGGGTCCTGGCCTGTCCAAACAGGCGGTGTTTACATTCCGAAAGGTCTGGGTGAGTTACACACGTTGGCTGTTTCCTGCTGGGCCAGTGCTTGCACGGGCATCAGAAACTTTCAAGATCTGGTCCTCCCGTTTTGTGGAAACTCAGAAGCATTCGCCAGCTCTAAGATGCCTTTATTCATTACTGTGGTACAGAGGTTTTTTTTTTAAACGAATAGGAACCTTTACATCCGTTCCTTGCACAGATATTTATTATCTGTAGGAATATTTAAGGGGTTGTAGTGGGCCAGTCACCTTTGACAGGCGCCATCACCTCACACTCCAGGCTAATGGACCACACTGTGGTCACATTTAATTTATTAGGGTGAGAAGTTACTGCCAGGGAGAGGGTCTTGAAGAGAAGGGCTTTGCTGAGAAGAGAGAGGCCCTGGCCCACCCTGTAGCTGCTTAGATTCTATTTTTTGCCTCGGAATAGCACAAGCACATACAACTCAAAATGTGAAAAACATTTCGTTACAGTTTGATTTTGAACTGAGGTCCATTGATGCTCAGGGGTCTGAAGGCTGCCCTTAAGTGGTCAAGAACTAGCTAAAATGGAATGCTAAATCTTGGGCGCAAGTTGTTTGACTCATTAACTTTAATAATAACAATAGCAGTGCAATTGCGGCCAGGCATGGTGCATGCCTCTAATTCTAGTCTTGGGGAGGTTGAAACAGGAGGATCAAGAATTGGACATTAACTTTATACAACAAAACCCTGTCTCCAAATAATAATTAAGGAAATTCTTGGGGGGGGGGGGATGTCTGTGCTCACCATCCTCAGAATTAAAAAAGAGGTTGCTAAGAAACCATAGTTGAAAAATATACCTTGCGCTCCAATGTTCGCACTGAACCGGAATAGAGGAACCTGAGAAGCCGGTATAATTAGCAGGGAGCTAGGCAGGATTTTTCACTTCATTAAGGCAATAGATCAAAACAAGCAACACAGAAATCCTTAATAGCCATGCTACTGCGGTAAACTCAAGAGAGCTCAGAGAGCTTGCAGCCGACTACCTGGTGGTAATATTAATGAGTTCTTAAGACAGAATATTTCAATGGTTCCATTTCCTCCTAAACTTCAAGGCAACCTAAGCTCTCTTAATATTGTCATTACCACGACCGACAGAGGGAACCCGATCCGATTTGGTTCTAAAACAAAATGGGATATTAACCGTGTTTGTTTTCACTTTGATCCGTAGGAAGTGGGTCCCGCGCCCTGTGACCCATTAAACTAATAAGATTACACACGTCGACAGAGCGGAGGTTCTAATTGTTTCCATCTGTCCCAGATCTTTGCATTTTAAAAATTGATGAAAATAGAGCTTGAGTTACGAAAAAGAAAATATATCAAAAGCAGGATAGTGACAAAGCTAGGCAACTTGGACTACACATGCAATCAATTACTGAGGAAAAAATAGGAGTATAAGGTGTTGTGGTCTAGGAAGAAGACAATAAATAAATAAAGCCAGAAACGCAATTGTCAAAAACGTAGTTGATCTGGGGGTGCTCGCACGCTCTCTAAAGCGTGTTTGAGAAAACCAACCAATCAGAAACGCTTACCGGAGACACCCTACACCTCCCCTCCTCTTCATAAATATTTAAATAGATAGCGGTCCTGATTTGTTATTTAAATAGCTAAAGAATCTTTCTACGCAGGCTCTTCTTTCCTTGGATTGTTTTTTTTTTTTTTTAGTGGGTGGAGCAAGAGGGAGGTGCGTTAGTTCAGCACTCTTATTTGCTAATTGTGCCTTCCTTGCGTCATCGTTGATTTGGCCAATCCTTGAACTTCGTTTTGACGCGCTCTCCCCGCCCCTCCACCCGAAACCCAAGCCAATAGTAAGACAGCATGTAAATGAGAGCCTGGGCGTTTCTCTCCCCGCCCACCGCCCGCCTCTACCCAGGGCGGGAGGCCGAGAGGGCGGAGCGGGATTCGGGCGTGGCGCAGCGCGGCTTGGGGCCCCCTGGCCCCACCTCCTGCGAGGCGGAATGCCACTTGCTCATTGGCTAGGTTAATATACTAATTTGCATAGAAATGGGTGGACTTTAGAGTCCTCTTTGTAACTGGAGAACAGGCGCGGCCACCTCGGGGTGGGGGGGGGGGGGGGAGGTTGGGGATTTGGGGGTGGGTCCCGGGGTGGGTCCCCGCAGCCTCGCCCTATGCGCGCCCGGATCCTAAAGAAACAGAACGGTTTTCTGGAAAAAAGATTCCTTTTAATGCCCCCTCTTAAGGGAATTATGTACTCCTAAACCCATATTTTCGTTTAACAAATCATTCAGGATTGTACCACGAAATACATAGACCCATACACCCTCCAAATTAATTTCCTTTCAGTCTTAATAAACTCTACTACAACCAGCCCTGTGTGAAAGCAAACTTTATTAGAAGTTTCTCTTTCATTAAAATTCGTGTTTGCTTTACCATAGATTCGCTGCTCCGCCAATTTTCAACGATCTGAATTGAGAAGTGGAGTGTAAAAACCAGAGAAAGACGGAAAATTCTTTCAGGTTAAGCAGTCCCGTGGATTGCTTGTGAATGAGGCAAGTGTTAAAATTCTTTCCAACGGAAAAGAAAAGGCCCCCAGAAAATATTCTGGCATTATAAAATATTCGATTGGCATTATAAAATAAAAATTATTCTTGAGAAATGTTTCCTTTTTTTTTCTTAAGAAATTTCTTCTGTTTTATTTCCAACTCCAGCTGAACATAACTTAACCTTTTCAATACTGTTGAATAAAATTCCGGGTGGCAAATACCTGGGATACGATTGGATGGTGAGGGAATCTGGAACCCTAAGTTTGAAAATACCTGTACTTTGGATAACATTTCTTCAGCTTTCAGAAAAGTAATATTTCAGATGTAGCTCATCTACTCTAACACAAATTTGGGAGTTTTCATTGCTCAATATCGACTACATTTTAAGGACTATGTGGTCAATAAAGCCCATTGATAAAAATGAAGTAAAATGGGGGAAAGAAAACATACTTCTTTAGGCAAAAATAAAAGTCATAACAAAAACTGAAATGCGGCCTCTCCTCTCACACACACACACACACACCCCTTTTAAAAAACTCGTCTTTATTCCCCGCTTGGCAGTGACCTTTCCACCAGGGACTCTTGCTGATTCTCCAGAGGAGAGGCCGAAAAGCCTGGCCATCTCTGGAATGGGTCTAAGGGGAGTTAAGAAAAGAAAGGGGGCGGGGAGTGTTGGGCTAGTGTGAGCTAATTTCTTTTCTCCAAAACATTTTCGGATGTGTAATAAAATCAGAAAAAAAACTGTTTAATAACTGCCCCCCGGGTTTACATTAGTTCACCAATGACATTGAACGCAAGTCATATTTCAGGCTTGCAAGGGCATGCCAGCAGCATTGGTTCATGCCTCCTCCTTGAAATCAGATCCAGAAATAATCCAGTGATTAAATGCTGAAATGCACATTAATGTCTATGATATTACAGGCAATTACTCATGTGCATCCACCTCCATTCAAGAAACATGATGTCAGCTGATAATTTGTCAAAATTGTTGTTTGAAACCGAACTCTCGGTAAGGTGGGGCCATAAAACACTGGCACCTTTGTACGCCCTAGTCTTAGTAGTTACAGTTAATTTTATGACCTCATGACAAAAACTTATATTTATATTTATGTTCACTGGTTTAAGAGGCTCGCTGTAGCTGTGGCACTGCCACTCCCAGGAGCTGCGGAGTTTAGAAACCAAACCGAAAATTCATTTAATCCAAGAGTGAGATTCTTTTGTTTTTGTTTAGGGGAGGTTTTTACTTTTGTGAACAAAGTTGTTCTGGTGATGAAGTGATACGTATTCCCATTTAAAAAAAAAAGAATGAGAAATACTACGTGTCAGGGAAGCGGGAACCCACGGTGTGTATATATGTCTCACAGTCAAACACTGGGTCTGGGGGTGACTGAGCTTATTCCTGCGTTTCTCTGATGGTCTTTTCTCTGATGGTTTCTCATAGAAGCCTCTCTTTGTTTCTTTTTGTTACAAAACTGAGAATGGACTTCATAGGAATTCACTTTCCCAAGCTCATATTTGTTCTGCTCCTTTCCCCCTGTTTTTCGCTATAAATCATCTTTGTGAAAATTCGGTGTTATTGCATCTATATTTGTAAAGCTTCCTCTTATTATAAAGAAATAATGCCCATAAAATAACCATTTGAAAAGACAAAAAAAATGAGTAAAATATAACGGTGATCAGGTTGTAAATAATTCCCAATGTCATGCCTGAATATTTTAAACACCAAATTATGAAACTCATTATTATGTATAACTGATATATGGAAAAAGGAAAATGCATTTATAGATGCAATTAGGAGAACTCTGGCTTAAAAAGGGATATACGTCCCAATTCATTCCCTTTCTTTTACTTGTAGTGTTTGTTTAAAGCTACATTTTTCCATTTCAGTGTTGTAGTCTAACAAAGGCTGATTGGGGGCCGTTCTTCATGTTTAGTCTATCTCCGGCAACTTCTTCCAGCAATTACGACCCTGTTCTCGCGCACATGTTGCTGCGCTCTTTCCCTGGGCTTCACATCCTACAGGAATGCACAATCGCAGCAAACTCACACATTAAAGACATTAGTCCATTTTTAAATTGCAAACGTTTTTCCTTTAGCCCAATTCCGTTTTTACTAACAGCATCTGCTTCCAATTGCCTTTTAGGAATACTGGTTTTTATTAATAGCACCTGAGAACACCAGCGAGCCACAAAGGCGGTGTGATTAAGAATATCATCAAACAAGCATTTAACAAACAAGCATTTAAAAAAACGTTCGGGCCACTAACCTAAGCAAGTGTACCTCCTTCACTAGTCATTCGTTTTACAGTCTCTACTGCTATTTGCTTCTTCCTCCTTCTTGATAACATGGTCCCAACAACAAAGCGACAGCCCTGTTTATCATTAAATCATAAACTCAAAGCAACATACTATTATAATAGAGTTTATATCCAGTAAACTTCGGAGCCAAGTTCTGTATGGCGGTGGCAGATGGTTGTGAAAGGAACTGTTTTTGCATGTTGGTTTCCTTTCGTTTGCAGGGGTTGATTAACTCTGATGTATCTAAACAAAGTTTCGCTACTAGTCTCAAAACATGTCCTAAACATATACGGAAAGTTGCTAACAGTGAAAAAATGGATTTTATTTTTTCAGCTTATGAATATGTGAAATGGGTGATTCTATCCATTTTCCCTGGTAGCTATAGAAGACGAGGACATGGGAAACTGGCATACTCTGTGGAAAAGCAGCCGTCTGAGGTGGAGGGAAAGATCCAGGAATTAAGCAGGAATGTTACAGTGGCATTTTACAAATCTCTCTGAATAAAAACTGATTGGCCAATTACATGCTCACAGCTGGAAGGTGCTTGTTCATATACATTTTAAAGACTGCGTTTGCCTTTGTGGACAAATACCATCCACAAGACAGGAAATTAAGAGCGCAGTGGGAGGTGTCGGTTTTGTTTATTTCCAGCTTCTTTCATCATGAGTGCTTTTAAAATTAGCAGTAAGGATTCATATGTATATGATCATATGTTCATGCATTCGTGTATTTTTTTTTTTGAAACAGAAAGGTTTTGTTCCCAGAGCGCCATAAGGGAGGCAAACAGAGGGAAAACAAGCGTGGCGCCTGTCCTGTCTAAGGAGCCTGAGTTCTCCAGCTCTTTCTAGAGGCTCCGAGAAATACTCTCATCGGCACCAGCGTGAAATAATTGTGTAAAATAAATGTGGTGCAAGAGTGTTGGTTTTGTGGGAAGGTAAAAAAAAATAATATCTGAAGGAAATAGATAAATCGCTCTAAAAGGAGCAAGTTTTTGCTTCCTTTCAGACTTGGGTTACATGGGAAACTGTGTCATTTCTAACCCCACAGACAGGGGAAAGCGGGCTTGAGAGGACAGACAATTCAAAGTTATGGCCCACTCACCCATCCCCTGGAACCATTGTATTCACTCCAACTTGACTGTAAAATGAATTTGGGGTATGAAGGGGCATTTATTAAATATTTATACCATCACCACTCAGCTCGAGCACAGGAGTTTTTGCATATTTCCTTGACGGTGAATACCGTTAGTAAAAATATATTTTCTAAATTTTGAGTTCAGAATAGTTTTCTGACTTCCAAGAGTGGTGGGGTACATATTTTTGAGGAGAAAAATAAATACTGGGGGGGGGGGGTGACTGCAGTTTCTTTCCTCCCTTTTTAGCCTTTCACAGTGGATACAAAGTATCGGTTGATTCCTGAGCATGTTTGAATGACTACTAAAGCCTGTGGATAATATCCTGATTAAATTACTAAAGCCTGTGGATAATATCCTGATTAAATTCAAGCGTGATGCTCAGATAACCTAATACACATGCGATCAACTTGTCCTGATTCTTAAAAGTCATTAATCATTAAAGCTGCCCTGAATGTGCAGCTTCCAAAACTGTGTGGGTATGTTTTCAACACTCAAATTTATATGTGTGTGTGAATGTATATATGTGTGTATGCATATGTGTGTATAATTAATAATTGTATATGTTTGTTTGTTTGTATGTATGTATATGGTCATAATGTAATTTAAAAGGATAAAAAAGGGGAAGCAAAAGCCATCCTTAACTGATAAAAGCAACTACATATATATTATATGTATCTTGAGTTATTATATACACAAATAATATATAAGCATATTTTTGGAATTTTTTCTGGGTATCTTTTTGAATTTCAAAAATGCACTTATAAATACTATACATTTCAATTTTAAACCACGGAGTTGTTTTAAAATAGCCTTGATAAATTATGTAAGCTTTCCCCTAGCCTCAGAGTTTTACATTTTGGGGTTTGGCCCTCAAGTCTACTTCTAAAACTCTAACTGGGTTTATTCAGCAAGGCTTCCTTCATCAGGTTCCGAATGTCTTGGCTTTGCAATCTGTGCACTCTAGGGTGCACACCGCCTTCCTCAGTAGTGACTGGCTTCGCAGCCTGAATTCTTAAGAAAGAAAAAATATTCACTGCATATTTTTAAAGCTTTCTGTTAATATTTTTTCTTTCTGATTTTTATCCCTTTTCTCTCCCCGTTTTCTTCCTATTTATTTATTTATTTTGATGTGCATGTCCTGGTTTGGGGTTTTTTTGTTTTGTTTTGCTTTGCTTTCCTTCTTCTTCTTCAAATGGCTCGACATCAACCAGAAAAGTAACACATAGTTATGACTTGTTAAGAATCAAATATTCAAAACTAAAAAACGCCGACGTTCCGATAGACCAGCTTGTTCTTGGCCAGTTTAGCCTGCAGGATTTGGGGGGGGGGGGGTTGTTATTGTTGCTGTTTGTTTGTTTGTTTCATTTTTTAACACACGTCGAAAATGTATGGTGCTGTGGCATATAATCTTACAGATTAAAAAAGTAATTCATGATGCACACATTCTTCAAGAGCATCCTGCATATGAGCTGAAGGGATGCAAGGAAGAGGGAGCGAGTGAGCGAGCCAGGCAGGCATTGAGGAGGGTCGCAGTGAGGCGTGACTGGGTATTCGGTAAAGCGACCGCCTGTGCTATTGCCCCCTACCCGCGCGCGCTTTTTTTCCTTCCTCTTAGTCCTTGCTTAGAATTTTTCCACTGAATTAAAAACAAAAACCATAACCCAAACATTATGATTCTAGAATCGATGTTGGTACCTAAGTCACTCCTGCCAACCGGAGGCCTCCTGTGCTGGCTGAGCAGTCTTAACTGCCTGCGGAAACAGAGCCCTTCCTACTTTGTGCGCTGGGTCCAAAAGATGCTTAGAAAATGAAGCTCAAGCTCAGACTTAGATAAAATATCAGAGCTAAGTAGAACTTCTTGGTAAGTGGCAAAGGGCTCAGGATGAAGAGGTGGAGTTTTTTTTCCACTCTCTTTGTCCTGGACGCCCAGGTCTCCAAGCAAGGGCTGTGCTCTAGCTGGAGTTTAGCGTCCCGAGTCGCCTTTAGAACCTCGAGCTTTCTAAAGACAGACTAACAAGATTCCTCAAGGACGTCTCCTCCTCGCCCCCCTCCCGCCCCCGCCCCAACCCACCCAGGTGCAAATACCCTGCGCCTAGCAAGTCGGGAAAACTGGTGTCACCGTCCCAGGGTCTGCTTAGCTTATTCTCCTTCCTCCTGATCCCTCCACACAAACAAGCCTGCAACTCCCTTACGCCCATTGGGAAGCCTGCCATTATCCGCCTGCGGATAAAGGCAGCTACTTTGGGGACAAGGCAGTAGCAAAGGAGAATTAGGAGAGGAAACCCTGTGGCGAACCCTGAGAATCATGTGTGTGTGCACTCGTTTCTGTTTCTTTGGAGATTTTCTCCCAACAGATAGGCAAAGAAAACTAACTGACTTAAGACATAACACAACTTAAAGCTGACCTTTCTCATTTCTAAGTGTCAGGTTAACCTTTAAATCCATGAAAACAAACTTCGTCTCAGTAAAGAAACAGGCATCAACCTTATGGAAAACACTTCAGAGGCACGCTAGACTTCAAATAACGGCTTCCAAACACTCTGATACTTCAAGCTTGGGAGTATCAGAAACAGATGGGCTCACTTCCTCTTTGCCTTCTCTACGATCTCCAAAAATAAAGGAAGAGGTTGGGGGGGGGGGGCATTTTCGTTCACTCATTCCACATTTGAAAATTTTGACTAATACCAGACCCATTCTAATTATGTGTTTTATTGCTTTAGAGAAATTATTATTGTTTCATTGGAGGAGCTGATAAACATTTGGTCTTTCAAAAATGCCTGGCTCTTCTTTATGTAGATTCTCTTACAAAGACTTGAAGCTTTTTTGTTTTGTTTTGTTTTGTTTTTTCAAGATAGGGTTTCTC
The DNA here is from genome assembly GCF_037038515.1 of Microtus pennsylvanicus. Lineage (NCBI taxonomy): Eukaryota > Metazoa > Chordata > Mammalia > Rodentia > Cricetidae > Microtus > Microtus pennsylvanicus. The sequence goes on from NC_134599.1 coordinate 9,178,478, forward strand.
TGTGTAGCAGTCCTGGATGTCTTGGTTTTATAGACCAGGCTGGCTTCGAATTCACAGATATCCACCTGCCTCTGCCTCCCAAGTGCTGGGATTAAAGGCATGAGCCACCACCACCTGAGAACATGAAGCCTTTTGTGGGGGGAGTGTATCTCATAAAAAAACAAACAACTTCTAGCTTCTGACACCAGTAGTGATGCCCTTTTGCTTCCAGGCAAACCAGCTCTCCACCCACCTATGCATGCCTGCTGTGGTTCCCCATCTCCAGAGCACAGAGGGGAGAAACTCATTTGCCATCTTGCTGGTTGATATGAGCAATACTGTTCCTAATCAAGGGAATCCCTTCTCTCAAAATAGCTACGAAGGGGTTTCTAATGTGTGTCCAATCTTATGTATTAATAAGATTTTTCAAACGGCCACCTCTTTCTGGGCTGTAGAGAAACCCAAGGACACGTATCTCTGCCTGTGTCTAGCTCTCTGAATGCTTATTTGTATGTCAGTGTGTGCGCTCCTGATACGAAAATGCTTGCGATGTGAAGTAGCTGAAAATCACGTTACAAATGCAGTGAGATTCTAAACTTGGAAAGCTAAAATTGTAACAAGTACTTACTCTTAAAGATCTCACCTAACCGTCGCTCAGCGTCCTGTCTAAAGGATCATTTTCTTCTGGGGCAATCCAGCAAGAGGATCAAAGATGGAGAACCCACACTTAAATCAGCTTCTTCCCAGCATCTTACGTTTATTAAATCAAGAGGCAAGCCCTGGCAAATTCAATCTCTCCTCTTCGGGACGGCGTTGTTTTGAAAGGAAGATCCCAAATTGAGCATAAGTCGAGCTGCTCAAGAACACTCCCAGGTTGTGCCAACCTCCGATTTTAGAGGTGTTCTGAATGGTGGGGCAGCGAGGCAGGACGCCTGCTGGGCGCTGGCCACCTGTGCCACTCTAGGCTCTGTTTCCCTCATCAGTATGATTAGAATAACTATAGTATCTATCACTTCATGGGACTGGGGTGAAAATTGTCAATACTCAAGAAGCTCCTAGTGCTTGATACAAAGAACAGAACCAAACCTTTTTGGGGGGGGCGGGGGATTTGTTTTGTTTTGAGACAGGGTTTCTCTGTGTAGCCCTGGCTGTCCTAGAACTTGCTCTGTAGATCAGGCTGGCCTTGAACTCAGAGATCTGCCAGTCTTTGCCTCCTCAACAATGGGATTAAAGATGTGTGTCACCGTGCCTGGCTACCAAATATTTTTGTTTGTTTGTTTACTTAAGATTTTATTTATTATTAGTGTGTGTGTGTGAGAGAGAGAGGGGGGGTGGAGCCCACGCTCTGTGACATGCACATGGAGATCAGAAGTTAACTTTGTGGAGTTGATTCCACCTTTAAGTGGAACCCAGAAATTGAACTCAGGTAACCAAGCTTTAGAAGCAAGCACATTAGCACACTGAGCCACCCCACCATCCCCAAAAAGTTTTGTTCGTTGGTTTATTTTTACTTTTATACTGTGTATATTAGTGATAGGTGGCCTATTTGACAAAGCAGAAAATCTCTTTGTCTAGGATACAGGCTATTTCAGGCCTCTTTACGGAGGTAATTTGATCAATATATTACTGGTAAACTGGTATCTTCCAGAGGGTCTGTGGGCATGGGACTTCCTACTCCTTCATTTTGCTGACGTCCTCTTTTGGCTGAATCCTGATTTTGCCTGCTTGCCATTTATTTGTTTGTAAAACCAGTGTTGTGCCTACAATGAGCAATCAATAGAAACCTCTGGAATGAATGCCTGAAAGAAGAGCAAGTCCGTGGCCTCATTTTAAAATGCTGGATGTGGCCAGTGAGCATGGCAGGAGGGGGAAACGTGTGTGAAGAGCTGAGGCCCGAGGACCCCTCTTGGCACCTTGCTAAGAGTTTAGAAGATGCTGTGACGGTGATCCTGACTGTGGACCTCACTAGGTTGGCAGACTCCAAGAAGATGAGTAAAACACACCTCTGGGTGTGTCTGTGAGAAAACTTCTGGAGAGCACTCAACCCTGAGCTCTCTAGCCTAATCAATGTTGATCTGCTGATGCATCCAAATCCCAGTAACCATTGGGAGGAGTGGGATTGTGTCGGATCAAATCTACTTGGGTGCCTGCTAAGACACCATTTAAAGACAATATCTCGACAGTGGCCCCTTCTCTCTGCTTTCTGGCCACCGTGCAGAAAGCAGAACAACTCTGCTCCACTGCTGCCTTCTGCCATGGTGTTCTGAGCAGACCCAGAAACACAGCCCCAACAGGCCATGGACTCAAATTGCTGAACCCTGAATTAAGGTTTTGAGTTGTTTTATCTCAGGTATTTAACACAGCAGGAAGAACTGATCCCCTTGATCGTGAGAACAGAAATAAAATTCTGAATCTGGTGGCCCATGGGGTGGTCCTAATAGAAGGGCCGGAGACAGCTCACAAGAGTAGACATAGCCTTTCCCGAACAGGCATCTCCCACTTAGGAGTCAGGCACGTTTCTCATAAGCGCTGGCTCTCCCACAAGCTGTGTGATGCCTGCAGATCTGGAGACGATGGGGTTAACACTTTCTTGCCCGGCTCTAATGAGTACCGGCTCTAATGATTCAAGGTGGAATCAGTACCACCTTGAACCTCAGTCTTTCCTTCAGAAGAGAAGGCATTGCGACAAGTTCTGGAAAACAGACATGCGAGCAAGAATGCACCAGAGTCTGCACAGCATAGCATGAATGAGGAAGATGAAGGCAGTGTCAGATCTCAAATAGGGTTACACTCAGGGGAGACACAAGATGGTCCTGGGCAGGTTGATGCTGTTAAAGCTGGCCAGGTTTCTAAAGATGATGGTGAAATCTCTTCCTGGGGAATATTTGAAAGAAAAGCAAGGAAGGGACTTGGGGTGTCGAAGCCATAGGTTCAATCCGGAGCACTGTATAAACCAAGCCTGGCGGTGTACAGCTGTAATCCTAGCATTGGGGAGGTAGAGACAGGAGGGTCAGCAGTTCAAAGTCCTGTGCTACAGAATGAGTTCAAGATCAGCCTGGTTTGCATGAGATCTGAAAGGGAGGATGGGAGAGGGAGGGAGGGGGAGAGAGGGAGGGAGAAAGAAGAATCAAGGAACATTTGTTGTGAAGGGAACTAAGTCAAGAAAAAGACCCCAGAGGTCTTTTTGTGTCCTAGGTTCCAAAAGTATGTGACTCCTAAGAACATTCACTGAGGTACCAGAAAGGTGCTGGGGACTGAAAGGGTTTCCTGAAACACAGGCTAGTACAGACCCCCTGATAGGGAGGAGGAAGGAGGCCCCCGAGTGAGCAAAGTCCTGAGTTGACATATTGTTGACATAGGCACAACCAAAAGACCCATGGGAAATTGGCACAGTTGCCCATTCCATCAGAATGAACACAGCCCACCTGAAGCCCCAGTTTTTTGTGCTTGTATCTGTGTGTCTGGCTGTTGTTGGTTGTTTTTTACTCTTTGGGCTCTTTACTCTTTTGGGGAACCACCACCCAGCTCCCAAATAAACCACACTGTGTGTATTGTTTCTTCTGAATGTCCAGGCTTAGCTTGTTTTGTTTCTATTTGACTTTTCTAACTTAAATTATCCATTCTACCTTTTGCCTCTGGACCTTACCTTTCTCTATACCTTTCTTTACTTCTTACTCTGTGGTTGACTGTGTAGCTGGGTGCTTAGCTCCTGGAGTCCTCCTCCTTCTCCTTCTTTAGCTCCTAGATCTCCTCTTCCGAGATATCTCCTTCTATTTATTCTCTCTGCATGCCAGCCCCGCCTTTCTCCTGCCTTGTTATTGGCCGTTCAGCTCTTTATTAGACCAATCAGGTGTTTTAAACAGGCAAAGAATGACAGCTTCACAGAGTTAAACAAATGTAACATAAAAGAATGCAATGTATCATTGCATCATTAAAGCAAATGTTCCACAGCATAAACAAATGTAACACATATTAAAATAATATTCTACAACATCTGGCCTTTCTTCAGTCCCTTTCCACCCCTATTCAGTATTCCAGGACCCAAGCTGTGTGGGTCAAGATATCACATAGGCACTTTCAAAGGGTCCATGCCTGTGAGAAGTCCCAAAGCCTCAGTTTACAGAATGTGGGTCAGTTCAGAGAGATGAAAGGCCTTGTTCCAAGTCATGCAGATGATGTGTGGGTCCCAGAAAGCCTTGCCAGGCGTAAGATGCTTGGAGGTTCAACTACGGCAGCGTGAAGGAAGTAACTGAGGACACTCTCAGTGAGTATTAAACAATATTTGTGGCTATGATCAAGGGTGTGGGTTATATCAGTATTGACAGCAAAGCCCTGAGTGTCATCACAACAGCGACCCAATATGTGGATGCTAGGGGCCCAGCCAACTCCCTCTCTCAGACTAAAGAGAGGAAATTGCTCCAGATCTCACAACTTCCAGGGATAGAGTTGGAGCTGTGATACTCTGCTCTTGGATGTTCACATCCCTACTGTTTGAGGATTTAATTTAATTCCTAAACAGGGACAGTATAACACTGCTTTCAGACATGTAATTTGAAATTTACCTCATGTCAATGATAAGCAAAATAGTTCCCCCCCCCCTTTTTTTTGTCCATCATAAAAACTGCTTTCCTACAACCTTTCCATTTGGTGAATTAATGTTACTTCCAGGTACTTTCTATTGTCTACTAAAGATATGGCCCAGTCCCTACACGGGCATAAGAAAAGCAACAGAGAAGGGGTTGTGTTCATGTTTTTAATTGACTTTTGAAACATCACTGCCTCTGCCACACTTAAGACCATCCCATTGTAGTAAACTGACTAAATAACTCCCATGGTTCCTCTCCAGACTCTACAGTCTATGGTTACTCAGGAGCTAAAATTTAAATCTTACTAAAAATGAGTAGTCATCGTAACTAGTGGTAAATATATCAGAAAAGGCAAATATCAATACTCCCAGTATATTGAGAAATTTCATTAAGATAAACAGGAACCTTGAGACCTTACTCCGTGACTGGCTAATTGGCTTTTCTCATTTAGACTGAGAAGAAAAAAAGCCTTCCAAAGTGGCTGGATGAGACATTCCTAGAAGGTCAACTAAAATGAGTTGCAGTAATAGGGGACGGCCTACATAATGAGACTTTAGGATATCTAATAGAGATGGGAATTTTGACAACTTTAGTGGGTTCCCCTCTTCACAGAGGAGAAACAGAGATACAGTAAGTTAGTGACCCGGGACAAGTCAATACCTGGAGAAGGTTTTCCTAATTCCTAAGCATCTTCATCCTTGGTTGCTTGCAGCCCAGTTCTGGAGGCCAAGACAAGTCCCCCTTTCCTCATCCCTGTAACTCTCTCATACCACAGCCTTTCTCCACACCAGAGCTCTTGTGTGTAGAGCAGACAACATGGGAGACACTGGCTGCCCTCGGGTGAGGAGTGACTTGCCCATCTGCTCCTCGAAGGTTCTATACAGAGGATGGATGAAGCAGGGTGGCCAGGCATTGCCTGGGACTGGCCTAGTTTTAACACGGATGTTCACGTTCCAGGAAACACTGCAGTCCACGTTGGATCGGGATAATTGTTCACACTGAGACAGATAACAGCACCACTGCCTGGTGCACAAGCGAGAGAACGTGAAGAAAGGACAAGGCAGATGTCGCCCCCGAGTGCACAGCTAAGGCCCTCGCTTTATGGATCAGAGCGAAGCTCCCTGGGGTAGCGTGCAGGGATTTCCCCCTTCGTCTGTACTTACCACTTCCTGCAGCAGCAAGTAGCTCTGCTTTGAAATGGACCATGCCTCCTGGTGAAGCATGATGTCTTAAAATAGGCCTTTCAAAGACTCATGACACGGTTTTAAAACACAGCTACGGAGTGACGGAGCCACAATGTATGACTGTGTTCTGGATTCCGAGACAGACTGTTGTTACAAGGTACAACCATTTATACAATCCTCAGCGTTCTGCAACAAAGCTGCCCTAAGTGGTGCTCTGGGAATTTCTAATGGCCTCTTTAAGACTACCTTGTTTCCACTTGGCTCACCCTAGACAGAAGCGTTATTCAGGTAACCCCTGAACACCTGTCTGCCAAACCTCAGGCTGGAGATAGTGGCATGTACCAGGAGTCCAAAGGGAAGAAGCAAGAGCCTGCCCTCGACTTCTAACCATGCAGTTAGCTGAGCTGTTTCTTTAGGGAAATCACTTGGCTTCTTCATCTTCCAAACAGGTGACAACAGGTCTCACGGGAGACTGTGGATTCGGAGAAGGCACAAATGTGGAAGTGCCTTGAAAACTGCCAGGTGCTGCACAGAGCCAAGGCGTCCGGTGAAGTGCTCTGATGCAAGAAGCCGGGCTTGGCAAAATGCAGCTCTACATGGGGGTTATGCACACTTGCTGGTCCCTGAAATGGCCATCACCTAATCGCAGGAGTGTATGAAAGGTGAGAAGGAAAACCAGAGAAAGGGACAGCACGGAAACCACAAACCACACCTTAGGGCCAAAGGAAACCCAGAGTCATTGCTGCAATCTATCGCTTTCTTCTCCGACTGACATAACGCCAGACTGAGCATTTAAGACGGCATGAGAACAAGTACTTAAGGGAGTGCTACACACAACGCTTACATTCTGCTGAGTGTGGTTTTAGATAGATAGATAGATAGATAGATAGATAGATAGATAGATAGATAGATAGATAGATGATAGAGAGATACATAGATGGATAGATGATAGATAGATAGATAGATAGATAGATAGATAGATAGATAGATAGATAGATAGATGATAGATCAATGATAAATGATAGATAGATGATAGATAGATAGATAGATAGATAGATAGATAGATAGATAGATGATAGATAGATCAATGATAAATGATAGATAGATGATAGATAGATAGATGATAGATAGATAGATGATAAAAGATAGATAGATAGATGATTAATGATTGATAGATAGATAGATAAATGATAGATAGATCGATGATAAATGATAGACAGATAGACAGACAGACGGATAGACAGACAGACAGACAGACAGACAGACAGACAGACAGACAGATAGATAGATAGATAGATAGATAGATAGATAGATAGATAGATAGATAGATGGATTTGGAGCCCCAGAATGTGGGTGAACATACCTTGTATCTGCATAGACTGCAGAGACAGCATCACAACAAACAGATGGCTCGCCTCTGAAACCCAATCTGATTCTCTTCTCAAGATGTGACTTTCTAGTCCCCAAATTGAGGCAGGGCAGTGTGACTGACTTTGGCCAGGATGACACAGTGGAAGAATATGAGCCTGCCTTGCTGTATGCTCTCTTGCTAGCTAAGGGAACAAAACCCTGCTGGCCTGCAGGAGGGATGGGCTCTTTTTAAGTTGACAATCCTTATGTTAGCCATTGTCAAAACACTATTTGACAACCTGGCCGGGGGTGTATATGCCTGTAGTCTCACCACTCAGCAGACAGAGGCAGAGATCTATGAATTGGAGGCCGGCCAGGTCTACATAGAGAGTTCCAGCCATCTACAACAATAGTAAAACAAAACCAAAAATCACCATTAAACAAAGAAACACACAAACCATGTGGCATGTGCCTGCAGATATTTACTTTTGTTCATGTGCCTAAGAGCGTTTATGATGGCCTCCATTGGGTTCCTTTTTAAAATGTTTGTTTTGTTTTGTTTGAGACAGGGTCTCACTATGTAGTTTAGGCTGGCGTCAAATGTATAATCTTCCTGCCTCGGCTTCCTGGACACAAGTGTTACAAACATCTGCCAGAACACAAGTAAAACCTTGTGCGTGTGTGTGTGCATGCACGCGCAAGCGTGTGTATGTGTGTATGTGTGTGTGTGTCTGCATGTGTGTATGTGTATATGTGTGATACACCTCAGCTCCAGAGCCCTGTGTGTGCTAGGCAAGAAGTCTATACTTATTACCTCCTTAGATCTTCACTGAGCTCCTTCATGCATCTGTCAGTCATGGTCCAGGCATAGATCGGATGCTCTTGGCCAGGCCCTGTCATGGTTTTCTGGTTGGCCAGCTAATACTGAGTGGTGACACCTGGGATCTCTTCAATGTGTTGAATTACAGATGAAGTAAAAGACTCTGTTACTTTAGGACAAAGAACAGTTAATTTCTGGTATACGTATGTTCCAAATACTTGCTCTCCCATCCTTCCTGCAGGCCAGGCGGGGCTTCTTCCCACAGCTAGCAAGAGAAAACAGGGTGAAGCAGACTCAGCAGCACCAGGTCAGGGCTCAGTCTCCATCACTGCGCTGTGCTGGCTGATGTGGGTCAGCCTGTTCTCTCCCAATTTCAGGACTAGAAAGTCACAGTGAGAAAGACATGAAGAAGATGAAGGGAAAGGCTTTGTTCTGACAGCCCATCTACCCGAGGCTCCAGCAGCAACATCACCATCAAAAGATGCCAAGAAAATTTTCTATGAAAATGTACTCGGATGTCACCTGCCCTCTCCAGTCAAACCCAGGAGTGTGCTGATGAAGTGCCTGGTGGAGCAGACCCAGGCTCTGGTCTGCTTTTGGAAATCATTTTCTTTATAGGCTTGGTCAGGCCACATCTCTGGAGCACAGTCTCTTTGACCATAAACTGGTAAGCTCTCACTCATGGGGCCTTGCCGCTCTCTGACTCAATAATCTTGAATATTTTAACTCAAGAAACTTTCTTCTTTCAGCCATGTCTCCACAGAAAACCTCCCGGCCTCATCGGCTTTATGACAATATTAGCAATGCTATCACTTAAAACAGCCCATTATGGCCCTCATTGACTGGTCCCGAATTCAAAGTAAATTCAATCACCAATACATATCCAATAAAAAAATGGAAATCTCCAGGCTAAAGGGACATCAGCCCCTGGAAGGGAACAAACCTCCTGAATAAATAAATTTGCTTCGCCCAATATTTCCCCCTCTTGATTTGAATAGAGACAGTAACCCTCTTTCTGTCATTGAATTAATTTGCTAGAAGTGGCTGTAATTTCTATATAAATCCTGAGATTGTTTCTAATTTGCATGTTATATATGAATGTTTATGCATGTGGTGCCAGCCTAATGTTCTCCAGGGATGCGCTTGGAAACTGTATGAATCATGTAAACAAAATTAGGCTGAAATAAAAAGAATGTATGATATTTTCCTCACTAGTACTAATTTTTTTTTAAAGTTTGGTTTTCTCCTTAATGGTCTTCCTGCTGACTTTAATTATATTTATGGCACAATTATCCTGCGCCGGGCACAGCCTTGTGTGCCCAGTGCTCATTTGGCGTCTGGTTTGGGGGTATGCCTAGCAGACAGATGGGTCGTGGGATGGCTCTCTTGTTTGTTCCCTTTGGAGTCGGGGAGGAGGGAAGGCGAGAGGTGTGGCGGCGTCTACGCAGCTCATTCTTCTTCACCTCACCTTCTTCCTCCTGAGGATGAATTCAGACCATGGGCCAAACTGCACCCAGGTCCAGGGCTGCTTCCTCCTGCAGACTCCCTGGAGGGCTGTCTGAAGACGGTTGCTGCTGTTAGTTAATGATTGGCCAGCTGTCCACACTAATTTTATAGCGTTTACGTATGCACATACATTGTTCTGGAGCGGCAAACACCCAGTGGTCATGGTTCCGTCACTCAGCAGGGACGTCACTTTCTAAAGCTCTTCAGGTCCAGTGTCAATCAAAGGAGGACTCTTGCTCTCATCAGGATAACATCACTCTGTGGTTGTGATGGTCACATGACAATCCTTTTCAAAAGATCAGGTTGTCCCAGGGTCCCTTTGTTTTTGTCTGAAGGAAGAGCTACTGTGCCATTGTGACCCTCCCTGCTTTATCTCATAACTCTCTGAATTGTTTCCGTCTGACCGCTGACTGCCACAGCTCCTTCTAGAGGCCTGGAGGCATTTGGGCATCTGAGAGGTTCATAATGGTCCACCCCCAAGCTCCTTCTCACCATAGCATTTGGAAGTTTGAAGGGCTCTGCCGTCAGGAGCCGGCTTCCCATCACTTCTCCTTCAGGCGTTGCTTCTCAGGATGAATCCACTTCAGCTCACCCTTGCCCAAGGGTTTTGATCATTCCTTCCCTGAAAGATCAAGAGAAAATGTAACCTACTGATAATATTGTGGGACACACTAGTGACCTAAGCTTTCAGTAATTAACAGCCACGCTCTGAAATCTTCCCACCCTGGATGGAAAGGAAGGTGCTGCAGGATCATGACATAGTCCCTTAGGACGAAAAAAAGACTGGATATTTGTAAAGCACCCGTTGTGGGCCGGGCTTTGTGCTCTGGCTACTGTTATCTCCTCAGCAACCCTGTATGTGCTACCATTCTGCAAAAGAGTGAGTGTGAGACCGAGGAACTGAAGCTCCAGGGAGGAGTGCATCACCTCTAAGCTAAGGAAGAAACCCAAGCGAGGGGGGCGCATCTCCACTAAGCCCCAAGGTGGGCAGCTGCCTGCCACCCCAGAGGTGGCCGAGAGCAGGGTGAGAACGGCCTGGAGTTCATGGTCAGGAAAGGGCACAGAAGACTCTCTGACAGGCAGGAGGAAATTTTCCAGAAAAGATTCTGAGTAGCCAGGACCAATGGCACAGGTCAGTAATCCCAGCCTCTTGGGAGACTGAAAGTTGAAGGCCTTTCTGAACTATAGAATAGGTCCAAGGCTTGCCTGAGTAACTTAGTGAGTGCCTGTCTCAAAATCTCAAAAAGTAAAAAGAAAGCTGGTGACGTGGCTCAGTGGTAGAGTGCTTCCCTAACTTGCCCAAGGCCCTAGGTTCAAGTTATGCTCAGTCATGGAAAAACATTAAAAGACCCTGGTGGAGGAAGATAGGAATGAACAAGAAAGGGGGTAGCCTCCAGAAAAGTCCAGGGCAGGGTGGGAGGAGTCTAGGACGATCCAAAGCCCAAAATCTAGTCAGAATGTACATTTGTCATTTTGGAAAGTGGTTCAATTTGGACAGAGGACAGGAAAGGAGGCCCAGGGCCTCCCTCACAGGGACAGCAGGGGCAGGTTCCCCCCCACACACCAGATGACCATTCAAGGGTCACCTGAGGCTATTGCCATCAGTACTGACGTTGGGGCACTGGAGAGATGGCTCAAGGTTCATAGCGCTGATGGCTCTTGCAGAGGACCTGGGGATCATTTTCTAAAACCTACATAGCAGCTCGTAACCATCTGTAACTCCAGTCCCAGGGGATCCAATGTCCTCTTCTGGCCTCCATGGGCATCAGGTACACAGTTCACAGATATACATGCACGCAAATATCCATGCAGATAAAAAGATCTTTAAAAAGCAGTATCTCAATAGGTATGCCAACACTATTTCCAGAAGTCATTCAGTGAGATGGGGGGAGCTTGGTGCTCTGCTCTTCTGGATGCAAGAGAGGGACCACGGCGATGGTGGAGCCAGCGTACCTGAAGTTGCAGTAGCCAGTGCCTTGTGAAGGGTTTTCATGCTTCTAGGTTTCTTTACCACATTGCAATTACTTCAAATTTATTTATGTTCACATCCAACACCCCACAGATAATCCTATTTATTTGTCCGTCTTTATAAATAAGCAGGCTTTGGTAAGAGTAGGGGAGAGGCGAAGAGCGTTTGGGAATAATAAGGCAGAAATTTGCCTTTGAAAGCTTTCCTTTCCCTTACTGAATCCATTCAAGGAGAATTCAATCTTCAAGGTCAAAAGAAGGTCACATATCCTAACTTCCTTGCACCCACAGCTTAATCATCTAAAATTAAAAATCAATTCTTGTCTGAGCCTCGTGAAGAGCCCATAATTGCTTTGGAGTGAAGCTCCGAATACCCGTACCCTCTCCCACCTTCCATTTCTTAGAGATGAGAGTATCATTTTTCAAGTCCAAGGCTTTGTCAGGATGAGATTGCACAGTAACCGAGTAGAACAATCTGTTAAAGATGAAATCATTTTCATCATTATGTTCTTCAGACAGAAATGAAGCCCCTCTTTAAGGCTGCCTCTGAAGATGGCAAAAAAGTAATATGAGCCAATTATTAGCAATAGTTTTCCTTTGAAGAATAACAGAGCACCGGCTATTTCTCCTTTCTTCTGCTGGCAAGCTAGCATTCCAAACTAGCAGCTTGCTTTGGTTTTTATAGAAAACCGGTTGCCATTTCCAGCTACTGGATTTTCTCTTTATCCTCGATATCCAGTTATTTGGGACTTCATATCACCATAAGCCTGTTTGGTTAGATTCTGTGCCACTAAATCAAACCCGAGACTTCTAGGATGCCAGTGAATGTGTGTGTGTGTGTGTGTGTGTGTGTGTGTGTGTGTGTGGTGTGTGTCTCTCTGTGTGTGTGTGTGATAAGTTCAGCTTTCCATTTGATTAGTACCTTCTTAGAGAATTATTTAGCCTTCCAACCACACACCGCTGTTAAAAACCAATTCCCAGAGTTTTCATGAAATTCTCAAGTGCCTATCAGGAGCTTTTTAACTGTAAAGATCAGTTATGACATGGAAATGAATCTATTAAAACAGTATTATTGGAGGCAGAATTCTTGGCTACTTTTAAATTTTGCTCAACAGGAATGGAACTGCCCCTACCCTCGCTCTGCTGGTTATAGGTCGTCATGGCCCCTACCGAATATTCAAAGGCTGGCAGGAGATGCACGCGTGTCTCCCAGCCCAGTTCTGCCATAGGTACACACCTGCTGTGGCACACTGCTTCTCGTCCTTGCTAGCCGAACCCGGATTCATCTAATCCACCACCATCATAGCAGTGGGTCCTCCCGGCCCCACGCACCCCTCCCCCCATCACTATGCCTCCAAAAGGAATGACACTCATCCAAAGTTCCCTAACTCCCATTTTAATCGCCATTTAGAATGTCTACAGCTTGGCTTCCTTCAGACCAAGCCAACTTTCTTCTAAGCCCCGAGCCTGTTAGCGAGGCTGGCTAATTAGCCTGCCTATACTGGAAGTACCGACTTTTTATTACCTTCAGAAAACAAAGCCAGGTTTGAGGAAGTGTTGGATGTAAGCTGTCTCCAAAACTTCAGGAAGGGAACCCCCCACCTTCTAAGCACCCCTCCTCCCCAGGAAGATTTGTGGTCTGGTTAGAAGGACCATTTAGATGATGAAAGGAACCAGTGGACAGCCCCTGATTTATAACCAGCGTGATTTTTTTTAATATCCACCAAATTAATATTTTTATGTCTGCTCCCCCATCAAGTTGCTTGGGCTTGAATTTCAAGTAGGGTAACCTGCCAAGATCATGTAGTAAAATACAAACTGGATCATAAATCCCAGCAGGGGTGGGAGAACATAAGACAGATTGCTAACACCTTACAGAAGAAAAAAAAAACCAACAACAACACATTTAAACAAAAAAGCAGGAATTTGCTTTAAAGTATGCTGAGCCCAGCCGGTACTGGAAGAGACGGAAGTGGGCTGGAGGCGGGGCTGCTTTTACCTTCCCAGCATTGCTTTCCTAAGGAGCCCAACATGCAGAAAACCATTCCGTCAGGTAATGCAGGCCCCGTGGGGCTTCTCTCACCTCGAAGCAGTAATCTCAGAGATAAGGCAGAAGAAGTACCTTGACTCCTGGTCTCTCAGCCTCCCCTCCACAGCAGTGGCCGCTCATAGTTCATCAAAGTCTCCTTCATTTGTGCCAGGCCAAGGGGAATAATGCAGCTGGCAAGAAGGAGGCTGAGCTGTAAGAAGAAAGCCATGTGTTTCCTTCCTAAGACTCAAATCATTTCCCCGAGAGGAATAAAGGGCTTTTACAAACCTGCCTGGATAGGGCTTGGCTGGAACTGGTTGATTGCTCTCCTACCGACACCGGGCACCAGCGGGAACAACAGGAGCCCTTATTGGCTTGGTTTTTACAACAGGTTTACTGTACCAGAGCACACACAGTTAAGCAAATGCCCCTACAACCTGGCTTATAACTACAGCGATCTGGATAAACCGCAGGTCAGATCGTGTCACAGAAACCTAAGTGCCGCCTGGGAGAGGGCTAAATAGAACTCCTGCAATCGCCTATAAAACAGACGCGAGGCCTGTCTGTCAACACCGACTTTATAAAAGGCAATCCCCCAACCCTTCTCGTGGTCAGCTGTCAATCCTTGAGCAATGCTGTTTTTTCTTCTCATGACTGGTCAGCGCCTGGCTATTGGAGCATAAGGTGGGCTCATGGGAGCGGGCTCTACCCAGTGGCACCCCGGGGGCACAGTTCAGTGGGTGCCATGTTTCACTGAGACACGTTTACAAAACCAAATCACCAGGTCCCATAACACTTTGCAAACATTCCCTTGGACTTGCGTTTTACTCACTCCGGGCACACAGGCAAAGTCATGGCCGAGGCTTTCAGAACCTGTGAGTGGCGAAGAGGAAAGTACAGCTTCGAACGGAATAGCGAAGTAAGAGACTCGCTAAACTTGGGTCACATGAACCCCACAGCCTGGTGGAGCTATTTTGGTTATTTTGTGGGTTTATTTTGGCCCAAGAATATTAAGGTTTTAAATTTGCTGATTACAGACATTTAATTATAACTATAAAAGGGAAATATCAAGTAAAGACGAACATAGACACAGTATATACACAGATTCAGTACATAGGTAGCTACAGTACACAAAGATACAGTACCGATAGATTTTTTTAAAAAATATTTATTTATTTATTAGGTATAGAATATCCTGTCTGTGTGTATGCCTGCAATCCAGAAGAGGGCACCAAACCCCATTACAGATGGTTGTGAACCACCATGTGGTTGGTGGGAGTTGAACTCAGGACCTTTGGAAGAGCAGGCAATGCTCTTAACCTCAGAGCCATCTCTCCAGCCCAGTACCAATAGATTTTAAGAGTAATGTCGATTGGTCAGTTTAATATACTAAAGCTTTAACAGACTTCACCTTTTCAAATAGGTCCTCACAAATAGGACAGAATCCTCCCAAAGTACGCGAAAACAATTTTTTTTCCTAGAAAGGGGAGTGGTAAGATATGACTAAGAGTTGTCTGTGCATAAATACTAGGAAGACATTAACTTCTTGGATTGGTAATCGCACGGCAGCTATGTAAATGGATTTAGGAAGTAAACAGAGAAGGTAGCACATCTACAACTTATTCTCAAACCACTCAGAAAAGAAAACACACACACACAGTGGCACAGATGATACATAGTGCCACATGCGCACATACAGAGTGATAAAGCAAATATCTAACATGTTGCTCTCTGAGGAACTTTGTAAAGGGTCCGCTACAATTTTTGCTACTCTTTCTGAAAATTTTATGTAAACCTGAAATTATCTCAAAACAAAACAATTGTTATTTTAAGACATCCAAAGTTATCCTTGCTTGCTTGCTTATTTATTTATTTAGTTTTATTTGTCTTTTTATTTATTTTGTGTTGCTCAGGATTTGACACAGAGCCTTGCAAATACAAGGCAAGTGTTCTATCACTGGGCTATACTCCCTGTCCTCGTCTTACTTTTTATTTTGAGACAGGGTCTCATTAAGGCCTAGGCAAGCCTTCAACTCGTGATCCCCCCACCCCCCTCAGCCTCTGAAGTAGCTGGGGTTACATTGTTGCTTATTCAGAATGAAACCCTAGCAGACTGTACTTGTAAGTTCCTTGCTTTGCTTGCCGACATTGATCTAAATACAAACTTAAAGGCGTAGGCTCCATTTAAGAGATCACTGAGTAAAATCTTTAGATACACGTGTTTTAACTGGAGTAACCACAGAAGACAGGAAACTAGTAAGGCGTGGGGCTGAGGGGCTGTCTAAGGGAAGGGACAGAGAACGCTGGCGGTCTACAGCGAGCGGGAAAAGAGACCGGCTCAGATAAAAGAGCCAGGGCCAAGTATAGGTTATAGACCCGGTATAGGTCATAGACCAAGTATAGGTTATAGACCAGGTATAGGCTATAGACCAGGTATAGGTTATTTACCTTTCTTGAGGTAATCAATGGCCTTGCCCAGCTGTAAACCCTGCAAATGACAACAAAAACTGTTCTGGAAAGCTATGCCAGGACATAGTGTACAAATATTACGGTTTTAAGCAACCACCTTCTGATTGGAAGACAGAACCCATGCCTGGTTCCACTGGCTGGGTTAAAATCCCATAGCTGGCTAGGTCAGGAGCCCAAGGACCTATTAACATTATTATGCAAAGAGAACTAGTAATAAGCTGTCCCCAAGTTCTTATCTTTCTAAAAAAGGTGTTTTTCAGTTTATTTATTTTATGTGTATGAGTATTTTACCTGTGCGAGGGCCCACAGTTTTGGTTCCAGCCCATCTTGACTAAAGGTCAAAGAGTTCAGACCTATTCTTGCCCCTCAAGGATGAACAACAGGACGTTTGACCGAAGGTGTGGCTACCGGATGCTTTGCTCCTCAAAGGCCAGAGAACTGGATGTTTGACTTAGGGCGTGGATACCAGGGGTTTTGAGTGGTAAGGAGGTAATTACGCTTGCTTGTTCTTTGTATGACAAAAGTCTTGTGCCCTCCCTTTTGATTGGCGTATATAAGAACTGTGAGTAATTAACTCCGGGCTTTTTTGTTACAATGTTCACTGGAGGTCCTCCTGACTCTCTCTTCTGTCTCCTGTCTATTTTTTTCCTCAATCCACACTCCCCATCTCAGAACATATGGACCAGTCGGGCCGGACCCAACAACCTGAATGCATACACATGTACACCATATATGTACCCGGAGCCTGTAGAGGTCAGAAGAGGGCATTAGATCCCCTAGAACTATAGTTATAGATATTTGTGAGCCACTCTCTTGACGATGGCATCTGAGCCAGGGTGCTCTATGAGAACAAGTGTTCCTGATCATTGAGTTATCTCTCTAGCCCTGTTCTTATCAGTATACCCATAGATTAGTGGTTCTCTCAACCCTCACCAAAGAAGCTCGTCTTTCCAGGACGTGATGACACAAAGAACCACAGCTGGTCAGTGTACAGAGAGTAAGAGACTGTGGGGTGATGGACACTAAGTGGGACATCTATCTCACATCCTCTCCATGGAAGGCTCAGGAATCTTCACCGAAGAAGGGGTGGACACTGTAAAAGCCACAGGTAGCCGACATCCACAGCAAAGGGGTACATGCCGGACAGGGGCTATTGCACACATAAACTCATGGTGGTTGTGACTCCAGGCAGAAGACAAGATCAAGGCAGCCGAAATCCCAGCCTGGAGAGGGACTCACGAAGCCACACCCCTGATTAGCGATTGGCAAATGATGGCCATTAGTGCAGGGAGAGTTTTCATCATAGATGTGGTCACCAGGAGGCTTTCTGCGTTCCAAGGATGGTCCTAAAATCCATGCACCGACAAGCAACACAAAGTCGATTCATTAGACTTTAAAAAAAACAAACATGGAGCTGTGAAGATGTAGCGGATGAATTGCAGCGAAGGAACGAGGGAGATTTGATCCAAATGCTTTATATGCATGTGAAAATGCATTATATGCATGTATGGACTCCTCAGACAATGAGACACAACATCTCAATGAGAACCTTCACTGTTGGGATGGGGGGAAGAGAAGAAGAGGAAAGGAACTGACCCTGGGAGTAGTTGTGAAAACCTTTGGAAAAGGCCCTTGGAGGGACCGTCTTTACCCCTTCAGTCAAGCCCTTCCCTTAACGGAAACATCCCAAACACGCCTTCCTGTGAACCACGTCGGTCTCATTTAGACTGAAAGCCCGCTGACATTCATTACCCTAAAACCGCATTTCAAGAGATTTCTACTCACCTGGAGCTAAACACGTGGGGCCCAGCCCTGCCCAAATACACACTATGCTTTCTTCTTTCTCTTTCGACCAGAAGAAACATCATTCTGCTGCTGGAAACCGACGTGTCTGTGTTCAAAGCGCCTGTTCCCTGAGACCTTCGAAGGAAATGGGGCCGGTTTGGGGACTTTCGTTCACGCGTGCAGACACACATGTGTAAGTGCATACAAACACACAGGCGCACAGTCCGTAAAGCTAAACACACCACGGACCAGCCAAAACCCACCACTCAGTAGACACTGTCTCCTTTCTGGAACTTCTGGGGCTGTGGACAATGTCCTGTCACTGAGCGTGTGTGTAGCTTGAACTGGCAATAAATTGAGGCACTAATCCTGAGGCTCGACAGCACATGCAGAATCAGGGAAGGATAGCTCCACAGACGACACGTGTGTAAATCACATTTATTTTCATAGCACATTTAAATAACGTTTCAGCCCTGGGGATTTTCGGTCAAGTAATGAAGCCTCAGCCAATGAGAGTGCGCGACGTCGCTGCGAGGGTCACAGCCCCTCCCAGCTCAGGAAGAAAGCCTGTGATTTATATGGATGTCATCCGCGGTATCAGGGCTCCCTTGCCTTTGCCCAAAACGTTGCTGTGCACTGAATTAGAGGTGAGATTTATCTGCAAAATAAACAAAGAAAAGCCCGCGTTTTCTCGCTTAATCACACCCATCCAGACATCATGCACCCACACGCATGCCCCGGCTCGTACACACTCCTCTCTAAATGCACACACACGGCACAGACCTGTTTGCTTGAGTCAGGATGGAGAACCAGCCCCGTAAAAGACTACCACGTGCGACCTGGTGAAGATCTGCCTTAAACAGTTCCCCCACCCCAGGTGGCAACCCCCTGGGGTGCCCAGGCCTTGGAGGTGTGGACATCAGCATGGGACCAGCCTCGGGTGCCTGAGGCCTGCCATACACATGGAGGAGACAAAGCAAATCCCTTCCACACCTGTCAAGATAGAGGTGTGATTCCGACCCATTTTCTGTCTTGCTTCAAGGGAAAATCTGAGTTCACCCTTCCCAGTATCCTTGGAACGGTGGCACAGTGGTCACACTCCTTGTTCAGGGGAACTGAAAAGCAAAGCCCTCTGCTGACAGCTTTATCTCTCTCTCAAGCCTATTTCTCTCTGCACCCTCTTTGGCTCCTTTTGCTCACCCCCTCCCTTGCCATTCTTCCTTTCTTCTTTCCTTCTTCTCTTCCTTCTTCCCTCCCTGTTTCCTTCCCTTGTTTCTCTCCCCTCCCTCCTGCTTCCTTTCCCTTCCTCCTCTCTCTTTTCTTTCCCACTTTCTTCCCTTCCTCTCCTGCTAGCTATTTACTCTCTCAAGTCTCTGTATATGTTTTGACTTGAAGCCACTTTGTTCCTATACACACGTGAAGGTTGCTATTGGCATCAGATACGCAAAAGCTACACCTTAGTGGGGCGACCCCAGCTAACATGTGACGGACTGTGCAAACATCTGGATAGGCAGCAAGTCAATCTATAACGGCCAGACCATTCAATGCATCCCATAAACACTGAGGCTCACACCTCTATGGGGTTCTACAGTTAGCAAAACTCATTGAGGTCCTGTGTGCGGTCACAGCTGGACTTCACACAGACCTATGTGACTGGAGACTACAGCAGTCCTTCTGTTGGGACAGTGGTTCCTGCATTGAGACCCTTACCACGTGCCTCAAGATCCCTGGAGCCATCAACATCAGGAAGCCTCATGGTTTGCTGCTGACAACCATGGCTTGGCTAGGCACCGCTGGATAATGGATAGCTGACGGCAAGGCTGCTCACTGATCAGTTCCCATGGAATCGGCCTGGAGTCCAGGTCAGGATTCCCCGACACTACCTGGTATTTCTAAATGAGGTCATTTTTCAGAAATGCATAGTCCATTCTGATGTCAAAGGACTGGCTTTTAATTTTATTTTTACTTTAGAAAAAGTCAAGGATGAGGCTGGCCACAAATGTATTCCCTAGGCAAAAACGACCTTGAACTTTTGGTCTTCCTCTCTCCATTCCCTGTGCTGGGATTGCAGGTGTGTGCCCCTGTGCCTGGTGTATACGGTGCTGGAGATCTGATCCGGGACCTCACGCATGTTAAGGAAGCCCTCTACCAACTGCATTTGGTCCCAGCCCCAAAGGTGGACCTTCCGTGACTTTGATGGAGTGGAAAGATGGTCTAGAGTCAACCACCAAATGTTTCCTGCGACTTATAGGGGAGTTGAGACCTTTTCCCATTTAGGTTCGGATCACAGATTTGGCTTGAAGAATTGTCAGCCCAGATTCTCCACTGACCTCTGGTCGGCACACCAAAGGACGCCGCTGACAATCTATGTCTGGCTATAAATATCCCTGTTTCTCACCAGTTTAATCTCTCAAGTGTGTCCTGAAGTTGCACAATATAGCCAGGTTTGTCACAAGGAGAAACTTTAAATTTACAAAAACAAAATGATTGCCCCAAATTAATAGTTTAAAAGTAAAAGGGGCATTTAAAGAAATTAAGAAAGCGGCATTGCTTGGCAGGACTGCAGGAGAGGGTCAGCTTGCCCCTAAAAATAGGGTTACCAGCTGTGGGGTTTGCAGCAGCCTGCTGGCGTATGCTACTGTCCTGACCTAATTATTAATAGCCCGCCTTTGCCCTCACGACTGTCCCAGTTTGGATGTTAAATTATGTAGTCACCCTACCTAGGAGCTATTAAAAAAAAAAGTCCAGTAGAAATGGGTTTTATTATTTTAAAGGATTCGGAAACAACCTAAAAATGGAGGAAAGAGGAAGAGGAGAACCGGAACCGTGCAGTCTGCTCGGTTGCTCGGACACAGAAGACTCGACGGGAAGATCGTATCAATTTTGCTCGTGTAGTTCTCATTATGAGCCAATAATGTGGATGAGAACTAATTTTATTATCACCACCAGTCTGCAATAAAGCTAATGCACGATGTAATTCGTTGAGCTGTAAGGCTTAGGTGCGGATTAGCTCCAGTGCCCTCTTGGCTGGAGAGGAAGGCCCATCACCGGCCATTTTGACTCCAGAGAGGTTGGTGGGGTGGGGGGGGGGTGCGGATCTAGGTAGAAGAGAATGCCACCCCAGATTCCCAATAGTGTGAGGGTCAAATCCACAGTGACAGGCAGCTGGAGACACATCGTCCTACATGGCGTGTGTGTCACACAGAGGACCAGATTGCTGCGCTCCCCCCCCCAGTGCTGGCCTTGGAGGGAAAATGATGTGTTTTCTCAGGGCTCAGTCTTACTCCGTGCATATCCACTACCCTCTTGAGGGCACAGGATTTTAACCGCCTTCATTGTAGCTATCTAAGTCACGCAGGCAGGGCCTACATTCCCAGCACAAAAGCAAAGAACCCAGAACCTGCCACCTGGGCTTTGACAGCTCCGCTGTGTCCCCGAAAACTTGACTCAGGTCCCAAACCCCACTGGGGCCTTCTCTGTCTCCTCCCTTGACCACAGAGGCACACAGGGTCAATTCCTCCCACCCAGCTGACCTCCATCCCTGCCACCCAGCTGACCTCCATCCCTGCCCCATGCTCAGTGTCCTCAATGACAACTGCAAACCCTAGCCCTCCTCCTACACGAGCTCCCAGGGCCAGCAGTGATGCCTTCCCTGTAAACCCTGGTCCCAGCACAGTGTGTCATACCCAGCACTCCTGAAAAACAAAATAAGGATGATAATAGATATTGCGTATTTATTAAACACTTAGTACATACACATGGATATGCATAAACATACATGCATATTGCAATATTTTATTTTAAATTATAATGAAAACACGTCATAAATTTATATTAAATTTTATGTGACATACATTCACTTTGTTGTGCAAATTGCTCTCTAGATGATTTTCATCTTGCACACCCTACAGCGAGGTATGCTTATACGCTAAGGAAGCATTTATCTCATCCCAATCTCATACTGTTGGTGGTAGAGACAATTATTCTCATCTAGAGACAAGATAATAGGTATCCATTTCAAGGTCACCTAGGAAACCGTCGGTAGCCATCTTTGAGACTCTTACATCCTTGCAATCTTCCAATAAGTAAAAGCGCATCAGCTTGCAGGTTTATAGAAATTACAGGTCCTTGTTTCACCTCCTGTCTGGCTTCCTTCTTTTAAAGGTGCTCGCGGAAGCTGGAGAGATGGTGCCTTGTGTGAAGTGCTTGTCACAGAAGCAGCATGAAAGCCATCCGTGAGGGCATGTGCCTGTAACCCCGTAGACAGGAGGATCCTGGGACTCGCTAAGCGTGGGGTTTTAGCAAAGAAAGGCACACCGTCTCAGGGGAGCGAGTCTTGCTGTTTTGTAGATGAGGAAAGTAAGGACAGGAGGAAGTTAGATCTGGGAGAGCAGGGCTTGCCTGACCGTGCCCCTGAAGCCCAACAGTCGTCTCTTTCCTTCCTGGTTCACTTGTGTGCCAACAACACTTCACATAAAGTTGGGTCGGTCCACTGGTGTCTCTGCTCTGTGGTTCTCGCGCCCGCAGGGCCCCATTCTATTCCAGCCCCCAGGGCCAAGCTTTCCTTTCCTTGACTCTCCTAGACACATACCCCCCAACATTCTACAAGGCTCTCTTGGTCTCTACCAAATGAAGCCCGGGGATAGTCGGCACCGACTCGGAACTTCAACTTTGGGAACAGAATCGCTGTGATGTAAAAAAAAAAAAAAAAAAAAAAAAAAAAAATGAAAATTTTGATTACCATGATGCCAGACTGCATTGAACTGGACCCCGGCGCGTGGCATCAGCGGGGACAGCCTCCATCTCGTGGAAGGGGACCCTCATCCTGACTCTGAACACCGTGAAGTACAACTTTCTTTTGCTTTCTCTCAGAGAAAATTTCAAAGTGACAACGGAAGCGAATGGAAACTGTTGGCCTTTCCTGATCAATTACAAAACGGCGCAGGCTCTTTACTCCTGGGTGGTGGTCCGCTGGGACAGTTGGCAGTCGAGCGGAAAGCAGGAGGCTCATCTGGAGGATTCCACAACGCTGGCCTCCGTGCACGGAGCATTTCCATTGCCCAGTCTGTTTCTCTGCCAGATTTTTAAACATATGCCATAGAGTTGATACCTGCACCCTCTAAGAGCCTCGCTCAGATCGCGGCTCCTTCAGAACACGGACTTCTCAGAGCTGCTGCACTGAGGAGGCCACCGCCTGCGTTGTGAGCCCTCAGCCCTGTCCGCCGAAGCAAGTGCATGGCTGAAGTCATTGTGAAAGAACTTAACTGTAGGGGACACCCCGTGTATTACTCAGTAGTCTGTCACTGTCACAAAATACGGAGGCAGCTGACTTATAAAGAGGAAAAGAAATTAATTACATTGCTCATAGCTTTGAAGTCTCCAGTCTTTGACTGGGTGGCCCCATTGTTTAATTAGTGTCTCATGACAGGGACATGTAGCGGCAAAGGGCTCACCTCAGGAGGGGGTGGTGGGGAGGAACACTGATCATTGGGCTCTCGTTTCCATACTTGTAGAAAGGTAAATCTTCATTCTGCATGTAAAGAGAATTCCATTCTCGTTTTATGAAAACACACGTACATCATAGACGCACATAGGAAGTACTGACTCATTACAGCGACTTGCAGCTTCTGTGCACTGAAAAACATTATGTGAATTTAATGAGGCGTTATGGGTTATTGGGAACTTGGGGTTTTGTTTTTAATCTTTAGAAAAAGATTTTATTTTATGGGTGTGTGTTGCCTGCATGCAAATCCATCAAGTGCATGCAATGCTCATGGAGGCCACAAGAGGGCATCAGATCCCATGGCGGCCAGAGGAGGGCATAGGATCCCCTGGAACTGGGATGAGAGACAGTTGGGAACCCCCTTGTGTGCGCTGGGAATCAAACCCAGGTCCTGTAGAAGAGCAGCCAATGTCCCTAACCACTGAGCCATCCTTGCTTTTGTATTTTGAGACAGTGTCTTGTGTAGCTCAGGCTGACCTCAAATTCCCCATGTGACCAAGGACGACCTTGAATTTCTGATGCCTCCAACCTCCTGAGCACTGGGATCCCAGGGGTGCGCTACCATGCCCAGTTTATTTAACGCTGGAGCTCAAGCTCGGGGATTTGTGTGTTGAGTCAGTCCGAGGGTTACACAAGACAGATGTTCCACGGTGCTTACCCCTGCCCAGGGTAGTTGCTATTATTGATTAATTGCATTTAAGATTTGAAAAGATTTAGAAGTGAAGAAGTGACTCACCGAGAAAGCACTGCACCACTCCCCGTCTTCCAGTCGGTGAAACTGGAGCTCCAATGCAGGGCTTTCCAACCCCGCGGCCTTTTCTGTCAACCACTTCTTTGTCTAACCTGCCTGACACCCCAATTCAAATGTGCTTTCCTGAGCGGTGATCACCCCTAAACAGGGGCCATAGAAAGGCCCCTCCTGCAGCTTTTGGCGACCGTCACTGAAGTGAGATTCAACGATGTAGCAGACATGCGCCCTTCACTTCACTATGGCTACTGCCCTGCGCCCAAAGTGATGGGGAACGGTGGCGACAAGGTGGGTGCCCTGCCCTTCAAGGCGCTTCCAGATAGGCAGCAGTTGTTGGGGCTATGATCACAGAAGAAAGCAGCCAAACAAGAGGGTGCTTTTGGAAGGAAATCCCATGCAAGGACCCGTTTTATGAAAACCAACTGCTATTCTCAGGGCGGCTGCCACCCAGCTCCTTTGCCACGCGCACCCACCATGCCTTCTCCAATCCCATACAGGAGAGATTATCGTGCCCACCTTACAGGAAGGAAGACTGAGGCCGAGAGAGGTCAAGAAGCCTGCCCAAGGTTAGCATCACCCAACCAGCGCATGACAGACTCCAAAGCTCTTTTCCACCCTGTGCCTTCCCCTGGATATCCAAGCTCTCCATCGGCCTCGATACCTGTTCTTGGAAAGCGAGGAGGGAATGTGAGACTCTCCTTCCCTTGATAACTCGTGTCAGCTACAGCTGGCACCCTGTGGGGTCAGGCACCACTGCCGGGCTGCCCATGCCTCTCTCCTGCCTAAGTCCTTGGAACCTTCCTGACTTTGCATTAACCTCCCAGGCTAAGTACAGCGCCCAGGGCCCCTTGAGAGGCTCACCCTTTCCGCTCCTGTGCTGCGCTGGCTCCTTGTTCTCTGTCGCTCTGTTTGTGTGATGTCCTGCTCCCCTTTCCCTCCTCTGTCGCTGCAGCCTCTGGGGACGTCTCCCCTCCTTCCTTGTGGTCAGGGTGCTTCCTCTTTACAGACACTGCTCCATACAGTGAGTACTGCCCATGCGCACCCCTCCTGGGCCTGGCGTTCCCCCGCCAATTGAACTAAATTGACTGTCATCATCATAGGAGGGTGTGGAAGAAGGAAATGCCCTCTTTTTTAAAGTAAGATTTTGCAATTAAATATTAAATTAGCAGCATTTAGAAATCAATCAGAGTACTCCTTTTTGATATTGTGGATTTATCTGATCAATTCATTCTCCATATCTTTATCCCCCCCCCCCCCCCCCCCCCCCCCCGGAGAGAGGATTTCTTTGTGTATCACTGGCTGTCCTTGAACTGGCTTTGTAGATTAAGCTGGCTTTGAACTCACGGAAATCCTCCTACCTCTGCTTCCCGAGTGCTGGGATTAAAGGTGTGAGCCGCCACCACCCAGCAGGATCGGTAATTATTTAAATGAACGGATCTCAGGGGAAAAAATAAAGAATGGCTTAATTATTACATGTGATAATAAATCTTTGAAATTAAAACAGCCCTCTGTCCAACCGATTTACAGAGAATATTTTTATGGACAAAAGAAACTGCTTAATAATGTGCCACCTGAAAAATAATTTTTCAAAGCCGTTCATTTTCTTGAAGGTGAAAGGACTTCTCTCCAATGTAATACTTGCTTTCAGTTTTTAAATCTTATGCTAGCGTTGATGTACTTTCACACTGCGGTAGCTCGCCGTTTGAAAAGGGGCCTGAGAGAAAGCAGTCAATGCAGGAAGCAAGGACTCTCCTCTCTCCTCCCTATGAACCTAGCGCCAGGTTCATAAATAAATCAAGATTATGCTAATGACTAGGGCGGAACACGAGTCTAACTTTGACGATTCCACGGAATGGACACCAGGGGGCACTACAGGACCACGTTTTGCAATTTCAGGCGCCATTTCTTCTCCCACCTCAAATTGGACAATCATTCCTTGAAAAAAAGAAAAACCATTAACCTTCTGAGCGCCAGACGTTATTTTGTTCGCTATAATCGTTATCCTACCACCACAAAGCTTAACTAGGAAGGCTTACCAAGTTATTTTAAAGAACAATGTGCTTTTAAAGAGACCATTTGGTTTCCTCTTCTTGCTGCTTTGTGTAGGACATCAAGGGATGTGTGTGTGTGTGTACGCGCGCACGTGTGCGTGCGTGTGTGTGTGTGTGTGTGTGTGTGTGTGTGTGTGTGTGTGTGTGTTATTTACAAGGGAAGAAACCATTTAGGGAATGTAGCATTTAAACTGCTGCGCTTACTCCGCATAGCCTCAGTGTTTAAGGCATTATCTTAGTTTGTACCCTGGTAACACAGCTTTCGTGCATCCCCTAATCCAATCAGTACATATCTGTGGAAACCCTTCATGCTGGGCCCCTATGCTAGGCTCTGGATGCACCATACTCCCGAGCCGCATTCCTTGCCGGGGCTCTCACCCAAACCAAGGAGCCAATTCTCTTTACCTAAGCACAAAATTCCGTAAGTAAAAAATGATTTAATTTTTTTTCTTTCTACTGTCCCTAGAAATACATGCTTAAAATGAAACAGGAAAATCGCAGTTTTCTGCACGTTACTGTCTCAGACTAAACAAAGCAGGGCAGCTGAGCTGCATGCCAAGTGACTGGATTTCTATTGATCACAGAAAATGGATGCTCGTGGATAGGAGGATTGTGCTTTTCTTTTCCAAATCCCACGTCCATCAAAATGAATGACTGAAATTTAGCAAGAGGCTGAGGAACTAATGTCATCTCACAGATGTTCTCTGGACCCAGCTGGCCAATGCTGGCACCCAGGGCTGAGAAAAAAAAAAACGGGACAAAGGAAGAGCTTCCCCTCCCCCTCATCCAGTCCCAGTGGTTTCCACAAATAAGCATGTATAGTCACGTGGAGACCCTAGTATATTCTTTCATTGCATGGTCACAGTGACCCCACGAGATATTCCCATTTCCCACAGGACAGCCTGAGGCTTGAGTCCTTGCCCATAGTCTCACAACAGTTCCCAAAACCAAGTCTTCTTGCCTCCAAAGATCAAAAAGTACTGAACCCTTCAGTATCACTCACTGAACAGCTACCAGCTGACAATTCCATGTTTGGATTGGCGATACACCTAGCCGATCCACTGATGATATGTGTGCCCAAGCCCATCCCAACTTCTTCCCGTGCCGTGGCTGGGTGGCATAGCCCAGCCTCCCTCCAGGTAAGGCTCAACAAAGGCTTCTAGCCAGCGGAATATGAGCAGGCTTGCCTATCTCCTGCAAGATCCTCTATCTGTGTCACCTGATGCAGACCCAGCAGCAAGCTTTGCAGCCCTTCGGCCAATGGGACCACAGCGTGAAAGCCACCAGGTCCTCGAGGTGCTGTGTGAGAGGTGCCCACCCAACACTGAAAATCCCGCAGGGAGGTCCACGAGCCAAGTATGATTTCTGGGTGTGTGCTAAGCCACTGAGGTTGACTGGGGCCTCTCTCAGCCAGCACTTACTAAGTGATAGACTAGGAAAGACTGTGGCTTCCATTTAAAACATGGAAATTTGGCCACTGGGCTCCTGGCGTCTCCTCCAGTTCTGTGTAGTAGCAATCTCTGTGTGCTGGGAAGGAACTGTCAAAGCCAGGAATGTCCTCCTCACCTGAACAAGCCCTGGGATCCTGTGATATTCTTCTAACCCACGGCAGCCCCAGCCCCTCACCGCTCACGTTTACAGATAAGAGCAAGCCGTCTCTGCTCCAAGGCTCTTTGCCCACAGTTTTATATACCCAAGCCTCCTTTGTTAGCACACGACACCCCTCCCCTGTGTTCTGGACAGCTACAAACAGACACACACTGCCTTCAACTTCAGCAGCTCTGTGACAAACGCAAATGGCAGGGTGGCTGCTGAGGGCTCTGCTTGGCTTGCCATAGCCTCTCCTGCCCCCTTTGTGCCCACATAGGGGTCTTCATGGGAATTTAGACCCATAAACTTCTTCCATCAAGAGGGGGTGCTGGGGATAGACCTGGATCTTAAGAAAATTCTTAAGAAGAAAATGGAGCCAGACCGTGGTAGCTCAAACCTTTAATCCCAGCACTCAGGACTCTGTGAGTTCAAGGCCAGCCTGGTCTATAGAGTTCCAGGACAGCCAGGGCTGTTACAGAAAAACCTTGTCTCAAGAAGGAAGGAGGAGAGGGAGGGAGGAATAGAGGGAGGGAGGGAGGAAGGGATAAAGAAAGGGAGGGAGGGAGGGAGGGAGGGAGGGAGGGAGGGAGGGAGGGAGGGAGGGAGGGAGGAAGAAGGCAAAGAGGATGAAGAAGAACAGGAAAGTACAGGCTTGGCTCTGTGAAAAGGTGAAAAGTCCCGTCTTTCTGGAGGACGCCACTCGACGTCTGGCGTCTGCACATCGCTATACTTGAAAGGCACATATGCTAACTCACCCCCGTGGTTCACGCGTGAACTCACCAAATGAGGAGGATGCTGGAGTAAAAGAAGCAGCGCTGAGACACAGACCCCAAACCACCAGAGAGGAGAGAACGTGTCGGTCATTTCCCTGACTCCAGCTGAGTACCCTTTGCCCTTCTGGCTTGCCAGGGCAGTTCAGGGAAAAACCGTATCTGCCAGCTCACAAGTGCGGTGCCCTGAGAACTGGGGTGGAGGTGGATGCCAGTCCCTCCCTGTCTATGGCCTCACGGTGCCCTGCCAGAGGTTTGTGAATCACATAAGCATTTCTAGAAAGAAAATAGAAAAAGTAGGAGTTGAAACTGGGTTTTGAGGAACCGGGACAAGGATGCAGATATAAAACCAAGGACTCGGTTATATACGGCAGAGGTATTGGGTTATGAGAGAGGAGGAGGGAGGGGAGGATGGGGATGGCTATGGAGTAGGGGCACACTATTCTTAACATTACGGTAAATGTGGTTAATGAATAGAGGGGAACTGTTTGGGACTAACCACTATTCCTCCCCTTCAATAAAAGATTCCTCTGACCTCAGGAAGAGCTGGAAAGTGGCTTGAAAGCCTGCCCTAGGTGAGGTTGTTCCAAATACCACATCTTCCATCTTCCTTCTAGAATTGAGAGTTGGGGGCAGATCCTTGCTCCCTTTCCCTATGGCCCTCCGACTTATATTTCCGAAGCCTATGACCTACAGAACTCTAAGCACTAAGGAACAGCTGGGAACCACAGTGAGCACCGTTCTAAGGGATTAACACCTGACTCGCGATACATCACCATCTCTTCCAAGGGCAAAAGCCTTGCAAGGTTAATGATGAAGCAAATGAATGCAAAGTTAACAAATAAAAGCGTTCTACCACTATCCAAGATGAAATAAGGTTAATTAAAGTAGTTTTTAAAATCTCAGCAGGGCCAGCGTTCCAGGGAATGGGTGAGTCAGGCCCCCACGTTCGCATCATTAGGGGACTTAACGGATCCAGGCAGACACAGAGGCGGCACTCGCGTTCGCGAAGGTCAAAAACTAGTTGGCTTTATTTTTGCAATCCTGTTTTGTTTTCCACACACAGCTGCACTGTTACACATAAAATTTAATGCCCCGAGTATTGTTTGCTGATTTCTATTTATGAAGGCTGAACTATCACGCTACAAGAACAGTAACTAAGTTTAGCCATTCACAGATGGACAATCCTTCACAGGTACTTAGGCATGGAGATCTATGGGGCCCGGCACTACGTCATTTTCTGTGGTTTGACGCACAGCCTATAAGCGCACAATTGAGTACAAAATGGCCGTGTCTCTGTGGCGCAGCTGCGGCTTTGATGGATCATGAGACGACACGGCGACCATTTCTAATTTTGAAAATGTAAGCTTTTCTGGAGTAAATTAACCTAATCACGCAGCACGAGTAAATTAATGTCAGTTCATTACCTAATTGCAAAAATAATATTAACCTGAAGAATCTAAATCTACTTGTGACATATACTCAATTTTTATAGTGT
This sequence comes from Microtus pennsylvanicus, assembly GCF_037038515.1. Taxonomy (NCBI): domain Eukaryota; kingdom Metazoa; phylum Chordata; class Mammalia; order Rodentia; family Cricetidae; genus Microtus; species Microtus pennsylvanicus. Next base: position 9,208,314 of record NC_134599.1, read on the forward strand.
GCCATTGACAGTGTTTCTGGGTTACATGCGCCCTCCTCTGTGGCGGCGGTCTCTGCTACTTGGAAATCCTGAGGCCGAGAACACAAATGCACAGTGACCACGTGGCAGAAAGGTTGGCTGCGGCGGCCATCAGACTATGCTGTAATTTGGGCACCATTGGATAGAGAATTTCTGCAAATTTCCTCCCTAGGCCATAAGGGGGCTTTTTCCCAAAACAGGCCTGCAGCTTCCAGCCCTGGCTTCCCCAGCCTGCCGTGGGAGGATCAGACACTGTGGGCACTGTCCACTGCCTTGCGGCACCCTGGGCACTGGTCCCATGATTCCCTGAGATGGGAGGAGACTTTGAGATGGGGAAGGGAGGCCCTGAGCTCACAAAACTTCCCCTGGGCCTCGTTGCTTTCCAAGTTGGAAAACTGATGTAGCAACCTTGAGAAAGGCAAAGAGACCACAGAGCGCGCCAGCTGTTTGTTTTCCTGTTGACCAAGGAGTCTCCAAATTCAGACTGGAAGCCCTCCAAGGGATGAAGTCCACAGCCCTGAGGCCGCAACTGCCTCTGCCCGGGCCTCCTCCCCAGGTTGAGCTTCTGCTTGCTGAGTGCGGGGCCCTGTGATAAGTGGTTTTTACTGCATGGAACAAGCCAAGGCCCCAGACGGAAGAGCTCAAAGGACGGAAAGTCCAGGGACCTTACTGTGCTTCTTGCTGGTGACTTCCCAGAGCACCCAGCGGGGTTAGGGACTCTGGCTAAGGCCCTGGGAAGCTCTCAGCCAAATTTATCCTGTTTTAAACATTTACCACATGCTCTATCGCAATTGTGGTTTTATCTTTAAATCGTGAATCTTAATCTCCTTGGGTCTATGGCAGCTTCCCACTATATATGTCAAATAGATTTTTCTTAGCATACGGCTATACAGTTCGTATGCCAATCTAGGCGAAAATGACCATTTAAAATCCCTAATTACCACTTATCATGGTTTTCTGTGACTGGCTGCTTTTGCCACTAAAACATTTAAAATAGAATTATTTTTCTAATTATCAAATGTTCATATCTCTTTTATGAAAAAAGGGTATAATTTTTAAAATTTATACTCTCATCACTTTAAGTCTGGGTATATTTCTTTTTCTTCGTCAGTCACACGCGGTGGCAGCAGGCCCTTGTCATTTACTTTGAAGCAGGAATATTTTCCCATATTGAGTTACCATTAATTCAACTCTGGCAAAGAGTTGTAAACAGGACTTTGACGGCAGCCCACCCTCGACCCTGCTGTAACTAAGGATCTTGCTAAACATCTTGAGTACCGTTCCCGTAAACTTGTTTCTGTGTTAAGTCTTGGCCGTGTCGCTCTTTTCCTATGTGGGCTGGATTCCCCGGGGGTGGAATTACTAGGTCAAAGCATAGGAAGAACACTCGGGCTGCTGACTTCTTCTGCAGGATTGCTTTAGTCTAATAGATACTGATCAATGGATATTCCTGCCATCCATGGAGGGCGGGGCCTGCCATCAGTGGAGGGCGGGGCCTGGCTCTTAGTGTTCTCAGTCCTTCTACAGGCTTACAAGTTTGTTATCTTGCCCACACTATGGACGCCTCTGCTGGTAAAAAGAGTGCCACAGCCAGGGGTCGGAGGACTTTCGACTGCAAATCTGGAGACCTGAGCTTGAATTCAGTCTCTTATTACACAGTTCTGTGACTTCTCAGAAAAACCTTATTAGCAAGAAAACTGGGAACACTGACTACCCCCAGGGGATAAATAATGTAAAAAAAAAAACTTTTAATATGTCTTAATTGGGGTTTTATTGCTGCGATGAAACACCACAACCAAAGTGAGCTGGGGAGGAAAGGGTTTATTTGGCTCACTCTTTCACATCATCAAAGAAAGTCAGGAGAGGAACTCCAATAGGGCAGGAACCTAGAGGAGCTGATGCAGGAGTCACAGAGGAAACTCTGTCTACTGGTTTGCTCCCCATTGCTTGCTGAGCCTGCTTTCTTACAGAACCCAGGACCACCAGGCTAAGGGTGGCATCACCCACAATGGGCTGGGTCCTCCCCCGTCTGTCATTAATTAAGACCATGCCCTGCAGGCTGGCTTACAGCCCTATCTTCTGCAGACATTTTCCCAGTGGGGGTTCCCTCCTCTTTGATGACTCTAGATTGTGTCGAAGTGACATAAAACTAGTCAGCAAACGTGAGTGTGTCTTATCACCATGAGGCACCTACCACCCATTGCTGTCAGTGTGTATGAAACAGGAGAAACTGGGCATGTAAGTTGTAAACCAAAAAAAGGAAAAAAAATGGATCTTTGTGAAGGTTCTGATTTGAAGTCACCTTTTAAACACTAAGAGAAAGGCTATTTTCATATCCATATCTCTGAAGTCTCTAATTTCACACTAACAAACCATGCCATTATCCGGGCACCTGTTTTGATGCAGGAGAGCCTGCCTGACTTTAGCCTAGGGAATGGCTGTTTTCTTGAACTGCTCGGTCTCTGTCAAGACTCTGCACTGTTGTGAAGGGTGGGCTCTGGACAATTTGAATGAGAATGGCATCAAATGAAGACACTTTCCGCATTTAACTGCCACAACTCACTACGAAAATGTCCCTTGCCTGTCATACCAACAGTGCTTCCTGCCCCACCCACTGTGTTCATCCCCATCCCTTCCCTACCCTGCTCCCCCACCCACTGTGTCTGTTCCCATCCCTTCCCTACCCTGCTCCCCCATCACTGTGTCCATCCCCATCCCTTTCCTCCTCCTACCCACTGTGTCCGCCTCCATCTCCATCCCTGCCCTGTTCCCCCACCCACTGTGTCCGTCTCCTCCAAGGGCTTCCCAGCTTCTGTGTCTTCCCCAGTGACCCAGCTGAAGCTCCACTGAGTTCCGAGGCTTGCTCTGACCCACCCCCATCATCTCCAAGTGTAGGTGACCTTCCCCATCTAAGCTGTGAAACCTTCCAGAAGATTCTCCCTCTGCCTTGGAGCTCTGTGTATACTTTTGACCCCAAGCTTCTTGCCCCTGAGGTTGATGCATGTTGGTTTCTCAGAAACCCTCGCTGGGGAAATTTTCTCTGGACTTTGTCCCTCTTGGCAAGAGGGGGGGATGGAGGGTAGGTCAGTGCCTCCAGCCACATTTTCTGGGGACTATTTCCCCTCATTAATCCTGCTGTCAAGATTAAGAATAGCTCGCAACCCACCAGCACAGGCTAACTCGGACAGTTTCATTCTTTCTTTCTCCCCGCCTCACCCTGTTCCTCTGGAATCACCGTCCACCCTCCCTGCTAAATATACATCACCTTTCTGACCGCACGTCACACTTTAAAAACAAAACGCTTACAAGAGGCTGCCTTAGGCACAAGCATTAAAATCTCCAAGGAAAATTAAAAGTTAGGAAAGCAACAGCGTCAACTTCACATTTTGGACAGGGAACACTCAATTTTGCTTTAAATATATTGGAATTCTAGCAGTATCCAAAGGCCCAGAGGTTTAATGAGGGTGTGGTGTGTGCAGGAAACAGACACTCATCCGAATTATGCAAGTCAAAGACATAGGCTAGAAGTTAGGGGGTTGGCCATACCAGCCCTTCCAACCTGGTAGACACGAGCACTTAAAAAGAAGTTTATTTATAAAAGGTAACCCTGTTTTTAAGATTTCAGACTACAGAATCGCTACTTGAGGGTTAAATCCTCTGTTCCTCGCAATGCCTAATTCCAGCTCTCTGAAGGAATATAAAGATTATGACATATGTGTCTACAACTGGGGCATGAGGCCCTGGGCAATGACCCAAAACAACTTTCCTCAGACTTCCAGCACAGTTCCAGAGAGAGTTGTTGGCAACCAGCCTGAGAGAGGCTGAGAAGGCGCTCAGCAACGGGCCAAATATAACCTCCTTCCAGAATGAGGTCAAAGTTGTTTGCAGTAGCTGAGGATGTAAAGAGAAAGTCAGAGTTCTGACCAATCAGTAGGCAAAGGCAGGGTTGGCCCCTCCAAGCCAACCACAGGTTTATCTGCTCCGCTAGCAATTGGGTCTTAGGAATATGTAGGTGAGAGACCGCAACTCTACCCTTGTTCCCACCACCGCCTAAGGAAGTCATTCCACAGTCCAGAAGTTTCAATGACAAACTTCCTTTCCCGCCATTTTGCATCCACTTCCATCTTGCCTTCCTCGGGTTTTAGAATTGCCTCGCAGCTGCTAAAAAAACAAAATCCTAGGACCTAAGTTTAGGCTGTGAAGAGCTCCCAGCACCGTGCTCTCTGCATTTGAGGGGGGCAGGTGACACCCTGCACTCAGATTCAGGTCTGTGGTGGTTGCGTCTCACCCTGCTTCCTCCATCCCTCCATTCTGTCTTCTCAGCGTATACAAATCCAGATAGGATGAACAGACACACACACACACACACACACAGAGAGAGAGAGAGAGAGAGAGAGAGAGAGAGACAGAGACAGAGACAGAGACACAGAGACACAGAGACAGAGAGGAGGAGAGGAGGTAACAGTCCACCAAGACAGCCCCAGGGGTGAGATAAACCCTGCTTCAGACTCCAGTTCTTTGTGGTAAGCCAGATTTAGGGGCTGAGCTAGCAGGGTGCACCCTCCCTGGGCAGGAGACCTTGCGTCTGGCTTCCAAAGCCGTTGAGCCTAAACAAGTGAAAGGGGAAGACGTTGGTCTTCTTGACCACCAGGGATTCCTTTGCTGACAGAGCAAATGAGATAAACCATGAAAGGATTTTGGAAATAATAAATTGTAAGAAAATGTGAGATCACAGCATATTTAAGGGGTGATGTGCCGTCTCTTCTAAGCAAAAGTTGGGCAAAACTACCACTAGCATTTTAATTCAAAATTCAAAAGGAAGACTTAAAATCAAACTGAAGCCAGTCTACGGGATAGGTGACACTGTTCTGCAAATGACCCAGAGGCTCCTACAAGTCTGACTTAGGCCGTGGATTCCATGAGCAATGGCCACGGAGCGGAGTGGACTCCGTGGGGCGATGGCTGTGGAGAGGAGGGTTGAAGGACAGAATAGTAACTCGGTCCAGGACTCAGGCAGATAGTCAGGACCCTACATCCGCTTACCTCTCCCTCAGGGGTTCTGGAAATCACACACTGAGCAGAGGACTCCAGCGTGCCCACCTCCCTGAATGCCCTCAGTCCGTGGGCTGAGTTACAGCCATAGCACTTTGGCTCACAACACAGTAAGGCCCATCTTCTAAACTACAGTGGCTTAGCTTTTAAATTAAGCTTCACCAGGAATTTAGCACTCTTCGGAGGTTTTTTTTGTTTTTAATTACCTAATTATCCAATTCCCTCAGTCTTTTTTCTGCTGCTGATAGTGCAATACCAACAGACTGGGCAAATTATAAAGAAAAGAAGTTTAGTTCTTAGTTCTAGCCCGGGGTTGAGGGGCTGCATCTGGTGATGGCCTTCTTCCTGAGTCCTGAGATGCGGCAAGGTATTTCACAGGAGAGAGTGAGCAAGACCTGGCCAAACTGTTTGGTCAAAAGCATCACCCCAGACCCCTTTATACAAAGAGTCTGGAATATTATAGTTGGGGGGCCTCATCCCAGCCCCCTGGCAACCATCTTTAGAATACAGGAACTTCCATTTCAAGCCCCCTCCGCCTGGGAGTTGCGTTGGTTCAAACTCCACCTCTGAGAAACCACGCCAAACGGTGACCCCTCCCCAGGGAAGGTCAAGACCACTCCCACAGGCTACTTAAACTGCCCCCTACCCCAGAGAATGAACTCATGGTCTCCCTTTCTCTCTCTGTTTCCCTCACCATGCTTTCCTGGTGCCACCCAGGAGGATTGCATTAAACATGGGCATCTTTTATTTGGTTTAATCTGGTCTGATTGGAATTATTTGTGTCGGTGGAGAGGCTCGTTTTAAAAAAAACCTAACACAAACTTGCTCATAGGAGACACACGTTCAAGATAAGCATTTGCTGTCTTAATCATAGGATTGAGAGACGCTAACTCACGCAGGCAGAGCCTTCCTCATCCCTTACGGTTCCCAACCCCAGCCTCCCTTCTGAGGGCGCAAACCAGAGTCAGCCACGGCGGTGGCTCACAGACAAGGTCTAAGCCCACGTTAAGTAACATTTTATACCGTGAATAAACTTCTAGCATAATGGCTGAGTGGGTTAAAATGGCTGACGTTACAGCTAAGGTCTCACTCTGATCCAGTCATTTACTCTCCCTAAAACCTAAGTAATTTAATCTCCTCTTTCTGCTTTGGTTTAAGATGTAGGGAAGGGCCTCAGAGGGTTTCGCTGGGCAATAAAACTAACCGTGAAGCCCGTTTCCAGCCCGTAGTGCTGCGTAAATGCTTAACGATTTCCTATAATGACAGCAGGGCCTGGGACATTTTACTTTTAAGTAGAATATTTTCATTTGAGTTATAGCGTGTAGTACTCTAGATGTCAAATCTTGATGGGTGGCTGAAATAAGGATCCTTTTTTTTTCTAGACCTGATTATTTAATAATTTTTCCTTCATTTCCAAAAAATACATCCAATTAAATACATCCAAAACCCGCAGAAGAAGCCCATGATGGCCTCTCTAAAGAGAAGGATCTCCGTCAGACACAGTGACTAATCTTGTCATCAGTTTTGTTCATGCATTCTGCTTGGGAGGAAAAACATTCAGTTGAACTTCTGTTTTTCTAACTCGATTTAATTGAGAAAAATCATAGCTTTCCAGTATAGCAAGTCCTGACCAGAGTCTCGGGGGCAGGATGGGGCACTCACCTTCCAGAACAGGCAGGCGTTCTGCTCTCTGGAGCAGACGAGAGATTTGGTCACATGTGTTCATCCTCCATGAAGCTGGCCCATGCTTCCTAACAGCCATGACTAAAGAGAAGAAAGGCAGGGCAGCCTTTAGAAGGAATGTCTTCAACTTATTTTGTTGTTATGAAAATGTGGCCATGGTACCTTGAACAACTTTCCAAATGCCTCCTTGAACACGTCCGTGTGTTTGAGGGAACACGTCCGTGTGTTTGAGGTCCACCCTGCTGTCGGTTCCAGTCTCTCTACACTTTTCAGGTAGCTGGTCCTCCAAGGAGTTTTTCCTCCTCTCAAACACAGAGGACGGCCACTCCCTTCCCACTGGCCCTCATCCCACACGGCAGCTACATTGTGTGGGATGCCGGGGCTGCTCGTATTATCCAGGCACCACTGCTTGAGTCGGAATCACTTGCTCCACTTACCGGATGAGGAAATGGTGCTCGGTGGAGTTGTCACCCTAAGCCACACTGCAGGACCATCCACGTCCACACTCTCCAGGAAACAGATTGGGCAGCCAAGCAAAACGTTCCCACCTGCACATCCAGCACTCAGTGGGCCCAGGCTGGACCCAGCTGCCAGGATTTTCAGTTCTCAGGTGTATTCTGTCCTGGTCTTTAAGGATTGTTTTTTAAAACTGCCTGTATGCTGTGCACCACAGAGGCCCGAGGAGGGGGTCAGACCCCCTGGAATTAGAGTTACAGCTGTGAGTCGCGGAATAGGTGTTGAGAACTGAACCCTGGTTCATCTCTCCAGCTTTTCCCACACTCTCGGTCTTTTGTTTTGCTTTACTATTTTCTTTTATCACTTTTCTTTTCATTTTTGTTTTGTTTTATTCAATATTGCTGTTGTTGTTATTTTGAGACAAGGGCTCACTGTGTAGCCCTGGCTGTTCTAGAACTCATTATATCGACCAGGCTGGCCTCAAACTCACAGAGATTCCACTACCTCTGCCTCCTAAGTGCTGGGATTGAAGGCGTGCGCCATCACTCCCTATCAGGGGCCTTGAGTACCAGCCTCAGTACCCCCTCAGAGCTCAGAATTGTAGGAGAGAGATGCCGCTTGTTCATCCCGGCCACCCAGAACCAAAATAATCACACAGAAACTATTAATTAAAACACTGCTTGGCCCATTAGCTTTAGCTTCTTATTGGCTAACTCTTATATTAATTTAACCCACTTCCATTAATTTGTATCTCACCACATGGCAGTGGCTTACAGGCAAAGATTTGACACATCTGACTCAGGTCTGACTCCGGCAGCTCCATGGCGTCTCTCTGACTCTGCCTTCCTCCTCCCAGCATTCAGTCCAGTCCCCTCCACCCACCCCATCCTGCTCACCTAAGTTATGCCTTATCAACAGGCCAAGACAGTTTCTTTATTCATTAACCAATAAAAGCAACACATAGACAGAAGGACCTTCCACACCACAGAATAGAATGTCTATGGCATTCTGTGGTAAGATCTGAGGGTAAAAAATTTAACTCAAGTACATTGCTGCTACATGCTTTTTATTCCTTTGCAAGAAGAAGAGGAGGAGGAGGAGGAGGAAGAGGAGGAGGAGGAGGAGGAGGGAGAAGGAGGAGGAGGACAGGTGATCTCCGTGAGGTTTCTAGCTTTTACAGACAGAGTTAGAAAATTCCATAGACAAGGACAATGATAATATGCTTATCAAAGTAACAAAAAGAGCAGGTAGGACCTGATAAAGGAACAGGTGACACAACCCAGGAAAGAGCCAGCATCCAAGGGACAATTCCTGACATTCCAAACCATTAGATAAAGTTACTAGACATCCCTGAACCCTGGATTCACCCATTTTCCTCATCTCTTTTGTAATAACCAGCTTTGGGGACGCCCAGATTTGTTTGTTAGCAAAGGTGGGGCATGCTGCCTTTCTACCCCATGCCTGTCTTCTCTAGAGATTTCTATGTGGCCTGTTAGCAGGTAATTTTGTGGGGGACAACTCTATGTAAATTTAACTATTAGAACAATTTAACTGTTAGTTGCTCTAAGGCTTCCTGGTGTGGGGGAATGGAGCAAGGTCATCCCATTGCCCCTGCAGGAGAAGTTACACTGCTGAGGTGTTTCGGGAATGAATGCCATTTTGAAAGGAGAATCATGGTCTCACAAGGTTTCCACAGATATGAACGTGACTTTTCCAAAAGACAAATGTTCCTGCAGATTTGCAAAATGGGTAATTCCATGTGGACATGGACTATACACTTTCCATGACTCTGCCTATTGGTCTGTCAGCTGTGCATTCACTGTATAGTCTTGTGGGCTCCAGCAACATTCGGCTGATTTTTATTATTTTATGTGTATGAGTATTTTACCTGTATGTATATACGTATGATGGATGCATTGTATGTATCCCATGCATGCAGTGCCGCTGGCGGCCTCTAGAGGGAGATAGTTACAGACGGTTGTAAGCCACCCTGGGAATGGAACCTGGGACCTCTGGAAGAACAGCCAGTAGTACTCTTAAGTGCTAAGCTACCTACCTCTTCAGTTCCCCCACTCCCAGTCTTTAAAAATAGCCTACAATCGTCGATGTAGCTCTTGGTAATAAAATACCTACATCATTTAAAATGTGTCAGTGACCCAGAATGGCAGTGTATTCAGAAGGCAAGGCCAGCTCTTTAGTGTGTCACTGTGCACTCCAGCAAGGGTGCAGAATATCTGCATTTGCAAGACTGTGTGTCAGGGGTCAGAGACAGTGACAAACTGGTCTGACTGGTCCTGTGAACACCAAGTAGTTTCCTGCCTGATGAACCTAATAATCTCACAGATTTTTATTCTTCTATTTCACAGTATGGGTCAAGAAGAAGAAAAAAGTGAAGTTGATCAAAGACAATGATTCTTCTACTACTACCCTGTAGATGGATTTTAATTTGGGCCATCAGTTCACAAAAAAACAACACAGAGACTTGTTATTAATTATCAAAGCTCAGCCTATAGCTTAGGCTTCTTTCACTAGCTCTTGTAAATTAAGCTAACCCATTTCTCTTCATCTATGTGCTGCTACATGACTCATGGCTTTTACCTCTCCTCCTGCATATTCTCTCTCTCTCTCTCTCTCTCTCTCTCTCTCTCTCTCTCTCTCTCTCTCTCTCTCCATTCAGCTGGCAACTCCACTTTTTCTTCCTCCCAGAGTTCTCTCTGTCCAGAACTAGCTGTTGGCCATTGAGTTTTTAGTCAAACCAACCACAGTAATCTTCACACAGTGTGAAAGAATATTCCAGCACACTACCTCTTCTCTATGCAAAGTCTTCATCTGTTCCTATAGAAACATTCAACATTTTTAAATGCAGTGTAAGATGTTTTATTCATTCATCGAATCCATACACCAACTACGAACAGAATCATTTCCCACCCATGTGCATGTGGACTACATCCCTAAAGCAGACAGACAACCATGGCTACTCTCATAGAGTTTACATTCTAGTTGGGACAGAGAAACAAATAATAACCACAGTGGGTAAACAAATCACATATTGTTTTAGGAGTTAATGTGGGTGAGAGAAAAACAACAAAGGCAACAAAGGATTGAGTGTTTGGAGGGGATCAGGGACGAATGCTCATTTTAAAAGGGTACCTAGAGCTAGCCTCACTGTGACTATTTAAGTCTGTAGCAGGAGAGGGAGCTAGCCCACGATAAACACAAGTCAGAAGATCCCAGCACAGTGTGTGGCCTGCTCAGGGACCTTCAGGAGGAACACTGAGAGGGCCAGCATCACTGATGCAGAGGGAACAGGAGGGAGAATAGGAGTCAGTGGTGGCAGTGGAAGGAGATGCTCACATCATGTAGGACTTTGATATGGAGCCTTGGGCAACCTTGGACAGAGATAAGTGCTCTGACTTCGTTCCAAGTGAAACGGAGAGCCTTGAAATGGTTGTGGGTAGAGGGAGAATACGGGATTTAGGTTCTAAGTGGATCAGTCCAACTTTTAGGTTGTGAAGATGCCTCGGAGGTCTAGGGAGGAGGCCGAAGACCAACCAGGAAATGCTGAAGTCTCCATGGAAAGCGATCCAGGTATAAGGCACCAGGAACTCAGAACTCGGTGGCAGCAGAGATGGTCGTGAGAAACAGTTGCGTGTGTTTGGAGTTATGGGCACCACAGCTGTCTGGATGAGGGTGGTGGGGAATGCAGGGAGTAACAGGCGATGATAAGGCTCTAAGCTGGAACTGCCAGAATGGGATTGTTTCCTGAAAAGGGGGAATATAGGCGCAAGACAGGAAAGTCAGGAGTTTAGATGTGGCCAGGCTTAATGAACGCAGCCAGTCAATGGGACTGGAGAGACAGCTCAGAGCTCTTGCTGCTCTCAGAGGATGCTGGTTAGAGTCCCAATATTCATGTTTGTAGCTCCAGTTGCAGGGGGCCCAACCTTTTCTTCTGATGTCTGTGGGGACTGCATGCGTGTGATGCTCAAGGAGCCATCTAAGAGGAAGCACAGAGCAGGCGAATAGAGATGTGGGTTTGGAGTTCAAAGGCAGGTCATGATCAGAGGTGGGGATTGGGAGTTTGCCTTCTCTGGCGGCCACAAGACTAGGAGAAACCGTTCTAGGGCTCCACTGGCTGGCAAAAGTTGGGGAAAACAATCGACTTATGCAGAGAATCTCGTTTTCTCTAAGATGCTAAGAAAGGTGAAGTACAAGGGCTGTTGGGTAACTATTTTCCAAAGGCCTCACAAGTTTGTTTGTTTAACTCGGGGGATCAAATTACATGTTTAAATTTTACTTTTCACAACAATGAGATGAACTTTTGTTCAGGAGCCACAGGTCTCTGTGAGGAGAACTCCCAAAGGCCTAGGTGAGCAGCAACACAGAGTTTCTTGTGTGAGTGGGCATTCAAAACAAACCAAAATCCAAAACCAGATTTAAAAAAAAAGAAGAAGAAGAAGAAGAAGAAGAAGAAGAAGAAGAAGAAGAAGAAGAAGAAGAAGAAGAAGAAGAAGAAGAAGAAGAAAAGGAAAAGCCAGAAAGGCTGGCAGAGTCCTCTGGAAGCCAGGTTTCGGGTCCTCGGAGCTTGCCCAATAAGAGAAGGAAAGGAAGACACTTTGTGAGAGGAGCCCTAGTCAATCCTGTGCGCCTTGAGGGCACTAGCAGACCTTGGTGCTATAGGGTGTAGCCCTGACCTGCACTAACAGGAGCCTGAGGCCTTCCCACTGCTCCCACCTCACAGCCATGAAGGTGTTTGCACTGCGGGTGAGTGGGGTCAGTGGGCTGCATTCTTCCACTGAGCTGTGGAAGGTCAAGATGGCTCCGTCCATATTTAAGTAGGAAGGCAGCTATCCTGCAGGAGGGAGGAGGCCAGAAGCTTCTGGAAAACTCCCACATCTTTGCTCCACAGTGGAGCCTCCTTCCTCTGCCCTTTGCGACCCTAACCACTAGGAAGGTTTTGGCAAAGAATTCAACAGTATTCGGTTTGCCCTTAGAAAGTAAGTGTTCATAAAGGAACTCCCTCTGCCACTGCCTTTGGTCAGCAGCCCAGACACTGTACACACTTGCTGTATCACCTAGGCTCACCAGAGAGGTGACCTAAAGCTTCAGCCACCACTGTGGGCCTTGTGACTAGAAGCCTGCCATCTCCTGTTTGTACTGGGGTCCTTTGTTCTTCATGGGGAGGATATCTCTCTCTCTCTCTCTCTCTCTCTCTCTCTCTCTCTCTCTCTCTCTCTCACACACACACACACACACACACACACACACACACATACACACACACACACACACACACAAACACACACACACACACGCAGAGGTCTGTGAAGTGTGAAGTCACATACGTTGTATGCTGGTGAACCAATTGCTCCCTCCCTTCAAATTCTCTTACAAGTAAGAGGGGCGGTGGCAGTCCCGTGTGCCTACGGACCCATCTTTTTTAACAGTCCCCCAAGGAAGTTCTACCGCTGCTGGTATCTATGTGGCTGCTGCGCCCGCTCACACAGCCATCCACAGGACAGTGAAGCAGGTGCCTTCATGGAGTCCTGTGACTAATTCTTGGCAAGCCATAGATGGGCTTGTTCAGAGCCCTGTTAAATCAAAAGCAGGCTTCCTGCCGGCCTGCCCTGATGGAGCCCTGATAGCGTCGGCCAGATAATGAGCCAGACTCAAGGAAACCCTGGCAACCCTTCAATCCTCCAGCACTAGGACCCAGGGGCTCGCGAGGTACAAGTGGCATGTGTGGACCAACCCCAGTGCCTAGGCCACTGCTCCTGTGTGACAGGGAGACCCTGGACCATCTTTACCTCCTTATTGGTCAAGACTGCTTGGCTCCACATGACCTCTTTAACTCTTACGTTGCCTGGCCTGTTCTCATAAACACACTTCAGAAAGAAGTGTGAATGGGACCAGCCTATCATGAATCCAGGGCAGACCAGTCAAGTTGGTGTGTGAGCCAGTTCTGTATGTCCAAGTACACTTTGGATAATAACGGTCCCGAGTGACATTTGTTTTGGTGGGACTTGGCCACTTTGCACCTGCTCTCCCAAGAACTCTAACGTGTCATTTCCTTAAAGTGCAGATTTGCAGCTGGAGGGGGTCCCTTTGACACACATACCTATCCCCTAGATGTATTTTGCACACTCGGGAGACATTTTTAATTATCACCATCAGGAAGGAAGTGTGTGCTCCTGGCTTGCATCCAATGGGCAGAGGCCAAGGATTCAGCTGAACCCCCTATCGTACAACAAACTGCGTCTTGACTTAAAGAAAACCTTGTCCATCTCAAAGTGCGGGTTATGTGAGACTGAGAAACCTGGTCTCCGCATAGTCGAGGCCAACCAATAGACCATCCGCTGATTGACGTTTGTTTTAAAAATGTGAGCTTATAAAAGAAAATGGCTAATCTCGCAGGATATGATAGTAGATTGTACATTAGAGCAGGCAGAGATGTGTTTTGTATATCCCTGGATCCAGGCATGAGTCTAGTACCAGAATTAACACTGACACCTTGAATTGGGAGGCCCGAGAAAGCCTGGACTGTCCAGCTCAGTCAAATGCTTGGGTTAATCTGTGCTATAGTATGAACAGAAATCAGTCAGCACGGAAAGCTGGTTCCCCATCAGGTAGGGATATAGACACCCCCATAATTTCCCTGTTTGGAGTCTTGGCGCATACATGGCCCTACAGGAGCAGATGCTGAAGGTGATGCCGCCTCACATGGGTCCACATGAGGCTGCCACATGCTAAGAAACAGATCCTAGGGTCTAAATAAGCATCATAATTCAGATTCAAGGACCCGAGGCAAAGAAAGAATGTAGAGAGGACAGGCACAAGCACAGAAAAGCTGGGATCGGAAGGACCCTACTTGCCCTAATGGGGAGAACCAACAACAAAACCTGGAAAGGTTTGTGTATTTCCGAATCCAGACATGAGTCAGAGCATAAAATCAGAACATTTATTACGTACAGCACAGGAGGGGCTGGCTAGTACTGGTGGGTGAGCAGTCTCAGGCTGTGGTCATCCGGAGGAGGGAGACAGTTGCTAGCCTTGCCACACACTGGTCAATCTTTTGTAAACACTCACACTTAGAGGAGAGGAAGGCGTTGCCAGTTCCTGAGGCTGCTCTGAGGATGGCGTGGTAATTTCCATGGGTCTGAGGCACTGAGGTCCTTGACAAGGCCGTGACCAGCCAATAACACACGCACTCAGGACTTCCTTCACTCCCCACATAACCTATACACACACAGATATGTGAGTCCGCATAGAAATAATTTAGAGATGTTTATAGACATGCACACACATGCATGTTTTATTTTAGCACTGTTGCATGGATACCTACATGTATAGTATCCAGTACCAAATGAATAGAAAGCATATTCTCTCAAGGAAACTTTGAGCCTGTACCAAAGACAGAGGAAATTTCAAAGAATTGGTATCACACAGAATATGTTCTTTGTCCACAACATAAAAATTATCCTACAGTTAAACAAAATAAGAGCAATTAGAAATAAAAGAATATATGATAATTCACAGATTAGGGAACAGTTCATATTACATTAATTGCTTTTGACACTGTTATCATCAGCTTTTCTCCAATATCTTTTACTTAGTTATTTAAAGACAAAGTTTCTCTGTGTAGTCTGGCTGTCCTGGAACTTGTTCTTTTTGTTTTGTTTTGTTTTGGTTTGGTTTGGTTTTTGAGACAGGGTTTCTATGTAGCTTTGAGCCTGTCCTAAACTAGCTCTTGTAGACCAGGCTGGCCTCAAACTCACAGAGCTCCACCTGTCTCTGCCTCCCAAGTGCTGGGATTAAAGGCATGTGCCACCACTACCTGGCTCCTGGAACTTGTTCTACAGACCAGGTTGGCCTCAAACTCAGAAACTCACCTGCCTCTGCCTCCCGAGTGCTGGGTCCCCTAGTCTTTAAGCACGGTACTTTTCTTAATTTTCGAGAAACCTCCCACTGATTTCCATAGTAGCGGAACCAGTTACAGTCCCCCAATAGTAAATATGGCTCTTCTTTCCCAGAATCCTCACCAGGATTCATTAGCCATTGTCTTCTTGAGAGAGATGTGATGGGCTCTCAAAGTAATTTTAATTTGCATTTCCTTGAATCCACCTGGCTTGGGTCCTAGAACCCTGACAAGCAGTAACGAGAGACTGAAAAAGAACACACACACACACACACAAGCTGGTGTGGGGTGGACCGTGGGGACTCTGTGGGAGTCCAGCTATGGCAGTAACCTGGAAGCTCATCGTATTCGTTATATATAGTGAGGGGAGGCACTGGTCTTGGGAGTAGGTGTTCCTAGGCAAGCTTTCCCAGGTTGTGAACATCCAGGGGGAGGAAGTGACAACTGCTTGCTTTTGCACACACTGGGCAATCTTTGGCACTGACATGACAAAGGCTTCATCATCCCTCTGGCTTCACCTGGAGAAGGCTTTGCCATTCCCATGGCTGAGGCGTTGGGGTCCTTGGCACAGCTATGTCCGCATCGGCAATACACATTCACTTCAGATGCCACTCCCTCAGGACTGCAGTTGCTCAGGACATCACTGAATCCCTACAACTTCAAAAAGTATTAATTGACCATTTTATTTCTATTTTTGAGAACTATTTATTAAATTTATCGGCCAGTTTATTGATTGGCAGTTTTGTTTATTTCTTTGTTTTATGTATACATATATACATATCTTATTTATATATAATATGTTTTATTATATATAAAATTTTTTATTATATATAATAATTTTACATGCTCTCTTATGCTATTTATAACATATATTATATATATATATAATATATATGCTACTTTGTATGCATTTAAGCAGAGAATAAGTGTGGGCAGAGACCAGACGATTAGGAAGAGGCCATAGAGAGAGGGTAAGAGAGCTTTAAGGGGGAGAGCTGCAGAGGTCAATAGAACAGTGTAACGTGAGGGTAGAGAGGGGAACACTGGAGGTAGAAGGGTGGTACAGCAGGGACAGACAGGGAGATGGGGGAGGGAGAGCAACCAAAACTAAGCACATACAAGTACGGCATAAACCTGCTACTTTGTAAACAAATTAGAAATTAAATAAAATTACTTTAAAATGGAAGCAGTCATTTTTGGCACCCTTACATATTTCTGATATTTTTTATATACAAATGCTACAAAGGACATAGCCTTAACATTTCTAGTCCACTGCTAACAAATACAATAACTTATACAATAAGTCCTCCCTCCCTCCCTCCTCCCTTCCCTCCCTTCATTCCTTCCTTCTCTCCTCCCTTCCTACTGTTGCAGAACTGGGACTTGAGCCCAGGCAAACACTCCTCACTGACCTTCAGACACCTCTGTGTTGTGTGTAGCAGCGCTGGAACTTTTGTTTCTTAGTTAGACTGTTCCATGTTGGAATCCACCTGAACACACCATCTGAATACTCATTTAAAAAGGGAGTGGGGGAGATGCTGGATTTGGATCTTTCTAGAAATATCAGACTGCTCGAGGGAAAACTCAAGCCAGATGTCACAGGATACAGGTTTGCAGCACCCTCTCAAAAACAACAAAGGAGCCAGGTGGTGGTGACTCAGGCCTTCAATCCCAGCACTCGGGATGCAAAGACGTATGGATCTCTGTGAGTTGGAGGTCAGCCTGGTCTACAGAGTGAGTTCAAGGACAGCCAGAGCCACACAGAGAAACCCTGTGTGTGGGGGGAGGGTACAGCATCTGCAACCTCCATGCCGCATTATCAAACGCCACCACTGCCTTTCTAGATCTCACACAAGGACAGAAGAGCAGGTCATCTCTGGACACACACTGTATTCCAAGAACTGGGAAAGCCAGATCAACAAGGACAACAAGAATGACCAATCGCAACAACACAAGTTTCACTCAACACCGAGAAGGCAAATGTTGGCAGATGACTGCACATCCTGAAAGTTAACAGTGCTACAGTGAAGTTGCGGACAGGTGAAACAGAACCCAGAGGAAGAAAATGAGTGGGGTTTACCAGGACTAAAACACTAGCAGTCTCAGGCCAGGACATTAGCTGAGTCGTGAAGAGAGATGCTGTGGACATTAATACAGATCCGCCTGAGGACTGACCTCTGTGGAGCTGGCAGAGCTAGGAGCCTAGTCCACCTGTGTAACATGAGGGCCTTCTAGTTGGGGTTTCTGTCTGCCCAGTTCCCATAGCCGGCAAACCCCAAAGAAAATCACACAGAGGTCTCCATAAGATATAAAACTGATTGGCCCATTAGCTCAGGCTTCTTATTAGCTCTTCTCACTTATATTAACCCATTATTCTTATCTATGTTAGCCACATGGCTCAATACCTTTTTCAGTGAGACAGGTCACATCCTGCTTCTTTGGTGGTCTGGGCAGGAATAGGAGGAATAGGTTTCCTCCTTCCCAGCATTCTCCTGTTCTCATTGCCCCACCTATACTTCCTGCCTGGCCAATCAGCGTTTATTTAAAGCATGACTGACAGAATACAGACAATTCTCCCACACCACACCTGCCTTCACTAAAGCTAGGTGGTAGAGCTGAATGGTCTTAGCCAAATCCTCTTAGCCTTGGTTTGCATACCTTTAAGATGGGTATAGTATGACGGACTATTCTATACAATACCTTCTAGTATGCTTTATCCTGTTGTGATAAACACCATGCCCAGATGCAACTTTGGAAGGAAAGAGTGTTTTTCACCTTGCAGGTTACAGCCCATTACTGAGAGAAGCCAAGGCAAGAACTCAAGACTGGAGCTTGAAACAGAAACCATAGAGGGATCCTTCTTCCCAGGCTCATGTTCTGCTACCTTTTATATAGGGACCAGATCTACCTGCCTAGGGATGGTAAAGCCCACAGTGAACTTTGCCCCTTCTACATCAATAAACAACCAAGCAAACGCTCCCACAGGGCAGTTTAACAGAGGAAATTCTTCAACCAAGGTTCCCTCTTCCCAGGTGTGTCAAATTGACCTAAGGTTGGCCAATGCAAATATATATCCTAAATACATACACAATGGGTATATGTGATCTCAAAACACTTCTACCTCATTGGGGTGCTTTTAAAATAAGTGGAAAAACCAATATAAATAAAAGGTTTCATGTGGGCTGGCAATAAGTCTCAGTGACTGTGCTGGCTAGATTTTTGTCAACTTTGCAGAGGAACTTGAGAGAGAGGATCCTCAACTGAGACAATGCCTCCATAAGATGGAGCTGCAGGCAGGCCTGTAGAGCATTTTCTCAATGAGTGATCCACAGGAAAGGGACCAGTTCATTATGGGAGGTGCCATTCCTGGGCTGGTGGTCCTGGGTCCTAGAAGAAGGCAGGCTCAGCGTGTGTGAGTGTGTGGTTGCCACACAGCATTGCAGCCAGAGTCTGTTCCCAGACATTGCACCTGGAGCTGTTAGCTTGCGATTAAAGTGGGTTTTTTGAGGTTGTTTTCACAAGAAAGAGAGAGAGAGAGAGAGAGAGAGAGAGAGAGAGAGAGAGAGAGAGAGAGAGAGAGAAAGCAGGCTCTGGCTCAGTAGGCCACGAGGAGCAGGCCAGTAAACAGTAAGTGGAGATAAACTCTTTTCATTACCAAGTTGCTTTTGGTCATGGTGTTTATCATAGCAACAGAAACCCAACTCTGAAGTGGGTAGGGGTTCTTGCCACTAAACCTGCTGACAGGCAATATTTTTCAATGAAGAAGGATTCATCTTGACTCATGGTTTCAGAGGGTTCTTTCCCTCTGGAGAAGTGGAGACCTGCCCTGAACACTGTCAGGACATTCCAGGAAGTAAGGACTCGGAAAGAACAGAAGGCAAACAAGGAGAAGCCAACTCAGTTCCAGTACCCGCTTTCTCTGCATGAGGAGACTGGCTCTTCTCCTCTGAGCTCTGTCCATCATGAAGGACTGAACCCTCTAAAGCCATGAGCCAAAATGAATACTACCTGCTTGGAAGCTGGTCTGTCTGAGATTTTAATCAGAGCTACACAAAATTAACCAATACACAGTCCATGCTAAACTATTATTCCTTGAGTTTTTTAAAATAAGAAATTGGCTTTAAAATATAGAAATCCCCAAGATGATAGTCTACTTAACAAGAACTCAATAATTATCAACCCCTAACAACGATTCGCCCCTGTATCCATAAAACCCTTTCAATTAGCGATGGCTTCCACAGCCTTCCTGCCAGAATTCCATCTCTCAATGAAAGACCTTCACCATTTCTCCAGGCTGTATTATAAAGGGTCTTACCTATGAATGAAACCCACAGATTCATCGTTCCATGTTTGAAACCAAGCCTTTTGTCTCTTTGTTCTCAGATTCCAAATTCCTTCTATGCTTCTAGGAAACAATGCAGGCTGGAGTTATATTTATAGCTCTGGCTATTGTAAGCAAGTGGAAGTACCTGGTCCCCAATGCTGCTCCTGGTGCAAACATCTCCAGGGGAAGGAGACTCTTCCAAGGACAAATTGAGGTAGTGCCTCCGCAGTTTTTCCCATCACCCACTCCCTATGCTTAGGTCTGGTTTTGCATCTTTGATTAGATGCTTTGGCTCAGTGGAGAACAATACCTATCATCTACTTTAATGCTGACCTGTGATATTTCATTCACATTTTAAATATTTTATCATCTGTGACTCCTATGAGCTTTTCTCCTTCTGTCCCCACCCCTATAAGCACTGATTCTGTATTTTGCCGAAAGGTAAGGAAACCTCCCTCCCTGTTGGCACATTTGCTGAGAATCTGACTGCCATTTTCTCCCCACAAAAGAAGCATCCAAAGTCATTTAATTATGTAGCTTATTTTTAAAGGGACAACGAAAGAACTAGGGATCATCTTTTACTTAAATTCAGCTTAGCTTGCCCTTAGCGCATCTGCCTTTCTCATTCCTTCAGTTATCAAAATAGGTGGCCTCATCTCAGAGAAAATGAACGCACTTGGTTTCCCCCGCTATAATGTCACAGATTTTATGGTGCACTGTTTCCCTTTGTCAGACAGAAATAGAGTCCATAACCTCAAACGCTGTCAGAAGGAAATAAATACGCTCTGTGGGGAAAACAGCAACCCTCAGACAGTTCAGTTGCAGAATAAATTCTGTATCTTCCAGCAGACACAGCCTGCACATAGCAGGGCCCCCAGCATTGCCCACTGCCCTAACAGACGCCCCTCCTGCATGCATGTTCCGAAGACACGGAGGTTTTCTCTGCCAACTGAATTTCAATGCAATAGAAAAAAAAATGGTAAGATTTAAAAAACATTGGAAGGAATTTATGTAATAATTCATATTGTCAAAAGCCGAAGTCAATGTGTATATCCAGCGAAGGTAAGTGTCCAGAGGAGAAAGGAATGCTCTTGAAATCCTGTCAGGGTCATCCAGAGGTCCAGAGTCACACAGCCATCTTCACACACACACACACACACACACACACACACACACACACACACGCACACACGCACGCACGCATGCACGCACGCACGCGCGCGCACGCGCGCGCACACACACACACACACACACACACGCACGCACGCACACACCTGAGGACTCGATCTCCCAGGAGCCCCTGCTGTCTAGATACATGCCTAACGTTTTGACATACAGCTGCTGATTTAAGTGCCTTCTTCAACTGCAGCTGGAGGCTGAAGCCCATTGGAGTGGTGCTCCCCTTTCCCACAAAACGAAAGAATGGTGTCCGTCCAGCCTTTTCTTCTCCTCTGCCCCAAGGACATACCTGAATCTTAAATTCTTCAGAAATGCTGGAAATTTTACACTATGGCCAGTGGCTCATCAATCCTTCCAGGTCACCCCCACACCCCTACTTTCCATTTTATAAAGCCACAAAAGAGAAATGGAAGGTTGGTGCCTATGCTGACTGTGGGGCAGGGTGTTGCCTCAGATACCCACCCCACATCCCAGGACTGTCTAAGTGGCAGCAAATGCCAGGGCATTCCCAACCACTCTTCCAACTTGAAAAAGCTCCATCCACCACTTAAAGGGAAAAGAATGTGTGTGATTTAGAGACACCCAGAAAAGACAGAACTAGAAAAATGGTAAGACATCTGTCCCTATGACAACCAGGCAGAAGTGGTTCCAGACCCACAGACTCCGGCCTGGACGTGCTGGCACAAGGCTTAGTGAGGCTTTCCTGCTGGTTTGAAATTTTCTTGGTAATGATAGTAAGTCAATTACAGGTTAACACGCACCTGGAGTAGCCACCCTGCTGGGCTTACCTGTCTCATTGGAAGTTCTCATGCACTCCTGCCTCCAAGGCTATTTCTAGAAAGCCCCGGCAGTGTCACATTTACCAGATATAAGTCCTGTGGGAGCCTGGAGCCACTGAGAAACAGTGCACACCTTACTTGGGCTTCTGTGAGCTGGAGAGAGACAACTCTTTCTTTTGGGCACTGTGGGTAGCACAGCTACTCGCTACTCTTCACTTGCAGAGACAGATATTTCATTCCTCCCTTAGAACTTAACCTCACCAGGAGCCGCACGGACAGAGCTCTGCCTTTCATATCTGCCTGCCTGCACCATCTTCCTCTTCTTCTCGAGCAGAGTCTGAGTCCTTGAGCTTTTTCCAGAAGAAGAGTCAACTAAATCGCTTGTAAGAAAGCAGGTTCAGAGCCTGGCAGGGGTAGCATATATCTTTAATCCCAGCCGGCAGGCAGATCTCTGGGAGTCCAAGGCCAGCCTGATCTGCAGAGCTAGTTCAGGTTCAGGGACTGGGAAATGGTTCAGTGGGCAAAGTGCTTGCATAAAGACCCAAGTGCGATTCCCCAGAACCCATGCAGAAAAGTGAGGTGTGCCTGTCCATGTACCCCAGCACACACATACACAAGAGACATGCGAATCCCTAGGTCTGCCCCAGAGATACTGATTCAGTAGTTTTAATGAAAGGCCATGAAATCTGCTTTGAAACAAACTCCTGGAATGACTCTGAAACAGGTGGTTTAGATGCCATTTTGAAAAAAATGCAAGAGACCACACGGTGATGAGAAACACACAGTGGGTTTCATATGATGGAGAAGTTACAGCATGCTTGGGAAAATACATAGTGAAGAACATCATGTTGGTACATTGTAGGGATAAGACAATAAGGGGAAAAGAATTAAAGTTGCCACAGAAAGAACAAAAGTAATAAAGATTATAGAAAAGGAACAAAATCGTGACTAGAAAGCCCATAAAAATCAGTGGAACTAAAATGACATCAGCAAAACTGATGAAATTTCAGCTTGACTTGGAAACAAATGAAATTTGTTCAAACACTGGAATATACATGAAGGAATAGCATAACGGATCTGCTAGAGATAAGAAGGGTTCTCAGAGAGGGCGGTGAACAACTGTGCAGCAACAATGGCCCCTGCAGGACCATGCGACCTACCGAGGCTGAGCTGGGAAGACACGGCCTCACCAGACTTGTAGCTATGAAGGAGAGGAGCTGTGGAGGCCCCAAAAATATGAGCCTGTTTCCGCCTTGTCTGATGATCAGAGAGTTTGAAGTTGCTCGACTGTTAACAAGTGTAGCTACACGTCCTGGCTCAGGATGTGGTTACTTGGTTCTTTGGACATTAAGATGGTTTTACAAGTAGATCCACTCCATCCTGACAGATGGTCAGGACGTGCAAGCATACCTCTGCTCCTTCTTCTGTAATATGAGATTACCTGGGGAGTGGCTGCCTTCGAGACACTGCCTAACCACAGACTGCTAATGACTTGATGCCTCCAAGTGTTAAAGCAATTAACTGTTCGAGCTGTCCTTTGTATCATGTTAAAGATGTCTTTTGTTGCCTTCTTCACCCCCCTTTGTATTGGGGTATACAATAATCGGGTGATTTCAGTAGTCACTGCAGTGATCAAAAAGCCTCCCAATAAAGAAAAGCCCACAACCTTACAGCTTTACTGGTGAATTCTTTCAGGCATCAGGAAAAGAACTGGCACCAGTTTCTAAACTTCCAAACTTGGGTAAGAGACATGACTTCCATACCATTCCATGAGCCCAGAGCACCACAGCGCACGATCCAGACAAATCCATGGAAAAACCAACTAACCGCGAAAGTGGCAGAAGGACCAGAGTTCAAACCTCCAGCACCCACTAGAAAGGCAGACACGGTTGTGTTTACACCTGCAGTGCTGGGGAATGCAGAGACAGGGCTTACAGGGTTTGCTAGTTGAACCTAGCTCAGGGAGAGGCCCTTTCTCAAAAGAATAGAGTGGACAATGACAGCAGACGCATGAAGTCCTCCTCTGGCCTCCCTATGTGTAGGCACAGGCGCAAACATACACACATATCACACACACACTACACGCTACACACATACAAACACATACAACACAAGAGAAACAAACACTGCTGAAAGAGAATAAAGAAAACAAATGGAAAGCCTTCCATATTTACGGACTAAAATATTAATGCGCTAATGCATTCATATACTTACTCTAGTTAAGAGTTTGATACTATCCCGAACAGTCTATATAACGTTATAACATAAATAACATCTCACCCCTCCTATGGACTTAAAGACAAACTAAGGTGTGATTCCACCAAAGTTCGCTCTGAGAAACCAATGAATTT
Organism: Microtus pennsylvanicus; assembly: GCF_037038515.1. NCBI lineage: Eukaryota > Metazoa > Chordata > Mammalia > Rodentia > Cricetidae > Microtus > Microtus pennsylvanicus. The sequence goes on from NC_134599.1 coordinate 9,232,068, forward strand.
CTTAGATTTTTCTTACAGAACAACGGGTGACCTTTCTGCAGCCACACTAGAAGGTCTGAGTTCAGCATGGATGCTGGCCCCTCCCCCACTGTGTGGATGTAGTTCCCTCAATCCTTCCCCAAAGACCAATCAGGGCACACTTGAATACAGCGGTGGGAGGGGTGGCTGGCTACCCAGGGGAGGGGCCCATGACATCCCTCAGCCCCTCTTTCGGGAGTCGACAAGGGCAGCTGTGACGATCTTTGGTGAGCAGGCCCAGCCTGAAGATGTGGCAGTTCAGCTGGGAAAACAGCCCTGTACAACAGATGTGGCCAGCTGCGCCAAGGTCCCTCTGCCTTGACTTCCCTGCCACGACGGACTGTATCTTGAACTGTGAGCTGAAGCAACACCTTTCTCCCTTAAGTTGCTTTCATTAGAGTGGGAAAAGACCGTGACCTTATGACCCGGTCCCACAGGTGCGGATGAGGCTGCCATCTGTGAGAAAGTCCGCTCTGATGAGCACGGAGGTACCTTGCTATCGGGGTTCCCAACCCCTTAACTGAGAAAAAAAACTTGTGATTCTCTTAAACTACCAGTTTATGTTATAGTAGCCCTAATGGATTAAAATTAAACATATAGGGCAATGTAAACCCAAAATATATTAAGACATCAACTCCCACACCTGAAGGTGGCTACTTTTAAAAACAAACAGAAAGTAACAAGGCTTGACAAGGACACGAGAAACTGGAACCTTTGTGCCCTATTGCTGGGGCATACAATTATGCAGCCACTATGCAATATTTAGAGGTTCGTCAAAAATACAATAGAATTATTATGCAAGTCATGATTCCATTTCTGAGGATACACTTAGAAAAGAATGAAAAGCAATTATCAAGGAGATATTTACAGACTCACATTAACACCACGTGATTAAAAGAAACCGAGGGTTGTGTGTTATTTGCTTTTCCTGTTGCTGCACCAGAACCTGACAAAAGGAGTTTAAAGAGAGAAGGGTTTGTATTGACTCTCAGTCTGCGGGTGGAGAGGGCATGGCTGTGGGAGTGGCTCTGGGTATGTTGGCAGGGGTGTGGGGCAACTGCCACATTGTGTTTACAGTTCTGAACAGGACAGCGCTACAATCCATCAGCTTTCCTGCTCACGTCCCCTGCTTCTTGATTTGGACACACAGCCCCTGTACACCCTCTTAGTGAAACCTCCTTGGAGATACGCCCTGGAGATGTGCCCTGGAGACATCCAGAGGTGTGTCTCTCAGGTGATTCTAAAATCTAATCCAGTTGACAATGAAGATTGGCCTCACAGGGTGGAAGCAACTCACATCCATCAACAGATAAGCCAAATATGGTTAAAAAAAAAAAAGAACATAACAGATTTCAGTCTTAAAAAGAAAGGCTACAGCCAGGTGGTGGTGGCACACGCCTCTAATCCCAGCACTCAGGAGGCAGAGGCAGGTGGATCTCTGTGAGTTCGAGGCCAGCCTGGTCTACAAAAGTGAGTTCCAGAACTGGTTCCAAAGCAACACAGGGAAACCTTGTCTTGAAACCCCCCCCCCCAAAAAAAAAGCCTTTCTGACTTGCTTCCACTTGGATGAATTCAGCAAGTCACACACAGAAAAACAAACACAATGGAGTCCCATATGATGAGGTGTCCTGAGGATGCAAGTTCACAGGCAGAAAATAGAATGGAGTTGCCATGGGCAAAATGGAGTCAACTGGAGTTGATTGTCTTACTGAATTTGAGTTCCAGAGGTCAGCTGAGACATGCACAGCACTTGAATGTACTTAATGCCACTAAGTTACACACTTAGTGATAAAATGCTAATTTTACCACAATATTTTAGAGTACAAAACACAGTTCCACACTCGGTCATCATAATTCAAGGTATTCACTTCAAATCTTAAAATATTCTTGTTTTCACACTTAATTGGGGATGCATCTGTTTGAAACAAGGAGCTCAGACATGATGATTTTACCAACACAAGAGGTGAGGAATAGAGTTCTTGAACCAAGATTGTTTTCTTAGGAAAATTTACAAGCTGCGTTTTAACAGTTTCTCTCAATTGCATCCAAGAACTTTGGCTTGGGGCCTCTTTATATTAAGAATGTACACTTGACCTAGTCCTTGAAGGCCGAGTAGCATCTGCCAAGTGAGAAAAACGAGAGCTAGAATTCACAGAAGTAAACACAGCATCTGCCAAGGCCTGTGCTGGTGAAAGGGCAAGGTCTGTCCTAGGAAACAGGGGATATCTCAGTGAAGCTAAAGAGCTAAGTGAGTGGCGTGGAATGGCAGAGGCAGGAAGCCAGAAGAACAGGTTTCCAGTTCTCTGCCCTTCTTTATTCTCACTTAGTCATGTGTCCTTTCCAAATGACAATACCTCTGGAGAAGTTGCATGCAGCTCCATGGTAGAAGAATCCAGCATCTTCAAGTCTCTCTGCTGTTAAAGAGACAAAGAGAAGCATCTTAAACCAGGTAAGGAAAATGCTTACACACTTACCAGCACTAACATAGCCCAGTTCCACAGCAGGCATGACTAATGGATGCTTGCGTGCTTAACCCTGAAGACTAACTGTAGTCTTGTAGCCTCACCAACTCTGAGGCAGGTGGATCAGCAAATGAAGAGAGCGCAGGAGCTAAACTCTTTAACAGCATGTCCTAGTTAGGGTTACAACTGCTGCGGCAAAACACTATGACCAAAAGCAAGTTGGCGAGGAAAGTTTATCTGGCTCACACCTCCACATCATAGTCCATCACTGAAGGGAGCCAGGACAGGAACTCATGAAGGGCAAGAAGCTAGAGGCAAGATACGATGCAGAGACTATGAAGGCTGGCACTTACTGGCTTGTTCCGCATGGCTTGCTCAGCCTGAGTTCTTATACAATCCAAGTTCCCCTGCCCAGAGGCATCCCACTTACAGTGGGCTGTGCCCTCCTAATCAATCATTGATCAAGAAATACCCGGCACAGTTGCCTACAGGTCAACTGCTAGAGGCGTTTCCTCAATCAAGGTTTCCTCCTCTCAGAACACTATAGTTTGTGTCAAATTGACATAAATCTAGCCAGCCTACACTGCTACCCCATGAAACAGAAATTTGCAAGTTCTGGCCGAATCACAGTAAATAGGCGACAAATACGGCCGTTCCACCACTTGTCAGCTCTAAGACAAGAACACGTATTTAAGTCAAGGATGAACGGCTCATGTTGAAATTTCTAATGCTTGCACCGGCAGTGCCTTCTGTGTGCCAAGAACCCAGTCCACACGCACATATTTTACCTCATGAACTATTCAACAACCTGCACAGCAGGCGTGTTTAGTCCTGTTTAAGATGGGAGAATGGGCCTCAAATATCCAAGCAATTAACCTAAGATCACAAGGTGAGAGGAAGTGGGGAGAACTCAGCATGACCTCCCCACCACGTCACATCGCTGTAGCACACACCAGCAGTCACACGATAAGACATCATTTTTAGTACTTCATCTTGCACTTAGACTAGAGATGCTTGAGGAGCCAATAAATTGCTCCCCAAACCTAAGTATATTCATAATTCCTTTAAACAGTAGAGGCTGAAGGGAGATAGCCACAGATTCTGAAGTTATTAGGTGCAGAAACTCTGCACTAAGTTCACTCAGTAGGAAGGCCTCGGGAGACAAGTCACAGAGGATTCAGAAGGCATCTGACGGGGTTCCATCTGGTTCTAAGAATCCAGCGCTCACCATTTATGTCTGCATTTCTTTCCTGGGGACCTAGTCAGTAGGACACAGAACTCTTTTTAGTGTCAGGCACTTGACAGTAGGGCATCCCTTCTGGCCACCAAAGAAAAGCCACAGAAGGCTCTCCATACATTGGGTTTTGATCCTACTGCACGTACTGGCTTTGTAGGAGCCTAGGCTGTTTGGATGTTCACCTTACTAGACCTGGAAGGAGGTGGGAGGTCCTTGGACTTCCCACAGGGCAGGGAACCCTGACTGCTCTTGGGGCTGATGAGGGAGGGGGAGTTGACTGGGGGAGGGAGAGGGAAATGGGAGGCAGTGGTGGGGAGGAGGCAGAAATCTTTAATAATAAAGAAAGAAAGAAGGCTCTCCATAGCCATGGCTGATTGTTTCGACCTATTCTTGAATAAAATTGTCTTTGGTTCAGTCCATTCCTCAGGGGCAAATTCCCCTCTGGGTGAAGAATATTGTTTCATTCTAGAGAAAGTGGCCACCCTGAAGTGGGTATCCTAAGTGGACTGTTAGGAAATAACCATGCCTGCTGTGGTAGTTTGAAGGAGAATGACCCCCATACAGTCATAAACGTGAATGCTTCATCACCAGAGAGTGGGACTCTTTAAAAGGATTAGAAGGATTGGGAGGTGTGGTCTTGTTGGAGGAAGTGTGCATTGGGGGTAGGCTTTTGTAACATGAAGGGCCAGCTTGTTGGGCCCAGTATCCCACCCAGTATCCCACAGCCAGAATGCCCCCAAAGAAAATCACAGAGATCTCCATAAGTTATAAAACTGATTGGCCCATTAGCTTAGGCTACTTATTAGCTCTTGTAGCTTATATTAACCCATTGTTCTTAGCTATGTTAGCCACTTGGCTTGGCACCTTTCTCAGCCAGGCAGGTTACATCTTGCTTCTTGGTGGTCTGGGCAGGAATGGGAGGAATGGGCTTCTTCCTTCCCAGCATTCTCCTGTTCTCATAGCCCTGCCTCTACTTCCTGTCTGGTTGACACACCTATACTTCCTTCCTGGCCAATCAGAGTTTATTTAAAACATGATTGACAGAATACAGACAATTCTCCCACACCAGGCTTTGAGGTTTCAAAAGCCCATGCAAGGCCCAGATTCCCTATGTATGGATCAAGATGTAGCTCTCAGCTACTGCTCCAGCACCTGCCCACTTGCCACCATGCTCCCCTGCCATAATAGTGGATTAGCTCTCTGAAACTATAAGCAAGTCCCCCATCAAATGATATCTTTGTAAGAGTTGTCTTGGCTGTGAGTATCTTTTCATAGCAGCAGAACAGTAACTAAGACACCTGTCTTCTTCTTCTTCTTCTTCTTCTTCTTCTTCTTCTTCTTCTTCTTCTTCTTCTTCTTCTTCTTCTTTTTCTTCTTCTTTTTCTTCTTCTTTTTCTTCTTCTTGTTCTTCTTCTTCTCCTCCTCCTCCTCCTCCTCTTCCTCTTCTTCTTCTTCTTCTTCTTCTTCTTCTTCTTCTTCTTCTTCTTCTTCTTCTCCTTCTCCTCCTCCTCCTCCTCCTCCCCCTCCTCCTCCTCTCCTCCTCCTCCTCCTCCTCTTCCTCCTCCTCCTCCTCCTCCTCCTCCTCCTCCTCCTCCTCCTCTTCTTCTTCTTCTTGAGACAGGGTTTCTCAGTGTAACCTTGGCTATCCTGGAACTCACTCTATAGACCAGTCTAGCCTTGAACTCATAGAGATCCATATGCTTCTGCCTCCCAAGTGCTGGGATTAAAGGTGTGCACCACCACCACCTGGCTTAAACCTGTCTTCTTTTCATCTTTCTTTATAAAACATGTTTTATTATAGTCAGATTATTTTATGATTCTTTGTGCCTCTGTGTGTACATGCATGTGTGCATGCCTGGGTATGTGTGTTTGGAGTTGGGGCTGTACATGTGTGTATGCATGTGTACAAGCATGAAAGTGCATGTGACTGTGGAGGTCCGAGGACAACCTCAAATGCCCTCAGGTGCCTTTGACCTTTCTGTTTGAGACAGAATCAGTTATAGCTTGCCTTCCTGGAACTATGCAAAGTATACCACACTAGCTGGACAGCATGCTACAAGGATCCACCTGTCTCTACCTTCAATTTCAGACTAAGGGTGTGCCACCATGCCCAGTCTTTTTTAAAACATGCTCCCAAGATGGCTTTAATAACAAAGCTATCTCTCTAGCTCCTATTTATAATTCTCAAAACATTTGCCTTGTCCTGCTAAAGAGTACTTGATTTATATAAAACTTGGAGTTGTTTCCAAAGGGTCTTAAAATTCCCCTTCTACTTAAGTGTTTAACACCACAACATCTTTCCTACTTGTTATCAATGAGTTAATGCAGATCTGGCAAGACTGCGACACAATTCATATTATTTTTCCCTTAGGGCTTCAAGATTGAATATTTTCCACTACCAAGATCTGCAGTTACAAAGGAAACCCAGGAATCAGTGAATCCTCATTTCAAAGCTGATCACAGCACACCAACGAAGGAAGAAAAAATGATTTTGTTGCAGAGATGTGAATGTTATACAAAATATAGGAGCCAAAATGCTAAATGGGAGTTTGCAGATTCATGCTGAACCCAACTGTGTGGGTTATCTCAGGGTCATAGAAGGTACCAGAGACCGATACAAGAAGGCACAGTTCTTGTCTTTGGAATTTCCTGCTTCATGGAAATGTCTGCTGGATACTATGGGCCTGTAGGCTGAAGATTGATGACCCAATGGTACAAAAGAACTTTGGGTGACTGTCCAGACAGCAAGATGTCTCTGTCATTTCTAGAGTTTTGGAAGTTGTTTACTTAGGCAATATTATATCCTTCTGGAGTCTTTGATGGAGTTGAAGAATGGATAGTTTATAGTTTTCCTTAGTTATGATAAAAGATAAAATAGATATAAATATTGTAACAAATTCTTATTTGATAACTTTTGTTATATGTAATTTTACTATGTTAAAGTTAAAGCCTTTCTTTTTTGTTTAAACAGAAAAAGGGGAAATGACGGAGGTGGGTCTTGTATCTATCTGTTGCTTTCATTGGTTAACTAATAAAGAAAACTGCTTGGCCTTTGATAGAACAGAAAATTAGGTAGGCGGAGTAGACAGAACAGAATGCTGGGAGAAAGAAGCCGAGTCAGGCAGTCGCCATTATTCTCCCACTCCAGACAGACGCAGGTTAAGATCTTTCCTGGTAAGCCAGCTCGTGGTGCTACACAGAATATTAGAAATGGGTTAGATCAATATGTAAGAGCTAGCCAATAAGAGGCGGGAACTAATGGGCCAGGCAGTGTTTTAAAAAAAGAAGAAGAAGAAGAAGAAGAAGAAGAAGAAGAAGAAGAAGAAGAAGAAGAAGAAGAAGAAGAAGAAGAAGAAGAAGAAGAAGAAGAAGAAGAAGAAGGCGGCACAGTTCTGGGCCCAGATCAACTTCTTCCGGTCTGTGTGCCTTTGGATTCTGAGCAGTAAAACTGAGATGACAGCCTCCTTGCCTCCCATTTCACTGGATTGCTTTGAAGAGAGGATGAGATGTTGCATATTCCATGCCCAGAAAACAACACACCGCCCTGTCAAAGGCAGAGCTAGTTTTGCAGAGGCTGTTAGCATTTATTCTGCATCAAGGAATGCTAGAACTTTACTCTCTCAGTTAATCCTCTAGTAGCTTGCCGTCAGATCACCCTTTCTATCCACCAAGGCATTCTAAAAACTGTCTCAACTTAGTGGCTGAGAGACTATGGAAGTAAAGTCACAACTAAGCTGCAAACCAAACCTCCACATTCCATGGATTCGGGTCCTACCTCTTCCCCAAGCTGCCATGAAGTGTGTATTTTAAAACTCAAACCATATTTTATTTATTTATTTGTGTAAAGAGAGAGTGTGTGTGCGTGTATGCAAATGCATACCACAGAATGCGTGTAGGACAGAGGGCAACTCTCAGGACTCAGTTATCTCCTTCCGCCATGGATTCTAGGGCTTGAACTCAGGTCCAGGAAGTCAGGCTGTGGGGCGTTGAACAATCTCACCACCCCCAAACCATATTTTAAATACACAGAGTGTGTGGTAATTCACTTTTGTTGCTGTGCTAAGCCTCCACAGCCAGAGCTACTTACAGAAGAGTTTGTTTTGGCTCACAATTCTGAAGGGAGAGCCCAGAATGATGGGGACAAAGGGCAGCAGGTGGCTAGAGAAGGAAGCTGAGAGAATGAGTGTGGGGATGTCAGGTGATGCTTCCTCCTGCAAGGATCCACGCCCTAAAAGTTCTCTAATCCCCAAGAAACACCACCAGCTGGGGACCAAGAGTTCAGACACATGAGCTCGTGGGGGTGATTTCTCACTCAAGCCACCACATAGGGTAGGTCACTTTAAAGGGGCATACCGTGGTCAGTCCTGGGAATGAACCCGCATCCTTACCTTTTGTGCAATGCAGACCTCCGTCCCCTTTGTCTACCCGAACTCTAGACACACTTGAGCTGAGCAGGCCCCAGGAGTCATTTCTCTCTCCCCTTCAATTAGCACACTGTGGTTCTCAATAGACAACTGCTTCTCCAGCAGCAGCTGGTAACAAGGAAGGCAGGGGATCAGGTCCTATGCCTCAGGTGGTATGGGCACACAGGAGGAGGGGCTTCAGGGCTCAAACACTCATGAAGATGCTGTCTCCTTCAAGTAAAAGGCTCTTGGTTCTAGCCGCCCAGGTATTGCATAAATTCGAACAGTTTTCTTAACTGCAAGTGTATAGGGGCAGAAATTTTATCTCTTATTTAGCATATAATTTACCTGTGTAAAAGTACAATATGTGCATTATAAATGCTACACAAACATGAACTGCTAGAACAAATTTTCAGAGAAAGAAAGCAACACATGTGCCTTAAATTCCACTGTGATAAACACCATGACCAAAAGCTACCTGGGGAGGACAGGGTCTGTTTAGTCCTATGGCTCTAATATAATTAACACTCCATTATTGGGGGAGTCAGGAACTCAAGGCGGGACCCTGGAGGCGGGAAGGGAGGCAAAGAAGGAACGCTGCTTACTGGCTTGCTTTTCCTGACTCTCAGCCTGATTTTTATACATCTTAGGACTCCCCACCCACTCACATCAATCAAGGCTGTACCCACAGGCTTGCCTATAGACCATCTGTTTTTTCTGGTATTGACATTTTTTTTTTGTTTCGGACACTATATTCTGATTACAGTTTCCCTTCCCAGTTTCTCTCAGCCTCCCCTCCCATCTGGATCTACACCCTTCCTGTCTCATTAGAAAACAAGCAGGCATCTAAAGAATAATAATAAAATAAGATACAATAAGATAAAGCAAAAAACAAATTGGAATAGGACAAAATAACCAAACATAAAAAGGAGCCAAAGAAAAAACACAAGAAACTCATATAGATACAGAGACACATATGTTTGCATGAAGGGGAATCCCATAAAAACACAAAACTGGAAGTCATAGTATATGCCCACAGGACCTGTAAGGTTTTTGTTTTTTTTTTTAAAGGGGGGCATACTCTGACAACATTATGAGATAAATAACCTCCAAAGATGCATTGAGGAATGTATGTTGTGTTGGCCATCTACTGCTTGGCATAGGACCTACCCCTAAGGGGTTGTGCCATAGTCTCTGTGAGACTGTGTGTGCCAGTCCTGTTGTGTTGAGAGGGCCTTGATTCTCTGGAGTCCAATATCCCCTCTAAGTCTTATACTCTTTCTGTCTCCTCTTCCAGAGTTCCCCAAGCACCAATGGGAAGGATTTGATGGACACACTCCATTTAGGGCTGAGTGTTCCAAGGTCTCTCACTCTCTGCACACTGTCTGGCTGTGGTCTCTGTATTCATTCCCATCTGCTGCAGGAAGAGACTTTTCTGATGATGGCTGACCAAGGAACTGATCTATGAGTACAGTAGAATGCCATTAGAAGTTGTTTTATTGCTACGTTCCTTTAGCAGAAGAACAGTATTTGGCTTTCCTCTAGGTCTCTGGCCTATCTACTCTTAGGTTCTTGGCCACCTGAGCAGTGTTGGGGATGGTTCCATCTCATCGAGTGGGCCTTAATTCGAATCAGTTGTTGGTTGGTTACTCCTAGAAGCTTTGTGCCACTATGGCACCGGCACATCTTGTGGGCAGGCACCATTGCAGATCAAAGCTGGGTTGTTGGTTACCATCCTCTTTTGGTCGTGTGCAGAGTAGCTTCCAGAACCATGATACTAGTACATAGGATGAAGGCGCCAAGTAGGCACCAGCTCAGCTTCTAGGTGCTCAATGAGTTGTGTAGATGTTATTTTCAGCAATAGGGTCTTACTGTCAGTTTGTGGAGAGCCACCAATAGCCATGACTATAGCCTGGGTTGTTTGGGGTTTCTAATGGGACCCCTTCGGCCAATAACTCAAATGTAACCCATTCCTGGTATTGGATGCTTCATTTGGTGATGACAGATGTCCTGTTGGGATTCTATCTCCCCTGAAAATTTGATAATCTCATTTAGATTGTCTTCATCTTTGTATCTATTTTAGGAAGCTTCTACTGTATTAGATTCCCATATGACCTCTCAAATGGTTCTTAGCTTTAGCTGCTCCTCCCTCTGGTCCCTCCATTCCCTCCTCTTTTTCCTCCCCCTCCCTGTTTGATCCTCTCATCAGAGTCCACCCATAACTATCCATCTATTTCCCCTTCCTAAGGAGCATTGTTCCACCCCCTTGTCCCTTCCTCTCTACCTAACCTCTGTGGTTATGTGGGTTATAGCTTGCTTATCAGTGACTTCACAGCTAGCATCCACACGTAAGTGAATATGTACCATTTGTTGTCTTAGGGTTACTGCTGCTGAGATGAAACAGCATGACCAAATGCAAACTGGGGAGATAAGGGTTTATGTGGCTTATGCTTCCACATCATTGCTCATCATCAAAGGAAGCAGTCACAAGGAAGTCAGTCACCACAGGAACTCAAGCAGGGCAGGGACTCGGCAGAGAAGGAACCTGGAGGCAGGAGCTAAAGCAGAGGCCATGGAGCAGTGTGCTTACTGGCTTGCTCCCCGTGGCTTGTTCAACCTTTCTTATAGAACCCAGAGTTGGCACAGGCTACCATGGGCTGCGACCTTCCCCATCAATCACTAATTAAGAAAGTGCCCTACCAGGTGCTTATCTTCTGAAGGCATTTTCTCAACTGAGGTTTCTTCCTTTCTAATGACTCTAGCTTTGTCAAGTTGACATAAAACTAACTAGTACATTTGTCTACAGCTCAATCTGAGGGAGACGTTTTCTCAATTAGGATTCCTGCTTCCCTGACAGCTTTAAGCTGTGTCAAGTTGACAAGACCAACAAGCACAGAGCACTTAAATTCTGTTCCTATTCCAAGGATTTTGTAACATACCTTTATTAACAGCCAGTTGTGTGTTGATTCCATACAGTTAATGCTCAGAAGTGCTGAGTCATCTCTTCGGTAGATTAAATGCCACAAATATGAATCAATAACCACTCTATTGGACCTTCTCCCTTCTGCATCTTTTTCCATGCCAAATTTCTTTGCCATCATTCCTCTTCTTCTTCCTTCTCTTCAACAGTATCTAGTGTATTGTCCACGATATCTTCAAATTGACAACCTTCTTGCCTCATGCCCTGAGTTCTGGGATTACAGGTATAGGCCGCAATGTCCGATTATGATGATTCCTTCTAAAGAGTTATACAATGGCCTTTCAGCTAGGAAAATAGAGGCAGACACTGGCTTAAAAATCACCTGGGATTTGCTTCGGTCAAACACAATAATAACTGTGGATCTGACTGTCATAATAGAAGTCTTTTTTTAAAAAAATAAAGTATCTTACGTATTTTTAGAAATAGGAGGCATGGCACACCCTACAAGGCTGCTTGGAAAACCCAAGGGTTGGTTAGGAACCCGCAGGAGCAAAGGAAAACCATGAGCCTTTGTTGTGTTTTTCATAGGAAGAAGAGGGCAGAACAGAATGGTTCAAGATTGATCCGATGGAGTAATCCTGATGAGTTCTGGGGGGGCTAGAGCTGTCCCCAGCTGTCTGGTATTTAGGTGGTGACTGATTAGGACAGGGAACTGAGGGCCACAGTGCCAGGGTCAATAGAGGAGGTGTTTGGAGCTGAGGCTCCTGATTGGTTGGTTGCCTAAAAAGGTGCACTCGGGAGGAGTGGTTTGTGGGAGCATCCCCACTGGGCTACACCTGGTCTGGCTCTGGTGCTATCACCTAGCCCCAATCCATCTTTTGTTTAGCAGATACCCTTTATTTCTCCTGTCACCCTATGTGACTCTTACCTGAGGGCTTCCCAAGGACACAAAGCCTGTGCAAAACTTGGTGAGGGGAAAGCCAAATCCCCCCTTTTATTTTGAATTTGCACTTGGCATTGTCTTTTTGGAAGCTTAGGCAGGTTGTTTGGAGCATATGGAAATCAACTGGCTAAGGTGTAAATTGGAGAACAATACAAGAAATCCTGTGCCATAGTGGTATATTACTTGTGCTTTAATAAATAAAGCTTGCCTGAAGATCAGAAGGGCAAATCAGGCGTATTAGCCAGCTGTACAGGCCAGGGAGTGGTAGTACACACCTTTAGTCCCAGGACAAGAGGCAGACGGATCTCTGTGAGTTCAAGGACACCATAGGCTAGATTGAATCTGTGTAAAAGAGTAACAGAGCTCACACAAAGGTGATCCCAGTACTTGGAATCACATACATTTAATCCCAACACTCGGGAGGTGGATACAGGAACAGTATGGCTGGGCAGAGAGAGGACTATAACGGGGAAGAGACAGGAACTCAGTGGAGTGTGAAGTTTGAGGGTTCGTGGAGACAGGATCTTGCCCCTTCAGTCTGAATGAAGATTTGGTAGAGATAAAAGGTGTCTCTAGTGGTTGACTGCTTTGCTTTTCTGATCTTCAACTTGAACCCCAATATCTGTCTCTGGGTTTTTATTATTTGTGTAATACTGGCCAAAAGGATAGCAGTTCAGTCCTTAGAGGCTGGATTCATCGTGCATCCAAGAAAGGCTAAATTCACTCTTGAGGTGCTTCTGAGTTTTCTTTCTGTAAAGTTTTGTTTTATTTTGTTTTTGGCCCAACAAACCTCCCCGCCAATGCAATAATCCAAATCAAACCAAATTAGAAAAAGCCCAGGTTTAATGGATGCCAGCGCTCCCCCCCCCCCCCCCCGTGGCACTTCAGACTCCCCTCCCATCTCCCCCTCCCAAAGCTCCCAGGAAACCTGGGAGAGGGAGAACTGGAGGGCACTCTGTGGGAGTGGTCTTGATCCTCTCAGGGGAGGAGTCACCATTTGGAAGGCTTTCTCAGACCTGGAGTCTGGACTGTGGCAACTCCCAGGGGAGGGGGCTTAAAATGGAACTTTCCACCAACGTTCCAAAATGAATGCCGGGAGCTGGGGTGACTAAACACTTTTCACATACCCACAGGAACCTAATACCCACACCGTGACAGTTGTTTGTCGTGTGTAGAAATCCGTCAGTTCTTGGAAAGACAGTATGGTTAGCATTATGACTTGACTCTTAAATGTCCCCCACTGGCTCATGTGCATGGCCACCTGCTCTGCCAGCTGTTGGAGCTGTTCTGGGACATGTGGAGACTTTGAGAATGGAACCTAGTACAAATAAAAGCCACTAGGGGGGGGGCTTTGAAGGTTATACCCATCTCTGATGGGCCAGCACTCTGCTTCCTGAGCCACCATGATGTGAGTAAGAACCCTGTAAGCTCCAGCTGTCACGAACTGAGCCACTCCAAACAGCATGCTTTCCCCAGGGTAAGGAAGTGAACCCCCTGAAATGTGAACCAAAGGAAACCTCTGTCACATGGTCTGTCACAGGGGAAGAAGAGAAACTGCAGTCAACAAGAACCCACAATGTCAAAGCAGCAGGATTAAAAGGCACAATTAATCAACACGCCAACTGTAAGTCTCTCGAATTATACAGGATGTCGCTTCTTCACAGCCCTCACTCCACCTGTCCAAGAGTCTTCTCAGGAGTAGTCCTCCCAAGATCTTGTTGATAAGAACTGACATCGGGGAATTTACTAATGTTTTCAAGGAATAATTTAGAACCATTCATTTGAACGATAAGGCTGAGAAGTTCCCTAAATAAATTATGTACCAACCCCAAAGCGAAGTTGTCAATTAATGAGCACGAAGTTGAGCTACACGTCTGCAAACAATAGCTTGTCAACATAAATCTTTGCCCTTTTTGGCATAAAGCCTAGAAGTAGGCAGTTGAGAACAGGCTTGCCGCACAGCCCCGCTACACCTTGGGGCATCCGTGATCCTTTGAGTGCCGGCTGAAGAATCCTAGAACTTTCTTTTGTTCCTCGTGTTTCCCAATGCCAGGGTTGAGGAAGAGCAAACAATAAAAAGAAGTAGATGTACAGGTAGCTGCCCTTCAGAGACAGTGTCTTACCTAACTGGCCAGAACTCAGACACACTGGACAATCATGAAAAAAAAGTCGTTGTTACTGAGTTAAAATAAAAGGCTCTTAGGATTCGATTTTGGAGATAATTTATGGTCCCCATCAGACACTGTGCTTCTGTCACCCCTCTACATTCCCTTCTATACCACCAATTCCAAAAGTAGAAGGCCAGATACTTTCCAAGTCTGAAATCTGTCATTCTAAAACCTTTACTTCTCTTATTCTCTGATGTTGGGCCAAGATTTAAGTCTGGTTTGTTCTACTACACTAATCTCTCTTGAGCAATTTCAGACAGGGGTTCTGCCATCTGGTCTACCGTTCTCCTAACTTGGTGCCTCTCCCTCCATCTAATCCCCCACAAGCCCTTTCAGATCATGTCTTTGCTGAAACAGGAGCCTTTTCCTGAGTGTTTATCTGCCTATGTCTTTTGCTGCCTAGAACCCTGTGGGACTCCTCCTGGCTTTCAACATAAAGCCCAAGGGACAAACACAATGCAGCAGGCTCTTCCATGCTGTGTGGTCCCCGACGGTCCCTCTCCCATTATCCCCCTTGACCCTGTCCTGATATATACTAGTTCATATAACCAAAACTATATAAGATCTCAAATCTGCCACAGAACTCGGTGACTCCATGCATCTGTGCACACTCAGTTAGCCAGAATGCTTGTCTCTGACTCTAGAGAGCATTTGAGGATTTCTGTCATTATTCAAGACCCATGTCTGTAATGCTTTTCTCTTCTGACACAAGATGGGCACAGCTTCCTCGGTGTCACCCCAGCCACAGATGATGGGCACTGCTTCCTCAGTGCCACCCCAGCCATGGGCACTGCTTCCTCGGTGCCACCCCAGCCACGCTCCCATATGCTGCAATGATTCGTTTACACATTGATCCATCCTCCAAGGGTCTGAGTTGCTGCAGGACAGGAACCATGTCTTACTCATCTTTGAAGAATTAACACTAAAGGTATCTGCCAAGTAACAAGCCCTCAGTAACCATCCACACAGCAAAGAAAGCTCTGGCTGGGAGGAGGTGCCCTCTGATGAACCTATTACCCTGAAACACATAGGCGAGCCTGCACTTGCTGTCTCTCTGCCCTCGAATAGCAGTTGGCAGGTAGTTCTGGCTAGAATCTCAGCTGCAGACTGGGATATGCACTACTTGGCCCCAGTTTTGGCACCAGAGATGACTGTCAGGAGAGACAAACACGTACCTGTGAGTGCTGATACCTAAAACAACCAGGCCAAAAGCCACCGTTTCACAGCAAATGCTTCAAAGTCAAGTGATGGCCCAAAGAGATGAGAGACGGGGTCTTAGTTTTCAGGGTGGTTAGCTGGTGGCCCTATCTTAAATGATGATAACATCATCATGTCAGTTGGTATGACCTCTTGTTAGATCATCAAATAAGGATAAAACAAAAAGATTTTTAAAAAGATATGGACATAGATGTCTTAAGTTAATAGCTTTCTATATTATTTCAAACAGAAAAAGTAACTCTACTCAGCGGTAGAGGGTTTGCCTGGCCTGCGTGGGACCTAGGTTCCATCTTTAGCATAGAAGGAAAGGGGAGAAGATGGGAAGGATGAGGAGAGAAGAAAAGGGGAAGGGGAGAAGGAGAGGGAAAATACAAAGCATTATATATACAACTATAAATAAAATGTTGCTACAAGGCAATTGTCCACAGAGACTTCTAAGATGGCAGCATGAATCCTAAAGATATCCCAACTACACAGCGATGTGACCTAAGGGTCCAGCAGCATCACTGATGTATACAGGACCTTCCTTTCATACTTTGGCTTTAAGGCAAGATGCAAATAAAGTTAATAAAGGCAAATAAATAAATAAATAACTCAAGTTCTATGTGAATCTTTACGCCGTCCTCACCCCAATCCTTAAAACAGCTGCAGTGATGTTTTGGGCTATCCAATGATAACAGCACTCTGGGTTTTATTTACTTACTTTTGGTACTAGGCACTAAACCCAGTACCTCGTGTGTGCTAAGCACATACTCTACCACCAGCCCAGATGCCTTCTGGTAAAGGTGGTTTGAAGTTACTCACCTGTTATGCCGTGACAGGGGAAAGGGTGGCCCAGAAGGCCCCGAGCATGGATCCTGCTGCTGATGGCGGTAAAATGATCCGGTTCGGCCGCTCCCCTGGGCACGAGCTCTCTGGCCTTCTGCTGAGTGTTGCAAGCAGCTTTTCTGGGAATTAGATGGGAACCTGGCCTTGCCATTTGCCAGCTCTGAAATACTGGGAACATTACCTAACTGTTTTATTTTCTTTGAAAATTGGGGGTGAGCCTAGCATGACTTCGTTATGAAAATTAACTGAGATGATCCAGGTAAAGTGCCTACCATGAAGCCTGATGCAGATTAAGTGTTCCACCAACTTGATCAATGAATTATAATTAAGAATAGAGCCATTACCCTCATTAGCACAGGGTAATGTCACTCAGGAGATTGGGGTGCGATTCCCTGATGGGAAGGTGACACAGCCAGAGTTATCTGAGAAGAAGAAACCACAGTTGAGAAGATGCCTCCATAGGACAGCCTATGAGCAAACCTTCATTTTCTTGACTAGTAATAGATGCCGGAGGGCCTAGCCTATTGTGAGTGGTACCGTCCCTGGGCTGGTGGTCCTGAATTCTATAAGCAAGAAGGCTGAGTAAGCCAGTAAGCAGTACCTCTCCATGGCCTCTGCATCAGCTCCTGCCTCCAAGTTCCAGTCCTGTGTTTGGACTTCCCTTAGTGATGGACTATGATGTGGAAGTGTGAGCTGAAATAAACCCTTTCCTCCTCAAGTTGCCTTTGGTCTCGGTATTCAATCACACAGCAATAAAAACCCTAGGACAGGAGCCAAGACAGGTATGGTGGCACACACAAATTTCACTCGGGAGGCAGAGGTAAGTGAGTGCTTGGAAGCTCCAGACCAGCCAGTTAGACAATAAGACCTTGTCTCATGTGTGTATGTGTGTGTGTGTGTCTGTCTGTCTGTCTGGGATTGACTCCTGTCTTTATTGTTTGATAGTTATGCATAGTAGGACTTTCTCTTGAGGATCACCAGCCCCCAAATAATGACCTGGAGACTTATTATTAATCATAAAAGCTTGGCCTTAGCTTAGGCTTCTTTCCAACTAGCTCTTACAACGTAATTAACCTGCTTCAATTAATCTACATTTGCTTTGTACCTGTCCTCTATTCTGTATGTCCATCTCCCTCCATGTTGTGCTCGCATCTCCCTCATGCACTTAGACTCATCCCAAGTTCCTCTCTCTGCCCAGAAGTCCCACCTAATCTCTCCTGCCTAGCTATTGGCCATTCATCTCTTTATGAAACCAATCAGGTGCCTCAAGCAAGCAGGGTAAAACAGCGATGTATCTTTACACAGTTTGCTCAGCTACCCCACAACAGCTATGTGCCACTGCAAAAGCTGTTTAAGTTCACGGTGTCTCCATTACCTGCCCTATAAAATAAAAGTAATAGTAGATTATTGTGAGAGCAAATGAAATTAGGTATACGGCATGCTGAACATTTTCTTCTCATCTTCTGGAGTGTTACTCTTCTAATGGTTCCTGTGACTGGAGTACACGGGGTATGGGCAGTGACCACACCCCCAGCAGTGGACTGCCTGATCACAGAACACAGTCTTTTCCTAACTATTCAGAAGGATCTCTGGGAGTTCCCAGACAAATGCTGGTTCTAATGCGACAATACTGTCACAGATTTATCTGCCACTTCACCTGCCACCATCCTGTTAAATATTTGCACAGCTGCCCCCCTTCACAGAAACCTTGAGAAATTATTTCCCCAGCACACATTTAAGAAGATATGCAAGTATTTTCCTTAGATGCAAAGGCAGTAATTTCTGGTAACTGAAAATACCTAAATTTTAAAATAGTGACATTCATTAAAATATGTGCCAAACAAAATTTAAATATTGCAGTGATTGAATACCAACAATTAGCCATTTAAACATATACAAACAAGTTTTTATTTAATCCTTAGAATCTATAATTTTTCTTTTTTCTTGAAATTATTTGATGGTGTGACATTTATACTAATTGTCCTATTAGCCTTTTCTGCAGCCAAAATGCAACTGAATTGTGACTGAAATTTGTTTTCATTCCCATTATCGTGGTTCACTAAGTATTAAGCATTTTTCTCTAGATTTAGTCCTTATTAAATTTTTATAAGTGAACAGTTAAACAGACAGATTCAAATATAAGTTTTGGCAATATATATATTTTCAATAATTATTACAACATGCAAGAAAACTCTTTGTATTCCTCTCCTCTTTCCTTTTTTTTAATATTTATTTATTTATTTATTATGTATACAATATTCTGTCTGTATGCCTGCAGGCCAGAAGAGGGCATCAGACCCCATTACAGATGGTTGTGAGCCACCATGTGGTTGCTGGGAATTGAACTCAGGACCTTTGGAAGAACAGACAATGCTCTTAACCTCTAAGCCATCTCTCCAGCCCCCTCCTCTTTCCTTTGTATCCATACAAAGAACTCATAGAGTCCTGGGTCAAAAATCCCTGGTACCAACCTGAGCAGATGCCCAGATCATTACTCCAGCCCTTTCAGCTTGATGTAATGCCTGGGTTGAGACATGGTCCTCCACAAGGCCAAGCCACTGAGCTCCTGTGGAAACACTTGGATCTACACAAGCCAATTGGAATAGCTCAGCAAATGTTCAATAGCATCAGACAGGGAGGACCAACAGCTATGCCAAGACTCATCATGATCCCCAAATGAACCCTGCCATGGTCCAAAATTAAAATATATAGAGAAGTAAAAAATTAGCCAGACATTGTAATGCACGCCTATATTCTCAACACTCTGAAAGCTGAGTCAGGAGGAATGAAAGCTTGAAGCTAGCCTGGGCTAAACGATAAGAACCTATCAAGAAAGGAAGGAAGGAAAGAAGGAATCAAGGAAGGGAGGGAAGGAGGGAGGGAGGGAGGGAGGGAGGGAGGGAGGGAGGGAGGGAGGGAGGCAAGCAGAAAGAAACAGAGAGAGAGGGAGAGATTCCAAATGACATAAATGGAAAAATAATAGTGTTTTTGTCTCTCCTCCCAAGTGCAGGGATTAAAGGTGTGTACCACCATCATCAGGCAACTTAGAGGGTCTTAATTAAAAGAAGGATCTTGTCTAATACTTTTTTGCTATTTGCCATAAAGCAAGAGTTGCCTGAGTGGATGGAAGCCCAAGACTGTATGTCCTATCACCTAGAACTGTGCCTGGCACACATAGCCATTCAGTGTGTGTGGTCAGGTGAATTGTCCCTTGTCCCTATGACGTCCTCAAGGATTTTATCTCTGGGAAAAAGCAGTTTAGAAAACTCTAAGACAAAGCACTTTAGACTCCTCTGTAAGGCAAAGAGGAGGAATGTGTAAAGGATACAAAGCAGACAATTGAAAACCCAATGGCTCAGCGGTTAAGAGCACTGATTGCTCTTCAAGAGGACCTGGGTTCAACTCCCAGCACCCACATGGCAGCTCACAACTGTCTGTAACTCCAGTTCCGGAGATCAGACATACAAACAGACAAAACATCAATGCATAAAAAATAAAAATAAATCATTTAAAAAACAAACAACAACAACAAAAAAAAAACAAGTTCAGAAGATTCTGATCTTATCTGTTGCAGGAGTTTGTCTGCAGCAAAGCTGAGGAGAAACAGCCGACTCTTTAGAAAGACCTCCTTGCTCAAGACTCAGCTTCAGCACAGAGGCTGCCGAGACGGCAGTTGTTCTGGGGAGAAGCTGTTGGCTTCAGGAAGAGGAGATTCTTTCAGTGTCATCATTTCGGGTTGGATACTTTCCAAACCAGAATCAACCTAAAAAGAAATGCTGGGCGAGACACGCAGGCTTAACTCACTCCACAGAAGAGCTGGGAAGCAGACGCATCAAAGGGCGTGGTTATCCGAACTTCAAGCCAACAGCAGTGGCGATGGTTGAAATGACATTAACTCTCAAAGTCAAGATACAGAGAGAAACTGACACAGAGACAGAAGGACCCATGAACTCACTCAAGATATTCAAATATCTGTGGTCGTGGAATGACCACCCTGTGCCTGGGGCAGTGCTGGGTGTGGCGGAGTACGTCATCAGATCTTACAAAATAGATCTGCCAAGGGGGAGGCTTACATGGAAGTTGTGTGGCAAATGTTCTAGGCATTGTGTGATGGAGGAGGGTCATCTTTCTATCTGTTGTTTCATTGGTTAAGTAATAAAAAAAACTGCCTTGGCCCTGATAGGACAGAAAATTAAATAGGCGGAATAGACAGATCAGAATGCTGGGAGAAAGAAGCCGAGTCAGGCAGTCACCATGATTCTCCTCTCCGAGGCAGACGCAGGTTAAGAATCTCCCTGGTAAGCCACCTGCTCGTGATGTTACACAGATTATTAGAAATGGGTTAATCTAGAGGTGAGAGCTAGCCAGTAAGAGGCTAGAGCTAATGGGCCAAGCAGTGTTTAAAAGAATACAGTTTCCGTGTAATTATTTCGGGTCAAGCTAGCTGAGCGGTGGGAAGCGGCCCGCCACTCTTATTACAACAATTGTGAGCACTCTTTCTCTCTCTCTCTCTCTCTCTCTCTCTCTCTCTCTCTCTCTCTCTCTCTCTCTTACACACAAAGAGAGAGAGACAGACAGACAGAGACAGAGACTGAGAGCCAAGTACTATAACACTGAGTTCTATCTTCAGCCTCTTCCTTTCAATATATCCTATTTTAGGAAAGAAAGAAAATTTCACCACTAGGCTTGGGGCAAAAGAAACATGGCAGCAAGAAGCCTCCTACTGTGCTCCAAACTTCTCATCAAATATTCCTCTCTGAAGTAAGTCCAGAATCTATTGTATAGTCTGGTGCCTCCGATGATCATACCTGACTGAACTCAGCTTCCAGTTTCCAGCCGTCCACATAAATCCTTATCAGCTGTTCACCTGAGGAGGCTTAAGGCAGAGTGTGGGGCTAGCTTCTCTCTGATCCTGGCCACAGCAGTACAGCACCCTAACAAACCAGTTCTCAGTGGCCTTTGAAAGGCCATATCAGTTGTCCTTCCTTCCCACCCCACCTCCCAGAGACCCAGAGGAAGGGAGAGGGGAGGGAGGGGGAAGACCGACTTGGGTAGACTGGAAAGAGCTCCATTTTTTCCACAGCATCTCAGCTCCTGAAAATGGTATAGAGGCTAACTCCCAGCAGCCACCTGGAAGTGGGGTTCAGAGAGATGCACAAAGCAAGGCCTCCAGCAGATGTAGGCCTTTCCCTGCTGCTGTGGGAGTCGCCCCTTGCCTGGAGGACTGAGCACATCTGCCTGATAGCCTGTGACACAGTCGGGGAAGGAGTCTGCAGACCTCCTAAATAGGGCCATTTCCAGGTCCCCTTGGAAGTCTATGACATACACCAGCGCCTCCCAACCTGAGAGTAAACAACCCCTCACCTCTTCTCCTGAGCTCCCCAGCTCTCCATGCCCCCAGGTTCCTCAGGCTTTCTTATAAGGCCTCCCATACCCAAGCACCCAGCCTGTGTAACCCAGCCTTCCAGGGAGACTTTTAACTTTGATTAGAAGCTTCTCAACATAACCACCTCTTCCTGTTTGGTCCTCTGGCTCCCTCGCTCCCTTCCTTAACTGGGTCACAAGTGGCTTCCTGCAGAAGTACTATTCGAGAAAGTCCACAAGTAGAAACCAGGAGAATGCAAACACCACAGAAAATGTGGTCCATGGCTGTTAGTAAATTCCACTGTTGTCTTCTCTTCAGGTCCCTTGCCACAAAAAGAGGCGTGGGCAAAGAGGCGGGTGCAGGAAAGAAGAGACTGTGGGAATGGATGAGAACATAAATTTGAAAGCTTACAGGCCTTTGTGAAGCAATAGCTCTGTTTAAAAGCAGAGAAGGACCAGCCAGGGCACCAAGGAAGGTCACCAACAGACTAGACACCAAGGAACCAGAAGCCCTGGAAGCAGAACTGGCCGTGACTCTCTGCTCTTCTCCTGTGACAGGGAAACTCTCCCGTCCTTCTGCTGTAGCCACAGAATGATGGCCTAAGGTCTGCATCCTGCATTTAGCAAGTGCTGGATCAATCAAATAAAAAAGTTTCTGCGTTAGCCCACTTCTCCCCATTATTATAGCAAAACACCGAAGACTGGATAAGTCACAGATAAAAGAAGAAAGTTCAAGAACATGGTACCAGCACCTGCTCAGCCTCTGGTGACAAGATAACGTGGCAGAATGGGAAGGACACGGGCCTGTCGCAGGAGTGTGTGTGCGAGAGAAGACAGGGGTCAGCCTGCTTCCCTCCCTCCAAATGGACTTCACTTTGGAGGAAACTAACTCCGGGTCTTGACAAAGACATTCACCCACTCTGAGGCAGTGCCACGTGACCCAATCATCTTCTTTAGCCCCCATCTCTTACTTCCTGCCACCATCAGAGGTCAGGCTTCCAGTTCACAAGCCTCTGAAGGAGAAACCGTATGCAGACTACAGCAGTTCCTAGTAGCAATGCCAGGATACGCAAAAGCAAGGTAGTAATAAGTAACTTCAGTGGTAATTCACCGAGTGCAGTTCAGTCTGAGGGACAATTCTGTGAGCTACACATCACCATTCTAACTGCTGTACTGACTGGAAAGCGAAGTACAAAGAGGTCAAATACCTGCACAGGTCAAAGAGATATGAAAAGACCAAGCCTGTGCTTGGACACAAGACAGTGACCTGCCGCAAGCTGTTTTTTGTTTGTGGTTTTTGTTTGTTTGTTTGTTTTTTTACAGGAGATCTTTCTGTGTAACCTGGGATGACTTCAAACTCTGTCACTCAAGTGATTCCCCTGCCTCAGCCTCTGGAGGAGCTGGGATTACAGGTGTTTGACACTGCACCAGATTTGCTGAGTACTACAGTGTGACTAAGGAACTCACTTGTAAATCATATTTAATTTTTTTATTAACCCATTCAAATATTCTTAGTTACAACAAGACAAATATTCTAGTAAGATAGTAGGAAAATGTCTTTTTTTTTAATTTATTTTTTGTTGGCAAAATGGGGCACTGAACTGAACAGAGAATTCTCAACAGAAGAAGTTCAAATGGCCAAAAGACACTTAAGGTCATGCTCAACCTCCTTAGCGATCAGGGAAATGCAAATCAAAACAACTTTGAGATATCATCTTACACCTTTCAGAATGGCTAAAATCAAAAACACCAATGATAGCCTTTGCTGGAGAGGTTGTGGAGTAAGGGGTACACTCATCCATTGCTGGTGGGAATGCAAACTTGTCCAACCACTTTGGAGAGCAGTGTGGCGGTTTCTCAGGAAATTCGGGATCAACCTACCCCTCGATCCAGCAATACCACTCTTGGGAATATACCCAAGAGATGCCCTATCATGTTACAAAAGCATTTGTTCAACTATGTTCGTAGCAGCATTATTTGTAATAGCCAGAACCTGGAAACAACCTAGATGTCCTTCAATGGAAGAATGGATGAAGAAAGTGTGGAATATATACACATTAGAGTACTACCCAGCGGTAAAAAACAATGACTTCTTGAATTTTGCATGCAAATGGATGGAAATAGAAAACACTATCCTGAGTGAGGTGTCCCAGACCCAAAAAGAGGAACATGGGATGTACTCACTCATAATTGGTTTCTAGCCATAAATAAATGACATTGACTCTATAATTTGTGATCCTAAAGAAGCTAAATAAGAAGGTGAACCCAAAGAAAAACATATAGTTATCATATTTAATTTTTAATAAACTTAAGTTTACATACAACATGTAGCTAGCTATCACTTCAGGGAGCTCAGCTCAAGAGGCCAAACTACTAACACTAAAGACGTGCCTGATGTGGGTAACAATAATAAAGTTGGGATAAGCTTCTTTATACACATAACACAAGAGATGTGAGCCAGTGAGCTATTGCTGGTATAAGGTCACTGTGTTATTTTCTATTTGACAGTTACCCTTGTGGCAACCTTATTTTCTAATCAAAAGAGTGATTTTTTTAAGTCTTTTTAAGTATTTTATTTTAAGTGTTTTTTAAGAGTAAAAACAAGTGTGTGTGTGTGTGTGTGTGTGTGTGTGTGTGTGACATGTGCCAATGCTGTGGAGGCAGAAGAAGGCATCAGCTCTCTAGAGCTGGAGTTGCAGGAGGTTGAGCTGCTCTAGGGTCCTCTGAAAGAATAAGAAGCCCTCTTAACCACACAACCATCTCTCCAGTTCCCAAGAGTAATATATCAGTTTTTAAAGCTCAATTAAAAAAACATACAACACTTTAAGCTGTCTTGTTTACTTTTCTATCGGTGTGATAAAAACAGCATAACCAGGCAATGTATAAAAGAAAGTGTTTAATTTGGCTGCTGGCTTCAGCGGGTTGGAATCCATGGAGCAGGAGGAGAGACAGACACTAGGAATGTTCTAAATCTTTTGACATCTAACACACCTCCTGCAACAAGGCCACATGTCCCAACCCTTCCCAAATAGTTCCACCAACTGGGGATCAAGTCATCAAATTATCAAAGCTATTCTACAACCCCCGACTTTAATCCCCCTCAGCTAGAAAAGTCTGTGTCTGTTGTAAGCACACATGTACCTGACTGCATCCGGCGATGCAAATGGATCAGACCTGATATTCTTCTGTAGCATTCTCTGGTGTTGGAAACAACACTTCCTTCAGCCTCCATGCTGATTGTACGTGTATCCCTTTTAAATGTCACTGAGTGGCTGAGTCAGATTTAACTCTTTCCCTATCTATGTACATCTTTTTATTTGTTTGTTTGTTTTGTTTTGTTTTTTGAGACAGGGTTTCTTTGTGTAACAGTCCTGGCTGTCCTGTAACTTGCTTTGTAGACCATGATGGCCTCAAACTCACTGAGATCCGCCTGCTTTTGCCTCCCAAGTGCTAGGAATAAAGGCGTGCGCCACCATCACCTGGTGATCGACGTACATCTTTAAAGATGGCATAGCCAAGCGTGTCAGTCACCACGGAGCTGCACTTTTGTGAGCCTGCTCCCTTAGTGGAAATTCAGCGGAGTCTACTCTTAACCTCCCAAGAAACATCTCTCCGACTCTTATTTACCAGTACTAACAATGCAAACTCAGTGTTTGTTCACCCAAAGCCCTAGGCCTCAGACTCGAGTCTTGATTGGTTTAAGTCAACCATATGATAACATTCCGAGATGATTGGCTGGTTAATGTCTGGGCATTCAGTGCAATTCTACTCCTTGGGAAATAACAGAAAGTGACGGATGGTCTTAGGAAAAAAAAAACAAACCAGGGACATCCTGCAAGGCCATCATCACACAGGGTGGTAATTCAGCCACCGGGGAACCTAGTAAAAGAGTGAGACAAAGAAGCTGAGAGCAGGAGAGGGGATGACAGACAACTCAAAACTGCAGAGCATTACCAAGCCACCTCTGTAATGAATCCCGGAGCCTTGCTACCTCTGAACCTCTTAGAAGTGGCTTTCTAAATTAGGCTTCTATTAGAGCCAAGAGCACCCTAACAAACACAGGCTGAATTGCTGATTCAAAGGCAGCATACAGACTTTCTTGGGCAAGGAACCTGAAACTAGCTTCTGTTTCTTCTTCTACATGATGCAGAGGAGTTTCAAAGTCCTGGCTCTGCCTTCCATGCTCTGGAATGGGAGCTTTCCTGACACGGAAGGTGAGGTTTATTGGTGCAGCTCTCCATCAGTTAGGTACCCCTGCCTACTGCTGCACACAGATGATACCAAATTAAACATATGTTGTAACAGGAGCAGCGGGCTGCGTCCCCAGCACCCGGCCGCCCACATGGCTAGCTCTAGCTTATGCCCCGAAATAATTACAAGGAAACTGTATTCTTTTAAACACCGCTTGGCCTATTCCAGCCTTTTCTCAGCTAACTCTCTCACCTGGACTAGCCCATTTCTAATAATCTGTGTAGCCCACGAGCTGGCTTACCAGGAATGATCTTAACCTGCGTCTGCCTGGAGTGGGAGAATCATGGCGACTCCTTGACTCAGCTTCTTTCTCCCAGCCTTCTGTTCTGTTTACTCCACCCACCTATGTTTTAACCTATGAGGGCCAAGCAGTTTCTTTATTGCTTAACCAATGAAACCAACAGATAGAAAGATGACCCTCCTCCATCAAACATAAGCCCAAAAGTCCAACCATGCGAAAGACAGAGATCTTTCAGAGTGCTGCTTAGCCTTTCTCATATCACACTGCAGGCAGGAAATGATCACACTTTAGGGCGCACGGGAAAGAGGGCAGTGTTACTCAGAGTCAGTCACTTTCAGCCTGAGGATGGATTCCAGTTGCCTTAGGTTCTGTGTGGTCTCCCTGAGAATGGAAGACAGCGAGTTTGTTACCCATCAGAAACTCATTCATGGACCACTGGCTTTGAGTGCTTCTTTGAAATGGTTCCCATTCGAACATCTCTGAAACTCAGATGCCTCTAACAACCATCTGATAAGTGGTGTCATCCGTGATGTAGGTACCACTTCTTACCCTCACAAGAGTTCATTCTGTTGGCCCCTCCTGGAGAGGGCAAGGAAACCTCATTGTCTTTGGAGGTTATTGTTAAACACGGGCAGACCTGAAGTTTGATGTAATAATGTGTTTCTGGAAGTGGGTTATAGTGCTAATTGCTCAGTCAACCATGTGAAGGTACTCATGCAACTGAACCCTTCCCAGAAATTGGCATGTTCTGTGTAGTGTAAATTTACCATAAGAAAAGGGAGAAAAACATCTTAGCCTCAAACCTGTGCAGGTGTCAGTGACTTGACCACAGAGACAAGAGTGGACTGCACCTGGGGCTGGAGAGATGGCTCAGCAGCTAAGAGCACTTGCTGCTCTTGCAAAGGACTGAGATTTCATTCCCAGTACTCCTATTATGACTCACAAACATCTGTAACTCCAGTTACAGGGGAATTGAACCATCTTCTTAATTTCAAAAGCACCAGGCATGTATGTGGTACACATACATACATGTACACAAAAGATCAATACACATAAATCTAAAAATCTTCAAATTCTGCACCTGTAATCTATGTCTCTGATGACAGACATGATGATGAAGCTATGTGACAAAACAAAACAAAATAAAACTAGATACAAACACCTGAGTGGTGTGGGAAACCCTTCTGTATATGTGTTGTTGTTATTGGTTAATAAAGAAACTGTTTTCAGCCAATGGCTTAACAGAATATAGCCAGGCTGGAATATATATATATATATATATATATATATATATATATATATATATGGAGACAGAGAGAGAGAGTAGGCAGAGTCATTAAGAAACCATGTAGCCACCAGAGACAGATGTGCCGGAACCTTGCCAGTAAGCTACAGCCACGTGGCAATACACAGATTAACAGAAATGAGTTAACCAAAGATATAAAAACTAGCTAGCAATACACTTAAGTAATTGGTCAAGCAGTGATTTAAATAATATAGTTTCTGTGTGATTATTTTGAGTCTGAGCAGCCTCCACCATCAACACCAACTAAATTGCGCGAACATGGTCACCTAAGTCTACTTAGAAACAACTTGAAAAGGAATTCTAGACACACACACACAAACACACACACACACACACACAAACAGAGTTTAACACAGCAGAACCGTCCTTGAAATTTCCTGCTTCTTGGAAAAATCTTCCAGATACTATGGACCAGGAGGCTGAATATGGGTGCTCACAACATTAGAGAAAAACTTTGGGTAACTGTCTAGGTAGTGAGATGTCTCTTGTCAATTCTAGAGTCTTAGAAGTTGCTTACAATGCACTTCCTGTTTGCTTAGGTAATATTATATCCTTCTGGAGTCTTTGATGGAATTGAAGAATAGTTATAGTTTTCCTTGGTTATGATAAAAGATAGATATAAATATTGTAACTGTAATTCTTGCTTAATACCTGTTTTGTTATATGTAATTTTACTATGTTAAAGTTAAAAACCTTCCTTTTTATTTAAACTAAAAAAGGGGAAATGGTGTGCGAAGTCCTTCTGTATATGTGTTGATTTTATTGGTTAATAAAGAAGCTGCTTTCAGCCAATGGCTTAACAGGATATAGCCAGGCTGGAAAAGATACATAGAGGGAGAGTAGGCAGAGTCAGTGAGAAGCCATGTAGCTTCCATCAGAGACAGACACGCTGGAACTTTGCCAGTAAGCCACAACCACATGACGATACACAGATTATTAGAAATGGGTTAACCAAAGATATAAGAGCTAGCTAGCAATACGCTTAAGTGATTGGCCAGGCAGTGATTTAAATAATAGAGTTTCTGTGTGATTAGTTTGAGTCTCAGCAGCGTTTGCCAACACCTGAGCTTTTAACAATACTCTGAATAGTTGATTCATCTTGTAATTCTCTATGTTTCACTTGATAGATAGAACATCAAGACAATAAAACTGGCCTGGCAATTCCCCCTCCAGCCCTCAGATCACTGTTCACACTGGCCATGATGGGCTGTTCAGGTGAGCTAAATGCCCCTAGTCCCCAGCTGTGCTGAAGGAGGCAGTGGGAGGAGCCTGAGGAAGCACAGATAAGCACTCCCCAGCTCCCTCCCTTCCTCCCTGTCACCTAGCTGTGATTGTATTCTCATCAAAGGCCATCACTTCACCTGTAGGAGGTAGACAGCTATCTCCTAAAGCCTCCATGCCCATGGGACCTCTTCTCCCCACTGAAGAGCTGAGAGGTAACAACTGCCCATGCTTCCTCCTTAACTGAACCTTACCCTGGTCTGTGAGGCAGCTCTCAACATGGAGGTCCAGTGACCTTTTCACATGGGACACCTAAGACCATCTGAAAACACAGCTATGTACATTATAATTCATAACAGTAGCAAAATTACAGCTATTACATAGCAACAAAAATAATTTTATGGTTGGGGGACACCACAACATAAGGAACTGAACTAAAGGGTTGAGAACCACAGCTTTAGATGATTCCTTACAAAATCCCTCCCCAGCGTCCACCTGCTCCAGCCTCCACCTACCCCAGCCTCCACCTACCCCAGCCTCCACCTACCCCAGACTCCACCTACCCCAGCCTCCACCTACCCCAGCCTCCACCTACCCCAGACTCCACCTACCCCAGCCTCCACCTACCCCAGCCTCCACTTGCCACTCTTGTATCTTCAGTATGCTTTGGCCATAGGCAATTCTTTCGATTTCATCAACTAAGTAATGTTGTGGAATATTATTTTAAGGTGTGTGACTTTTGTTTATGCTGCTTTTGTTTAAGTCCGTGAAGTTGTGATTCTTGGCCTGTCTCAAGCACTTGATAGTCTAATAAAGAGCTGAACGGTCAATAGCAAGGCAGGAGCAAGGATAGGCGGGGCTAGCAGGGAGAGAGAATAAACAAATAGGAGAAATCTGGGAGGAAAAAGGAAAGAAGAGCCACAACAGAACAAGGAGAGGAGGACATCAAGGGCCAGCCACCCAGCCACCCAGTTAGCCACGGAGTAAGAAGGGAAGTAAGGTATACAGAAGTAAGAAAGATAAAAGCCCAGAGGGAAAAGGTAGGTGGAATAATTTAAGTTAAGAAGAGCTGGCAAGAAACAAGCCATGCTATAGGCCGGGCATTCATAACTAAAAATAAGCCTCTGTGTGTGACCTAATGGAGCTTGGTGGTGGGCCCCTTAAAAAGACAAAAGAGATGGCTCAGCGGTTAAGGGCACTGACTGCTCTTCCAGAGGACTTGGGTTCAATTCGCAGCACCCACATGGCAGCTCACAACCATCTCTAATGCCAAGATCTGACACCCTCACACAGACACACATGGAAGCAAAATATGAATGCAAATGAAATACAAGTAAATAAATTATTTTAAAAAAAGACAAAAGAGTAAAACATCCCATAATAGAGTACTATGTCCAATATGCCACCAAGAGGTAAAGAAATATGTCTAATATCACACTTTCAGAATTAACTGACAATTACAGCCAAACAATTTGCACATCTTATCCATGGTGTGCTCAAGTGCCGGTGTCTCTTTTGGGCTAGTATTGCCAGGCACACGTATGGAAGGCACACAAGCAAGTTGCCTTGGGTGTTTGTCTATGTGGCTATGTCAGGCAGGTCTTCCTGCTCTCCTCCTAGGCACACTCATACCCCTCTTGTGCACACCTCTGGCTTCCACCGTGTCTGCCCTAAGCTTCTCTAACAGCTTCATAACTGGGATTCTGCTTCCAAACATTGCTCTCTCTCTCTTGACGCCAGAATGTTTCCTACAAAAGCAGGGCCAAGGGGACACTTTCTGGTTTAAGATCTTTCATTGTTCTCCATGGCTTTTAGGACCAGTTCGCACTTTTAAATGTGACACACAAGGCATTCATGGTTTTCCCCTACCAATCTCCTGAGCTTTGCTTCCTGTTGCTCATACATGCCTCGTATGCCTGCCGCATGCAAGGGCTTGCTAATTCCTGAGCACAGCACACTGGTGCACAACTCCATGCGTCTGCACTTGCTTTTCCAGTAACTAGAATGTCCTTCCTCTCCTCTTCCTAGGTATTTAGTATTCAGCTCCATGATCATCTCCTTTGGGAAGCCTCTCTGGACATTTTGAATAGATGGAGCAGTGTTCTGTGTATGTACCTCCCCTGATATGACTCACATCCAGGGTTTTTGGTGCCTGTTAAGAGCTCAAGGGCTGTTGAATGAACACAGTAATGTGGTTTATTTCCTATTCCCACTTCTTTTTCATATTGTTTAACCAGGACACCTGTTGGAGAAACTGTTATTCTTTTCCTCAGCATTCAGTTCTGCCCAGTGGCAATGTGGGCAGTACAACCGAAATAGTAGAGCAATCTCCAAAGCAGTGCATCACTTGGAAAAGGAGCTCTCACACCAAAGACAGACTAACATTTGTATGAAACAAGTACTTGGGACTGAGCAATGTTAACTTTGAATCTGGATTGCCAGGCTTTACAGCACTATAGTTAGACGTGGAATGGTACCCACTACACACAGTGGTTCTCAACCTTTCTAATGCTGCAACGCTTTAATACACTTCCTCATGTTGTGGTGACCCCCCAACCATAAAATTATTTTCATTGGTACTTCAGAACTATAATTTTGCTGTTATGAAAAAGAAATATCTGGCATGCCACCCCTGTGAAGGGGTCATTCCATCCCCAGGTTGAGGACCACACCACTGAGGCACAGCTATTCAGAACAGACTAGGACCCTGGATGCTGGGTGTGACGGCTGACCTTGGTGGTCAGTTTGACATACCTGGGAAGAAGGACCCTCAGCTGAGGAACTGCCTCCATCAGATTGCTCTGGCGGCATGGCAGGGGTGGGGAAGTGTTTTCATGATTACTGGTTGGTGTAGGAGGGTTTGTACCTAAACAGCCAGACTAGCTTGGAGCCAAAATCAAATGATTTAATCTACTTATGCCTTAGTTTCCCCACCAGTCGCATGGGAAGGAACAACTACAAGGATTTAACATATGAATGCTTCTAATGGTGCTCACCACAAATGAAGTTCTGTACAACTACACTGGGCTCAGATCAAGTGCTGATTATATGTAACTACAATGGTTTGTTTTCCTATGAACAAGAAGAGAATATCTAAGGAGGCAGTCAAGAGGCCATCTTGGCATTGGCTTTTCCCTCAGGCAAAGGTTCTGCTAATTTCCCTAGCATCCAGTTAATGAACTTGTGGCTCATAATCATGAGAATCTGCCCCAGTCTTTCCGGGGATCTGCTGAAGGGACACCGTCTTCCCTGCATCAAGCTACCATATGGCTTTTTTGTCCTTACCTGTCACCTACAGCAGCATGACCAATGTACAGCCTTTGCATTTTTAAGACTTCAACCTGTATCTGTAGTGATTACCCCAAGGAAGCCCCTGTATGTGCTCTCCCTACTGTCCTTAAGGACACCGTAAGTCGCTGAACGAGCAGCTAAGCAGAAGCTTCCTGAACTTCACCCTTGGACTTGATAGCAGCACACCTGTGGCTCCTGGAAAGTCCCAGAGTGTCCACCCTGCTCCGGGGATTCGAAGATTTCCTGAGGGCCTGGAGAGATGGTTCAAGGCTAAAGCATATGCTGTATTTGCAGAGGCCCCAAGTTCAGTCCCCACCACTATGCTGGCCAGTTCAGAGCTGCTTGTAACCCCAGCTCCAGGGGAGGGCATGCCTAAGACTATCGCCTCTCAGAGCACTGATAACCATGTGCTTATACCCACAGACATGTGATTAAAATAAGTTTAAAAGTCCCTAAGGAGTAGCTGAGACAAGAGGAGCTTGTTTTATTTTATTCTGAAATTCAAGAAAAATCCTAGAATTAATCAACCAAGAATCAGTGCCCAGTGCCATAGTGCCCTAGTTCCTCACGCTAAGTATCTTCTAGAATCATGCCCAGTTCTCAACCTTTGCATTTAAGGATAAAAATGTTTTTTACATAGAGACCACTGATGTTAGTGACACGACCCAGCTCTACCTTTCCTTCGGTTCATTTTCTGGAAACCGGCAGCCTGATCTATGTAAACTGGATTGTTGATGGCAGTGCCCTTTGGTTCAGCTAGCGGGGTTAAAACAACAATGTCCTTCCAGCACTGCCTGTGGACCCTTCCTTGCCATGCTTGCCGACCTTCCGGATGCTGCTGGCATTGTCCACCTCTAACATAAGAAGGAACTCCAGAATGGGGGTTTGAGCTGCACCTGACACCTGATGCTCAGCTGGTCACCAGGCTCTGGTCACTCAGTGACTACGGTGGGTGAGCGAATGCCAGCCTGACAGCACATCCTGCTGGGTTTCCTGCTCCTACTCCTGGCATGCGCAGCACCAGCATAAGCCACAAGCCTTCCCGTCTGTCTGGTCTTTTAATTCACTTATGGCCACAGGCAGGAGACAAAGTAAGTCCCTTAACCAAATCATTTTTATAATGAAGTCAAGCCAGATGGAGCCATGTGAGGGATTCAATCCTTGCTCTTACTTGAAGGTGAGGTCCTAACCTAACCCTTTGCATGGATGACAGCTCTCCCAGCCAACCGCTTCACCCTATGCCCTCCAAAGGCCACCTACACTCTCTTACAAAGTTGGTTACATAGTATCTTGTGGACACTTTCATTCACAAAAAACAGGAGAGAAAATCCTCCTTACCAGGAAGCATACCTTATATCTCAAAAAAAACAAAAAACAAAAAAACAAAAAAAAAAAACCCGGGTTTGGATCACTTTATTTAACTGCAAAAATACAATCAGCTACCTCTTGGGTAGAAAGGCGAAGAGATGAAACTCAACAGTCAACTGATGGGAAAGGAGAATGGGTAACGGTCTCAGAAGAGTACCTGGGCTCTGGGATTCAGACACAAGTGAAAACCAACTGGAGAGACCTTCAGTCAGGATCCAGTACCTTCCCCACTGACTCTCCCTCCATTATCTAAGCTCTAAACTGGAATAAACGCTGGAATAAAGGTGATGGGTTCTTGTGTTTTAAATCAAGACTTCCCAGAGACACAAAACCCATGGCCCCAGGGCTTCTGAAGCATCCTACAAACTGTCCCAGGAGGTCCTTTCAGGATTCGCTAGCCTGTGAGCACAACAGGAGGCTTGAGACTTTTTTGCTCATCCCCAGACGTCACAGCCTGGCACTCAGCATGTGTCAGCTAAGTGCCTTTGTTAATAAAGGTTTTGTAATTCCTTGACCCCATCGGCTCTCCAGCCAAATGCTCATAAAATCAAAATAGGGCAATGACCATGGAACAAGATACAGTTCAATGCCAGTCACTGCCCACTGCACAGAGCAGACGACTGACTGTAACGTGCCAACCACAACCCACATTCCATTAGGGTCCAGGAGAGCAGTTTCTCCATGTAAAGTATCTCACAGCCCCAAAGTATAAACACTAACCTCATAAATGACTGTCAAACACTTTCTTAGAAAAGGTACTTCCTTTCCATTAACAAAACCCACTTTAAAAAAAAAAAAGGAAAAGAAAGAAAAGTGAACTGGGCCTAAATCAGACTCAGAACTGAAACTAAATCCCCAAACCGGGTCCTTGCAGGCTCATTTATCTACCGGGGCATTTGAGTAAAAGGAGCATTATCTGTGGCTTTGGCACAAACGCATTTCCTTCTTTAAGGGTACAGTTTGGACACACCAACACACCCATCAATAAACTTGTGGTCCTCCTTTCCTTGCCCAATAAGTGAAGCCAGACCGTTTCAGTATTTTTAAAATAACTCGGGGGGGTGGGGGAATGCAATCAGAGTCCACCAGGGTAAGAAGAAAATTGGGGTGGGGGGAAGGTAGAGTTGTTCCCTTCCTGTGATCTAACCCACTGGCTTCAAAGCGGTCGGTCAAGTTCTTCACGGAGCACTTGTGCCCCCTATGGCCTGCCCCTCCCCCAGAGAAAAGGTGCAACGACGTGGCCAACAGGGCCACCAGCTTGGCGTCCAGGGCCCTTGCGGGGAGGCGGCGACCACAGCCTCTAGAGACAAAGTTCTGTAGTGCACTGACTTCTATCATAACTCAGAGTCGAAGTGTCTCAGAACTTTGCCTCAAAAGGCCAAACCGGCTGTCTTCCTCTAGAAGTTTCGTCCTGCAGGTGTGTTCCCCGCCACCCCCACCCCCCACCCCCAGCGTAGGCAAAGAAGAATAACTCATTAGAGGCAATTTAGCTCAGGATGAGACCAATAGTGGAACGGATCATTAATTATGGAAAATTACTGCCGCAGTCAGCAGGCGTAAAAGCCCAGTAAAAACGGTGTCCTAACAGACTCTGGTGGCAATGTCACGGCAAACGGACCGCAGGAAGCACACAATGCCTCCTCCTTCCTACCCACCCCACACCAGAACCTATACACTGTCCAGCCGCCACCTCCTCCCGGCCTGTTACTAAACTTTGGCAAGAAGCTAACTCACTCCATCTAAGTTGTCGCAACTTTTTACCTTCCCATCTGGAAAGTTAGTGGGGGCGGGGAGGACTGCATGAGGACGAATTCCTGGAGTTGGGAGTCAAAGTCGGAGAACACGAGCCGGAGCAGTGCTCCTCAGATGGGACGTCCCGAAAAAGCCAGGCTCTTCGAGGCCTCCCCTTTCCCCAAGCCATTCTCACCACGCTACTCCGGTTATCCAGCTGCCCGCGCACAGTCCCGGGAACCCGCGTCCACGCAGCCCTGGCCCCTCGGTGCCACCCACCCAGTTTCCCGGATTCCCTCTGCCCTCTTGGGCAGCGCCTCCGCAGCGGATCTGCACTCAGCCCACGACACAGGCCCGGTGCCCCTAGCTCGCCCACCCGGGACCACCATGCGGAGTCCCGCACACCTCCCCACGCACTGCGCGCAAGCAGCTGTTGCGCGCGTGCAACAGGTCCGCAGAGCGCAGTCCCCATCCTGCCGGGCCCGTGAGTGCGGCCGACAGAGCGGGGGTCCAGAGCTCCGGAGCTGCGGCCGGGGGTTGCCTCGGCCTGTCTGGCCTGGCCGCCCTCCCAAAGGGGCCCCCTGCGCGCCGCAGCCCGGCCCTCCGCGTCCCCGGCTGCTGCGGCTAGCTCCCAGTGGGCGCTCCGCTCCGCTCCCTTCCATCTTGACTTTTGCCGACGTGGAAATTTTGGGTTTGGAGACGACCTGCGCTCTTATTGGCTGCCGGCGGGCGGGGTCGGAGGTCACGGCTGCTCTTGCTATTCCGCGCCAAGGGGAGCCGCAAAACGGCTCGTGTCAAGTCAGCAGGTTCCCTCCGCCTCCCCGGGGTCACGTGCGCGCTGGGCGGGGCCGGGAGCCGCCTCCTTATGCAAATAGAGCTGCGACCAAGGCTTCAGGAGGGAGGGGGCGGGGCCTGCAGCCAGAGGGGCGGGGCGGGGGCGGGTCCGGAGCCGGGCGGGGCGCGGCTCTCCAGGTGGCCACCTGGCTCCAAATCCGGCCCCGCCCGGCCTCTGGGTTCAGCGCCTAGGGGTGATCTGGCTTAGACGGGGTCTCCTTCCCGCCTGAGTACAAGAAGACGCTGAACGCAGCTTTGCCCGCAGCCCCTTCCAGGCCGGGCCAGAGCCCAGATTGGGCCTGGGTCTCTGCTGGGTAGGGGAAGACGAGGCCGCCTCCTAGGCAGAGTGGGAAATGGAAACCTCGAATAGGACACGTTGACTCCTCCGGGGCTGAGTGTTAAGAACTGACAGCGAGATTCTCGGTAAGAGAATTCTAGGACAAAGCTTTATCAAGTATTCATCAAAGTTAAGAAGCCATCCCTTTTAATTAGCTGCCCACTCCGCATCTCTAAGTAAAAGGAAGCCAAGAACTACCTAAAAGTGTCAAAAATACCAGTTTGTTTTTTAACGCCTACAGGGACTAACCCAAAGGTCGGTCTGTCTGCACTCTGACCCCTGCTGGACTTCAGCCACCTGGAGTCAAGGTCTCCTCCTGCATCCGGAAGGAGGACCTAAATCAAGGAGCTCCGGATTGCTCAAGTCCTGGAGGGTAAAAGGAAGCAATCTGTACGTGGTTCCCCAAGCACGCATGGAGGAAGGTTTTTGTTGAAGAAAGGGGATTGAAACAGAGACCACATGACTAGATTTCTTCCGTCCCCCCCGCCCCCCCCCCCCACCGCTCCCCAAGAAGACAGCCATATCAAGGCAGAGGTAGAGCCCAGGTTATTGTGAAACCCACGGCCCCTGGCCACCAAAGAAAACGGAGCTGCAGCTTGTAAAATTAGGTATTCCTCAGAACAGGCCTGGTTTCTCTTTGTGATTAGCGCCTATATCATCTTTTTTTTTTCCCATCTTAAGTCTGGCTGAATGATATAGAAAATGAAAGATACATTTTCATGGGAAGATTCTTACCTGGAAAATTCTTCCCTTCCTGTCTTCTTAATTTACTCGTCCCTTCTCCCCCTTTCCCCCTTTGGAAAGATAAATCCTTGCTCCATCCAACTGTTTATCCTCGGGGATCTTTCCACTTCCACACTTGCGTATTTATCTGACCCTTCCGGGTTTGCATTTGCGGAGGTTAGGGGGCTCTCCCCAGGCAATGCCTCCAACCCCCCACCCCCTGCTCGGCTAAGACCTGCTAGCAGTGCTCGCTGGGCCTCGGAGTTGGTCCAGGCTCTGCCGCAGGTTCTGTTGTGTGCACTGGAATATTGATTTTTCAGTGTGTGCGCGCCGCTCTGTAAAAAAAATCAATATTTCAGTAGCTCAAGCACAGCGCGGGGCAGTGTAATGGAGCCGGCCTGCTGATGTAATGTGCGGGGTCCACCTTCAGCGACTGAGGTCAGACAAAGGCAGTGTGCGTCCCTCTTCCATTGTTTGCTTCACGGACAGGGGAGGGGGTCGGCCTACGCTTGTGTCCATCAGAGGCCAAGCTCCTGGGTAGCAAAGAAAAGGGGGGGGCGGTAAAGGTGATGGCTGCGAATGTTCTATTATCCATTTATGTGAGAACTCTTACATAAGAAACATTAGGCGATGTGGAGTTATTCCCAGCCATCAGTTTACCAAATCTTACAAGGAACAAAAGAAAACAGACTTGCTCCAGGACAAGCCTTGAGTTGGTCTTTTAGTAACTGGCTATCTGGAAGCGTATTAGCCTTCTGTCCCATAACGAGCCTCTGCCTAATAAGACAACAGATTTCTCACTGGCTTCAAAGGGGAAAACAGATCAGTAAGTGTTGGTGCCTGGGGTCTATCTTCGTGACCTCAGCAGCTGATGAGGACAGGAGGCTAGACCTGAGTGAGGTATGTGGGTCCTCTAGGCTCTCCCACTAGATGAACCCCCTGTTTTTACCGGTAACTTAAAGGGTTAGATTCTCTGACTTCTGAATATCCTTATTGCTACTTACGGCTCTACAGAAGAAAGGATGGGATAGCCAAAGACAAAAGTATAATTATGTTAAGTGTGGCTCTTAGATAAGAAAATGGATTAATACCAAGGACATTTTTGAGGCAGAAGGTGCCTTGTTCCAACTCTAGCTGGCTGTGATTTAAATTCCATTCCATTGCCATCCTTTGAGAGGGTAGTTTGGCCATTTTCTAAAATACGCTTTATTTTGACCCAGCTCTTCTCATTCTAAGTTTCCCTAAAGAAATACTATCACTTAAAATGAAATTCATCGTTTGCAATTTTGTGCCACTGAAACCCTGGAAACAACGTGGGACCTATCACATAATATACGGTAATTGCATGGCATTCAGTGGGGTGCGGCTACTTTGTAGTGGGGCCGGCTAAGGAGATATTTGCAGTTATTGATGTGCAGTGCTGCTGGAATTTGTGTCTGTCCAGGAGTGTCCCAGCGGCCGAGGATATGGATTCTGCAGCTCACTGGCTTGGGTTGAAATCCCATTTTCATCACTAGCTGGCTTTGTGTCACCTCTCAGTGTTTGTCGGTCTCCTGTTGCCTGTGGAAAGCAGTGCACGAACTCTCGGGCTCAAAGTGGTGCTGATGTGTATCTTACAAGCCCTGGTGTTCAGAAGTCCAAAGTGAGTGTCACTGGGTAAAAAGGGTGGGGCTTCCCTCCCTCCAGAGACTTCAAGGACAACCTGCTTCTCTGCCTTCCCTGGAAGCCCCTTGGATCCCTACAAGGCTGGAAAGTGCAGACCTCAGTGTTTGTTATTTCTCCTCCTACCCCCGATGCTCCTGCCTCCTCACAGGAAGAGACTTGTGAGTCCCCTGGGATCAGTTCAATCGTCATCTCCCCAACTTAAGATTCTCTAGATATCTCCACATTAGCCATCATTGGGGTTCTGCAGCCTTTACGACGCCAACACGGAGAGCTCTGCAGGGTTAGTCTCCTTTCTGAGAACTCTTGCAGGAAATCCTGGTCAGTTAGGGTCTAATCACGTTTCTTCTTCGGTTTTTGGTCAGCAACAGGATTGAGTCTTCTGTCTCGGTCCTCAGACACCAATCCTCCTGCCTGCTTCCCTCTTCCCGCCTGAATGTGTTGGGCCCAGATAGGACATTGAGGATAATCTCCTTATGTCAAGGTCAACTAAATATCAAACTTATTTATATTTGCAGCCTTATAGTTCCTATGTCAGGTAACATGACATAATCACATATTCCTGGGATAAGGATATCCACTGTTGGGTGTGGTAGCGCTCCCCTTAAACCCCTCACTCAAAAAAAAAAAAAGCCATGTGCTGGTGGTACATGCTTTTAATTGAGCACTCAGGAGGGAGAGGCAGGTGGATCTCCGTGAGTTTGAGGCCAGCCAAGGCTATATAATGAGATCCCGTCTAAAAAAGACAAAGAAAGAAAGAAATAAAGAAAGAAAGAAAGAAAGAAAGAAAGAAAGAAAGAAAGAAAGAATTTTAGGATTGCCTGACGAATTCAAGATAATGGTGATAACCCCTTCCAGAGAGTTGGGAGAACATATGAAATAAAATATATAAAATGTTTAGCATAATGCTTCGTGCGTGGTAAGCACAACATAGTAATTCTCACAGAGCAAAGCCTCATCCCACAGTGACTGTCTAGTTTCGCCTGGAAAGGAAACACAGACTTTCCCAGCCCCATCTGAAAGATGGAACTAAAACTGGTTTAAATTTTCCTTGTTTTGCAAATGTTTTTCTTTTCCTTTTTTTCTACCAGGAACATGCATGACTTGAACATTAAAATATTTTCTAAATATTTCTAAAACTTTAAAGATCAATAAATAAATAGTGGAAAACAAAGCATTGCTCAAAAAAAATCTTATATTATGAAAAAAATAGTCCTATAAAGACAAAAAAATGGCAAAAGACATAAGTAAACACTGAAAGAAAAAAGATTTTTAAAAAAGGCAAACAAGCATAAAGACATTAATTAGCCCTTGTTAGTCACAACGAAATGTAAGTTAGAACCTCAGTGAAGTCACGATGATAGCTCACACATGTAATCACAACACTCAGGAGGCTGAGACAGGAGGTCACAGGTTACCGTCTACCTTAGTTGGCATAGTGAGATCCTGTCTCAGAAAAAAAAAAAGGACTTGAATCAAATATTCTATTCTCATCAGGTTGACCAAAATGTATGAGTCTGACAACAAAATAGACATGGATGGTGTGTGACAATGGCGGTTGCTGTTTCTTCACACAGCAGGTCGTTAAGTAACAGCAAACATGATTGACAGCTCCTCACACCATCATGATTGGACCTGAGAAACATGATGGGGGAGGGCAGGGAGTGGAGCCGCAGACTCTGCTCTCTAGATAGAGCTCAACCACGAACCAAGCTAAACATGCATTTGAGGCATTTGTAAAGTGCAAGCGAAGCAGGGACGGAGTAACGAGAGCATCTAGGAAAGTGGTTAGTGGTGGAAGGATGGAGGGAGAAGACGATGAGGGAGGGGGGAGAAGGCTGATGCAACTGGTTCTGCTCTAACTCCAAAGCTGGACGGCGCACTTATGTGCCCAAGCGTTCTCTGTACTGGGCTTCACAAGGGCATTTCCGGGAGGAAGGGAGAGGAGTGAGGGGGGAAAGGGAGGAGGGTGGTCTTAGGGATATCAGCAGTAACTGGCACCTAGCTATTAGCATTTATCTGTGGAGATGGAATGTGACAGAAGCTTTATTGGGAGGGAAAAACCCAGGAGGGTGGCTGCCTCCGTTTTATCAAGAAGCAGCCAAGAACTGAGCAGAAGACAGGGTTTATACAGGGTGCCTTGGGAGCAGAGCTCTGTAGGGTGGAGATTCCCAGGGTGGGGACTGGTGGGTTTTCAAGTCCTGAGCTTGGACTTTTTACTTTGCAGAGTGGAGCTCTGCCACCTGTGTCTGGAGGGGCTGAGTCTGTTGGAGTTTGGTGAGCAGAGCCGGGAGGGTGGCGGTCCCCAGGGGTGGAGTCTGGAGGGGCTTACAATGACAATACCCAATTTGGGGAGGAAAGGGGTTATTTCAGCTTACACCTCCACATCACAGTCCATCACTGAGGGAAGTCAGGGCAGGAACTCAAGCTGGGTAGAAACCCACACACAGGAGTTGATGCAGATGCTGTGGAGGGGTGCTGCTAACCTGCTTGCTTCCCACGGCTTGTCCAGCCTGTTATAGAACCTGGGACCACCAGCCCAGCTCTGGCCCCTCCACGTTAGTCACTAATTAAGAAAATGCCTGAAGGTTGCCCGTAGGCCAGCCTGATTTGAGGTCCGCTTCTCTCAGATGACTCTAGCTTGCGTCAAGCTGACATAAAAACCATCCAGCAGAGGTGTATAAAGAAACCCATCTCTGACCACCAGTTCCAGCAGTCATTCACTCAGACCACTTCTGTTTCATGTGCACCTCCCCAATCCCCACATCACACCGTGAGGATGCTCCTAGGCAAGCATTATCAACAACACTAGGGGCACCTCTAAGACACTATCGAAAGCTATTGTAATAAATACATGAGAATGCCTAAGTCGTTCATACCTGAAGTTCCCTCTAACTTCTCAGAGGGTGCTTTCCTTAAGTTCAACACAAGGGAAGCCGATAAGGGACAGAATGGCTGGGAGGAGGGGGCATGGACTTCTAAGGTCTCTGTTTCTTCAATCTGATCATCATCAATGGAACATTGAGAGTTAATGAAGTGTCATTAGTCCTACTGCGATTGTCTTCACTAGTTGGTCCAATGTATGTTGTGTGGTGTTAGCTTCCTAAAGCCTAAATTTCATCATCATTTCTATAAACACGAGTGAACGGATTAGTTTTTGTCAATACACACTAGAGGCAGTTAGGAAAAAGGAATATCAGCCAAGGAATTGCTTTCATCTGATTGGCCTGTAGACACGTCTGTGGGAATTTTCTTAGTTAATGATTGATGTGGGAGAAACCAACCCGCTGTGGGTGGTATCATCCCTGGGCAAATGGTCCTGGGTGCCACTAGAAAGGAAGCTGAGCAAGCCATGGGGAGCCAGCCAGTGAACAGTGACTCCATGGCCTCTGCTTTAGTTCCTGCCTCCAGGTTCCTGTCTGAGTTCCTGCCTTTGCTTTCCTGGATGGTGGACAATCTAAGTTTGAAATAAAACCTTTCCTTCCCAAGTTGTTTTTGGTCAGTGTGTTAGTATGGCAACAGAGAAGCAAAGTAAGATGGTTAAGTGTATGTTTTAAGCAAAGCATTGTACTGATTTCTGAAGAAGAATCGGCGATGGAGCAGATTTAACATCTGTTCCATAATAAAGAAGTTGGTTGCTGTCCATGGTGGGTTGCTTGACTATACCCGAGTAGCTAATGAGGTGGCTGAGAATGGAGGAGCCTGGTCACCATGGAAGGACCAACCATCTGACCTGGGGAAGGAGGTTGAGGCTTTGGGCATAGTGATATAATCCACCTCCAGAGAAGGAAGAGGAGCTGGAGACTGAGTTCAGTCATGTCCTTAGGGTTTCACCCAATCATGCCTTTATAATGAAATGCTGTGAGGATTAATCTTGATTTTCAACATAAAAGATTTAGAATCGCCATGGAAAGGAACCTCAGGACAAGCCTAGATTTGGTTAACTAAAGCTTGGGAGGTCTCACCCTAAGTGAAGGAGGTCCAGTCCCTGGGCTGGGGTTGAAGAAGGAAGACTTCCCTCATTCCCACTTAGCTTTCCCTGCCTCACAGTTGTGTCTCAAGATGTGAGCTCTCTACCTCTCCAGCACATGTCTGCTTGTCTGTTACCATCGTCCTCACCATGATGACCGTGGACTCTGACCCCCCTACACCATAAGCCCTAAATAAGTCCTTTCTTTTTGCATTGCCTTGGTCCGAGTGTCATATCCCAGCACTAGGAAAGTAACTAAAGGACACCACAGACAGGAAGGAGTACTGGGTCTGGGTCACTCGGGAGGAAGCACAGGAGCTTTGCTTGAAGCCTTTGGAGATGAATAAGATTGAACATACAGAAGTTGTGGTAAAATATAACATTTATTGAGTAACAAATAAACATACACACTTGTGTTAGTCATAAACTAAGATGTTTGACTCATAAAGAATAAAGATTTTGGTACCTGGTTGTAGCCCACGGCTGGGTCGACTCATGGTTTTGGCTCTCTGCTAGGAGTGCCAGATGGCAGTGACAGAGAGTGGTGGAACAAATTACTCAAATCATGGTTATGAAGCAAAAGCACAAATAGAAAGGAACCAGGGTCCCCAAATCCTTTTTGAGTGGGTGCTTATAATAGCCTACTGTCCTCTCCCTAGGCCCCACCTCCTGAAGGTCCCACCACCTCCCAGAACTACCACTCTAGAGCACAATCCAACAACACAGAGACTTTTGAGGGTCACTCACATCCAGACTAAAGCAACAGTTCTATGGCAGTGCATAAATATCATTTCTCTTTCACTGGCAGGTAAGTTGAGGCACTCTTAGTAATTTATCAACTTGCCAGGAACTACACACTGGATTTGAACCAAGAAAACGGGACTCGGTGACCTCTCTTTGTTTGTTTGTTTTTTGTTTTTGTTTTTTGGTGTTTCAAGACAGGGTAGTTTTGGAGCCTGTCCTGGAACTCACTCTGTAGACCAGGCTGGCCTTTAACTCATAGAGATCCACCTGCCTCTGCCTCCTGAGTGCTGGGATTAAAGGTGTGTGCACCACTACCACCCAGCTTCAGTGGCCACGCTTAACCATCACGTTCAACTCTTTCTGAAGGGGAACTTTCCTGGAGAAAGGAATCGAAGAAATAGATGGGAAAGCACTCTAGGCGCAAGGAACTAGGAAGGATGACATTGGAGGGGTGAAGGCCAGTCTACAGACTGACCTTGCCTTAACAGGCGGTAA
Source organism: Microtus pennsylvanicus (assembly GCF_037038515.1). Taxonomy (NCBI): domain Eukaryota; kingdom Metazoa; phylum Chordata; class Mammalia; order Rodentia; family Cricetidae; genus Microtus; species Microtus pennsylvanicus. Next base: position 9,275,803 of record NC_134599.1, read on the forward strand.
AAAAACAAAAGTTCTTAGTGGGAGGGTTTTGTAGTGGGCTTCTGGACTTCAGTAGGGAACTACAGTAATGTGCATTTCCCATTTTAAAGCAGGGTCCCACCCTCCACCCAGACAGCTGCTTCCCCTTCCTGAAGGGTTCATCTCTTTCTATCTGTGCCCATACTGTGGTAGACAGTCCACATGCCAAAGAGAACCTACGTCACGTCCTTCTCATTTTTTAATCTCCCGTGGAAATTGGCTTAATACTCACTTCAGGCGCTTGAGGCTTTGCTGAATAAATGGGTATTAAACTACGTAAAGCCATATCAAATCATTGATATTTGACCCTTCTGGCCTACAAAACAGCGATTCATTTTGGCCTTATTATGCTTTAAGAGTTGTGTTACAATCATGCTACAGAGATAGACTAGTAGGGCAATTCAAGTGTGCACAAGGAAAGGGGTTAAAGCGGCAGCTGGAAACTATAAGCAGCCATTCCTTGCTTACAAACAATGGACAGATCGAAACTAGAATGAGTACATACGTATATACATATAGAGTCACATGTATGAAGAGAGGCATGGAAGCCTGTTGGTAGGTCTTCCCTGCGAGGATTAGAACCATGCAAACTGATCATCACGAGCTCAGATTCTATTTGAAATGGATTTATAAGCGTCAGATAAGACTCAGTACAGTAGATCCGACATGAATGCAGGAGATAGGGAAACATGACAAAGAGAAAATTCTTATCCAAGAGAACAAAGCTTTCTGCGGATTCGTTTTCAGTGGTTGAGCAAAGGCCATGTTTAGGCTTCAGCCAAAAGTTAGGAAACTGTGAAAATTGATTGTAGGTTGCATTAGAGACAATGCTGTCCTCAAAGGGGGAAGACAAGCTTACCAAGGTGTCTTTCTGTCTTAGATAGGGTTTCTGTTGCTGCAATGAAACACCAGGACCAAAAAGCAAGCTGGGGAGGAAAGGTTTTATTTGGTTTACACTTCTGTATTACTGTTCATTACTGAAGGAAGTCAGGACAGGAACTTGGAGGCAAGAGCTGATGTAGAGGCCACGGAGGGGAGCTGCTTACTGGCTTGCTTCCCCTGATTTGCTCAGCCTGCTTTCTTATAGAACCCAGGACCGCCTGCCCGGGGATGACACCACTCACTATGGGCTGGACCCTTCCCCACTGAACACTAAATAAGAAAATACCTTACAGCTGGATCTCGTGGAGGCATTTCTCCAACCAAGGCTCCTTCCTCTCTGATGACTCGAGCTTGTGTCAGGTTGACACACAGAACCAGCCAGTCCACCTTCTTAAAGCAAGAGAATTGTCTCCATCCACCCCTAGCCCCCGCTGAGGTCTCTCACTGAGCTAAGGCCTAGTTCTCTACAGAGCCAAGAGTCAACTTTACACGGCAAAGGACGGCTCTTGCCTGTGCAGTTTAAACAGAGGAAGGGGACAGTGGGGTTCCACGGGGAGTAACTGAACACAGTGAGTTTGTCTTATCTCGTGTGTTTGTTCAGTGTAATTGAGCAGCAGAGCATAAGGAAGTTTATTTCTGAAGTAGCTTAGACCTGCTTGTTGGCTGACTCTTCTGAAGCAGCCCTACCTCTGGGAGAGATTTTTCCAGAAGGTTCTATACAAAACAGAGTGCGCTCTACACTACTTGTTCAGTGAAGACTTTTGTGTCCAGCTATAGGAAGTTGATGATTAGAGCTAGAAGGGAGGATCACGTGACTTTCGGATCTGCACACAAAGGGTACAGGCTCCCCAAGGTGTGGCGTGGAATGCTGGTCCCATGAGAAAACATGCTGACCACATGCATTTACAAACCCTGTGGAAATTCCTTGACAGGCTGAGGTGATTTTATTTTCCCCACCCTTGCTTGTGAGACTCCGTCAGTGCAAACCATGTAAGCAACAGCCACTAACACTGCTAGAAGCGTCCAGGCCGTCCGAGGTTCTGAGAGTTGCCGCCTGCCTTCCGCGGCCGCTCATATACATCTTCACCATTTTTGACATCCTTCATCCATCCAGGGCATCTCTGCTAGAATCACTTTTTTTTTTTCCAAGTTTGGTCCTGACCCTGGAAATTTGTTTGAAAGCTGGATCTTTGTAGTCACTGAGGAAGGATAACTGCAGTACCGTGCCTGGCACTAAAGTCTGTGACTTGAGTCCCTTGTGTCCTTCCTCCCCTAACTGAGGGAACCCTCTTTCTCTTGCAGTTTTCTCTTCCAGAGGACGTCGGAAACTGCCATGGAAACGCAGAGACCAGGCCTTTGTAAGGCCTCACACACACACACACACACACACACACACACACACCCTGTTTTGTAGCCCCCCTGCCATCTGGCTCCTTTTCTAGCCTCCTCTGGTGCTTCAGGTCTGGACCACATCCATTTTCTGGATTCTCATCACTCACTCCCCACACATACACTTATTTTCCTTCTTTAATTTAAATATTTTTTTCTTTCATTTTTAATTATTCGTATGAGTGTGAGCTTTTACACATGAGCACAGTGCTATGGAAGGCAGAAGAGGGTACCACATCCACCTGTAGCGTCTGTAGGCCGGAAGCCTCCTCATGTGGGTGCTAGGATCTGCACCTGGGTCCTCCGGAAGTGCTGCGAGTCCTCTTAACCACTGAGCCCTCTCAAGGGCCTTGCCTTTAACTTGCAAACAACATAGACACCACGTCTGAAAGTGTGTGAAAGGGCAGCCCAGCCCAGTGCTCAGAACTCAGCACAGCCCTTGCCTCGGGGCTCACCAGCTGACGTCTGCTGCGTGTGTTCAGTGTCACTGAAGACGGACTGTTTCGCGGACTCATCTTCAAGACGGCACCACGCACACTGCGAAGGTGGCCTATAGACCTCTGTTGGCTGGGCAGCTGTGCCATGCTGAAAGGAAAAATGAAGGGAATAAAGAACAAACTCGCATAAATCCCCTTCCTGGTCCTTTCTTGTGAAACTGTAAAAATCTTGAAAGGGGTTGGAGAACTCCGCCAAGAAGCTCTAAAGCTGTTGGAGACACACTGATCCTGCCCACCAGTGTAGTAAGGGGGGAGAAAATAAAGCTACTTTTGTCTTTAAATACACACTGTAGCCTGACATTCTTTGTGGAGATTTCTATATATAGAACCGTCTTATTTAAGGCTAAGTTAGGCCATCAAACTCCAGGTTCTTGTTTCTCTGTATGGCGTGTCTCAACCACCAGTGACTTGATGCTCTCTCTTAGCCTGATCACCCTGTGGACAAGGCTCATCTTCCCAAAGCATGCGTTCCCCCTGTGAGGCAGTAACCTTTGCAGTATGGAGTATCTGAATCCGATGGTACTTCCGAGGAGCTAAATAAGAAGAAAGTCTGCTTTTCTCAAACAGTGCAAGGACGGGGACAGGGAATGGACCATAACTTGACCTCCGTTTACTCTGCCCCGACACTTTACATTTCCTAATGGCACTTCCTTACCCTCTGTGAAGCTCAGAGAGGAGTGGCTGACTTGCCTGGTGTCGCTCTCTTTAGAGCGGGGGAGCAGGGCTCAGCCTGGTCAGCAGGGGTAACCCCTCTGGGGTCAGTTTCAACTGTTAAATATGAGGAACGTTAGTGGAGACGATCCTTACCCCTCGGCTTATTTCTGCTCCTGGATGGGATTTAATTGTGAGGTTCAGAGACATCACGCCCACCCCCCACCCCCCACCTCACTCCCGAATGAAATGAAAACCCTGACAAATTGATGCAGAGCTCTGCACGTTCCTGACACTCAGGCTTTGGCCCTCCGGCCTGAAATCCCGACTTTCCCACTGCTCTCCTTCCTCAGGAAGACAAGTCTTCCTTCAGCGCAGCCACAGGGTTTTGCTGACAATAATTTATCCCTAAGGCCACTGTTAGCTCATATGGCCCGTGTGTCAATCAGAGAAAGATACCATTTCATATTGGTGAGTCAGGAAAGATGAGATAATGCTAAGGACATCTTTTTGTTCAATTTAGAAAGAAAATTAGGGCCAGAAGGACCCCCATCTCCCCTCCTGGCAGGCCCATACCTATAACATAAGACAAGAGGCGAATTTGGCGCTCACAAAACCTGTTGCTCAGTCTGGTTGCAAGATGTATCTTGTTAACAGTGGCAAACGTTTTCCTTCAGGACAAAATCTCTTCCAAGCAGAGGAGCCAGGTGAACAATCTGTGTGAGAAACAGGTCTTTGTCCTCCAAGTGCGTGACCTACGGGTTGCCAGCTATTCATTGATCGCTTCCGTTTTAAAGTCGGTTGGTTGATTGACGGCAATGACGATGCTTCATCTTTGACTCTCAGGGAAAACAAGAATAAAGTGCCCTGATGCTTTCTCTCTCCTTGTGTGTGAGGATACCGAGAAGAGCACCTGCCACCTGTCCCTGCTGTGAAGGGGGCAGAGGAAGAGAGGAAAGAGAGATGCTTGCTGCAGGTGTCTGGAGGGATCGGAGGCCTTCGTCCCTGGCCTTGGCTGAATCAGCGATGGAGCTCGTGCTCCCTCCCTGGAGAGAGCCCCTTCTGTGGCTGAGCTCTTCCTCCCGATAGTGTACAGGCTCCTTCACGTCCTTCTCCTCGCTGCTCTGAGCACTCTGTTCATAGGTACTGATGTGTGTGGCTAGGAGTGCGGCCTCAGGGAACCGGACTTTGAACCTGAAGGGACCCGGATGTAATCTCTGGCCGTGTTTTCAAACTTTAAAACTTCACTCCAGAGCTGAGGCAAATTTTCACATGGCAGTCTCCAGTAGACAGTATACAGGGCTACTCGCATATCTGAAATGAAAGCTTGCAGAAGTAACGGCTCACACGACGTGCTATGCACCCCAACATTTTTTATCCTATTCTATTTGATGTTGGCTGAAATCCACTGAGTTATTTTTGTGTTTTCTAATGAGTCCAGGATGGCCGTTTGATACTCACTCATCCATGCCAATTGTCTTAGGTTTCAGACCAGGAAATTGAGGTTAGAAAAGGTTTTAGTGACCCGAACAAGGTCACACAGCTACTGCCTAGGCGTTGAGCCAGTATAGAGCACACGAAGCCAGATTGTCTAATAAATAATGACAAAAATAATAATTAATATTAATTATAAATAACAAGCTGTCTTCTTGGAAAGCAATGTCCCGATACTTTGAAAGGTATATACCATTAATTATTGAAATATACAAGTTCTTACTGGTGGAAAATGAAAGTCACCCCAAAGTAAAACTAGATAGGATCTCTTTCCCCCAATCCTCTTGTACATCTCATTTTGGGTTTCAAACTGACATGTCAAGAGATCTGTCTATATAAATATATGTAGAGAAAGTCTGTTTCTTTTGCAAATGTTTTCAATCATGCCTGTAATTTGGCTCCAGTATGCTGGCTCAGTGTAAATGTCTCTTCCCTGACTTCTCTAATGGAAGACGCAAGACCTGCACAGCTGGTTCTTCCAAAGATGATGGGCTGTGTCTGGTTGCTCACAGGAGGGCCACACCTCTGTGACCAGAGGGGACCTCTCAGAACTGTCTCAGCTACACCCTTAGGGGCTGAGCTAGGTCTGCCTCCGAAGTAGGAGGTCACCTAGCCATGGTGAGTCCAGAACATTCTCGGCAAAGCTCATCCATTTCTAAGCCATTCTTCTAGACAGTTCCCCACTCCAGGTACCAGGCACTGCAGCTGCCTGTGATCTCACCAACCCTGTAGGAGCAATGTTTCCATTAACCTGCGTTAGCCCGTGAGAACGCGGCCCTCACTGTTAGCAACCGGCATACTTTCCTTCGATAAAGTATGGGTGCCTTCCTGCGCTCCCTATTTTTAGCCTGTTTTTAAAATATCTCCCTCAGCCAAAGCAAACACACCCTCCAGCCCCCAGTCCTACCCCTCCAGCGTCAAGATTGGCTGCAAACCTGCCCAGGATGTGGAGCGGAAGGGGCAGTGTGCCTGCTCTTGCTTCTTTGTGCCATTTCGTTTTCGCGGCTCTGACACCGGTCCCTATGTCAGCTGATGGGAGCAGCCTTGACCTTTTACAACAATTGGCCTCTGTCTTTACATTGGCTCTCTTCACTCACTGGGACCCATCGGGATCACCTTAGGGGCCCCTTTCAACCTACCCTGTGAAATGGCAACAGGGCAGAAAGTAACAGCGAAGTAGAGGCGCGGCTTCTGCGGACGCACCGGCATAGACGCTGGTACTTTCCGTTTGCAAATGTGAAAATGTCACAGGTCGTTTCTGAGCGTGTTGCAGCTGGAAGCTTAAAACGCTCTGGCTGAACATATGGAGTACATGTGCAGACGCACTGAAAATTAGGCATGAAAGCCATATATGCAAAATTACCATGGAAATTCCCGCTCTGATCACTGTGAATAGCTCTGGGGTGCCGGGCTCACTTGCTAAGCTCCACAGTCCCTTCCAGAACCCCTCTCCCTCCCTTGACCTACCTCAGAAGACAGTGAAGGCATGTTCAAACCCGTCCTGCTCAAGGATGGCTACCTGTGAGGAAGTCCTCCCTGAGGAGACAGGAAGGACTGGTCAGAGTGTGATTAGGACATTTAAAATTCAGTTTTAAAAACTGGCATCTTTTCATGTTGTCTAAAGATACAACACAGGGCTGAACTGTGTTTATTTTGGCAGATACATGGGTGACTCTTGTAATGGACAGGTATCTGTAGTGTGTATATTTCTGGCAGATAGAGTGTGCTTTGGCCCCTGTACCTACCTATAAAGAAATCAGCAATCACGAAGTCTCATTCCCTCTTGCTCTCTTGTTCTTCTCCCCCCCCCCCAAACTGGTGTAGAAATTGCTATGAAATAGAAAATATTCATTCCTCAGAAGAAAAAAAATAGCAGCTCTCACATCCCGGGAGAAAGATGTTCTAAGCAATCTCTGCTTCATTCTGTCTCTTCTCTATAGCTAAAGCGACGCAGTGCCCCACAGCTCAGTGTGGCATTTTGGAGGAAGATTGCCACCATGGTGGGGAGTGGCTCACAGTTGCATCTCCTGCTGACATCAAGCTATTCAAGTGACATTGAAAAATGGGGGGTGAGGTGGGAGTGGACAAGGAAGACATGTGAGTTATTTCCAAAGGGGTGGTGATCTTTGGGGAAATCATACTGCCTTCTACTGTCTCTGCCTTCATGATCCAGTTTATTACCGCTAGATTGACACGCTAAAGAAAATACGAGCAAAACACGTTCTTTAGTATCAACCCCCCAATGAAAGCCACAGGGAGGAACATGAGCCTCGCTGATTTTAATAGTCCATGTCATGGCTTGTGACTGTGGCTACTTCAGTAAGCCTTTACTAACGGGTTAAGTTCAACATTCACTTGCACGTGTAGAATATAGAATGTCAAGTTTGCCATCCATATATATAGAGAGAGTTGCCCGCGCTTAGTTCCCAGACAAACTCAGATACCCAGATGCATAGCTTGTTGATGGTACCAAGAGAGACAACGGACATAAGGCCCATAGAGAAGTAATTCACCCTAGGAAATCTATCTAAAATCAAAACAATTTCCTATCAATCAATCCAGAAAGATGGAACGAAGGAAAGAAGGCAAGAAGGGAAGGAAGAAGGGAGGGAGGGATAAGGGAGGGAGGAAAAGGAAAGGAAGATGGTGATCTCTGAGGTGGCCTCCAATGATCAGCACCTGCTGATGTTCACACCCTGGGCCATTTTTCTTTTTGAGCATGAACTGGACATACAATTATCTCACTTCTAACCTACAAAATACCTGAGATGTGGCCGGATACTGCTTCATCCAAGGGCAGGCTGCAAAGGCAGCTATATGGTTCAGTCCTGGGTCCTAGCAGCCTTGGTCCCATCAAGAAACAAAGACACTGTTTCAATTTTCAGGACTCAACAAAGCTAAGCTGCTACTACAGGGTGTCGATGGCCACCCAGAAATTAGTAGGAGTGGGAAGGTTTTATTCAGAAGGGATGGGGGACTTGAGGGTGCAGCCAGAGGCTATGAAAACTGGACAAGAGATGCCTTTGCCCTGGGCTCTAGAGCTATGGGTGCTGCCATAGGTGTTGGGAAGACAAGAAGGTCAAGGTTCTTTCTTCTCTCTACAGCCCCCATTTAGCTTCTCCACTAGCCAGACCTGTCCCCAGACCAACTGACCCAGGCTCATAGGGAGCTCCATCCTCAGGACTCAGCTTCCTCAATACAGTGGAGAGCTAGAGAGGACAAGAAATAGAGGGCCAAGCTCCTGGCCACAACAGGAAGGGGCTGCCTACTGCCTCTGAGCCCAGGGCCTAGTCACTGAGGTTTCCATGAAAAACCAAGCGACCTTACAAAACCTCACTCCTGGTCAACGGCACAAAGTATATCACCCACTGCCAAACCACGGGTCTGGAGGTGGGAGAGAGCACACTGGCCTGGAATCTGTTGGGTTGGGAACTAGAACGAGGGAGAGTAAGGATTAATTGGGGTTTCCTAAACCTAAAGGAAGAAGGGAGAGCTGGGGAGAGAAGCCATATTAGAAACATCTTAGAAGAAAGCAGAACAGGGCATACTGAAGACCTTGGGAAAGCCAGACCAGGTACCACCTTCAGACACATGAAGGTATTTGAGAGAAACCCATTGCCACCACCACCACCACCACAACCACCATCATCATCACAATTAAAACATAAAGGAAGCCTGAGGTAAGGACACCCCTTGTGTGGGGGAGCGGAACAGGTGTAAGTAACTGGTGACCTTGGAGGGCTCTCCTCTGGGTCAGAAGTCAGACCACAGGGTGTTTCCTGACTTCGTGATGTAATGCAATAAAACTCACCAGCGAACGGGAAGACAAAACTCAAACCTGCAAGGCGGCAAAAGCCTGATTTGAAACTGAGCAATGAGACAGGAGAGACAGCAGAGGCAGAGAATCTGAAGCATGGTGCTCTTCCGCCAAGCTCTGCAAACCCTCGGAATTTATAACACACATGTCCTCACACTGCAAGAACCTTCAACAAGGTCTGGCCCGCAGAGGTGCTTCACGCATGGTTGCTAAATGACTGGACCAGCCGAAGTGAAACCTCCCCACACTGGAGGGACAACCAAGGGAAGATACTCGGAGGTGATGTGGCAGCGTGGTGGCCCTCTGGAAAACCCCAGCAGCGGCCAGAACAGTGTGGGCAGCTGCCACCCCAAAATGAGATGCTTCTTTCAGGGCAAATGTGCAGAGTCATAAATAGCTTCGATCTATGCAAATTACCGCAGCTGCATAGGTCTGCAAAGGGCTGGAATGTGGACTCTGCTCAGAACGCTTTCCGGCCCGCTCTGCTCTTCTCTTGCCGGGGCGATCACCGGCCTGGCAACCAGCCAGGCTTCCCCAGTCAGGAGAGCCACTGCACAGGTTGGCTTTTCATCTGGCCTGGCTCTGTGTAAGGAAGCTTTATGCTTCAAATGTCACTTGCCTAGTGGTAGTGTCCCAACTTACGGGATGAGTTCATTCAGAAGCGACCCCTGGGTAAAATTATCAGGTCGCCCGGGATCTGTGATACTTAATCTTCACTGCCAGCTTAACTGAATTTGAAGTCACTTATGGGGTTCATTCACAAATGTTTGTGAAGGTGTGTCCAGCAAGGCTTAGCTGAGGAGGGAAGACCCACCCTGAGGCACCGTCCCATGGGCCAGGGGTCTACAAAGGAACAGAAAGGGAAAAATCAGGACAACTAGCTGAAGGCCAGCGTTCATCTCTCTATTACCTGCCTGCAAACATAATGTAACCAGCACCACCGGCTTTGCAGGTACCCCCCCAGCCTTCCCTCCCGGTCATAATGGACTGTGTCCTCCCTTAGCCTATGAGCCAAAGGCCAACTGCAAACCGCCCTTCAGTTGCCACTGCTGGGTATTTTTTTTTTCACAGCAATGAAAAAAGTTGTGAGTACAACATCATTAGTTCGGGAAATGTTTAGCAGGACCCTCAGCCTTCAAGCACACAAACCCTCCTTCGTGGGGTTGTGTTAGCAGGGAAAACAACCACCTACAGTGTTAGCGTCTTCAAACCTCTAACCGGGGCCAAGACAAAGATGAGTCCTTAAAAAAGGCCAGCAAGAAGACAAAGCTGCTTATTAGTATTATGAGATGAGAAGGAGGAAGGGTGATGGAGGGAGGGGAGGAGGAGGAGGAGGAGGAAGGGACAGGAGAAGGAGTAGGGGGGAGGAAGGAGGGAAGAAGGATAGAGGGAAGAAGGAGGGAAGAAAAAAGGAGGGAGGGAAAGAAGGGAAGAGGAAGGGGAGAATGAGGAAGGAGAGGAGGGAGGGAGGAGGGGAAGAGGAGAAAAAGGGGAGAGGAGAAGGGGAGGGTGATAGAGGGGAGGAGGAGGGAGGAGAGAAGGAGGGAGGGGAGGAAGACAGAGGGAAGGAGGAAGAGGGAGGAGGAGGGGAGGAGAGAGGAGGAGGAAAGGGGAGGGGGGAGCACCTCAGAGTTATCTCAAGTTTCCTTTCCTATTGGCAAGAATCTAGCTCAGGGCTGCCTGATGCACACATTCAAAGTCTAACAAAATGATCCCATGAGAAAACTGTGGAGGTTCTCTAACTCAGATACTGAAGTAAACCTTCAAGTGCAGCTTATGCTTCGCTATAGCAACAACGGCAACAGTTTCAGCAAGTGCTACTAAAAACATGTCCAGGGGGAAGCAAGTTCTAGAGACTTTAAGTTACAAGGTTTAGCTTTGCTTCTCTGGTGCACCCAGGGGCGATTCACAAGCCACACTTAGGAGACCTTGGCTAGCTGTGGTAATTTCATTCATCTACTCTCTACTTTTTTTCTTAAGAAGAACTGAAGTGACTTTTATAAAATACAATTTGTAAAAAGCGCAGTATGCTGGAGCTACCATGACAGAGTTGGGTGGCCTGCAGACATGATTGTTGTCATGGCTCTGGAGGCAGGGAGCCAAGACACAGATTTGGTCAGGGTCCAAGTTTTCTGAGGGATCTGGGGAGGGTTCTTTTCCTGCCTCTTCTGTGGTCTGTGACTCTTTAACACCCACCTTGGTGTACATTCTTCCTGTGCAATCCTGTGTCCAAATTTTCACTGAAGGAAGATGGTAGCCATGTTGGTTGGAGCTCACCTAACTCCAGTATAACCTCATCATTAAGATCAACATCGCATATTCAAAGAAGGTCACTCTGAGGTACTGCAGGTTACGATCTTAGTGTGTGGAGTTTGAGGGGATACAGTTCAGTTCATAAGGGGGAAAGGGAAGTATGGGGAGAGGGACTGGAGAGATGGCCCAGCCTGTAAGAGTACTGGCTGCTTTTGCAGAGGACCTAGGTGCAGTGGCAAGCATCTCCATGGAGGCTCACGACTATCTGTAACTCCAGTTCGAGGGAATCCGAGACCTCTGACCTCCAGTTTCCTTCCCATCCCTGATGGACTCGGGCACACACCTGTGCACATAACAGAAATGGTTTTCAGGGAAACGGGAGGGTCGATGCATGGAAAGTGAGGACACTCATTCTCTGTTCCCTTAAACTTCCGTAAAACTAATGACATAAGGCTCGGGAGATGGCACACTGGCTAAGCATTTGTCACACAAACCCGAGGACCTGAGTTTGGATCTCCAGAGTCCACGCGAAAAAGCCAGGTGCAGTAGCACACACTTGTAATCCCAGTATGGAGGAGCTAGGAGGAGCTAGAGTCAGGGAGCTTCCCGGGGCTCGTTGGCCAGCTAGCTTAGCCCACTCAGTGAGATCAAGGTCAATGAGAGACCCTGTGTCAAGGGCAAGGTGGACTGTGTATGAGGAATAGCACCCAAGGTTGTTCTCAACATCCATACCTGCCCCCATACAAACACAAACACATGGGACTGGAGAGATGGCTCAGAGGTTAAGAGCCCTGGCTGCTCTTTAAGAGGTCCTGGGTTCAATTCCCAGCACCCACATGGTGTTTCACAACCATCTGTAATGAGATCTGGTCTCCTCTTCTTGTGTGTGTATACATAATAAATAAATCTTTAAAAAAAACAAACACATGCACACAATAGGATAGCAAGGTTGTAATGAAAGGGTTTCAGAAAGCCAGCAGTGTCTGCAGCAAAGACTGTTGGGTTAAGAGAGAGTCAACGGGCTGGCAGGGAAGCATGGGGTTTCAACCCCAGGTCCATAGGTCTGAGAGTCACCCTCTCCATAGAAACTCAGAGACCCTAAACCTGGAGACGCTGGATGCCAGGACAGTAGACGGAGGACATGATGTGGAGCTTGGATCACTTCTCCTCTACCCTGTACTTCCAGCTGACAAGCTTTCCCTGTGTAGACTTCTAGAAAAATCAGAATCTTATTCTGAGGCAGGTTGAATAGAGAACACTGAAAGCGGAGGACACCGGAGCTCTAAGAGGGCTGGGGAGGGGTGAGGCCAGACACATGGTGAGTCAGGATCATGAAATGAGAGCTCACAGAACTCTGGATTGGACTCAGAACACCAGCAACAAGGAATAAGACTACCAAGCCAGGTGGGAAAAAAAAGCTACGCTAGTGAGCTAAACAGTCCCAGGGGGAAGAGTCTGTTGTACTGATATCCAGGGCCCTAAAAGAAGGCTGGTTACCACCTCGTTATTCTACATTGTTCTGTTTCCAGAATGTCAAGTCAGGTTCCTACCTTCTTACCCTTGCAGATGAGAGGATGAGCAAACACTAGGAGAAGCCCAAGCCCTGAGGCCCTAAAGACTGGGCTAACAAAGGGACCCAGAGGATACACACACACAAAATAAACAAACAAAAACCAAAGAATGCTTTTTAACGTGATAATTAATATATTCAGTGAAATATGAAAGAATAGAATTTAATGAAAAGAGAACGGAGGAGCAGGAAAAGCCTCCTGACCACTAAGACCACAAACACAGAGCCCACCCAGAGAGTATGCAGTTATGAAGACAAGAAAATCTTTTAGAAAATAGAAGGAAGTATCCAAATGTTAGAAAGAAATACAAAGAAGAAAACTTTCAAAATAAACTTGTGGCCTCTGGCCAGAGAAGCAGGCGGGCTACCTGCAGATCTTCAGCTGATCCTCAGTGCCTCCCAAACCAATCTCCAGTCTTATAAGACTGCAGACCTGTAGCAGGTCACCCACTGCAGACTCCCTCCCCTCTTTTCCAGTGGGTCCCACAGATCTATCCAAACATCCTTACTCCCACCCGTTGCTTTATCCCAATTCCAGCAGGATTCCCTGCTAACCCACAACCATTCCAGCTGGCAAAGCAGGTAGCCTAACTTTGGGTCTTCACCTCCCACTCCATTCCCCCAAGTAAAACTCCCCAGTCTCATCCCCAGCTCTGTAGGGGACCTGCTCCAGCCTCTCCCCATTCTTTGCTTCCATTCCCAGGGAATTAAGCAGATCCTGGTGGAACACCCTGTTTTCCTCCCTTCCAAAGACCCCCTGAGCCTGCCACCACATAGCCAATCCTCATTCCTAAATGTTAACTCCCAGTACCTAGAACCACATTTTACCTGGAACCCCCCAGTGGCCACATCTATCAGGATCCCAGAAAAACTTCCTTCCAGGCAACACACAGACTCCACACTATCATAACGACCAGAGAGGGCAACAGAAACTAAGGAAATAAAACACTCACCCAACAAAAAGAAGACCAGATATCAGCACCTAGAATTATAATCTTCCTAAACCCAGATGTGTAAAAACACAATAACAGTTGAGACAATAGGTCTAAACTAGAGCACAGCAACCCTACAGATCCTATGCAACATGGCTGAAGCACAAGACCAAGACCACAAAATAGACTTTATGAATATAATAAAGGTCCTTAAAGAAATTAATAAATCCATTAGAGAAATCCATGAAAACATAAACAGTGGAAAGAAATAAAACAGTCTATGACTGAAATGACCTGGAAGTGGAAATGGAATCAATGAAGAAATCCCAAATTGAAGCAAAACTAGAAGTACCAAATTTAGGAACTCAAACAGGAACTTCAGAGGCAGCCTCACCAACAAAATACAAGAGAAAGAAGAGAGAATGTCAGATATTGAAGACAAGATAGAAGAAATGAGTATCTTGGTCAAAAAAAATGTTACAGCTAAAAAACCTTGGCACAAAATACAGAGGAAATCTGGGACACTATGAAAAGACTAAATCTAAGAATCATAGGAATAAAGGAAGCAGAAGAAACCCAAGTCAAAGGCACATGAGTATTTTCAACAAAATCACAGAAGCATACAGAATACCAAATAGACTGGACCAGAAAGGAAAGCTCTCTCAGCACATAAGCATCAGAACACTAAATGCATAGAATAAAGAGAGAATATTAAAAGTTGCAAGGGGAAAAGACCAAGTAATATAAAGGCAGACATTAATAATAACATCTGGCTTACACAGAGAAACCCTGTCTCAGAAAACAAAACAAGAGGAACAAGTACCAGGGAGCAAATACCTAGGGAGCAGGCCCAAGCCAGAGACCTCTAAGGGACCAGGCTCAAGTCAGGAACTCCCAGGGAGTAGGCCTGAGGCAGTGACCTACACAGGAGCAGGCTTGAGCATGACCTTTACTACAGCAGGCCTGAACCAGCAACCTCAGTGGGAGCAGGCCCAAGGCAATGACCTCCACAGGAGCAGTTACGATGAGCCACCAGCAAGGGAGCAGGTCCAAGCCAGAGACCTCTGCAGAACCAAGCACTAATCAGTGACCTCCAAGGAAGCAGGTCCAAGCCAGCCACCTCCACCAGAGCAGGCCTAAACCAGTGACCTCTGCTGGAGTAGGCCCAAAGCAGCAACCTCAGCAGGAACAGCCCCAAGCAAGCAACCTCCATGAGAGCAGGCTCATATGACCCTGGGGTTGCAGAGTGAACCCTAGGGGCACTGAGTGACCTCTGGGAACACCAAGTAACCTCCAAAGTGACTGGAACCATGGCCATGACTACACCACGAGGAGCAGCCATCTGAGCCTTAGATCCACTGGTACTTGGAAGATTGATCACCAGAGACATATCTCCAACTACACCAATCAGAGGAAAAGATGGGTAGACAAGGTAAGAACATAATCAACACTACAAAAATCAACACAACACCAACAAAAACTAGTGACCCTACAACAGAAAGACTTGAAAAAACAAATATAGATGAAGCAGAAAAAAAATGACCTAAAAATAACTTTAGGAGAATGCTTGAGGCCCTTAAAGAGGAAATAAAAATTTCCCTCAAAGTAAAGAAGGAAAAGACAAACAAAAAATTGGAAATCAATAAATTCCTTAAAGAAAACGAAGGAAAAGCAATCAAACAGATGAAAGAAACAATTCAAGACTTAAAAACTGAAGCAGAGACAATAAAGAAAACATAAACCAAGGAAATTATAGAAATGGAAATTATGAGAAAATGATCAGGAACCACAAATGCAAGCATAAACAGCAGAATACAAGAGATGGAAGAAAGAATCTCAAGCACTGAAGATAGAATAGAGGAAATAGATTCACCAGTCAAAGAAAACATTAAATCTAACAAAAACTAGCACAAAATATCCAGGAAATATGGGATACCATGAAAAGACAAAACCTAAGAATAATAGGGATAGAAGAAGGAGAAGAAGGTCAACTCAAAAGCACAGAAAATATATTCAACAAAATCATAGAAGAAAACTTTCCCAACCTATGGAAAGATATGCATATGAAGATAAAATAAGCTTACAGAAATATACTGGATCAAAAAAGTTCCCTTACCACATAATAATCAAAACACTAAACATAAAGAAGAAAGAAAAAATATTAAGAACTGCAAAGGAAAAAAGGTCAAGTTACAAATAAAGGCAGACCTATCAGAATTACACCTGACTTCTCAGTGGAAGCAATGAAAGCAAGAAGGTCCTGGTCAAGTGTTAGGCAGCTAAGAGACCACAGATGCAAGCCCATACAACTATACCCAGCAAATTTTCAATCACAATAGATGGACAAAAAATGATATTCCATAACAGACCAGATTTAGTCAATATTTTGCCATAAACCCAGCTCTACACAAAGTACTAGAAGGAAAACTCCAACCCAAGGAAGTTAGCTACATCCACACAAACACAGACAGTAGATGATCTCAGAACAGCAAATCTCAAAGAAGGGAAAAACATACACAATAACATCACCAACAATGAAAATGAAAATAATAGGAACTAACAATCATTGGTCATTAATATTTCTAAATATAAAGAGACTCAACTCACCTATAAATAGACACAGGCTAACAGATTAGATACGAAAACAGAATCCATCCTTCTTCTGCATACAAGAAACACATCTCAACCTCAAAGGTGACATCGCCTCAGGGGAAAGGGTTGAGAAAAAAATTCCAATCAAATGGACCTAAGAAACAAGCTGGTGTATCTATTCTAATATCTAACAAAATAGACTCTAAACTAAAATAAATCAAAAGAGACCAAAAAGGACATTTCATATTAGTCACAGAAACAGATACAAAAAAATGTAATAACCCCATGTTTCTTATTGGATCACCATGGCTTAAAATTAGAATTCAACACCAACACTAATTTCAGAAAGTACACAAACACATGGAAATGAAACAATGCTCACTTGAATCATCAATGGGTCAAGAAAAAAAATAAAGGAAGAAATTAAAGACTTTCTAAAATTCAATGAAAATGACCACACAACATACCCAAATTTATGGGACACAATGAAAGCAGTGTTAAGAGGAAAGTTTGCAGCACTAAATGCCTACATGAAGAAGCTGGAAAAATCCCACACTAGTGAGTTAACAGAACACCTGAAAACTCTAGAACAAAAAGAAGCAAATTCACGAAGGAAGACTAGACAGCAGGAAATAAATTGAGAGCTAAAATCAACAAAATAAAACAAAAAAATAATACAAAGAGTTGGTTCTTTGTGAAAATCAACAAAATAGACAAATCTTAATCCAAACTAACCAAAAGGCAGAGAGAGAATATCTAAATCAACAAAATCAGAAATGAAAAGAGGAGGAAATTCAGAGAATCATTAGATCATATTTCAAAAACCTGTACTCCACAAAATTGGAAAACTGAAAGGAAATGGACAATTTTGGTAATATATCACTTACCAAAATTAAGTCAAGACCAGATAAGCAAATTAAATAGACCTATAACTGCTAAAGAAGTAGAAACAACCATCAAAAGTCTCCCAACCAAAAAAAAAAAAAAAAGCCCAGGACCAGATGGTTTTAGTGCAGATTTCTACATGATTTTCAAAGAAGAACTAATACCAATATTCCTCAAATTGTTCCTCACAATAGAAATGAAAAGAACATTGCCAAACTCTTTTTATGAGACTTTCTCCAAAACTGAGCACATACTCAAACAAAAATCAAGTCTCAAAAGAGACAGCATATATAAACTGATAACTGTAACCCATGATATAAACAAACGGAAAGACAAAAACCACATGTCATCATATTAGATGCACAAAAAGCCTTTGACAAAACTCCAACATCCATTATGAGCAAGCCCTGGGATATTACAAGGGACATACCTCAACATAATAATGGTAGTTTATAGCAATCCCATAGCCAACATCTACTTAAATGGAAAGAAACTCAAAGCAATTCCACTAAAATCGGGAAGAAGACAAAGTTGTCGACTTTCTCCGTACCTATTCAATATAGTACTTGAAGTCTTAGCTAGAACAATAAAACACCTGAAGGCAATCAAGAGGACACAAATTCCAAAGGAAGAGGTCAAAGTATCATTATTTGTAGATGATATCACAGTATACATAAGTGACCCTAAAAATTCCACCAGAAACCACTAGAGCTGATAAACACTGTCAGCCAAGAAATTGTATTAAAAAAAAAAACTCACAAAAATCAGTAGCCTTCCTATATAAAAATGACAAAGATGTTGAGAAAGAATACAGGAAAATAATACCTTTCACGATAGCCTCAAATATTATAAACTATCTTGGGATGACAACAACCAAGCAAATGAAATACTTGTACAACAAAAACTTCAAGTCTTCGGAAAAAGAAATTGAAGAACATATCAGGAGTTGGAAAGATCTCCTCGTTCATGGATTGTTAGGCTTAATACAGTAAAAATGGCAATCCTACCAAAATCAATCTATAGAGGCAATGAATTCCCATCAAAGTTCCAACACAAAATTAATTTCTTCACAGATCTTGAAAGGACAATCTTCAGCTTCATATGGAAATGCAAAAACCCAAGAATAGCTAAAATAATACTGGACAATAAAAGAATCATCCCCAATTTCATGTTGTATTATAAAGCTATAGAAATAAAAGCAGAATGGTTTGGCACAAAAACAGACACATTGATAAAGAGAATCAAACGGAAGGCCCAAACATAAATACACATACCTAAGAACACCTGACTTTTTTTTGGAGGTGGGCAATAGCATCTTCAGCAAATGATGCTAGCCAAAGCTGAATGGCTGCATGGATAGCCTCCAAGTAGATCCACACTTACCACCCTGCACAAAACTCAACTCCAAATGGATCAAATGACTCAACATAAAATCAGATACACTTGCCAGGCAGTGATGGTGCATGCTTTTAATGCCAGCAGTCAGGAGACAGAGGCAGGCAGATCCCTGTGGGTTCGAGGCCAGCCTGCTCTAAAGAGAGAGTTGCAGGACAGCCAGGGCTACACACACACACACACACACACTCACACACACACACACGAACGAACAAACAAACAAATCAGATACACTCAACCTAATAAAGAGAAAGTGAGGAATAGACTTGAACTCACTGTCACAGGAACAGATTTCTGAACAGAACACCATTAGCATATGAGCTAAGACAACAATTAATAAACGGGACCTCATGAAAATGAAAAGCTTCTGCACAGCAAATGACATCATTTCAGCCTACAGAATGGGGGAAAGATTTTTACCAACTCCACATCTGATAGAGGACTGATATCCAAAGTGAGTCAAGAACTCAGAAGACTAGATATCAAGAAAACCAATTACCAGCTCAGTCGTCAAAGGCCTTTCTCATGGGGAGACTACGATGGTGGCTTGATGGGATTTAGAGTCTCCGAGAGGGGGCTATCTCTGGGCTTGGCTGTGGGGGATTACCTGAACTCAGTTGAGGTGGCAATACCTGCCTAAAATGGGAGAGGTACCATTCCACGGCTGGGGTCCTGGACGGCACAGAAGGGAGTGTAGGTTTAGCAGAACATTCCAGTTCTCTGTTTCCTCACAGTAGACACTGTAACCAGACCCCTCCTGCTCCTCCACCATCTACCCTCGTCAGCATGCACTCTTCCCTGGAACGGAGAGGGAGAGCTAGGATACAGCCTCCTCCCTGAAGTTGCTTTCCACTGGTGTTTTGTTGCAACAATTGTGGGGACCCACGGATGTGAGCCTGTTCCACCTTTGTTCTCTCAAAGTTGTTGACAACAGGTGTGGCTACAAAAGAGAGATTCTGACCTAGGGTGTGGTTAGTTAGAATTTTGGGCATAGAGGTAAAGCCACTTCACCTGGGCCAAAGGTCAGAGAATTCAAATCTGTTCCTTGTATCATGTTAATGAAGTCTGTTGCATTCCCCCCACTTCTGAAGTGAGGTATATAAGCGTGTGGAAAATAAACGAGGCAGATTCAGTATTTCACTGACTGTCCCTCCTGATGCTTTTCTGTGTTTATGTCTCTTTACTTCTCTTAAACCTCTGTTCCTTTTGCTTAATAATTTTAATCCTCATGCTCCTATCCTGGAACATATGAGTTTTGTCAAAGCTAGTCTTCAACAAGCAAGGAGATAAGTAGTTAATATAGTGACATCTTTCTTGAGATGCCCGAATGTGCAATTGTCTGTGTTGCGCAGTTGATTCTGTTCAAGCGGTGTTTGGTAGTAGGTTAAAAACACCAAGCCCCCACATGGCAGCTCATAACCATCTGTAACCCCTGTTCTAGGGGGTCCATTGCCCTCTCCTGGCCTCTCCCAGGAGCAGACATGCACATGGTACACAAATACACATTCAGGCAAACACTCATTTATATAAAAACATTTTTTAAAAACTCTAAAATTATTTGTTTTGTTTTGCAAAAGCTCCATGTCCTAAAGTACATCCTGAATCACATGACCGTTAACACTTAGGCAAGAGGTTAAGGAATACATTAATCAAACTTTACCAAAAAAAAATAATAATAATACTTCCCAGAAAAATTGTATAAAGTGATAAGAAGACTAAAATTTCTCAGAATTGTAATTCCTGGTTCTTGCTCACCGAGAGTCCACAGACTGAAAGCTACCATCTGAGACAACACAGATCTTCTGGGGTATGGCTGCCAGTGGGTAGCCGGGCTGCACTTCCTGCCTCCAGATGCTGAGCATCCGCAAATCCTAGGCTACATGATTGAGATCATGGAATGATGAGAGCTCTCCAAATCTGTCTCCACAGCATCCCTGTGGAAATTAGAAATTTCTGTTCTTGCTTATCCTCATGGTTCTTCAAATATAAAATAAAATCTTCAGTGTTCACAGGTATTTTGACTGCCTAGTGGCCAGGGAAACGCAGAGAACCTCTTCATCCTCCTGATAGCAGCTCAGAAACATCTTGTACAAATAAGTCTCTTTTGTAAATTGAGTGTATTGCTTTGCCTATTATTTGATGAAGCAGTAATTTGTCCATAAAGAACAGATCGCTCAGAAGGCAGAGATGGAAGAGGCAATCTGTTGGCGTGTCCTAACCTCTGAGCAGCTGCCACCTAAGGCAATGGCTGTGCATGTGGCTTCTGCCACCCAGTGTCACTCAGAGAGCTGACCTGAGCCCCCTGTCAACTACTTCAGACCATCTCATTGGCCTCTCTATACCTCAGTATTCACATATACAGAATGAGAATGTCGGTTCTCATCAGGGTGTTAATCCTGGACATGGAATGAGGTACCGGATGCCAGTGTGGAGGACCAGTACCTGGCATGTGACCTCTACCCAAAAATATCATTGCATCAGCCATTACTACTACCTTTTGTTTTTATACCAAATGTTGTTGCTTGTTGTTCAGTGTGTAATGTGTGTGTGTATGTATGTGGTGTGTGTATACATATGTGTGTGTAATGTGTGTATGTATGTGGTGTGTGTATACATATGTGCGTGTATGTGGTGTGTGTATACATATGTGTGTAATGTGTGTGTATGTATGTGGTGTGTGTACATATATGTGTGTGTAATGTGTGTATGTATGTGGTGTGTGTACATATATGTGTGTAATGTGTGTGCATGTATGTGGTGTATGTATACATATGTGTGTAATGTGTGTATGTGTGTGGTGTGTGTATACATATGTGTGTAATGTGTGTGTATGTGTGTATGTGGTGTGTATACATATGTGTGTGTAATGTGTGTATGTATGTGGTGTGTGTATACACATGTGTAATGTGTGTGTATGTGGTGTGTGTATACACATGTGTAATGTGTGTGTATGTATGAGGTGTGTGTATACATATGTGTGCGTGTGTACCTGTGTGTGCATGCATGTGTGCGCACATGTGTAGGTCAAGTATACATTACATGGAGGCCAGAAGCAGACAGCAGGTGTCTCCTCCATCACTCTTAGTTTTGAGACAGGGCCTCTCACTGAATCTGGAGCTCACCAATTGGCTGAGCTGTCTGGCCGGCGAGCCTCCAGGGTCCTCTTGTCTCCACCTCCCCCGTTCTGAGATTATAGAAACTCACCACCGTGCCTGGCTTTTCATATGAGTGAAGGGATCCAAACTTGGGACCTCGTGCACGCACAGCAAATACTTCACTGTATTAAGCTAAAATTCACAAAAGCCCCCCCCATTTCTGTTTTCCTGTGTCAACATTGAGCCCAGGATTCTCCTTACCCCCAGCAAGTGCTCTACCACTGAACTATATCCCATCCCTCTTCGTAATTTTTTTATTTAAATTAATCAGATTCCTGTTGCTGTGAGAAAATGTCCTGGCAAAGCAACACAGGGAGGAAGGGTTTATTTCACCTCACAATTCCAAGCCACGGTCCATCATTGCAGGGAAGCCGCTGCAGCAGAGTTACTGCACGTGTGCTTATGCTAAATTCACTTCCTCTTTCTTTACATGGCCCAAGACAGGCACCCAGGGAATGGTGCTGCCTGCATTTGGGCAGGGTCATCTTACATCAATTAACGCAATCAAGACAATACCCCCACAGACATGTCCATGGGCTAACGTGATCTAGAGAGTCCCCCACAGATGTATTCATGGGCCAATCTAGTCTAGACAGTCTCCCACAGACAAGTCCATGGGCTAACCTGATCTAAACAGTCCCCCACAGATATACCCATAGGCCAACCTAGTCTAGATAGTCCCCCACAGACAAGCCAATGGGCCAACCTAGTCTAGACAGTCCCCTCACAGATGTGCCCATGGGCCAACCTGGTCTAGACAGTTTATCACAGACATACCCTTGGGCAAACCTGATCTAAGACAGTCCTCCACAGACATGCCCATGGCCAACCTGATCTAGACAGTCCCTCGCTGCCACTCTTCCCAGATGATTTAACGTTGTGTCTGGTTGACACTTAAGATTACCATCACAGCAATTTACGTAGTAGTGTAAACTGGCCCAGACAAGCAGGCCTTGATCTGTCATCCTCCTGCCTCAGCAGTAGCTGGGGTTATAGGCACGCACCATTAGGTCCATTTTTAATTGTGTGTGTGTGTGTGTGTGTGTGTGTGTGAGAGAGAGAGAGAGAGAGAGAGAGAGAGAGAGAGAGAGAGAGAGAGAGAGAGAGGTACAGGTCCTGTGGAAGCCAGAAGAAGGTGTTGGATCACCTGGAACTGCAGCTTGAGCCGACGGACATCCTCTCAAAGAGCACCAAGTGCTCTTAACCTCCTCTCCAGGCCCACAAGTTTCACTTTTAAGATTATGTTCTTTGGGGCTGCCGAGACTCCTGAGATTGAAATACTACTCCACCCCCTTCCTGTGGCCAGCTCTGTGGACTCCAAATGACAGAGCGCAGCTGTTCTCAGGCAGCTGGGGGCTGTAAAGAAACACACCTACCCAGACAGACACACCTTGAGGTGACCGTTCTGACGGCCACACCCTTGAATAACCCTCTCTGCTCCAGGCTGGGAGGGACTCATGACTATGTTTCAGTCCCATAACGAGAGAGAGAAGGCAAGTAGAAGAAAAAACAAGCAGTTCTATCCTAAGCTGAACATCCAAATGGGAGCAGGTACGGCAGGGACCATGGAGGCCTCCCTCTGGCAGCTCCTGAAAACCAGGGCCTTCCATCCTGCAAAAAAGACGTGTATTGTGCCAAAGACCTGCAGTAGTTCGGAAGTAGATTCTTCCCTAGACCTTTCAGGCCGACTCTGCTGAAGTCTGAAGAGGTTGTCCAGGGGACTCACAGAGCCACACCTGGTCCAGCTGTGGCACGACAGATGTGCACTGCAGATAACGTAGATACACTTGCTCTCCGTTATGATGGAGCTCAACGGTGCTCACGCCAAAAGAACGTATGCAGTATCTTTGAATTGTACTTCATTAGAAAATAGGCCACCCAGCTGTAGATGATGAAGTGACAACACAGCCTGGAGGGAGGGAGGACCTCAAGTCAGTTAGTCCAGTGTCCTTATATGAATAGGAAACTTGAACACAGGGCCAGGCATGTGCAGAGGGAAGGTGAGAAAACACAGGAAGGACCATTGACAAACTGGGGGCTACCTGAGCTGCCAGATAGAGTGGAGAACACTGCGGTGGAACCTCCTCGGAGCTTTCTCACTGCCCTGCCACCTCTAGAATTTGGACTCCGGCTGTGCAGAACTGATTGTTAAGCCATCTTGGTGGGAGTCCTTGGTTATGGCTGCCATAGAAACCAGGCAAGAAGTTGAATAAGGCCACTTTCCGATCACAGAAAGTCCTGGAAGGAAAAGAGAATGCATCCATCTATCCATCCACACTTAGTCAAGGCAAAGCCTTTACTCTGAAAGTATGGCTCTAGGTGCTTGTTCCTTGCCATACACACTGGTGCCAGGTTGTGGGGTTACACACTTGTCGGAGTCTTACCATCTAGAATCAGGGCATAGCTAATAATGCAAGAGAGTTCAAACACAAGAGAATTAGACCAGAGGATGTGTAGACATAGTGCTCAGAGGAGATGCATTTCATCTGACTGTGGCGAGGAAGGCAAAAAACTCCCAAGGATAAGATCATCAGAAAAAGGGAGGAAGCACAAGAGACTTGCCTGAGAAGGATGGAGACATCAGAGAACGTCCTGAGATCTGAAGACAGCTCTCCACAGCCAGAGCCAAGCGTGCAGGGATGGAAGCAGAGTATGCTGCCATGCACTGAGCTACAAGAGCTGCATCAGACTTCCACCTCTCTGGGAGCTACTGGAGAACTTTCCAGAAGCCAATGATAGAATGAGATCCAGGTGGGATTCTGACAGAGCCTAGGTTGTGATCGCAGGGGCAACATGGAAGGCACTTGGAGAATGGTAACACTGGAAAGGAGGAGAGGGGAGGTGGGATCACTCATTCTTCTCCAGGTGACCCCGTGGACAGTGCCTTTCCCCTACTGTGGGAAGAGATGCAGGCTGGAAGGAAGGAGAACCTCACGGTCATGGAGCAGCCATTGTCCTTCTCCTCTGCTGGCAGAATCTTGATTTTGTCTACTGTCCTCTGAAAATGGAGGCTGAGTCCCACACCCAACACACACACACACACACACACACACACGAGGGCAACCAGTCCTGTGGGCTGACATGTACTGCCAAGCACAGAAGCCAGTGGTCCAGTGTAGCTACTACTCACTTTAAATATGATTATTTGTAATTGTGATGTACCATGAGTGAAAAATATGCCCCGGATTGCACAGCACGGACAAGAAGGAATACAAAGGCAACAACGATTTGTTCTGTTGTTTGAATCTATTATATTGAAATGCTATTCTTAAATATTGGGTCCAGCACAGTGTTCGAGTAGGACTAATATCACCACGCCTTCTTTTTCAAATATGACCGCTAGAAGGTTTGAAATGATGTGTCGTGCAGATGGCGGCCACAGGGCAGAGGTCTGATCCAAGCATGGTGGCCCCATTCTATCAGCAAGTGATGGGTTTCAATAAGTGTGTGCAATGCCAATGTGACCGAGGAGAATGGAGAATCGGCAGGAAGCTTTCTAGGAGAGCTTTCCTCTCTCTTCAAAGTGAGCATAAGACAAAAAGAGGCATTCCTTTTTCTGCCACTTATGGAGCAGTGGCAGTCATTCTGAGACACTGAGAACAGATCTCTTAAGAAAATAACAAGGCATGGATTCTCAGGTCTATAAGCTGTTGGGAGGCAGGCAGAGGCAGGAGGAAATAAGAAGGAGAAACAAGAGGGAGAGAGGAGGAGAGAAGGGAAGAAGGAAAGGACACCGAGGAAGAGGAGAAGGAGCAGAAGGAAGAAGCAGAGGTGAGAAGTCGTGGGAAAATGCTTCTCGATGAAAACTGAATGGAGCTTGGGTGTGGTGGCTCAGCCCTAACCCCACTGTGGAGGCAGAGGCAGGAGCATATCTGAATCTGAAACCAACCTGGTCTATATAGCAACATCCGTGGATACATAATAAGAATTGTCTCAAAAAAATCAATGGACAGGATATTGATGTGAAAATGTTTCTGTAGTGAATAAAGATATCCTAAAGCCAAATCTAACTCTACTTCCTGGTCCTGTAACAAGACATTGGTCCGTCTTTGACATCAATGTTGAAAACAATAATATCTGATTTTTCTGTTTGGTCAATACTAAACAGTCCTTGGGGGAAAAAAACCAAAGCAGAAATAGAACAATACTTGAGCCTCGTGTGTGTGTGTGTGTATGAGTGTGATCTAGCCTAAATGCCATCATTCTGTATCATGACAGTCCCTGGACTGAAACTGCTGGGGTAGGGTGGGCTCTTGATGAACTTTCCAGCCCACAGCAAGGTTTTGACTTAGTCGGGGTTTCTGTTGCTGCAATGAAGCACCGTGACCATAAAGCAAATTGGGAAAGAAAGGGTTTGTTCAGCTTACCCTTCTCTATCACTGTTCATCCTTGAAGGAAGCCAGGACAGGAACTCAAACAGGGCAGGAACCTGGAGGCAGGAGCTGATCCCATCCGCGGAGGGCTTCTGCTTACTGGCTTGCTCCCCATGGCTTGCTCAGTCTGTTTTCTTATAGAACCCCAGACCACCAACCCATGGGTGGCACCGCCCACAATGGACCAGGCCTTCCCCCATCAATCACCAATCAAGAAAATGCCCCACAGACTTGTCCGTAGCCAGGTCCTATGGAAGCATTTTCTTATCTGAGGTTTCTTCCTCTTAGATGACTCCAGCTTGTGTTAAGCAGACAGAAAACTAGCCGCCACAGGATTCGTCCCAGGTAGGGCAGTCGTGGGGTGGTTTATTTCTGTAGCAACATGTGCTCAAAACTCCAGAGATCTGTCAGCTACAGGGAGGAGCCGTTGCTCTGGCCCCCTGCCGGCATCCATACTATGTCAATCTTGGCTGTCATTGTCTTTGTGAGCAGCTTTGTGGCTTCCCAGAGAAAGGAAATGGCAATCACAGTCTCCTGAATTTATGGAACCAGCATTCAGTTGGCAATGTCATAGATCTTCTCTATGATACTTGACTATAAACCAACAGGAAGCTTCCAGCGTCCCTGACTTTGACCCACAACCAGCTGCTTTCTCATCTTCCTCTCAAGGTCTGAGTAGAATAAGCAGGCAGCATCAGAAGCCAGGAGCACGGAGAACTCTGCTTGGTGCTCAAGCTTGTGGGAGAGATCAGAGAGAGAGAGACAGGAAAGAGAACGGACCAGAGCAATGTGAAACAAATGTAACACATCTTTACATAACTAAACAAACGCAGCAGAAACGAAGGTAACAACACATCTTTACGTAGTTAAAAAAACATTCCACAACACACGTTCTCCCGGAAGCTGCCACATAGACTACAGTGTGGTGACTAAGAGCAGGTACAGCCACAGGAGACACAAGAAGACACGGTCCGTTTCCTGAGGCACAGCCACTTCAGGTAGACACTCTGCCCAAGGAAAGAAGAGCAGTCCTTGCCCAGACCTCTCTCATTCCACGGGTAAAAGGAATCCCTAAGGGGACAGTTTTCAAAAAGAAATCATTTCCCCAAAACCTTGCAATTAAAAGAAAAGAAATATTAATTTTCACACACACACAAAAAAGATTCAGTTCCTTTAGTCGAAAGGATCCTGAGTCAGGAGCCCTCTGCGTGGACTAAGCTGTTTATGTTCCAGCTTTTTCCTCCTGTGACAAAAACAGGCTCGGACAGGTAAAACACATTGGTAAAGCTGTATCCCAATTCCCTCCCAAAGCTTCAGTCACAGTTTTTGTTGCTGTTGTTGTTGTTCGTTTGTCTTTGTTCCCTTGGCTTCAAAATAAAATTCTAGAAATCAGAAGAATCCAGCACACCTTTGACCATACCCCTCAGACCTCCATGCACGACCACACGGAGGCTGGGCAAAGACCTGGAGAGGGGAGGGCTACCATAGATAAACATGTTCTGTGTATGGAACCGGTCCAGTCCAGACCCTAACAGTGACGGATGCAAGACCCCCAAAGGGGCTGGGGAAAGACCCAGAGGCTGAGAGGACTACAAGGGACAGACACATTTTGAATACAGGACTGGTCCAGTCCAGCCCCTGAGCACAGCAAAGGTTTCAAGTCTCTGTTTTACACTGTTTAGCTGCTGCCCTGTGTCAAGTTCACTCCCTGGAGCCTTCACACTCAGTCTATAGAGAACCCACAGATTTCTGTCTCCAACCTCACACGGGCAAACATGTAACCTAAAGCAAATGTGAAATACATACTCTTGTTTCATTTTTCAGGTCAGTTGGGCTGTCGATCATCACCAGTTATTCTTCCTTGGGTTGAGACTGACATCATCTCCACGAGTCTTGGAATTCTTTCTACACCTCATTTTCTCCACAGTACCTATCCAGAGAGTGGATTTGGGTATTGGCACCCCCTTCGCTGAAATTTTATGGACTGGGAAGGTGTTTGAAAACTTTAGTGATTTAAAGTATGCTAGAATAGCGATCAGGGAAATGCAAATCAAGACAACTTTAAGATACCATCTTACACCTGTCAGAATGGCTAAAATAAAAAACACCAATGATAGCCTTTGCTGGAGAGGTTGTGGAGAAAGGGGTACACTCATCCATTGCTGGTGGGAATGCAAACTTGTGCAACCACTCTGGAAAGCAGTGTGGCGGTTTCTCAGGAAATTCGGGATCAACCTACCCCTGGACCCAGCAATACCACTCTTGGGAATATACCCAAGAGAGGCTTTATCATACAACAAAAGCATATGCTCTACTATGTTCATAGCAGCATTGTTTGTAATAGCCAGAACCTGGAAACAACCTAGATGCCCTTCAATGGAAGAATGGATGGAGAAAGTATGGAATATATACATATTAGAGTACTACTCAGCAGTAAAAAACAAGGACTTCTTGAATTTTGCATGCAAATGGATGGAAATATAAAACACCATCTTGAGTGAGGTAAGCCAGACCCAAAAAGAGGAACATGGGATGTACTCACTCATATTTGGTTTCTAGCCATAAACAAAGGACATTGAGCCTATAATTAGTGATCCTAGAGAAGCTAATAAGGAGAACCCAAAGAAAAACATATAGGCATCCTCCTGAATATTAACCTTCATCAGGCAATGAAAGGAGACAGAGACAGAGACCCACATTAGAGTACCGGACAGAAATCTCAAGGTCCAAATCAGGAGCAGAAGGAGAGAGAGCATGAGCAAGGAACTCGGGACCGCGAGGGGTGCACCCACACACTGAGACAATGGGATGTTCTATCGGGAATTCATCAAGGCCAGCTGGACTGGGTCTGAAAAGGCCTGGGATAAAACCGGACTCGCTGAACATAGCAGACAATGAGGACTACTGAGAACTCAAGATCAATGGCAATGGGTTTTTGATCCCACTGCACGTACTGGCTTTGTGGGAGCCTAGGCAGTTTGGATGCTCACCTTACTAGACCTGGATGGAAGTGGGTGGTCCTTGGACTTCCCACAGGGCAGGGAACCCTGATTGCTCTTTGGGCTCACGAGGGAGGGGGACTTGATTGGGGGAGGGAAATGGGAGGCGGTTGCGGAGAAGAGACAGAAATCTTTAATAAATAAATAAATAAAAATAAAAAAATAAAGTATGCTAGAAGGAAAAACCCACTGGATGGAACCCAATTCAACCCTTCAACTCAGCTAGGAATCAAAGGAAACACAAAGAGGGAGCATCCTCCTTGTGGTATCCAGCACCCACCTTTCCTTCTGAACAAGTCTGTTGTACACTTCTTTTCCAGTTCTTATTGATGTACAAACCACAAACAATACGTAAATTTTATTATAAGCACAAAAATTTGTTTAAAAAACCTTCCAGTATCTTCTTGGATCAAAACATATAGGACTTCCTTAGAACAGGGACTTAGAGATGGGTCAACATCTAAGACACTAAATTAACATTGCCCTGGCTAGTTTTATGTCAATTTGACACAAGCTAAAGTCATCTGAGAGAAGGGAACCTTAATTGAGAAAATGTTTTTCTTTCCCACCCACCAGTTCCCAAATAACCACTCAGAAGCTTAATATTAATGACAAACTGTTTGTCCTGTTAGCTCAGGCTTATTATTAGTTAGCTCTTTACAACTTAAATTAACCCTTTCTATTCTATATTTTACCCTGAGGCTTGTGGCTTGTTACTTCACATCTTGCTTCTCTAGTTACTGCTGGTGTCTCCCAGACTACACCTTCGTTTTCCCTTTATCTTTGCTTGGATTTCCTGCCTGGCTCTGCCTGGCTATTGGTTGAATCAGTTTCTTTCTTTTCTTTCTTTCTTTTGTTTTGTTTTGTTTGTTTGTTTGTTTTTGAGACAAGGTTTCTCTGTGTAGCCCTAGCTGTCCTGGAACTAGTTCTGTAGACCAGGCTGGCCTCGAACTCACAGAGATCTCTTGCCTTTGCCTCCCAAGTGCTGGGATTAAAGCTGAGTGCCACCACCGCCAGGCTCAAATCGGCTTCTTTATTAACCGATGTTAATAGAACATATTTACAGTATACAGAAGGGCATCCCACATCGATGTCTCCATAAGATCTGACTGTAGGGCATTTTCTTATTTAGTGATTGATGGGGGAGGACCTAGTCAATTGTGGATAGTGGCACCCTTGGGTTGGTGGTCCTGGGTTCTATAAGAAAGCAGGCTGAACAAGTCATATGGGGCAAGGCAGTAAGCAGCACTCCTCCATGGCCTCTGCATCAGCTCCTGCCTCCAGGTTCCTGCCCTGTTCGAGTTCCTATCCTGACTTCCTTTTGTAATAAACAGCCATATGGAGTGTAAGCTAAATAAACCTTTTCCTCCACAATTGCTTTGTGGTCACAGTGTTTCGTCACAGCAATAGAAACCCTAATGAGACAATCATGACGCTCGGTACTGAAAACAGGACCCACAAACTGGGCTTTTGGGTGCTGAGTGAATGACGCGAGCCGAGACTCGAGAGTCTTTACTAAGAATAAGGCTGACCGTTTGGCAAGCAGGAAAACAGCAGGTGTGATCTCTCAGCATCTTTCCTGATGATTGAACCTGTGCTTTCAAACTGGGCTTCCGGGAACTCTCATCTCTTACCACTGACTCGACTGGCTCCATCTTCTCACAACAGCTACCATCACTCCCCACCCCCACCCTTCTGCAGCTTCCCTGAAGAAAAGGCGTAAGAACGCCAGAGGGTTAAAAGATACTTCTAGGAAAATTACAAGTAAAGTTATGTAAGGTGATCCATGCTTTAAATGCGTAAGTGTGAAACGAGAAAGGAGTTTGATCAATAGTCTACCGACTTTCTTTTATTACCTTTTTAATTGTTTTTAAACTTTTGCGCAGTATATTTTGAGCATATACTTTCCTCTCCTCCAAGTCCTCCCAGGTCATCCCCACCTCCCTGCACATCTACCTGTTCTAATTCTCTCAAAATGAAAAGATAAGAAATACCAAACAATAACACACAAAATGCCGCACAAAATGACATGGAGTCTGTTTGTTGGCCGGCCATTACTGAGCCTGAGGCCTGCCCTGGAGTGGGGTTGATACCTACCCAGTGGCATGCCACTGGAGGAAACTGGTTTGCCCTCTCCGAGCAGGTATCGGTTCCAAATAGCTTCTTGGTTAGGAGTGGGATTTGTGCCCATTCCTCCTTCTCTGGGTTGGGATTTTACGACTTTAAAAAGTTCTTCAACTTCAGTCGAGTATGGCCAAGGACACGGGACCTCTGAGGCTTAAAACAGACCCTTGAAAGATTCTACATTCCAGCGTCTCTGGGCTCCACAGACATCCATGACTCTCTAAAATAGTTATTAAGGTCTCAATAAGCAACGATTTTTCAAAAGAAAAAAATTTTTTGATAAAAACTTAACCTACCTGTCATAAAACTGTTTATGTTTCGTTTGCTGTTCATTATTTTAATTTCATAACAGGAGTGCACACTTGTCAAAGAATTCACAGAAGTACCCAGGAGTCGGTTGTCTTCTCACACTTCCGCCTTAACAGTCAGCTCTCCTCTCTCTGTAGGTGGTTGGAGTCTGATCTTCCCACAACCCCCACACCCCCCCCACACCCAACAGTCAGCTCTCCTCTCTCTGTAGGTGGTTTGACAATCTGATACTCCCAGAACCCCCACCCACCCACCAGTCAGCTCTCCTTTCTCTGTAGGTTGGAGTCTGATATTGACCCTTTCCCCTGCCTCTCAGAAAAGGGGACACAGTATGCACATGTATTTCCTGAGGTTCGCTGGCATTCCAGGTCCTATTTTCTTTCTTTTTATTAGACGGTTTTACTAGGTTCAGTGTTTTTGGATTTTTTTTGCTCTCTGAGCAATATGGTACAAATACCCCCAAATTGGCCCTTCCAGTTCTGCCTTCTCGTGCCCATGCTTCATAACAACCACTGTTATCAAATATCACAGTGTGACTTATCACAGTTCACTCAGCCATGAGACCCGGGCCGGACATTCTGTCCTTTCCTTCTCTTTGTTCTCTGCTACAGCCTGCGGAGCAAGAAGCGCTCTGCTAGATCCCCTTGCAGCAGGAAGACCAGGCTCGCAGCCTCTTTGTAAGCTTAGGATTTACAGACTGCTTTTCTTTTCCAACGACTGAACTAATTTAATAGAGAATCAAAATCGCATGTAGGAATCTCCCCCACACTCTGACTCTGTGTGTGTGTGTGTGTGTGTGTGTGTGTGTGTGTGTGTGTGTGTGTGTGTGTGTGTGTGTTTATATGTACCGTGCCTACACCCTTTCTTTAAGTGGTGAGGCAGTGGCTCCTTGCTGGAGGCAGGAAGTATTGGGCCCTCCGCCTTGGATCGCCTTTGATCACCCGTAGCTTCTCCATGCTGGGAACAGTCCTCTCTCATAGGCAGACTCCACAACCCCCGTGTGAACTTGCGCTCCTCTGTAAACATACAGACGTGTGAAGAGCCTGGACGTTCGAGTCTGCTGTAAAACTGCATCCTATTTACTCAACCGGGGAGGTGAAATTCTAGCAGAATGTTAGTGGGAGGGAAGTCCGGGGTGGAGATGCCACAGAGAGATTCCTCGTGGCTGCGAACCTCCTTCTGAAGCTTCACCACCCTAGGGAGGGGTCGCGTTTCTTACCGCTCTGTGATCGCGGAGCTGTAAGACTTAGGAAACAAAACAAGATATCCAGTTAAATTGAATTTCAGATGTGCCATAAGCAATGTTTAGGGATTTGTATATTGTTATTTATGAATGTGACACAGGATATATTTATATTGAAGCGGAATTAGAGTTTAACCAGGAATCGCATATTTTATCTGGCAACTCGACAGGACAAAAGAAATTTGCTGCCTCCCTGTCCTCCTAGTTCAGAACTTTCTTTGCTTTTGACATAGTCAAAGGGCTGATTAGCCTTCTTCTGTTAGGGCTTCCCGCAGATGTGGGTCAGCTCTTGGTTCCTGGTGGTCCAGACTGGCCTCTGGTTCCATTGAACTTGCTCCAGCACTGAACTCAAATGCGGTTATCTTACATCTACTGTATGAACATTCTGGGTTAAAAAGTCTCCGTATTCCAAATTTCCTCTCCCATTTCAACCATGAAAAATGGCTCACTCCTTGACCTGTGTCTGAACTTTCCAGACTGTGGGCTTTGCATTCTCTTCGCTCTCCTGCATCTCTTGGGGTCTTTATCTACCAAAACTTTAGACCAACCTAAGGCTATCGCATCAGAAGATCCAAGTTTTTTACCCTCACTCTATAATCAGGGAAGTTACCACCTGCACCTCAGTTTCCTTTCTGTGAAATGGGCGTTGAGATGTCCAAGTTCATTTCTCACTCCAAAAGCTTTGTTGAACCTTCCCCCCACCCCCCCAGTTTTCCTGGCCACATCCCAAGTCTGCATGTTTCTCGAGACCTAACCCTGCCGTGTTCCTGCTCCATTCTCTGCATAGCTAGCTCAGTTTGCTTTCTATTGTGATAGAACACTGATCGAAAAAAAGGAAAGGGTGTATTTAGCTTAATTTCCCTGTCACAATCCGCCACTGAGGGAAGAAGTCAGGGACTGTAACAAGACCCTGAAGGCAGGAACTGAAACAGAGAGCCTGGAGGAACACCGTTTACTGGCTTGCTTCCTACGGCTTGCTCAGCTTGCTTTCTTAAATAACGCAGGACCACCTTCCAGGGGTGGTACCACCCATAGCTAGGCCCTTCAAAATCAGTCATTAGTAGAGAAAAATGTTTCACAGACAGGCCCATAGGGCAGTCTGATAGAGGCCATTCCTCAATTAACATTCTCTCTTCCCTGGTGACTCTAGCTGTGTCAAACTGACCAAAACTAAACAGCACAGTTACTCCCATGTCATCTTGACACACAAACACATCACTATTTAACCTATAACCTTTCCTTTTTTGTTTATCCCCCAAATTTCATGTTACTATCGCATTATAAAACATATTCCCACAATCTTTAAAGAAGTCAAACACTTTAACAGTTTCATCCTCGCTTTAAAATATTCAAAGCCCAGAGTCTCTCAACTGGGGGCTCCCGTAAAATAGAAAATAAATTATGTTCTTATTTCTTCCAAGAGGGAAGACCCAAGACAGTTGCGGTGGGGGCCTCAGGACAGTGTCGCTCCTGAAAGCTGGGACTCAACAGGTCTCTTGTAAGGCAGCCTGTTCTGCTTCTCTAAGAACTTTACTGTCTTACACCATAAACAAGTAGCACAGCATCTGATCAAGTAACACACTCACCCGTTTGTCAGAGGCGGTCACTGAAAATGTCCGTGTGGTATGAATTACTGTGTTTTTCTACATTAGCACAATTGAGTACTGTATGACTGTAACAGCTGTCGTGTGTCTCCTACCTGAAGAGCTATTGAGAGCTGATGATGCCAGGGAAAAGGGAAGGCAGTTTTCTATTTTTAAAACATGCTCCTAAAAATGTGTGTGTGTGTGTGTGTGTGTGTGTGTGTGTGTGTGTGTGTGTGTGTGTGTGTGCTTGATTGTCTACATGGACATTATGAGCATTCAGATGCCTGGGGAAGAGGGGTTGGATTCCCTAGAACTGGAGTTACAAGAGGTTCTGAGCTGTCTGAGGGGTTCTTGAAACTGAATCTGGTTGCTCTGCAAGATCATCAAGGCTTCTAAGTGCTGAGTACTCTCTCTAGCCTTGGAGTCAGTTTTCTTTACGGTGTGCCTCTTGGTAGTTTGACTTTGTTCCAGTGGATAACCCCACACCTAGGAGTATATGAGCAGCACAAACTGAAACCAGTGGACTCTTAAAAAAAGTGAGAGCCACAATTGGGAGAGAGCTGGAGTGGATCTGGGAGGAGTTATAGGGACAAAGGGAATGAATATGATCAAAATACATTATACACATGTAGGAAATTCTCAAAAATGTTAAGTAAATATTGTATCTTTTAAAATCTTCTCACAAAGAAAATCCCTCGCCCAGAGAGCTTCAAGGTAGTCAAACATTTAAATAACACATTTAAGGATGAAGAAATTCTATTTTTATACAAAGCTTTGCTTAATAAATATTTATTTAAAAATTGAGTTAGAAAGAATGTTGTAGTAGGCTACGAGTTCATTTCCTGACCACCTGGCAGTTCAGCCTCAAAATAATCACACAGAAACTATATTATTTGCAATATTGTTTGCCAATAGCTTAAGCATATTCCTAGCTAACTCTGTCTTAAATTAACCCATTAATCAGTGTATCACCGCAAGACTGTGGCTTACCAGGTAAAGTTCCTGCATCTGTCTCTGGCAGGGCTACATGGCTTCTTATGACTCCATATTCTTTCTCTCGGCGTTCAGTTTAGTTTTCCCTGCCTAGCTAAATTCTGCCCTATCAACAGGCTAAGGCAGTTTCTTTATTCACCAATGGTATTTGCAGCATACAAAGGGGAATGCCACATCACCTCCCCTTTTCTGTCTAAATGAAAAAGAAGGTTTTAATTTTAACATAGTAAAATTGCGTATAACAAAACAGGTATCAAGCAAGAATTACAGTTACATTATTTATATCTACTTTATCTTTTATCATAACTAAGAAAAACTATAATTATAACTATTTTTTCTTCAACTTCATCAAAGACTCCAGAAGGATATATTACTTAAGTAAACAGGAAGTACATTGTATGCAACTTCCAAAACTCGAGAATTGACAAAGAAATCTCACTGCCTGGACAGTCACCCAAAGTTCTTCTGTATAATGGGGCATCCATCTTCAGCCTACAGGCCCATAGTATCCAGCAGACTTTTCCACAAAGCGGGAAATTTGAAGATCTGTTCTGCCTTGTAACGGCAAAGTCCATCAGTTGCTTTTTTATGTGTCCTGCAGAATGTCTGGCAGACTCTTTTATGAAACAGGAACCCCGAGGAACCTTCTAACCTTTAACCAGCAGTCATTTGTCTGTGGGTCCTGCATGTCCAGTTCATACAGCATAGCATCAAGCAGTACAGGCAAGAGAAGTTTCTTACCCAAATGGCTAGCAAACTCCTTAAAGAGCTTCTTCAATGCCCATTCTCCTCTTGAAGGAATTGGTGCTGCCAGGAGCAGATGTGTCTCACTGTCATGAAAAATCCTAAATTCTTAAACATTTAAATGCCATATTCTGAAGGTGTCTGAAAGATTTGAAGAATACTTATCTAACTAAAATATATCTATATATATCTAGAAAATGTAAATAACATGCCTATATAATTTATCTATTCACCTGTATTTCTTAATTATACATTACATTTTTAAATGAGATGTACAAACACAATACCTTAATAAAGAGCAGAAATATACATATAACAAAATTGACCTTGAATTTGTATCAATAAACTAAGATCCATACCAATGCAAATCTCTATAGCATACTTTCTTTAAATGTAAACAAACATTTATAAATACCCATTTAGGGAATTTGGGCATAGTTCTCTCCAAACTGCTTCCTGTTTTTTGTTGGGTGAAGTATTTTTGGGTATGTTCACAGTGACTTTTTGGGGGGTCTTGGTACATCAAACCACACATTAGTCTGGAATTAATACACGGGTTCTCATCTTCTGTGGAAACAAAAGAAGAACCTCTTTTCCAAAGCAACAAATCCCAAGACCCAAATTTTGGAATCAACATACCTTTAAATATATAGGTTGGTTTAGGTCAGCAAGCCATACAATGAAATGTCTCTCTGTACTTAGTTCATTCACAGACAAAAATTCAAAGAAAACACAATAACATACATAATGCAGACTCCCTGTATATATCCCATCTTTATGTGGTTTATTTTTCTTACTCTATTACTTTTTCTATAAGTTTAATATTTATTTTATTATCTTTACTCCTTTAATCTATGACTGCCTGTACTCTTTTATATTACATTTACTGTCTCTACTCTTTTTCTTCTCTCTCCTAAGCCTACGTACATTTTTAAAACACACTCTATCTTATTTAGAGGTCTTTTATGTCTGAATCTGTCTTTATTGTATATATATATAATTATAATTATTTTCTGACCAGAAGTGCTTCTTAAAAAGTTAAGTGGCCGTATTGTTAAGGCAAACAAGGCCCTGCCTGCTTGCTCTGCCCAGTCCAACATGGCAGAAGTCTGTTCATTGTCTCTGAGAGACATTCTCTCTCCCCCAGATCCAGGGTCAAATCGCAGAAGGTCTGTGTTACCATTAAGCAAGTTGTAGCACTCTGCTCACAGACCCCATTGAAATGCTCCAGAGCCAGACCTCATCAGACTTTGTCTAGTCCAGGAAGCTGCCGTTTCAAAATCATGTGGCTTTTTTTTCTGATACCACTGAATCAGGAAAACCTCTCTTAAAGGAACTGCAGCATGCCACCAGCAAGCAAAGCCCATCCGGAAAAAAATGCAGCTAAACTTTGTTTTTTAGTGTCTAGAATTCCTTTCCAAGCCCTCTCAGGTTTTATGTGAATTTAGCTAGCACATGTTGAAATGCCAGTTTATTGTCATAGGCTGCTAGTTCATTTCCCAACCATCTGGCAGCTCAGACTCAAATCACACAGAAACTATATTGTTTGCAATACTGTTTGGCCAATAGCTTAAGTATATTTCTAGCTACCTCTATCTTAAATTAACCCATCTCCATTAATCTATGTATCGCCATAAGGCTATGGCTTACCGGGCAAAGTTCCAGCATCTGTCTCTGGCAGGGCTACATGGTTCCTCCTGACTCCTCCTTCTTTCTCCCAGAATTCAGTTTAGTTTTCCCACCTAGCTAAATTCTGCCCTACCAACAGGCCAAGGCAGGTTCTTTATTCACCGATGGTATTGACAACATACAGAGGGGAATCCCAGATCAAAAGAAGGCTTCACAACTCATCTGATTTTAGCATTATCCTGCAATTTAATCCAATACTACACTAAAAGAATATTCTATCATAACTAAGAGAGGTTTATATCAGGAGTATGGGTTTGACTCACTCACAATTAAATAAGGGACCAGCAAGGTGGCTCTGTGGGTAAGAGGGATTGCTGCTAACCCTAATGACCTGAGTTTGGTCCCCACATGGTAGAGATAAAGAACTGACTCCCACAGCATGCACGCCAGGTATGCACGGATATACACATATACACACAAACACTTGTACAAAATAAGTGAATACATTGAAATTTTAAAATGTAATTAAATCAGTACAGTTTATAACAGAAAAGTTAAAAATGAAAGTCATGTGTTCTTGTCAGTATGTGTAGGAAACAGCATTTGACAAAAATCAAGCATCTATTCCTTACTGAAAATGAAACTCTTCCCAGGTATGGTAGCACTGGCTTTAATACAAATGCCTGGGAGACAGGAAGAGAAGCATTCTGCAAGTTCATGATCACCTTGGACTATACTATTCTTGGACTACCTCAAAACATCAATAAATAAATTAAGCAAACTCTCAGTGAACTGGGAATAGAGGGAAATGTCTCAGCCATATAAAGGATATCTACAAACAACTATATATTGAATTAAAACATCATAATTCTGAAACACTAAATGCATCCCTAAGATCCAGAACGTGATAGAAAAATGCCCCCGCTTCCATCCATCATTGTACTGGAACTCTGACACATGCAATTAGATTAAAAAGAAAGAAAAGGAAAAATTGGCCTAGTAAAATACACTAAATAAAACCATTTTTAGTCACAAAAGATATGATTATCTGATTGTAGAAAATGGAAAACACAAAAACAAAACAAAGCCTGTAGGAGATCAGGGCCATAGTCCAGGGATATAGGGTTTGCTCAGCATACACAAGTCTCTGGTTACCATCCTCTCTCTCTCTCTCTTCCTCTCTTTTTCTCCCTCTCCCTCTTTCCCTCGCTCTCCCTCTCCGTGCTAGAATCAATGACTAAACTCAACAAAAGTGTAAGATACAAGACAAACAGACAAAACTTTAGTGTATTTTTATACACTGGCAGCAAAAATCCGAAATTAAAATTTTTAAATGCCATTCAGAATGTATATGTATATGTGTGCTTTTTCTCATGTTTTTTTCTTTGTATACACATACACACACATACACACACACACAGAGTGGAGTACTATTTAGCTACAAAGAAGGAAATTATGTTCTCTGTAACAAAATAAAAAAGATAGATCCACCTGGAAATCATCATGCTGAGTGAAATGTGAAATTCATGCGTTGTTGTTGCTTTTTTCTCATGTTTAGATCTAGAATATAAGAAAATACATGAACTTTAACAGAGAGTTTCTGGAATGTGAAAGGTGATGAAAGAAAATGAGAGGAGGGAGACAAGGGAGGAAAATTGGGTTAGTGACTATAATTAAACTGTGTTATATAGACATCTGACAACGTCACAAGAAAACCTACTCTCTGGTACAATTATTATAAGCTGTTTAGTCAGGGTTTCTGTTGCTGTGAAGACACACCATGACCACAGCAACTCTTGTAAAGAAAACATTTAATTGAGACTGGCCTACAGTTTTAGAAGTTTAGTCCATTATTATTATGGTGAGAAGCATGGGGCATGCAGGCAGTCACGATGCTGGAGAAGGAGCTGAGAGTTCTACATCTTGATTCACAGGCAGCGGGAGACTGTGTGCCACCCTGGGCATGGCTAGAGCATAAGAGACCTCAAAGCCCGCCTCCACAGTGACACACTTCCTTTGAAAAGGCCATACCTACTCCAACAAGTCCACATCTCTTAATAGTGCCACTCCCTGTGGACCAAGCATTCAAAAACATGAATCTATGGGGGCCATACTTACTCAAACCACCACATAAGCTAATAAAAATACGTTTAATATTGTTTCGCTAAAGAAACACAGCAATAAAATGACCTTCAGTGACATTTTGCTCTACCAGTGTTCACTCAGCTGTCATCAGAGAAGCGTCCATCTGCAGCAGATGAGAACAAATACAGAGACCCACAGCTGGACAGTGTGCAGAGAGTGGGAGACCTTGGAATACTCAGTCCTAAGTGGGATGTCATCATCAAACCCCACCCCTCAGGGCTGAGATAGCTATGGAGAAGAGGCAGAAAGATTGATTGTAAGAGCCAGAGAAAGCACAAAGGAAACAACATATTCCAGACACAGTAGGACTATCACACATAAACTCACAGAGACTATGGCAGCATGCACAGGGCCTGCCCAGGTTCAAGCCAGATGTGGTCCCAGCAAGGAGAGAAGCAGACACAAACCCCCATCCCTAACCAAGAAGCTACCTCCAATTGGTAACCACTTGCAGTGGAAAAATTCATTTCCTCCAACTGAGTCTCACTAGGTATACAAATCATATTTAAAGGCAGATTCCATGTCCAGCTGCTGTGGAATAATCCTGTGTACTGTGAAAATGTGTTGCTCTCATTGTTAATAAAAAGCTGATTGGCCAGTAGCCAGGCAGGAAGTATAGACGGGACAGCTAGACACAGAGAGAATTCTAGGAAGAAGGGAAGAGTCAGAGGATTCGCCAGACAGTCAGAGAGTAAGCTAGATGGGCATGCTGTACTGAGAAAAGGTACCAAGTCACATGGCAAAGCACAGATAAGAAATAGGAGTTAATTTAATGTAAGAGTTAGCTAGTAGTAAGCCTGAGCTACTGGCTGAGCATTTATAAGTAATATTAACTTTCCATGTCAATTATTTGGGAACTAGTGGGTGGGAAAGAAAAGTCTGCCAACAAACAGCAGTAGATGGCCAACACAAAACAAGTTCAATGGTATCATTGGAGGGTGTTTTTTTTGTCTCATATTACTTTGCGCATTTTTAAAAAACCTTATAGGCCTTTTGTTTGTATATTATGGTTTCAGATTGTATATTTTTTATGGGTTTGGGGTTTGTGTGTCTGTCTGTCTGTGTATGTGTGTATCTGAGTATATATGTGTTTCTCATGCTCTTTCTTTGTTGTTACTATTTTATTCTCATTTGTTTCTTTTTTTTAACTATGATTGTTTTCTAAAACAATAGAGAAAGAAGCAATGGAGTTAGATGGGAGGGGAAGTGGGGAGAACCTGGAAAGACATGGAGGAGGTAAAACCATACCAGAATATATTGTAAGACAAAAGTTATTTTTCAGCAGGGTGGTGTTGGTACATGTCCTTAATCCCAGCACTCAGGAGATAGTGGCAGGTGGATCTCTGTGTGTTTGATGTCAGCCTGGTCTACAAGAGTTAGTTCCAGGATAGACTCCAAAGCTACAGAGAAACCCTGTCTCGAAAAACAAACAAACAAACAAAAAAAACAAAAAGAAAGAAAAGAAAAAAATTATTTTTCTCTTTTGTTACAACATGTTTTATTATTTAAAACAATTTTTAAATTTAACTATTTTGGTCATATTCTTCCCCTCCCTCAAGTTCTTCCAGTTCCTCTCCCTCTCCACCCAACTTTCGGTTCTTTCTCAAAAAACAAAAACCCCAATACAACAACAATAACCCTCTCCAAAAAAAAAAACCAAGAAAACAAAATAAAACGACACCCAAAAAGTAAAACATCAAACTATAACCAAATAAAAGCACACACACACACAAAAACGGAGTCCATTATAAGCTGATCAACGACTCCTAACACGAGGCCTTTACCCATAGCCATAACGATACCCCATCAGTTTCTTCTTGATTCCCCGCAGCCTCGAAGGCAGAGCTGAGCCAGCCAGCTGTGAGAAGTGTTCAGGCTGAAGGTGGAAGAGGAAGGAGCTTTGTCACTGATGTTGGAACAAAGAGTGGGGCCAAGGTTTTCCAGCAATGGTGCTAGCTGTGGGAAGAAAGTTGATCTGGGCAAAAAGCAGCTTTAGTTTGCTGGCATTTGTGGGGCACGGGGATGTAAACTGAAATATAAGTTACACGTATTTAAAATGCATAATTTGACCAGAGTTTTGATATACGGTCATGTCCCATGAAACCGTCTCCACTAGCAACACATCCTCCCTGCCTAAGGTTTCCGGTGTCCACGGTCATCCCTCCCTCTTGCACCACTCAGCCCCAAACAACCACAGCCCTACTTTCTGTCACAGGAATGACTTTGCCCTTCCCAGTTTTACCCATGTGGAATCTATAGTCTAGGTTTTCAAATCAGGTTTTGTTTTTCATTCCACTTTTACTCTGAGCTTCCAAATCGCTCCTGGACGCCATGGCCACTCCTCTTTGCTCACTCTCCTAGAGTACGGACATGGTGGTTTGCTTCTCCAGCCTCCTGCTGTGGACACTTGGGCTGTCTGAGGGCTGGCCTCTTAAACTGTGAGTTGTGAACCCACAAATATGGGGATTTGGGGAAAACAGTGAGAATAAAAGGTTGCTGAGCACACCACAACTGACAGTTCAAAATAAAACACGTAAGCAATCTGAAGTACTTCCAGAGGCACTCCGCCATGTTGGATCATGTGACCCCCCCACTGCAGCCTTAGTTCTGAACACGCGATATGAGCACTCGGTGTGTGTATGCTGACCCCTCAACAAAACTTCCGTGAAACACTGCAGCTCAGATCCAAGATTGCTGTGTACATGGAGCACCGTGTTTTCAATGTACACAAACAGTCTTCTACTCTCATAGAAGCAGCATAGTAGCATAGTTTCCAGTAGAAAGCAAGGCTCAGGGCTCACTGCTTTCTAATCATTCCTCAGCAGGTATGTATTTCTCATATTTTTTAGAGTTTCTGTCTGAGTTGTTGGTTTGAGTTTCATAATATGATTATCATAATATCATTAGATGATGTGGATCTTGGATCTAAGACAGAATGTCTGAAATGGCCCTAAACACATACTCCTGTATACACACACACACACACACACACACACACACACACACACACACACACAAAATACATTCTCATCATTAACACACGGAAAACCAAAATACCAATCAACTCTGAAAAAATGCTTTGTCTTGCAGTATTAAATATTCAGCCAAGATTTATACTCTTCATGTAAAAATAAACAATATATCTATCTTGTGTAAATTTGCTTTCATCTTTGATATAATAATAAAATTGTGTGAAAACCAAATGCTTTAAATTTCACTTTTAGTGCCTTTGTGTTTGCGTGTGTGCAGGTGGGTGTGTGCATGCAAACGCATGTACACATGTGAGCAGGTGCATGTGGAAGCCGGAGGGCAACCCCAGGAATGAGACAGGATCTCATTGTCCTGGAGCTCAGGCCAAGCCGGGTCCGCCTGTCTCCCATCTCCTTGGTGTGGGGACTACAAGTTGGCATCACCATGCCCAGCATTTTTTTAATAGAACGTAATTCTTTATTGATTCTTTGAGAATTTCACATCATGCACCCCAATCCCACTCACCTCCCAGTTCGTCCATATACACTCCTCCCTGCAACACCCCCCAACACCTCCCCCAAATTAATTAGAAACAAAACAGACAAAAAGCCCACCTCACTCCACCATCTTTCCTGCCTCTCCAACACCTCTTCAGTCATTCTAGTGGCACTGGGGGCTGAGGTGTGTCACACCTGTACCCTTTGTCCAATCAGCCCCACAGATGTTCATTATAATGAGTCTCTGGTCTGGTTCAAGGCCTCTGGCCTCTGGCACAGCATCATCACTGGACCCTCCCCACAACTCCTCTTGGATATCCTGATGATGCCTGGAGTCATAGAGCTCCTGCAGCTACAGAACCTGTCTCTTCACATGCTTGAGCGGGTCACAGATGAGGTAGATGTTAGGATGGATCAACCCAAAGTCCAGGATGGGCCTGGGTGTTAGCTGAGCTGGTCAGTCAGGGCCACTGTGACTAACCCCCTCAGGCAATGGGTTGAGTCATGCCAAGGGGGCCAGCTTTCCCATGCCTGTGGTAAGGGGCGGGGCCCTCTCTCCTGAGTGCAAGTGGGATGCTCTCTCCCATGAGGGAGGGGCTGGCTCTCCTGCTGCAGTGTCCAGCAAGGGGTGGTCATGCCCAGCATTTGTACGTGGTTTTTGAGGATGGAACTTAGGCCCTCATGCAAGACAAACCCTTTACCGACGGAGCCATCTGCCAAGCCCTAAATTAAATCGACAATTTACTATCAGTAAATTTTTATATTTGTATGTCCATCCTATATATCTATATACCCAGGGCCATATAATTTCTCAGGCAAGAAAGGGTCACAAGCAGAAAAGGTTTTAAAAGCCCTATTGCCAAAAAGATGACTACAAACAATCATAGATGTGCCTTAGGAACATATATCTCCTTTTATTTTGGGTAAATATATAAGACTTAAAGTTGCATATGGTATGCAACCAAGTGTGAAAGTGCTAATTGTCACTTTGAGGACATCTAAAACCACCCAGGAACAGGACCTCTGAGAATGCCTATTGTATTGATTACATTAAGAATACCTGCCCAGAGAGGGTGGCACCATCCCCTAGATCCAGGACAGTGTGAAGAAAGCTAGCGGAGAGCAGGCACAATCCATTCAATGGTCTCTGCGTGCCTTCATGGATGTGATGTGAACAGCTGTCTTGCCCTTGCCGCTGGGACTTCCCTGTAGTGACAGACTGTCACCTG
This sequence comes from Microtus pennsylvanicus, assembly GCF_037038515.1. NCBI lineage: Eukaryota > Metazoa > Chordata > Mammalia > Rodentia > Cricetidae > Microtus > Microtus pennsylvanicus. The sequence goes on from NC_134599.1 coordinate 9,320,174, forward strand.
GAACTGAAAGTTAAAATAGCCCCACCCTAAATTTCTTTTCCCAGAGTATTTTGTCAAAGCAATCAGCAAAGAAACAAAGACACCAACTTCTAAGCAATCTGCAAACTCTTTTCCAAAGTGGTTGTACCATTTTATGCTCCCGTCTGCAGAGTCAGAGAATTCCGGTTTCTCCATCATCCTCACCAACACTTGACAAGATCAAGCTTTTAAGTATTGCTTCTCTAATAGGTGTGTGATAGCATCTCATTGTGATTTTATTTTGTACTTCTTTGGTGACTAATGTTGCTGAGAACTTGTTTTGATGTGCTTACATGCTGATCCTGTTTTGTGAAGTGCTCCTGTTCATCTTTGTGACGTGTCTGGTCAAATCTTTATTGGATTGTAATTTTTCTTATTGTTGAGTGTTCTTTATACTCTAGATATGTCCTTGATCTGATATATGCTTTGCAAATATTTTTTTCCTAGTTCATGGCTGAGTCCTAATACATAGATAATTTGTTCAAAGACCTATGCATGTTGGTATACAGATTTTTCTTAAATGAGATTAACATTTAACCCATGGTGTCCTAAAAAAAGAGATCTGTAATGTAGGTGGGCCTCGTGTCATCAGTTGAAAGCCTTCAGGAAAAGGGTAATCTCTCTGAGGAACAGAAGTTCTGCAGGAGGCTGCCTCCAGACTGGAGTGTCCACCTTAGCTCTTCCCAGGCTGGTTACGGCTGTTAGACTCAACAATCTCTATAACAGTGTGAGTCCATTTCTTCAAGATTGCTCAGTCTCCCTCCTCCCGCCACCCCTACCCACTCATTCCTGCATGTACTCATGCGCGAACATACGTATCCTGTTGGTTCTGTCTTCTTAGCACAGAGATGACTCCCCTGGGCAAACCTGCTCCCCTTTCAAATAACTATTCATTGAATCTTATTTTAAAAATCTTCCCTCTTTGTTATTTCCCCCAACCCTAAACAGTTTTCTCATAAACGGAGCCCATCTAATCAGAGACTTGAGCTGATAGACCCATCTCAAACCATTTGAACTCTGACTCCAAACTCTACCTTATTCTCTCCTGAGACCCCATCATGTCCCCATCAATGTGATGCTTCCCCTTACTGGAGTAAATAACCAACTCACCTTTGTGAGGGATTCTGACATCTCTTGGAAACATCAGCAGTGGATAGCTAAGATGCACTCAGTAGAGATAAAATTAATGACGAAAGTTGGGGGTGTTACTAAAATCAGGAATGATGAAACCCAGATACCAGCAAGAGTGGGAAACCGTCAGGAGACCTAGGGCCAAGGGACAAGGGGAAGAACAGAATCACCAGAAGCCAGTGTAGACAGGATCTAGAGCCACGGGTTGTCCAGAAGAGGTCACAGCTGTGGAGATGAAGTACCAGCAGGAATTGGGGAGGGGCTCGGCCTCCTGCCTCATTTGTCTTCTGCTTGCCTGCCGATCGGATTATACTTTTTGAGAGGAGCTGAAAAGGACATCAAATTTTGAAGCACCACCAAATAAGAAGGGGCCAACAATCCTTTTAAAAACTGTGAGGTGAGAAGCAAAGCGAAGGAAGTTGATTAGGTTTGGGGGTGACGTGCGACATGACGGGTACTCCCAGGATAAGTGTGAATAAACCGTGGGTCTGCGAGAAGACACACTGACTTTTGAATTCCACGCTGGTTCCGGCAAGCTACTTGGTTCCCATGCCTCCCTCTGTGTCTTCATGTGGGAAATAGGGTTATTAGTGCATGTTTCTTTTGGCTGTTATTTTGCAACCATGTTTACCTTCTTGCATGTTCCAATGATCGTCCCCATTTCTCAGGGCTATGAGCCTGGTCCACATGCCCCAGAATCCCTCCTCCCCTTTCTTTTTCCTCCTCTCTCCTCCCCCCTCCATAGTTCTTGATAATGAACACGGTCTGCCAATTACATGCCCTGTGTGAGATCGGGATCTTCGGGCTTCAGCAGATGTGATGTTTCACAGCAAAGTTAAGCTTCCCCTCTCTATTTACCAACCTGGTGCTGTGGCCATGAACAACAATTTTCTATGACTCTTTTTTCTCTTTTCCTGAAAATAGACTTTTTTCATACAATATTTTGATTATGGTTTCCCCACCCCTGCCCGGCTCCTTTCCACCTACCCTCCCATCTGGATCCACAGCTTTTATGTCTCTCCTTAAAAAACAAAAAGGCCTCTAAGGGATAATAATAAAATAAGATAAGATAAAACAACAATAAAACGAAAACAAATCAGAATAGGCAAAACCACCAAATAAGAAAAGGAGCTGAAGAAAAAGCTCAAGAAATCCACAGAGACAGAGACACACATGTTCTCGCAAATATTCCATAAATAAAAGCACAAAACTAGGAGTCATAGTATATATGCAAAGGAAAGGGTTTTATGAATGCCTTGACGTAACATCGCAAGACAAAGACCCTCCAAAGATGCCATTGTATGTGTTTTGTGTCGAGCTATGGAAAGTAGGTCTCACAGTTAGACTGCAGCGGCCAACCTGAGCAATGGTGGTCACCCCCCTGAGTTTTTCTCCTTTGGCCCTTTTTTAAAGAAGCAACTAATTGTTCTTATTAAATCCCCTTCTGCAAGAAACACCTACAGTGGTTTCTGTCTTGCTGGGCGGCAGGTACTAGAGTGTATGGCACCTTCCCGAAGGGCACCACTTTGTAGAAAGGACCCTTGAGTGGATGGCACTTGGAAGTCCTTTGGCACACGCGGGACTGTTTGTGCACAGTCTGCGGACCTGGAAACTTCAGAGCTCTCCAGAGCAACAGTCGTTAACAAACGTTTTAGTCATCGCGGTGAGGCTTTAATTTAGACATTTATTTAGTTAGAATGGGTTTTCTACCAAGTTAAGTATAGAATTAAAAAAACATAAACTGAGGGGTCGGTGAGAAGTCTCCGCAGGAAAAGTGCTCGCCATGAACGTTTGGTGGCCTGAGTTTGAGCCTTGGAAGTGGAAGGAGAAAAATGACTCCACAGAGTTGACCTCTGACCTCCACACAGGCACCAGGGCACACTCACGCCTCTCTCACACACACATCACACACATACACATCATACACACACACACACACATCATATATATACACACACATACACATCATATATACACACACACACACAAGTTTAAAAACTTTCCCCCTTATGTTTATTTTTTGAACGTGAGTGTTTTGTCTGGATTTTTGTCTGAGGCCCAAAGAAGGTGTCAGGGTCCCTGGGACTGGAGTTCCAGATGTTTGCGAGCTGCAGTGTAGACGCTAAGAATCAAATCTAGGTTCTCTGGAAGAGCTGGCCGTGTTCTTAACTTCTGGGCCACATCTTCAGCCCCTACACACATAAAACAATAATTGAGTATATAAGCTGAAGTAGAGGTCTTAGTGTAAGGGGTCAGCTCCTTGGAGTTGGCGCAATACATACCAGACACCAAATTTTCAGCACAGAGCTAGCAAACAAGCAAGCAAGCAAGCAGGTGTCTTTTGCGGGAGTGGGTTTTTAAGGAGAAAAAGGAGGAGTCTGTGCTAGGGTGAGCTGGTAAATCGTGATTGGACAGATTAGCTAAATAATGAATTTCAATTGTTGGACCTTGGTGTTTTGTCTCAGGAATGAATCAGTGGCCAGATAAGAGAATGGACCTTGGGCTAGCTTTAGGAATGTAATCTAGTGGTTTTTAACAGGAGGGAGAAGGATAAAAGGCAAAACCTCTGAGTGCCGTGTTTGCTGTGCCCGGGCCTGCTGGAGTCCTTCACTTAGCAAGAAGAGAAAAGCTTAGAAAAGCAAACACGGGGTTGTGGAGATGGCTCCGTGGTAAAACTGCTTGCTGTTTGAACATGAAGACCTAAGTCCAATCCCTAGCACTCTCATTTAAACTTATGCGCGGAGGCACATACCAGCACCCCCAGAGCCTGTGGAGGGGAGAGAGCAGAAACAGACAGATTCAGGGGCTCACAGGCTGGTCAGCCTAGCTGAGTGGTCCAGGTCCAGCAAGAGACCCTGTCTCAGATGTAAATAAGGTGAAGAAGCCACTGAAGAAGACATCCTGATCCACACACGCTTTCTCTCCTTTGCACAACCACACACACACACACGCACACACACACACACACACAAGCAAAAATAAATGCATTCAATACATTTAGGAACTTAGTGATATTTCCCTTTTCCAAGTATCACTAATAGTCACTTCTCAAGACAGAACCCTGAATGGCCATGGAAACGCTGGTTCTGAAACAAGTCATGGCTGAGGAGCAGAAAGTTCGGAGGAACTTGCATTGCTTTCCACTGGAGACAGCCGTTCACGTATGCTAACATACGTAACATAACGTAAGCAGGTGGTTCCTGGCTTCCCTCAGACCAGCCTTGCTTGCTATGCCAGGGCTTTCCCTGCGTATTGTAGAAGACACACAGCCAACCCTCCCAGAGGAGGCTGATCTCTAAGGCAAGCGCCAGGGCTCTCCTGTGGGGGAGTCTCCCCTGGGGGACTCTCCTGTGGTGTCCCACAGTTTCCAGGTAGAGGAAGCCACAGACTATGAGAAACTCACAGGAAAGCCACCACCCACCCCAGGCACCCCAGAGTAGCTCGCTTTCCCGCCTGAGGTTTTCAAGGCCAAGTCCAGGTCTGACTGGCCTCCCACAGCTAATTAATCTTATCTCCCAGCTAATGAAACTGATTGCAGGGCACTTTGTAAATACCCAAGGTACTCCCCAAAAGGTAAACACTGGTAATGGTCAAGATCAAAGTCTGAGGGATGGAGTACTGATATTATAGCCCCAGGGGCATGCCTGTCTGGGAAGAACAATAAGCACCGACTGCCTTTGATCCCAGCATTCCCAACACTGGACAGTCGGTGGTCCCACACTGCCCTCAGAAGCCCACACTTCTTGATGCATCTACGCCCTCCCCCACGACATTACCTCCCATCTCCACACCACAAGCAAAATCACCAGTTTCATAAGCGTAGCTCATGCCTACACCAAATGGCCTCTTTTCCTCAGCATCCTCTTTGTGCTTCTTCCTCTGCCTCTCAAGACCCTGCCCAGTCGTGATGCTCACCCCACCCACCCACCCAACCGCCCTAAGAACAAATAACAGTGAACACGCCTTGTATTCAGAGGAGCGCTAACGTACCATGGTTCAATGTCATGATTTCTCAGTCTGGCAATGGTGTGGAAGTGGTAGCCATTCAGCAGGAACTGTGCTTTGAACTCTAATCGATCTTTATACTCCACGGCGCACTGTTCTGCTGATCGCTCAGGTTCAGTGGACTAGGTATACTACATGCATCTCCTACCCATATTTTCCATTTACGAAGGCTCTCCCAAGCAGCAAGCCCATCACAATGGAGGAGCATCTGTATCCATTAAGTATTTGAAACACACTGCCTCACTTCATCCTTGAAGCAACTCAATGAGGCAGGATTGTGCCTCGGTTTTATGGGTGAGGAAAATGAGGCAAACGCTGCGCGGTTCTTCCCACTGCGTGCATGGTTCAGTTCTCAGTTTGTATAGCTCATCTACACCCCACAAGAAAGCATGGCTGATTTACTTCCGAAACAGCTGGGGGAAATCCGTAAGATTTCTTGAACCAAGTAATCAGTACATTTGAAGTTCACTGTAATCCTCAGACTGTACCATCCGTGACATAAAATCCGTCACAACCCATATGTACATGAGAAGATGTTCCCCAGCACTAAAGCAAAGCCACCCTGAGTACTGCCCCGCAACTATCAGGATGCATATTATTTTCTGAGGAAAAGAAACAAGATAATTAGCTTTGGTGAGACTATAGAGAAATGTAGGTCCTTGGGCATAAGGTGGCAGGATGTTAGCTGGTATAGGTTCTAGGGAGCAGTGTGGAAGCTTCTGGAAAAGTTAGTCCTGACAGCCATATAACCCAGCAGTGACACTTCTGGAACAGAAAATGGACTCAAAGACGTATTAGTATTACGTGTCCATAGCAACACTATTCACAGTAACCAAAAGGTAGAGACTATGCAAATGTTCAATACATCAATGAGACAAATGAGATAAAGTGCATGCATCAAAAAACCAAATAAGCTATTCGCCTTTCCAAAGAAGAGATGCTGGTGTCCCATGAGCAAGTCTTTAATGCAGTATTAAGTCAAAATGCTGATACACGCTCCACAGAGGTGAACCGTGAGGATGTCATGAACGCAGTAGTAAGTCAACCACAAAAGAGTAAATACAATATGATTCTGTTTATATGTGAAAGCTGGACTCACAGAGCCACAAAATGGTGATTGCAAGAGGCTAAGGGAAAGGGGCCTTGGAATGTTAGTGTGCAATAGCCAAGCTTTGCTCTGGGAAGATGGAGGTAGATGGTTGCCCAACAGCGTACATGGGCTTAATGCCTCTGAACTGTACAAGTGGAAATGTAAGCAGGAGTGAAGCTGGAGGCCAATATCCTAGATGAAAACAGGCATACAAAGTCTGTTTGTTTGTTTGTTTTTGTTTTTCGAGACAGGATCTCTCTGTGTAGCCCTGGTTGTCCTGGAAGGAACTCATTCTGTAGACCAGAGAGGCCTCTAGCTCAGGGAGCCACCTGCCTCTACCTCCTGAGAGCTGGGATTAAAGCTATACATCACCACACCCGGCTGGTAGTTTATAAATTCTTAACAAAAATCCCTGCAGTTGAATCCAAACACATACTAAGAAAGGTTGCTCATATGGTCAAGTAAGAGTCATTCCGGGGACACAAGGATAGTTTGCCATTCGCAAATTAATAAACACATTATACTAGATCAACAACAAAACATATGTTCATCTCAATAGATGCAGAAAATGCAGGTGATAAGATTCACGATCTCATCATGATTTAAAAAAAAAAAACAACTTAATATCAGTTAGATAGAAGTGCATCGTGCCGGACTAAGTTCCCACAGTCCACTTGAAGAGTGGGAGGAGTGAAAATATGAGCAAAGAGGTTAAGACCATGATGGGGACACCCACTGAAACAGCTGACCTGAGCTAATGGCAGCTCACCAACTCTGGCAGGACAGGGAAGGAACCAGCACAGGACCAAGCCAGTCCCTGTGAATGTGGGTGACATTTGTATGACTGGTACAGACTGCAGGGCCACTGGCAGTGGCACCAGGATTTGTCTCTGCTGCTTGTGCTGGCTTTTTGGAACCCATTCTCTTTGGATGGATGCCTTGCTCCGCCTGGATCTAGTGGGGAGGGCCTTGGTCCTCCTTCAGAGCAATGTGCCTTGCCCTCTGGGGAGTGGGTGGGGGTGGGGTAGGGGGAAGGTGAAGGGGATGGGAGGAGGGGAGGGAGTGGGAACTGGGATTGGTATGTAAAATGATAAGAGGTAGTTTGTTTTCTTTTTAAAAAAAATAAAATAAGTGAAAAAGTAAAGAAAACAGAAAGATTAAAAAAGAAAAGAAAAAAATGCATCATGCCTCACATGGCAAAGGCTACATACTGACAAACCAGAAGCTGACATTGTAGGGAATGGAGGAAAGATGAAAACTTTGGAACATGACAACAGTATTAAACGTCTTAGCCTGATTATTAGGCAAGGGACAGAAAAGGGGCGTCCATATGGGGAAACAGCAAGTCAGACTGTCACTGTCTGCTAGTGGCATGACCAGGTATAGATTTTTAAAAAGAACAAAGACTCTAGAAAAGGAAAAAAAAAAACTTATTGGATAAAAAATCAGTAAAGTTGCTATTCCATAGTTGTGAAATATCTAAATTAATAGTAGAGCAGCTTGGAATGAATTCAGCCAAAGAGGAGAGAAGCCTCTACCATTAAACTGTAAATGTTGATTAACTAAACGGACAAAGAAAAAATGAAATCGATACTGTGGAAATGTCTGTGTGATCCAAGGAATCCAAGACGGGATGAGGTCCTGATCAAGATGCTAACACCGCTCTTCAGACAACAGCAACAACTAAGTTCCTAATGTGTAATCTTTGAGAATTTCGAACATTGTCTCTTGATCAACACCCCCCCCCCAGTTCTCCCAGATCAGCACCTTCTTCCTACCCCACTCCCCACCATCCTCTGTTTCTTCATGAGAGTTTTTCTCGGAACAGATGCCCTAGCTCCTCTGACCTTGACCGTCTTTATCACTGGACGACAAAGCTAACCAAAACAGATGCTGTGGGCAGAAAACCTACATGGGGACCCAGTGGGCAGAAGGGAGAAGCCAGGAGCAAACTCAGACTTAGAACCAGAGAATATTCAGAAAGGTGTCCCAGACAGTGGAGAAAACACATCAGTCAATAAATGGTGAAGGGTAATGTACGCGTCTTCATGCAGAAGAATGAAGCTAGACCCCTACCGTCCACTAGTTACAAAAACAAACTCAGAACCGTAAGGACTGAAATGTTATGCCTGAGACTATGAATCCACAGGAAGCAAACAGAAGGATTCAGAGTGGGCTAGTGTAGCACGCTTTCTCGTCGGACTACCCTTGGATCACCAGCTCCCAAACGACGACGTGGAGACTTAAGAATTATGAAAGCTTGGCCTTTAGTTAAGGCTTCTTTCTAACTAACTCTTATAACTTAATCCATATTTCTTATTGTACATTCTGCCATGTGACTCGGTGATTCCTCTTCAGGACGGCAAGACAGATTTGCTCTGAGTCTCTGGCAAAATCTGTGCACCTACATTCCTCCTCCTCTTCTCTCTCCCCAGAAACCCTGCCTATCCTCTCCTGCCTAGCTATTGGCCATTTAGCTCTTTATTAAACCAATCAGAAGGTGCCTTAGGCAGAGACAACATTTTTACAGTGTGCACAAATATTCCACACCAGGCAGGCCTTTTGTGAACAAGATTCTAAAAACAACAAGAAACAAAGCAAAGTAGACCAAAGAGGTGTGTTAAGTCCCAAGCCTCTGTGCTGCAAAGGAAACAGTCAACACAGCAGAAAGGCAGCTTCCAGGTAGGACAAAGACTTGCAAAGCGCACATCCAACAAGCAGCTAATGTCACATATAAGGCTCTGCCATCTCAGTAGCAACGGATCAATCAATGAATAAAGAAACAAATAACCTGTCTGTAAAAAAAAAAACAGGCAGTAGGCTTCTCAGACAGTTCTCAAAAGGAGACAACAAATAGACACCCGGTACATTTTAAAAAAACGCTCCATTTCACCAACCATCACAGAAATGCAAATCAAAGCCACAGGGAGATACCATCTCACTCCAGTCAGAAAGGCTGTTATCAAAAGGACAAAAAATAGCCTCTGAGGGGGGAGCTGAGAAGGGCACCTTCGCGTCCTGTTTGTAGATAGGAGCATAAGCACAGCCATTATGATGTCGGCATGGCAGTCTGTCAACACACTCAAAATATACCTGTGATCTACCAGTCCACTGCTGGGTACAGACCCAAAGGAAGTAAAAACAGTGTATCAAGGAAATGTGTTAATCCTCTTCTTAGTGCAGCACAGCCAAGAAGCGGAAACAACTGGCAAACAGTTAAAGAATGTAGGCTATCTGTCCACAACAGAGTGTTAGGCCATCGAAAGAATGAAATCCTGTCACCTGTGACAGCATGGATGATAACAGAAATCAATATGCTGAACGGAGTAAGCCGGGCACAGCAAGATAAGAACTGCACATCTGGACTTTTTAAAAGCCAGTCTTGTGGAAATCTGAGAAAAGAATGGTAGTTACCCAGACACCAGGGAGACTTGTTAGTGGGTGTTAGTTAGCTAGGGGCAGGAAGTGAGCTGCTGCAGAGGAGGGTGGCCATCCATAACAATTGCATACCAGCTATTCCAAAAATAATACCTCAACGACATGGCTGCCTAAACATGACCTGAATAAGTACAACTCGAATAGACAGACTAACAGGGAAGGGTACAATCTCACAGGGCCCCAGCCCTAAGAAAGGGAGGGACTACAGGTAGCTAAGGAACACTGAGATGGGAGAAGCAGTGTTCTGTAGGGACAAGCCCTTCTGATTGATTCTCCAATACCAGTGGTCAGTGCTGAGATCACGTACTACAAACAACACGAAATGGACTCAGCAGATTCTATTTAGATGTGGGTATTTCTACGTATATGTAATAATAACAATTGAAGAAAAAGAGGGAGAAGGGTGGGTATGTGGGAGGGATCAAATGGGGTAAAGGGAAGGGGAAATAATGCAATTATTTTTTAATTAAAAAAAAGAATGTTTAGCTGGGTGGCAGCTGTGCACGCCTTTAATCCTAGTACTTGGGAGGCAGAGGCAGGCAAGTGGATCTCTGTGAGTTAGAGGCCAGTCTGGTCTTCAGAGTGAGTTCCAGGACAGCCAGAACTATACAGAGGAACCCTGTCTCAGAAAAAAAAAGAAGAAGGTTTAATATATACATGAGTTAAAACATACCCATTTATCCATTTATAGCTTACTAGATTTATTTTATTATTTTATGGATAAGAGTGTTTTTCCTACATGTATGTCTATAAACCACTTCCATGCTGAACCTGATGCCTGAGGAGGTCGGAAGATGAGTCGGATTGCCTGAGACTCGAGTTACAAATGGCTGTGAGCTATCATGTGGGTGCTAGGAATCAAACTTGGGTCCTCTGCAAGAGCAACAAGCAACCCTGACTGCTAAGCCAATTCTCCAGCCCCATTACACGCCCATTTTGTGTGTTAATTTAAAATTTTAAGTAGAACTATGATAAGATTGTGACATAATTTACCTCAATAAAATATAAACGTTTTTTCATCTCGTGCATTTGACATTCACAAACGCCTTGTAGGGATGCAAAGGTGGCACCAGAGTCCCTGGTCACTAAGATTTGGAGAGTAAGGCTCAAAAAGTCAACAGATGTGCTCTGGATCTGTGCAATGGTCAGGTTGCAATGCGGAGCATTTGGGTTTGCACAGCCAAGATTCTGTACTCTCTCTCACCTGTTCCTGGGTCACAAGTCACAGTCCTTAGTCAGGACCAGCATGAAATGGGGATGTCACTCAACACTTGATTCCTAAATTCAATTTCACCCTAGATTCTTGTGACTCAGGGAGTCCCTCAAAAGATGGCACTGTCCTCACAAGAAGTCAGAAAACAAGGAATAACTGAGACCCCAGAGCCTCGTCATCTCCGTGGACTGACCACTTCAGATACTCCCAGATATCCAGGACCGAGCTCAGCTGTGTTTGTGAAGGGTCAGAACACATGGAGGGCAACTCAAGTTACGCCCTCTTTTTATCTTTCAGAGATTAATTTTTAAAGAACTTCCTGTACTTTAGCTACAACAAAACTATGATAGAAATGATTTCATTACAAACTAGTTGGACAACTTGAAGGTCGCTTTAGCAAGATTATCGGAAGTTCTGTTTCCCAGATACATACGGAAAACACCTGTGTGTTTGCTGCTTTGTTGCTTTTAAATCCCAGGGTCCTAGGCTCACCCTTGCCCCAAGACTCTGGTCCAATTGCCTTGGCACGGTGCCTTGTTCTGTGTCACACACAAGTTCTCCAAGCAGTTCTAACAGCAGTTGAGGATGAGAGCCACTGGCCTCAGATGAAATAGTAACATAAATCTAAGATACTTAAGCCACATTTGGGGATGAACTATTGCAATCCCAGCATTCAAGAGGCTGGGGCAGGGGGGTCGCTATGATGAGTTCAAGGCTAACCAGGGCTACATAGAAAGACCCTGTTTCCATAAAGGAAAAAAAAAAGGAAGAAAGGAAAGTAGAAAGAAAAAAGAAAGAAAGAAACAAAGAAAGAAGAAAGAAAGAAAGAACAGAAAATAGAAAAAAGAAAGAAAAAAAGAAAAAACAAAATCTGCTTAATAGGTGCTAGAGAGGTGGCTCAACAGTTAAGAGCATTGGCTACTCTTCCAGGGGACCTGGGTTCAATTCCCAGCACCCACATGCAGCTCAAAGCTGTTCGTAACTCCAGTCCTAGAGGATCTGACATCCTCTTGTGGCCTTTCTTGGCCCCCAGCATGCATGTTTGTGCAGACAAGTATGCAGGTAAAACATCCATACACACAAAATAAATAGATAGAGACAGAGAGAGAGATTTTTAAAAACTGCTTCACACATTATATTGGTCTCTCTTCTTGGTTGACATTACTAGATGTCAGAAGAAAAGCTTCATCTATTCTATTTGTTAACTTCAAAGGCAAGCAGAATATTTCAGCTCTTGTACTGGGTCTGAACTTACTCTGGTAGCAAACTTTACCAAATAATGCAAGATTACTTGCTATCTCATAGCCATAGAAGCAAGCCCAGAGGTTACTTTGAGCAACATTAAACTCCCAGTTCGAGCCCCTGGTCTTAGAGAGTCATGTTGAGCAAAGCATGCTAATTCCAATCAATGCAGCTTGCCACAATGCCTGTGTGGATAATAACTGTCTTCTTGATCTCTGTCACTCATGTTCAACCACGATTTGAATATTGCCAACCAACGCTTCCCGCCAAGGACACTTCAGGATAATGTATATAAATCGTGCCTTATTGATCACAGAACATCTGCCAGTGCTCAAGCGTGCTCACATATAAACATGAGCAGAAATTTGCAAGTCTGCACTTCTAATGCTCATAAAATTGTAATTTATAACAAAACAAGCACGGTTAGGCTTTTTAAAAATCACATTCATAAAGATAAAGTGATATAACTAGGAATTTTAAATTATAAAGCCATTAAAAGAATATAAAGCCCTAAAAGGTTTTCTCCACGTGATTTATGGAAAGAAAACTTCATTATTTTTCCCTGACACCTGAAACCATCTCGCTGCATTTTGCCACGTGTATAATGAAAACGGATGGCCACATTATAATTAGAGATCAGAAAGTGCGATCCAATCAGACGGGACCTTCTGAAGCTAAGTACATATGTCTTCTTATTTTAAGACTTCAGAAGGCCACAGAAGGGCCAATGTGATTGACTTCTTAGGACGTGTGACCCGGTGATCGCTCGCCACAAGCAGCATAGAACACTGTAAAATAAAACATATGCAAAGTCTCACCCCTGGCATGAGGCGAGCGCTGTTAATATCAGTTTGTATGAAGAATCTAACAGCTGTGTCTTTCCCACAAAACACAAGATAAACAAGGCAAACAGTGAGCAGGTGCCGACCTACCCTGGTGCTGCCCAGAGTCTAGGAAAGACCAGAAGGGTCTGCAGGAAGACACCTCCCACTTCAAGAAGCAGAGGGACAAATTCACTCACAGGCGAGTAGAAGAAGCTGCAATACTCTGGCTTTATCCCTTGGGGAGAAAGGTTATAGCCCTTGCAGGAAGCACACAGCGCTCACCTATGCTGGGAGACCTGGCACACACAGTGTGCGCCAGGAGTGACGCCTGAAAAACATGAATGGCCTGTTCTTCCATAGTTATGTGCCCTTGGACCTTTGATGATCTTGGAGAAGAGAGGAAAGAGCTGTTTATCAGAGTGGAGGGCTAGTGGGGGCTGTCTCAAGCCCCTACTACTAGCTGAGGAGCAATTGACAGTTGGTGATTCTCAGAGTGAGAGAGTTGGTCTTAAGAATTGAGCCCCCAAGCAGGGTGGTGATGGTGCACACCTTTAATTCCAGCACTCAGGAGGCAGAGGCAGGCTGATCTCTGTGAGTTTGAGGCCAGCCTGGTCTACAGAGTGAGTTTCAGCACAGCCAGAACTACACAGAGAACCCTGTCTTGAAAAAAATAAAAAGAATTTGACCCCCCAGAATGTCAACCGTGTTCCAGTGGATAGGCCCACACCCATGAGCACATTGGTAGCTCAAACTGGACTTGGTGAGTAATAAATTATTTTTAAAAGGACATAAAGACTCAAGTGGGCAGGGGTGAGTGCAGGGGGAGTCAGGGGGAGGAGTGGGGACGCACGGCAAGCATGCATGCACAGCACTGAGAACTGAGAAAAGATTCTGTTTTTAAGAATACAAACCTGGGAAGTATGTGGGTCAGACAGAACCAGAAGGAAAAGAGAGACTTCTGACTTCAAGGACAGAGAAAGGGGATGGAGCAGACCCACGGAACAGACTCACATGGGGTAGACCAGGCTTCCTGTAGACTGGAGGATCAGGAGAAGTCAAAGGTCTTTTTTTTTTCTTTTTTTCTTGATTTTTATTGAGCTCTACATTTTTCTCTGCTCCATTCCCTGCCTCTCCCCTCTCCCCTCCAACCCTCACCAAGGTCCCCATGCTCCCAATATACTCAGGAGATCTTGTCTTTTCCTACTTCCCATGTAGATTAGATCTATGTAAGTCTTGCTCAGTGTCCGCATTGTTGTCTAAATTCTCTGGGATTATGATTTGTAGGCTGGTTTTCTTTGCTTTATGTTTAAAAAACCACCTATGAGTGAGTACACGTGATAATTGTCTTTCTGTGTCTGGGTTACCTCACTCAAAATAATTGTTTTCTAGCTCCATCCATTTTCCTGCAAAATTCAAGATGTCATTATTTTTTTTCTGCTGTGTAGTACTCCATTGTGTAAATGTACCACATTCTCCTAATCCATTCTTCAGTTGAAGGGCAATTAGGTTGTTTCCAGGTTCTGGCTATGACAAACAAAGCTGCTATGAACATAGTTGAGCACATGTCCTTGTGGCACAACTGAGCATTCTTTGGATATATACCCAAAAGCGGTATTACTGGGTCTTGAAGAAGGTTGTTTTCTAATTTTCTGAGAAATTGCCACACTGACATTCAAAGGGGTTGTACCAGCTTGAATTCCCACCAGCAATGCAGAAGTATTCTTTTTTCTCCACAACCTCTCCAGCATAAGTTGTCATCAGTGTTTTTGATGTTGGCCATTCTTACAGGTGTAAGATGGAATCTTAGAGTTGTTTTGATTTGCATTTCTCTGATGACTAAGGATGTTGAACATTTCCTTAAGTGTCTTTCAGCCATTTTAGATTCCTCCTTTGAGAGTTCTCTGTTTAGGTCTGTACCCCATGTTTTCTATTGGATTGTGTGTTCTTTTGGAAAGCAAGACACTGAAGGATAGCCCAGGCATGACGTCCCAAACTCTTCTAGGGGGGCACACATCCTCTCCTTAGCTGTATTTTGGCCAGATAATTGTTTTGCTGCTTGTAGGGCATATAGTAGCACTCCTGGTCCCTGCCCGCTGGATGCCAGCAGTACCCCAGCTCAAAAGGTGAGCACCAGCACCAGCTGCCAGGAATGCCAAGTGTCCCCTAGGAGAAGAAGTCACTGCAGCTTGGCCCCACACATGTCTTGGTGAAGAAGGCAATGGCAGAGGCTGAATCACTGAGTTTCCCTCCAGAAGACAGCCACTTCACCCAGAGACCCTAAGAGTGGGGATGAAAACCACACAGGATAGAGCTAAAACAGAGAGAGAAAGGGAGAGAGGGAGAGGGGGGGAGGAGGAAGGAAGAGAGGAAGAAAGGAAGGAAAGAAAGAAAGAAGGAAAGAGAAAAGGCAAGATGGAGCAAAAAGGAAAAAGAAAAATGTGAAGCCGGACTGAAAGAAAGACAGGTCTAGCAACACTGAAGAGCTGACTCTAGGAAATCCGGTTAGGGGTGGGGTGAATGGGGAACTTGAGAGTCCCTCAGAGCCACTGCAGGTTGCCTAGTGGATTCCTGAGGAACTGAGTGGTGACTGTGGACACTGAATGGGGCTTCCACTGGGGCACAGCTCTTGTGTGTCATAAAAGACACCCTTCCAAGGTCAGAAACCTGGAAAGTGCAGAGCAGGGGTCTCCAGGTAAGCTGCTGCCACACAACTCACAGGGACAGGACAGGGTGAGGGCGTAGGCTGTCCGCACCGAGAAGCCCCACTTCCGCCACTTGAGTGCTAAAGGCCACATAGGAACAACATTAGAGGAGACCAGCTAGTGCAGCTAGGGCTAGTGCATGTGGCAGTCTCTGTGCCCTGCCCCCCAGACCTCTGCTCTGGAAACTGATGATTCATTCATTCAGGCAGGGCTTTAGACCGTAGCAGGAAGAATGGTCCAGGTTGAACTGTAGCCGAAACCAAGGCTTAGCTGGTTTTCAAAATGATTACCTCTGAGTGCGGCTGACACAATTAGCAAGTGGCCAGTGTGTCAAATGTCTGCTTCTCGGTTTGTTCCTTGACTAGGTGCATCTCTTTTGCAATCCCATCTTAGCTTTAATGCTGCAAGGGGATTGGGGAGCAGGTCGTCACTAGTCTGTCCCCAGACGCAACCGCAACTCAGCCCCACCATAGCCAGACCTGTGATGATAGACTCCTGCAGGCCCCGGGTGTAAATGCAGAGCCAGCAAGGGTACAGGTTTTTGGGAAACACATGGCTGGCAAGAAGGAATAGCCTGAGGGTAGAAGGAGCTAACTAGTCCGTTTCTGGTTGCATTCATCCACTCAACACTGCGGATTGTCTATCATGTACTATGATCAGGCGTTGCTTGACGTAGGCCATGGCGGCAACAGAGACTTCTGCATCTCATGACATAGACAGACACAAGCAACCGACAAATGATCAACTGACATTGTGTTAGAGGGTGTACAGTGTCGGGGGAGAAGGGGAATGGGAAGAAGAAAGGCCAGGGCAGGCCTAGAGCAGCTGTAGGCAAGTTGTGGTATTCAGAGAGATGAGCAGAGCCTTAGAAAAGGAAACAAGCCAGGTGCAGCTGGAAGACAGAGCCTGGGCTGGGTGGAGCTCCGGGAGGAACTATCACCTCGTGTATGAATGGCCCTGGGCTGGATTCTTAGCACTGAACAAGACGCTGTGCAAAATGCAAGCAAACTATCATTATAGTCCAAGAAAGAGACGGGGGTGGCTAAAGCCAAGGTGGTCATTCTCACCCTTGTCCTCGGTGCCCCAAGTTGTTTCAGACCAAAGGAGTAGTTCATGGACTCAGAGTCAACCAAAGCAGATTCTGCATGATGAGTCATTACTCGTGATGCCAACTGATGGTGCAAGCAACAGAGATGTGACAAATGTCTCAGACCCACCAGTTAAAAACAAAGGGGCCCCACAGTGTAGACTGCATTGCAGGCAAACACAGCGCTAACACCTGCCTTACCGAAACTCCAGTCTCTAACCTGCAGATGTCTGCATAAGTAACTTTGTCTTTAGACGGCTCTGGAACTTTCCATAGGAGTTGGGCTAGATCTAGTCCTTTCCCTATGGTGAAATACCTTGGTGCCCAGTGAAGTCTCTCTAGCTCCGTATTGACAGGAACTGGGAAAACTCAGCCGCTCTTACATAGCTGCTCTTGCTGTACTTCTATAAGGTACACTCTCCGCTGAAACATGCAGAACGTACTTGCATTGCTGCTGCAGTTTTGCCATAGACATCACCGCAAACGTTTCTTTGCGCTTTCTAGGTCCTGCAGCCATTTTATCTGCTCGTGCTTTGGCTATGAAATATAATATTCGTTTTAAAGCTAGTTTCGATCATGAAACTTTACCGCCTTGTCTACTAATGGAAAGAACATCTGAAAGTCTTTGAAGGGAAACAGAAGTGGGCGGGGCAAGCATGAGCTGAGGACGGTACACAGGATGGAAAATGATGAGACCCAGTATCTTGTCCACTAACTACACAACGGTATGATAAAAGAAAGGGAAGAGGCGAGCGGAGGACACCGAGCACGCACGGGAAGCCCTTTCCCCTTCCGCTGCTGTGTGCACTGGCTTCTCAGGCTGAAATTACTCGGGAGTTGATTAGATCAGGCTGCCCCTCCGGGACTGAAATACCTGTCATCACCCATCCCTCTGAGCTTCCGAGGAAATGAATAAAAGGATGATCCTGGGCTTTCATGACCTCTGTCCTCTCTCTTCCTCTCTTTCCCTTGCCCCTCTATTCAACCGAGGTAAGCCTTTGAGGGGAACGTGACTTCCACAGCCCAGGAAGTTCTTCCTCCACCCTCAGGACTTCAACGCCAGAGCCTGAGAGCCCTGGGCTTATCTGTGAGAGTTCCAGAGAGGAGGCCGTGCCTGACTCCAAGGTGGGCCAGCCACCCCCACCTGCACCCAGAGATGGAGTTTAAGGATGGCAAGCTCCTGAGCAGTGGAGAGGGAGCTCTGCCATTTGGCAGCTACTCAGGAACAATCTCCCGGTGTCTGAACCCTGCCTCCTGAGCTCCCTGTCCCGTAGCTTCAAAAGCTGCTGCAGGCCTGTCCCTCACAGTGGAGAAGAATCCTGAAGACTCTTGGAAAAACCTGACCCTGGGGCCACCCTCGATATGTGCAGCTCCCTCAATGTTGCCTCAGGACAGAAATGCCCAGCTTGGGGAAACTGAGGGCACACTACCTTACTGTCTATATACATTGCCAAAAATAGGAGACACCTCATCGTACTTCATGGATGAGGCCTGCAGTCCGTCAGTTTGGATTCTCTTCTCAGACCTTAGGCAGGTAGCCTCGCCTCCCTGAGCCTTGGTGTGCTCCTGTGTACAATCCAACGCTGGGGAGAGTTCAGGAATCTTCCTACCACCCAGAGAGCGAGCCCAGCACAAAAGAAAGGATTAGACCACACTCAACTCCACTGTGCTGCCACAAGGTTCCGAGTGGTGCTGAGCCCAGTGGGTTGATGATGGAACCTGTGGCTAATTACATTATAATAAAGTATGCAGGAATCCTGAAGCAGCCTGTGTTCTGCCTGCCTCCCGTGGGGCCCCCTTCCACAGTGGGGAAGCAAATGCTGTGACAGAGAGCAGGAGATACACACAAACACACAAACACAGGGGAACACACGGCAGTGCTGCTGTCGCTGTGCCGACGTGAATTAGACTTAATCTTGTCCTTTGAAGAGACCTACCTGCGATCTGCCAGCCTCAACCCTCAATGTCTTCACCCAGTCTCTTACGTTTCCTGCCTTGCCCTAACAACCATGACCATCGGATCACATACACACACATGCACGCGCGCGCGCGCACACACACACACACACTCACCACCTCACTGAAAGTCTAGAGAAGTTCAGTCAGTGAGTCAGTGGCAGGGAACCTCTCAAGGACAGTTGTGAAGCCATCTGGAATTTGGCAAAAATCAAGGACCCACTTAGCTACCTCCTTCTTGACTCTTAACTAAGGTTTTAGGCTGGTTCTAAGTGGTGACATTTAACCTCCAGAGGTAGTATGACAAGAAGGCCAAGGAAAGCTTCTGCCCAGACGGCCTGGCGTGTTCCCAGCAGCATCTAGTGACCTCAGATCCTGCACACCACTTCTTTCCCACCACGGAGAAGAGGTCATTCTTTTTGCTCGTTCTCCTTGGCCTCTGGTTGATGTCTAGTCGATGCAGCAGGATGCTTTCCTCGTCCAGGTGGGTCTGAGTCCAAGAAACGCAGTTCTGCGTTTGTCCAGGCCCAGAGAGAGGAGGAAAAGGCCTGGAGCAAATGTCCCGTTTACATTTCCTCTGCTCCGTGCAGAGACGGGATCTCTGATTTCTCAGCAACAGGACAAGCCTGAGGCAAAATCCTGCCCGCGAAGGAACATGCTCTTCTAAACTCGTATGGTCTCACCATCCTGGGGTCCATGGACCCTCCCTGGGCTGATCTTCTTCGTCCCATGTGTTTCCTCTCCCGAACGTGACCTGAGTGGCCCTGGGGAAACAAAATCATGCTTAGCGTGACTTTATTCCAGATTTCAGCTGCAGTTGGTGAGATGGCTCGGTGGATAAAGGAACTTGCCACCGAGCCTGGTGGATAACCTGAGTTTGATCCCCAGGACCCACGTGGTGGAAGGAGAACAATAATTCCCACATGCTGTTCTCTGACCACACATGCACACAAGTGTGCACGTGTCCCCTCCACCCCACACAATAAATCAATGAAATGCAATTTTAAAATATAAAAATCATCCACGTCACCTTGATTATAACAATGATAACAACAGCAAAAATCTGGAGGGCACAGAAAAGTCACTTGATTACTTCCAGGGCCAAACAGAATGAATGTTTGCATAGTCAGAGCTCTTCCTCCAGGGCCCCCCACCCCAACGCCTACCTCTGGATGTTTCTTAGAGACTGTGGTGCGCAGACCCGCCTTGAAGACTTCACTCTGGGTTCGCGTTGCAGTTGGTGGTTGCTTCCTCAAGCCACTGAGTTTGAATTGAATGGAGAGTATGATTCATGAACTAGGGTTTATTTAAGGGAATTAGGGTAGGGGGGGGTCCTTGATTTTAAATGTATGTTACGAGTTTGGGAGCATTGTGGAAACAAATATAATCACGGAGGATGTTCAGAGCAGACATCCAGAATGTATTCCAGCTGTCGAACTTCTGTTGTTGTTGGCTGGTTCTGTGCTGGGGGTGGAAGGAGTGGAACCCACACTCCTCAAACCGTCCCTGGAAGACTGCACTTCCCACAGCATTTGGTTGGTGTATTTTTTTTTCTAACAATCAATATTCCTGCGTTGAAAAGGGAGAATTAAACACTGCCTTTGTTTCATTTTGTCAGGCAGGATTTTAACACAACTGCCTGGTGTTTTCAGCTCTGGTCTCCTATCCTTGCTAGAAGTACAAAGAAATGCCTTTGGGCTGAGAACTGCAGGATTTCCATAGCAGAGGAAGAGAGCAAAGTCCCTTCTGACCATGCAGAAGGTGGTCTACCTGATCCCCTTCCTGCTCAGCACACATAGGTTGGTTGGTTTGTCTGTTCTGTGTTTGCAGTTACTTTTTTCTTCCTTCTTTCCTTCCTTCATTCCTTCCTTCTTTCCTTTCTTCCCTCCTTCCTTCCTTTCTTTCTTTATCTTCTTCCTTTCTTCCCCCCTCCTCTCTTTCTTTTCCTTTTGCATCAGTTAGTTAAATTTGGAATTGGAAATCTCTTAAACCCACATAGAGTGTCAGGTTCAGATAGGCACAAGGCAGAGACTGTGACTGATCCTGCCTTCTGTGTGTGTGTGTGTGTGTGTGTGTGTGTGTGTGTGTGTGTGTGTGTGTGTTCGTGTACGTATGGATGCACCATGAATATACTTAGTGTGTAGAGGTCAGAGATTAATGTTAGGTGTCTTAAATCCCCTTCCACCTATTTTCTGAGACAGGCTCTCTCGGGGAACCATGAGGCTAGATTGGGGGGATAGCAAGCTCCAGAAACCCTCCTCTCCCTGCCTTCGGATTGCAGGCATGCGGGACCACAAGCAGCTTTTTAAGTAGGCGCCAGGGATCAGAATTCAGGTCCTCATGCTTGCACAGCGAGGACTTTACTGACTGTGCCGCTTCCCCATCTCCCTCCATTGCTAGTGTCTGAGCGGCCACTTCAGAGTCAGCAGCCTCACAAGTGCTCAGAATCTCCCAGCAGCCTCCGCAGATGCTCAGAATCTCCCCCACAGCCTCACAAGTGCTCAGAATCTCCCAGCAGCCTTTGCAAGGGCTCAGAATCTCCCAACAGCCTCTGCAAGGGCTCAGAATCTCCAAGCCAAAGGAAGCGGGGCTAGAGTGTGACCGAGGAGATCAGGGTGCCCCACCCACGCCCAAGTTTGGAATCAGGTAAATTCGATATCTTTCCCAGCCCTCCCCATTCTAAAATGTCATTCAGAATTTTTTTCCCTTCTGTCGATAATGAGATGGCAGAAGCCATCGATCACTTCAAAAGTCAGGAACCCTGGGGAGAAGGCCTGGAGGCTGAAGGGTGCCATCGCGGAGGAGAGTGCAGAAGTGAGACCTCTCTTCCTCTTTATATACTGAGAAGATGATGACGCAGTCTAGATTGTTCGGCCAGTCATGTGAGGCAGTGCTCAGGATGTGTAATACAGTATCCAGCACACTGCTCTTTTTCAGATGCTTCTGCAGATGGAAGACTTCTGTAGACGTGAAAAAGTCAACAAGCGACTTACTCTACGGTCTCAGTTTCTGCAGAGTGAGACTGGGAGCCCGGCTCGTCTATTTGTCATTCCACTCTGTCACCCTTGCCAAACCATCTCCAAAGTCTGCCATGTCCTTGCACGGTTTGGTTCCTGGAACCCTAAGTAGAGGCAAAGAGGGAGTGAAGGAAGGGCAGACATAGAAAAGCTGAGATCGGGTGGGCTGGACTCTCCTGGAGAAGCCTTAGTGTCCTGGGAGCCCCGGGTGTTCATTAGATACAGTTGCTCTGGGAGGGAGAGTTATTGCAGACAGCTGAACAAGGAGGTGGGACTATTACACACAGAGAAACAAGGAGGCAGGAGTATTAACCTCAGTAGGAGTAGACTCTCTAGATAGAGGAGCAGCTCTTAGGCACTGAGTTTCCACAGGAAGGAAGCTATGATGATTGTTTTCTGCTCACTGACAGCTTGGACCTGAGGAAGGCTTTACCATCCCTCTGAGCTCCGCCCAAGCTAGGTTTTGTCATTCCCATGGGTCTGAGGCACTGGAGTCCTTGACGTGGGCCAAGTCTGTGTGAAACAATACACATTCGCTCCAGACTCCATTCCCTCCTTAGAAAAGTTGGCACCCAATAGTTAATTGGCGTTATTCCAGGGCCGAAAATTTTCTGCTTGGACGTTCATTCTAAATTACCTGGCTCACGTTGAGGAATTTGGTCTCGGTGCTAGCTTCTCTCAGGTGAGCGGTGGGAAGCTATTAAGTCCAAACTGTACACAAGCCGCTCACACTTCCCATCCGTATTAGACAGAGCATCTATGCCTTCACGCCTCCCCATTAAATATTTATTGAGAGTTTCATTTCAGCATATGCTCTAAGGATGTTAAATTTTTCATCAAGGTCCATTAAAGAAATATACAGCAGGGTCTGCAGGCATCTGGAGGAATGAGCCAGACAGATGCACGTAAGAATTAAGAAGCATCACAAACATGCAGAATCCCGCAGATGAGCACCGTGCAGTGAAACAGAAGAAGAGGCGCTCCGTGGGAGCTGAGAGGTGCATTGCAGCTGTTCTGGAAAGATCTTCCTGGAAAGAATGACGTTATAGCATGGGGCAGAGAACAGTCTACATTACACACAGAAATTTTGCTCACCACAGGGTGCTGATGCTGGGGATTTTCTGGCATTATCAGCATCCTCTCATGTGGTAGTTCTGTGGCCACAGGCACCGGAGTCACCTGGGAGTTGTAGTCTAGAAAAAGTGTCTTTGGTTTTTGTCCCAGTTCCAAAACAGAATAACTAAAACTCTGGGAGCCTCCTGAGTAATAAGAGCATCCTCTTTACTTATTTGTTGTTTTTACGTTGTGCACATGTGCACACACGTACATGTTTGTGTGTGCATGCATCTGCGTGCGTGTGTGTATGCGTGCGCACACAGTGGGCCTAATATGGATACTTGGAACAGAACTCGGGTCCTCAGGAAGTGCAACAAGTGCTCTTAACAACTGAGTTATCTTCTTCAGCCCCAGGATCTTTTTTTTTTTTGTGATATATAAGAGCGCTTTATGGCATCTGAGGAGATAGGTCCATCACTAAAGCGCTTGCTATGCAAACTTGAGAACCTGGATTCAGATCCCAAACACTCACATAAAACACAAGCCTGGTAGCAGAAATGGCAGGATCCCCAGAGCTTGTTGGCCAGCCAGTCTAACCACCTGAAGATGTCTGGGTTCACTGAGAGACCCTGTCAAAACATAAGACATCTAGCATCAACCTGTAGCCTACACACATACATGTGTGTGCACAGGAATGAATACACATAACACGCATATAGACAAATAGCTCCTTACAAAACATACCAGCTAGCCAGGTGGCTCTTAGCAGGTGCTGTGGTTTGAGTGTATGTGTCCCTTCGAAACTCAGATGTTAGAATCTAAGACTCAGCATGACAGTGTTAAAAGGCAGAGCTGTCATGACTAAGTGGAATGCTCGTGAGTAAAATTAGCACCCCAACTAAAGGACTCAAGGAATGAGCCAGGCTCTTCCGCCCTTCTGAAAAAGGGCACTGCTGGTCCCATCCAGAAGTTAGAGCATCAGGAAGCTATCCCGAAAGCAAAGAGTGGCCTCAGCAGCCCTGGCTCTGTACCAGTCTGGACCCTGGAATTTCCAGCCTCCAGAACCATCAGAAATAAATCCCTCTTCCTATAAACACTCACATCTACAGCATTCAGTTATAGCAAAATGAAATGAGGAGGAAGGCCCTTGTTTTAGGGAAGGGCTGGCCACAACAGAAAGACTAGCCATGTCACTAGGGGATTGGAATGTCCAGCCAACTCCTGACTTCCAGAAGGGAAACCAGGCTGGGCACGGAGCTCGGTCACCAGTGGTTGATGATTTGGTTAATCTTACTTACGTACAGAAGACTGATAAAAACTTCTGAATGAAGGTTAGGAAGTTTCTGTGTATTGATGTTCTGGATAGAGATGACCCAGAAAGGGCACGGAAGTTTTGCATCCCATCCCTTCCCTCAATCTCTAGATCTCTTCGATATGGCTGTTCTTACGTGATACTATTAAGAGTAAGGCAATAACTCTAAGAAAGGAGCTCTCCAGATCTCTGTGAGTCATCCTAGGAAGTTATCAGACCTGAGGGGCATGCGTCCAAAAAGCCAAGTGGGGCAGCGGTGCAGACTGCTGAGCAGATGTTGGAAAACAATATAGGGCAGTCATCAAAATTCCCATGCCTAACCCAGACATGGGGTGCACACATGTAACCCCAGCATTCATAAGCTAAGCAGGAGGACAGTGAACTTAAGGACAGCCTGGGCTACACAAAGAGACCCTGTCTCTGCCAAAAAAAACAAACAAAAAAACCATAAAAATAAAATTCTGATTCCTGGTCAGACTGTGGGCGGGGCCATGACTCAGTGGCCCAATGGACTGTGAGACCAACAGAACTTCTCTGACAGCCTCTGCCTCAAAGCCAGAGGTCAGGTTGCCCAAGGCACTAGCCCAAGACTTGGCAGAGCCCAACTTGCCATCTTGTATTGAAGCCATGTCACACAGGAGACACAAGACAACAGCTGGTCCTAGAACGTAGGTGCTGTTACTTCAAGCATGGTGTCAGGCTGTCTACCTGCCCTGCTCTAAATTCAGGGAGAGTTCTGTGGTGCCAACAGGAAGAGGTAAGACCCATTAGTTTAACTCCTCCTCAAATGCTCTTGGGGTTCAGGAGACGTTCACCCGTTCCAAGTTCTAACTTTCTGATGACTCTGAGCCATGTCTGCAGTCTGGAAGATGGCTGCCTGTCTTGGGACAACATCCAAGGATGAACCGCGAACACAGATGCCCCCATCTTTCTGCAGGCAGAAAAGGCTTGCCTCGGGCTCCAAGCCCCTCCCCAGACTCTCAGAGCTTTCCTCCGTCAACAAGCACCCAGGTGCATGCTTTTAATATAGTAAAGAAATAAAAGCAAATGTTCCGAGCAACCCCAACCTCAAGAGACACTGCTTGCATTTTAGCCCCTCCAGGCTTCCGCTTCTTCCTTTAAAGACACAGCTGAGGCCTGTGTTGATGTTAATGGTTACTTTCCGCAGCGATAAAGTGCATAGGCGGCGTTTGGCGGCCTGTGCCATGGAATCTCACTGTCCAAAGGAAGGCATTTTATTTGATTCTTAATCTTGGTATTACCAGAGTAACACATCTGCATGTATGTGTGTGTGTGCGCGCGTGTGTACCCATACATGAATGCACATGTATAAAGCATTTGACTCTAGAAAACATTTACCACATGTACCTCTGCTGTTTCTTCATGTACAAAAAAATGGAATTGTAAAGTAGACACTATGTGAATCTCGCTTGCCTTTTTGACTTACCAACGTAGTGTGGATACCATAGATGTTTTTAGTAAGAAAAATAAGAAAGAAGAGCTGGGCTAGAAAGTGAAAACAGCCTCTTTAACCTAGACGCCAGGAAGAAAGTATGTACTGAGTCTGCTATGCTAATTGAAACCACAGTCCAAGGCGAGTATATACTTTGGTATTGAGAAATGTAACTATGTGTGTTGCCGTTTCTTAAAACATCCAGAATAAATACCAAATGTATGGAAAAGTCGCCCAGGAAAAGGTTGGCATAAGTCTTAATCGCACGCCATCTGAGGCTAAGCAAGTGGCATCTGCTTGACATTTTCCTTTTTAAAAAATAGACTATGATGATACTAAAAAATAGTAAACACTTAAACATAGAGATCTATGTTTTCCCTTGAGAAAATAAAAAAGCAACCAACGCAGAAGACAGTAGTGGGTTCAGAGGATCGTTCCTGCTACACTGTGGGGAAGAACAGCCTTGCGGGGACCAGAAGCTGGTGCAGCAGAGCGGGGAGGGCTCACCGTGAATGTGGGTGATGGGGGGAGGTTCCATGGAGGACACGACCTTCTGAGAAGTGACATTTAGGGAAAGCCTTGAAAAAGCTGAGTGAGCAGGTCAAATATAATATGGGAGGAGAAAAACTGCCCTGCGTGTTGGTTGTGGGTTAAGCTCCCCCTCCCAGAGATCTGTCCAAGTCCTAACCCCCAGTACTTGTGAACACGGACTTATTGGGGAAGAGGGTCTTGGCAAATATAATCATGTCAAAATGAGGTCAGTTGGCAGGTCTGTGGTGGTTTAAATGAGGATGGCCTTCATAGGCTCATGTGTTTGAATACCTGGTTCCCAGTGGATAGCACTATTTGGGAGGTTTAGGGGTTATGGCCTTGCTGGAGGAAGTACGTCACTAGAGGTGATGGATTCTAACCCTCTGGAACCGTAAACCAAAACAAACAATTTCTTCTCTAACTTTCTCGGTCAATGGTGTTTTTTTACAGCAACAGAAATACGGGCCCTAAACCCATGAGTGGTGTCCTTAGAAAAAGAGCTAAGTTTGGACAAGCCCTAAGAAGAAGGGCCTATGAAGAGATTCATGGTCACAGGGGAAAGAGACTTTTGTGGTGTTTCTTGTGGATCAGAAATAAAGGCAAAAAAGCAGGAAAGTCTGGGCAACCAGAATTCTTAGCAATTGGATAAGGCAAAGGAAGACCCTCCTACAGAGATTCCCCCCTCACCCAGAGCAAGTGATGGGGAGAGCCCTGCAGATCCTCTCCTTCTCACTTCCTGCTTCTGTTGTTAACACCTGTCAGTTTGCATTAAGGGGCTACAGCAGCAGCCCTAGCAGACTAGGATTCAGGACACAGAGGAGTCAGGGTAGCCTGGAGGTGAGGTCCGAAGGAAAGGCCAAAACTGGGGGAAGCGGGGTGAGTGGGGCAGGAGTTCCCAGTAGGCCCGTTTTTTTCCAACAGGTAGACTTCATGCAATCATTCTTTGTGATGGTTTGAATAGACTTCCACCCCTCACCAGCCATGGTTCTTGGGACCAGGACCTGCAGGGAGTGGGAGGAGAGGACTCTGAGTGCTCCTTCAGACAAGTTCTGTTTCTGTGCTCTCTTCACGTCTTCACAGCAGAATCAGGGTAGCCCATCCCTTTTCCCAAGTCCTTCCTACGTCTGTGCAGAACTGCCCCCTGCCATAAACAAGTGGTTTCAGGGTCTGTGCCTGTGAGCTTGGACACGCATCCTTCAAGCCTTGAATCGATCAGATGTGTTTTCTCCCTTCATGAACATAGCTGCATTGGCCCTACTTCAAGCACCTAAGGGAACTTAACAGTCCAAAGGGCCACAGCTCTGAGTATCAGCTCATCAAAACCTTTGACATTCATTTATTTACAATCCCAATCTCCAACCGAGGTTTATCCTGGTGAATTGGACATCTACAACCCATTAGAAAAAAATATCTTTAAATAATAATTTGCAATGAAATAAATGCTGGATTTTTATCTCAACATACGTAATCATATTTATATTCTAATTTCAAACTAAACTATTCTATGATGGTTTTTTAACTATAGCGTGTGTGTTGAAACAAGTCAATTGGTATAAAAGTGACTAGGAGGGTCTGCAGACCTGTGCACAATTGTTCATGCTGCACAGGTATGCACGCTTCTGCACGAATGGTCCCCCAGAAACCATTCAGCCGTGGTGGGAACTAGATTGTGGTATTCCTGGAATGAGCGTCTGCTTGAATGTATTCACGTTCTTAAAATCCATGTGCAAATTGTCTGCTCACTTTGCTGTGCACGTGAGGACCACAGGAAGCATTATGTGGCTCACAAGGGATTGACAGAGAGCCGTAGTGTGAAGGAGACAAATGCCAGGTAGAAAAAGGTGACAGTGGCCAGCACCAGAGGATGCTAGGAACATGCCCACACTAGGAAAAGGCACCGAGGGGACACTAAGTTGCAAATCTTAATTTTAGAAATGAATCAATAGGTAAAGCAAAGCAATTGCACGAGATGCACTTCTCAGAATGGAGCTTCTAGAAACTTCTAAAAGAGCTGTTGGGATTGATTGATTGACTGACTGATTGATTGATTGATTGATTGATTGATTGATTGATTCTTTACTAATATTATCCTCAAGTAGTCAGAAATGCTGAATTCTGCATGTCAAATCTCGGGGGCTCAATTCAAGCGCATCTGCTGACATCCTGCCTTGCTTTCCAGCCCTCCTCGGTTTTCATCCTTCTTTCCTTCTTAGTTCTCCTCCAAGTGGTCCCTTCCTTGGGGTTTCCTGAAAAATAGCGTTTTACTTCTTCTTCATTGTCCTGAAGCAGAAACGCGGTTCCAACGGAACCCCAAAGGGATCCTGAGAAACGCTGAGTAGGCGTGACACTGAGCAGTAACTATTAGCAGGGCTGGGCGTGTAACTCCGCTGTAGACACCTGCTAGGCCGTTGAGGCCCTAGGTTCCCTTCCTAGCACTGGGAATAGAGATGCACGTCTGTCAACAACCAGTACTAGAGACCATGTCTTAAGAAAGAAAAAATAATCCAAGGATAAGGATGATCAAAATACATTATATTCATGCACGGAAATGTCATAATGAAACATTGTCTATCATTAATATATGCTAATAAAAATATTCTTAAAAATCAGGGATACACTAGTGAAGGGCATAGACAAGAAAACATTGTTGGGGACAATGAGAGAGGAATGCCCAAAGTAAGCACAGATGAAGGAGCACTCCCTTGCCATGGGGAGGAACAGGAAGAGAGATTCTGGTGTCATACTGTTTCTAGAGTTTTCAGATGAGTAGTGACGGCAAAAGTGAGGAGCTGTACACTTGATGAAGAATCCAGATGACTTTCTGTTTAGACACAGATGCCGGGATTCTTACAGATGAAGTGATGCAATGCCAACACCTTGTCTGCACATCCCCGGGACTAAATGGGGCAGGGCTGTGATTAGAAGCTGGTGGCAGGGTGACGTGGCCGACTTCTTGTCACTGCCACTTTTAGCTGAGTTTGAAATTTATCCTAAGAGTTCTTTTTCCTTTTCACTCTGTTTGTTTGTGATAGGTTGACCTCAAATTCATGATCCTCCTGCCTCAGCCTCCTAAGTGCTAGAATCAGAGGCAAGGACACAGCTTTCGTACCAAATCCTTACAATCATGCCACACTTGTTTAGAGCACATTATAAAATATCTTGCTTTGAACTGTGCTGATGCGACCTCAGTTTTAACTTACATAGCTGCCTTGGCTCCCTCCTAGCGCCTTCTCAGACCTCAGCGACTACCTCCTTGGCCAGCTGCCTTACTCTCTCACTAGGGAGCTCTACCCTGCTTCTGCCATGCTTTGAATTAAGTCCTGACAGCTTCTGTCTGGAAGAATCTGCTCACTACCGATGATGGGACGACCTACTCTGAAGAAAGCCTGCTACAGTCCCAGCACCGACACTGGCGTTCAAATGGACGCAACTTCCTCTTCAGAAAAGTAAAGAGCTGGCCTCGGACTCAACATAGGCTGCGTCTTCTCCAACTCATGCAAGCGTCTGGTTCTTCTCCAGCCCCAGATGTCCAGGCCAGCACAAACCCTTGGCAGACAGGAGCGGAGGACATTCTGTGGCACTCGGTCGGTCCTCTCCACCCTTCCCTTCTCAGAGGGGAGGCTGCCTGACCACCCACGTCAGTCACACACGTCTCAAATGTTCCGTTGCTGCCAGACTCGGTCCTACAGACGTCCACCTCACCGTGCTCACGCAGCTGCCCGCTTTCCTGGGTCCCCAGGTATCTGTCACACAGAGACACCCTCAGCTGCTGCACATTGTCTGGGGTTCCACTCACAAAAGGGCTTTTTCTTCCTTGGATCATTACTTTAGCATCTTACTATTTTAAATGCCTTCCATTTTAAGAATAGCAACCACGGTCAGCCTCTTCTTCCTGAAGTCCTGAGGTCTGTGTCCACTTTGCAGTAGAATCGGTCTGCCCCCTAGGAGGTGCTGAGAAGGGGTGGGTCTCCTGAGCTCCCCACACCTCTGTTGGACTCCTCTTTGCAGCTTGGAGGGCACCTCTACCTGGACAAACATCTGGAATTCATCTTTTGTGTTGTAGAAAGAGGTTTAGTGCTCATTTGTAACTTTGCTTTTCCCTCCCCGTGACCCATAAAAACTTTAGCCAGCTAACTTTATTTTAGTCCATTTGGATTTTAAAAATTAATAAGAATAAATAAGCTTTGCTGGGAATGAGAGCGGGTTCAATTTATTCTTAATTTGTCTTGTCTTTAAAAATATAATAATAATAATAACCAAAAGCAGAAAACGTACTATTCTGGCATTCTAAGAGGTTTATGTTTTTCTTTTTAGCTTATCTGTATTTTCAGTTTTTCCATAAGGATCATGTATTATTTTGTAATGTTTAAAATGTACTTGTTATTTATTGCTCTTTTTAGCTAAGGTTCTCAGCCTCAGCACTGGTGACATTTGAATGTCAGATTTGTTGGGACAGAGACGGAAGGCAGTCTGTCAGGTACATCGTGGGATGACTAACAACATACCACTTTTTACCAGCCCCAAACCAGAGGCAGCCACAGCAACCCAGTAAAAATGTCTTCAGATTTTGCTAGAGGCCCCTTGTGGCTGAGGGAGCAAAAATCGCTCTTATTTTAAAAAGGCTGTGTTAGATTGTGAGGATTAGAGGTTCAGGGAAGAGGGATTCAGAGACACATCTAAACAACAAAGCTCGATGATACAATGCAAAGGTTCTGTGCACCTGGCAGGATGGGGCGGGGGCGGGAGGGGGGACAACAGAACGGCCAGTTTGGTCCAACTTTGAAAGCAGGCCATAAAGCCCACCAGGGCCCAGACATGTTCTGGAAGCTGTAGAATTGGGCCTCTGTGGCCACCAGTCAGCAACTCTGGCTCCCCAGGAAGATAAGCAGAGAAGAGAAAGGGATATGGTTTTGTGTGAGAGAAACAATTTAAGCAAGAACATTGTAAAACTGTCGTCATCATTGTCGGAGGGAGGGAGGGAGGGAGGGAAGGAGGGTGGCGGTGGGCTCTGCCCTTGGCCCAAGGTCTTCTGCAACCATTTTTCTTCTGATTCATTGGTCTTCGCAGCCCTCTAAGCACAGCCCCGTTCCCGACTCAAATTGTTCAATGGTAAAAAGCCCTTGTCCCAGTTTCTGAATGAATACAGGATGCAGAGATGAGTCAGAGAGAGAGTCATCTCCCACCTCTCAACCCAGGGGAGTAAGCCTGAGAGTTTCCATAGGAACCTTGAGAGATTTGCTGGCAGGAGAAAGGTGAGAGCTGCTTGGAACAGGCTGAAGACAGAGCAGTGTTTGCTGTGCCTGGGAAGGGGGTGGGATGGCCCCGTAGCGGGAAGAACAGATGCCAGCCTTACTCGGCAGCGCAACCTTAAAGCATTACCTGGAATCTGGCCCTTGAGCTCTGAGCTCAGCTAAAGTCTCCCTTAGCTAGTGAGCAACAGGAAAACTCCTTGCCTTTAAGCAAGGGTTGTAGTGGGGACCAACAAGGACTAAAGATCCCCAATGTTGGGGACAAGCCTTAGAAAGGTTAGAGATTTGAGATTTGAGAAAGACTGGACAGGGAAACAAAACAAAACAAAGCCTTTGTCTGAGCTTCGTGGCGTGACTTCTGAGCTGTAGTATGCAGCTTGACAGTCGTAAAAAACGGGTAGTGTTACAGGTCAGTTAACTTGTCCCCCTCTCCCCACAAAAATACGATGAAGTCATATTAGCCAGGACCTCCCAAAGTAACCTTATTTGGAAATAGAGTCACTGCAGGTATCATGAGTTACCATGAGGTCACACAGAAATATAATAGTGTCCCTTGTCTGAGGCTCCAAGACCCTTGTGCACACGTGTGGGTGGCAATTATCCACGGGAGGAAGGCTGGACCGGCTTTGGAAGCTGTAATCCCATCAGCGAATTTACACGCTTCGCAGCGTTTTCTTCCCTTCTCTTCAGTGTCCTCGCTCTGTGGAAGACAGCTCCGAGGCTCAGTCTACCCCTCAGGAATCCAGCGGTGCTAATCACTTTGTCATCTCTTTCCTCAAAATTAAAAAAAAAAGACATTGTATTTTATGTATATGAGTGTTTTGCTTGCATGTATGTAGATATGTGTACCCCGGTGTGCCCAGAGATCCATGGCACACATGACCCTGCACTCACAAATGAACACACATGTTCACACAAGAACATGAAACATCACCCTGCTCCGCTAATGGAGGATATGAAACCTAAACCCCCTGTCTTGACCCCATAGGCCCTCCTGTCTTTCAGGCCCTGATGAACTCTGCTCCAGGTAATTTTTCTTTCAGTTCCCTGAATAAGACAAGCTTGTCCTCCCTCAGGGCCTTTGTACTGGCTGGTCCCTTGGCCCAGAAAGATCTTACCTGTATTTGCCACATGGCTGGCTTCCTCATGTCCTTGGAGCATCAGCCCAGTGAAGTCTCTGCTGAGGCCAGGGTCCCTTCTCTACAGTTCTTTGCCACGCTACCCTTTCCAGTGTCCTCTTCACAAATGGCACCATCTTGCCTCCTGTGGTGGCCTGCTCACCCAATATCACCTCCTCACCTGCTCCACCCTCCAAGACGCCCTCCCTGGAATTTGAGCTCTAAGAAAGGACATCGCTGATCTTGTCCTGCAGAGCATCTTGGTGTATATTAAGTACACAGAACATGTTTAATGGACGTTTACTTCGTGGATGAGATTCCAGGAGGCAAGGTGTGTGAGAGAAATCCTTCTCAAGACCTTTTACATACCTGTCTCTGCAGCCCATGAGGAAGCACGGTCAGACACACGAGAAGAGAGATTTCAATGATGATTTCCAAGTAAAGGTCACCTTAGAAGCGAGCAGGAAAGAAAGCACACAAGCTAGCCTTCTAGGAAACAGACAGGAAATCATGCAGGAAGTACGACAAGAAATAACTGCAGTCCCTGCTCTGGAGAGGAGAGAAAGGCCATCGCAATGTCCTCACTCCTCGGAGAGAGGAGAGAGAGCAGCCAGGTGCTTCTCGGGCTGCACCAAAGGAAAGAGTTTACAAAGGAGTTGTCGGCCAATGTGCTAGATAGTTTTATGCCAACGTGACACAATCTAAAGTCACGTGAGTGGAGAGAGCCTCAATTTTAAAAATTCCTTCATACGTCAGCAAACCTGAATTAGTGATGGATGTGGGAGGGCCTAGCCCATGGTGGGCAGTCCCATCCCTGGAATGGTGGTTCTGGGTTCTATAAGAATGCAAGCTGAGCAAAACATGAGGAGCAAGCCAGTAAGCAGCACCCCTCCAGGGCCTCTGCATCGGCTCCAGCCTCCAGATTCCTGCCCTGTATGAGTTCCTGTGCTGACTTCCCTCAGTGGTGAACTGTGGATGTGGCCGTGGAAACCAAACGAACCCTTTCTTCTCTACTTGACTTTGGCCATGGTGTTTCACCACAGTACCAGTAACCCTAACTGAGACAGGCAGCCTAAGCTCCTTTCAGTGTTGTTTACTGAAGGACCTAAAGAAGGAAGTCAGACAGACCGACAAGCAACGCCAGCGCCCACCAGTGCAAAGACCTGTCATGACTTGCTTGGCTCAAGAGTTACACTAGGTTGTTAAGGTCCTGGGGCTGGCAGCTTGAACACTGAAATTTCTCCGGAGGGATAATGAAAGTGTAGGTCAGACAAGACAATCGTGTCTGTCACAAATGCAGAGAGCGCACAGCAGCCTACACATGCATCCTTGGCCGGCTGATTATTGTGCTATAAATATCACCCAGATGATGGAAAAGCAAACCCAGCAGTTTCTGCTTCGGCCTAAAGAGAGGGGTGGAACCGTGTTATTTCTAATAATCTGGCGGAAATAAACAACTCAAACCATGACCCACCGGTGTGGCAGGATGGCAAGGTTCACTTGTCTAGAGAAAAGCCAGTGATTACATGACCGTTCCCTTCAGCACAGCGCTGTCTGTGAAAGACGCTGCTCTGACTAAGGATGTGCCCACGGAGCCAGTCATACTCAGGTGTTGTGATGAAGAAACTCACTGACAGCCTCAATCCTCTATGAAGGTCACCTCACTGTCAAAAGATGCAAACCGAGATTTGCCGGCAAAGACAAAGTACAACTAGAAGCTGTTCAGAATCATGGCAGTACGAGAATGCGAAGTGAGTCTCTGGGCTTGGAGCTGGGGCACTGTGGAACCACAGCAACTCTGAGGGCTGTCCTGGGCCCAGTCTCTGCTCTGTGACTTACTGTCTGGCCTGGGCCATCACACTCCAGCAGCCCAATATTCCTAACATGATGCCACAGTGTAAAAATTCAAGAATTCAAGGCTATGTCTTTATGTTTTCATGTGATAAAATCTAGCACACAGCAGGGGTACAGCAATCTTCTTCCTTCCTGGAGTTTAGAACTGTGCCCACCTTTAAAGACGCAAAGTGAGGCCAATGGCAGAGTGGTGTGCAAGGTTCTTTCTTTATATGTGTTGCATTTATTGGTTAATGAATAAAACTGCTTTGGCCCACAACAGGGCAAAACAGAATAAGGTAGGGATTCCAAGCAGATAGAGGAAGAAAGAAGTCGGAGTCAGGAAGACACCATGTAGATGCCAAAGGAGACAGTCGCCCTGGAACCTTACCCATAAACCATGAGCCTCGTGGTAAGATACATAGATTAACAGAAATGGGTTAATTTAAGACATGAGTTACTTAATAGGAAGCTTAAGCTGTTGACAAAGCAATGTTGCAATTAATACAGTTTCTGTGTGATTATTTCAGGTCTGGGCAGCCGGGAAGTGATGTGAGAGTCTTCTGTTTTGTGTTGATTTCATTGGTTAAATAAAGAAACTGCCTTGGCCCTTTAATAGAACAGAAAATTAGGTAGGCGGAGTAAACAGAACAGGATGCTGGAAGAAAGAAGCCGAGTGAGGAGTCGCCATGATTCTCCCTCTCCAGACAGATGCAGGTTAAGATCTTTCCTGGTAAGCCAGCTCGTGGAGCTACACAGATTATTAGAAATGGGTTAGATCGATATGAAAGAGCTAACCAATAAGAAACTGAAACTAAGGGGCCAGGCAGTGTTTAAAAGAATACAGTTTCCGTGTAATTATTTCGGGACATAAGCTAGCCATGAAGGCGGCCGGGTTCCGGGGACACAGCCCCGCTGCTCCTATTTCAACAGGGAAGTGAATGAGCAGTCTCCGCCTACCATAAAGGCTTCTGGTTCCTCATATACCAAAGTCATAGATGGACTTGACAGTAATATCCTGGGGCTACAGAAGAAGACAAGAATCAGGTAGTCAGGTTATGCCAGGGTAGTTCTTGCTGGGAGGGCTTCCTTGGAGGTCTGGCCACATGCTTAGCCCAATTCTGTCTTAGTATTGAACAATAAACTAGTATTGTGTGATAGTTTCCTCTGAGATTAAAACCTTCCATCCTCACAGGGAAGCTCCTTAATCAGGAAGGTGAATGACTCAAAGAGCTCCAGGAAGTCCCTGAAACCAACCAGTTTCATGAAAGCCGAGAGCCCCTCTCAGAAGAGCCAAATCAAGCTGCGAAGAAGACTCTCAGGCAAGCAAAGCTGCCCGGGAGAAGCAGAAACCAACCAAGCTGCCTGGAAGAGGTTTAGACCAACTGAGGCCCTTGAAAAAGTCACTCTCCAAGCCGCTGAGCTGCCTGCAGACTGTGCAGTGAGCGCCAAGTTCGTAACTTTGTGAGCTGTCACCGGTGCTGGGGTGGAATTTGGTGATGCAGCTGTCTTTGAGTCATTTCTACTTTCGTGAGTAATTTCTCGTTCATCTTCCTGTAGGTAACCTCGCTAAATCTGTCGATTCACCAAATCCTTTGGTCTGCCACGGGTTCCCTTTCTGGGGTGAGTAGACACGTGTGTTGCATCTCCCCAGCAAAAGCCACAACAGGTAGGCAAGCCAAAGCTGCTGTTCTGGCTTAAGCTGGCCTGCCAGCAGCATCTCCCCTAAAGCCCTTCTCTGCAGATGGGAGTCTCAGCATGTTGCCTCCTCTAAGACAAACCACAGGTCCACCTGCTGGGGTGCCTCTTCTCTGCTTTACAGGTGAAGAAACTGAGGCACCAAGAGATTAAGTCCCATGTGTCTGTGCCTAACCTCCACTCACCGCTTGTTTCTAGAATCCAGTTTAATAATGAATATTTATTGTTATTTGTTTTGAAATAGAGTGTCTTTATGCTGCCCTAGCTGTCCTCAAACTCACCCTACAGACCAGGCTGGCCTCAAAATCACAGAGATCTGCCTGCCTCTGCCTCCCCAGTGCTGGGATTAAGGATGTGCACCAACAACAACCAGCTTTTTTTTTCTTTTTTTGAGAGGTCCGCATTTTAAAATATTTCTCCAAGTTAGCAATGCCCTTCAAAATGTAGATATCTTTGACCCAGTAATTTCTTTCCAGGAAATACACCTGAGTAAGCATCCGATGTGCAGAAACTATCCCAGTGCAGCACTGTTTATACAGTACTGTTTAAAACGCAGAACGACTAGACACACACTTAAATGGCTGCCACTGTGAGACTGGTTAAATAATTTATAGGGCGCCCATGCATATTGGGTCACATGGAAACATGAAAATATTGCAACAGCTTTCTCTGCACTAACCTGGAAAGATGCCAACCCAGGGAAGAACAGAGGCAAGATAAAATGACAGACACAGGGCCAGTGAGACAACTCTGAGGGTAAAGGCACTTGTGGCCGTGCCTGAGCACCTGAGTTTAACTGAGTTTAATCTAAGACACCTGCATGGGAGAAGGAGCAAACCAACTCTTGCAAAGTGTCCTCTGACCACGAGCATCATGGCATGCAGGAGTCCCCTACACACACTAAATGGTTAAATATACATATATATATATATATATATATATATATATATCCAGAATGTAGAATGAACTTGAGTGTTATACTTTTGTATAGTGAGAGAAAAATCCAAAAATTAAATAAATACTTAGCTATTTATAGAAATGTTGCTTTTCATTGCATTTTGTACATTGTTTTTTATAATGGACATGTGTTGATTTTTTTTTTTTTTTTTGGTTTTTCGAGACAGGGTTTCTCTGTGGCTTTGGAGCCTGTCCTGGAACTAGCTCTGTAGACCAGGCTGGTCTCGAACTCACAGAGATCCGCCTGCCTCTGCCTCCCGAGTGCTGGGATTAAAGGCGTGCGCCACCATCGCCCGGCTGCATGTGTTGATTTTTAAATCAGAAACAAGTGAAGACATATATCTTCATGCTGGTCTTTTTTGCCTTACCTGGTCCTGTGAGGACCCTGCAAGGTATGTGAAGCAGGAGGTGCTAACGCTCAAAGGAGATCGGGTATTCAGGAAGTCACCTGATCAAACCATGTGTGTAACCCACGCACTCCGCTGCAGTATGCTGCAGCTCTGAAGGAAACGTCTGACAGCTGCTGCAGCAAATCAGCAACAGGCGGGATGTATCCTTACCTGGGAAACTGCATCAGGATTCTGCAGTTAGACCTCAAGAGAGATGGCCAAGCTGGAGAAATAACAAAGATGGCAACATGGTTGGGATGGCGCCATTTCTGTACACTGGACAGGTCCAGAGGGCTGAGATGTCGATCCCGACTGCAGTTCTGTGGAGCTCATCCTGTTCTCTGCACTGTGCTGCTCCACATCCTATGAAACTGTGACTTCCAGGCTGGACCTTCCCCTGAGTGGCTTCATAAGATAGCAATTTGCTCCATTCGGAGTGCAGATGCTGAAGCGGGATGGATACCCCATTGTGCAGGCAAGCAACCACCCCACCCCATGGCATACCATAGCCTATTCTTGCTCTCCAAGAGGTACCATCTATGAATTTGCCAATGTAAACTGAAATACATGAACACATAGGCACACCAAAGTCATACCAGAAAAATCCAGCTGGTGAGCTCACCAAACACATCACAGCCCAAGACTGAGCATGGTGGTGCGCTGACCCGCCACCTGGTCACTCATCATGAGCCTCCTTGCCATAGTGGTAGAGCTCTGGCTTAGCCCATGCGTCTTAGGGTTTCTATTGCTGTGAGGAGACACCATGACCGCAGCAACTCTTACAAAGGAAAACATTTAATTGGCGTGGCTTACTGTCTCAGAGGTTTAGTCCATCATGGCAGGACATGGCAGCATGCATGCGGACATTGTTCTGGAGAAGGAGCTGAGAGTTCTCCATCTTGATCTGCAAGCAACAGGAAGTGAACTGTGTCACGGGGCGTAGCTTGAGCATAGGAAACCTCAAAACCCACCCCCAAAGTGACACATTTCCTCCAGAATAGCCACACTTCCTAATAGTGTCACTCCCTTTGGGAGTCATTTTCTTTCAAACCACGTCATGCAAAACCCTGGGTTCAAAGCCCAGCACTGGCCCCAAATCTGCCTCAGTCTCCAGGTTCCAGTGCAGGAAAGTACCTACTGCATTTAGCACCACCTACTTCAAACTGCCCCTCAGACGGCCTTCCTGCCATCCAGACCTGCATTTGACAACTGTGTCTGCCTTGTAGCTTCATAAACCCTTTTATCTACTTTTCTGCAGGACTTTTCTGACCAGTGAACACCGCCAGCATTGGCTCTCTATCCTCGTCTCCAGCATAGCCTCTCTGAACTCTGTAAACTCTGTAGTCTGTTTATCCCTTTCTTAGCCACTATAATATGCACACGTACACTTGCATGCACACACACACACACACACGTATGAAGTATATATATACAGAGTAGTCTCAGCTGGGCAGTGGTGGCGCATGCCTTTAATCCCAGCACTTGGGAGGCAGAGGTAGGTGGATCTCAGTGAGTTTGAGGTCAGCCTGATCTACAAGAGTTAGTTTCAGGACAGGCACTAAAACTACAAAGAAACCTTGTCTCGACAAACCAAAAAAAAAAAAAGAGTAGTCTTAAAGGTGCTTGCTGCCATGCCTGAAAACCTGTGTCAGTCTCCAAAATACACAGGTGAGAACCCACTCCCTGACCTCTATATCATGATTATTGGCTTGTGTGTGCATGCACTCACAGACACACAGAGCTAAACACGTAAATGTAAAACATATATACATCCATGCATCCATATATGCATACATATCTCTACAATAGGACTGGAGAGATTCCCAGTGGCAGTGCATAAGGCAGGTGCTCCAGCCTCCCACCCCCATATGGCGGAAGCAGATGCCTGTTATTGTTCTCTGATCCCTGCAAGTCGTTCTCTGACCTCCACTGCATGCCATGGCACATTCGCCTATGCATACACAAAAGCACAATAAATGAATGGGTGTAATAAGAAAACGTTGGACTACAAGAAGCTGTGGTTGCCAATGGTCATGTTACCAGGTGAATCAGGATTGGTCTATCACAAGCAGCAAAACAGAGGTATATGATAAACATATATCCATGAACATATAACATAGTTGCTGTTCTCAGTGCTTTGACAAAAAGCCCTAAAAAGGCAACTGAAGGAAGGTTTTCTTTGGCTCACAGATTAAAGGTGTAGTCCATCATGATAGGGATAGCATGGCAGCTGGAAGCTGAGGCAGCCGCTCACACCGTGTTTGCAGTCAGAAAGCAAAGAGGAATGGTGACACCCAGCCAGCTCTCTCTGTCATCCAGCCCAGAAGACCAGCCTACAGGATGAAGCCACCACACATGAAAGGCCACTTTCCCTCCTCGGTTAAGCCTCTCTGGAAACTGCTTCATAGACACACCCACAGGCGTGTTTCCACGGCGATTCTACACCCAGTCTGGTTGATAACAAAGATTCACCATCGCAGCTCTGTCCCCACTTTAGATCAGAACACTCCACTCCACCCCTAAAATTCTCAGCTTCATCTCATAACGCAAATGTAAAATGTATTTACTCTGCGTCCTGGTTTTGATTTCTGTGGCTTTAAAAGTCTTCATCATCCTTAAAAATTCCAACTCATAGGGGAAGATATAACTCTGTGTAAAATGTTTAGGATTAGCTAAAAGAGGGGGTGAGATAGACATTAATGAACCCGACTATGTGTCAGGATCTGAGATGACCAAGGCATACGGAGATGAATGTGACAGAGCTTCTACATCACGACAGGGTGAGCAGATGATAGGCTATGAGCTTGGGATAGAGTTGGGCTCCCAGGCAATCCTCACCTCCTATAGGTTGGTGTTCAAGTCATTCACCCTATGTGGCTGGTTCCACCACCTCAAAGAAATTTTGAAAAACTAGTTTTCGAGTCTATTGGCACAATTTGAAGAAATATGTATAGCCCTCCAGTGGTGCCTGGCATGAAGCAGGTATTATAGTAGCTAGTGTTTTAAAGCCAAACTCTTGAGACCTGGGGACTTCTGAAGTAGAAAGGGTTATTGGACTGTTACAAACACACGCCAGATAAGGACAAAGTCCTGGGACAAGTTTCACAACCACCACAGCAGAGCCAGACAGTGGTCGACCAGATGATGTGTCTCTCCTGTTTACCAAAAGCTGGAGAAGGAAAAATTAAGTCTTTTACTTTGGGCTTAATAAACTGTATACCAGAGGGTCGGTAAAAAGAAAGCGGGGAGAGTCGGGGGGCAGAATGGCAGCTCCTAAAGAGATATACTAGCTGCTCTTGGGACAACAGGGGAGTCTTCATTAGGGTTTCTATTGCTGTGAAGAGACACCATGACCACAGCAACTCTTATAAAGGGAAATATTTAATTGAGGGGTGGGCTTACAGTTTCAGAGGTCTAGTCCATTTCATCATGGCAGAGAACATGGCAGTGTGCAGCAGGGCAGCCTGCAGGCAGACACGGTGTTGGAGAAGGAGCTGCTACATGTTGATGTGTAGGCAACAGGAAGTAGACTGTGACACTGGGAGCAGCTTGAGCATAGGAGACCTCATGCCCGCCCCCACAAGGGATACGCTGCTATTAGTGCCACTCCCTTTTCTTTCAAGCCCCCACAAGGGATGAAAGTCTGTGTGTGAACCAGAAGCTGTGGCACCCAGATTTCCCACCAGGGGTTCTAGAATATGTTCAGGACTAGGGTCAGTTTTTGTTGGTTTTACCCACAGCTGTTAATGGACCAACTTCACCATTCCACCTTCTCCAACCTCTTAATTATATTCAGAAAATGTGTAATTGTTTGTTTCATCAATAGTACAAAATGGGGCCAGAGAGGAGGCTCAAAACAGAGGACAAAAACACCTGTAGCTCTGGCAAACAAAAGTAATGACATCAGGGACTGGAGAGGTGGCTCAGCAGTGGGGAAGTAGAGACAGGCAGAAATGATATAAGGATGTAAATACCAAGAGATGGCATCCTTAGAGCCACCGTAGATCCAATACCATACTGCGATAGCTAATCTGGACTGTCAGCTTGAATGGGACTTAGAATCACCCTGAGAACCAATCCCTGGGCACCTCTGTGAGGGGGCTTCTAGACAGGCTTAGTTCACATGAAAAGGCTCCCCCTATATGGGTGATACCAGACCTCAGGATGGATGGAGTTCCAGACTGGAGAGAAAAGAGAAAGCAAACTGAGCAGCCCACAGCCATCTCTTTCCGCTTCTTGACTATGGACACATCTGACGAGCCACCTCCCGCTACCGCCACCAGCTTTCCTCATCAGAACAGACTGAGCCAAAATAAATCCTTCCACCATTGAACTGCTTTGTCGGGCATTTTGTCACGGCAATGAGAGAAGTGAGAGATGCTCTCACCGAGTGAGGCGGGCTGGTACCCCCAGCACCTCTCAGAACTGCCTTGAAAGACAATAGGCCCATCAATTGCTTGGGAGCCCTAGAACCTAGCTCAGTCGCCCTTGCACTAGCTGAGGCAAGAACAAGTGTTTGTGACTGACAATAATGACATTCAGGAGGGGGAAAAAAAGGCTGGACACCCCCAAAGAGAAAAAGATAGTGTTTTACAAAGAATAAAACCAAGAAACACAACTGCCGAATCTCAACAGCAGTAAGTGACACTACAGGCCTCAGAGCAGAACTGGACCGGCAAAAGCCACCGCTTCAATGTCTCGCTAAGCCTCCGCAGGAGACTGAATGTCAAGGACACTGGGAGGAGGAGCGATGATCTAATTCAGGAAGCTCCCCCAATCCTATATTCACACACACGACAAATAGGTTGCAAGAGAGAATAAACCAACTGTTGCTAATACTGGGGAAAGAAACCATTGGAACTGAGCCCTGCAGAAAGGCCTCTCATCCAAGACCCTGGACAGCTTCAAGAACAATAGATCCAAAAAAAGGGGGGGGGGTGTCCTTCAGCAAAAGTAGCACCTAGTGCTATGTCAGACAAGGAAATGAAACCCAGGCGCTGGAAGAACATTTTCCCTATTCTTTCTAAGGCTCTAACTCCATGATCAGCTGAGTCTAAGGGAGCACAGGGTGTGGGTGCATTCCCTTCTATGTGTCCAGAAGAAGTAGTAGTTTTCAGCCAGCTGGAGAATGTGGAGCGGATGCCCAGAACCCAGCCTGAAGGAAAGCCACCATGGGTAACAAACGGCAAAATTGCTGATGCGACCAAAGGTCTTTAGCAAAGAGACAGACAAGTCAATCATCCCGGGTACGTCTTGGGCTGTACATAGGTTTGTGGGGACAGTAAAGAGCCAGCAGCTCACTGCAGCACAACTGATGGGCAAGGAAGGGGGTGCAGACCTCGAAAACAATGGAACAGTGTGTAGGAGACAGGTGTTTGGCAACAGACAAAGCAATCAGCAATCAAGTTGATTGCTCTTGTTTTCTGTGTAATGGGATTCTGTGCCAAGACATGGTTCTAAAGTCTCATGGCCCAGGGAACAGGGTTGAAGTGTGATGACAGTTTGGTTCCTTTGTCACTGCAGAGCCTCAGTCAGCGGCTGGACAGGAGCAATAAGCCATCTATAAAGTCATCCTTGGCTCAAGAAGGTGACAATCAGAAAATTCATGAAGTGTCCAGTAGAAGCCGAGACATTTTATGCAACCACATGCCGCTGTTGAAGAGCCCGCATCTTCAAGGCTCTCTGCCTACTTGTTATCACCAAGTCCAAGACAAGCAGGGTCCTTGTAAATATGAGATGGGTGTGTTTTCCTGGCAGGAGGACTCATCAGGCCCTATTTTCCTTTCTTACCTTCTTGACATTTTGTGTAAAATAGATTCCTTTTGGCACTGTGAAACTCCTCCAATTTGGTTGTGCCCACGGGAACCTGTGTCCCACAGGGACAACAGCTTCCTAGGATGCTGGTGTTCAGAAGTTTTACCCCACCCACCCCAACCCCCAGGCCATTCCATTTTCTCCCTTCTCTTTTCCTCCTCCATCAAGATGTGGCGGCATTTTCCTCAGCAGCTGAAAATGGGACGGTATTCAGTCCTCAGTTTCCCTCGAAACACACGTGAGTCGTGGAGAGAGTCAGCGCCCGGAGCTCGTTCCCCCAGCATGGGGCTGTGTCACATCTGTCAAAGTGTCCCCGTGAGACTGGGTGGCCATTGCCGTGTGTATAAGAAGCACCCCCAGTGGAGGAAAACACACACTGTTTGTTCACTCATTTCCGCTGAAAGTGACCTCTGAGCTGGCAGGCATGCCAGTCCCAAAGAAATATCACTGGAGATTGGGCAGACAGAGGGTTATAAATGGGGAAGAGGATGAGGGCCGTCGAACTGGTTTCTCCTGTATTCAGTTCCAGGCCAGTGGCTTTCACCATGTACTTAAGCCCTGTTTGTCACCCAGGATCTGCCTCCCAGAGACAGTTCTATAGTTGTCGCCCCTTCCTCTGAGCACCCACACCATGTCATATGCCCCTCCCTGCAGACAACCACCTCAGTATCTATTATGTATGTATGTAT
Source organism: Microtus pennsylvanicus (assembly GCF_037038515.1). Classification (NCBI taxonomy): domain Eukaryota; kingdom Metazoa; phylum Chordata; class Mammalia; order Rodentia; family Cricetidae; genus Microtus; species Microtus pennsylvanicus. Next base: position 9,363,996 of record NC_134599.1, read on the forward strand.
GTATGTATGTATGTATGTATGTATGTATCAGTACCATACATACAAGTAATGTCTCCTCACTATCTTGAGTACCTCAAATATTTAAGTTCTGTGCCTTGCACGTAGTAGGTGCTCAGTAAACCCTTTGGGAACTAAATGACCTGCCATTTAATACTCTGTGAGTGCACATAGGCATATACACGTGTGTGCACATGCGGAGGTCAGAGATCAACCCTGGGTTCTTCTGTCTTCACTCTCCACCTTATATGTTGGATACAGGCTCTCTCACTGAACCTGGAACCCGCTGGTTCAGCTAGACTAGTTTGTCAGCAAACCTTCCAGACCTCCCTGGTCTGCCCCTCCCCAGTTTTGAAGTTGGCACCACGACCAGATTTTGCATGGATACTGGAGATTTGAACTCGGATCCCCCTGGCTTGCAGAGCAAATGCTTTATCCACTGAGCCACTTCTCCGGTCCCCAGTGTATTATTTAAAATACTCTGACAGAGCAGTGCCCTTGGGCTCAGGAGAGCTACCACGTCGCTAAATACCTTGAGCCATACTGTGGTGTTCTTTCTAGAGATCAGCTGTACCCAAATCTCAGTCCATTTCACTTTTGAAAATAAGATTGTTTGGTGGCAGCTCCTCCCTGAAGGAGATAAATCCGGGTCATGGTATTGCACTGTCCTCTCCGATGTCCCACACCTCTCCTGAGTGTGCAGGGTCCTCCATGTGTTTTCCTAAGTCCTCCGAGACGGGACCTGAGGTTCTGTTACCTGCGTATCCTTCCTGGCAAGGATCTCCGCAAACACTGGGCATGTGTATTCGTCACTGACTGTGCACACCATCTGTCTGCCCCGAAGCCCTCCATTCCAGGGAATCCTTTTAATCAGTGCCTGCTGTTTGTCCCCAGACTCAACACACGCCATGACCTGCTTCTTCGACTCATCCAAACCACCAGGATCATCTTCTCTTGCCTAGAATTAGTCCTTTTCTATCAGAAAGAAAGAAAAATGTCTGGGCCGGCTGGTTCACAGTTTGGAACATAAACTTTCAATGATTGTGCCTTTCAATGCACCCTGGTGGTGCCTGGCTCTAGCTCCACTATCCAGAGCAACGCGCTCAGACCTGAGAGGCCGCCTTCCACACCCAGCTCCTCTACCCCAGCCTCTGTAAGAGGCCATTCACTGTGGTTCGCTCACAGAGGGTTACTGTGGTTTTTCCAGGAAACTGTTGCCTGACCAGGGAGGCAAATTTTCCTGGGTACAGAATTAAGGAGCATTTATACAGAAATAGACATGAGTAACAGTGTATAAGGCCTAACGACGATACCTGGGCCTTCCCAACAACCGCCGAGTGTTGCCAGACTAAGGTTGCTTTGTGTTGGCCCAGCATGGGCCGTAGATATAGCTCTTTTTGTCCTGGCAATGAGGCTGGCACGCCTGCCAGACTTACCCTAAAGGAGAGGGCCAAGAGACAATAAGGCCATTCAAACGCACTAGCAATTTCTTCCAGTGGGGACTTTTCAATTTCTAAATTGATACAAACTTTAAAACCACCCTATTTTGAGGGGCGCGTATATTTTCCAAAAGAAGTTATATTTAGCAACATAATATTGCCAGATTATTGTTGTTGGAAAGAGGGGAAGAGGGGGCGAGAGCAACTCCCTTTCTGGTGGGTAAATACACACGTAGCTGACTGGCCTCATTCAGTCAGCTGCTCCATTTTGCAGGGCTTAAGCGCTGACGTAAAGCTTCCGCTCTGCGACCTTGTCCCACCCACATTTTCTGTCGCTCTTTGTTGAGTGGAGGTTCTACAGCAAACCTTACACCCTGCCGCGACCAGAACCAAAAAGTCCTTGTAGGACCACCTGTAAAAAGCAAAACGTGCCTGTTAACAAAAAGTTCAATATTTGCCTGGGTTGGCACAGCCGAAATAGGAGAAGGTGGGGATTTCTCGCGGACGAGGCAGAATTTCAGGTGACCCACTAGGCAGTGCTCGGCTACTCTTCTGAATTGAAAGAGCCCCCTGCTGGCCTGAGGAGGAACAGGCTGGAGGGCAGGGAGGCAGTCGTCTTGAGGCTTCCCACTTCCCTGGTCCAGCGTGCAGACGTGCGCCAGTGGCTGGGGCTTGTGCTGTGCCAGGCAGTGTTGTAGCTCTGGAGATAATATGTTAAACAATGGAATTACACTGCAAAAAAAAAAAAGCCACACACATAGAATTAAAATAGGATGCATTGCCCAGGTGGAATTTGTGAGGAGCACTGAGAAAGAAGAAAACAGAGGAGGATAGGAGGAGAGAGCTTCCTGAGTTAGAAGGCTGGACTTTAGAACCGGAAGAAGGCCCAGGATGTTCTGTGGGCGTGGCTTGTGGGCAAGGGGCGGGGCCAGTGTGAGATTCCCTGAAGCAGGTGGGAGGTGGGAACGTCCCCGAAGTAATAGTAGGTTTGATTGTTTACGTGAATCCAGGGCAAAGCTTGACCCAGGAAGTGACTAAATCTCTTCTAGATTGTAAAGGGCCGTGCTGTGTGCCACGGGGAACACTAATTGTCATCGCGCAATCCGAGATCCGTTAGGAAGCTATTGATGTGGTTTTAAACAGTTCATTAATGAGTCTTACCAGAAGTTCAAAGAAGCAGAAGGCAGGCCCTCTGCCCTCGGAGAGACTTCAAGCAACATGAGGAAACAAGGTAGATTTACCTGAAATTAAACGTTCAAGAGAGGGCCTGGAAAGCTGGCTCAATAGCTAAGATCGTCTGCGGCTCTTTCAGAGGCCTTGAGTTCAGGTCCAGGCACCCGTGGGCAGTTCACAACCGCCTATAACTCCAGCTTCAGAGGGTCCTAGGCGCTCTTCTGAGATTCCAAAAACATCTGTACTCCTATGCACAGACCTCCTCCTACACACACACATAATTAAGGATAAAATAGATCTTTTAAAAATGTGTGGATTGATTCATTTCGTGTATGACTATCTTGCCTGCACATATGTACATGCACCATACGCATGCTCGGTGCCGGCAGAAGAGGTCAGAGGAGGGTGTAGGATCCCCCGGAACAGGAGTTAGGGGATGGATTGGATGGTTGTGAGCCACCATATGGGTGACGAGAACTGAAAACTTGGGTCCTCTACAGCAACACAATCTTGAAACCACTGAGCCACCTCTCCAGGCCCTGGAAAAAAGAAAGCTTCAGAGTAGATGTATACTTCAACATGCCAGATGGAGACACAGAGAGAGAAGGGGGAGGGATCTGCAGATAGACTAGGAAGCCTTCCCCATGGGTACTCTCTCCGGAGGACAGTGATGACTGGGAGAACCATAGGAAAGGGACTGAAGGAAGCGGTGTATGTGGCCCAGGATGGAGTACTTGCCTACCATGTGGCAGCCCCTGGATTTGATCCCCCATACCAAAAAGGGGAGAAGAAAGAAAGAAAGCCAAAAACAGACGAAGTGGGGTGTTGGGAAGATGGAGAAGCCTCTGCTTTGCAAAGTCAGGGGTGACGTCTGAGGACAGGTCAGAAATACAGCTCATCCCCGGGGCCTCTGCTAAGTGTCTGTCATGGTGCAATGTTGTGCCACCCAGATTTCCCCATTAGGACTCAGGTTCCGTTCCCACCCCCAGGGACGGTTGTAAGACCTCAGTCCCCTAGTGCCTGCCTGGGTAAAAACCTCCTTGCCCGAGGCCACGCCTCCTTCACGGGGGGGGGGGGGGGGGGCGGGGGCTACAGTAATGACTGGCTGGCTTGCTAATAAAGACCAACCTCTTTGCTTCAAATAAGGCCCACTCAGAAGGGCTACCCAGTTCCAGTGATAGCCCTCCTGATAGAGTGATGGAAACATAGCCAACCCCTCTTGCTGCTCATCCTGTTCCTGTCTCTTCCCCGCTTCACACACTGATGCCAATAGGAAGAAAAGAACCCCGGGAAACGGCCCTGGGAAAGTCCAAGCAGGAGTCCACGTCCCTAGGGACCCAGTAGCTCCAGGGCATTTACATAAAAGTCAATGAAAACCAAAATGATAATCTCACAAAGGTTCAATATAAAAGCTGCCTATAACAGATGAATAAAAATGGCCTTATAAATGGCCATTCTGAAATTTAAAAGAGTCGGAAGGGGGGAAAGTCAGTAGGGATGGATTTTTCCACAGGACCTGAACCCTTCAGACTCACGAGGTTGAGACGGGCCATTTACCTTCGTAGAGAGCGTGGTGCTGGGTTTCATAACCCGATTGATGGTTGCTGTCACCCATACAACCTCACAATCTCTTTTAATCTCCACACTTCTGCCACCTGGCTGCCACCTGGAGAGAGGATTAATTCCATTTGTCTCCCAAGGAGATGAATGCATCCAATCAGATCCCAGCACACAAAGGGACACCATTCTCTCACCCATCAGCTCAGGCTAGCGTCAGAGGCCACTTCAGGTCCTCCCTTGTCCTCCATCTCAGAGGTGACCAGCCATCCCCAGCATCACCTGCCCTCTCCTCCCAACTGAGGGATGCAGGCCGAGGGCTAAAGTAGCCCCCGTTTACAAGAAGAAAAAGAAATTGTGAGGGTCCAGAGACACTGTGGAAAAAATGCTTAAAAACATGTTTCCCTATCCCACGGGGCTGTGCTCTTCCTAGGGAGGGAAGACTCGTCCACAAGCGTGGAGCATCTGCTCATGAACACTAGGGAGGGGATGTGCCCTTCTTGATAAAGGGATTTTCTTTGTACTGTGACTGACTGTGCCCTAAGTCTTGGGTACTCAGAGCAGCGGTTCAGACCTGTTCAAGCACCAGGGCCCCAGGAGCACAGCAAAGCCCGTTGGCTGAGTGAATGGCCGGAAAACCGGTATGAGGCGAATCACCAATGAGGTAATTAAGACAAGCAGAAAATAGAGATTAGGACGGTTGCTAGTTCCTGTCTGGCCCGATGTAAGTTTTTTATTACTATTACTTTTTAAAGTTAGCATACAAATGAATTGGTTTGATTATAGTGTTTCATCATCTTTTGCTACATTTGGTGTGTATGTGTGTGTGTGTATGTGAATGTGCGTGTGTGTGTGTGTGAGTGTGTGTGTGTGAGTGTGTGTGTGTGTGTGTGTGTGTGTGTGTGTGTGTGTGTGACATACATGCACACATGAGTTGTAATAACTTGTAAGAGTCAATTGTCTTCCTTCACTCTGTGGGGCCCAGATATCAAACTCAAGTTGTCAGGCTTGATGGAAAATGCCTTCATCCACCAAACACGTAAACCATTACACTTTGTCCTAATCCTACCCCGCCCCGAGTGTCCTCCCCTGTGCTCTATATAATTGACTAAATTGGCCTCTCCCTACTATCTCAGCAATGTCTGTCTCCATCGCTCCCTCCATGATCCAGTTGTCATGGCGAAGGTGGAAGAAACATGCTCTGATCCAAGTTAACTTACAAGAAAACTTTACTGATGGAGTCGCAAGCGCCTGGAGTCTCATGAAAAGGCATCTCCAGTGATATGAGTGCCTCCAGAGAATTACCAGCACATGGGATGGGAGTTACAGGAGAACAAAGGCAGCCTCGGCTTCTCACGATGAGAAGAGAGACATCCAAAGGGCAGGATACTAGGGAAAATGATCAACATCCCACATTAACGAAACTATTCATTTGCAGGTGTCAAGAGTTAGCCTGGGGGACTCCATGACATCCTCTATCTCACTCAGAGGAGGGAAAACTGAGTTAGCGTTTCTGGCCATTCTATTCCCATCTGATCCTCTTAGCAGCTCCATATGGTTTCCTAGCATGGCTAGTAGGCTGGAGAGATGGCTCAGTGGTTGAGAGTGTGCGTGTATTGCTCTTGCAGAGGACCTGAGTTCAGTTCCCAGCACTCACCTCAGATGGCTCATAGCCAGACTAATTTGGAACATGTAGCCCCACCTGACTTCAAGCCCACAGCAAGCCTCCTGCCTCAGCCTTTTCAGGGCTGGCATTGTAGGCAGGAGCCACCACACCCAGATGTGGTTTTGATGGCTTTGAGCCAGGATCTCGGTATGTTCTGACTGACCTCAAATTCACCATCCTCCTACCTCAACCTCCCAAATCCTGAGATTATGGGTGTATGTCATCATGCCCAGTCTGGGAACTTTGACTGTTACCAGTGGGATCAGCCAAAATACAGGCTAGAAATTCAAGATGATCAAGTTTACCACGTGTCATTAGGAGGCGCAGCATTGCCACCATTATCTCAAATACCTGCAGTAACTGACTAACGAGAAAGGGGCTCTAACACGCACAGGTCTACGTGAACAAAGAATCTAGAAGCCTGAGACACAAAAACACAGTTAAGGCTCAGCTAGCCAGAAGTCCAATCTTAGATTCAAATTTCTATAACGCCCCAGCTTGGAAGTACATGACTGTGGACACGGGGCTATAAAACCTCAAACCGTGCGTGTGGAGGCCCTGAGCTTCGTGGTTTTACCGCTCCTGAACTCTCACCCAGAGCTTAAGGATTATGGGGGTGAGCTGCTTGTATTCACCTGCGGAGGCCAGAACAGGCTGTAAGATTCCTCAGAACTGGAGTGACAGATGGCTGTGAGCTACCACATGAGTGATGGAAATTGAAGCTGTAACCACTGAGCCATCTCTCTTCCCAGGAATAATATTTTTGATATGATGGGACAGAAAGCAGGCTGTAGAATAAATTTTTAATCTGTTTTGCTCACTTGCTAAATACCAAAGGCTAAGTAAGAACAGTGCCTAGCCGGGCGGTGGTGGCGCAGGCCTTTAATCCTAGCACTCGGGAGGCAGAGGCAGGCAGATATCTGTGAGTTCAAGGCCAGCCTGGTCTCAAGAGCATGGTAAACACTCAAAACTGTTTGTCAAACTGTGGTTGAACCAAAATGAAACAGACCCCACCCCCTTCATGGCGATCATAAGACTTCATAGCACAATTAAGATGCCCCCCTCCAGGGTGTGGGCTCCTGGGAAGACACAAATTGCTTTTTATACTGAACTTGCTTTGTGAGGTCACATGGCAGCTTTGCAACCGTTCAGGAATGTCTCCCAGTCCCACAGCTTGCCAGGGCAAACACTGCATCCACCTAGGACATGGGAGTATTTGCAGCAGGCTTAGCAAGCACATGCGTAGCAGTTACTTCTCTAGCCCAGTGAAGCCAGTAGCAAGAGTTCCTTTGTCAATCGTTTATCCACAGACTTATTTGCACATTTGGACAGAATTGCCTTGTGGTGAAGAGGTACGGACTATCAGTCAGACTTGGAAATGTTTACCTCAAATGGAGAGCATGTCCCATGTCTTTCAGATCCATCAAGAAAGAAGGAACCGGGCTGGAGAGATGGCTCAGTGGTTAAGAGCATTGCCTGTTCTTCCAAAGGTCCTGAGTTCAATTCCCAGCAACCACATTGTGGCTCACAACAATCTGTAATGAGGTCTGGTGCCCTCTTCTGGCCTGCAGGCATACATGTAGACAAAATATTGTATACATAATAAATAAATAAATATTTTTAAAAAAATAAAACTTTAAAAAAAAAAAGAAAGAAAGAAAGAAGGAACCAAGCAAGGAATTTCAAAGGCGGGGATTCAGTACAGACATGGAAAAAGACCGAACGGGCTTGTGAATGTGCGTGGTGTCTTAGTTACTTTTCTATGGCTGTGATAAAGCACCAGGACCATGGAAATTTACAGGAACAAGGATTTGTAGGATAAGAGTCCATTATGACAGGAAATCACAACAGCAGGCGGCGCGTGTGGTGAGAGAGGGCTCACTGAGAGTAGAATGTGGTCTTGAAACTTCAAAGCCCACCCCCAGTGATGTGCTTCCTCTAAACCTACCCAAACAGCATCACTAACTGGGAACCAAGTGTTCAAATGCCAGAGACCATGGGGACATTTCTCATTCAGACCATCACACATGGCAATTAGTTCCTTCAGGAAGCCACCGCAGGGCTTGAGACACAGCCATAGCAGGCAGGTTGGGAAGAGTGGCGCTCAGGAAGGAGACTCAGCTGCACCCACAGCTAAGGCTGCACTGGAACAAGGAAGGGGTCCGCAAAAGCTCCTCTTCCTGCCCGAGCCTCAGGACAGCACAGAAGGGCCTGCAGTGAAATTACCAGTGCTATATGGAGCCACCATACAGTTTAACTAGGTTATCCCTTAGAGTGCTTAGCACTGCCCCCATTTGTTATCACACTTGACAAAAGCTGCCATTGTTCTTAAACATAAGAGGCCCTGGGCAAGGCGTGGGTAATAAAAACACAGACTCTGATCCAAATAGCAGACGGTCCATGGGTTGCAGCTTCCCAGGGCTTCTGGAGTGGTCTTCTAGCAAGATTTTACCCTACCACATGAGTAACGAGTCTTTCTCTGTTTCACCAGCAAGCTCTCAAATAATGACATGGAGATTTACTATTAATTATGAAAACTTGATCTTAGCTAAGGCTTGGTTTTAACTAGCCCTTACAACTTAATAACTTATTTCTATTAATCTACGTTATGTCACGTGCTGTTACCTCTCTTCCATCTTGCACATCCTGCCCCTCCCCCCCCCCCCGGGTCTCCTGGCCTCACCTAAATTCCTAAATTTCCCTTCCTTTCTTTCCCCAGAAATCCCTCCTATACCTTCTGCCTAGCTATTGGCCATTCGGCTTTTGATTACACCAATCACAGCAATGCATCGCCACACAGTGTACAAATGTCCCACAACATACGTGGATCCCGATGGTTAACACGGAAGTATGACTGCCATCCATCAGACATCCACGATTACAGAGAAGAGTGGGCTAATGTTGGTTATAAATGTTCTATCCTCCCAGAATAAAAGGGTCATTAAAAGCCCGGTGTGGAGGTGCATGCCTTTAATCACTGCACTGAGCAGCAGAGGCAGGCAGATATCTGGGAGCCCACAGTATCTACAGAGCAAGTTACGGACCAGCCAGAGCTGTATAGTGAGACCCTATCTCAAACAAAACAAAGGGGTCATTAAAATCTCTTCTTGTTTTTTTTTTAATGTGAGATATAAAATGATTCAACCATCTTAGCTCCTGGGACTGGCTACAAGGGGGTGGAAAATGAGTTCATAGACACTGCCAATTGGAAGCCAGGAAATCTTGTCTCCACTTTGCTCTTTAGCACCAGTTTTGGCATCACAGACTTTTTGTGCTAACACTCAAAAACACCAAGGCCAAGTCCTCCTAAGACTCCTGGTCAAAAGAAAGATGGAGTAGAGGCCGCGATACTGACTCAACTGTGGCCGTGACCCCAGACGCCCTGACAGCACCTCTTGCTTTCTGTCTCCGTGCTGTCTCTATCTACTCGGGGACAGGTAGAAAATCACCCAGGGGAAGATTTATCCTCCGTGTCTCTGAAGTCATACCACCATCTCCCGCACTGGAGGCTTTAATTAGGTGGGAAGACACCGGAGGTATGATCTCTACCTGCTTCGGGGTGATTAAACGAAGGCGCTGAGAGCTTTAATCTCATCTTTAAAGAATGGGAATGAAAATAATATTTTATACAGAGAAAGAAAAGGGAGAGGTGGTATGGGTTTCCACAAATTATCGGTGAAATTGAACGGGATGGATGGCCTCTTTCCCATACAAAGTGAATCGGCGTGACACCTCGATGAGTCAGAAGTCCCTGTCGCTGTAAGACACTGGAAAGACTTTGTCAATGGAACGCTGGTCAAAAGCCTTTCAGAATGCAGAGTTCCTGGACACAGCAAATTTCCTTCCAATATTGCTTCCTAGCTCTGACTTTTGGATCCTCGGTATAAATGATGTTGCACTTCCCATTAGTTAGGCACGAGGCACTGCCAGCCGGTAATTACAGATACCTTCCCTCAGCATTCCGTGACACGGTGCCGTCAGCGAGTTTCATCTCCAGATTGTAATGGCGCCATTCGCTTTATTTGGTCTTCGGTGATAGAGGACGGCTGCCTTTCCAGAAAAGCATGTGCATTTAAGATGGCAACATGGGATGATTTATATGGGGAATAACTCCTCCAGCTGTCAAAGACCTGGCAGGATCTCTCTGGGAGACTAATCACAGCCGGTCCCTTTCATAGCTCCGAGATGAACTCTCTGCGTCCGGCAGCCATCAGAAGACGTAATCTACGCACCGCGCACCGTAAGAGAGGGAGGCTGCCCTTGTCTCAGTGTTAGTCCCGAGGATGCAAAGTTGTTAGCGAGCCGGTGGCTGAGATTTGAATGACTCCTTCGCAAACATTCACTATTTCTCCTTCAGTCCCCACGAGCCATTTGTAACACATGTAAAAATTACTCTTATACTGAAACCATGATGACGTGGTGCTGTAAATGCCAGGTCTTGTGATGTGCTTGTGTTTTCAGAAAGGGTCTAGGGTAAGCCGCCACGTCACCTGAGAAGGGCAAGGAAAAACTTCCCAAACCTCAGAAGCATTTGTCGGAAATTGCATTTGTCGGAAATTCAGAACTTCCCCGTTTGTGGAAAGACTCCCCAACTGTCTTCATCCCGGCTCCCAGCATGCTCTCCCAGACCACCCTTCCTTGAACACTGGAAACACACGGGGTCCACTACCAGCAATGCCAGGCAAAGGGGTAGAAAGAGCACAGGCCCGAAGCCAAGCCAATCCTATCTCATTATTTACATTAGGAGTCACCAGCAGTGGGGAGGGGGTTGCCCCCCTCACACCGTAGTCATTCTGGGTTGTTAAAACAGGGGTTGGGGAACGTTACCAGCATTTAATGGGCAGCCTGGCATGCTGCTTGTCACCCGACTGTGCCCAGAACAGCCCGCAACAGAGAATTGTATAGGCCAAAAAGTCAACAGTACCTGGCTGAGAAGCCCTAATCCAGATCCGTATCAAAATGAGCAAATAAGAGGCCGGTTCCGCCGGGGGGTTCCCAGTGGCACACATTCCCAATGGGAGCCACACCCCAGTTGGGAGCTCTGTTCAGGCCCTACATCTGCCTGATTCAGCAGATCACACTTTAATAATGTAATCCAATTTTTGCTCATTTTTAATGTTATTTGGGCCCTTTAATATAATTTGGAAAGCTATTATAGTTGTTACAGCTGCTAGTTCTGCCCTCAATACTGATTTCACTTATGACCTCAGCCAGAATAAGATTTAAAGTTTGAGATGATGTAAGTGAATGGGGATTATTAGATTTATCCATATGGCAATTTAAATAAGAAACTGCCTGGCTTAGAATAAGTGGTAAATGAAAAATGCTAGTGATTTATAGACCTGTCCGTTTTAAAGATTTATATGATGTGTGGGATGATTAAGTAAGAGACAGGCCTGATTATATGAAATATGTAATTTTTGTAAATGCAATATTGGAAGCAAGCAGCTAAACACGGCTGCACAGTGGCTCTCAGCTAAGCAATTTTTATTCTGCGATTATTGTAAACCAGTTGCAGATTCGTGTGCAAATCACACACCGGGTCCTCACTCTGATCCCTTTTAGCTGGATGGCAGCTTAGACACAGGAAATACACCTACAGCCTTGACATCAGTCACATCGGTGTCCCCAAAGAGCAGAGCAGTTTGAGACATTCAGTCCTAAATCTCTGACCACAGGCCTGAGCCTCTGTTTTATTCTGGTCTTGGCACCCGAACTTAGGAAATGGAGATGAGACGGGTGTCATGTTTTGGTGACACACTTCGGGAGATGCTCAGGATTGAAAGGCAAAGGCAACAACTGCAAAAACAAACGCAGCTCTCCCATCATCTCCGTTCCCCGGTGCGAGACCACACAGAGCCTGAATTTACAGAGGTCCCAGGATGACTCATCCATCCATCTCTCGGGTTGCATACCCCGTTTCCCCAAGCCTCCCAATTCCATACGGAGAGCTGGTACCTCCTTAAGATGATGTACACAGCACCGAAGTCGGCAGGGGTTGTTTCCTAGACATAAGCGGCCACTCAGCATCTTATCTTCAGGAGACTGGAATGTGTGGGAACTCTTACTGGCTGTTTTAGCTATTTTTAAAAACATTATATTTTACCAAGAGTCTGGCACCAGCTTTTATATAACAAGATACCAGGCCTGCCACTCAGCTTGCTTGTGATAACTCGCAATATGAAGCTGTTAAAAACAAAACCAAAAAGTTCTGCCAGTTGATTTTTTCTTTTCTTTCTCTTTCTTTCTTTTTTCTTTTTTCTTTTTCTTATTTTGACAGCTGCTTTGTGTGTGTGTGTTAGTGTGTGTGTGTGTGTGTGTGTGTGTGGTGGTGGAGAAATCACCTTCAAAGAAAACAGCAATCCAGATTGTATTTGTATTTCTTCCACAAACTGAATGTAGGCCCTCTGTGGAGGTGTTTGGCATTCTTCTGCCAAGGCTGGTAGGAGACACTGAAAAATCCCTGAGTGGAAAGCCAGTATACACAGATGACCACACAAATGCAAGCCAAGCAAGGTTCAGAAGGTAAAATACAGGACAAGGTGGAAACTAGATAGATCTGCAGCTAGAACCACGGCCCTGAGCCCTGTTGGGCCTTAGGACTTCTGAGAACACAAGCTGTAAGACCTGGGCTGGGAGTGACAGTGGTCTAAACTGCAAACCTGTCTACACAGCAGATGAAGTGCTGGGGGTAGGCTTATTGAAGTCAAAAACTCAGCAGAAGAAATAACATTTACCCAGGTTCTCCCAGAAGATGAAATGGTCGAGAAAGACCCCTAATCCACCTGGACATGTGGCAAAGCTGTCCCTGGGTCCACCGTGAGGACATCAGGAACAAGGAGCATACAGAAAGAACTTCGTGGAAGGCACTGACACAGTACTCTGAAGTTCTAGAAACTTCCAAGGCCAGCAGAGAGCAGGAGCTTATTTTGAGACAAAGGTCACTAACCCAGGCAGGGCTTCCACTGTGGCAATTTTCTGGCCTCCGTTTCTCAAGCACTGGGATTACAAGCGTGTACCACACTACCCAGAAATTTCGTTGTTTTTTTTTTAATACAAAAATATATGTGATCTTTTAACATGGTATTTTTTTAATAACCTCTTTTTTAAAAACCTTATATTTAGTTTGTCTAAGATGGAGAAATAACAACAAAAGGGATCCAGACTGCCACATTGTGGCTCTCAGCACTCAGATATATGAGTAGCTGCTAACTAAAGATACCACCTTGGAGCGAAAGTATAGGTTAAGAGGCAGAAAAACAAATTAAATAACAAGATGCATTTTTGTGTGCTTGAACTTTATCCTCATTCCCACCTCCCAAAATACCTACTTATCCAACGAAATGGCTTTTAAGATTTATTTTCTAACTGTCGCATTACCAGGCCCCCTAACAATCTACTGATCAACTTTATGAGTTGATTAATACGGCAATCATGGTTGGGAAAGCTTTTATACGCCAGCTGATATTGATGTCATCTATAAAAAGATGACCAACTGAGCACCTGATAGCCGGGAAAGCGGGTTCAAAAATTACTGTCTCGGAAAGATAATGCAGTGACCGTGACCTCAAGTGCTTTGAGCCAAATAAGAACTGTCAAGTCCTGATAGCAGGATTTGACCCTCAGAGGCAGGTGACAGAAAGCAGCCCGAAACAGCCATTTTCTCAAATTCTGTTAAAGAAAGTGGAGTGTGGAGGGGGGGAATCACCCACCCCCTGAGGAAGCCCACCCATCATTCTGGACCCAGACACACACCCCAGGCTTCAAACGGTCCGGGCCTCGCCGGACAGTGAAGGCTCACCAGGTTCTGACAGGATTTGTTTTATGTTATTGTTTTGCTTTGTTTTAAGGTTTCTTACAAAAGACTTCGAACGTATATTAAAGTAGGCATCACAACGCAGTAAATTCCATCCACCCACTAAAGAGCTGCCCCTGCTTCGTCTTGCTTCAGACAATATCATATCACCTCAGCCACAGATGTTAAATAAATATTTAATTAAGTCATATCATAACTCTGTGATACTTAAGCACACCTTCCTTCCTTCCTTCCTTCCTTCCTTTCTTTCTTTCTTTCTTTCTTTCTTTCTTTCTTTCTTTCTTTCTTTCTGAGACAGTTTCTCTGTGTAGCCCTGACTGTCCTGCAGACCAGGCTGACCTCAAACTCACAGAGATCTCCTACTTCTGTCTCCCAAGTGCTGGAATTAAAGGCGTGCACAACCATAGCCTGGCCACGTTTCCTTTTTTAAATACTTTTGAAAACACCAACTCAAAATAATTATCATCTCTATAAAATTCTTTAATTTCACCAAATGTGTAGTCATTGGTCACTCCTGCCAATCATCTCCTGAATGTTCATCACAAATGAGGCTCACAGACGGCCTTTGGTTGCCACATCTCTTGAGCCTATTTTTAGCCTATAGGTTCCCTGCAGCATGCTTTTCCAGGCGGGTCACATGTCGAAGCCATGGAGGCATTTGGTCTGTGGTTTCCCACATTCTGGGTTTTGTCTTCTCTCCTGTTCATGTCTGAGAAGCTGAAGTAGGAGATGAGAAGACTCGGGTTCGCTGCTCAAGGAGACAACTACAAACACCACACGCTTCTGTCAGAAGGGCCATGGCTTCTGTTTGCCTCTTTTTTCTGTTTTGTTTGTTTGTTTTACTTTTTTTGAGACAGAGACTCACTCTGTAGACCTTGAATTTATGTGATCCTCCTGCCTCAACTTCCCTAGCGCTGAGATTATAGGCATAACCCTCCCTGAGTGGTTGTCTGTTTCTTCTTACAATGTCAGCGGGCCGTTGACCAACCATAAGTTCTGTTAGCATAGACTGATTAGAGAAACCTTAGAACATTTTTTTTAATTTTATATAGATAGATGCATATACCACATGCATGTCTGGTCTCGGTGGAGGCCAAAAGAGGGCATAGAATCCCCTGGAACTGGAGTTACTTATAATTGTGAGCCTTGTAGGTGTCAGGACTCAAACCAGGATCTTCTGCAAAAGCATCCAGTGTTCTTAACTGCTGAGCCATCTCTCCAGCCCCAACAAAAACATTCATAAAATTCTGTTAAAATAATTAAAACATTTTCCTCTATATTTTGTAGTACACGGGTCCTATCTCAAGGAAAGAAAAAAAAATGTGGGGCCAGCAAGATGGCTCAGCAGGTAAGGGTCCTGTCTTCAAGTCTGACAGCCTGAATTGGATGCTCACAATGTCTCTAAGGTTGTCCTCTGAGCTCAATACGCGCACCATGGTTGAGTGTTGTGTTTGTGACAGAGAGAGAGAGAGAGAGAGAGAGAGAGAGAGAGAGAGAGAGAAGATAGAAAGATAGATAGATAGATAGATAGATAGATAGATAGATAGATAGATAGACAGATAGATCAAAAAAAATTTAAGAAGAAAATAATTGCCTTGTATGTCATGTGGGCTACACTGGAAAAACCCTTTGACTTAAGTAACATGAGTAATTAAAAGGGTAGAGATGAAATCGTAGCTTTGTTTTGTTTTTAAGGTGGACTCTTTTGTATCTGTGTATGCGTGTGCACACTGGTGCATGTGTGTGTGCAATGAAGGACAGAGGCTGGTGATAGATACCTACCTCAGTTGCTCTCCACATTATTGTTTGAGACAACAGCCCTCACTTCACCTGGACCTCACCAATTCGTTTAGACTGGCTAGCCATTAACCCTACCTAAAACCCAGGCCTGAGGTTACAGACCCACATTGCCATATCTGACTTTTCCATGAGCACTGGGATCCAACACGTTCTCACGCTCATACGTCCTCTCTCTTCTACCTAGACCATCTTCCCTGCCCTCTAAAAGAGCTGAATCCTAAAACAGAAAATATTCATTCATACAAAACTAGTCGTAAGACCGAATAGCTCTTAACTAACTGGCAAACACAGTTCTTGACCAGACACATCCCCTTACAGAAGAGGCAAGCTGGATGACAGAGACGGAGTCATCTTGTGAAGAGGCACAGGTGGCCTTCGCCACCCAGAGCTGAGATAGCACTACAAACATGACCAGCGTGACAAGAGGATCAGATGTTTCATTCAAAGACTGCTCTGTCGCTTACACAAATCAACTTAGAGCATGTGACACCCCCGCCTCGGTGTACAAAGGTTGCCAAAATTAGAGTCAATTCATTAATCTCCCTTGCCAGGGAGAGGTACCATCGATCACTCCAGGTTATACTGACAGCGAGACAATAACATGACGTCCCTGCCACACATCAGACAGCATTTCTTCCAGTTCATTTGCTATCAGGGTCTCTCTGAAATGCCTTCTAACTAAAATATGTCTTCTGCCCTTGAGACTTCCAAGTGACTTGCTCAAGAGAAACAACGTTCTATTTTCTTAGTATAAAGAAACATGAAAATTTCATTACAAATGCTATTTCTTAATAAATTTAATATTAAAAAGAATTTGCCTTTTCTCCACCAGGGAAAGGAGGGGGAAGATGATGAGAAGGAGAGAGGGGGGAAGGAAGGAAAAGGGTAGAAGGGAAAGGAAGAAAAGGCTTGAACTTCCAATATTTAGGATGCTAATTTTTATTATAGTATGCAGGAAATTTAAATGCCACAAAACCAAAAGAGATGGAAACTGAAACTAAGTATCCATTCAGAACATGGTAGAGGGATTGTTTTGCTTTTTGAGATTCTATTTTTTTTTTAATGTGCCTCTGTGTTTGCTGACCGTGTCTGTGCACAAGCCTGCAGACCGCGTCTGCGCACAACGAGTCTGCTGCATGAGCTGTGCTTGCAGAGACCAGATAAGGGTTCTTTATCTACTGGGACTAGAGTCACAGACTCTCCTGAGCCACCATGTGGGTACTAGGAATCCAAGAGGAATCCTCTAGAACAGTCGGTGCTCTTAACTGCCCACCGAGCCGTCTCTCCAGCCCTGACCGTGGTGTTTTATAACCAGAAGTGTTCTTAAAATAAAATGTCTAGCTGCGTGTAGTGGTTCGTGTTTGTAATCCCAGCATTTCGGAGGTGGAGGCAGAAGGATCAGGAGTTCAAGGCCAGTCTTAGCTGTAAGGGGAATTTTAAAGTACTTTATCCTATAGAAGACCCTGTTTCAAATAAATAATTTTTTTAAAAAATAAAACGACTAAGCAAATAAAAAAATCATATCTTACTTGTCTCCTGACTCACATCCGATCATGGACATTTGTTTAGGGTTCTGCTTAGCGCCCACGGGCACTGAAATTGGAATGGCAGCATTAGCCAGCAAGGCATGGCCACAGGAATGATGTTCCCGCAGGAACCTCGGTAAGATCTGAAATATTGGTCCATCCCGAATGCTTTTCAAAGCAATGTAAAGTTCACTGATATTTGATAAGGGTAGACAAAAAGAATCCTTTAAAAGGGGGGAAGGGCAGGACGTTTAAGAAATATAGGAAGAAAATCTTTAAGTTGAATATGTTGTGAAATAAAATCTGAAGAATAAACTCCAAGGCATTGTACTAGAACTACTTCCGGGTGTTCCCACAGCGAAGAAAGTCTCTACCAAGGACCCACACTCTTGGTGTCCGCCCGCCCCACGCCCACCAAATTCGGTGTTTAGCATTTCAGTAGCAATTCCCTCAGCCGGTCTTTGTAGCCAGTTCTGTCAGCCGGCTTTCCTGTCCCAGCCCACACGCCATTTCACGCTAGGAGACTTTGAACACAAGTTTCAGGAAGATTACATTTCTCAGCTGTGAGCCCAAGAAACCTACTCCGGGAGTAAAGGTCTCAGAACAAAACAGCGCCGTGGAAAAGAAAGCTCTGATCGCCAAGGCCACGCGCAGATCCCGGGGCAGACAAAGAAGCGAGCTCAATGCAGCGACGCATGCGCGGAGAAGCAGGTGCCCGGGGTCCTGGAGTTGCAAGCACCAGGGGCAGGGTGGAGTGAGCTCTGCTCTGCCCCAGCTGTATGGTTGGGGACACGTGGCAGGATGTCGCTTAGCTTCAGTTTTCTCATCTGCCAGATGAAGTAAATGCCATCATGCCCACGATAGTGTCAGGGCTAAAGAGATAGCGTGTGGTTTCTTAATATGCGATAGACGCTCAAGGAATTTTTTCGCTTTTATCCGATACCAGCATAGCACTGGCATCACCATAGCAACACCAAGGTCCTTAGACAGGTTATGTAGACAATTTAATTAAACATAAATTTAAGTAACACTTATGCCTCTTCTAGATACTTGAAGAATTCTGTGTGATCAGAGCAAGTGGGCTTCTTGCTCTAGTGTTTTATCTTGTCTGTTCCTCCATTCAAACAAGAATAGAGACGGGAATCTGTGAGAGTGGGAAAGGAGCATGGGTCCTTACAAAAGGCTGCTCGGGCCCCAATTGTCTAGAGAGGCGCCAAGCTGAGAACCATCCACAGGTTTATTGCTAGGCTTGATCTTCAGTGTCAGCCAATCCGTCTGCAATCCCCATCTCCGAGACGACTCAGACGGCCGGTGTAAACCTTCCCACACATAAGCCGGAGTGAATGCTGCTCAATATTGATGCGTTTCCGTCCGAAGATGCCATAGGCAGCATTTGGATGCCCAGTCTGACCAAGAAGGAGAAAATCACAGAAAGATAGTTATTCTGCACACTTCCTTCCTGAAGTCAAATGGGAACGCCAGATAAGAGCACAGGTTAACTATCCAGTTTTTCTTTTTCCTTCCCAACAGAGGAAGTGGAAAGTTAGACGGTACAAACTGACAAAATCTGAGGACAAAAATAAATAAATAAATAAATCTAAGAAAACTAAACTACAATAGCACGCATACATATACACTTAGCTAGCAAGATAACAACAATAATAATAACAATAATAATCAACACACGATAGTTAGCCTACTGACAAAAAAAAAGTTTAAAAGGAACCTTTAAGTGTGAGAATCAAGGAGATAAGAAAACTCAACATCTCTCCCCTCTCTTCGTTTTAGGTAGTGTCCAAGGCGGAGAATGATCTTAAGAGCACGGGCAAGCTCACACAGGTGTCCTGTCTACTCTACTTCCAATGATGTAAATCAGGACCCGAAAGTCAAGCTTGTCTGTTTTGTGCCTATGAGCAAAGAATGTTTGTTTTTTTTTTTTTGGTGATGGGAGGGGTGTCAGAAGAAGAGTGCATTTTGTGACATGTCAAACTCATGTGGAATTCTAATTTCATTGCCCATAACATTGCCTATTGGAACACAGCCACACCCACTCATTGACACATCTTTGGTTGTCTTCCTCCCTGTAACAGCTGAAGAAAATGAGCAGAAAAAGCATGTGGTGTATACGATGGTTTATGATGTGTACTCGGTGACTGAGGTAGGGTGGGGACTCAGGCATTTCTCAGGCAAGTCCCTGAAGTTTCGCATCTGCAAAACAGGGACAAGTCACAGCAGAGTGAGGAAGAGTAGTGTCAGTGTCGAGTGAACGTCCCATGTCTGGTACTGGTGTGTCTTCATGTGTTTAGACACCGACACGCAATGTTACTCTTCCATGCGTCGCTGTCCTCATTCCATGTCAGAACTCAATCTTCCACTCAAATAAGGATCCAGGAAGTAATCCAATTCTGTATTACCAGCACTACTACCAAAAATCTTCATTTTTTTAATCCTCTTCTAATCTCTGCTTCTTTCCCATGACGTAGGCAAAAGCAAAGGAATCTACCTTAGAACCACGCTAAAAGAAAAGGGTAAGGCAGAGAGCGGATGTGACTCACAATTAAATCTGACCAAGGGCCAGGCCACAGGAGCTAGAAGCTTAGAGTTCTTCCTGCTGTTGTCAAAGAAACTGCCGGAAGACACAAGCCTGGGAGCAGAATCGCCTGTGCACCCATTCAAGAATTTCCAGTTTCTAAGATACCCATGAGTGTCAACCAAGGAGCATAGAGGGGTTTATGTCAGAGAACTAACAGTGGGAGGAACAGAGATCAGAACCGTTGAGGGCAGAAAGCAAAGGGAAGATTGCTGGGGTGTGAAGTGAGGGGGTTCAGCCCCAACAAAGACAGTTTGGCTGCACGGTTCTCAGACAGACTTACACAAGTTGCCAGACTCTGCAAGAGGCTGAGAATGACAAACTAACATCATTGCTTCCTGTGCTTCTCGCCTTTGGGTCAAAATATGAGAACAAGGCCTGGAGAGATGGCTCAGTGGTTAAGAGTACTTGTTGCTCTTGAAGAGGTCCCAGGTTTGCTCCCAACACCCATGTTAGGTAACTCACAACTGCCGATAATAACTCCAGGGAATCCAACACTGTGTTCTGGCCTCTGCAGGCACTCACACATACATAACTAGAAGTAAAAATAAATTTTCCTTTTAAAAAAATATTTCATTGGGTGTTTTGCCTGCATGCACGTTTGTGTGAGGGTATCAGATCCCCTGGAACTGGAGTTACAGACAGTTGTAAGCTACCATGTGGGTGCTGAGAATTGAACCTGGGTCCTCTGAAAGAGAAACAAGAGTTCTTAACCACTGAGCCATCTCTCTAGCCCCCCAAAAATATATTTTTTTAAATTCCACTAAGAATGTGAGAAAGGAAGAGACTGTCTGGCTGGGGTCAGATAAGAGATAAGAGCTGACAGCCAAAATTCCCCAATTATCAGCACACACGGTCTGCTGCATATTGAGGACGCAGTGCCGTCTCTGTTCTTCCCAAGCCAGTCACACTATGGCTTTCTTAGCCATAAAGACAAGGAAAACTGAGGGCTGGGAAAAAAAACAAGCAGCAATTTTAAGAAAAATTCTTACTGTGCAGGCCAGCCTAGCATCCAGCTGACTCATAATCCTCCAAGGCCAGCCTCTAGGGCGCTAGAACTACAGATGTGCACCGACATTGCTCAGTGGAAGAACCAAGCAACTTTTCTAAACAAGCTCGTAAGCCCTGCAAGGAGAACATTTCAATTTAAAAATTTCCCCCTTTGGAGATAGAGTCTCGTGTAATGCGGGTTAGCCTTGAGCTCACTGTGCGGCCTGCTGGAAAAGCTTTTCAGTAGCTCTGCACTGGGTGGAGACCCCACACACATGCTTTGCCCCAGATGTTCTGCAAGTAGGTAGGGGCCTGCACCTGTGGTCACTGTGACTCCCTCTGAGAGGACCCATGTCACCCTCCCTCACCAACAGCATCATGGCCTTCCTGGAGTGACCAAGCAGGAAAGTGCCTTGGCCAGGGCTGCGTGTGGACCAGAGAGACTGCATTGAAAAGAACGAAGGACGGAATAGAAGCTGTCATTGGTGGAGTCTTGCCCAGGACTCTCCACCCAGATGCCCAGGACTCTCCACCCAGATGTGCCCTGAAACACCATCTTTTGATGAACTAGAAGAGAAAATATCAGTGGTCAAAATATGTGATTGTTTACTGGGCAAACTCGTGTATGTGAATGTGTATATACCCCAAGTATCATCATAAAATTTCTCAAACTACGATTCAAGAGGCTGGTGATAAAGCTTAGCAGACATGAAGCCTGGGGTTGCATCCCAGCACCGTATAAACTGGGCAAGGAGAGACATGCAGGTAACCCCAGTACTCCACAAGTGGAGGCAGAGGGGGTCAGAAGTTCAAGGTTGGAAATGGGGAAATGACTCAGTGGGTAAAGTGTCTGCCAGCGAGGAACTGAATCCATGTAAAACTGAGCACAACAGCATTCATCCACGGCAAGATGGGAGTCAGAGAATGCTTGGTGGGCCAGCTAGCCCAGCTCACCCAGCAGAAGCAACAAAGAGATCCAATGTAAAACAGGAAGTGAGGACTGACGTCAGATAGTCCTTCGACCTCCATGTGAGTGCTGTGGTATGTTTGTTTTCTCTCTCTCTCTCTCTCTCTCTCTCTCTCTCTCTCTCCCTCCCTCCCTCCCTCCCTCCCTCCCTCCCTCCCTCCCTCTCTCTCTCTCTCTCTCTCTCTCTCTCTCTCTCTCTCTCTCTCTGTCTCTCTCTGTCTCTCTCTCATATACACACATAAGCAGTTCCCACATGCTCACCTGCTGTGAGTCAGATCTGAAAGAGGGCCAGTACCTGCCTGGCTAGGCTACCGTGTGGCTAAACCTAAAGTTGACTCTAGCAAATAACAAAACAGAGACACAGACGTCTGAGCTCATTGTTCAGCGGAGGAAATGGAGCCCAGCCGAGGCAGACTGTTTGCCCAAAGCTAAGACAGGACTTGAACCCAAAGCCCATTCGATGAGTGCATTTGCTCTGCCTTTTTATTCTGGATGAATAGCTGGCTGGCCACATGTGTAAAATAAGTAAATAAATAAACAAAACGAAGACCCAAAGCTACAGCACAGTAAGTACCTGGAAGCAGTTAGGATCTTAATAAATATTTGTTAAATGAACCCACATCCTGCTTAAAAGTCTCATAATGTTGAGTCAGGTGGCTGCGACGCTGTTTGATCCCTTTTTGTAGGCACACATGACAGTAACAGCTAATACTGTTAACACTGGTGGCTAGGCACTGCCTTTGGACACGTGACCCTAAGCACATCTGTGCTCTCTGTACTCAGAGGATGGGGGGAGGACCAGATAGAGTCAGTCTGGACTGCGATGTGGGACCCTGCCTCAAAACAAACTGATGACGATGACGATGGTGACAGAGGGAACCAAATGACTGAATAAACAGAGGTAGGGTACCAGAATCGAGAGAGCACACACATGTTCCCCTGCCTGAAATCGGCAGGGTGCCTGGAGGATTAGTGAAGCTGAATAATTTGCATAATATGGGCAAGAGTCAGACTGTGAAAAAGTTACAGGTAGGCAAAAGAGCTAGGCTGATTCTTTTTTTTTCTTTTTTTTTTTTTTTTGGTTTTTTGAGACAGGGTTTCTCTGTGGTTTTGGAGCCTGTCCTGGAACTAGCTCTTGTAGACCAGGCTGGTCTCGAACTCACAGAGATCCGCCTGCCTCTGCCTCCCGAGTGCTGGGATTTAAGGCGTGCGCCACCACCGCCCGGCTAGGCTGATTCTTGAAGACTGCCGCCTAGTCTTCTGACCGGGAAGGAACCCAGAAGGAACCGAATTTAAAAGATGCTAGGTTAGCTGGTTATAGCAAGGTTGCACTGCTGCAACCCCGCGCTCAGGAGGCTGAGGCAGGAGATCACTGCCAGTGTAAGGCCGGTCTGGGCTATATACAGCAAGACCCTGTCTCGAGAAAACAAAAATGAAAAGCTCCGTGGCAACAGTCTGCAGGAACAGTGAGAGAAGGTGGCAGGATCGAGTCCAGAGGTCTGTATTCCACAGCTGTATGAATTAAGGCCAGGAGGCAACAGAAATGGGGAAAAGACCGTATTCCTAAACAAATCAAAAACATGTTATGTAGGCTGCATATGACGAGGGCCTGTGGACTCCCCTAGAAAACATACCAGGGAATGAGTATGTTCCCCAGTTTTCAAGAAAGGAAAGCTGAGGCCATAACTTCGGAGCCTGTACTGGGACTGATGTGACTGAGAGAGCTTTCTTCTGTTGTCAACGGCGCTTGAGAGCTGGGAAACAGTTGGAGAGGTTAAGTCCTGTTTGAGGTTTGTTGTGTCTGGGGTGAACAGTAGGGCGTGTCTGTGCAGGGAGAAAGGGTTGGGCGGAGAACGGGGCATTTCTGAGCTCCGGGTCCTCTGAAGATGAGCTGTGGGGGGGGGGGGGGGGGCAGTCAACCTTTACCTGTTATCTCAGCCTGTGCAGTCAACACGCCCCTCCCCCCTACATAGGCGTCCTAGGAATGGTGTTGACGTGTCCCTTTGAACACAGCCTTCAGAATTAACCGCGGGCCAGGAGAAGCTGCGCAAGACTCCCGCAGGACCTCTCTTCCCCAGACATAATGAACATCAGGGTGTCTGCTGGTTGGCCTAGAAGGAGTCCTCTTTCTGCAGTCTGCCCTGCAGTCGGTGGATTAAAAACATGGATGGGGAAACACAGTCGGGAAAGATTGCCTTTCCTCCAAGAACTCTGGCCAGCAACAGCAGCCAAAACAACGCGTCTCTGGAAGCTATCTGTACAAGCCCTTTTCCAGAACATTCATATTCGTGATTATACAGTTTATCCAAATAAGAGCCAACACACAGTGAGAGATGTGTCGCTTACAAAACCTTCAGCAGTCTTGTGACTGAAAGTAATTTTGCGATCCACCAGTAGGTGTCGCTGTTTTGCCTGCGAGAAGGAGGCTCTTTGTTCTTGGGCACTACACTTAGCAAGCAGTTAAAACAGCCAACCCTCTCTCAGCTTGTCCCGGGAGACTTTTAATATTGGTCTTTGGTCCGAGACAAAGAATTCCTTCCTCCCTAATTTTTAAGTGGACAAATATAATAAAATTATGTCTATACTCCCTAAAAAACTGCACTGACGTCTCAGATCCCAATTTCTAGGGAGTCATATAAAGCAAACTCACACTGGTAGGTGCAGGGGTCTGATAAGAAAGACGACAGAAATCATTATTTGAGAAAGGTAGAGTTTCCATTTTCCAAGATGAAAAGAGTTACGGGTAGCGATTGTGGGATGCATTTAGCACCACTAAACTGTGCACTAAAAATGGTTAAAATGGTAAACTTTATGCTATCTGTATTTTGACATGTCGGTTGTGAGTGTAAGCTTTAACGGCTGAACCATCTCTCTACTCCCACGCCGTGCGTATTTTATCACAATAAAACTTTTGGGTAAAATCTAAATCAAGCCCAATTCTAAGGAATATACTAGCCTCATCTCTAGTCCCCGTAGTAATTTCCTGAGTTGGCAATGTGAGCCTAGAGAAGAAAGTCTGCCATCTGGGTGCTCAGAATGGAAGGACCCCTTTCTTAACTAAGAAAGCCTAGTCTAGGCTGGACTGTGAGTGGCACCCTGCCTGAAAGCAAACTGATGACGATGGTGGCAGAGGGAACCAAATGACTGAGTAAACAAAGGTGTGGGGCCAGAATCAAGAGAGCACACACATGTCCTCCTCCTGGAATGGGCAATGTGCCTGGGGATTAGCGAAGTTGGATAATTTGCAAAATATAGGGAAGAATCAGACTGTAAAAAAGTTACAGGTAGGCAAAAAATAAAATAAGCCAGGTGGTGGTGATACACACATTTAATCTCAGCTCTCGGGAGGCAGAGACAAGTGGATCTCTGTGAAACCCTGTCTCAAAAAAAAAAGAAAAAAAAGAACTAAGGAAACCGTCTTAAGTGGATGTCAGACATCTCCAGGGAGGAGTCCTGGGACAGGAAAAGATACACAAGAAAGCAGTTATGCTTGTGACAGAGCAAGTTTATAAAGAATCCACTGTGTGAGACAGAGTCTGTCCTTCCCTGGAACTCTAAACTTAAAAATCCAGAAAATAATTCTACCGCTTGCTGAGCCACCCCACCCCATTTAGTAATATAAGCATATTTAGAGTAGAATGTGTCGATCAGTGGTGTCATGCGGTCGGTGGCCTCTCACCATAACCCCCCTTTTATTTTTAGCTCTAACGTGACAGGAGAACACCATTCCTTCTCCTCCACTGCTGCCCCCTTTCTGGAGCTTGTAGGAAAGTTCTAGGTAGTAGAAGAGATAGGATGGAGGGTACCACGGTGCATGGGGCAGATCTCTGCAGTGTTAGAAGAAAACAGGACTTCACACCAAACAGCCTCCCGGCCAACCTCCAGCATGGAGGAGAGCCACCTGGCTACCCTAGGGAAAGAACAAGTTTCTCCATGGAAACCCAGCTCGGTCAGAGGGCGAAGAGGTTCAGAGAGCCGGATGGAGAGCTGCGGAGCTAAGAGAGGGTGTAAAGCCTGACCCTGCTTCCAAGGTGAAGTCTGATCCTGCTTCCCAGGGTCAAGCAGCCTGCTAGGATCTAGCGGTTGTTTATCACTGTTGGCCTACAACACACTGAGGTCTCAGTTTCTCCATTTGGAAAATGGGATTAAGAAAATCTACCTAGGGAGGCTCAGTTGGTAAAGTGCTTGCCATGTAAATATGAGCAACCTGAGTTCTATTCCCAGAAACCACATGAAAGAAAGAAAGAAGAAAGAAAGAGACAGAGAACAAAAGAAAGAGACAGAGACAGAGAGAGAAAGAAAGAAAGGAAGGAAGGAAGGAAGGAAGGAAGGAAGGAAGGAAGAAAAAAAGAAAGAAAGAAAGAAAGACCATGCCAAGCACAGCACATTAAAACGCCAGTACTGGAAGAAGGCAGTGACAAGCAGACCCCTGGGGCTCGCTGGCCTCTCAGCCTAGTCTAAAGTGAGTTCCAGGTCAGTAAAAATATATCTGGGAAAAAAAAAAAAAGGCTGACAAAATGGCTTCACGGGTTGGGGCACTTGTCACCATGTCTGACAATCTGAGTTCCATCCCTGGAATTCACAGAGCAGGAGATAACAGACCTCTGAAAGTTGTTCACTGACTTCCATGCACACACACACATTTTATCACAGTAGTAGAACAGTAAGCAAGACATACACCTAGAATAAAAACAAAAAACAAAAACAACAACAACTACATAACCATAGGAAACCAAGAGAAACCCTGTGCTGACACCGTAGACTTAGTCATATGCCTGATTTTGAAGTAGGTCTAAATGGAGCATACTGTGTGTGCTCCTTGTGCCCAGTTTCCAGCATCGTATTTCTCTAAGAAATGCCCATGATTGTCCCTGCTTATTGTCACATAATATTTCATTGTATTACATTTTTTTTTTCAATAACAGGTCTGAAAAGATGGGTCAGAAGTTAAGACCACTGAGTGAGCAACTTTGCGTGAAAAACTTCTCTTTCTTATATATCGTTTGATTTATGTTGTGGTTTGAATGAGAAACATCCCCTACAGACGAGGGTACTTGAATAGCTGGTCCCCAATTTATGGTGTGGTTTGGGGTCATTATGGAACCCTTAGGAAAGCAGCCTTGCTGGAAGAAGCATCACTGGGTTGGGCCTCACCCCACTTCCGGTTCCTTCTCGCTGCTTCCTGTTTGTGGCTGACCTGTGATCTCACAGCCTCCCGCTCCTGTTGCCATGCCTCCCCCTGCCATTAAGGGCTATTCCTCTGGCTCCTCAAACCCAAATCAACTCTTTATTCTACGAGCTGCTTTTGGTCATGGTGTTTTAACAGAAAAGTAACTAATACAGTTTGTTTGCGGGGGTGGGGGGGTGGGGGGGTGGGGGGGTGGGGAGGTGGAACCCAGGACCCTTCATTTAGTAAGCAAACATTCTGCTGAGCTGGGAACCAGCTCTAGGACTTTGCTGGAACATGAGACTCAGTTGAAAGGAAACATTTTCTAATCTCCTTTAGCTCCCATTTTAGAAGGCTTAAGGAGCAAAAAACAAAAGGAGGGAAGGTGAGTCCGTTCTGCCTCTCAACCTCCCTTCTCGAAAGAGAACACCTGGAGGGGGCGAGAGGCAGGGCGGGGCCTCCTCCTTCCGACTCACTGGGTCCTGGAAGAAGCATCTCAACTCCCTAGCGCTTCAGCGCACAGCAGCCTCAGTCAGAAGGCAGCAGGCAGCCTGGTGCTTGCTCCTCAGCTGCCTCTGCTACCCTGTAGCTTAAGTCCTGTCCAGAAGTTCTTATTATGCCTAACCAAGGGATGCAGGATAGAACTGAACACGTGGCTAAGGAGTCTGCTCACCACGGTCTCGATGAACAGGCCCTGCAGTGGTAATAGGGAGGGCCCACATTGAGCCACCACATGCATGGCCTGAATTATCACAACATCCTTCTCACTGCACTGGCATGAATTTGCATCCAGTCTGCTCTTTTGCCTGAATGTTGAGGGGTCACCAGTCTTTATTCCAGGCCTTCCCTCTCATCATCTTTAGCTGAGATAAGATGCAGAATTATTCCCGCTGTGTATGTGTTCTCTCCCTCTCCCCCCGCCCCTCCATACAATCTCACAGTATAACCCAGACTGACCCGAGAACTGGAATTACAGGCATGTACAGCCCTGCTGGTGCATCTAAAAGCCTATTTGTATCATCTTTATCTTTAAAGACATACTTTGTAGGCCAGGACTAGACACACTCCTATGATCCCAACAGTCTGAAGGTAGAGGCAGGAGGGTAAGCAGTTCAAGACTAGCCTGGGCTATGTGAGCCCCTAGGGCTCCATGTGTACAGGGTTCTCCATGATAGCCTCAATTTTTCTCTTCCATCGTTTCTGTAATTTTCCCACAATTCTTTCAGTTTGTATCGTAGGTTCCAGTTTGGGTTCTGGAACAAATGGTCAATATTGTTTGATTACCATCTCCAAAGAAAACAAAGCAACTGTCCTGTACCTTACAGACAAAGAGAAGAGGAACTTGTTTGCTTTTGGGACTTCCTGGGGCTTCAGCCATTCTTTTCTCTTCCCACTCTGTAAACCCAGGAGCTTCGGAAATCAAGGAAGGTGGAGCAAGCCGACCAGCTGAGCCTCAGCCTGGAGTTAGAATCCCTCATTCCTTAGCGAGAATCCAGGAGAGTCTGGAAGAGGTTCAAAAGAATTGATATAGATGTAGAATAGGGGTGAACCTCACTGATACTGGACAGGTTAGACCCCCACCGCAGCTGCTCGGCCCAGTGGGGGGGGGGCAGAGGAGAGACCCTCCTCCTCTCCCAAGCTTATCAGTTGTTAGTAGCAGACGAGGCCACGCCCAAGGGCTGGTGCCCCAAGGCTATAGGCAGAATGATTTCCCACAACAGGCTACAGGCACCTTTCTCTGAGTTTCAGAGAGAGCTGGTCTCAGCCGACCACAGGCCTCTATCTTGTCGGTGGCTCCTCCTTATGCAATGAATCTTTCTCCTCCTCACTCTTCTTCTCCATTAAATGGGGCAAACACGGGTGTTAAAGGACATAATTGCTGTTTATGGGGAGCCTGAGCGTCCTGGATGAAAGTCTCTGGAGCTAGGTAAAGCTTCCCCAAGATGATTAATGGAGACAGGGGAGAAAAATACACCCTGTGTCATCTAGAATTATGTACAGTGTTCTAGTTTGGTTTTGTTTCTGTGATAAAACACTGACCAACGCTAACTGGGGGGCGGGGGGGGAGTGCTTACTTCATCTTACAACTTCCAGGTCACAGTGGATCACTGAGGGTGGGAACTCAGGGCAGGAACACAGAGGCAGGAACTGAAGCTGGGGAACACTGGCTTGCTCTCCGTGGTTTGTTCAGCCTGTTTTCTTGTACCACCCTGGACAAGCTGCCTGGTAGCCCCACCCACAGTGGGCTGGGCTCCCCTCTCTCGATAATTAATCAAAACTGTTCCCCGTTTCTTGCCTGCAGACCAATCTAATGGGGGCATTTTTCTCAGTCAAGGTTCCCTTTTCCTTGGTTAAGCAAGTTTGTGTGGAGGTGGACAAGCAACTAACCAGCACTTGTGGGTGGCAAGGTTTCATCTAACAGGTGGCTTGTGGGGACTTTTTGGCTCTCTTTTAAACAGTGTTCACAATCCCTGACCTCTACTCCAGGCTTTGGTTACAAGGGGATACCATATCAGCAGGTCTGCAGGCATTTGAGTTTCTGTTCCCACACACATCATAAAGGCTCAGCAAATATTTGCGAGAGAGAATAATAAATTACTTTATTTGCTCAAATCTATGAAACAGGTTTAAGAACCAGATTGCCCCAGTAGTTTCAAATCCCAGGATGATGAATATAATGAAATACAAGACATGATTATCCTGCGTTATTAAAAATGCTCGTTCCTTAAGAGTAAAGAGGTCGGGCTGATGAGAGGGCTAAAGAGGTAAAGGGAGCACCATCGAAGTTGACAACCTGAGTTCAGTCTCCTTCACCCTACGGTGAAAGGAGAGAACCAGGTTGCCCCTTGACCTCTGTATGTGCACTGTGGTATGTGCATCCACGCATATCTACATGCCTACAAAATAAATACAGAAAAAAGAATAAAGAACCATGCAATCTCCCCAAAGCTGAGGGCAGTGCTTCAGACAACAGCAAACTTGGCTGAAATTCACATTATTTATATATGACTTTCATCCATAGAAAGAAAGGTTTTACTCACATAGACACATAGGAACTTACTGCTGTCATGAACACAGTCTTGGGAGGTCGCATCTTTATCCCAGCAACATGTCATGGCTCAAAGTCTTTTAAAGTCTCTTCTTAAGAATTTTACAGTGAACCAGGCCTGTTATTTTAGTATCTGGCATAGTGTTAAAACTTCATGCTTGGAGATCAAAAGTGATTACTGAAAACAGCCAAAGGAAGCTGGACATGGCCCCATGTGTCCTTCATCTCAGCAGGGAGAGGCCAGCCTGGTCTACATAGTGAGTTCCAGGACAGCCAGGGCTACCAGAGGGAGAGCCTGTCTCAAAAATAAAATCAAATACCTAAAGGACATTGGGGATACGTGTGTGACTGCACAGTCTGGGTAGTTAACCCAAAGGGGCGTGGCCATGATGTAAAGGAAATTATCTCCTTGCAGAGTTTTGAAGCTGGATTTAAAGAACATTTTATAGACGTGCTTTCAGAAGTGGCTTTTGTTACACCTTTGGTTCAGAAGTTTGTTTGTTTGGTTCTGGAATAGGGTTTTAGGTAGCCCGCACCAGCCTTGAGACCTTGAGCTCCTGCTCTCCCCGCCCACGCCTCCCAGGTGCCAGGACTACAGGCACACTCCACCACACCCTGCTCAGAGGTGATTTAGCAAATCTTCCCACTCCTACAGGCAGGAGGAAACAATGAAGAAAATCACCCTGTGTCGCAGCACCTGACACCTGGCCGTCAGGCTCCAGCAGCTTTGGTCCAAAAGTACTGCTGTGGTTTGAGTCAGAAATGCCTTCAACAGGCGTGTGTGTGTGTGTGTGTGTGTGTGTGTGTGTGTGTGTGTGTGTGTGTGTGTGTCCAAGCAGTTGGTCCCCAAATGGTTGCACTGTCTTGTATGAGGTGACGAAACCTTTGGGACATCTGACCTGGTTGGAAGGATGTGTCATTGGAGGCTGGCCTCTGAAGTTATACCCAGTTCCAGCTCCTGTCTCCTTTGCTTTCTGACCATCCAAGATGTGAGAAACAGCAGCCACGAGCTCCCACTACCAGGGTCTGAGATCAGCTGCCAAGTTGGTACTACTCCAGCTTGCCTTCCCTGTCATGACAGGTTCTCTGTCCCTGGAAACTCTAAGCCAGGACGAAACTTTCCTCTTCCCCTCAGCCATTTCTTGCAGGTATGTCATCGTGGTGATGAGAAAAGAAACTGCTTTTCCTCATCTGGTCCTGTCGGAGGTCAGACTGCGGATCCAGCTTCATGCAGCACCGGAGAGCCTATGAAATAGAACCCTGAGACAGATGTTTTGACAGTGCTTGACATTTTAAAACATCTGCTTGAAAATATGCCAGCAGTTCCTCTCTCTCTCTCTCTCTCTCTCTCTCTCTCTCTCTCTCTCTCTCTCTCTCTCTCTGTGTGTGTGTGTGTGTGTGTGTGTGTGTGTGTGTGTGTGTGTGTGTGTATGCATGCATGTTCAACTATGGAAGGGTTGTATGTTCAGGCAGCCAGGTGAGTATGTATGTGTGCATCCAGATGTCAACATCAATCATCTTTTTTTTTTGTTGTTTTTGTTTTTCGAGACAGGGTTTCTCTGTGGTTTAGAGCCTGTCCTGGAACTAGCTCTTGTAGACCAGGCTGGTCTCGAACTCACAGAGATCTGCCTGCCTCTGCCTCCCAAGTGCTGGGATTAAAGGCTGCGCCACCACCGCCCGGCTCATCAATCATCTTTCTTGATCCCTCTCCATCTTCCTTTTCTGAGACAGTGTCTCTCACTGACTCTAGAGATCCCAATTTATTGAGTCTGGATGACCAGCAAGCCCCAAGAATCCCCATCTCTGTCGCCCCAGTTCTAGGACTATAGGTTTCTGCTGTCCTGCTTGACTTTTGTTTGTTTTGCGATAAGGTTTCTCTTTGTAGCCCTGGCTGTCCTGAAACTCACCATGTAGACCAGGCTGGCCTTGAACTCAGAAATTCAGCTGCCTCTACTTTCTGAGTACCGAGATTAAAGGCATGAGCCCCACCACATACAGCTATGCCTTACTTCGAACATGAGTGCCAGAGGTCTGAACTCGGGTCCTCATAATTACACGGCAAGGATGTTACCAATTGAACCAGTTCTCCAGCCTCCAGCCACCCTTCCCCTTTCTTCATAAGCATCTAGTAGCTACTTAAATTTCCTAGAGTGGACAGTACAAGATAAAGTACGTTCCTTGTAGGTCAAGGTACCAGGACTACAAAGGGGATAGGGAAGTGATCTTTGTGCTAAGCAGCACTAGCTGGGTGCAGCTGCCTCATATGAAAAGCCAAACCAACAGAGCAAAGAGGGAAATCAGGGAGGTTGAAGATCACAAGAAGGACCGGCAGAGAAAGGTGTTTGCCGCCAAGTCTGATGACCTGCGTTTGATTCTGAGAGCCTGCATGGTGGAAGGAGAGAACCGACTCCTGCATGGTGACCTCTGACCTCCACAGAAGTGTGGTGGCACACATTGCCCCCTGCCCGTGTAAAAACAATGACAAAAAGACGGTTAGCGGCTGGGTGTGGCAGTGCATGCCTATTGGGGTGACTGAGGGAGGAGGGTTAGGGGGTGAAAGCAAGTGTGGGCTGCATATTGAGACTCTGAGGCACACACAGTCACAGAGGGTCATAGGACAAGACCCAAATAGGCAGCAGTAGAAATGGAGTAATAGGACGTCCTCTGACCCTCATTTCATCCATTTGTTCATTTAGTCTATAAACATACAGACTGCTTAAATGCCAAGCGTTGTCTTAGAAGCTAAGACGGGAGTGTTGACTAATGCAAACCCTCTGCCGTCCTCCAGCTGACATTTTCATAGAGGAGACTCCAGAGGGAAGACCATGAGAAACATGGTCCAGATTCTTTGTTTTTCTCCAGAGGGTCAGTGTGGTTCACATATCCATTAGTCCTCTTTCCCTATACACAGTCATTGAATTGGAAAATCCCTGTAAACAACCATGTGCCGTCTGGAGGCTGCTCTACTGTCCTGAGCCAACGCTAGAGAACAGAGATGAGAGGCAGGATTTACATAGTATTTACTGGTAGCAGGGCAGAGAGCGGCACACACAGGAAGGGGCCATGTCATCCAGGTGGTGATGCCTTACAGAAACAAATCCCACCGCAGGAGTTGTCCAAAATAGACACTAAGAATCAAAAATATTTTTAATTTATTTATTGTGTATGTATGATGGGGGACACACATGTGCCTTCCACACACATGTGGAGGTTAGAGAACAACGTGGAGGATTTGGTTCTTTCCTTCTACTATGTGGGACCCAAGGATTGAACGTGGGGCATCAGTCATGGTGACAAGTATCTTTACCTGCGGAGCCATCTCTCTGGAACTGCAAATGGAATTTTTAATTAATGAAGCAAAATAAGTAACAGATGCTAGAGATCATGGCAGATCAAACTAAGGAAGTATTACCTCTAAGCTGTATTTCTGTTGTGAATACATGTCGCTGTGTTGGCCCTCAGTGCAAACTGTATTGCTCAGGGTGGCCTGCAGCCAATCTCTAAAGTCAAAAGTTGGCTACCCCAACTGTACTGCAGGTTCTAAATCTTTTCTTTTATTGAAGATAGGTTTTTTTCTCATTTACTATATCCTGATTATGGCTTCCCCTTCCTTTGCTTCTTCCAGTTCTTCCCCACCTCCCCTCCCATCTGGATCCACTCCTTTTCTGTCTGTCATTAGAAAACAAATAGGATTCAAAGGGATTCGAATATGATATGATATAATACATTCACAAACGGCCTATAGGGGAGAGAGAGAGAATAATAAATAAATATAAATAGTTTTTTGGTTTTGTGTTTGGAGACAGGATTTCTCTGTGTAGCCCTGGCTGTCTTTGAACTCACTCTGTAAACCAGGCTGGCTTCACACTCTCAAAGATCCACCTGCCTCTGTCTCCTGAGTGCTGGGATTAAGGGCATGCACTACCACCAAAAAAAAAAAAGTTAAAGACAGGGAAAAGGCTCTGATATAACATTATGAGACCACAAACCTCTAAAGGTTTTGTTGAGTTAGTTTGCTGCTGACCATTTACTACTGGACAAGCAGACTGCCCAGACTGCCCTAAGAGTAGTTTGTTGCCGGACGGTGCTGACACACACCTTTAATCCCAGCACTTGGGAGGCAGAGGCAGGTGGATCTCTATGAGTTTAATCCAGCCTGGTCTACAGAGTGCGTTCCAGGACAACCAAGGCTGTTTCACAGAGAAATCCTGTCTCAGTAACCCCCACCACCCAGAAAAAGGAGTTTATTTCCCCAGTGAGACTCCCTTGGAGAAAACTAAATTTCCATAAAAAATGGTTATCAACTGGAGACAGCTTCTGGGTTGGGATGTGGGCCTGTGTCCACGTCTCCTTTCAGCTCTAGACCCATCTGGGGAAGCCCCGTGCAGGCCCTGTGAGTGCTGCCTCAGTCTCTGTGAGTTCATACATGACTCAGTTCTGCTGTTTAGACGCCCCGTTTCCTTGGTGTCTTCAGTCAGTAATGGTGACTTGCCTACACAATACACTAGGACATGGTAGCACAAAGCCTGATTTGACTGAAGGTCCTCTTCATGACACGGAACCCATACCAATAGCCTGAAACTAGATGGCCCAGAGGCCTGGGGTGAGTGCTGTTGCTCTGCTGAAGGAACATAGCAACAAAATGACTCCTATGACATCCTGGTATACACATAGACCAGTGCCTCTTTCAGCCATCATCAGAGAAGCTTCCTCCTGCAGCACATGGGAACAAATACAAAGACCCACAGCAGACAGTGTGCAGAGAGTCAGAGACCTTGGAACACTCAGCCCTAAATGGGATGTCTCCGAACCTTCCCCTCAAAGCTCGGGGAACTCTGCGGAAGAGGATGTGGGAAATGTGTAAGAGCCTGAGATTCTAGAAGTTTACACTTCTACAGAAGCTCGAGGAACTCTGCGGAAGAGGATGTGGGAAGTGTGTAAGAGCCTCAGATTCTAGAAGTTTACACTTCTACAGAAGCCGTGTGCATTTCTCCTTTACACACGACATGGGAGCTGGCAGACACACAGAGCAGCCTAGCTTCCCAAGAGTCTACTTGGAGACCCTTAGTTTATTATATGCTGGCTTTCGATTACTTTTGCAACTTTTTTTTCTTAAATAATAAAAAGTACTATAAAAGACCTTAAATGAAAGGTTGCAACTGGCCTAGCCACAGCACCTCAGTTGGCTATCAATGAACACTCAATTCCACTCACCCATCCATATGTTCTGTGGAGACATCTTCCACCTCCAGCAAAACCAGGAGCCCAGGGCCGTGTGGCTGTTCCAGGCAGCAGGAAAACAGCTTCCCGAGGGCTGCCTTCCAGCTGAAGGGAGTTCAGAGCCCAGCAAATGCCGCAGACATGGGCTCCACGTGGATGCACACGTTGATAGGAAGGTGAAGCACTGGCTTAGGGGCCGTCTGCTTCAGGACTGGAGAGATGGGTGTTCTAATGAAGAAGCCGGGAGAACTGTGGGATGGAATTATCCTCAGATATGCTACAGTCACCAGCCGGGGCCTGACACTTGACAGGCACCGCCTGCAACCTGCTGAGGAAAGGGACAAGACGTGGAGACTTGTGACTTGTCATACGCAATGTCGAGATCTAGAATGAATGAGGGCTGGCAGGTTTCACTCCAAGAGTCGCAGTGAGACACCCCTTCTGTTTCCTACCCACCTTCCCCTGCACAGGCAAAAAGAGTTGCTCAGGAATTTCTACACAGTCGAGGTTTGAATAAAGATATCAGTATTCTGAAAGGAAAAAAAAATGTGTCTTTTTGTTGGTGTTGGTGATGGTGGTGGTTTCCTTTCAAGTCATCATTTCTTTCGAGTTCAGTCTGGTTAAAGGATGGGAATGGAAAAGACTGGTGTGGGTGGGCCCCAGAGTTTAAAAACTTAGGAAGGGAAATCACTTGTCCAAAGTAGAAAAAACAGAAGACCCAAGTTAGTTCCCAGCACCCACCTGTGAGTCTAGATTCTATACAGTTTTCTGGCCTCTGAGGGTAGACAACCTACACACGCACACATGCGCATGCACTCGCGCGCGCGCGCACACACACACACATTCAGTCACACAAATACATGTAATTGGTAATAAAAAGAATAAAACACAGACCAAAATTTAAGATTTCTCTAGTGGAACCTGAATGAGGAGCTACCTCAGGGGCAGAGCTGGTAGTGGGATGAGCTCGTCCAGATGAGGGTGCCTGAGCCCCTGGGCCACATCCCACACAGGTGAGGGGCTTGCTATAGAGCTGACTGATTTCTGATTGGTCCCGGCGGCGGGCGGGGACTGAGGTGTACAAACAGATGGCTGTGCTAGTCAGGACGTATCGCCTGGGAAAACAGGGTTTACGGAAAGGACACACATGCTTGCTGTCCACACCAAACTGAGCAGCCAGGTGTCGGGACGAGAGGAACAGCAGCTGCTCAGCTCTGGCCAGTCTCTTCTTCTCGGTATTTCTTCTGTTTCTTGAAGCTAGGTAAATCCTGACTGCCTTCAGGCAAATCAAGCAAAGCCACAAAGCTAGCAGCCACGTTTCTCACAGTCTTTCGCTCCTGTTGGCTAGACTCCAAATTCCCAGATTCTCTCCCAGCTCATCTCTCCTGGCTGCACAAGCCTCTCACCTGGCTAGGGTGGGGATGACTTTGGGGCAACCTTGTCCCATCTGTTGCTGCTGGGAGAACTGAGAGCCCAGTAGGGCAAGAATATTGAGGCCAGGAACCCCGAAGCTTCGAGAGATCTCCATGGCAGGAGACAGGCAGGGCTCCCAGGAGACACAAGTCCTGAGGGCAGCCTGGCATCCAAATTCCAGAGAACGGAAGAGACAAATACCAGCAAGAGGACAATAAGAGTACCCAGTGAATAAAACTGGGACACCTTGGAAGGTGTCATTACAGGAAAAAGATCGCAGTCACCGGATGTGGGGCACAGAGACCCACCTGAATAATCACCTTTCTCGCTTAGTCTCAGAGCCGAGCCTTGATGCGGTAGGCAGCTGATGAAGATAGCCTGGCCATCTAAATCGTTAATTCAGTGTTTTATTTAGGCAGCCCAGGTCTGTGGAGATTTTATATGAGGAGAAATTGGACAGGCAGGCACTATGGCAGGGCTGCATGCGCCTACATCAAAATCGCCTGGAGAGCTTGTTTAAAATGCAGACCCTAGGGCTCCCCAAGAAACACAAGGAATCCTCACCTCTTGGCTAGGACCCAGGATGCTACACAACTGTGGGATGCGGGTCATCTTGTGCTATTGGGGACAATTTCAGAATAGTGGGTTCTGTTTGTCCTGAACAGGTCAATGTTCTCTGACATGAAAACCTCCTGTATGATTTATCCCACCGCCTGGGAGGACATGGTGCATGGGTGGGTGCTATCTCACGCCCGAGGCCCACAGCAGCCATGTTTCCTCAGTCCCAGCTGCAGTCCCAGTTTCTGATGTAAATCCCAATGTCCAGAACTCAGCCCCACCCTCCACCCACTATGGCTATAATTAAGGCCACCCTTTCCAGACCTGTAGCCAGAGACCAGCTGCCCCTGGTCCTTACTGTTTCCTAAAAGTGCCCACAGAGCTCTGGGTGAGGACTTCAAAATATCTCCTAGAGTCAGGCGCTTCCCTGCCCTCCACACACTGACCTAAGCCATACGAATGGCCGCTGGCCTTCATTTCCAGCACTCATTTCTCTTCTTCATTGAGAAATAAGTATCTGTTGAGTATCAGACTACCAAAGTGAGAATGGACTTCAGTTCCCAGGATACTTCATGTTTCAGAAAGAGTTCTGTATTGTTTTGTTGTTGTTGATGATTTTGTTTTGGTTTTGTTTCATTTGGTTTTGCCTGTTTTCACTTTAAGGATAATTGCTGGTGACATTTTCATATGAAGTTAGAGATTAAATATGTGCTCCCTAAGTAAAGGTCGAACGATATCACACTATGAGGAACAACATACAGTCCAAAGAAGTTCAATACATTTAAGCCTTTAGAATGCTCAGTCGTTTGGTATCTAACCTGTCTGGGAGGACCCTTGTAGCAATCAGAACCCAGAACACTCTTCATAGGCCCAGTTTGAGGCTCACAACTTGTCAAAGTTCTTTTATTGTGGGCATGATAACCAAGGAGCAATAGAGAAGATCTCTACTTCTCAGCCGAGCAATTATGCAATTAGAAGCTTAATGCAAGTCTCCAGGACACCATGAAACTGCTTTTCTCAATGAACAAAACGGTCCCCGGCTTACCAAGCTGCCTCATTAAAAAAGCACTTCAGGAGCGCTTGAGGGAAAAAAAACTGAACTATGACGTCTGTCTGTTCTAAAATCACCCGTGTGACAGACAACCTCTGTACTAGCACTTGGCCCCCCAGGCCAGGGACGATACAGAACTGGTCCGACACCACGTCTTCCTACTGGCTTGCTCAATCTAACACTAGCTTCTAGACAACAGTGCTGTCTACCATATAAGCTGGTGTAACTTACTTGTGTTATATTGGCTTTGCAGTTGTTTGGGCATCATTAACACAGAGACTTTGCTATACACATTCTTTATATTTTTTTATTTTTTGATTTTCAAGACATGGTTTCTCTGGAGTTTTTGGTGCCTGTCCTGGAACTAGCTCTTGTAGACCAGGCTGGCCTCGAACTCAGGGAGATCTGCCTGCCTCTGCCTCCCGGGTGCTGGGATTAAAGGCGTGTGCCACCAGCGCCAAGTTGCTAAATACGTTCTTTTGGAATGTGTGCTACATGCTGGTCACCTTGAAGACACCTTTTAAGACTAGCCCCCTCCAGGATGCTCTGCTGTTGAGCTGTGTGGTCCTGATTTATTATTTTGAGATATGGTCTCACTAAGTTGCCTAGATTACTCCTAAACTTGGAATCCTCCTGTCTCAACTTTCCAAGTGACTAAAATTGCATGCCTATACCATAGATTAGCTTTTTAACCCATACAACCATACGAGATAGTTACTATTAGCTTCCTGTCTGAGTGAGTAAACTGAGGCACAGAGCTTAACTGACTTGAGCCTGGTATCAAACAAGTAATGGGTTTGGATTTGAACCACGAAGGTCTGAGGTTTTAACACAAAACCGCACTGTTTTATCATTGTATCTACACAAAATATATGTATATGAAATTAAATTAATAGTATACAAAAAGTTTAGATAACCTTATATTTTTTTAAGTTTACGCTGTTATACTAAAAACATGTAATCCAATATTTATCTCATGATCATTTTTTTCATATTATAAACAAAGTTTTGTGCCAAAACTATTCAAGCTAAAAAGCAAAAGGAAGAACAAAAAACAAAAACATGCTAGCTGGTAGCTCTGCTAACGTTATGGAATCTGAACCTGGGTCCCAGTGTCGCCCTCGCTCTTTGGAAAGGTATTCTTGAGGAAACACCATGAACCCTAAGCCACCTCTCCCAAGGATCAGGTGATTCTTCAGACCTCTGGCAGTAAATCTTTTTCCCTAACCAGGAAGCATACACTACTACTGCATTCTCTGTGCTTCTAAAATTTCCCTGTTTGTGCATATATGAATTCGTACCTCTTTTATTGTTTGTGCAAGGAAGAACACACTGTTTGCACTTACTATTTTCTTTTGTTGCTGTTGTTGTTTTCTTAGACAGGATTTCTCTGTTTAGCCCTGGCTGACCTGGAACTCGCTCTGTAGACCAGGTTGGCCTCGAACTCAGAGATCCACCTGTCTCTGCCTCCAAGTGCTCACCACAACTGCCCAACACACTTGTCATTGTCACTTGACCTCAGACCAATCTGTCTCAGTATAAACAATGCACACCATGATTCTTTAGAGAGCTGTGCAGTTTTCTATTACATCAAGGTGCTGTAAGGTACTGAACCATTTCTCTATCAAGAAACAATTTCTTGGTTTGTTTTTTTTTGTGCCCATCTTACAAACTAAGTTGTAAGCATTATTTTTTTAAATTATCATTATTATTATCTATGGGAGGAAAATATGCCACATGCTCAGAGAAGCCAGAAGAGAGTTTCAGATTTGTTGGAACTGGAGTTCAGGTGACTGGGAGCCCAGAATCAAATTCCCAGCCTCCGAACGAGCAGTGAGTGTGTTGGGTTGTCGCTCCAGTCCCACACGTCATTCTTTACTTAGTCTCAGGGCGATCACAAGACTTGGATGCTGTGGAATTGTTTAACTATGTAAAGATCTGTTTTGTTTGTTTACACCGTATTTGTTTAGTTATGTAACGATGTGCTGCTGTTTCACCTTGCCTGCCTAAGGCACCTGATTGATCTAATAAAAAGATGAGCAGTCAATAGCTAGGTAGAGAAAGGATAGGCGGGGCTGGCGGTCAGAGAGAAAGGGGAGCCAGTCAGCCAGCCAGGGCAGAAGCAGGAAAGGAAGATGGGCAATAGGTAGATGAGGTAAATGAGCCTCACGGCAGCACATAGAGTAATAGAGATAGACTAAGTTAAGTTTTAAAAGAAAAGGCTAGCTAGAAACAAGCCTAAGCTAAGGCCAAGCATCCAAAATTAATAATAAGTCTCTACGTCGTGATTTGGGTGCTGGTGGTCCAAGAATGACTGATGCATTCTGATTTCCTGAATAATGTTAATCTAATTAAAAATTATTTTTCAGCAAACTAACTTATATGGATCAATAAAAAAGATATATGGCAAATGTTAATGCTTCACTTATGATTTTTAAAGAAGATTTATGGAGCTAAAGAGATGGCTCAGCAGTTAGGAACACTGTCTACTCTTCTAGAGAATCTACAATGGACTCCTAGTACTCTATGAGTGCTCACGGTTGTAATTTCAGCTCCAGGGCATCTGATGTCTTCTGCTGCCCTCTGAGGGCACCAGATAAGCAAGTGGTACGCAGACATACATGCAGACAAAACGCCCATACACATAGAGCAAAATAAATTCTTTTTTAAAAAACTTAGAGAGCATCTTTAATATTTATTTATTCATTTATGTTTTATGTGTCATTGTCTACATGTATGTCCGTGTGCCACATTATTGCAGGGCCTGCGGAGACCAGAAGAGAACAGCAAATCCTCTGGAACTGGAGTTACAAATGGTTGTGAGCCACCATATGGGCACTGGGAATCAAACCAGGATCCTCTGCAAGAGCAACCAGTGCTCTTAACGACTGAGCTGTCTCTCTCCAGCCCCACATTTTTTGTTTGTTTGTTTGTTT
This sequence comes from Microtus pennsylvanicus, assembly GCF_037038515.1. Classification (NCBI taxonomy): domain Eukaryota; kingdom Metazoa; phylum Chordata; class Mammalia; order Rodentia; family Cricetidae; genus Microtus; species Microtus pennsylvanicus. The sequence goes on from NC_134599.1 coordinate 9,404,911, forward strand.
GTTTTAAAGATTTATTTATTATTTATACAACTTTCTGCTTCCATGTATACCCACACGCCAGAGGAGGGCGCCAGATCTCATTACAGATGGTTTGGAGCCACCATGTGGTTGCTGGGAATTGAACTCCGGACCTCTGGAAGAGCAGACAGTGCTCTTAACCACTGAGCCATCTCTCCAGCCCCTCCAGCCCCACGTTTATTTGTTTGTTTGTTCTTGTTTTTCATTTCACGTTTAACAGGGAAATAATGGAAGGTTTTCCCATAAGAGTCAGAAACAAGACACGGCTACTGTTCAACATTGCTCAAGAAACCACACGACATCCGCAGTCCAGAACTCAGGACACCAAAGGAAGAGAAATGAGTGTTCGAGGCTAGCCTAGGTTATAGAGAGACCAGTATGTGTGGAGAGGTTGGGTAGTAAAGGAAAAATAAAGACTACCAATAAGGAAGCAAGATAATCTTTTCCTGCAGAAGATAAATTACATAACTTGAAAACTACAAACAGCTGGGCTGTGGTGGTGCATATGCCTTTAATCCCAGCACTTGGGAGGCAGAGGCAGGAGGATCTCTGTGAGTTCAAGGCCAGCCTGGTTTAGAGAGTGAGTTCCAGTACTGCCAGGACTACAAGGAAAAACCCTGTCTTCAAAAACAAAAACACCTGACTTTAACCCACAAACCTATGAACACCTAATCTTCGATAACAATGGAAAAAAGAGAGCATCTTCAACAAATTGTGCTGGTAAAACTGGATGTCAATCTGTAGAATGAAAATAGATCCATATCTATCACCATGCACAAAACTCAAGTCCAAATGGATTGAAGACCTCAATATCAGTCCGAACACACTGAACCTGATAGAAGAGAAAGTGGGAAGTACTCTACAACACATGGGCACAGGAGACCACTTCCTACGTATAACCCCAGCAGCACAGACAGTAAGGGTCTCATTAAATAAATGGGACCTCCTGAGACTGAGAAGCTTCTGTAAAGCAAAGGACACTGTCACTAAGACAAAAAGGCAACCCACTGACTAGGAGAAGATCTTCACCAACCCCGCAACTGACAAAGGTCTGATCTCCAAAATATATAAAGAACTCAAGAAACTAGACCGTAAAAGGCTAATCAACCCAATTATAAAATGAAGCACTGAGCTGAACAGAGAATTCTCAACAGAAGAAGTTCAAATGGCCAAAAGACACTTAAGGTCATGCTCAACTTCCTTAGCGATCAGGGAAATGCAAATCAAGACAACTTTAAGATACCATCTTACACCTGTCAGAATGGTTAAAATAAAAAACACCAATGATAGCCTTTGCTGGAGAGGTTGTGGAGAAAGGGGTACACTCATCCATTGCTGGTGGGAATGCAAACTGGTACAACCACTTTGGAAAGCAGTGTGGCGGTTTCTCAGGAAATTCGGGATCAACCTACCCCTGGACCCAGCAATACCACTCTTGGGAATATACCCAAGAGAGGCCCTATCATACAACAAAAGTATATGCTCTACTATGTTCATAGCAGCATTGTTTGTAATAGCCAGAACCTGGAAACAACCTAGATACCCTTCAATGGAAGAATGGATGATGAAAGTATGGAATATATACATATTAGAGTACTACTCAGCAGTAAAAAACAAGGACTTCTTGAATTTCGCATACAAATGGATGGAAATAGAAAACAATATCCTGAGTGAGGTAAGCCAGACCCAAAAAGAGGAACATGGGATGTACTCACTCATATTTGGTTTCTAGCCATAAATAAAGGACATTGAACCTATAATTAGAGATCCTAGAGAAGCTAAATAAGGAGAACCCAAAGAAAAACATATAGGCATCCTCCTGAATATTAACCTTCATCAGGCGATGAAAGGAGACAGAGACAGAGACCCACATTGGAGCACCGGACAGAAATCTCAAGGTCCAAATCAGGAGCAGAAGGAGAGAGAGCACGAGCAAGGAACTCAGGACAGCGAGGGGTGCACCCACACACTGAGACAATGGGGATGTTCTATTGGGAACTCACCAAGGCCAGCTGACCTGGGTCTGAAAAAGCATGGGATAAAACCGGACTTGCTGAACATAGCGGACAATGAGGACTACTGAGAACCCAAGAACAATGGCAATGGGTTTTTGATCCCACTGCACGTACTGGCTTTGTGGGAGCCTAGGCAGTTTGGATGCTCACCTTACTAGACCTGGATGGAGGTGGGTGGTCCTTGGACTTCCCACAGGGCAGGGAACCCTGATTGCTCTTTGAGCTGACGAGGGAGGGGGACTTACTTGGGGGAGGGGGAGGGAAATGGGAGGCGGTGGCAGGGAAGAGACAGAAATCTTTAATAAATAAATAAAAAACAGAATAAAACAAACAAAAAAAAAGGAAGGGAAAAAGAAAGTAGAAAAGAAGAAAACCACAAACATCCAAAAAGCGTCTAGCACAATACGTGCACATCACAAAACAGTGCTGTGTCGGGTGAGCTGGAACAACCACTTAGGAACAATTTGGACGCCTATCACAGCCTACCAAACCTGAAGCCTCGCCTTCAGAAATGTACCCTTCGATTACAGCCTCCCATGAGTGAGATACGTGTGGAATGAGCGTGTGTCTGTTCATTAGAGCATTTTAACTACAGCAAAAAGTTGGCAACAACTTTAATTCAGGAGTCACTACATAAGTGTGAACTAGTACTCGATTTAATTTTTTTCCCAAAGAGTAGCCAAAATGCTGGGCATTGGTGGCATATACCTGTAATCCCATCATTTGGGAAGTGGAGGTAGGAGGATTAGAAATTCAAGGTCATCCTCAGCTATACAGACTTTGAGGCCAACCTGGGCAACAGGCAACCATGTCTTAAAAAATAAATAATAAAGTCAGGGACATTGTTCAGTCCATCGGGTAAAACTATCAGCCAAACCTGAGTTCAACCTCCAGAAACCACATGGTCAAAGGACAGAACCAGCTCCAGAGAGCTGTTCTGTTGCCTCTCCACACACACACACACACACACACACACACACACACGCACACACACAGAGGCCAAATTCACAGATGGATACACATGCATGTGCACATACACACACAATATTACAGTCAAACCGGTTTCAATGTCATCTTTACAGAATGAGACCTGGGAAGGACAGAAAAGAGTTTAATATGTTACCATTTACCATTTATAATGCCGGAGCAGTATGTCAGCATGTGTGCCCCTCCCCCACCCCCCACAAAGGATGCCTTAGATGTGGCTCATTTCCATCACCACAGAGAAATCTCTTCTAATAGACTAATCATCTTCATAAAATGCTTGCTCAAAGAAGACTGATTTTTATCACAAAACAGATGGATGGGACTTTTCCAGGAAAGATGCTTTTCAGTAACATTGAGATGAAGAAAACCCTGCCTCCCCTCTGCTCTGTCTGATGACTTGGGTTGATCCCCAAAACCCACACAAAGGGTTAAGGTTTCACAAAGGTGTCCTCTGGTGACTGTACACACGGGGTGGCATGTGTGTCCCCACATCATACCATATACACATACCACAAGCTCAATTAATAAAGATTGGAGTCCTATAACTCCGTCTCTACTCATCGATTAAGCTTACAGGTCAATGCTTATCAAGTCCTGCGGCCAGAGAGCCTGGTACATCACTGAGCATGGCGAATCTCTCTCCAGATACCTGACCCGGGAGCGAGGAAGCGTTCCGTCACTATAGCAGAGAGCTGTGATGGCCGGCTTATGAGGAGAAAGGCCTCGTTTGGTCCTCTGGTCTGGAAATTTTAGTCCATGCTCAATCTACCCTTCCACTTTGGCCTGTAACCGGACAGCACATGATGGTGGATTCACTCAGCTTGTGGCCAGAAAGTAGTATTTTCTTCTTAATTATATTTATGCTTCTGTGTGTGGTGCGGCTATATGCTTGTGAGTTCAGGTACCCAGGGAGGGCAGAAGAGAGTTTCAGGTCACCTGGCAGTGGTAAGCTACTGGTGTGGCTTCTGGGTGCTCAGTTCATGTCCTTGGTACTAGCAGTACCTGCCCTTAACTGCTGAGACACCTTCCTAGCTCCTTCATGGCTAGTGCCGTAAGCCACTCCAGGGACTGAGTGAATGATAACAGAACAAAGGGGCTAAGGTTCTACTCGCCTCTTCTAGGGGGTAAACTACAGAACTTACATACATAGAGCATACACACAGTACCAACCAAAAGACATTTAGCGGCAATACGTGCACATCACAAAACAGGTCTCCTATACTGCTGGTGACTGGGGAACTGGAATAAGCTCTCGGGAGCAATTTGAACTGTCTACCACAACCCAGTACACTCCAATGACCTAAAGACCTGCCAGTAGGCCTCAGCTTGTAAAAATTCCACTGTCTCCTAATAGCACCCAGCACCCCAAGGATCAAGCCTTTAACACACAGACTTTAAGGGAATACTTAAGTGTAGCCTGTGTGGAGGTCTAGACAAGTATAGATCTCTAACTCAAAAAAGCTTGGTTCAAACCAGACCACTGGGAGGAGGAAAGACAGTTTCACCCACTGGCTGCTCTGCTCCGTGACTGGCTGCTCCACGTCCTGTAGTGGCACCTGCCACTGGCAGCAACCGCACCTGGCTCATTCCTCTGCTATTCACTCCTAGTGTAGAGGGGTGTCTCGGTCAGTGTTCTATTGCTGTAAAGAGACACCATGACCATGGCAACACTTATAAGAAAGCATTTCATTAGGGCTTGCTTTTCAGTTGCAAAGGCTTAGTCCATTTGCTTTCTTTTTTAAAACTTTTATTTACATGCATTGGTGTTTGCCATTGGTGTCAGGTCCCCTAGAATTGGAATTAGAGACAGCTGTGAGCTGTCATGTGGGTGCCGGAAATTAAACCTGGGTCCTCTGGAAGAGCAGTTCAATGCTCTTAACCACTGAGCCATCTCTCTGGTCCAGGATTAGTTCATTTTCATCAAGGCAGGGAGCATGGCAGCATGCAGGTAGATGTGGTCGCTGAGATCCACTGGCAGCAGGAAGAAAGAGTCACTGGGCCTGGTTGGGCTTCTGAAACCTCAAAGTCTACCTCCATTGACACACTTCCTCCCACAAAGCCACACCTCCCGATCCTTTCAAATAGTGCCACTGCCTGATGACCAAACATTCAAATCTATGAGCCTGTGGGGGGGTCATTCTTATTCAAAGCATCAAAACTGGAACTTTCTAGGTAGGGAGAATGAAGAAAAGGAGCAAGGGTGTGTGGTGTTAGCAAAATAAATCTCTATAATTCTATATTTAATAACAATAACGTTTTACTGTAAGATTCCTCAAAAGTAGACTCCATTGTGCAGTTTTCAAAGCCTCATCCAATGGAACGAAGACTGCTGCCCCTGAATCTTGAGGAGACATCCTTCAAAATGGAAAACTCCTTATCTGTCCCCTAGACATCTTGCTTCACTGAGTCTGGGGTAGGACTGCATTCTAAGAGATTAAATAATTAAATAATATACTCATGTTTGAAGACATTCCCTGAGTAATTCTGATGGGCAGCCAGGCTTGACAAACACAGGTATAAATTATTCAGCTACATACAAATTATTGTGACCCATCATAACAATCTAATAAATTTGGATGTCACCCTTTGGGGGAGAAAATCCTAGGGAAAAAAATATATATCATAAAAGAATTAAATTACTCCTCAAAGCGAATAAATTAACCTTGGTAAACACGTTACACTCATGGTATTAGGTGAAAACTCTGCCTGCCTAATCAATAATGGAATAAGCAGAGAGGAGACATTTGAGAGCCTGCAGGGGATGTCATAATTCAAGCACTAGCCTGGCACTGATAAATATTTTATAGTCAATCAATTTTATTTCATTATGCTTTAGAGGAAGGGCATGTGCTTCTGTCTGGCAGCATGAAGGTCTTTAAGCTATGAAGCCTATGGTGCTGGCTAACGTTGAGTGCGAATTTTAATCCACTATTAGTAGCTTCATGACTAGAAGACACCAGGGCACTTTCCCTCCTCAGTAGGAGCCATTTCAAATGCCTGAGCCAGTCTTTGGCCTCTGGTCTGAAGTTCAGGGTTGTTGACCATTTTCTTAGTCACTGTTCTATTATTGTAAAGGGACACCATGACCAAGGACACGCTTACCAGGGAGAGCTTTTATTTTGAGACTTGCTTACAGTTTCAGAGGTTTAGCCATTATCATCGTGGCAAGGAGCATGGTGACATGCAGACACAGGAGCACTAGCTGAGAGCTACAACCTGATCTGTAGACAGAGACAGAGAGAGACTGGACCTGGCACAGGCTTTTGAAACCTCAAAGCCCACCCCCAGTGACATACTTTCTCCAACAAGGCCACACCTCTAATCTTATCAGAGTTCCATTCTGTGATGTCTAAGCATTCAAATATATGAGTCTATTAGGGCCAGTCTTATTCAAAGCTTCACATTCTGTTCCCTGGCCCCAATAGGCTTATTATAATGCAGAATACATTTAGTTCAACATCAAAAGTCCTTGCCTATAGTCTACCTGTAATGGTCTGTCATGCCCCTTTAAGAGACAAGTCCCACCCACTCCCCCCCTTCCACTGAGGCAAGCAGATCTTCCTTCTGCTTCCAGCCTGAGTCCTTCCCTTTCTGTCTTTCTCTCTTCCTCCCACTTCTCCCTCCCCCACCTCTGTTTCTTTTTTCTCTCTCTCTCTGCCTCTCTCTGCTCTTCCCCCTTCTCCCCTTCCCCCTTCCCTTCCATAACCCACTAAATAAATATTCAACCTCACTCTGAATGGTGTGCCTAATAGGTCTCTGTCTCTCACACACAGCATGGCTTCCTGCCTGGGACAGCTGCCTTAGTGGCCCACCGTGGTCTTGTGGCCCACTGCCCACTGCTGCCACTCAGGGGAAAACGCTGTTTTATTTTTACCATAACATTGGAGCTTGTGACTGGGCCAGGCTCTCTCCACGTTCCCTCCCACCCACAGGCAGGCCGGCTGAGGAACATGGAACAAACCTGGGCTTTGGAACCAGGTTTCTTTACAACAGCTCTGGGTTGTATCTGCTTGAACGCCAACCTCTACACACAACAGCAGCTTCAGTGGTGAGTTTTCCCCTTCCAGTCAGCCAACCACAGCCTTCACGGCTACAGTTAAGCCCTTTACTGACATTCATCTCTGGTTGTTTCCTATAGCTAAAAACATGACCCCACAACCCAGGGTGGTCATCCCACACAAGCACGGCATACACTGTGAATGCATTCGATTTGGGTCCCCGTGGTACCTCAGATTTTTCTTTCTCTTTTTCTTTTCTTTTGGACCACTGTTAGTGGTCCCCTCCATGAGAGACTCCTCAGAGTGGCCTCTAGCCTCTCTGGCTTCTGAGTCACCCAGACCGGAGCCAGTCAGGCTTTAACACCCCGCCTGTAGAGAGGAGACATCCTTCTATAGGTCCTGTGGTGTTCGTTCACTGTTTTCACGTTTTCAGCTATGGTATAAACCCTCAAACTATCAGCCACCCTTCTGTGACTGCTACTGTTGGTCCCGTGGAAACTGGCAAGATTAGTTGAATCCACGAGGCAGCTGTTTTCAATTCCAGTCTTTGTTCCCCATGGCAAGCCACAGTGGCTCAGTGACAGGAAAGATCACACCTCTAGATCTCTCTTGTTATTATGTTTAAAACTCCCATGGCTCAAAAACCATGACTTTTTCATACAACAACATGTGACCACCATCATTTTGACTGATGTCAGGTGACCTCATGGCCAGTCTTCTCTATAGGAAAAGGCAAAGGGAACAAAGATCAGGCTCCAGACCAGAGCTGCCCTTAACCTAAGAGACCCTAAAAGACAGAAAACTAAGGCAGATAAAATTGGAAAGTTGTGTGTTTATCCCAGGCTAAAGAACATGGTACAAGCACCTGCACAGCAGTGTGTCACACTAACGACCCTTGCCAGGTGCCTTGGGAATTGTGCAACTGGCCACATCCTGAGCAGGCAGAACCACACTCAACACAGAATGATGGCTTCTTGTTACTCAAAAATTAAAACAGAGGCCACCAGGGGCTGGAGATAGGGGAATAGGGTACTGTGGGATAATGCTTTTGTACACTGTAAAGATTTATTACTCATATTGATTTAATAAAACACTGATTAGCCAGTAATCAGACAGGAAGTACAGGTGGGACAACCAGATTAGGACAATTCTAGGAAGAGGAAAGGCAGAGAGTCAGTCACTACCCAGAGGAAGCAAGATGAGAATGCCTTACTGAGAAAAGGTACCAAGCCACGTGGGTCAACATAGACAAGAATTATGAGTTAATTTCAAGTTGTAAGAGCTAGTTAATAATAACCCTGAACTAACACACCAAACAATTTATAATTAATATAAGCCTCTGTGTGTTTCTTTGGGATTGAATGACTGCGGGATCAGATGGAACAGAAACTTCCATCTACAGTGAGGAGTTACTGTTTTGTGGGTAGTTTCAGGTATGGAAGGTGAGGAAGTTCTGAAGATGAAGGACAGTGGAAGACACATAATGAGGGACATGTACTTAGTGCCACTTACCAAGTTTAAAATGGTTTGAATATTGTGCACATATTGCCAAATATCAAACAAAAAGAATTTAAAATAAAATGCATTGACCTGTTCTCCATTTGTGGTAATCCCAGTTTTATTTGTTTCTATTGCTATTGCAGACCCTACCACTGTGAGCATTCTTTTACCCGTCTCCTGGTACACACCAACAAGAAATGTCGTAGAGCTGATGCGTGGCCATTCCTGGAGAGACAAGAACAAGTGTGTAGTCACCTCAGAAAGAGCACCCAGCACGGATGAAAGCAAAGCATTTCCCCCAAGTCTATATTATTGAACCAGCGAGTATGCTGAGATTACTTACAGGATAAACCAAGGGCTACTGCCTTGCTAAGAACCATGCCAGTTAGGCGACAACCCACAGACAGCATCCCTGGAGCTCTATGCCTCTATGTAACCAGAGTCTCCTTGCCCTAGCGATTGTAGGTCCTTATGTAACCTTGTAAAAGGGCCCTGTGAATCTTGTAAGTTTTAGGAGCTACCTAAGACTTGTGGGATTTCATTTCCAGTGCACTGTAAGTTTCTTTACTTCTAAATCCTATTAAAGTCCCTCTCTCCTAGAGGGCATGTTTCAATTGAGGGGGGTGACTGCATAGCAAGCGTCTATCTGTATAAATGAAATGACAAGGTCAACTTTACTATTCCAACTTGATCTTCAAAGTCACCCTGCTACAGACATTATATAATTTCACTCATTAAAACACAATTTGTAAAAGATGTCCAGGAAACGCTAAATTACAGTCAAAGGTAGTGAGCGAATCTCTCAACTTGGCCAGGCATCCAGAAGAACATTGTCCAGGCAGCAGGGGACAATATGATATCAGAATTTATTGCAAACCACTCCTCCTAGGGCTTAAGAAATCTGGCAGAGGCACATGAAGTATGTTCACACATGCTCCCTGAGTACTACATCCCCATGGAGCATGAACCACTGGGTTGAAGTATTTAGGGACTTCCTGTTTCTAGAGGGCACCAAGCAGAGCCCAGGCCGTGCCAACCAGTCTCCTCTTCTCTAGGTGGACCAGTCCTGCCCAATGATTCTCGAGAACCACAGTAAGAAAAGAACTATGTCAGTGCCAAGGAGCCTGGAGAACGTCCAGAATGCTCAAGAGGCCTTGCCAGGGAGGAGCAGTTAAGCAATCTGAATATAGGACACAGGAGTCTCTGGAAGAGCCTAGTTCAGAAACATAGTTGCTACCATGTGCCTAGCTAGCCCTCTGTTCTCTCTAGGAAGGCCATCATCCCTGATTAAATGAGTGACATCAGAAGGATTCAGATCCACAGAATTAGCTTGGAAAGGGGTAAGTTAGAGGATGCAAGAGACCTAACTTCAGATATTGGAAAACATTCTTATAGACATTGGATTCACTTAGGGAAGTCCCAGGCAGCAGGCCCAGGGTTTAGGGGTGTGGGAGGACTTCAGAAACCTGAAGCAGGAGAGCACCCGTGGGCTAGGGGCATTTGAGGACTTGGACATGTTCAACCATCAGGTTTTCAAGAATCTAATCCCAGTACTGGAGGTTGGGGAAGCCAGAGAAGATGACAACAGGCGTCCTTGTCCACTCTATGAGCACGACACAAATGCAGGCAAGTAGGCACATAGTACACCTGCCAGCATCTGCTGTCTCAGAATCCCTCTGTCGACACTTACGTTGGACTGCATTTCCTAATTGCTCTGTAACTCACTTTGATCTTACCATGAATCAGAGGCGCCCTTTCCACAGAAGTTGCAGCCCCTGAAGTATCGAGACTGCTGCCAAGGCTTGGGTTTCACCACTTCTAACGTCAGCCCTGTGCCCCACTCATAAAAAGCCGCTGGGAACAGATTCACACATCTTTGCTTCTTTTCCCTATCCAGACAGTCCTCATTTGCTCGTTAGCCTATTAACGCTTCTGCGACCTTCTCAAGACTTTCTCCCACAAGCACTTGAAAGAACTCAGTCTACAAACGCAAGTCCTATTGTATTTTACAGTAGAAGCCCACAAAGTCCTGGACTTAGAGATCCCTATAAAGGGCCACACACAGCCGATTTCTTTTGACACTATACCAAAAAAATTAGCAAGAAGGGACACAAAGACTAGGGCGATGGCTCAGTAGGTAGGACCTGAGTTCCATCTCAGAAGCCACAGTGGATGAAGAAAATCGGCTCCAAAAAGGTATCCTCCAACCTCCACACATTCCCCATCCAACCCCCCACCAGACACCCCACACACAAATAACAAAAATTTTTAAAGGAACCTCAAAACGAGTCCACCAATCACAAACCACTTTAAGCTAATCAAATGGTCCACTTGAACCTCATGACCAGCGTGCTACTTGATGTCCCTGGCTCTTCCCCGGTGCCCAAATCTGGCAACTTCTTTGCTAAGCAGTAATGACATCAATGAAGAGTGTATAAAGTCACGTGACTAGCTCAAACCTTTTTCTCAGCATCTGTGAAACTCAAAATACAAAGAAGCAGTTTAAACTGGCAAGTTGGGAATGTGTAAGCCAAGACTGCTGCCAAGGTGTCTCTCAAGCAACCCTGTGGAAGTCAGCTGTCGGCTCAAGTACGTGCAAGAGGGAGAAGGCTTCAGAAAGTCCTGGTGATGGGGCCAATAGGGCTCCCTTTTCTCTCCCCTGGTGTCCTCAGGATGACATCTATGTGGTTTGACTATGAAGCAAGCCCGTCCAACCCCCGTCCCAAGAAGCTCATGTGTTGAAGGCTCCACCCTGAGCTGGAAGCACTATTGAGAGATGAATGGACCATGGGGATGCTGACCATGTTGACCCACAGATGAACTCATCACTGAATTAACTGTTAGGAGGCGGGGCCTAGTTGGAAGAAATAGATCTCCGCAGACCGGTCTTGATGTGTCACAAGCCCCTCCCTTTCACTCTCTGCCTCCTGTCCTCGTGAGATTGGCCTCTCCACTTAACCTGCCACAAGGCTCTGCATGGCTACAGACCCGCAACGGTTGAGGGAAGGAACAGGAACCTCTGCAACCATGAGCAAAGAATCAGTCTTTCCCATGTTTCCCTTTTCCTGGGCAGACAAGAACAAATGCCTGCTCGCCTCAGATAAAGCACCTGGCAGTCACCTCATCGGAACAACACACAACAGTGGTTAGTGTCAGACATTCCAGGAGCAGGAAGGCGGTAGCTGCCGAAGCCCACAGTAGAAGAGCTCAGCGGTGAGCCGGTTGGCTCAGGAGTGCTTCCGCTGTCGTTACCCATGACTAGTGTTTGGTTTTTCAACTGAGTGGCTACCCGCCCCGAGCGCCCTAAGTTGGTCGCTTCCTTTTGACACTGCTAGCCTGTGTGACAGTGTCCTTTTGTTCTCCTGAGGTGACTCCCTTCTCCACTCAGGTGGAGGACGTTGTGGCTGTTGTGGGACTTTTCCTGGGGCAGCTTGAACACAAGTCTGCTCATTCCAGATAGGGGACCAACAACAGACCAAAGTCAAAATTCCAACGAAAGGCAGCCTCCTCGTGAAGCAAGGTGTTTACAGGAGTGTGGATGACGAGCAGGCAGCCCGCATCACCCAAAAGCCCACTCCAGCGTGGATGACAACCCCCAAAACTTCATTCTGCAGGGCGAGGCGCCACAAGCCTTTGATCCCAGCACTCGGGAGACGGAGGCAGATGAATCTCTGTGAGTTTCAAGACAGCCTGGTCTACCACAGAGCAAGTTCTAGGACATATACAGAGAAATTCTGTCTCAAAAAAAAAAAAAGAGAGAGAGAAGTGCTTGGCAGTAGTGGCGCACGCCTTTACTCCCGGCACGAGGGAGGCAGAAGCAGGCGGATCTCTGTGAGTTCGAGGCCAGCCTGGTCTACAAGAACTAGTTCTAGGACAGGCTCCAAAGCTACAGAGAAACCCTGACTCGGTGGATAAATAAATAAATAAATAAATAAATAAATAAATAAATAAATAATTTTTAGCTGGGCGGTGGTGGCGCACACCTTTAATCCCAGCACTCGGGAGGCAGAGGCAGACAGATCTCTGTGAGTTCAAGGCCAGCCTGGTCTACAAGAGCTAGTTTTTAAAAACAGAGATAGAGACGCATACACACACACAGACAGAAAGAGAGAGAGAGAGAGAGAGAGAGAGAGAGAGAGAGAGAGAGAGAGAGAGAGAGAGAAAGAGAGAGAGAGAGAAGCTGCACTCCTGGAGCTTCCTGCATAGCTTACAAGCAGCTTAGGCAACCCAGAGTCCTCTGTCCCCAGCAACTGTTTGCTGGTGTGTGACCTTGGGAAGGTGCCCTGTGAACTTGTAAGTTCGAGCTTTCTGGGGCTCCCTTTGTGTGCTTCCTGAGTCCTAAATGAGTCTCTGTTCCCTTCAGGAGGGACTGTCTCAACATAACAAGGTGAATACCTAGATTTGGTCCTGGGACCACCTGTGAAGACTGTCCATCAAGGCAGCAGGTAACCTTGGTAACCCCAATAGTGTTTCTCCTCCTGCAGAGGGCCAAGCATGGTGGCTCAGAGCTCATATCTCTAGAGACGAGGTGAGAAAATGGCTTGGGGGTCACCAGGAAAGCCCTTAGAAACAGCAACAAAAACCTCAGCATCTAGTGCTGTCTCAGTGGGCAGTGCCACGCAGGCACCGGCTCTAAGTGGCTTACATCCGTCACAGTGGATGGGTATTGTGAACTGGGGGTTGGCTCTCAGACTCACACAGGGGAGGGGGCACTGATTAGAGACCGCCAAGGTGATACATTAGAAACCACCGAGACTTCGAGGTGCCCGTGAAGCTGGCCTTTAACACACCACGCTGCCCTGTACTTCACAGCAGACATGTCTGAACTGAGGGTTGGGAGCTAACAGAAGACACAGGGGTGAGGGGCAGGGAAAGAATAGATTCTCTGGGTCCTGGATGCTTTCAGTTGGGGAAAGACCGAGAGCCAAAAAGGAGCTGGTAGGAGTGGGGGAGGGGTCTAAGCAGAGCGTGCGGGAGTGGAGTGGGGGGGACAGGACTGATTGGGAGGAGGGTGGCAGCATTGAAATCTTCACAAACAAACTGGGAGGCAGTGAGGGTGTCTTAGGTGTCATCTCACTTTGTAGCCCAAATTGCCACAGAACTAATCTCTTGCCTAGGCTGACCTAGAACTTATAAATCTCCTGAGGGTTGGTTTTATAGACATGCTATGACATCTAGTAACGTTCTCCAAAAACTTTTTAAAAAAATCAGGAAGAATGTTTCTAGAATTTAAAGGGGGAAAGAAATGTTAAATTATTCAAAATGAAAGCCCAGAGAGGACAGGTTGAAAGGAGAGCGTGAAAGCCGTTAAAGGCTGTCTCTTAGGGGCTAGGGAGACAGCACCCACAGCATGAAAACCTGAGTTTGATCCCGGCACCTACATAAAAAGCCAGGTACAGAGCTATGCTTGTCACCCTAGCAATTGAGAGGTGGAGACAAGCAGACCCTTGCACCTCACAGACCAAAACCCTAACCAGTGAGCCCCTGGTCCCCAAAAGACCCTATCTCAAAAAAACTAGACTGATGGCTACCGAGGAATAACATCCGAAGCTAACCTCTGGTCTCAGTTCAGACTTATACGGGCACTTACACACAAATATGCACACACCTGCATATGAACCTGTGCACACATGCGCACACGCACACACACACACACACACACACACACCCGGGTGCTGTCTCTTGGCCTGACAATAGGCAATTATATACTAAAACCAACTAAAGCCTCAAATCATGGGAGGGGGAACTGCTCTGGGAAGCCCTGAAAAGGGATGACCCCCTCATGGTGAAGAGGGTCCAAACAGTCAGCTAATACACAGACCTTGGACCGTTGGGCCTTCTGGACATCTTGGTTCAACTCACTCGGCAATTCCAGGGCATTAGTCAGCCCCCACTTTCACAATATTGTGAAGGAAAAGGAAAGCTGTGCTCAGTGACCCCAGAGAGGGTTTCCTTTCCCTCCAGAAAGAACTAGATCTTTCCTCATGCGGAGCAGAAGAAGGAAGAATTGGGGGGGGGGGTTCAGAAAATGCTATAAATTCATATACTAAGTTAAAACTGTGGTGTCTGGTCTAAAAAGAACAGGACACCACACCCACAGCAGCCACTAGAGAAGAGGGGGAAAGACAGAATCCAACACGACCTGGGCCTAATAGATTAGCCTGGGCAGGGTACTAGTTAGCTTTTCTGTTGCACCTCAGGGAGGAATGGGTTTACTTCATCTGAGGTTATAGTGGATGAGGGAGGAAGCCAAGGCAGAAACTCAGGATGGGAACTTGAAGCAGAGACCACTGAGGGACACTGTATCCTGGCTCACTTCCATGTACCTCTCCCATGACTCCCAGGCCAGAGCCTTCCACACCTGTCAGCAATCAAAAAAATACCGCCCGCCCAGACACGCCCACTGGCCAGACTGATGGAAGCAATGTCTCGGCTGAAGTTCCCCCTTGCCAGGTGTGTCAAGTTGGCATCCAAGAAGAGTCGACGTAAACCTCTCTGTTCCCAAATAACCCTGTCTGTGGGAGGACATGATCCAGCTGTGCCTCTGTGTGTCCCTGGCCAGCTATGTCCAGCCTGGAGCAACCCCCCCCTTCTCCGCAACGCTTATGCAGCTCGCATTCAGCTTCTGAGGGTCTGGCTGAAGTTCTGACCTTTGCCCTCCAGCACACCACATGAATCTCACTGGTTCACCCTGTAAGGCCACACTTTCATGACGCCATAGGTTGTGCGGCATGTTTGCTTGTACCAAGTCACCTCTTTCCTTCAGGCAACTTATCTCCTTTCCCCAGACTTTCTCTGTATGTGTGCCCATACCCATGCCTCCCCTCTCCTCTCCTTCATCTGCTATCTCCGCTTCATTTTTCTTCCCAGTACACAGTATTCCCCAAACAAATTATTTGTTTATTGTCTGTCTCCTCCAAATGGATGGCAAGGTCCTCAGACCTGAGGCTTTGCTTTATTCACAAACTAATGCTCAGTACAGTGCCTAGTGTGCAGTAGACAAGTATTTACTGAAAGAATTAGATTTAGCCCCAACCAAACCTATTAAATAAAGCTCTCTGTGTACCTCCAGGGGAGGATTGATATGTTTACACAGTGGCCAAGGTCCTTCTGGATTTACTACATCTGGTTAAACCATGCAACATACATGCAGAGCCGCTGAATGCCTTGCTGGGAGACCAGCTGTGCTCTCCTGGCCGACTCCAGCCTGATGGAAGGACAGCTGGAGCACCTGGCCTGGAGCTTCCGCTGGGACCGACAAGGCTGCCCTGTTCTTGGGAAGAGAGAGGCTAAAGAAAGGACTGAAGGGCAGCCGTGTGATGTGAACCTGGGAGAGAAAGCATGGCTGAGCAAAGTCCTGGAGTCACAGCAGACTGGAGAGTCAGACTCCACAGAGGATTTGAGACCCCAAGATTTGTCACTGTTCAGAAACAAGTGGATAACACAGAGACGGATTGGAGATTCCAGTGTGCTGATAAAGCCCTGGTCCCCGGAAGCTGTGAGTAAGCTTGGTAATTGTCACTGCTGCCCAAGATGACCTCTCCAGCTACTCCTCATGAAGCCCCACTTCCGGTCACAACAGAATGGCGTTTCCATCCCTAGGGGGAGGGACCAGCGAGTTTGTTAGCTTGGGAGGCAGCATGGTCGAAGTCATGGCAGGAAGAAGGGCGCTCCTGATGTCATCATAAAGCATCTTGGCTGTTGAGATGGCTCAGAGGGTAAAGGTGCTTGTCACCAAGGCTGACACAGGAGGAGGAGAGAACGAAGTCCCCCATGTGGTCCTCTAATCTCTGCACAGCTGCTGCAGCACCCATGCACCCACAGACTCACAAACGTTACACACAATAAACAAACTATAATTAAAACATCTGTTACAAGACAAATGACCATGGCTTTATAAAAATTATATAATTCAAAAGTGACCACGATGCGTATGCCTATAATTTCAGCACTTACAAAATAGAATTGTTGGGTTGAAGAAATGGCTCCATGGTTAAGAGCACTGGTTGCTTTTAGAGAGGTCCCAGGTTCCAGTTCCAACAACCATATAGTAGCTCATAGCTGTCTGTAACTACAGTCCAAGGGGATCGGATGCCCTACTGCCTCCATGGGCATCAGGCACACACATAGTATGCATACATGCATATAAGCAAAACACATAAAATACAAATAAATAAACAAATAAGCAAATACATGAAAAAGAAAGGCAGAATTGTTAAGGTCAAGATTATCCTAGGCTAATTATTATGAAGGCTAGCTTCAGAAACTAATAAGTATATGAACATGTAACTATGGCATAGGAGGAAGCTGCCTGGGGTTGTAGACTTCTAGGTGATAGTAACTTCTTATTTCTTCTATCATTAATCAAGAAATGGCCCTCTGACTTGCTTACAGGCCAATTTAATGGAAGCATTTTCTCAGCTGAGGCTTCCTCTTCCCAAATGACTCCAGCTTCATCAAGTCGACAAAACAAACAAACAAACAAAAAACAGGACACTTGGTATTTCTCACTGGTGGCAAAGGAAGCTGCATTGATCACTAGGGGTCAGAACTACTCACCAAAGAGACAAGCAACAACAAGGTCGGGTATGCCCAATGCAGGAATTTGTTTAAAAAAAAAAGAAAAAGAAAAATCTAGAAAGAAAATCAAGGAAAAGGGGTGTGATATATGATATAGTGGGGGGAAACCAAGATTTCAGTTGTTGGTCAAACTTTTTGTCACTGGCTCAAATATCTGACACAAACAATGTCAGGGGATGAGAGATGAGAGACTTATCTCCTGGGCTCAGGCATTCCAATCCATGGTCCTTGGCTCTACCGACAGGGTCTGTACTGAGACAGAACATTATGGAGGGACGAGCACGTGGCAGAAGTTACTCCCGTCCTGGCCAGTAGAAACCAGAGAGCAATCAGGGAAGTAGAGGAGGCCACCAGGGACCAACCAGGGGTAGCTCACAAAGGCCTGCCTCCAAGGACCTACAGCTTGAGGCTAGACCCCACCTCTTAAAGTTACACCACCTCCCAAAATAGTCCTGCCATATGGAGACCACACATGGGCCTGAGGGAGACTTTTCATAATCAGACCTTAAGGTTCTACTGTTCCTGAAACTCTGCCGAGAAGGCTTCATCAGGTTTTCCACCTTCAAATGCTACACAGTGGCTGGCAAAATGACTCACCAGGCAAACGCACTGGCTGCCAAGCCTGCTGACCTCAGTTTGATGTCCAGAACCCACGTGGTAGGAGAGGACCATGGTAGAAGTGTAGAAACCTTGCCTCCTCTTCTGTCGTCTTAGCCAGGTCTCTAGCGTTGTAAATACCACAACGAAAGTCAGTTTGGAGAGGAAAGAATTATTTCACTTTACAGATGTAGGTTAATAAGGCAGCAACAGCTGTAAAAAGAGAATAAGGGCTGCAGAGAGGTTCTGCAGTTTCTTGCTGATCTTGCAGAGGATCTGAGTTAGGATCCCAGCACCCACATGGCAGCTCACAACCACCCATAACTCCAGTTTCAGGACACTCAGTGGCCCTTTCTGACCTCTCCGGCACCAGGGACATAACTGGTACACATAAATAAGTCTTAGAATAAAAAACAAACATCACAAACAAAACCCTGGTAGCTAAAACCCCCGGCTGAAGGAAGCATCAGGGGTCTGCAGTGACTATCTTGGAAACAAAAACTTCCTTCCTAGTTTCTCTACTGCTGCAGAGATTGTGGACTTCTGGAAATTTCTGGTGGCCTAAACCTTCCCCTTCCCCAGGCTGCAGAGACTACAGAGCTAGAGCAGGAGCCAACTGAGAACTGGAGCTGAAGATGGGAGGACCAAGGACTGAGGACAGGTGAGGATGGGAGGACCACACCTGAGGATGGGAGGACCACAGCCTGAGGATGGGAGGATCAGGGGCTGAGGATGTGAGGACACAGCCTGAGGATGGAAGGACCATGGGCTGAATTTGGGAAGACCAGAAGCTGAGGATGGGAGGATCAAGGGCTGAGGATGGGAGGACCAGGGACTGAGGGGGGGACCAGGGGCTGAGGATGGGAGACCAGAGGCTGAGGACAGGAGGACCAGAGGCTGAGGTCGGGAGGACCAGAGGCTGAGAGCAGAAGGATCAAGGACTGAGGATGGGAGGATCAAGGAATGAGGACAGGCAAGGATGGGAGGACCATGGGCTGAAGATGGGAGGACCAGGAGCTGAGGACGGGAGGACCAGGAACTGAAGATGGGGTGGGGAAGAACACGGGACACACCCAAGGGCTGAGGACAGGAGAATTGGGAGCCAGATCCGCAGAGGCGTCTCCTTTCCTCGGGGGAAGAAACGTGAAGATTTTAAGAGCCCTGCTCTCGGCTGCCTGGCTCATCAAAGAAGGAAGACTGCCTTCAAGACTGTCCAGTGAGAGACCAGCCAGACAGTCCCTGTGCCTGAGGCTTCTGCCCTGGGTCTCCAGAACTTGGCCAGCTGCTGAAAATAAAGAGAATTTGTCTCTGCAGATGTTGCCAGTTTCCAGGGCCTCCAGTTTCCGAGGCCTATTGATGCCGCTGCTGCCTTTGCTGCTGCCGCTGCTGCCGCTGCCGCTGCCACTCAGCTGTTGCTGCGGCTGCTGCTTCTGTGGCCTAGCTGCAGGCTTGACTGTGAGACACTGCTCTCAGCTGGCATCTCACAGGTCTCCAAAGGCCTCAGAGCTGTCGCCCTTCTCAGAGCTGTTCCCAGCTAACCTAGGGCTGCTACTGAGTTCAACCCTCCTCCATTAAAGCCCAGGCTCCACTAAACCCCAATGTTTTCAAGTGCTTTCTCCTGTTTACGGTTGTTTCCAAGTTGATGAAGGGCCTCCAGTTTGTCCTCTTTACTGTCTTCCCGCTCCACTCTTGAAGTAGGGCAAGACAAGAGTCTGAGGATAGGAAACGGGCGCCTGCCAACTGATTCAAGGGGAACCCCCAATTTCGACCCATCCATTAGAAATTTAGGGAGTATGGATTGGAGACTGACATCTGAAGTGGAGGCAATCTTGTGTGACTAGCTTTTAACCTATGAGGTGTGAACATTGAATTGACTTGTAAGGAGATTAGTTTTGTATGGAAATCCCACACACTTTGTTGTCTGAAACATCCATCGGGTGGGAAAAAAGTGTTCTTATTTAGATGGTTGCAAGAAATTGCCATAGCTCTCATCAGTCAGGTTCTCATCTTACCCTCTAAGACTGGAGTGGACAGACAGTGAAAAGAAAACAAGAGGAACTTCATTTTCCCCAGGGCGGGATGAGGCACTAACAATTCAAATTAAAACAAGGAGGTAAAATCTTGACGAGGAGAATAGAAGCTCTCCCGGAGCCTTGGCAGCAGCGAGAGGCCAAGCAAAAGAGGCACAGCTGTGCTTCCCCCCCCCCCCCCCCCCCCCCCCCCCCCCCCGCCCCAGCAGCTTCTTGGTGCTAGCTGAGAGACCTTTAACAAGTGTCGCGGGTATAAGAGCTTAAAGGGCACTGAGAGGCTGACCTGGAGCCTCCTGTGGCGGGGCTGGGACAGGTCCGTCTGCTGGCAGTTGAAGCAGCAGGTTTATAAGGCTGAGGCAGATATGGTGGGTCTTGATATGGAGCAGTGACCCCCTAAGACAGGAGCAAGTTCCCTGCATGAGAAGCAGGTGCAACATCTCTTATTGCAGAGGCAACAGAACAAAAGAAAGTTCCCGTCTGTGGCGGGTCTCTGGAATGGCTGCCTTTGTCCAGTCTCAGGAGCCTTCTTCCTTCTTCCAAGAGCACCTGGGGATTAGGTCCCTGCCTGAGCCAGGAGTCAGCAGAGAGCTGGATTCTGAGGAGAACTGGACTCTGAAGTCTTCCTCTTCTTCCTCCGGTAAGTATCTGAGTCTGTCCATAGCCTGCATATCCCGACAAGTAGAGACCACTGGACTTTGATTGGCTGGGAGTCTTCACATGCAAATTGAGGTGTAAAGCTGGACCAATCAGGAACGGGAACTAGACTGATCTCCAAAACCTGAAAGTACACTCAATTAGGGCTGCTGCTGTGTCCTTGTCCCCTACCCAATGTCCTGTAGAAGTGGGGAAATGGAAGGGAAAAGCCCGCCCCCGTTATGCCTGAGGACTTGAGCTTGTTTACAGCTCACAGAAGCCCATCTCTGCCTGCAGGGCTGTTCTCCAGAGTATATAAACTAAAAAAACAAAGAAAAAATAAAACTGAACATCAAGAAAACAAATACCCAATCAAAAACGAGGCACACAACTGTCTCTGCTAGTTTTATGCCAACTTGACACAAATTCACAAACTAGGGTCATCTAAAAGGACATGGGGATATTTCTTTCTTCTGATGCCACCAATTTATTTTTCCAATATCGTAAAGGTTTTTTGTTTTCTTTTGTTTTTTGTTTTTTAGGCAAGGCTTTAGTTGCTTGGTTGGAGTTATTCCAAGATATTTTAGTTTTTGAAGGTATTATGAAAGGTGCTGTTTCCTGACTTCTTTCTCAGTGTGTCTGTCATTCGTATACAGGAAAGCTACTGGCTTTTGTGTCTTGAGTTTTACAGCCTGCTACTTTGCTGTACAAGTTTCCTTGTGGAGACATTAGGGTCTTTGTGTATGGAATCAAAGTGTCTGCAAATATGGATGCTTTAAATTAATTTTTTCCTTAATCCCCTTGATCACTTCTAGCTGTATTATTGCTCTAGATAAGAATCCAGGTACTCTCAGGAGGCAGAGACAGGTGGATCTCTGTGAGTTCGAGTCCAACCTGGTCTACAGAGCTGGTTCCAGTACAGGCTCCAAAGCTACAGAGAAACCCTGTCTCGAAAAACCAAAAACCAACACCCCCCCCCCAAAAAAAGATTCCAGGTACCATGGTATTAGCATAAATATAGACACACTGATCAACGGAACTGAAGACCAGAAATTATCCACATACCTACAAACACTTGATTTTTTTGACAAAAAGACAAAAATACACACTGCAGGATTAGTACAGTGAAGAAGCCAAAAATACACACTGGAGAAATGGAAACATCCTCAACAAATGGTGTTGATCAAACTAGATAAGCTACATGTAGAAGAATGGAAATAGATCCGTATCTATCCACCCTGATAAAACTCAACTGCACATGGATCAAGGACTTCCACATAAAGCCAGATGGAAGAGAAAGTGCGGAATATACCTTAATTCACTGGCACAGGAAAGGACTTTTTGAACAGAACCCCAGTAGCACAGATTTTAAGACCAATAACTAATAAATGAGACCTCACATAGCTAAAGAGCTTCTGTAGAGCAAAGGACACCATCATCCAAGCAAAATGGCAGCTACAGAATGGTAACAATGCCAACTATACCTCTGACACAGGGTTAGTCTCTGGAGAGTATAAAAAACTAAAGAACAAATAACCCAATCAAAAATGGGGTATACAACTGTCCTGGCTAGTTTTATGTTAGCTTGATACACATTAGAGTCATCTGAAAGGGGAGCACCTCAGTTGAGGAAATGCCCCCATAAGATCCAGCTGTAAGACATTGCCTTAATTAGTAACTGATAGAGGAGGGTCTGGCCCATGGTGGGTGGTGCCATTCCTGGGATTGTGGTTCTATAGGCTGAGCATAGTCATGGAAACAAGTCAGTAAGCAGCACCCCTCCAAGGTCTCTCCATCAGCCCCTGCCTCCAAGATCCTACCTTGTTTGAGATCCTGTCCTGACTTCCTTAAGTAAGGAACAATGCTGTGGAAGTGTAAGCCAAATAAACCCTTTCGTCATGGTGTTTCATCACTGCAATGGCAACACTAACTAAGACAAGAACAGAGAATTCTCGAAAGATGAAACACAGATGGCTGAGAAACACCTTTAAAGGTTCAACATCTTTAGTCATCAAAGAAATGCAAATTAATGCTACTTTGAGATCCCATTTTATCCACAGCCAGAATGGACAAGATTAATATAACAGATGACAGCAGATGCTGGTAAGGATGGGGGAGGTGGCAGGCGGACACTTATTCATCGCTGGTGAGAGTGCAAACTGGTACAGCTATAATAGAAATCAGTGTGACATGTCCTCAAAAAACTGAAAACGTAACTATCACTCTCGGGAATTGTGCTGTTTTGGACAAGAATGTCCTCCATGGGTTCATAGATTTGAATGGTTGGTGGAGCTGTTTTGCGAAGGACTAAGAGGCATGGCCTTATTGGAAAAGGTGTGGCACTGGAGGTGGGCTTTGAGGTTACAAAAGCCCAGGTCTTGTTCTCTGCCTCCAACTTGTAGATCAAGATAACTCTCAGCTACTGCTCCAATGCCATGCCTGCCTCCCTGCTACCATGTTCTCCACCATGATGGTCACAGACTCACCCTCTGAAAATGTAAGCCAGCCCCCAATTAAATGCTTTATTATATAAGTTACTCTAGTCATAGTATCTCTGTACAACAATAGAAAATAACTAAGGCCAGCTGGGCGATGGTGGCGCACGCCTTTAATCCCAGCACTCGGGAGACAGAGGCAGGCAGATCTCTGTGAGTTCGAGACCAGCCTGGTCTACAGAGCTAGTTCCAGGACAGGCTCCAAAGCCACAGAGAAACCCTGTCTCGAAAAACAAAAAAAAATAAAAAAATAAATAACTAAGGCCAGCACACGCCCAAAGGACTCCACATCTTACTACAGAGATACTTGCTCATCCATATTCATTGCAACTTTAGTGATAACAGTCAGAAATTGGAAATGGCCTAGATTTCCATCACTTAATGAATTGAAAATGAAAATATAATACATTTACACAATGGAATATTACTCAGTTGTTAAGATAAATTAAATTTTCAAGTAAATGGATGAAGCTAGAAGCAATCATCCTATGTGATTTAACCCAGACCACAAAATATTAACACTTCATATTTTCTATTATATGTGGATGATAGATATGTGTGTTTCATTTAAAATATCTACAGGTTAGATAGCTCATAAAGGACCATGGGGAAGAGGGGATCTTCCAAGGATGGGGAAATAGCATACAGTGTTAAAAGGGAATAAAGGGGAAGCTAGAATAGGAGGATTAAATGGGGAAGTGGATGGGAGGATAGAGTAAAGAAGGGAATATGAGAACGTATAACTAACAATAAAGGTCATTTGAAAAAACTATATGGAGACCTACTACTCTAGAAACTTACAAAATATATAAAAGAAATTTAAATGGAGTTACCATATCATGGGGGAGATAGTTCACCAACTAGGCTGCCAAGTAAAACCAAACTCCAAAAACAGGTTACATCTCATTGAGTTGCTGGTCAAAGGTGATCCATAACCCCTCCACAAACATTATAACATTATAGACTATTGCTGATGCTATTGATTACACTACACCACATGATGGCAAGGCCCTATTCCTGAAGACACCGCTTACTTATGTCATTGAACATGGAGAAATTGAGCTGGTGGCCAATTAGAAGTTTCAGCCCTACCAATTAGTATTCACAGTAGTGAAAGGTACTGTACATGTTACTGGATGTCTTACCCACTGTTCTCTTGCTATGAATAGACACCATGACCAAGGCAACTCTTATAAGGGAAAGCGTTTAATTGGAAGCTTACAATTTCAGAGATTTAGTCCATTATCATCGTGTCAGGGAGCATGGCAGCAGGCAGCCAGGCACTGGAACAATAGTTGATATAAATGGAGACTGCTCATTTGTTTCCTGGCCACCCAGACCCAAATAATCTCACACAGAAACTATTTTAATTACAACACTGCTCCGTCAATGGCTTATGCATATCCTAGTTAGCTCTTACATCTTAAATTCACCCATTTCTTTTACTATGTATTGTCATGAGGCTGTGGCTTACTGGTAAGTTTCCAGCCTGGTATCTTTCTCCTTCAGCAGCTACGTGGTAACTCCTTGACTCCGCCTATTCTCTCTCTATATCTCTTCCAGCCTGGCTATATTCTGCCCTGCCATAGGTCAAAGCAGCTTTATTTATTAACCAATAAGAGCAACACATACAGAAGGACATCCCACATCAAGCTACATCCTGATCCATACACACACACACACACACACACACACACAGAGAGAGAGAGAGAGAGAGAGAGAGAGAGAGAGAGAGAGAGAGAGAGACTAGGTTTGGCATGAGCTTTTGAAACCTCAAAGCGCTCAGTGACACATTTCCTCCAACAAGTCCACACCTCCTATCCTTCTAATCCTTTCAAAGAGTGCCACTCCTGGTGACTAAGCATTCAAATACATAATAGATTATGGGGGCATTCTTATTTAAACCACCACACTAGAGGAGAAAAGTAATCAGCAATCTCACCCAGTCATGAACTCTAAGACCTGCAACAGAGACCTACCTGCGAGAAATACTGGTGCACAAATATTATGGGAGTTCAATCACTTTTGGATTGAACTTAAGAACTATTCCATGAGATGAAACATGTACCTGGCAATTGTTAATGAGGTCAAGAACCTGAGACTACAAAGGTCATAGGCCCTAGGGAAAAATCTACTACTATTATTCTGCTAAATGAACATAGCCATAAAATGACTCCTAATGACATATATTGCTATGCCCAAAGTTCAGTATATAGCTTAACCCTCATCAGAGAAGCTTCTTCTTGCAGTAGATGGTAATTAACCCAGAGACCCACAGCTGGGCAATGTGCAGACAGTAAGAGATCTTGGAGCACTCAGGCTCAAATGGGATGCATTTATCAAACCCCACCTCTCAAGGCTTAGGGATCTATGCAGAAGAGGAGATAAAAAAGATCGTAAGAACCAAAGGTGGTGGATGACTCCAAGGAAACAGCATTTTCCAGACACTGTTGCACAGATAAACTCACGGAGGTTGTGACAGTGTACACAAGACTTGCACAGTTATAAGACAGACAGAATTCCAGCATAAAGAAGGGGAAGGACGCTCAGATCCCCACCCCAACCAAGAAGCCATTTGCAATTGATACCTTTTAGAAGAGGGGAAATCAGGTGTTTTTTTTTTTTTTGGTTCTTCGAGATGGTTTCTCTGTGGCTTTGGAGCCTGTCCTGGAACTAGCTCTGTAGACCAGGCTGGTCTCGAACTCACAGAGATCTGCCTGCCTCTGTCTCCCGAGTACTGGGATTAAAGGCGTGCGCCACCATCGCCCGGCGAGTTTTTTAATCAATGGAGTAACAATGAGTATATCAACTATACTCCACCTTAGGAGTAGTTGACCCACAAACTTGTGTGTGTGGTGTGTGTTCTTGTTGTTGTTATGATTTGATATTTTTACCTATTTGAGGTTTTGAGGGGGTTGGTTTTTGTTTTGATACAAGAGAAAGAACATAAATTTGGGAGGATAGGGAAGGATATGAGAGGACTAAGGAGAGGGGAAAATATGATCAAAATATACTATTAAAAAAAATCAGTGTAGTAAAAAAATACCCTAAAGGTTTAACAAAACTCTTAGAACTGACACTTTTAGCTAAGTGGAGGGATGTAAAATTAACACACAAAAATGAGAAGCCTTGCTGGGTGGCAAACACCTTTAAGCCCAGCACTTGGGAGGCAGAAGCAGGAAGACCTCTCTGAGTTCGAGGCCAGCCTGGACTACAAGAGCTAGTTCCAGGACAGCTAGGACTGTCACACAGAGAAACCCTGTCTCAAAAAAAAGAAAAAGAGAAAGAGAAAATGAGAAGCCTTCCTATATGCTAATGACAAACATACTGAGGAAGAAATCAGGGGAAAAAAAACCCATTCAAAATTCCACAAAAAAAAAATAATAAGATAGCTCAGAATAAAACTATCTAAGGTAGTGAATGATCTCTATAATGGAAACTTTAAAACAATCAAGAGAGAAATTAAGAGGACACTAGAATGTCATGATATCTCCCATGCTCTTAGGTTGGAGAATCAATATTGTGAAAATGACCATCTTACCAAAATCAATACACAGATTCAGTGCAATCTGCTTTAGAACATCAGCAGCATCATTGTTCACAGATATATGGAAAGCCTTAAAAACCTCTTTATCCAAAGCAACCCTGAACAAAAAGAGCAAATGCTGGCGGTATCCCAAACCATGAAGTCACAGAAATTGCAAACAGCGTAGTACGGGCACACACGTGAACATGCAGATCAAAAGGACAGAGGAGAAAACTCACACAAAACCATCTGCTACAGCAACCTGAGTTTTGACTTTTTTGCTGTTGTTTTTGTTTGTTTGTTTTGTGGGTTTTTTGTTTGTTTGTTTTTTTCAAGACAAGGTTTCTTTGTAGCATTTAGAGCCTGTCCTGGAACTAGCTCTTGTAGACCAGGCTGGTCTCGAACTCATAGAGATCCACCTGCCTCTGCCTCCCGGTGTGTTTTTGTTTTTTTAACAAAGATGTCAAAAATACTCATTGGAGAAAGGAAAACTAGCACACATAGAAGGAAAAAATTCTATCTTTATTGCTCACTTTACACAAAATTCCACTCCAAATGGAACAAAGACCTTAATGAAATACCCAAAACTTAGAAAATGTTAGCGGAATCAGTCAGAGGAAACACCTCACAAGACAGAGGCGAGCGAGGAGTCTTGGAATGGGACTCCAGTTACTCAGGAAATGAGGCCAAATATGGACAAATGGGACCTTAAAAGGTGTTTATACAGTTAGTTGAGTGCAGAAGAAGCATCTAGAATAGGAGAAAATCTTTGCCAACTTTATACCTGATAAAAGTGTTATAAAGAACTGAAAAAGAGGGGCTGGAGAGATGGCTCAGTGGTTAAGAGCATTGCCTGCTCTTCCAAAGGTCCTGAGTTCAATTCCCAGCAACCACATGGTGGCTCACAACCATCTGTAATGAGGTCTGGTGCCCTCTTCTGGCCTGCAGACATACACACAGATAGAACATTGTATACATAATTAATAAATAAATAAATAAATATTAAAAAAGAGAGAGAGAGAGAAAATTAAAAGCCATGGAGACATTGGGATGGCTCAGCAGGTAGAGGCACTTGCCACCAAGTCTAAGGACCCAAGTCCAATCCCTGAGTGTCACATGGACAAAGGAAAGACCCAGCTTCCACAAGCTGTCGTCTAACCTCCTCACAAGCACTATGGAACAAGAGAGAGCGCGCGTGCGCGTGTGCACATACACCAAGTTAATAAATGAACAAACTGAAGAGCTGAACCGAGCTCTCGGAAGAGAAAGCACCCTCAATTCCACTGTCACCAGCCTTCCCGCCATATTGAGGTAGCTTCAATCAACCAAGGCGCAAACATATTTGAGAAAAATGACAGCACTGAAGTCTTTTCTCATCCTTAGTCTACAAACAATAAAGCTGGACAGCTGTTTACATGAATTTGCATTGCATTAGATGCACAGATGTCTTTGGTACCCCAAAGGAGATCTCGGAATTGATCCCTTGCAGTAACCAAGGGAGACAGTTTATTCCTCTGGATCAGAATATTTTCAGACTGGTACAAGTTTCAGACTCTTAGCGTAACACTGACTTAAGGATTTTATAAATTATAGGTGACTTTTTCTTTTGTTTGTTTGTCTGTCTGTTTGTTTTGAGACAGGGTTTCTCTATAGCTATGGAGACTGTCCTGGAACTAGCTCTTGTAGTCTAGGCTGACTTCGAACTCACAGAGATCTACCAGCCTCTGCCTCCCAAATGCTAAGATTAAAGGCGTGCGCCACCACCGCCTGGCTTATAGGTGACTTTTTAAAATGCCCTTCCTGCCAGATGTAGTGGCACACACTTTAATCCCAGGTCTCAACAGGCAGAGGCAGATAGATCTGAATCTCTCTGAGTTCTCTCTGAGCCTGGTCTACACAGTGAATTCAACTATTTTGCTTCCCCCCAGCCCCTCCCCCACAAAAGAAAGAACATTTCCTGTCCCTACCCTCTTCAGATCCCCTTAGCATCTATTCTAAGTGTAATCTCTGCAGTTCAAATGAAGAAAAGACATTTACTTTTTTAATCTTGTTTTTCTCTTTTTTTTAGATAAGTGTAGCCCAGTTTGGTTTGAACTCCCTATGGACCTGAGGACAATCTTAAATATCTGATCCTCCTGTTTATTCACCCTGGGTGCTGGGATTATAGGAGAGCATTACCACACACACCTGGTTTATGTGTTGCTGGGAACAAAATCCAGGACTTGGGCTGTGGGCATGACTCACCAGGGAAAGACACTTGCCACCAAATCTAATTACCTGAGTTCAATCTCTGGGACCTACATAATGGAAGGAGAAAATCAGTGCTAACAAACTCTCTTCTGAATTCCATATGTATGCATGCGTATGAATACACACACACACACACACATGTACACTCATACCTATAATAAATTTTTTAAAAGTAACAAACCAGGGTTTATGCGTGCTAGGCAGGCACTCTCCCAACTGAGCTACGTCCCAACCCAAGGGGGAAGAAACCATTTTGGGGGGCAGCAATTGTGTGCAAGATTCTGGGAGGTGTTATCATGACTAAGGGATCATCTGTGCTCCCATTTGGTACACAGCACGTCCTCAAGAAGCCCTTAAGTTTCTTACATCAAAATATTTTAGAATTCAAGTGCCATCTTTGTTTCTAAGAATTTCACAAGTTTATATACACTCTCACTAGCAAGCTCCAAGCTACTGAACTGAAGTATCCCATTTCATAGCCTTCACGCGCTCCAGCAGCACACCGGGAAATCGCTCTATAAAAAGCTGAATGTGGCAGACATTTACAGAGCCAAGAGCATCCCGAATCCTCTGTTCGAGGACTAAGAGCCATGATGGGGCTCTGTCCCAAGTCTTGCTGAGTGATAAACATTCTCTCCTTTCTCATCATGCCTCCTCACCCTCGATCACTCAAGGCTTAAAGCAGAAACACCTTCTGTCAGGCATGGCAATGTACATCATGTAATCCCAGTACTAGGGAGGCAGAGGCATGAGGTTGGAGCATTTGAGGCCAGCCAGGAATATATATGGAGACCTTGTCTCAGAAAACCAAGGACTGGATATGTAGCTCAAAACATTCTATCCCTAACAACCCCTAAAATAACAACTCTGGCTTCTGTTCCTCTGACTTTTCCTGAATAAGATCTGTCACACTAAATTGCTCCCAAGAAGGGAGGGGTGCAAAGAGCCTTGCAAAATTTCTTAAGTAATTGATAAACCCACAGTGGGGCCTCTTTCTACTAGAGTCCCCGAAGGGAAGGAGTAAGGGTTGGAAAAACTTCCATTTGCAAAGCCCATGTTGGGCACTGTGCAGGTACAAAGGTGAACCAAACAGGTTCCAGGCCCTCAAGAATTTACAATAGTCAAATCAGACTACCCCTCAGCCTTGGCAAAACACAAAGGAGAATGGGCCAAGTGTTGCAGTGTTGGCAGCTGGAGAAGGCACTGTGGGAGAACAGATGGAGGAGACACTAATCCCTCATGCTGAATATTCAAAGGCTGTAGCTCTGGGGGCCACCCATTAGAAGATGGGGGACAGATACCACAGTACTCCTTGCCTGTACAGTGGTGCTTGGTGGTTTGCCTAGGAAACAGTGTTGCGGTGGGCAGATTTGAACCCACACAGATCCTGTAGAGCTGGTGTTCTCAGCTCTCAGGTAAAGAGCAAAGGTTACCATGAGGGAAAACTGGCAATTTGCAGAGTACGTCTAGAGAACAGTGCAGACCTAAAGGTGGAGATTTGTAATGCATGTGTCTGCACAATGTTCTTTTATCAAAAAGGCTTGAAGTCTGTATCAGTTCCTCCTGGCTTTTGGTTTGTTTTTTTTTTTTCTTTTTTTGGTTTTTTCGAGACAGGGTTTCTCTGTGGCTTTGGAGCCTGTCCCGGAACTAGCTCTGTAGACCAGGCTGGTCTCGAACTCACAGAGATCCGCCTGCCTCTGCCTCCCGAGTGCTGGGATTAAAGGCGTGCGCCACCACCGCCCGGCTCCTCCTGGCTTTTGTGTATTTCACCTGATCTCCCTGAATCTCTATTTGAGGTACAAGTATCCTCATTTTACTGACAAGGGAACACAAATACAGATTATTAAGAAATCCATGCAAAGTTGTAAAACTGGCTGGTGATGAGGTTGCAATCTGAATTTAGGGTCTACTCCTTTTTTGTTTTTCGAGACAGTGTTTCTCTGGGTAACAACCCTAGCTGTCCTAGAGCTAACTTTGTAAACCAGGCTGACCTCGAACTCACAGAGATCCACCTGTCTCTGACTCCCGAATGCTGGGATTCAAGGTGTGAGCCACCACGGCCCATCTTGGTCTTCTCTTATCCTCTGTTCTGGTCAGTGGTCCCCACGTGTGCTTGGTGCCTCGAAGCTTCCAGCTACTTGGAAGTTGACACGTCCTGTCTCCTCCCACTCAATTCCCCGAACTTTCCTCCACCTTAACCCCTAGTTTTTTCAGCTAGAGTGGTCCACCTCACTACCATGGGGCTGCCAGGAACCTCTGGGATCCCCAAATCGTTTCCATTCCAAAATGCCTTGAGGCCCCTCCTATAAAGAGGCTTGGAGCCCAGGACAGACGTGGGCATATCCTATGGGGACAATGCCTAAGGTTTTGGGCGGGGCGAAGCTTGACTAGGGGCGGGATTTAATTTAGGGGCGTGGCCAGACAATGGGGCGGGTCCAGAGGGCTGGGTGCTGCAGGTGCCTCCTCCTCCGCCTCTCCAGATCCCTGGCCGCGCCAGGCACTGTGCGGGCAGCCGACGGAAAGCCATTGTGCCTGGCTGGGGTCAGGCTGAGACAGCCCCTTGTACGCTCTGGTCCATTGTCTTCCTGGCTGGTATTGGCGACAGGGTCCCACACGTGCCACCGCGGCGGCTGCAGTGCCGGGCCGGGTGGGCCCCCGCATCCCAGGCGCGCTTGGGAGATGAAGCTCCAGAAGCCGTGGTGGGCGGGCGGCGGCCTCCTGAACCTCACGGTGCTGCTGAGCTTAGCTAGGCTCCGTGTGGACCTGGATCTCTGCCTGCCGCCGCCGACCGCCGCACTTTGCGAGGAGCTGCTCCCACTCTGTCCCACCCGCCCCGCCTGGGCTTCTAGCCCCTT
Organism: Microtus pennsylvanicus; assembly: GCF_037038515.1. NCBI lineage: Eukaryota > Metazoa > Chordata > Mammalia > Rodentia > Cricetidae > Microtus > Microtus pennsylvanicus. Next base: position 9,436,395 of record NC_134599.1, read on the forward strand.
CTCAGCCTCGGAAGGCTGGGGACACTCCCCCCAGCTGCTTGCCAAGGGCCGGCTGCTGCGCGAAGTGCGCGCGCTCGGCGTCCCCTTCGTTCCCCGCACCCGCGTAGACGCGTGGCTAGTGCACAGCGTGGCGACCGGGGACGCAGACGGGGCCCACGGGCTGCTCGGCACGGCCGCCTCGTCTGCTGTGGGAGACGGCGGCCAGGAGGCACCCGCGGGCGGCGGGGACCCCCGAGAGACTCACAGCAGCCCTCTGGCTGCCGAGGAGGAGGAGGAAAAGGCTGCGGAACCGACGGCGCAGGTGCAGGACACAGGCGGACGCGAAAGCCAGGTAACCTGAAGGGACGCGAGCGAATGGCACGTCTACCCAGGGCTGGAAGTACTGGCCCGGAGCTCTAAGGTCACTAGGCAGGGCCACACCCGTGCTCTCCTTACCCTAGGTACTTAGTTGCAGGTTGCGGGACTAATCTGCCCTGCCTCTTTTTGAATGAAGATGGTGAGTGCTGGGATTTGATTTTGGGAAAAGTGGATGAAATCGATTTGCGTGCGGAAAACACACTTCTTGTGTTTGATTGCTGTGGAGGGTAGTTTGGTAATGAGGAAGCGAGAGGGGACGGTGTTGTCTGGTTCACGGTCTTCAATCAGTACCCCGAATGCATTAAGACGCCTTGATGGGGAACGTGTGCGGCACTAGAGACTCTGGGGGAGGCTTCATCCTCTGAGAAGATGCGCGTCTCTCTGAAGAACCACGCACCCAAGCCAAGGCAGGGCCCTCGCCCTGAATTTAACCTTACTGTAGCCCGTTTGTGATTGTGCACCTGGAATAAGGAGCCACGGTGTTCAGTGCAGTTGGTCCCTCTGATCTAATCATCCACCCCCTCGCTTAAGAAAACCCTTATTAATAAACACCAAACACGTAGTCTTTCCTGGGACACGCAAGTTCCCTTTGGTTGCCAGTGCTCCCGTTTAGCTGAACAAAACAGTTCCCCAAGATCTATGGACTGAAACTGGAAAGACCTCTACATGTAGAGCGCTCCTGCCTCCCCAGGAGCTGCTGCCGAGAGCTTGGCGTTATCGGTGTGGATCCACAAGTGTTTGTAGGACGTTGTTTCTGTGAAGAGCAGCCTTATGCAAAATGGGAATTGGACTAAGCTGATTTGTTTGCGGCTCTTCAGAATCACCCAGTTTGTGTAGGCAGTTGCCTGACGGGCTCCTCCACCCTTTCTTGGAGGGGTCATTGCGTGAGGTGCTGGTGATTCACTGTTAGATTGATCTGATGATCCCTTCCTCCTCCTCCCAGGGCTGGGAACTAATGGGGTGGGGGTTGGTGCTAGTCTTGGTAGGCTTCTGTTGGTTTAGAACAAACAGGAAGCCACTCCCGATTCCACTCGGCAGATCTGAACTCCAAGAGGGAACAGGAGGGGTGTCATCCCTGAGGCGAGACACCCGCTGCCCCCATACCTTTCCTGGTCCTGCAATGTGTCGGTTTGAAATCCTAGGTAGATTCTATACAAAGTGGTACCACACCTTTCTCACGACCGAATGTCCTCCAGCTTACTAAGTGTAGAAGACTTTGAAGGGAAGGTTTTTCTCTCCGAAGACTTCCTTCCTACCATTACCTGGCTGATACCTATACAGATAGTAAGCTGATTTTGGAGGCAGCTCTGATGGCCTGGGAACCGAAGCACAGGTTAAGAAACTCGTGCAAGGTAACAAAACTGGCTGGTGCTGGAGGTGGCATCTGAATCAAGGTGGGCTCCTCTAATCTTTCTCTTACTCTCTGTGGCAGCCAATGGTCCTCCTTGTGAGGACCCGGTGTCCCTCCTTCTTAGATGTAATAAAGCCACGATAGTCCCAATTCCTCCAGCCTCCCACCCACTTCTCTTGGCAGTGCTGGCCTGTGCACCTGCTAGACAATGGTAGCCGTGGGGGTTTGGTTCTGTTCAATTAGACAGCGGTCAGCTGCTGAAGACTTTAGATGTAGGAGCCAGTGAATTGTGTGGTAATGCCATTTACATGTCCAATTTGTGCTTAAGGGGAAAAAATTCATATATTAGTAAATGCCAGAAGTGGACTGAGAACCAAGTCTTCCGTCTCCCAGAATGGCATATAAATTAAGTTCTGTGGGCTATACTCAGGTTCCCTCTATAAGAGTGTATCTGGGATGGGACGAGTCAGGCCCTGACTCAGTCTGTCTCCGGGCTCCAAGTCAGCTACTTTCTGGTGCTAGATTGGTTTGTTTGTTGTCTGTTTGATTGGGTTTTGATGGGGGGGGGGGGCCACAACTAGCTTTATTGAGTATTGTTGACCAGGCTGGCCTTGAACTCTTGGTCCTCCTGTCCTAGCCACTCAAGTGCTGGGATTTCAGGTGTGCACCACCGTGCCTGGCTTGGATTGGTTTTGGAAAAGCAGGTTCTGGGCTGGGAGAGAGCACAGTGGTTGGCTAAGAGCACTGGCTGAGCTTGCAGAGGACCCAGGTTTGGGTCCTAGCACACATGGTGGCTATCGACCATCCACTTCTCTGACGCCCTCTTCTGACCTCTGCAGACCCTGCGTGTTCAGGTACACAGAGACACATCCAGGCAACATACTCAAACACACTAGGTAAAAATAAATAATTCTCTTAAGAAATCATAGCTGGACGGTGATGGCACACGCATTTAATCCCAGCACTCAGGAGACAGAGGCAGGCGGATCTCTGTGAGTTTCAGGCCAGCCTGGTCTACAGAGCAAGTTCCAGGACAGGAACCAAAGCTACAGAGAAACCCTGTCTTGAAGAAACCAAAAAAAAAAAATAGTAAAATAAAAAGCAGGTTATACAGTCATAATGAAGACCATGACTCTGGGGAATATGGGCTAGAGAAATAATGCCAGGCTTTGCGATTGCCTAGGCCTTCGTACTTCCTCCCACGGGCAATGTGAATCACTCCAAGCCCCCGTGGGATAGAGGTTTTTCCGGAGGGGTGTCGAGCCAACTAACGGGGAAGGTTGGTGTGAAGTGCCAGCCCTGAGCCCGCAGAGCACTGTGCTTTTCCCCTTCATTCCAAATCTGCCCCTGTCCCCGTCCACCTTTTCCTTTGGATTTGTCTGTCTCTGGAGCCAGCTTGCTTATTAGGGAGTGAATGTGGAGGACGGTAGGAATGCAGGTGGAGAATTAGATAATTGATAGATAATTCCAGGGACTTCCATTTGAGCTGTAGAAGATTCTGGTTTTAGAGTATAATTTTTCACAACTTCTAGGCATGTGCAAAAAAAAAAAGCCATTTTAGAATAAGGGGTTTTTCAAAGTATCAAAAGACAAGTCTGACTGCTTTGATTTCACTTCTTGGGCTAATAATTATAAAAACAGACTCTGGAATTCCCCGGAACCGACAGCTTCCTTTTATAACCATGGTCATTCACTTACAACTGATGAAGCTCGTGCTTGGCCCTGGGAAGTGTGGGGTTCTCAAGAAATAAAGCTATGGGGGATGGAGAGATGGCTCAGGGCTTAAGAGCACCTGCTGCCCTTCCAGAAGACCCTGGTTCTGTTCCCAGCACTGAAATGGCGGCTAACAAGTGTCTGTCACTCCAGCTGCAGGTGACGCCCTCTTCTTGCCTCTGGCACGTGTGCCAGAGGGCATCACGTGAATTTGCTTCCCTTGCAGAGCACCCAAGTTTGGGTCCTAGTACTCACATGGTGGCTATCAACCACCGGTAACTCCAGTGCCACAGGATCTGGCATCCTCTTCTGACCTCTGTGGGCCCAGGGTATGCAAGACACCCATACACATAAAAGAAAATAATAAAAAAGAGCAACAGTTTTGAGAAAGTGACTGTGTCAGCGTTTCAAAGAGCCGTTGGAAACGGAGCTGGCTTGCGCTCATCCTGTGTCCTCTTTCACAGCAATCCCTCTGCTGTCTGAGCAATCTTACCAACACCCGACTTACATTAGGGTGGTTCCCTTAGCTCATAGCATCACATACATAGCCCAAGGATGAAGGGGAGAGAAAAACCATTTCTGATTGTTGAAGTCAATTTTATACCTGTTTCAAAAGTCAATAGCATCTCCTAACGCTTAGGCCAATTGGTCAGAGGTGGGAAACAAACTTCCCGACACCCTGGTGCAGGCAAACTCTTCATTCATGGCGGTGTGGCTTCACGGGAGGGTTTTCGTTTTGCTGTCCGTGGCTGTTGTAAAGGTCTACTTTGGCTCCTTGAATGGGAAAGAAGGGCACAGGCTATTGTGTTAGAGTTCTAGGACACAGTACTCAGGCTGCGTGCTCAAAGAGAAATTTCCTGGAGGCGAGAGGTCCCAGGCGAGGTATTGGCAGATTGGTTCCTTCTAAGGACTGATGGGAGGAGCTACATTTTGGTGGTCTGCTGGAGTGGTTGGCGTTCTGTGGCTTCTGCTGCCAGTCTCTGCCTTTCCCTTCACACGCCTCCTTCCTGCACACTCCCTTTTACAAAGGAAGGCCCGTCCGGCTCTCTTTTTTTTTTTTTTTAATATTTATTTATTTATTTATTATGTATACAATATTCTGTCTGTGTGTATGCCTGCAGGCCAGAAGAGGGCACCAGACCCCATTACAGATGGTTGTGAGGCACCATGTGGTTGCTGGGAATTGAACTCAGGACCTTTGGAAGAGCAGGCAATGCTCTTAACCTCTGAGCCATCTCTCCAGCCCCCGGCTCTCTTTTTATCTACTCATATTTACAATTACTGGATTTCCTAATATGGCCACATTCTTAGGCGTTAGGACTTAATAGGGATTTTAGAGGGCACAGTTTAACCGGAACAAGTCCCATCTCCTTTCTGTTTACTATACAGCTTGTTTATATTCCAGCTGTTAGAAACTGAGTCAGTTCTGGGAGGGGGTAGCACACACCTTTAATTCCAGCACTCAGGAGTCAGAGGCAGGTTATCTCTGTGAGTTCGAAGCCAACATGGTCTACAGAGTGAGTTCCGTAACAACTAGGGCTACACAGAGAAACCCTGTCTCAAAAAACAAAAAGGAAAAAAAAGAAAGGAAGGAAGGAAGGAAGGAAGGAAGGAAGAAAGAAAGAAAGAAAGAAAGAAAGAAAGAAAGAAAGAAAGGAGAGTTAGTCAGTTTGTGTATGGGGCTGTTTGTGTGGTGGGACTTGGTATGCCCTGATGAGGAAGCGGAGTTTGCTGGCTTGACGTGCAATCCTGATTTTGGTTGTTTTTGTTTGTTTGCTTGTTTGTTTGTTTGTTCAAGACAGAGTTTCTCTGTAGCTTTGGAGCCTGTGCTGGAACTAGCTCTTGTAGACCTGGCTGGCCTCGAACTCACAGAGATCTGCCTGCCTCTGCCTCCTGAGTGCTGGGATTAAAGGTATGCGCCGCCACCACCTGGCAACAATCCTGAGAACCGTAATTCAAACCACCGTCATGATTACGCTTTGTTTGTTTGTCTTTGGTGGGCTACAGAAAAATCTTATCTGTTCAGTTATTCCCACTTTCCATCTTCCTGCTCCTTAGGTCACAGAGCAGGAATCCAGAATCCAGGGCCCAGGGTTTGGGGCAGGCCAGTCCAGAGGCAAGGTACCAACCCTGTGCCCGCCAGACCTGCTAGGTTGTCTCCACTGCCCGTGTGATCTGCTGCACACGCTTCACCCTCTCTGAAGCTTGAGCTGTCTTCTGTGTAGTAGAATGGATGCTAGCCGGGATGCTGGGGCGAGTCGATGAGGTGCTGCTGGTCAAGGGGCGTGAGGCTGGCACTCTGCAGTCCTTCGTATTGAAAGGATTCGCGGCTGTGCATCATCCTGGCAGGGTTCCAGAGTCCCTGCGCTTCATTCTGCTGCCGGTGTTGCTCCTCATTACCTTCCAGCTCCGTATTTTGTCCTTCAGGGCTCCCCAGGTGTGGCCACTGTGACACCAGTCTGGCTGAACAGCTAGCCTGCTGATAAATTGCCCATGACCTACTTTCCAGTCCAAACCTCCTTCCCTTCCTTTCCCCAGACAACCTCAGGATCACTTTTGCCCCGCTTAGCTTTGCCCAGAAAATACCAGCCTCTTTCATTCCCCTTCGCTGTTACATTCTCGGCCTGGCTCAACTGTCACCATCCACAAGCCATCTCTTCCCCTGAGCCAACCCTGTGCCCTGGAGCCTTCTTCTACCGCCTAGAACACCCTCTGCCGTGTCTGTAGTGTGACAACTGAGGTTCAACTTCAGTCTGCCCAGGGCCAGGAGCAGAAGTTGGTGCAGCATCCTCAGTGTGACTCTGCAGGGGCTTGCACTTCGTGGATGTCATGACCGTAATGCATTGTGTGTCCTTCAAGGCCAGCTCACCAAACCGAATGTAGGTCAGCTCTGAAATCTGGACCACTTCGTGCCAACCACTCAAGTGCATGGGGCCACTGAAGAGTAGACATTCACGTTGGCCCTATCATTGGCTCAGGTGGCAATATGTGGCCCGCCTAAACTGATGGAGCAAGTTGGTGGTGACCTTGCCTGGAATAGAACTGGTTACTCTTCCTAAGCACCAAGTAAGCCACACCTCCCACCCACTTGGAAACTTCAAAGGGAAAAACAATCTTCCCCCACTCAGGGCAGCCTTGTGAGGGACCGGCTCCTCAGACACAGCTGCGAAGGATAAACTGAATCGAGAACTCTGAGCAGCTGGAGGCGGCAGAGCCCTGTGCCCCAGTTGTTTTGATTGAGTACCAGGTGGTGGCTGGCAGAATGAGGCCCTGCCTTAGGAGGCCTCCAGGAGCTAGAACGGAGTCCCCATCTTATCGACAGGCTTCCCCAGGAAAATGGAATGAACAGAATATGGATGGATAAACACACACTCAAACAGATCAAGGAGTTGGCCAACACAGTTGTAGGAACTGGCAAATCCAGCCGGTAGGACAGCAGGACACCCTAGCAGCCCACCACAGGCTGGGACGCTGAACACTCCTGCTGGATTTCTCATCCCAGAAGCCTCGGTATTGCTCCTAAAGTCTTCAACTGACTGGCTATGGCTGCTCAGTTACTGAAGATGGTATAACCAAAGTCAGCTTCAGAGCTAACAGCCTGTTCAGTTGAGTCCATGGACACTGGAGGCCTTGACACTCCAGCTCCACCTCCTCCTGGGAGCTCTGCATACCTGGCTTTCCAATTGGTCAGAAAAGAATATAAATGTCCTTTTTTGGAGCATTCTTGTGAGCAGTAAGTGGCTGTGGAAGGCTCTGCTTGGTTCCTCTGTTTGACAGATACCATGAGCTCCATGTCAAAGCCATAGCAAACCTTTCCCTCTCCGGGAGATTGCTGAAGGCTGCCTGACCATGCAGAGTCTACTTCAGCATGAAAGGACTCCTTCCTTCCCTGCTGGGGACTCTCTCCGTGTAAACCAGGCTGTCGGTGCAGAGATCAGACTGGTGGGAGGTGATTGCTGAAGTAAGATGGCTTTGCAGGGAAAGGCTCCTGCCACCAAACGAGAGGACCTGAGTTCAATCGCTGGGACCCACATGGTGTAAGGCGAGCGCTGAGTCCTCCAAGCTGTCCCCTGGCCTCCACATGCACTAACCCCCACCCCCACACAACTAAATGTGTGTGGAGCAGGAGAGAACTTTCTGAAGCATCTTATGTCATGGTTGGCGTACAGATTACATATGTGCTTCCTTTCGACAGAGTGAATAGCTGGATGTTTACATCTACACCTATGTAAATCCTAGCCCCAAAAACTGTGATGAAAGAATAGTTGATGGTTGGGGGCGTGGCTCCAGTTAGTAGAGAGCATGCCCAGTAGGCAGGAAGCCGCTCATTCATCAGCAGCACCCATGTGTAGTGCTGTTCGCCTATCATCCCAGCACCCAGGAAGTGGAGAGAGACAGGAGGATGGGGAGTCTGGGCTACATGAGATTTGACATTTTGAGGGCCAGTTGGGCTATTTGGCCTCCTGGGATAAACTTAAATGAAATAAATAGATGATAAAGGAACAACTCCCCCCCACACACACACAACTTTCACCTCCTCAAACACCCCAATACACTCAAGCCTGAAGAAGGGGCTACATACAAGAGCAATGGCTCCATTTAAAATGACCCTGGGGGTTGGGGCTCATATCCTTGTGTCTTGAGTGTTAGGGCTTCTATTTGAAAGTTGGCCTGTTGTTTGTTTTTTGTTTTGTACTTCTGGTAGTTAGCCACGTTGAACATGGGGCCCCTGCGTCTTAGCTTCGTCTACCTAAAGGATGTCTGCTGTTATCTGGCTGGCACACGGCTTCCTCCAAGGGCCTTCAGAAGAGGATTTACATGCCTCAGGTTTTACCACCAAAATATTATAACATATGTTACAAGTGGGAAAAATGGATCCTGGGAAAACAAACCTCTTTCCCACCATCCACTCTCAGCATGTTTGGTTCACAGAGGGTCCTGACTCATCTATAACTTCTGCCTACACCAACTTAGCAGGGGTGAGCTTCGGTGATGCATATATGATCTAGAGGGTCATTAAGAATCAGTAGAGCCAGGCGGTGGTAGCACTCACCGCACTCAGAAAGCAGAGGAAGGTGGATCTCTGTGAGTTTAGCCAACCTGGTCTACAGAGCTAGTTCCAGGACAGCTAAGGCTACACAGAGAAACCCTGTCTCAAGAGAGAGAGAGAGAGAGAGAGAGAGAGAGAGAGAGAGAGAGAGAGAGAGAATCAGTACTAGGCTTCTAGCTGGTTATGAAAGTGCCCACAGCCGAATATAAATCCTGTCACTCGCTACTACGACAGAAGGTCACCTGTCTAACTTCTGTGCCTCAGTTTCCTGCCCGTGAAAGGAATGTTAACAGTACATACCTTGCCAGGATGCTGAGCAGCTTAAATGAGGTAATAGCCGTGCAGCCTACAGTGAGAGCTCAGTGGACACGAGCTGTAATTACTGTAAACTGTTATTAAAAACCACCCAGGCCAAGCCGGACACAGGCTGTCTTTATCTGGCTCCTTGGTTCTCTCAGGGCCGGGTGACTCCAGGTGGCCTGCAGTCTAGAGACAGGCCTCGGGACTCTCAGCTCCCTCTGATGTCATTCCCCTCATAGACAATGCTCTGTTCTTTGTCTTGGAAGGTTCACCCAACCCTAAAAGTCTAAGCAGGTTTCCCCACTCCTCCCCCAGGTGAGGACAAGAAAGGGCCAGTCAGGCCAGCCGCAACCGCTCATAAAGGGCCTGGTAGGAGCAAGAGCTCCTCCCTCCCCTCAGGATCCAGTACAGTGGAATTAGTCCAAGCTGCCAGCCGACAGGGTCTTCAGAGAGTTTATAAGAAAAAAGGAAAAAGTAAGAAAGACATGAAGGGAGGACGGAAAGGAGGAAGGAAACCCTCCTAAAGACAAGCCCAGCTTTGCTTCTTCCCCTCACTTCTCCCAGGCTGCTCCTTTCTTGAATGACAGAGAAAGCAGGCCACATGAGGGATCGCCTGCAAGGGAAAAGGCCCTAAGAAGATGGGCTAGGTGCCCTAAGAGAAAATCATGACATTTTGGGGACAGTCTGGTCTGAAGGTTCAAGCTGAGGTTCTGGTGGTTCCTTGCTCAGGAGAGTGGGATGTGGTGGGCAGCCCTGAAGCAGCAGCTCTGAAAATCACAGAAAGTGCTCCCCCTGGCCCACATGTAGGCGGCTTCCTGGGACACACACGGGACCTTTCTTTTTTTTTATTGTTTTAGTGCAGTTTCAGCCCACTAGGACACATCTCATCTACACACACAAATAAAAGTGACCGAGTAACAGATTTAACTTGCCTGGGCCTTAAGAGCATGGGCCGCAGACTCCGACATAGAAGACATCCCTGTGCCTCAGCTGCAAGCCAGCAAGTTGAGAGAAGCCAGAGAGGACAGAGGTCATCTGAGGGGCTGGCATCACTTTCTCTTGGAATGCCAGTTGGGGTGTTGGCAGCCGTTAGCAAGATAAGCAAGGCTCCCGGGTCAGAAGCTGTAGGGAGGGGTGATACGTGTGTCTTGAAATGTATGAAGTGGCACTTCCTCAAGTATTTAAACTTCTAGTTCCATAATATCCCATAATATCCCATCTTTTAGAGTCAGGAAAACTGAGGGTCGGAGTGTTTAGCACGTGATCCAAGTTTACATAGCGGCTGGAACCGGCTAGATCCTTTCCGTTAGTTTGTAGCTAAGCTGCCCCGTACTAGGCCACTTTGGGCTTTGCATCATGAAAGCAGCAGGCTCTCTTCCCCCTGTAAATACGAACAGAGTCATGGTGAATCCTCTCCCGATGACTGCCTCCTCCCTGCAGGCCCAGAGGCAGCATCGCTAGCTACCCCGAGTTGGGTTGTCTGGCAAGCAGACCCTGAGACCAAGTGTAATGTGCAGGCTGCTCTCCCAGACCTGGGCTCAGCTTCTGCTTTTTGCACCCACATGGTGGCTCACACCCACATGGTGGCTCACAACCAGTCCCATGGTACCCATTCCATTGCCCTCTTCTGGGCATTGAACACACACATGCACAGACATATGTGCAGATAAAACACAAATACACATGAAATAAAAATCTCAAAAAAAATTTAAGCAATAATATTAGATAATGTCCTTTATCCAGATTTTAGATTTTTCCCATTAGACTTTATATTTTACACTCTAGTGAATTTGTCCTTTTGTTTGGCTCCTTATTCAACGAGTTGGGATCCACCCTCACATGATAGGGTCCCCACCTCCCACTTTTGGTGGGGGGTAGGGCTAGAGGTTAAGACAGGATATCACTATGCAGCCTTGGTTAGCCTGGAGCTTGGTATGTAGACCACATTTGGTCTCAAACTCACGAGAGGCCGGCCCAAGTCTCCCAAGTGCTGGGATTAAAGGTGTGTGTATGGGTAGTGTTATGCAGGTTCGTGTAGAGCTCTAGAGGGCTTTATACCTGGAAGAGGGTGTTGGATTCTCTGGGAGTTACAGATGATTGTGAGTCCCCTCCCCTCATGGATGTTAAGAATGGAACCCCAGTCAGTGCTTTTTAACTGCGGAGCCATCTCTCTAGCCCCAACTTTTAATCAACTGTGGCCTCTTACAGTAATATTCTGATCATACAGAATTCTGTAACTTAAGTTCATACATTTGTCACCAGTCCTGATGTCACACTCTGACACCCCCCCCCCCAGTCTTCCCAGACTTCTGTTCATCTGATCATTTGTTTATGGGCTTGATATAGCCTGTATGTGCTGTGCATGACCTCACAGGCATGGCCTTCTATTTGCATGTGTGTGGGTGTTCTTGTGTATTGAATTACCTCATACACTGCAGCTTCTAGAAGTTCTGTCCAACCACAGCAGCTTTATAAACAAAATCCGCTTTGCTGAGAATCCAGTGTTTAGGGCTAGCGAAAGAAGCCTCGGCTGGACAAAAGTGGGGCAGTGGAATGAATGATGATCAGTAACCCTTTTCTCTCGCGCTCCTTCCCAATTTAGACAAGTCAGCACTGTGATTGCAGGAAGGAACAATCTAGAAGGATTCCTGCTGAAGTCTAAGGATGTTGTGCCTAAGATTTGACTCCCATGGATATTTGCTAAAGGGCAATAAATGACAGACTCTGGAGTAGATCCAAGGCATATGGATTGAGTCCCTGCCTCGTAGAAACTGCTGTTTTGTGCTGGACTTGGTGACTCACACCTTTATCTCAGCACCAGGGAAATAGAAGCAGGTGGATCCCTGTGAGTTCAAGGCCAGCATATTGTACTTAGTGAGTTTCAGGTAGTCAGGGCTATGTAGAGAAGAGACCCTTGTCTCCAATGGATGGATGGATGGATGGATGGAAATAAAATGAGCAAAAACTAAGGGGAGCTGGGGAGACAACTCAGTGAGCGAGAGAGTACTTGTCCTGCAAACATGAGTACCTGACTTCTAATTCCCATGTAAGAATTTGAGCACAGCCATTGGGCGTCGATAACCCCAGTGCTGTGGGGAACAGAGGCAGAGGGAACTCTGGGGATTAATGGCTGCTAGCCTGGTTCCAGGTTCAGTGAGGGAATAAAGCAAGACCCCAACACCTTCCTCTGGCTTCTGTGCTCATATGCACGGGTGCACAAGTGCAGGCACAGGAGAGGGAGAGAGAGAGAGAGAGAGAGAGAGAGAGAGAGAGAGAGAGAGAGAAAGAGAACTATTTTAGTGGAACAGACAATAAATACAAATAAACACAGCTGGTGCTAAATGGTATAGAAAAAATAGTTAAGTATTGGCAGTAGAGGTGCCTTTAAAAACTACAGAGAGTGACTGGAGAGATGGCTCAGTGGTTAAGAGCACTGCTTGAGTCTCCAGACAACTCCAGTGATTCTCACCTCCCATATTGGGCTCACCACTGTCTATAACTCCATCCCTAGGAACATCCAACACCTTCTACAGACTTCCACAAATACCAGGCACACATGAGGTAAGCAGACATACATGCATGCAAAACACCTGCATACACATAAAAATAAATAAATCTTTACTATATTAGAGTGGGAGGGGTAGGAAAAAATGAAACAATACTATTTGGAGAGAATGAATCTGAGGACACAGCCTCAGGATATTGCTCAGTTTGGAGATCTGAGGATCACGAATGAGCAACTTAGAAATCTCTGGTGACTTAGAAGAAAGACGGGGTGTTTGTTGGGGTGCCAGGTAAGGCAGCTGTTTCCAGGAGCCGCCAGTGGTAACTACGCCATAATTTGTTAATGGGTCAGATATAAGGATGGAGAGCCTTTAGATTAGGGATATTCTGGCAAACTGTTTCAGTGGTGTGCTGGGAACAGAATTCTTCATAGGGATGGATTTGAGAGAGAACACACTGAGCACTCTTGGAGAATTTTTCCATAAAGGTGGGCAGAATAATGAATGGGATGTGGGTCCAAGGGGAATGGTTCTATAGCTAGGAGGCACCAGCCCACAGTGGGTGGCTAATGAGGATTGTCCACAGACGGGAAACAAGGAACAACCGGGTGACAGACAGAAGAGAAGAAAGAAAGTAGTGGGAGCCACTCATGAACATCAATGTTCTAAGAAGCATGCACGTGGGGGGACTGGCTGCTCTGGAACAAGACACCATGGTGGGGGGGGCGTGAGAAGAGTATCAGAGTGTAATACAGCTGGACAGGTCAAACCAAGAAAATCATGTGGGCGTTAGGACACTGGCTTTCTGTCCTGCCCCACACCCTGCGTTTGTTTATGTTCATTTTGTTGACATTTACATTTTTCAGGACCCTTGAGTTACTCCTGTTAACATCACATTAAATCAGAAAACTATCCTGGAGTGAGTCAAGTAGCTGTCACCCCAGTACTCTGTAGGTTGAAATATGAGGGTCACTAGTTCAAGACCAGATTAGGCTACACAAGAGATCTTGTCTTTAAAAAGGAAAAGAGAGAGGAGAAGGAGGGGGCCGAGGGAGGGGGCAACTTCATGTCTACAATCCCAAGGCTGAGGGTGAAGGCGGAAGCATGAAGATTGCAACAAGACTAAGGCCAGCCTGAGTTTCAAAGTGAGACCTTTGTTTCAAAAAGAAAAAGAAATTGAGAACAGATGTTTGAATGACGTCACAGTTGAGCAAAATATGCCCAGTCTTTTGGTATCATAACTGAAAGTGTCGGTAGATAGTGCCTGTTCCACTGTAACATTTGACTGGTTTTGAAGAGTCCTCTCACCATTTAAAAACTTTTTGAGATGAAATAAATTCAAAGTGGGAAAGAGTCCTCTGGGTAAACAAGTGAAGTTGAAATATCTAAGCCAAAAATAAAAGTTTTTCTGATTGTAAAAGTACACATTTGGTCTATAAAGTGAATCGTACCCTTTGCTTCCAACTTTTTTTGATCTGTTTTCAGCTGAGAACTAAATAAAAACTCCCTGCTGAGAACATTGATTTCCAAACATAGTACACTGTTAATGGTTTCAACTGAGGGGCTCTATAAACATATACAATTTATTTTTTTTTTGTTTTGTTTTTTTTTTGTTTTTTTCGAGACAGGGTTTCTCTGTGGCTTTGGAGCCTGTCCTGGAACTAGCTCTGTAGACCAGGCTGGTCTCGAACTCACAGAGATCCGCCTGCCTCTGCCTCCCGAGTGCTGGGATTAAAGGCGTGCGCCACCATCGCCCGGCCTACAATTTAGGCTGTGTAAATTGGACTGTCTGAAGGGTACATAAGAAGACCATTGTCTCAGGATTAAATGCTTCTCTGATAGTGACATGACAAAGTACCAGTCTCAGCTGCTGACAATGTGGCTTTTGAACAGTTGTTCTATTTGTTGGTAATCGTTTTCTGCTTAGTAGAATTTTGGGTGTTTTTTTTGTTTTTGTTTTTTTACAGGAGAATGATATACTAAAAGAAAAGAGTGAAGCTGTGGATCACAGTTCCCAGCATGAGGAAGATGAGGAAGGAGTGTCAGCCCATGCAAAATCACTACAGCTGGGTAGGAAAGATGAAAGCAAAACAGATGCACCTGCCTGGGAAGGAGGGACAATCACAGAGTCCAGAAATGAGGTAAGTGCGGCAGAAGCTTCCAGCCTTGTCGTTTGCCTTTCATGAAGACTTTGTCGGTAATGAATTCTGTGTATGCACTGTCTTTAGCAAATCTGGCATTTAAAAGTAAGTGTGTGTATGTGTGTTAGTTGTCCTTACAAAGCAATTAGCCCATAAACTCATTTTCTCTGGTTAAAGATAGAACTTAATAGCAATTTTGTTATTTTGTGTTTGCCAAGACAAGGAATGAAAGACAGCTGGCAGTCGGGCAGTGGTGAGTGCACACCTTTAATCCCAGCACTGCAGAGGCAGAGGCAGAGGCAGGCAGATCTCTTACAGTTCAAGGCCAGTCTTATCCATAGTGGGTTCCAGGACAGCCAAAGCTACAAAGAGAAACCTTGTCTCGAAAAGCAAAACAAAATAAAAATAGCTCACATCAGGCTAAACTGTCCAGGTCTGGGAGATCAAACAAAGGACCAACCTTACAAATATTTCTTTCAATTTCTACTAAAGCTCAGACCCAAGTTTTCAGTTGGCCAGTGGATTAGGCCAAATCACTGGTACCCAAATAGCCCTTTTCGTACCCTCACCTCACCTAAGGGGCCAGGTCCAGGCTCCTGGGGAGCATTTTTCTGTGTAGTTCTCTGAGTGCAGGGTGAGCTCCAAGAACCAGGCTGAAGAATGGGTTCTTTCTATAGGCAGAACTTCCCCTAGTTTCACGTGTACCATATTTTGGTTTTGACTTAGATCTGGATGGTTTTAGCCACCAGTTTGGCACGTAGGTGCCACAGAGATGACCTAGAGGTCCACAGACACTACCACCTGCAGGGCATCCTTACCCTAGTGGTTGTCTTCACTATGAGCAACTTCAGCATCTGCCTTCTCTGGGAGGTGGAATCTGCGGCTCAGTCTTGAAAATCCTTAGAGGATGGAGAGTGCCAGGAACACAGACTTAAGTTACCCGAAATTCCGTATGTGGAAGCAGTTTCATGGAAGTTTTTAAATATAGAGACAGGTCTAAGCTACATTGGCTGGTACATCAGGGAGGCAGGTGCTGCATCCCTAAAACAATCCGTCTCTGCATTCACAACCTCTTTGCAGTTCTTGTTGAGAGTGATATCAGGTTTGTTCTCTTCCCCTCCCACCACTCTTGCCTCTCTTCCAGCCTGTTCTAGTTATAGGAACTCATTGTTCTTATACCATGGCTTAAACCTAGGTCAGGGCCATGGCTTCTAGAGATTCAGATTAAGAAATTCCTCTGGTTGGGCAGGGAATGCAGGCCAGTGGTAGAATTGCCCTAGCAGCACAAAGCCCTCGTTCAATCCTCAGCACTGCCAGGAATATAAACCAAACCATCTGAGGTCATGCCAGGAATATAAACCAAACCATCTGAGGTCATGGTAGTATAGAAGTTAATAAAATACCCCTGCTTCCTTCTTATCCGCTGCATTCTCATGTTGACAAATCACCCTCAAGTGGACCAGATTGTCCTCCCTGTTGGCTAGACTGTTTTCCCTGGGCAAAGGGTAATAACAGCTTAGGAAAAGGCGTTATTTGCCTGCTTCTATCAAGCAGTGTTTTCATTTACCGGTGGGATATAGAGAAAACAGATATTTTAGGCAATGGTTCGATATTTTTAGGCATTTCCATTTTTTGTTCTTTGAGAACCCATACCTCCAAAGCTAGGGCCTTTGTCCCCAGATGGTCCTTAAGATTCCTAAATGTTCAGTAGACTGTCTTTCCCTTTCTAGGTGGTCTTCTAAACCACTTAATGGCTAACAAATGGTTCTGGGCACCTGCTCATTGTAGGGAACTTTAGCACCTTTTGCCCACATTTTTTTTTATTTTTCGAGACAGGGTTTCTCCGTAGTTTTTGGTTCCTGTCCTGGAACTAGCTCTTGTAGACCAGGCTGGCCTCGAACAGAGATCCGCCTGCCTCTGCCTCCCGAGTGCTGGGATTAAAGGCATGCGCCACCACCGCCCGGCTCGCCCACATTTTGAGGGGAAGAACACTCTCTACCTTTGCTTGCTAACTTCTCCAGGTTCAACCACACTGGTCTCAAGTTTCACTCTAAAACTTGAGAAGCCATGGTACAGGCCTATAATTCCAGTTACTTGGGATGCTGAGGCATGGCTAAAAAAGTCCACTTTCCCTAGTGTCCTAATTACCTGAAGAAAAGGCTGTTTCTGTTCTTTCACTAAACATGCATATTGCCTCATGTTATTGGTTACTATTTCCTCTCACATGTTGGCATCTTTTTTTTTAACTTTAATTGGTTTTCCCAGGAAAGAAATTTTCTTTGAATTGCTTATATTAACTAAATCACTGTTAGACATGGAAGATTTATTAGATACTGAGATAAAATAGTTATATATGTAAGACAAACAGCAGTTTGGACCAAATTTTGCAGAGACATATTAAACACCCAAAGCAGGGTACTTTCTTGGTCAGATGTAGCCCAAACTGGCCAAAACTCACCTTAAACCCCTGACACTACCCTACCTCCCAGATGCTGGGATTGTAGGCATTTGCTATCATATTCTGCCATGCCTTACCAGGCTCATGTCCCTAACCTGAATCACTGTGTACTAGAATTGTACCTTCGTTCTCCTTGAGATACTGTGTTGCCTAAGCTAGTCTCAAACTTGTGAGCTTGTGGTCCTCCTCAGCCTCCACAGTACCATTATTTCTCAAAATAGCTTATACTTTACCCAAAAAATAAAGTGTTGATGTTTTGCCTGCCTGTATGTTTCTGTACCATGTACATGTCTGGTGCCTGTGGAGGCCATAAAAGGACATCAAGATGCCCTGGAACTGGAGTTTACAGGCCACCATATGCAGGCTGGGAATTGATCCTGAGTCCTTTGTAAGAGCATCCAGTACTGCTTACTGCTAAGCTTTCTCCAGTACTGTCTCTGCAGTTTTGATGTATTTCATAGCAGGAAACAAAAGAATTATCAGTCATATTCTTGAGTAGAAAGCCTGGAAAAACATCAAGTAGCACTAGGAAAATGTGTCCTGAGCTCAGAGTGTAGGCAGGCAAAACATTGAAACACACAATTTTTTTATAACTGCACTACAGAATGGATTACACAAAGGAACCCTCTCTGAAACCAAAGGGGGAGGGAAAAAGGTCCAGCTTCACATTTACTAGCAACATAAAATGATCTGCAAGTATACTTTCAGTATTTCTAGAAATAGCTCAACTATTTAAGAAAATAATTTTATTAAGGGGGCGGGGAAAATGTAAAGCTACTTTTTTATATAATAAACAAAAATATATACATTATATCCTAGACACTAAACCACCATAGAACTAAGAAGTTTGCAACTTTTCCTCCCCTCTAGACAGGGTCTCAGGTAGCTCAGGCTCACCTCAAACTTGCTATGTAACCAAAGCTAACCTTCAACTTTTTAAAAAGACAATGTTATCCCAGCGCTCAGGAGGCAGAGGCAGGTGGATCTCTGTGAGTAGTTCCAGGACAGGCTCCAAAACCACAGAGAAACCCTGTCTCGAAAAACCAAAAATAAATAAAAAATAAAAAGACAATGTTTCTCTGTGTAGCCCTGGATATATATCCTGGAACTCAGAGATCCTACCTCTGCCTCCTCGGTGACAGGATTAAAGGCATAGACTACCACTGCCCAGCAACCTTGAATTTCTTATCACGTACTGGGACTACAGCCCTGTACTACTATGCCATTTATGTGGTGTAGGGATCTAATCCAGGGATTTCTGTATGCTAAGCACTTAACTGATTGAGCTACATTGCCACTCAACAATTCCGATTTCTGTAGTTTAACTGAGACAGGACCTTGCTATTTGTAACCTGTGAATGGCATTAAAATTACAATCCTTCTGCCTCTACCTCACAAGTGGTAAGATTACAGGAAAGCACTAGTATGCTTGGCTTTATGTAATAGGAACAAATAAAAAAGTCCTATGAAACGAGATGTCTAAAAACTATAACTTGGGTGTCAGACTATATATATATATTTTTTTTTGGTTTTTCGAGACAGGGTTTCTCTGTGGCTTTGGAGCCCGTCCTGGAACTAGCTCTGTAGACCAGGCTGGTCTCGAACTCACAGAGATCCGCCTACCTCTGCCTCCCGAGTGCTGGGATTAAAGGCGTGCGCCACCACCGCCCGGCCGTCAGACTATCTTTAAACAGTGCCAGGTGTGCTGTTATGTACCTTTAATCCCAGCACTCAGGAGGTAAAAACAGGTGGATCTGAGTTTGAGGCCTGCCTGGCTACATAGCAAGTTCTAGGCCAGCCAGGGCACTTGGGAGGCAGAGTCAGGCAGATCTCGTGAGTATGAGGCCAGCCTGGTCTACAAGATTGCCAGGATACCCAGGGCCACACAAAGAAACTCTGTCTCAAAAAACAGAAAGAAAACTAGAGTTTGTTATACAGTTAGAATCCTCTTATTAGGATGATGAGTTTTGGGAAAGAAAAAGACCAACTAACATGAACTGTTACCATTGGACTGAGCAAAGAACTTAGTGGGAACTGAATTCCTTAGCAAAGCTGTTGTCCCTATCTGTATTGCCCATGAACCTACCACCCATCCTGGGCTACAGACAAGGAATAGTTATTAGCTCCTCGGCCTCCTGAGCTTCACGTTTTTAACAGAATGCTCCTGAAAAAGACGTGAGGCAACATTTTCAGTAACAAATTGACCGTAAGTCCACAAGTAAAAAAATTTTCCAATTAAAACCATTTTAGTATTTGCTTAGCACTGTAAATCTGTAGTATTACAATCCCTCACCAAATAAACATGCTTCACAGAACCCAAAGTATTTGTGTATTAGTCAGTCCAATTGTGTCTCTACAGTCTTAAACTAATAGAATGCAGGGAGTTGTCATATGTAACACATACTGAACTGATTGTCAGACTTGCACTGAAAGGACCTTACGGTCAGAACCATGATCTACATCATTGCTGGATGCAAAAGAATAAAAAGTCAGAATTTAATTGGTAAATTGGTTGTAACCTGGTTTCAAAGCAGATAAACTCATGTCTCTCTGGACATGGACTAGAAAGCTTCCCATCTAAAATGCCAACAACTATTCATGTTGTAAATCAGAACCAATAGATATGATCAAAATGGGTTTAGTTAGTAAAATCACAAATGAGACACTAATTTCAGCACCTAAAAGACTGTGGTAGGAGGATTGCCATGAGTTCCAGACCAGCATTGGTTACATAAACTCCTCTCGAAAAAGGGGGAAGGGAATAGAAAATAGTCTATAACTAAAATGTTTTTTCTGATGGTATACATTTTGTTTATATACAGAACCACCTACACCGGTCCGATACATCTTTCTTTCTGGAAGATTTATTTCAACTGCTTTCATCACAGCCTGAACATTCCCTGGAGGTAAAAGGAATCTTGATAGACCTCTGTGTGAATTAAGGGACGCTCCTACTTGGATGACACAGCAATTTGCCAAGTACATTTTGAAGTTTAAAGGCTTTTCATAGAAACAACCAGTGTGCAGAATTTAATCATATGCCATTTTGCCAGATTTAGACCTTTCATACTAGTTAACTTCATTTTCCTGGTAGCATTTTGAGTCTTTCCTTGCCAGACTGCTCATGAACGAATTTATCCTTGACCCTTCACAATATAGATTTTGGCTACAAAAGCATTGGTAGCTGCAAATCACAAGGCTTAATGATAATCTAGACATTTTGCCCCACAGGTAAAGCATCATATTGTGACTTGAGACCACATGTTACATTACATCTTATTAAGCTGTTCATAGTCAATAATATATCCATATTAGGACAGAGAAAATAAATGTGATAGATAATAGAACTCCTTTTAAAAGTGTTATCTTTCTTCAGGGCGTCTCACTGGAAGACATTCCACCCTTTCTAAACAGTATCAATGCGAGTGTAAATTCCTCAGCACATCACATAAATCTGAGCCATGCCATAAGCCATGATGTTAATCTTCATGAAGCCATGCTACTGTGCCCCAATACATTTAGAAGAGATCCACCAGCAAGGATTTCACAGGCACAAGAACCATTTCTTCAGCTAAATTCTCACACCAATCCTGAACAAGCCATTCCTGCAATGTCTCTCCCAACTGTTGACAATCAAATGAGGACTCTAACAGGTCAAGATCTCCTGTATGATACTGATTCAAGCATCTTTGACGGAATAAACCTAATGTCATTGGCCACAGGTTTCAATCCACTGGAAGTTTCTCAACTTTTTGAAGATCCAGACTCTGATTCTGGGATCTCATTAAATTCAAGTTACAACACCTCTATCACCAAGTCTAATTCTTCTCACTGTATGTATGATGGTGCTGTAGGTTACAGTAGTGACCTCGAGTCTCTTAGTCATGATTTAGGTGCTGTAGGAGGCTGCTGCCCAGAACACTGTCATATGGATATTAGGACTATGTCTGGCTTTTACCAGGATCTTGAATGTCAGCAAGTATTTCACGACCACACTTACCACTTACAACCAGGTGTACCAGAATCTTTGACACAGTCCAAGAAGTCTCAGAAAATCAGCGGGTGCCTTGACTCAGATAGAAATTTGAGTCGTGACGAACAGCGTGCTAAAGCTCTGCATATTCCCTTTTCTGTAGATGAAATTGTCCACATGCCTGTTGACTCTTTCAACAGTATGCTAAGCAGGCACTACCTATCAGACTTACAAGTGTCTCTCATTCGTGACATCAGACGAAGAGGAAAAAACAAAGTTGCTGCTCAAAACTGTCGTAAACGTAAACTAGACATCATTTTGAATCTAGAAGATGACATATGTAACTTGCAAACACAGAAGGAAGCCCTGAAGAATGAGCAAAACCAATGTAACAAAGCTATTGACATAATGAAACAGAAGCTGCATGAGCTCTACTATGATGTTTTTAGTAGGTTAATAGATGACCAAGGTAGGCCAGTCAATCCAAACCACTATGCACTTCAGTACAATAATGATGGAACTGTTTTGATTGTACCTAAAGAACTAGTCACATCAGGACACAAAAAGGAAGCCCAAAAGGGAAAGAGGAAAAACTGAACAGGATCCAGCGACCCTCCATCACAAACTGTTTAAACTATTCTTAAAATCAGTTAAGAGTACATGTTTAAGTTTGTATTGATAAATGCTTAAAATTCAAGGTTATGCTTCTGTGAAGTTGGGAGAATCCATTTTCATGGACCACTTCTGCACTGATACCTATGTTCACATAACCTTTTACAGCCTTTTATTAAGGTGGTCACTTGAAAAAGCTTCAAGATGGTTACATAACATGAGTAGCCTTTAGTTTTCTGAAAGTATTTAATATTTAACATGTAAACAAGTATGTGAAAACATTTTATATTTGAATTTATAAAAACTTTATTTTAACAAAATGTCTTATTTGTCTTTCAAAGAAAATCCAGTCACTATGGCAAAATAATTCCTTCAAGCTTCAGAGCAAAGTATCCCAGCTTTTGAGAAACACAGGGCAGCAGTACCAGTCTGTGTTGACCTCACAACCTAAAATATTCTAAACTTTCAGATATTACACTTAACCATCTTAAAACTCAGATGCCCATGAACCAGAGTAATGACCTTCAAAATTGTTTTATCATACAGATTACAACATAAAAATATGACCTGTCACCAAATTTGGTAAAGACTTAATATTGTACTGGCATATCCCAGTTCCAAGGAAGATTTGCTCATTGGTCATTCATTTCAATGAGTCAACAAACTCCTTTCCCAAATGTTAAGAGGCTTTGATGTGTAAGTCCATCACTGAATGAGATGTGTGAACCAATGCTTCCTACACTTATATAAGGCACACAATTTATAAAGGACACCAAAGTGCTAAGAATAAAGATCCTCTCCCAACATAAAGTAAAAACAAAGAAACAGCAGTCAAAAGTAGGAATGGAGGTTACACAAGGTGTAGCAGCTCTTCAAGACCCAGCTGGATGTATTCCCCACATGCAATTCCAAATGATCCCTGCTCTCAAGGGCTGCACACATAATAGACACTCAAACTCAATACTCATTTTCTATTTAAAAGAAAACCTTCTTGAACACAATTTTTCCACTGTGTTCTTGGAGACAACCTACTATGACCAGATAAAAACCGTCTAAATTATCCACACACAAGGCCATTTGGGGATCTTCCCTCCTTAAAAACCAGGCACATCCTTGTCCTTCAGATTTAGCCAACTGTCCCCAGTTCAAGGAAATTTAAGATGGCATAGGACTTTCATCACTCCAATCTTATACTTTTCTGAAGCCTATGGATTTAAATTAGAACTCCTGCCTTAAGAGGGCAACTGAAGCATTTGCACCTTTGTGGTAACTTGTAATACTCCAGGGACAATCTATGGCAGCCACGCGTGCATAGACCAAACACCAGGGTAACACACCCAAGACTGTTTACTATGCGTCAAGTTTTATGAAACTTATATTTATTAAAAGCGTTCAGATGAAGGTCGTTTGCTGGAGCCTGGGGGAATCTTTGGTGGCCAGTGTAGATTGCTGAATAGACTTGTTTACTTTATACTAGTTTTAAAAACTTTTTCATAATTCTGCTTTAAGAGCTGGTTCCATAGGAACTCAAGTTTAGTTCCCAGTGGCACAGCTAAGACAGGGTACTCCATCCAGCTCCAGAGCATCCAAAAGCACAGATTGTAAAAACACACAATCATCTTTCCCTACTAGTTTTTTAAAAGCCACAGATACGTTTCATGAACTAAACTCGCTCCCATACCATCCATGAGTCAATTTTCCTTTTATGATGTTATATTTACTGTTTTAATAACTTTTCTTAAACTGTGTACTACAAATTTTACTCTCAAGTCCAACTTTAACCTCTCTGGAGATTAAAGGCATACATCACCAAGATATCCTACTAGTTGAAAACGAAGTATTTGGATAGAATGTTCATAAACTCGCTAGTTCACAAGGTTTAAGAACGAACTCACACTTATTAGCCACTGACTTACCTGTATATGGCCTCATTATCAAAACCATGTTTGATATATATTAAGTGCTTACTAAGGTCAATAACTCACCAAGTCCCCATTAAGTTTCAACCACAAAGACTGAGTTTCACCGTTTGCTATTCATGGAGAAGTGTTAATGAGATCTCATACTCGGCAGAACTCTTGTTGCTTTTCACATACTAATTAACATCCAACACTATCTGGTTAAAACCCATGGTTTCAAATGCCACCATTGTTAGGGAAACTGTAGCAATGCACAATTCATAATAAAGACTATTAGGGACAACAAATTATGCCCATTATTGCTTTTCTCATTTTCTATTAATATTGAATGGGAAATGTAAATGCATAGTTTTGTGCAAACTAACTTAAAATTTAAGGGGATGGCAATCTTGTAGACAACTGGTGTCGATAGAACAAGATTCACACTGTGTGTAAGCATTACACGGCATTATTTGGATACAAAAGTATTTATTTTATAAAACTTGTACTCAAAATAGACCTTTCATCTGTCTACTCACAAATCCTATTTTAAAACAATACATTATCCTTAGCTAATTTGATGTTACTCTATACAAACAGCACTTATTTCATTTTGAATCTTATCAAGAACCTGTACTAAATGAAGTTTTTAATCAGAAAACATTCCCTTTTATCTTAAAAGTGCTTCTTAAATGAAGGCACCAACAAGAACTACTTTCAGATGGTACAGAATTTCTTATTTCTTGAAGACTCTGTGGTTGACCACTTCTTCATTAGTTACCTGCAGCAAGACACCTTCCTGCCAAAGGAAAAAAAAAGTATCTGAAGAAGTTTATCATGTTTGTCCAAAGAACCTAAATAACTTCAGTGGTGGTTTTAGGATTAAAGCAGACTCACTGATGTGTATAAGCCCTAAATATCACATTTCTGGAAAGGCAATAAAGCCTAGAAATCAGGGTAGATTTAAGAAACTAATTACAATAGCCAACCTACAGCAGAGTTTAGGGTAGGACAATGGGTGAAATTTAAATCTTAACCCAATTATTTAGTAGAGAGTACACAAGAGGGTTTTGTTGTTGTACAGAAATTTCTAATGTAATAAAGACACTATCTATCCTCAACCTCCTGTCAGCCTCATCCTGATTAAGCATGTAAAATTAGAACCATAAATAAACACAATGCCTTTAAATGCCTAGTTGACTCAAAACTGCTTGATCCAGGACAGGTGAATAAATACACGAGGGTGGAATGATAGGTAAATCTCATTTATTGAACTTGCAGCCTAACTTTTACCTACCATTTTACTACCAACACCACTGAAGGAAGCAAGAAAAGCTTTATTAATGATCACTTGGCTTGCCTCAGCTGTTGAAATGAAGCACTTTACAGTCTTTGTGGCAGCAGAATATACTTGTCCATGGTTCATATCAATGCTAAAATTCCAGCAGGGAAAAAAATGATATGTTAAGCACCTGAATCTTCATGGAAAGGGAGGGGGTGAGAAAGAAGGAAAAAAGGAAACAACAACCAAAATAATTTAAGTAAATGACAGATTGGAAAACAGGGTTTATAAAATTATCTTGAGTTTATTATTTGTTAAACTCAATTTATAGCTATGTTAAACTACATAAGAACCACTATACTGAAAGACCATTGAAGAGTTTATTAGTTTATCTTTTAGGGAGGAAAATTAAGAAAGAAAAAGTAAATAAGATCTTACCTAAAGAAGTTTAACTGATGCTTAGAACTACTTTGCTCTACACCCTCAGCTTTCGTTGGCATCCTTATCAACTACTGTAGGTTAAGCTTTGCAGATACAGCACAGTTTTTTAAGACTGGCTGAGCTTAGTCGTCAAGAGTTCTCTTGTACTAGACCTGTGTCCCTGAAGAGTACCTCGCTGGGGTTATTTCCTTTCCTTGCATTGAAGAAGCAGCATCTAAAAGATCTAAAAAGGTGTTTCTCCTTGCAGAGATATCCCTTAAGTTAACTAGATAATTTAATCCTGATGAATTGCAGACAACACACTTAAATCTGACCAGCATTTATCTTACACAAATACAACAACAGCTTTGCAATGGACCTTAATTATACTACCCACTCCTTAACTTATTTAAAATAAAAAGTCTATAATTACACAATTTCCTTTAGAATTATTTTATTAAATCATAAATGTACAACAGCTTCTTAACTCTACACACGCACTTAAATTTTTAAAAGGAAAAACGTTATGTCTTATTACACCATGATCCTGGCTAATAGCTTTTCAAAACTTTTGAGAAAAATCTTAAAAAAGGTTTCACATGTCACCTGAAACTTACAAATTTAACATTATCAAAGAAGGAATGCTTCTACACTCTTACAAAGACCACTAGAAAGAAACAACAATTAAAAAGCTAAGAAACTGTCTCAAAGGCATTTTTTACAATCCTTCCTCCACAGTAAGGTAATGTTATTAAATAATCCAATCCATTCACAAAATGGCTCTCTGCATCTGCTCTGGTGTCTTCTGCCATATCACTGCATATTTATGCATGACTGAGATAAGAGTTTCCTTAACATTGTTATTTCGATAACCTGAAGCTGTTCTGTTACCTCTGGGCTCTCATCCTCTCCTATTTATACAGTGAAGCCTGTTTCAACAGAAGTAAAGAGTAAAAAAAAAATAGGTTATGAAATTATCCATCTAACCAGATTTTAAGGAAAGATAACATGATCCTAAAATGCTTTAACTCCTGCCGCTAATTCTCCCAAGATAATAATTGTAAAACTCAAAAACTACTTACCCATGGTAAGAAGAAGCTCAGTATCGGCTCCTCCCACCATAGCCCCCACTTCCTCCACTTCCTCCAGGACCATAGTTTCCTACGATTGAAATAAGAAAGCAAGTTTAGCACATATGTAAACCTGTAGGCTTGTGGGCATATCTTTAAAGTTTTGAAATTTCAAATCTTTGGTTTTATGACAGATGGTCTCTCTACATAGATCTGACTGTCCTGAACTCACTCTGAAAACCAGGCTGGCTGTGAACTCAAGAAATCCTATTCCTTGAGTGCTGGAATTAAAGGTACATGAAAGGCGTGAGATATAATTAATATCCCCTACCTTTTAAGTCCACTACTTTTAAGCACAAACAACTTTTAAAAAATTGGACCTTGTCTCAAAATACAAAAAAAATTTTTTAATGTTAAAAAAAAGCTTCTTGCACAAGTTAAAACAGTGTACTCTATTTGGTTTCCTGTTTAGGACAATGAAGACCCTGAAAATTTGATCTTCCATTTTCCCCTTGCCAGTATTATTAGCGGTACCTTGCTTGAGTAACTATTAGTTAAAATTCAACAGTTACTCCTAATTTTTAGGTGGGCATGGAAGGAACATTGGCCTTTAACCCCAGCACAGACAACGTATAGGTAGGTAGATCTGTGAAGCTTCAAGACAACCTAAACTACATAGAACCTGTCTCAAACAATACCATCCCTGCAAACAACCCCCAAATCATCTAACTTTATACTTGGGATGCACTTTAGCAATTTTATGAGGTCAAATTAAAATGGAAAATTCCCTTATGTTTAACTATTAGATTCTTTCCCTTCTGAAATACAAACTGTTCTACCTCTATACCTCTCAAATCACCTTAATTGCCAAGTCTTTAGTAAATTACCTCCACCATATGGTCCTCCCATGTTCCTGCTACCACCAAAGTTTCCACTCTTCATTGGGCCATAGTTAGAAGGTTGCTGGTTATAATTTCCGAAATCATTGTAATTTCCACTTCCATAATTTCCTATGAAAGAATTAAGAGTATCAGCCAACAGACACCTGAACTATTATTATAGAAGCATTAATTCGAAACTGAAGTTTAATTTTCAGAACAAATGTTCTACAAAAATTAAAGTATATAGTACCTCTCTATAATCCTACAATTTAAAGCATCTAAGTGACAATGAATAATAAGTATCATTAGTTCTAATCCAAATTCCAACATAAAGGTTGTAGATGAATTTATTACCTCCTCCATAGTTGTCATAACCACCTCCGTAGCCCCCACCCTGGTTGCCATATCCAGGTCCTCCACCACCATATCCTCCTCTTCCTCCTCCATAACCAGGGCTACCTCCAAAATTGCCACCTATTATAAAATAAGCCTTTAAGTAATTGCTTAAATTTTTCAATTCCATTTGAATTGTTTTTATTATACTCATTTCTGGGTTTAAGACATTTTTTAAGGTGAATTATTTGTTTTGTAGTCCAACAGACTCAAAAATAACACCTATTCTTGGGGAAGCATTTCAGGATTACAAACCACCATATATAAAGCAACTTGAAATAACAGGTAATAAATACCATGACTCTACTTTGAACCAGAAATATTTAAAATTCTTATGCTCTATAGTTTAAGGAAGAAATATGGGGGTAGCATACCTGCAAAATTTATAAACTCTTGATACTCTGGATCACTGAGTTTGAAGGCAACCTGATCTATAGAAACTTAGCACTACATAGAGACCACCTCAAAAAACAAGATTTATAAACTCTGGGATAAGTTCCTTAGGTAAAATGTTATCCCTAAGTGATCCCAGCAGCAAAACAGTATTAACTACTCTTCATTTATTTCCCCTTAACACCCAGATCTCAAATTCTAGCATTCTAGCTGATCTACACACAATGTCCATTTCCCCATCTAGATCAATTTTTATATGAAATAGAACCTCAACTGACTTTTACTGCATAAGTTATAGGCATACACTGCTTAGTAAAAAACTCAAAGTACATTCTTAAAAGCCAAATAAGCATTATTACTTAAGTACTCTGACAGGCAAAACCAAGACCAAACTATAATGGTATTAATTACATATTAAGATACATAAATCAAAATCTAAATAAAAATAACCAAAGCCCCAGATACAATGTTATTAAATATATTAAGATACATAAATCACAATCTAAGCAAAACTAACCTCCAGGTCCTCCTCCATACCCATTATAGCCATCTCCAAATCCTCGTCCACTTCCATATCCATCTGTTTAGAAAAAGTTAACATTTTACTTTTCTCTACAATATTAGTATGTCAAAATGATGGCTGGTAATCTTACCAGCTCATTTAAAAAGCATATCAATTCCACTTTACTACCATTACAAAACATGTTTTAAAGTAATGAATTTGGATCCAAAAAGTTGCACAAACTTTAATAAAGGAATGAAAGCATACAACATCAAAATGTTAAAAATCACAAGTTACTGCATTTATATAAGCTAAAACCTAAAATGCCCTGAAATATTCTATACCAATCATGACTATTTTTTGAGACAGGGACTTATAAGTCCAAACATATCTTGAATCGTGTTTGTGTGTGTGCACGCCGGAAGCTAAGGAAGTCCTAATTTCTTCTAACCCCCCTGCTTCTTGTTCCCAAATACTGAAATTCCAGGTATCAGTATCATTTTGTGAGGTGCAAGAAATTAAACACACTAGGCACCATACAAGCTCAGCATGTGTTACCCTAGACCCAGCTCAGGATCTCCTAAATCCTATTAAAACCACTCTTATTCAAAAATCAAACCTAATCACACCCTTTAAATACACTTACCAGATCCCCCCCTAAAGTTGCTTCCTGGTCCTGGTCCAAAATTGCCACCACCACCACGAGAATCTCCAAATCCGAAGTTTCCTAGGTAGGATATTTGTTCTAATTAATGGCAAGCATTCTGACAAACAACCCGCCAAATAAATATATATATAAAATATATAAATTTGTTACCTCCTCTTCCACTCCTGGAACTTTGGACTTCTTGCATTTCTTGTCTAGACAATGCCTTTCTAACTTCTGCATTATGGCCATTGATGGTGTGGTATTTTTGCACTGAAACAAAAAAAATTGTCAATACATTCTAATAGTAAACAATTCTGAATGTTTTAATGTTGATATGCCCAACAGTTTATATATACAAACCACACCTCCTGTGCCTGGACACTTACATACAATTTTATCCACAGGATCATGGTCGTCAAAAGTAACAAATCCAAAGCCTCTTTTCTTTCCAGACTGCCTATCAGTAATAATTTCAATAGTATCAATTTTCCCATATTCTTCAAAGTAATCTCTAAGGTGGTGTTCCTCAGTATCTTCTTTAATTCCACCAACAAACAGCTTCTTCACAGTCACATGGGCTCCTGGTTTTCCAGACTCCTACAACAGATAATTATGGGAATTATGCTGAGAAAAAAAGCTACAAATTATTCACCTTGACACTACCATCTTATACTTAACATCAAATTTCTTCATCTAAACCAACAAAGGTTAGCCTTTGAAAGACAGATACAAAGAGGTAATACAACCAACACTGCAAGAAGAGATTCACAACACATTTTACTTACCTCTCTTGCTACAGCACGTTTTGGTTCAACTACCCTGCCATCAATGGAATGAGGCCTTGCAGCCATGGCAGCATCAACCTCAGCCATGGACGAGAAAGTGACAAAACCAAATCCTCTTGATCTTTTGCTTGCAGGATCTCTCATAACCTTTAAACCAAAAAAGGTTAGCATTTAATTTAATGGTATTATAACTAGTAATACCAATTAGAAAGTACGTTTAATACTCATTTTCTATACGAAAATGACTCAACCCAAAATGTATGGGTAAGTTCAGTAAGACTAGAACCTGCAGCCAGACTTTCAGAAGTAACCTACCACACAGTCTGTGAGCTTTCCCCATTGCTCGTAGTAGTTTCTCAAACTTTCTTCTGTGGTTTCAAAGCTTAAGCCACCAATAAATAGTTTGCGGAACTGTTCCTTTTCTCTCTGCAAAGGAAAATACCATTTCAATTTTTATTTACATTTTCTCTTTGTATGCTGGAAATTAAATTCTTAAATATGAGGTGACCTGCTGGCAGAGTACCTTTTTCCTCTCCAAAGGAACAGTTTCTAAAGTTTTCTGGGGGGAAAAAAAAAACTTACATCAAATTTAAACCATATGTTAAAACATATGTGTTACACCAAAAATGCCTCAGCTGAACTATACAAGTTTTAATGTCGCTAATATTTGATCTAACTTTAATTCACATAAGCTACCTTAAACTTAGCACAGACTTTCTTCAAAATCTTTGAGAAAAACCATACTCAACTTCTGTGGTCATTTAAGGGGCATCAAAAAGCCTTATGAAATTCTTCATTAAATTCTACAACTCAAGCACAAAATTTACTCAAATTACTTTTTAGTTGAAAAAAAATGTAAAACCAAAAAAAAAATCTAATGTTTCCACAATCCACCACTTACATTATGCATCAGTCTCTGAAATAGTGGCAGATTTGCTTTTCCTTGAACTGCCCCTCGGGTGTTAAATATGGGAGTCTGGGGGAGAAGGCTCCAACACTGAAACAAGCTCCACGAAAGTTTTTTTTTTAATAGTTTTCTTCTAACTTAGAAAAGTTTATTCCTGTAGCCATCACCATCTGAAGTGCGAAGTTTGGGGAGGTACTGCTCTCGTTATTTAGGCTACAGAAAAAAAAACTAAAACACATTTATCTACAGTTACCACCGCCCCAAACTGACTCAAAAAACTTTGCTACTGTTTTTTAATTAAAGCAGCTTACACTTGTCCAATGTACTAGCCTTCTGACAATTCATGGAATAAAGTGGTTTTCTCAAAAATTTCCAAAAAAAGCCTGAAATAATTATTAATTGAAGTGCTTTTATTACGTACTAGCTTATAAAGAACTAAGCTTTAAAAAGTCAAGAGGTTCATAAACTAGGTCATAGTATTAAGGACCTATCTTGATTGCATAACCGAAGACAAAATTGAAATTACAAAAAAAAAATTCCACAACTCTATTACTCAATGCGAATCTATAAGGTTCTCTCAAAATACTCTCAAAAAGAAATTGTTTACTGCTCTTCTCAGGTTCTGTTATTTGAAGAAAAATAGAAATGTCAAAATAGGTTAAAGATTCAAATACGACGTTTTAAACATTAGTTTTAATTACTTAAAATGACTGAAAATGGAGTGTAAAGGTAGTTTTATTTAAATACCAATAAATATGCCTCTTTAAATTAAATTGTAAAAAGCAAAAGCTCATTACTTACCTCATAGGTTTTTCCAAACTTACCCGACGTCCACTATCGATTATAAACAAGATTATTTTATACACATGCTAAGGGTCAAAGAAAATAGCGAAGCAGACCCCCTTCAACTTGAAACCTTATCAAAGTAATGATCAACCATGATCGCAAACACAAATCAGAGAAGCAAATGGCAAAGTTCAAATACACTGTAGCCCAGAACTCAAAGTTTTTATATAGCTAGTTCATGTGTTAATGTTGACTGAGCAGGGCTTTAAGCAAAAGGTAACTTCTCTAACGTGGCCGTCACGTGAAAGGATCCTGTTGCAGTTTTAAGCAACACACCCTAAGCTCAGAATCATTATTTCAAACCAAAGGATCCTTTGGGAAAGTAAACCTACGCTGCAATCGAAGGAAAATAATACCCCTCCGCCCGAGCTAACAGAATCTAACTACCAGAACCGAGCAGTCTTAACTTCCTGCCGTTCACGTGCTTTACCACTGCAGGCTCATAAAGCCTTTCATTAATCGGATTCAGTGGCTAGAAAAGATAAAATGGTTGCTTTGCAGCAATTCAACAACATGCTCGGGCCGCGGTCGCACTGTTGTCCAGGCCTGCGCCAGCAAGCCTAGTGGAGCGCCTCCACCCCCACCCGCTCCTGCGTGTGCCTGCTCTACGCAATGGCGCCATTTCGTCGAGGGGAAGGCAGGGAGCTCTTAACGAGGTGCGCAGGACTCTAGAATCCAAGCTCAAAATCCCCAAAATTCACCTCGAAAAGAGATGAAACCGCGCCGAAAACAAAGAAAAACAGCAAATCAGTCCTAGGCGGCGGTAAAAGGGAGCAAATAGGAGGCCTGAAAAGTGTAGAACGCAAAAATCGCAGCGAGGAAGGAGACGGGAAAATGGCGGACGCCAAATCCGGTTCCCGGGAGGGAGGGGGAGGGGAAGCTCCGCAGACCCGCTCCGGGGACCCGGGAGCCGCCGAAAACGCTCCGCCGCCCACACAAACCGCTCTCTGGGCCCGCGCCCTTCGGAAAGAACCGACAGCGGCCCGTCCCCGCGCAGTTTCCGCGGCCCGGCCGCCTCGCCGCGGCGGGTTCCCATCCCCCACCCCGGCTCAGGGAAATGGCGCCGGGCGCCTAAGGGCGGGGAAGGCGTTCGGACAATCGGGCCTCCGCGCCAACGACCCATTTCCCCGAGTCCCCAAGGCCAACCGCCACTCGAGCGGCCGCTTTCCCTCCGCTCGCCCGCCCGTCCGCCCGCGGAGGCGGTAGCCGGCTTCTGCTGCGGCGCCTTCGGCCTCACCATGCCCTTTCCAAGAACTCATTGATTTCAAACCCGTTACCTCCATCGCGGACTCAGTCGCTTCAGCCCGATTCCCCGCAGCCGAGCGAGACGAGAAAGACCTCCGCGGACGCGCACGCACCGGACTCGTCCTGACGCTGGGGGTTGGGGAGGGAGAGAGTGCAGCCGCTACTCGCGAAACCGCGCCGCTGGGAAGACCTGCACACCGGAGCCGGCGCCGCTGCTACTGCCGCTGGAGCCGGGACCGCCGCTTTTCTAGAACCTTCCCCCACTAACGCGTCTTCGCTGACGTCAGGCCGTTACGTAAACGTCCTAACCGCCGCCAATGGCGGGAAGGGGCTCCACGCCCCTTACGCCAAATCCGTGCGCCTCCCCCTTTCGGATTAGGGAGGCCGCGTTACGTCACTTGCGCAGCGGGCTTCAGTGAATTGCGGAAGGCTCGCGGCCGGCGTGTTACTACGTCCGGAATTAGGTCCGGCCCCCAACCTCGGCGCAGGGAGCCGAGAAAACGGTCGCGCAGTTTAAAATTAACGCTGCCGGGCGGGGCTTAAGCGGCGGCTCCTGCGTGCGGCCGTCTCCACTCTAGCGCTGTCCCTGCAGCTCCGCCTGCGCCAATCCTAGCCCGGGGTGTTCCGGGCCACGCTAATCTTTGTCCTTGTCCCGGGGGTACCGCTCCCTCCCAGTCCGAGTCCAGCACCCCAGGCCCAAGGCCTTGGGAGCCCGCGCCCCGTGAGAAGGTGGTGCTTAAAGAACCCCGCGGCTCAGCGCCCCAAGCCTGGGACGAGGAGGTGGGCGGAGCCTGGCTTTGGCGCGCTGCGCGACGCAGAGAGGCCCCCGCGGCCCTGCTCGCCTCCCCCTAAGGAGACCCCCGAGGCGCCACGCCGCGGACGGTGAGTGGCGCGCACGCCGCCCCCCGCAGGCCGCGTTCCCGGCGGGCCCCGCGCGGCCCGGGCGTGGGCGGTGCCTCCCCTCCCCCCAGGCCGAGCTGCTCGCGCCCCCTCCCCTCGGATGTGGCTGAGCTAAGGCGCGCCGCCGGGAGACTCTGCAGGATCCGCGGCCCGGAGCATCCGAGCGGTGAAGTCGGTGGCTTGCTTTCTTATCTTGTGCGTGCGTGGCGGGGGCTAGGATGCTCTGTGCGCCCGGGCTTGCGGGGAGAGGCTGCGGACCCCGCGCTCCGCCGTGGGCCCCGAGCTGCGGGGGAGGCTGGCGGGGCCTGGCTGAGGCGCCGCGCCACCTTACGGGGGAGATTAGATAGTCGTGCTGAGGGTGGGAGCGCGATGACAGCCGCGGAGACTCCAGACAAAGCGCGGGGCTCCCCTCCCCCCAGCCGCGCCGCGGGCCCGCGGGGACAGCGAGGTTGGCTTTGCCGCCGCGAGGCCCGAGGCCCCGAGCTCCCCGCTACGTGGCCGCCGCCGGAGGGGGAGGCGCGGGCTGGTGGCGCAGTGCCCTTGAGCCCCCGCCGCCGCCTTTGTTTCTCCCCGCGGAGGCGCTGACCACGAGGCCCGCGCTCCCGAGTGGGGGGCGGACTCCTGGCCGTGGCCTGGTAGACGAGGGAATCGAACAGGGAAGGGGTCCTCTTCGAAAAGCGGGCGTGGAGGAGGGCAGTTCCTTCCAGCTTCAGCAGGACAGGCTTGGGAAGCTTGAGGCAGGAGTATTGCCTAGCGTGCAAACCCAGACCAGACTATAGAGAGTGGTTACCACCACCACCCACCCCCCGCAAAGGCCAGGAAATAGGACTGAGACATCTCAGTGTTTTTATTCTACTCCATGATTGAAGAGGGAGGGCTTCTGAAAAAAAAACAGAATTAATTATACACTAGTTTCTTGGACTATTCAAAAATTTAGAGGGAAAAAAAATCATGGTAATTTACCGATAAAGGTTATTTAATGATGCTTGATATTCACACAGAAGATTGCCTTTCATAGAAAATAAACATTGTATTTGTTACAAATAAAGATTTACATTGGAAAAGTAATTCTGTATTATAACCAAGTAAAGTCTGAGGTACCAGTGTCCTTGGTAAGGTTTTAACTTTACTAACTTGGTTAAAGCACTAACATACTTAAGTATGTATCTCTAATAACATAGAATCTCTGAACTGTTTTCCCTGCATTTTTATCTGAAATGTGCAGGATGAAATCCACACAAAACTTGCAGTTGCCTTTTGTGTGTCATGAAAATTTAACTGTCATGCATTTTTTTCTCGCAATAGCTCTTCAAGTCTTCGATTTTTTTAAAAAAAAATGGCCTCCAATAAAACTACATTGGTAAGTTTGTGAAACCCTAAAACATGTAAGAATCTTAACTAAAGAATTTTTTTGTTCTTTAAAAATTATAACTAAGAAGCCTTTAAGGTGTGGCACACGCCATTAATCTCAGCACAGTGAAGGCAGAGACAGGCAAATCTCTGGGTTGGAGGCCAGCCTGGTCTGCAGAATGAGTAGTTAGTTCCAGGACAGCCAGGGCTACACAAAGAAACCCTGGGTCCAGGGAGAAAAAATTATCAGGCAGGACATGGTCGTGTCTGCCTTTAAGCCCAGCAGAAGCAGATGAATGGCTGTGAGTTTGAAGCCAGGCTATTTACATCCATGTACTTCCAGCCAGCACTGGAAGAAAACCTTGAGTTGTTAATTTTGAAACATTCTTAATTGGCATCTTTTAAAACCTAATCTTAGGAAGACATAGTACAGCTTTAGCTGGATGTTCTTATTTTGAGATAAAGATCCTAAATATTTAGGGCTGGCGAGATGGCTCAATCTTCACCCCAAGGAAAGGTGGAAGGGGAGAGGACAGAACCCACAAGATTGTTCCCTAATCTCCACCAAAGTGTTTCCTGCTACCACATGATAATGTTTTTAATGAGCTTAATTGTGAGAAAAATGTTACATGGGGAAATCTATAAAGTAAGTTTTAGTTGATTGATAAGATTATACTTAAATCTACTGAATTGTAGGTACACTGAGTATTGATTAAATGCAGAAGTTTAAAACGATACTTTGTGCGCAAAGTGAATCAAATATAACAAAGTATTGTGTTGCCATGAGCAAGAATTACAAACTATGTCTAGGAATGAAAGAACAGTAGAACGATTCTGTATCTTTTGAGCAAGTTCCTGAGGATTGCTAAACCCAATGTTTGTATTGGGTTTCTAGTAAGTTAGACAAATTTATAAAGACATACTTTTTTTTTTTTGTCAAGTTATAGTAAAAATAAAAAATTAGATTAAAATTTGGACAGTGGCAGCACACACCTTTAATCCCAAAGCTCCATAGGTTTAATTCCAAAACATCAGAGGCTGGATCTCTGAATTCAAAGCCAGCCTGGTCTATAGAGCAAGTCCCAGGACAGTGAGGACTGTTACACAAGAAACCCTGTGGAATTGGGGGGAACACTAGGTCTAATCGTGTATGTTTGTAATCCCAGCATATTGAGAAGCGGAGACAAGCAGATTGCTGTGAGTTTAAGGCTAGCCTGGACTATAAAATACTAGATTAGTCAAGGTGTATGGCAAAACTCTGAATTGACAGATTTGTATTAAAAGGTGAATTTTGCTGTTAGGGTTTCTATTTTAATACTGATACATTGATTACCAGCATATAAGGCAGGTATTAACACCTAAGTAAAACAAAACTTGGTTTTGATCTGTGTAGTGTCTTACTGAGTTTCTCACTGGAAAAGACAAGATGGTGATTTTTAATTTGTGCCATCATTATATTGTGCATGACTTGTAATACTCTGCAGAGCTGACTAGGATCTGTGATCTGAACCTGTCTGATCACTCTTGATAAATGACCAAATACAGGTTAAAGCCTTAGTGATAATAAGCACAAGTCTTTGGGCCAGGTGTGGTGATATACGCCTTTAATCGGAAGGCAGAAGCAGGTGGGTCTCGGGTGATTTTGAGGCTAGTCTGGTCTACAAAGGCTGTTTCACAGAGCAACCCTGTCTTGAAAAATAACAACAAAAACATCTGGAAAATTCCATAGGACGTTTGTTTAGGTATGCCCCTAGATGCTAGTAGGTTTAACTGCCTTGGGTGCTGCTGTTGATTTTTCCTGTTTGGATCCTTCATTTGGGAGATGGTTTTAGTGACTAGGCTTTTGAGGGGTTTTGGTTGGTTGGTTTTGTTTTGATTTGATTGATTAGGTTTTGATCACTTAAGTAGCACCCGTGCACACCTATAATGCTAACACTGGGGGAGACTGAGTCAGGGGATCACAGCCACTTAAAGGTTAGAATTGGCTGCTGTTGTGGAAATGAAATGTTTGCGCATACTGTATTGGGTTGTTGTGGTGTCCCAAAGGGGCTTATAATTAACCATCTCAAGATTTTAAGCATCTAGTTTCTACTCCTTTAACAATCCTGAGTATGTGTGGAGAAAACACTTAATGGTGATGTTATACCCACCCACCCTCACCAGAAAGAAAGAACTTTAGATTTTAGGGACACAGTTTTCCTCCATATCTCAAGTTGGCCCTGAACCCATGGTAATCAACCTATTTTGATTTCCTTGATGCTGCTAATAAGCTCATCATTTCTACCTCATGCCTCTCTTCAAAGTAAATATAGTCTGCTACCAGTTAAGATTCTAGGTTGAAAAACCCAGTAGGGAAGGAATTTTTCTATCCACCATTTTGGACACTTAAAGTAATAGTATAAGGTTTGTTATTCAGGAAAATTATCTACATGTAATGATTATGGGAAAACAATATTGTCTATTTAGTTTATTCATGGTCTCCATGGTTAAGGATAAAACTTTTTGTTTTGCAGCTAATTTTTATTCTTGAAACAATTTTAAATTGTTACTGTTGTTGGGAAAGCCATATCTTAGAGCTGTAGTTTTAATAGGTCTACTCTGCTACACTTGGTTCTATCATTTAGTGAGGTGTGGTGGTGCACACCTATAAACCTAGTACTTTGGGATGTAGAAGCTAAAGGATTGGGAATTTAGGGTCTTGGCTACATAGTGAATTGGAGACTACCTGGGCTATATGTAACCCTGACTTGAGTGTTTTGTTGGTTTGTTTTCTTTTTTACTATCACACTTCATTCTTAGTTCTTTTTTACTGTGATAAGACATGACCAAGGCCACTTAAAGAAAAGTTTGTTGAGGTTTATAATTTAAGAGGATGAGTCCATGGCCATCCTGGTAGGATGGCAACAGGCATGGCACTGAAGTAGTAGCTGAGAGGCTGCATTTGATGTTCAAGCACAAGGCAGAGAGCGCATGCTAAATGAGAATGGCGTTGGCTTTTGAAATCAAGTGTGCAGTGCCCAGCTGCCACCCCCACACCCCACCCCCAGCAAGGCCACACAATTCGCAAACAGTTGCATCACCTGGGAACCAACCATTCCGGAATAAGCCTATAAAGCCATTCTCATTCAAACCACCAACTACTAATATTTACTCCATTCTGTCATTGTCTTGTGTTTTCTAGTTATTTGTCACTATGCTGTGATTAAAATGAGTGGTGATTCTGGTAAACATGGTCTTGTAGAATCCTGGAAATAAAACTAGGAAAGGATAAGGTTGTTTCTCAGATTTTTGGTTGTTGTTTTTAATTCTGTCATACTAGTGAAGGGTATTGGGTTTTAAGTGTAAATCAGTGGAGCAGAGATTTTATTTTATTATCTGTTGCCTTTCTAGAATGTGCCTACCCTGGGTCACAGAAGTTTAAAAGGGGGTGGTGTTTTGGGGTTTTTTGTTGAAAAGTAAATTGTGTCAATTTGGCCTTAAATTGTACTCAAGATTTTTTTTAAATTTTCTTAATTTCTCTTTTGTTTTAGCAAAAAATGGGAAAGAAACAGAATGGAAAGAGTAAAAAAGTTGAAGAGGCAGAGCCTGAAGAATTTGTGGTAGAAAAAGTACTGGACCGGCGTGTAGTGAATGGGAAGGTGGAGTATTTCCTCAAGTGGAAGGGGTTCACAGAGTAAGAAACTTCTTATGATTTTGTTTTAAGCGAGGGTGTCTCATGTAGTGCAGACTAGCCTAGACTCCTGTTCCTTCTCCCAAGTGCTGGGATTATAGGTGTTCCCCATGCCTCATTTTTGTATTTGCTTTTTTTTGTTGTTGTTGTTCTGTTAAGACAGGATCTCCCGAACCCCAAACTGCTCTTGAACTTGCTATATGGCCAAGAATAACCTTAAACTCTTATTTGTTCCACTTCCAACTCCCTGGTGCACAGGATGCACCACCACACCTGGTTTATATGAGCCTAAAGATTGAATCCAGGGGGCTGGAGAGATGGCTCAGTGGTTAAGAGCATTGCCTGCTCTTCCAAAGGTCCTGAGTTCAATTCCCAGCAACCACATGGTGGCTCACAACCATCTGTAATGAAGTCTGATGCCCTCTTCTGACCTGCAGGCATACACGCAGACAGAATATTGTATACGTAATAAATAAATATTTTTTAAAAAAAAGATTGAATCCAGGGTTATGCATGCTTGGCCAGCACTCCATCAGCTACATCTCTGGCCCTTACTTTAGTAATTGTAATTGTGCTTGAATAAGCCTAAATTTTACTTTTAGCTTAAATATTTTACCAATTTGCCGAAAGAGATGTTAGAAGTCAATTTTAATTCCAGAACTATCTTATTTGAGGTTTATTTAAGGCTTCTGGGGTCTGAAGAGATGGCTCTGGTTAAGAGCACTTATTCAATTCCTAGCATCCACATGGTAGCTCATAATCATCCATAACTCAAGTTCCAGTATATCCAGTGCCACCTTCTGATATTTTCAAGTACCAGGCACACACATGATCCACATGCATACATATGTGCAGGGGAAAAAAAGAGACTCATACACGCAAAAAAGTTAATTTAAAAAAAATCAAAGCTATAGCAACATTTGAAACCAGCATATTAGTGCTTAATTTATTGCTATCGAGTCAAACTTGGAAAATTAAAGCTCCCCACAGCATAATTTTTAAACTAGCCTGCAAAGGAGTAAATGTCACAGCATTTTTAAACAGAGCATTTGTAATGGATTCTGAGTCTCTCCACCTCCCACTCCATTCTCTACATCTTTCATGTCCTAATGTGTTCTTTCATTAAAGCATTTAATGTCATATTAAACGTGCAAATTTGAATATCTATGATCAAGAGCCTAACATTTACAGTGTAGTATGTTTATAATATAGAAGACAAAACTGAAAATAACACATCAATCCTCCTGCCAAAATTAAACTTTGCCAATGTTACAGTCTGGAGATACCAGCGGACCAAGTATTAAGTACCAGATGTTAATAGCACTAGATATCACTGAAATCACTCATTCCATCTCATTCTCTAAAGATATTTGTGGCCTGAGCACAAAGAGTCTGTCCCTTGGTACAAGGTGGCCATACTACTATATTTGTGAGGTGATTCTCATTTTCCTCACAGCTCTTTTGAGAAACACATGGGAATGATTACTTTGGCCTTGTGCTCACGCAGGAGTTGGCAGTCTCTTCCCCCAAAGCATCTATAAGTGGCTTTGTGGGCCATTGATTTGTCTGCATGAGCAGCATAAAAGCAGCAGTAGCTAATGCCTTAAACGAGCATGCCTATTCCAACTTATGAACCCTGCCTGAAATTGATACCTTTCATTTCCTCCCAACCTTAAAAAATTTAAGGGTAGAAATTGGCACTGTGCATGGTGGCACAATACTGTAATCCCAGCACTGTGACAGCTGAAGCAAGATTAGGAGTTTGAGACCAACTTAGTCTACAGTGATACAGTGTCTTTGAGGGGGGGTGCATACAACAAGCTAGATTTGTTGTTCATTTTCTTCCTCAGCCCATGCTCTATATCATTTCCCAAATTGAAAATATTTCGTGTATGAGAATATGTCAGAATCTTTATTTCCAAACATCATTGGAGATCCCAAACCTAGGCATAATATATAAGGAATTGGGAATCATTGTTTTTTCAGAATTTAATCCCAGCCAGCTTGTGGTACATATGTCCCTATCCATATATCCGTCCCCCCCCCCCAGACAGGGTTTCTCCGTAGCTTTTTGTTCCTGTCCTGGAACTAGCTTTTCTAGACCAGAACTCACACAGATCCGCCTGCCTCTGCCTCCCAAGTGCTGGGATTAAAGGCGTGCGCCACCACCGCCCGTCTCCGTCCCCCACCTTTAAACTCCAGGGATTGGGATGTAGCTCAGTTGGTAGCATGCTTTAACTGGCATCCACAAAGCCATGGGTTTCATCCCACCACCAGACAAACGGAGTGTGATAGAAAATGCCTTTTATTCCAGTACTTGGGAGGTGGGGACAGGAGAATGAAGACTGGATTGCATAAAATTTGAGGCCAGCTAGGGTTACATGAAGTGAGTTGCATATGGAGCAGAAAAATACTAGTATTGGTTGCCCTTAGAGTCAGGTTCAACTGCCTTTGGGGTTAAAATACCTGATTGCTCAGTTGGAGACGTGAAGAGGTGTGAAAGGAGATTAGACATTTTTAAATAATATAGGAAATAAAAAGGCATTTCTTTCTTTGTTATTATTCTACCAATATTAGTGTTATTCTATGGGAACTTTTTTTTTTCAGGTAGTTGTAAACAGGTTCAGGTAATGGCAATGTTTAATTGAATCAACTTTTTGTTTTCTTTAACTGAACACAGTGCTGATAATACTTGGGAACCAGAAGAAAATTTAGATTGTCCAGAATTAATTGAAGCATTTCTTAATTCTCAAAAAGCTGGTAAAGAAAAAGATGGTACAAAAAGGAAATCTTTATCTGACAGTGAATCTGATGATAGCAAATCGAAGAAGAAAAGAGATGCTGTAAGTATAAAGTATTGCCTATTAGACTGGGTCTTATCAACAATTAATAGCTTGAATTTTAATTACTTTGAACCTTTTCCCCCCTTCTAGAATACTTTTTATTTAGTTCATATTTTGTTCTTCCGAAGTGATGGGTTTTGTTGTGCTTTTTTTCATGCATAATTATCATTATACTTTGTTCTAATTCACCTCCCTCTCCCTTCCCCTTTATAGTTAATTTCCTGTTGAGGGTTGTGTTTGAGGCAAGGTCTCCTGTATTGGAGAATGGCCTTGAACCACTCATCCTGTTACCTCTGACATTCTGACACTGGAATTACAGATGTTCACCACAGTGCCTGCTTAAAACTAGAATAGGTTAGGTGTTTTAGAGAGTTTCACCATGTAGCCCTGCCTGGCTTCAGTCATAGAAATCTGCCTGCCTTTGCCTCCTGCGTGCTGTAATTAAAGGCCTGCACCACCATGCCCAGCTAAAACTAGAATACTTTTTTTTTCACATGTATGGTATTTTGCCTGCATATGTATGTGTTTGCGTGTCTGTGTACCATGTGCATCTTGGTGTTTCCAGAAGCCTGAAGAGCGTATCAAACCCCTTGAGACTGAAATTACAGGCAGTTGTGAGCTACCATGTAGGTGCTAGCAATTGAACTCAAAATCTTTGATAGGGTAGCAGATGTTTCTAATTGTTCCAACCCTAGAATACTTTTTTAAACTCCAATTGAGAAAAAAAGAAAGAAAAACTTTATAGAGCCGTTCGTGGTGGCACAAATGAGATAATCTCTACCCTTGTCTTTAAATTAGTAAAGGACTGTGAGCTTCAAATATGATCATTTGAACTAGGTATCAAGAATTTTGCATATAGATCATTAATGTTAATACCAACACTGTTAACGTTAGATAATGACCCAGTTGAATAGATGAGAAAACATGATTGTAACAGGTGGGGATCTGAAAGGAAAGCATATACATAAGGAAAACAACTTTAGTAGTGATGCCTCAGCTGTATTGAGCCAGCCGTGTTCTTTTTTTTTTTTTTTTTTTTTTTTTGGTTTTTCGAGACAGGG
The DNA here is from genome assembly GCF_037038515.1 of Microtus pennsylvanicus. Lineage (NCBI taxonomy): Eukaryota > Metazoa > Chordata > Mammalia > Rodentia > Cricetidae > Microtus > Microtus pennsylvanicus. The sequence goes on from NC_134599.1 coordinate 9,478,948, forward strand.
TTTCTCTGTGGTTTTGGAGCCTGTCCTGGAATTAGTTCTTGTAGACCAGGCTGGTCTCGAACTCACAGAGATCCGCCTGCCTCTGCCTCCCCAGTGCTGGGATTAAAGGCATGCGCCACCACCGCCCGGCGGAGCCAGCCGTGTTCTAAACAGCTTAATTCACACACTCCAAAAAACCTACGACGTAGGTACCTTGGATAATTAACTTACCCAAACCCACAGACCTTTAAAGAGGTAGAGTTGTCGTTCTATCCCATTCTGACTCCAGAGCCTGGTTACATTAATGTGAAACTTCAAGTGATTTTAACTTACTGATATCTTTAGTTCTCCGATATACTCCAAAATTATATAGGCTATAATTACCAACTGTTTGTTTTAGAAATTGAAAAACAGCCAGGTGGCGATATGACTTGAGTTTCCCAGTACTGGTGAAGCAGAGGCAGGAGATTTCTCTTGAGTTCCCAGACCAACCTACCTAACCTGGTCTGCATAGTGAGACACGATGAGGGGTCAGGGACAGACAATTTTAGGTAGAGAACTAGCTCAATAGTTAAGAGCACTTGCTGTTCTTCCAAAGGACACAGTGGGGGCTGGAGAGATGGCTCAGAAGTTAAGAGCATTGCTTGCTCTTCCAAAGGTCCTGAGTTCAATTCCCAGCAACCACATGGTGGCTCACAACCATCTGTAATGGGGTCTGATGCCCTCTTCTGGCCTGCAGGCATACAGACAGAATATTGTATACATAATGAATAAATAAATATTTATTTAAAAAAAAACAAAGGACACAGTGAGTTTCCAGCACCCAGTTGGTGGCTTATAACAATCCTTAACGCCAATTCCAGTGGCTCTAACCATCCACCAGGCACGCACATGATACGTGCAGATAATACACTCAATGTATAAATCTGTTTTTCGTTTTTGTTTTTTTAGGATAACAGTTTTAAAGTACTAGTAATTAGAGAGCACAAACTACTCTAGTAGAACCCCCCCAATTCCGTTCCTAACACATGTGGGTACTTTGAATTTCCTGTGACTCCAGCTCCATGGGCTCCAACACCCTTTCTGGCCTCTAAGAGCACCCATACTTGGGTGCACAAGAAAATACACATAAATTTTAAAAATAACAAGACCAAAAAAAAAAAACTAAACAAAACTAAATGGTTTAAGGCCAGAACTGATTGGAAACTGGGCGCATGGCGGCATTCACCTATAATTCCAACATTTGAGGGGTAAATTCAAAGTCATCAGGTACATAATAGACCTTGCCTGCCTAAAGACCCTAGCTTTAATTTTTAAAAATATTTACATATAAGCATGCATATAAATAAAACCCAATTGGGTGTTAAACATGCTGTGGAAAATGGCCATCTTCAGTGTCTAAGGAAGACAGGGCTAGGCCCAATGTTTCATCCCTAAAATCCTACTACCTGAGGGAATAAGGAAGATTGGTTCAAGACTTTGAAGCTAATTCAGGCTTAAAAGAAAGGTGATTGTGTTTTTAAGATAGTTCATAGCCCAGGCTGGCTTTTAAACCCTGATCGTTCCACTTCCATCGAAGTACTAAATCAATCCCAGGGCTTCTTGCCACTAATCTTGGCTTGCTGTGAAATGTTTAAAAAGAACTGTAAAGACAATCCCAAATCTGTTAACTCAAAGTAGGAGATTTTACAGATTTTTTGTCTGTGTTTTTTTTAAATAAGCAAATAATTTAGACTTAATTCCTAGACTTCTGTAAGTCCATCGGATTTTATTGTTTGGGATTGGTTTGGTAACTTGTTTTTTTTGGTTTTTTTTGTTTTTTTTTGGTTTATTTTTTTGAGGCAGGGTCTCTACATATCCCTGGCTGTCCTAGAACTTACTCTGTAGACCAGGCTGGCATCAACCTCAGAGATCACCTACTTCTGCCTCCTAAGTGCTGGGATTAAAGACTTGCATCACGATGCACAGGAGTAATAACTGATGTTACATTAGAAATGTTACTATTGGTAGGAGATCCAAGTATATGTATGTGCACCACATGTGTGCAGCCACCACAGAAGTTAGAATGAGTTGTATTCCCTGGAACTGAAGTTAGAGGTAGCTGTGAGCCATCAAGTGGGTGTTGGGGACTGAGCCCAGGTTCTCTACAAGATCAAGTGCTCTTAACCACTAAGCCATCTCTCCAGCAGCCTAGGGTTTTCTTAGATGTATATATTTTAGGCCACAGTCTTATGTAGCCCAGGGTACACTTAAAACTTACTGAATACTGAGATTATAGGCTTGTGCTACTGTAAGTGGCTGCATATTTATTTACTTGTTTTTTTATTTTCTTTGGGGGGATGGTTCTTGATAAAGTTTCACTTTACCCAGGCCCAGCCTTGAACTTATACCTCTGCCTCTAAAGTGCTAGGTGTATAGGCACTTGAAATTTACTGTCAAGAGTGTATAACTTCTCGGTATGTTGTTGCATACTTGTAGTTCTAATGGTCAAGGAATTGAAGCTGGTGATTGAAAGTTTAGGGCTAATCTCTGCTACATAATAAGACTTTAAAATTTCATCTATTTTTTTAAGAAAAGGTCTTTTCTAGCCCAGGCTTACCTTAACTCCTCATTCTCCTGCCTCCAGCTACCAAGTGTTAGACTAAACCCAGAATTCCTTGCATACTAGGCAAATACTCTGCCAATAGAACTACAGCTACATTCCTAACCCCACGCATGTTTCTATATCTAACTTGGGTTATGTTTTTGTTTTTTTTTTTTTAGACAGGGTTTCTCTTCATAGCCCTGTAACTTAGGGGTTTTTTTCTAGTTGTTGCTGTCTCATTGCTTGGAGTTCTGATGAAAGTTGTATTTCATAAAGAGTTCTTAATTTTATTTGTTGTGTAGAAATATTTATGCGGGGGGCTGGAGAGATGGCTCAGTGGTTAAGAGCACTGTCTGCTCTCCCAGAGGTCCTGAGTTCAATTCCCAGCAACCATGTGGTGGCTCCAAACCATCTGTAATGAGATCTGGTGCCCTCCTCTGGCATGTGGGTATACATGGAGGCAGAAAGTTGTATACATAATAAATAAATAAATGAATGAATGAATCTTTTTTTAAAAAAAATATTTATGCAGGCTATTACCTCACCCTCTAAACAGGCCGACAAACCAAGGGGTTTTGCCAGAGGTCTTGATCCTGAACGAATAATTGGTGCCACAGACAGCAGTGGAGAATTAATGTTTCTTATGAAATGGTAAGTATGCAGAGCAATGGTTTTAGGGTGGTTTTTTGGGGGAAGGGGTTGTTTCCTCCCTCTGTGTGTGCATACATAATGATGAGAGCAGTATGTATATCACATGTTAGAGGACAGCTTTGAGTCCATTCTCTGCACCTGGGTGTAGATTCAGGACTGTGTGCCAAGCATCTTTACCTGATGAGTCATCTTGCTGGCCCTCATTACATACAGTTTAAAAAGGATGGAAAGTACTTCAGTTGGGTTTTTTTGAGAGGGGGGTGATTGAGCAGGGTCTCGCTGTGTAGCCCTGGCTGATGTAGAATTCTCTTTGTAGACCAAGCTGACCTCAACTCAGAGTTCTGCGAATTAGGCCTGAAAGGAAGAGGGTGGTGTTGGGGGTGGGGGTGGTTGGTGTTGGTTTTTCAAGACAGGATTTCTCTGTATCTCTGGCTGTCCCAGAACTCACTCTGTAGACCAGGCTTGCCTTGAACTCAGAGATCCACCTGCCACTGCATCTTTTTAGTTTTTCATGACAGGGTTTCTCTGTAGCTTTGGAGCCTGTCCTAGAACTAGCTCTTGTAGACCAGGCTGGCCTCGAACTCACAGAGATCCGCCTGCCTCTGCCTCCCCAGTGCTGGGATTAAAGGCGTGTGCCACCACCACCTGGTTTGAGTGTTAATTATATGGAAGTTATACACAAGGTTTCTTTCTTTTTTTGGTTTTTCGAGACAGGGTTTCTCTGTGTAACAGCCTTGGCTAAAATTTACTCTGTAATCCAGACTGACCTCAAACTCACAGGAATCCCCCTGCCTCTACCTCCCAAGTACTGGGATTAAAGGCATACACCAGCCGGGCGGTGGTGGCGCACGTCTTTAATCCCAGCACTCGGGAGGCAGAGGCAGGCGGATCTCTGTGAGTTCGAGACTAGCCTGGTCTACAGAGCTAGTTCCAGGACAGGCTCCAAAGCCACAGAGAAACCCTATCTCGAAAAACCAAAAAAAAAAAAAAATAAAGGCATACACCACCATTTCCCAGCTATGCACACACACCAGGTTTCTTAAACATGGTGGCTCTAACCTATAATCCCAGCACTTGAGTTCAAGGTCAGCCGGGACCATTTTGCAGAGAAACCCTGGGGGGGGCAGTAAAGAAAAATGTATAGCCTCTTTTGAGAAATGAAATTATTGATATGTAAGGTTCTGTGATGGCATGTGTCTGAGATCCTAAGGAAGTGACTGCTGCAGAGGACAAACACGTGAGAAACTGGAGAGGGGTTCGGATATGAACCTGCTGCCCAGCGTTTCTACAATAAAGCTGTCTCTTCTGTCCCTTGGGGGAAAAAATTATTGAGATGTAATCACACTACCATGCATCCATCTAGTAGCATTTACATTCATTTTTATTCAATTAGTATTTATTGAATAGAGCTCAGATGACACGCGCAGTTTAAACGTTTAACCTTTTTTCCCCCCTCAAACAGGAAGGACTCAGATGAGGCGGACTTGGTGCTGGCAAAGGAGGCGAATATGAAGTGTCCTCAGATTGTCATCGCCTTTTATGAGGAAAGGCTGACTTGGCATTCTTGTCCAGAAGACGAGGCTCAATAATTGTTTGCATTTTTATATATATTTATATATATATAAAATCTGGATCTTGAGTTTTGAATTACTAGTGTGGAAAAAATAGCATTCTAATGAAAATCGAGTTTGATATGCTGGTTTTGAAAGTATTGACAGTAGTTGGGATATTTTTGGTTTTTGTTCTGCATCAAAAGGCACTGATTCCTTTGAGCAAATAAAAGCTTTCTGTAGTTGCTTCTTTTAACAGTAGAATGTTTGATACCGTGTTGTATTTCCTCGGCTTTGAAGAACAGCTTTTCTTAAATGCTGGGGAGATTTTACAGTCATTACTCAATCAGAACTTATTTTTAACTGGGACACAGAAGAACCATTCTGGGTTTTTTGTTTGTAAGCTTGTGTGTGCATAAGACCCTTATGTTGTAACTTTTTCATTTTGTCTTGTTTTTAGTACTCAAAAACTGTAGATGAAAACATGTGTTGAGATTCCTCCCTTGTGAACATTTTCCTGAAACCATAACCTTTCAGATCAAGTAGACAGTTCTGGAATTTACTGGATAGTTTTAAAGCAACCACATCAGAATTTATTATCACATACAGTAGTTTGTTTACAAAATTTTGTCTTTACAAACTACCCCTTCAGAAAATGGAATTAGACAAAGTAGCACTATGACTTAATAATAACAAGACTTATGCTGGGTGTAGTGGCATGTGCCTTTAATCCCAGTACTTTGGAGGCAGATGGGCCTCTGATTTAGACTAAATCAGCCGGGTCTATTGAGTTTCAGGTCAGCCAGGGCTATACAGAGAATCCCTGTCTCTAAAAACTAAGCAAAAAGACAATTGGGCATGTAAGGTTCCTCTAGTGAACCATTCCTTTGTAGAAAGTTGAAATCTAAAAGGTTATGATGTGTGGAATATCTGTTTGCTGTGGAAATAGAATCATGGTTAGAGATGGTGTTGGCAATTTCAGACCTGCTGACATAAATGAACAAAATCTGGTAATATAAACTAATGACTTGCATGCTTTTTCTTTACCCTGTCTCATTCCTTACTGGTAGGATCAACAATCTTTTCAGTATTTGGGTTCTGGTTCAGTGAGCCAGAAAAGTAACTTTGTAGTATCAGAATGTCATCCAACTGTATATTTACTTTATTGTAAATAATGGTGAACAGTGGTCAATAAATAGTTTTATATTCCTTTATGTGATGGCTTCTTAGTCATTGTCTGATTTGCTCTGTAATGAGGATGGAAACATCTAATCATAGAGTTCATCCTTTATTAGTTTTGAGACAAGGCCTCTTTGTAGTTCAGGCTCTCCTCCAACAGTCATTCTCTGTCAGTCTCCCAGGTACGTTGTTTGTTATTTTGAAATAGCCTCACATATCCCAAGTTAGCCTTAAACTTGAGTACCAGGATCACGAACACATATATCACCACACATCTTATTTATATACATTGATTTACAGTCAATATGAACTGGGTAGTCCCAACATTGACTGTCTGCATAATGGAAAGGTTAGCAGTTCTTTAGCTTCATGAAGCTAGAAGCCTCAGCTCAGCTATCCCAGCCTTGTGCTGAAGGGATTCACTTTAGTACATGTTGGGAGGCCCAAGAAGCATGAGTGTGATGGGTAGCTACAGGGATAGCCCAACAGCCTGAAGCAAAGGTAGGCAGTCAGTACTGCTTTTTCCTTGGATGTCTTAAGATTTTATTTATAATATGGGAATTGGGGATGGTGAGTGCTAGAACCTTGTATGCCCTAGAGTTACAGGCATTGTGAGCTGCCTAAAGTAGATACTGGCAACTGAACTCAGGTTCTCTGGAGGAACAGGAAAGTTGTTCACTGCCGATCCATCTCTCCAGCCAGCCTTGGACTACTTTATGTCTGGGTCACTATTCAAAAGGCTGCCCGGTCTAATGCGAGTCTTTACCATCAGTTAATCCTTTTTACAAATAGATAAACCCACGTAAAAATGTATCTACTGATTCCAGTCGCCTTAAACTGACCTTTAACCTTTACATCTCTTCTCAGGCTCTTAACTAGGCTGAGCTTGTTTGAACTGTCAGAGGAGTGGGTTGATGGTCATTTTTCTTCTCTTTCTGACACAACACCTCAGTTTTGTTTTACTTGTCTCAAATATACCACTTGGTTTCCTAACTAAAAAGCTTATGAGAAGACATTTTACTTAATTTTTTTTGTCATCAAAGTAAAAACAGGCATTATTGGGGGTAGCTGTGTGCTTCTCTACCGTTTGTGTTAGGTTTTTAGATAGTTTTAGGTAGTGTAACAGGTACTTGATAGCTAAGGAGCATGGAGGCCAGCATGCACTTCAATATGCCAATAGACACTACAGGTTGCCTTTTGTCCCTTTTGCCAAAGGTAAGGGCAATGACTCCGTTTGGCTTCCCAAATTCTTGAGGAATACTGGCTTTTAGCTAACTGCCAAGAATCCTCCATAGTCCAGGTTGACCCCATTTCTGGACATTTATTTGGTCTGCTTTTTGGAGTTGGGGGAATTGGAAGTTTTCTTTGGACCTAACTGCGTGCATCATCGTGTCTGGGTAAATGATGTACTTTTAAAAGAAAAATAATTCAGTTCCAAGTATGACCATACCTGATTGCAAGTTCTATTAGAGTCATGATAACAGATGCAGCATGGTAAGAAACAGAAATGTGGGTAAATAGAACAGAAGATCAAGATACAGTCCATGCAGCTGTAACCACGTGGTGTTTGACAGACATGCCAAAATCCTGGATAATGTTAAAATCCAGACACTCCAGGTGCGGTCTACCCTCCCTGCCTTCACAAATACCCAAGTACTTCTCTGCCCCACCCCCATTCCTAGGAATGACCCCTTTCAGATAGCAAAGTCATAAGAGCTACAGGCAGGACAAGTGAATTGTCCCATCACACACTAAGTAGGCCTATTGTTCTTCCTGATGTCCCTTATCCTGAAATGTACCTGAGACCTTCAAACACTTGCCTCAGCCAGAAGTACAGAAAACAAAATGTCTTGGCCTAATTAGATGATGTCACCCAACCTTGGCTCCATTATCTGTGGCTCAACACCTGCCCTCCCCCTTTCTCTCAGAGGACCTTAAAAGAACAGTTTCTGTCCTAGGCAAGATGAAGCTTTTTGCTTCTGAATGCACAACTATATCTGAAACTTTTCCCTGAAGAACAATCCAAATTCATGTTTCTCTGGAACCCTAGTTCTTAAACACCTAACAGGGAAAAGACAGCCTCTTTAACAGAGGATTCTGGAAACACTGGACATCAGTTGCCATTCTGGTTTGCTTTTTGTTGCTGTGACGCACACCATGACCCAAAGCCACTTAGAGGAGGAAAGGGTTTCTAGCTTGCAGGTCATAGCCCACAGAGGAAAGTCAGAACAGGAATTCAAGCAGGTACTGAAGCAGAAACCCTGGAGGAATGTTGTTTACCAACTCAAGCTTAACTACCCCAGGCTCTTCTACAAACTGAGACCACCTTCCTAGTGACAGGACTACTCACTGTGGGCTCGGCCCACTTACATCAATCATGACAGAGTCCTGCAGACTTGGCCACAGGCCAACCTGGTCCAGGCAGTAGTCAATTGCAATTCCTTCTAGGTCATTCGAGATTATGCCACGTAGAGCAGAGGAATAACATGGTATCTTTATCTGGTACTGCACAAAACACTGCACCCTGTGAAACTCCTAGAAGTGGAGATGCTTCAAGGAGCAGGGACTAGAGGAAAGGAGATGAACCTCGAGGAATTAAAATGCTCCTTAGCAAGAGACCATTAACCTCTCAACGAAACTTCAGAGTGGAAGTCTGCCAGTTATACGTGACAGAGGGTCAATGTCTAGAATATACAAAGACCTTGAAAACCAAACCCCAAGCAAGTAATCCAATTAAAAAAAAAAGATAAAAAAAATGAATAGTTTGTAAAAGAAGAAATACAGCCAGGGGGTGGTGGCGCACATCTTTAATACCAGAACATGGGAAGCAGAGGCAGACAAATCTCTGAAGCCAGCCTGGTCTACAGACCAAGTTCCAGGTCAGCCAGGGCTACACAAATATCCTGAGTTCACATTCTGAAGAATTTCTCCGTTTATTCTCCAAATAGTCTTTATACCAAAACTTAACTTAGGGGAAATACATTATATTCTGTCTCCTAGGTAACCAGGTGAATGGCTTTCAATCACATCCACAACTACCTGTCTGCTGCTTACTCTAGCTGTTACATACGTTTGAATTAGCATTTCTATAAGGCATCCTCCACATTACAAAGGAAGGAGCAAAACATCCTGACCTTTTGTTAGGTTAGCAACAGCCTGCCTGGCAGGATGCATGACCCATCTCAGGTGTGGCCTATGGCTTGATGGCTTGGCTGCCTTGCCATATAGAAATATGGGCCTACACTGTCACTGCAGAGATGGCTCAGTGCTTAAGAGCACATACTGATCTTATAGAGGATCCAAGTTATATTCCAGCACCCATTCCTGGCAGCTCATGACTGACTCTAACTCGGGCACCTGAGGATCCAGTACCCTTCAGTGAACTCTGTGGTCACCTGAATTCATGTGCACATGCTCATTCTCTCTCTCTCTCTCTCTCTCTCTCTCTCTCTCTCTCTCTCTCTCTCTCTCTCTCTCTCTCCCTCTCTCCCTCTCCCTCTCTCTTTCTATCTGTCTCTCTCTCTCTCTCACACACACACACACACTCACACACAAATACACACACACAAAATTTCTAAACATTTTTTAAATACTTTTACCTTTTTGCTACATTTATTTATTGTTTGTTATTTACTTGGGGGAGAGACAAATGAGACAGCGTGAGTGGAGATGTCAAGGAGTTGGTTCTTGGAGCTGGATGATGGGGCAGAAGCCTGTAATCCCACCACTCGGGAGGCAGAGGCAGGCGGATCTCTGTGAGTTCGAGGCCAGCCTTGTCCAGAGAACTCCCGGACAGACTCCAAAGCTACACAGAGAAACCCTGTCTTAACACTGCCCCCCCCCAAAAAGGTGGATTTCTGAATTCAAGACCAGCCTCATCTACAGAGTGAGTTCCAGGACACCCAGGGCTACACAGAGAAAGCCTGTCTTGGAAAAGAAGAGAAGAAAAGAGAAATTAGAGAGGGAGAAAAGGAAGGAGGGAGGGAGGGACAGAGGAAGGGAGGGAGGGAGGGAGGGAGGGAGGGAGGGAGGGAGGGAGGGAGGGAGGGAGGAAGGAAGGAAGGAAGGAAGGAAGGAAGGAAGGAAGGAAGGAAGGAAGGAAGGAAAACATTTTCCTCTTGAAGTATGTGATTCCAAATTTGAGTTCTTCACTTCTCTCCTGATACTTCTTTTTATTTTCAAGACAGGCTGAACTCAAACTCACAGAGATCCACCTGCCTCTGGCTCCCGAGTGCTGGGATTAAAGGCGTGCGCCACCACCCGGCTACTCTCCTGTTCCTTATGTCTGTGGTTTGTGGTCCGTGTGTCTCATATCTGTCTGTCTCTAACAAAAGGTTTTTCCTCTCTATTTATTGAATGTCACAGAAAACAAGCTGTGGGAAAGGAATGAGGACTACATTCTACAAAAATCTTTAACAGTTTTATGAGGGAAGGAGTTGCTCTACCACCCTAAGTAACCCAGAGCTGCAAACAGATGATATCAAACTCTAGACACAGGCTGCTCCCCATATTTATGGTGCATTTTTATCTTAATGTTACTTTCAACCTCTTAGCTGCTTTCAGCAGGGGATGACTCAATATATATACACACATGCATTTCTCTGGGAGGGGCATGGAAGACTGTATAGTTTAAGACTAAAGCTATGAAGTTATGGTTTATCAGTTGAAAAGCTGATTACACACAACTAGAATCATCTAAGAGAAGGGAACCCCTATCAGATGCTGCCGCGCCGGCACAGCCTAACCGAGTGAAGGACATCAGGATTAAACATGCATATACCTCTCTAGTTGCTGGTAAAAGAAGCCCCTTTTTGAACAGCACCACGGAGGCTTTTATACCTAACAGAGTCAGGTAGGCCAAGAGGTGAAAACCTCATCGCCTGATACTCAATCAAGGCCAGGGCAATACGTGCTCAGGAAGTAGGGTTGGTCAACAACTTTGACACAGCTCTCAGAAGCTCAAATCAGAAGGGCAAAAAAAAGGTCACTAGTGGGGAAGAGCAACTGGAGGCCAAGACTCCAAATGGTCCCAACAAGATGTGGCAATCAGCAAGCCTGCAGAGCATCTTCCTACTTAGTGGTGGATATGAGAGGGCCTAGCCCATCGTGGGTGATGCCACTTTGGGCCTTTTTGTTGTAATAAGAGCGGCAGGGCTGCATCCCCAGCACCCCGGCCGCCTGGCTAGCTTATGCCCCGAAATAACAACACACAAACTGTATTCATTTAAACATTGCTTGGCCCTTTAGCTCTAGCCCTTACTGGCTAATTCTGATATCCCGATCAACCCATCTCTAATAATCTGTGAGCACCGGTCTTACCGGGAAAGATTCAGCATGTCTAACCTGGCGGCTTGCTTCATCGCTTGCGTCTGCCCGGGAGAGGGGAACATGGCGTCTCTCTGAGCTCACTTCCTCTTCCTCCCAGCATTCTGTTCTGTTTACTCCTCCCACCTAAGTTTTAACCTATCAGGGCCAAGCAGTTTCTTTATTGCTTAACCAATGAAATCAACAGATTGATATATGACACTCCCACATCACCTGGTGATCCTGGGTGCTATAAGAGATCAGTCTGAGTAAGCCATGAGTAACAAGCCAGTAAGCAGCACTCTCCACGGCCTCTGCATCAGCTCCTGCCTCCAGGTTTCTGCCTGGTTTGAGTTCCTGCCTTGGCTTCTCTCAGTGGACTGTCATATGTAATATTATTTTAAGATGTGTTGCATTTGTTTATGCCATGGAATATTTGTCTAATGATGCAAAGATGTGTTGTATTCCTTTATGTTGCATCTTTTTAACTCTGTGAAGCTGTGATTCTTTGCCTGTCTAAAACACCTGAGGGTCTACAGGTGGTGGCGGCACACGTTTAATCCCAGCACTCCCAAGTGCATGCCTTTAATCCCAGCACTTGGGAGACAGAGGCATGATGTGGGAGTGTCATATATCAATCTGCCTGTCTCCCGGGCAGAGGCGATAACTCTGCACTCTGAGGCAGACGCATGAAGCTCAGACCCAGGATGGACATAGGCTAGAATCTTTCCCGGTAAGACTGATGCTACACAGATTATTAGAAATGGGTTGATCGGGATATGAGAATTAGCCTGTAAGGGCTAGAGTTCATGGGCCAACCAGTGTTTAAAAGAATACAGTGTCCATGTAATTATTTCGGTGCATAAGCTAGCCAGGTGGCCGGGGTGCTGGGGACGCAGCCCTGCCACTCCTATTACTACAGAGGCAGGTGGCTCTCTGTGAGTTCCAGGCCAGCCTGGTCTACAAGAGCTAGTTCCAGAACAGGCTCCAAAGCTATAGAGAAACCTTGTCTCAAAAAACCAAACCAAACAAACAAAAAAACCACCTGAGGGTCTGATTAAAAGCTGAATGGCCAATAGTGAGGCAGGAGAAAGAATAGGCGGGGCTGGCAGGCAGAGAGAATAGAATAAATAGGAGAGATCTGGGAGAACAAGCAGGAGCAAGGGAACAAGGAAAGGAACACACTGGGGACCAACCACCCAGCCACACAGCCAGTCATGGAGTAAGAGTGGAAGTAAGGAATACAGAAATAGGAAAAGGAAAAAGCTCTGAGGCAAAAGGTAAATAGATGGTCTAATTTAAATTAAGAAAAGCTGACTAAAATGAGCAGCGGTGGCACACGCCTTTAATCCCAGCACTCGGGAGGCAGAGGCAGGCTAATCTCTGTGAGTTCGAGGCCAGTCTGGTCTACAGAGCTAGTTCCCCAGGACAGGCTCCAAAGCTACAGAGAAGCCCTGTCTCGAAAAACAAAAAACTGGCAGGCAGCAAGTAGAGTGCCTGGTTTGAACATTTGAAACCCAAAGCCCACCCCCAGTGACACTTCCTCCAACAAGACCATACTCCCCAAAACTCCCTATCAAGTATTGGCATTTCCTAATGACCAAGCATTCAAATCTATGAGCCTAGGAGGGCTATTCTTTTTTATTTTATTTTTTCAAGACAGGGTTTCTCTGTGTAGCCGTGGATGTCCTGGAACTTGCTCTGTAGACCAGGCTGGCTTTGAACTCAGACAGCTCCTCCTACCTCTGCTTCCCAAGTGCTGGGATTAAAGGCATGCACCACCACCGCCCAGCCAGACTAGAGTTATTAATAAGCCCTAAATTTGCCCATCAGAGTTAGTTGCAGCTTTATTCCAGAGTACAGGGGAATATAAGATTGGGAACAGTAGCTGGGGAGTTACCTAATTTGAATTAAACACATTCCTATCATAAAGTTCCTAGTACAAGTCTTAGCTGTCATCTGTAGAAGCAAGGTGCTATCATAATGTTCCTAGAACAATGTCTAATTACCATGTGGGCAGCAAGGGGAAAACTTCAGCAGGGATTGTGTCCAGGCTCACATTGGAGATAAGTCAGGCATCTAAGCCTAGAGACAGTCTCCAAATAAGGTCAAGTGGAGAACAGGGCACCTTCTGCGGGGAGGGGTGAGAGTAGGGGGTAGGGCATCCATGTTGTTACCCAGCTCAGAGAGAGCTGCCAGGCCAAGGTAGGCTGCAAACTCTGACCAGCAGGGCCTCTCAGCAATTTCAGACTGGAGAAATCTAGTAGCCGCTTACTCTGCAACAAGTTATAAGCCACCGCAGTCCCAGTTCGACACCAAAGGCCTAGAGAATTCCTGGAGAGCCACCAGTCTTTGGTCCAAGTTGGAAGCCAGTATCAGTGAGGGGATGAGCAGCAGTGACAGCCATAGAGCACTCACCAACAAGAGTGATGGCCAAGAGAGAGAAAATATGATAAAGCACCTCTTCTTCCAGGTGTTTTTACCCGGGACGCTACCACAGGTGCACCCACATTTAAGGTAGGTCTTCCCATAGCAATTAGGTAGTCAAGGCAACCTTTCTCCCAGACACTCCCAAAGATCAGTTCAGTGTGGACGCCTTTCCCAGGTGATTCTGGGTTGTGCCACACTGACAAAGCTGTCTATCACAATCACCAAAGAAAGTATTTTATTCAATGTTCTTATTCTGTAGCTTTGGAGCCTGTCCTGGAACTACCTCTTGTAGACTAGGCTCACAGAGATCCGCCTGCCTCTGCCTCCTCTGAGTGCTGGGATTAAAGGCATGTGCCACCACCGCTTGGCTGGAACTAGTTCTGTTGTAGACCACTAAGTTTTTTGTTTGGTTTTTTTTTTTTTTGGTTTGGTTTGGTTTTTGGTTTTTTCAAGGGTTTCTTTGTAGCCCTAGCTATCTTGGAACTTGCCGTAAAGACCAGGCTGGCTTTGAACTCACAGAGATCCATCTGCCTCAGCCTCCCAAATGCTTGGATTAAAGGCGTGCGCCACCACTGCCTTTATTCGATGTTCTATTGCTGTTAAGAGACACCATGACCAAGGGAGGCGACTCTCCAAGAGTGCTCACAGATAAGCGCTAGAGAAATAGGAATGGTACTCACACAGGGTTGTCTCACAAATGGAAGAAATGTATACCGCTTTCCACCCAGAAGGCCGGAAGGGGATGCTGTTAATGACCTGGGGACCCTGGCTATCTGTAGGGCTGGGCCACACCCAAATTCCCCAAAATGTTTATCGCAGACTCTCCAGCCCTAGATCTTTATCTTTGTTTCTCAATCAATAGAACCCATTCTTAGGGGGAGATGTCACCTGTACTTTATAACCTGGAGACCTCTATGCTACCTCAGTCAGAGATCATACCAGATCCTAGGACCTTTAAACTGTAGAGCCCATCTTCATAGTACAAATCCCTTGTACTTTGCAAACGATCTTTGTTGTAGCCACACCTTAAGCTTTATTGTGCACATGGTATTGGAATAATTGTTACTAGAAACCTTTCCCCAAGACTGTACTGAACTAAAATAAATATGTCTGGAGTCTAGCCTGGTACTAGACTCCAGAAGTTAGAACCAACACCAGCTAACTAGGTTATGGTAAACTGAGTTTCCTTCTGACCTTACCTGGATGGTTTCCCTGCCAGCTCTGATGCTCGCCTACAGGAATCCCACAAACCCTCATAAAAGAAAGCATTTAACTGGGAGCTTGCTTACTGTTTCAGAGGTTCAGTTCATTGTGTCATGGCAGGGATCATGGTGGCGTGCAGGCAGGCACTGGAGCAGTAGCTGAGCGATACCCTAATCCATAGGCAGAGGGAAAGAAAGAGAGAACTGGGGCTGGTTTGGGCTTTTGAAACCTCCGAGTCAACCGCCCAGTGGCACACTTCCTCCAACAAGGCCACACCTCCTAATCCTTCACAAATGGTGCCCCCTCCCAATGACTAAGCATTCAAATATATTAGCCTATAGTGGTCATCCTTACTCAAACAGCCACAGAGGTTTAGGAAAGAATTTTTTGTTTGTTTGTTTTGTTTTGAGACAGGGTTTCTCTGTGTAACAGCCCTAGCTGCCCTGGAACTACCTCTTGTAAACCAGGCTGGCCTTGAATTTACAGAGGTCACTGAGCCTGCTTCTGCTTCCCAAGTGCTGGGATTAAAGGTGTGCAACCACCACGACAGCTCTTAGGGAAAAACGGAAGAGCTGAGAAAGGAGAGCAAGAGAGATGGCTCGGCTGTTAAAATCACTCGCTGCTCTTCAGAAGGACCTGGGTTCCTTCCAGCACCCACAGCAGGTGGCTCACAATCCTCTGCAACTCCAGTTTCTGGGCACCTGCATTCAAAAGCACCCCCCAAATCCGTAATTAAAAATAATAATAATAACAACAAAGACTTTTGAGGAAGGGGTGGAGTGTTGTGGAATGCTGTCCTCTGGCCATGACATGGCTGCTGCCTTCACCAACTCCTGAGAGCTATAATTACTTTCACAAGACCTGCACGTGGTGGGGTGCGGGTGTGGGAGGACATGGGAGAGTGTGGAGGCAGGGCATGGTCTCCTCTCGTTGTGCGGGTAGGGTTTAAATAGAAGGTAAAAAATATGCATAGCTAGATAGTCCAGCAAGGAGTGGGGGCCTTGCCTGCTATTTATCTGCAAGGTCATTGATAAATTGTAAACTATTTCTGTTGGAGACAAGCTCTGCCTCTGGCTGTTTCTGGGGCTTCAACCATTTTTTTTTCCTAGCAGAAGGTAACTAGGGAAAGCCTAATTCCCAAGGGTCCTTTCTTTCAATAGTCTGATAGCACATGTCTCTTTAGAATATATTCTTTTCCATTAGTCTGGGCACTTAAAATATCATTGAAAACAGCAGAGTAGAAAACCTAAAAGTAAACTGGAAAAAAAAAAAAAAGATAAGCAAGGGATTAAAGGAAACCCAAATGGATGCGGAGAAAGTCTTGACCCTAGGAAAGATATTACCTGAAAAATACGGTTTAAGAGGGTAAACTCTGTGTCTGGGCCTACAACTAGGGTGGCAGGGAGGGCTGGTCCAGCTCTCATACAGTCTTTAGCTCAGTCTCCAACACTGCATCGAGAGAGCATGGCCATGTATTGCAATCATCTCAGCCCTTGGGAAGAGGGGAGGAGGGTTAGAAACCTAAGGCTGGGAATGGAGAGATGGGTCATCTATGACTCTGATATCCTCCCTAGACACCAGACATCTAAGGCTGGGAATGGAGAGATGGGTCATCTATGACTCTGATATCCTCCCTAGACACCAGACATCTAAGGCTGGGAATGGAGAGATGGATCATCTATGACTCTGATATCCTCCCTAGACACCAGACACACACAGCACGTGATGCAGAGACATGCGAGTAGGCAAACACACATCCGCATGAATAAATAACACGGCTGGTTGTTGTAACAAGGCTCCAGAACTTAACACAACTGACTCCATGTCGGAAGTACCATTCAGGCCATAGACAGCACCACCTGCCAAAACTAAACAAAGGCCTAACCCATGAAAGCCCATAGTTCTCGAAAGTCTCTAAATGTGCTTACCGTCCTTTTTGGCTTCTGTAGTTGTATTTCCAGCTAACTGTTCTGGTTAACTGAAGTATTGTCAACCCAGAACAATGTTTTTATGCTTAAAAGCTCATCCTGAGAAAGGCTCAGGGCTATCCTGGGATCCCGAACACCCAGGTAGTCGCTGGCCGGCTAATAAAGATTTTCTATTGGCTTAAATCCATGTCCACACAGTCTTCTCTGATGAATACCCCACAACATTTGTGAGTTGCCATATGTGTGCTGAAAATTGAATTTAGGTCCTCTACAAGAGCAGCAAATGCTCTTAACTACTGAGACATCACTTTAGCCTCAATATATAAACTTTAAAAAAAAATCATTGAAAAAAAAAAGAAATCCAAGTTGGTTCCTCTTCTACATGAATTTGAGGTCAGCCTAGGCTTTTGAAGACCTTGGTCACAAAAATAAGAGAATAAATAAATAAATAAACAAACAAACTCTCAAGTCAGATTGCCTTTGGTTCTGCCATTTAGCAGATGTGTGACCACTGGAAAATTACTGGTTTTAGTTTCCTTATCTGTAAGACAGATATTAAAATAGCAGTTATGGTCGGGCGGTGGTGGCACACACCTTTAATCCCAGCACTCGGGAGGCGGAGGCAGGTGAATCCCTGTGAGTTCGAGGCCAGCCTGGTGTACAAGAGCTAGTTCCAGGACAGCTAGGACTGTTACACAGGGAAACCCTATCTTGAAAAAAAGAAAGAAAGAAAGGGAGGAAGGAAGGAAGGAAGGAAGGAAGGAAGGAAGGAAGGAAGAAAGAAAGAAAGAAAGAAAGAAAGAAAGAAAGAAAGAAAGAAAGAAAATTGCAGTTATTAGTCAGGCATAGTGGTGCACACCTTTAATACCAGCACTTTGGGGGCAGAGACAGGCAGAGGCCAGCCTGATCTACAGAGTGAGTTCCAGGACAATCAGAGCTACCTAGTGAGACCCTGTCTCGAAAACAACAACAGGATTGGAGAGATGACTCAGCTGTTAAGAGCACTGGCTACTCTTCCAGAGGTCCTGAGTTCAACTCCCAGACACTACCCAGGGACTCACAACCGTCTATAGTGGGATCTGATGCCTGCCCTCTTCTGTCATGCAGGCACACAGGCAAATAAAGCACTCGTGTACATAAGTAAATAAATCTTTAAAAAAACAAAAACAGCAACAAAAATAGTGGTTACTTCCTAGGACTGCTGTGACTACCACATGAGACAGTGCCTACCAAAGAGGGTTCTGCAGAACAGTCCCTGCCACCTAGGGAAGTGTCCTGTACTGTGCAGTAATGTGTTGATTGGAAGCCATGCTTAGCAGAATATATTAGTCAGCTTTTTGGTTACTGTTACAAATTTCTGACAGCTCAACCATAGCTCAAACTATAAAAAAGAGAAAGCTCAGAGTTTTGGGGGTTTGGGTCCTTGTTGGGGGCCCCGGAAGCACATGATGGCATGCTAGGGCAACGCCCTCCACAGGAAAACCAAGAGGCTGGAGGGATGTCTCAGTGGCTAACAGCACCAACTGAGGCTGCTCTTGAGCGCCCCCTCAGGTCAGGTTAGGTAAGGCAGAATTCCTAAAAGATGACCGTGGGCTTTGCTTAGCCGTCCAAGAAAGGACTGCTTGTGGGGACTGTGGCTCTCCCCTTGCCTTGGGTAAACAATTTCACGAAAGAAAGACTGCAACAATTTCCTCATTCCTAAACTTCTACCCCTGTAAAAGGCCAAAGCCATCTTTTTCTTTGGCAGACCCCGCAGTTTCCTGGCAAGAGAGAGGCTGCCCCTGTCTGTGTGCTCTAATAACCACAGCCCCATATGCTAGGGTCAGTTGGTTTTGTTTTTTTTTTTTTGTTTTTTTTTTTTTGGTTTTTCAAGACAGGGTTTCTCTGTAGCTTTGGTGCCCGTCCCGGAACTAGCTCTCATAGACCAGGCTGGCATCGAACTCCCAGAGATCCGCCTGCCTCTGCCTCCGAGTGCTGGGATTAAAGGCGTGAGCCACCACAGCCCGGATAGGGTTAATTGTGTGTGTGTGTGTGTGTGTGTGTGTGTGTGTGTGTGTGTGTGTGTGGTTTCTCTGTATAGCTTTGGAACCTGTCTTGGAACTAGCTCTTGTAGACCAAGTTGGCCTCGAACTCACAGTGACCCACCTGCCTCTGCTGGGATTAAAGGCGTGACCACCGCCCGGCTAGACTTCTATCTCCTTTCTGCTTCCAGTCTCTTTAGGCTGCCCCAGAAATCTAACACAAACGATCCGGGTTTGATTCTTAGCACCCACGTGGTAACCCACGACCATCGTAAGTCTGGTTCCAAGTGCTCTGATGCCCTCTTCGGGCCTCCATAATCACTAGGCACACGCGCGCTGCTTTAATATAGACATATTTGCAGGCGTGAAAATTCATACCCATAAAATGAAAATGAAATGTTGGTTTGGCATGGTGGCTTGTTACTTTAATCCCAGCATTTGGGAGGCAGAGGCAGGTGGACCTCTGAGTTGGAGTTCAGCTTGATCTACACATCAAGCTGCAGACCAGCCAAGGCTACATATATAGTGAGACTCTGTTTAATAATAATAATAATAATGTTTGTTTTGTCTTTTACTTGGGTATTAGAGCTCAAACTCGGGTCCTCATGCTTACACGGAAAGCAGAGACCTATTTATTTGTTTGTTTGGGCTAGCCTCAAAGTTGAGACAGTTCTCTTGCCTCCACCTCCCATGAGTTGCATCCTGGCTCAGGCTCCCCAGTGTTAAGCTCCCTGTGGGGTGCAGGCTGAACTACAGCTCCACACTGCCTCCTGCAGCAGCCTCAAGAGCCCCTTGTACACCCCTCTTCCTGAGGGCATTCTACTCAGGTGAAGCTGGGATTCTTGACTTCACCACAGGGAAGAGTTTCTGCAGGAACCCAACAGGAAACAGTTGCCGTTTTCTGATTTGCAGGGGTTGGATTTCAGCTAAGAAGGCAAAGCTCTGATGACAAGGCCTGCAGGGTTAAATTCAGACGTTTTTTTTCCCCCTGTAAATGAGAGTTTAGTCTTATTTTTGAGATTTCCAGAAAATGCCTTGGAACGCAGTACGGTTTTCTTCAAGTTGACACAGTTTCTAGCAGGGTTCATGGTTAATCTAGTGTTGTTATTTGAAAATCTTTCCAGACTGAAAGAAGTACTACATCTATTGCGGGCAGCCTTGGCAGCCAGTGCTGACAGCTGTGTTGGGGTCTTGGTCGCAGAGAGCCTTCAACCAGACTCCATCCTCCCCCTCCGGAGTTCCCCTAACTTCCCCAGTCCTTCTATCCTGCCTCAGGATTATAGACAAGAGCCCGCAGCCGGCTACATTGACGGTTCTCATGCTGGCGGTCTACTGCAATTACCCAGAAGGAAGCTAACGCAGCAGAGTCTGGATCCTACCCCACGCAGTTTCCCTGGAGACTTGTAGACCTCTTTAGGTGATGCAGTGAGACAATCAATATCTTAATTATTCTTTCTCTTTGAAACCAAGTCTCACTATGCAGCCCTAGCAGGCTTAGAACTCACTATGTACACCAGGCTGACCCTCAAACTCTGCCTTTTGCTGGGATTAGAGGCGTGGGCACCACCAGTGCTGGGGGCAAAATTCTGGGCATCCTGCATGTGAGTCAAGCCCTCTACCAACTGAGCTACATTTCCAGGTGAATATCCTTAAATGTTATCCTGCCTCAGCCGTTCACCGTGGTTAGCACTAAGTGTGGAGGCCAGCCCCAGAAGTTAAATTAAATCTAGCTTCACCTTCTCTGTCTCCTGGGTAAGAATGAGCTGAATTTCTCAGAAAGGAAAAAGAAAAGGGGGAAAAATTCGCACCGATGTTAATGTCAATGATTCTATAGAGCTGACCAATTAGATCTTTTTTTTTTTTTTTTTTTTTCCCTCCTGTGGGCAATTAGATCTTAATGATTGTGGAGAGTTAGAATGCTGCAGATTCAGAGACAAGTTATCTTGAGCAATCTTTGATCCCTTTCAGAGCTATTTATTGCCCACTTCTGTGTGTGACCTATGATGGCTTGAAATATTTTGAAAGACCCTACAGACCCCCTCCTCAAAACCCGCAGCTAGCATGCTCCCGGGGGAACATCCTGTTTGCTTTAAAAAAAAAAATTCGGGGGCTGGAGAGATGGCTCAGAAGTTAAGAGCATTGCCTACTCTTCCAAAGGTCCTGAGTTCAATTCCCAGCAACCACATGGTGGCTCACAACCATCTGTAACGGGGTCTGGTGCCCTCTTCTGGCCTGCAGGCATACACACAGACAGAGTATTGTATACATAATAAATAAATAAATAAATAAATATTTTTAAAAAAATAAAAAAAAAATAAAAAAAAAATTCTCAGCCGGGCGATGGTGGCACACGCCTTTAATCCCAGCACTCGGGAGGCAGAGGCAGGCGGATCTCTGTGAGTTCGAGACCAGCCTGGTCTACAGAGCTAGTTCCAGGACAGGCTCCAAAGCCACAGAGAAACCCTGTCTCGAAAAACCAAAAAAAAAAAAAAATTCTCCGGATCAGCAGCCAGCCTGCTCTCGTAAGAACATCCCATGTGCTTGAGAGAGCAGGATGTCTATGAGATAGGAAGACTGCAAGGCAGGATGTCAATAAGATAGGACATCAACAAAGCAGGTTGACTGCAAGACAGGATATCTATAAAGATAGGAACAGGATGACTATTGCCAAACATCCATGCTGAGAGAGGAAACCATTCATGCCCCCGCCTCATTCCGATCGACCGATAACCACGCTTTTGCCTCTGTAAACTTGCTTTTTGCTCTTCCCTATAAAAAGACCTCCCCCCAGTCTGCAGGCATGCAAAGTCCTCCGAAAGACTTTGCTGCCCACAGGTACCTGTGTTTACTCAATAAACCTCTTGCTAATTGCATCCTGTGGCCTGGTCTCAGAGTGTCCTGGTTCTGGGGTCTTCATCGGAGAAAAAGGTCCTCTCTGAGGGTCTTTCAATTTGGAGATGGATTAATTTAGACCCACCAACCCCAAGGCAATTAGCATCTCTAAGCTACAGTAGAGCTCCTCCCTTTGCTGTACTCAGTGCTATAGTAGAGACTTCCCCTTTAGTGTAACCTGCTTGCCTGATGTCCCCACTAATTTTAAGCACACTAATTGGTGACTTTGTAACTGTAAAAAAACTGCAAAACTGCCACCATGTTGGAATGGGACATTTTTGATCATCTGACTGTTCCTAGGCCAAAGTCACTCATATTTGGTTCCAGCGTAAACTCTTGTTCCCTTTGGAGAGAGCTATGTTCTGTATCCGTAAGAGGAGCCGAGAAGTCTGAAGACGGCACTACCTGGAGACATCGTTTTCCTGGATCTAGCCAGATTAGAGTCTTGGCTGCTAAACTGAAGAACAAGATAGGATTTGGCAAGGAATGTTGGGGTTTGTTTTTTGTTTTTTTTTTTTTTAGAATTTTGGTCAGAACTGGGGAGAAAAGTGCCCTCAGCTTCTTTCTACATCACCTGGAGCGGGATGTGGTTTCTAACGATGAAGGGAGGCTGGCAGTGTGCAGGCGGCTGTGAAGTGAATTACCAGCCTTCTTAGGCCCTTTCCCCTGGGGACAGCACCACCTCTGGCTTGCTCCAGGCTAGCTCACCTCTGAAGAACTTGTTTCCTGATAACCCTGGAGTAAAGAACCTTTGTGTGCTGCTAGTTCTATGTCAACTTGACACAAGCAAATTCATTGGGGAGGAGAGAGCCTCAATTGAGAAAATATTTCTATGTGATCAGGCAGGTCTGCAGGGCATTTTCTTAATTAATGATTGATGAGGGAGGGGCCAGCCCATTGTGGGTGTTGCCATCTCTGGGCTGTTGGTCCTTGGTTCTATAAGAAAGCAGGCTGAGCAAGACATGGGGAGCAAGCCAGTAAGCAGCACCCAGACATGGTCTCTGCATCAGCTCCTGCCCCTGGGTCCCTGCACTGACTTCCTTCAATGATGAAAAGTGTAAACCAGATAAACCCTTTCCTCCCCAAGCTACTTGGGTCCATGATGTTTCAGCACTAGTAACCCTAAGACACTTAGCTTTAAGGGAGCCTGCTTCTGGGTTCCCATGGCTCTGTCCATATAGGATGTGGCCAAGGGCTTTTTGTTTTTGTTTTTTTTTCAAATTCCAGAACTCTCTTTATTCCTTAATTTGAACTTTTCACTCTTTGTAGCTATGAGCTGAAGATTGCTCAGGACATCCTTCCAGAAGAGGGCGCTGTTTCACCCATGCTGAAATCATTCTGAGACCAATCAGGTTATAAGGACCCAAGCTATTCCAGAGAGACACTTGTGCTCCTGGTAGGTATTGGGAGGCAAAGACAAATGAATCTTGGTGAGTTTCAGGACAGTCTTATCTAGAAAGGTCCTGTCTCAAAAACAAAACAAAAAGGAAGGTGTACAGTCGCCAGACATTTGTTGTGCTTGATAGGAAAGAAAAACAAATAGAACTCCTCTAGCAAGGGTATGCCAGATGCTCATTTTGAAACATCATTATAGCTATTACCAGCCTGGTCTACAGAGCTAGTTCCAGGACAGGCTCCAAAGCCACAGAGAAACCCTGTCTCGAAAAAGCGAAAGAAAAAAAAAACCAACCTAATAATAATAATAGTGATTATTGTGTGTGTGTGTGTGTGCCTGTGTGTGTGTGCGTGCATGCATCATGGGAATAGCTCTCTTCTACCACCTGGGTTCAAAGGATTGGAACCCAGGTCATCAGGCTTGGTGGTAAGTATCTTTACACACTGAGCATTCTTGCAACAGGACGCCAAGGACTTGCCAGGTGAGAACCTTTATTGGAGTGTGTAGTGGGAGATAATCTGTGAGATAATCTGTCCTTGGCTGAGCACTGCCAGGCTGCCTTCTCAGCCCTCTCTGGCCCCTTAGGGCCGTGAGCTTGGAAAGAGCCTTGATCTTTAACCAAGACTTATGGGGGGGGGGGGATCTGTGGTTTGGTTTGTTTGTTTGTTTGTTTGTTTGTTTTTAGCAAGGTAGGAAGTGGCAAAGGTCTGGCCTGAGGACTCTTGCTGGCTGAAACAATGGGTGAGTTAGAGAAAAGGCGGAAAATAAGGAAACCCAAGAATTCCTGAGCAAGGTGTGTGGAAGGGGACTTTGTCCAGTCACAGCAGGGGCAGCCCCAAGGATAAGGGGTTGGATTTCTCTGCTACGGTCAAGTAAACTGGAGGACCAGAGAGACTGAGTGGTAGAGACTGGCAGAGCCAGAGTGGTAGAAAGAGCAGGCTTAGAGTGACAGTTACCTGGGCTACTTACAAAATTCCAGCTCTGGGGCTGGAGAGATGGCTCAGAGGTTAAGAGCATTGCCTGCTCTTCCAAAGGTCCTGAGTTCAATTCCCGGCAACCACATGGTGGCTCACAACCATCTGTAGTGAGGTCTGGTGCCCTCTTCTGGCCTGCAGGCATACATGTAGAAAGAATATTGTATACATAATAAATAAATAAATATTAAAAAAAAATTCCAGCTCTGCCTGGGGCTTGGCTCCTGGGGGCCATTATCAATTCTGTGAAATGAATACTAAACAAAAAAAAAAAGAGAAAAAAAATCAAGGCTCAGAAAGGTTAAATAACAATTCAGGCCCGGCAGTGGTGGCTCACGCCTTTAATCCCAACACTAGGGAGGCAGAGGCAGGCGGATCTCTGTAAATTTGAGACCAGCCTGGCCTATAGAGCAAGTTCCAGGACAGACTCCAAAGCTACAGAGAAACCCTGTATTTGAGTGTTTGCATGGTGTGTGGTGTGGTGTATATATTGTACGTATGTGGTATATGTGTGCATGTGCTGTGTGGCATATATGTGTGGCATCTGTCATGCATGTGTATCATGAACCAATGGGAAATTTCATATTATTTATCTATGATTTTTTTTTTTGATACAGGTTTCTCTGTCTGTTTCCTTGCTATCCTGGAACTTGTTCTGCAGACCAGGTTGGCTTTGAACTCACAGAGATCCTCCTGTCTCTGCCTCCTGAGTGCTAGATTAAAGGTTTGTGTTATCACTGCCTGGCTTATTTTATTTTTTTTAAGATTTGTTTTATTTTATTTTTTTATGCGTATGGGTGTTTTGCCTGCATGTATGTCTGTGCACCATGATAATCTAGGGCCCATGGGGGCCAGAAGAGGGCATCAGATCCTCTGGAACTAGAATTGCAGATGGTTGCCATTTCCCATATAGGTCCTGGGAAGAGAACTGAAGTTCTCTGCAAGAGCAAATGCTCTTACCTGTCGAGCTGCCTCTCCAACTTTCAATGGCAAGTTTTAAATAGACCAGAAAAATGGGCAGAGCTCCATCTTCAGCAGGTAAATGGAGATAATATTTAGAAGGAAAATGGCAACTGCAAGACCAGTAGGAACCAGGTATCTGGGGATTTTGAGATGACTCAGCAGATAAAGGCACTTGCCACTAAGCCTGACCACCTGGGTTTGATCCCTTGGACCTATGTGATAACAAAGGTTTTAGATTGTAGGCCCAAGGAGCAAGCCAGTAAGGAACATCCTTTCTGTTGTCTTTGTTTCAGTCCCTGTGTCCAGGTTTGATGGGGGAAGCTTTGTTAACCAATCACCTCTAAGAAGTGGAACCTAGTTAAGGCGTGGCTACCTGGAGCCCAGGAAGAAAAGCTGGGATGGACCAGGTGCTCGCTCTCTCTAGGTGGTTCCCATGGAACACAGTGGAGCTTGCACTTCCTGTTCTTGTGGCGTGAGTTTCCCCTTATAATAAGTAAAAATATAACTGTTTATCTTCAAGCTGGCCTGGTTATTTCACAAATCGAGTTAACATTTACACAGGTTCCGTTCTTGAGTTCTTGCCCTGACTTTCCTTCATGATAGACTGTGATTTGGAAGTGTAAACCAAATGAGCCCTTTCCTCCCTTGTTGGTTTTAGTCATTGTCTTTATCACAGCAACAAAAGCAAACTGCAATGGTAATAAGACAATGTGTATGCATTTATACGTGTAATAATAAGATAACATATATGTATTTGGTTGAGAGCACATAGTGCTGGAGTTCAGTTCCTAGCGCCTATATCAGATGGCTAACATCTGCCTGGATACTCCCGTTCTAGGGACTCCAACACTTCTGGCCTCCAAAGGGACTTATGTGGGAAATTACCTGGTACGAGTGAGAAGGGAGCACGAAACACACAACACGCTTAGGAGTTTATTAGAAAAGACGGGTAGAGACCTGGTGAAGTCGGTGTGCAGAAAGAGAAGGCTGAAGATGGCGGCGCGCCCAGCTTTTAAAGGCTGCATAGCGCAAGCGCACAGGGGGATGATGTGATGACGGAGCTCACGCACGCACGCTCACGTAGCTATGTCATTTGTAGGTGACACAACCATGCTGCACGTGGGTCGCGCAGGGCCTTTTAAGATCCTCAGGGTGGCCGGGCGGTGGTGGCGCACGCCTTTAATCCCAGCACTCGGGAGGCAGAGGCAGGCGGATCTCTGTGAGTTCGAGGCCAGCCTGGTCTACAAGAGCTAGTTCCAGGACAGGAACCAAAAGCTACAGAGAAACCCTGTCTCAAAAAATCAAAAAAAAAAAAAAAAAAAAAAAGAAAAAGATCCTCAGGGTGACTAGGTATATTTGCCTGAGGGCTTGTCTGCACGTGTGTGTGTGTGTGTGTGTGTGTGTGTGTGTGTGTGTGTGTGTGGCCCTGGAACCTGGAAGTGCCAGCCACGCTGGTTTGGCTAAAATCATAACAATGTGTGCATCATACAGAGACATACAGACACAGACACGTGTACTGGAAACCAAACCTGAGTCCTCCTGAAAAATAATCAGTGCTCTTTTTTTGTTTGTTTGTTTACTTTTTGTTTTTCAAGACAGGGTTTCTCTGTGTAACAGCCTTGGCTATCCTGGAACTCGCTTTGTAGACCAGGCTGGCCTCAACCTCACAGACTCACGGAGATCCGCCTGCCTCTGCCTCCTGAGTGCTGTGATCAAAGGATTAAAGGTGTGCGTCACCATAGCCCGGCCCAGTCAGTGCTCTTAACCACTGAGGTATCAATCCAGCTCCACATTCCCTCTGAGCTGTCTTCTGTATACAGCTCAGAACTACCGGCCTAGGTGCTGCCCACAATGGGATGGGCTCTGCTGTATCAATAATCAAGACAGTTCCTCACAAACATGCCACGGGCCCTCTGATCAATCAATTCCTCCTGAGCCGATGCTTTTCTCTCAGATGACTTGGAGAGTAATAGGTTTTCTGTAACTCAATAATAAGTTTTTCTGCCGATGCAGTAAGCCAGATCAAGCCAAACTGAAAAAGGAAAAGAACAGGTTTATTTTAAGCAAGGCAACTCCCGGGTGAGCCTCCAGCCCCAGAGACGGGGCCAGAGAAGTCACAGAGCTGAACTAAAACAGGGAGTTTATATACTCTGTAGGCCAGGAGTGATGATGCGTCCTCCACAAGCTGGGGTTTTGCTCAAGTATGGTCAAAAGCTGAATGCTTTAGGCAGGATCTTCTGGCAACTTCAGAAGAGGAGCTCCTGCAGCTGCCAAGAATGCGAAAGTGAGTTTTTGTGTGACCCCAGTCTACCCCTATTCCTGGGGTTAATCTTTTTTTTTTAAATATTTATTTATTTATTATGTATACAATATTCTGTCTGTGTGTATACCTGCAGGCCAGAAGAGGGCACCAGACCTCATTACAGATGGTTGTGAGCCAATATGTGGTTGCCAGGAATTCAACTCAGGACCTTTGGAAGAGCAGGCAATGCTCTTAACCACTGAGCCATCTCTCCAGCCCTCCTGGGGTTAATCTTGAGGACATTTTGTTCCTGTGCTCCCTCTGCCCCACCTGGTGATTAGCTGTAGGGTATTGTTTACTCTATCTTGGGTGTGGCAATTTCCCACCTGCCTGGGGGGAATTCCTTGTGTAGCCCCTCCACTTGGTACAGAGGATTTTTCCTAAGGTTGAATAAAGGGCATTCAGCTGGTCTCCTTTTGAATGACCCAGGTCTCTTGGTTTTTAAAGCTAGGGGTTCTCTGTAAGTTTGGAGCCTGTCCTGGAACTAGCTCTTGTAGACCAGGCTGGCCTCGAACTTGCAGAGATCTACCTGCCTCTGCCTCCCGAGTGCTGGGATTAAAAGCGTGCACCACCAAGGCCTGGCTGTTCATCTTTTTTTAAATGATATTTTTTTTTATGTGCATTGGGGTTTTGCTATTGGTGCCAGGTCCCCTAAAACTGGAATTACAGACAGGCGTGAGTTGCCATCTGGGTGCTGGGAATTGAACCCAGGTCCTCTGGAAGAGCAGCTTGTGCTCCTAACCACTGAGCCATCTCTCCAGCCCCTGTTATCCTTTTTTTTTTTTTTTTTTGGTTTTTCGAGACAGGGTTTCTCTGTGGCTTTGGAGCCTGTCCTGGAACTAGCTCTTGTAGACCAGGCTGGTCTGGAACTCACAGAGATCCGCCTGCCTCTGCCTCCCGAGTGCTGGGATTAAAGGCCTGCGCCACCATCACTCAGCCCTGTTATTCTTTTTTATGCCATTTTATTCCCAGCTCAGCAGGGACCTGAAGAGGATAGAGGTGGAGTTTTTCAGGTCTCTAAGCTATCTTAGCTTCAGTGTTCGTCTGTGTGTGTGTGTGTATTGTTTTTTTTTTTTTTGGTTTTTCAAGACAGGGTTTCTCTGTGGCTTTGGAGCCTGTCCTGGAACTAGCTCTGTAGACCAGGCTGGTCTGGAACTCACAGAGATCCACCTGCCTCTGCCTCCCGAGTGCTGGAATTAAAGGCGTGCGCCACCACCGCCAGGCTCTGTGGTATATGTTTTTAATGTACTCTATTACATTTGAATGATTCAAAAAGCTAAGGAATGATGAAGGCATCATTTTCTATTGCCCTGACCAAACACCGTGATTAAGGCAACTTATTTGAGAAAACCTTTATTGGTGTTCACTGTTTGGTGGGAAGCACACAGCAGACAGGCAGGCTTGGAGCAGTAGCCAAAAGTTTATGTCCTAATCTGCAGATTGGAAATGTGGAAGTGGAGGGTGGGGTGGGATTGGGTGGAGGGCCAACAGCAAATGGCCTAGGTTTTGAAATTTCACAAACAATTCTACCAACTGGGGACCAATTATTCCAACATATCTGCCTATGGGGGCCATTCACATTCAAACCACTTCCTTCCACCCCTGCCTCTCTTCCTTCTCCTTATCCAAGTGTTACAGTCCAGAGAGAGAGACATCTGTAGGAGGAAGGCCACTTGTTTGTCCTGGTTGCCCAGATCCGAAGTAATCACACAGAAATCACTGCTTGGCCCATTAGTTCTAGCTTCTTATTGGCTAACTCTTACAAATTAACCTATTTCTAGCAATCTGTGTATTGCCACAATAATCTGTGGTTTACCAGATAAAGTTTCAGCACCTGTCTCTGGTGGGGCAACATGGCTTCTCTCTGACTCTGCCTTCTTTCTCCCAGAATTCAGCTTACTTTTCCCTGCCTACCTAATTTCTGCCCTATCAACAGGCCAAGGCAGTTTCTTTATTCACCAATAGTATTCACAGCATACAGAGGGGAATCCCACATCATCTCCCCTTTTCTCTTTAAATAAAAAGGAAGGTTTTAACATTAACATAGTAAAACTACATACTATAAAACGGGTATCAAGTAAGAATTATAGTTACAATATTTTTATCTACTTTATCTTTTATCATAACTAAGGAAAACTATAACCATTTACTCTTCAACTCCATCAAAGACTCCAGAAGGATACAATATTACCTAAGTAAAGAGGAAGTGCATTGTAAACAACTTCCGAAACTGTAGAATTGACAGAGATATCTCATTGCCTGGATAGTCACACAGAGTTCTTCTGTTTCGTTGGGGCAGCTAATCTTCAGCCCATAGGCACATAGTATCCAGCATACTTTTTGTTTGTTTGTTTTTTTGTTTTTGTTTTTTTTGTTTTTCGAGACAGGGTTTCTCTGTGGCTTTGGAGCCTGTCCTGGAACTAGCTCTGTAGACCAGGCTGGTCTTGAACTCACAGAGATCTGCCTGCCTCTGCCTCTCCAGAGCTGGGATTAAAGGCGTGCGCCACCACCGCCCGGCTCATACTTTTTTATGAAGCAGGAAATTTCAAAGACAGTTCTACTTCTATTGGCAGTTTGTTAGTCACTTTCTTTGTGTCCTGCAGAATGTTTGGCAGACTCTTTCATGATCAGGAACCCCGAAGGATCATCTTCACCTTTAGGCAAGTTTAGCAGTCACTTCTCTGTGGGTCCTGCATGTCCTGTTCATCAAGCAGTCCAGGCAAGAGTAGTTTCTTGCCCAAATGTCCAACAAACTCCATTTGGAGACTCTTTGATGCCCATTATCCCTGTGAAGTAGTTGGTGCTCCCAGGAGCAGATGTGTCTCATTGTCATGAAAAGTCCTAAATTCTTAAACATTTTAAATGCCATATTCTGTAGTCTTTGAAAGATTTGAAGAATACCTGTCTAACTGAAATATATCTCTATATATCTTGAAAACCTAACTAACATGACTACAAGCTTGACTATTATAGATGATTATCTATTAACCTATAATTCTTAATTATACATTACATTTTTAAAAAGATTTATTTATATGTATACAATGTTTTGCCTGCATGTGTCCCTGCAGGCCAAAAGTTGGCACCAGATTTAATTACAGGTGGTTGTGAGCCACCATGTGGTTGCTGGGAATTGAACACAGGACCTCTGGAAGAACAAAAGAACAATCAGTGCTCTTAACCACTGAGCCATCTCTCCAACCCTCTACATTACATTTTTAAATGAGCTGCCCAAACACAATACTTTAGTCAAGAGCAGAAATATACATAAAACAAAATTGATCTTAAATTTGTATAAATAAACCAAGATCCATACTGATGAAAATCTCTACAGCATATCCCCTTTGAAATGTAAACAAACATTTGTAGACAATATTTGGGACTAGGGCATAGATCTCTCTAAACTGCTTCCTGCTGTTTATTGAGTGAAGTAATTTTTTATGTATTTATGAGTGAAGTAATTTTTTTAAAAAGGTTTATTTATTAAGCATACTATGTACTGCTAGCAAGTACTGCCTTTAATCCCAGCACTCGGGAGGCAGAGGCAGGCGGATCTCTGTGAGTTCGAGACCAGCCTGGTCTACAAGAGCTAGTTCCAGGACAGGCTCCAAAACCACAGAGAAACCCTGTCTCGAAAAACAAAAACAAAACAAAACAAAACAAAAAAAAAAGCTGACAACATCCCTATTTAGCTCCCTCTGTCTTCCAGTTGTAGCTCTCAGCTCCTGCTCCAGCGCCATGCCTGCCTGTGTCTGCTGGCCTTCTCCCCACCCTGATGTTTTGAACTGTAATTCCCAATAAACTCGTCTTCTATAAGTTGCCTTGGGCATGGTGTCTTATCACAGCAATAGAAAAGTTAACTGAGACAGAAGTTAATACCTAAAACAACATTTAGCCCAAACTGGTCTCAAACTGGTTGTGATCCCCCTGCCTCCGCCTCCTGTATGCTACAAGAATGCTTCAGCACCCACTCACCATGCCACACACTAAACTCAGAAATGTTCTAAATCTTCAATTCTGTTGTCAAATAAGCATAGGGGTGCACCCCTTTAACCACAGCCCTTTGGAGGCAGAGGCAGGTGGATCTCTGTAAGCATGAGGTCACCCTTGGTCTGCAAAGTGAGTTCTAGGACAACCAGAGCTGTAGAGTGTGGCCCCTGTCTCAAAAGAATTTCTGTTGTCCTCCAATACTGTTTACTAACATAGTGTAACTTAAAATCAGCTATTTAGATGAAAACTTTTAGTACAAGGCAAATGACTATCCTGCTAGGATGCATTATTGTAAACATTACTTGAACATAGATTTGAAATGTGCCCAAATCCCTTAAGACAGTACATTGACATCATGGGCTTGAACTGCATAAATACCACAGACTTAATTCTCAGTCTCCAGGACTAAAAGCTCTCACAGTAAAGTTTTTGTAATTTTTTCTTTTTCTTTTTTTAATTTATTTATTATGGATACAATATTCTGTTTGCATATATGCCTGCTAGAAGAGGACACTAGACCTCATTACAGATGGTTGTGAGCCACCATGTGGTTGCTGGGAATCGAACTCGGGTCCTTTGGAAGAGCACGCAATGCTCTTAACCGCTGAGCCATCTCTCCAGCCCTGTACTTTTTTCTTAAGAACATTTTCATGGGATTGTATCAGCAAACTTTATTTAAAGACATGTATTTTGTGTGTGTGTGTGTGTGTGTGTTCAAGAAGGCCAGAGGGAAGCATCAGCTCTCCTGGAGCAGGTATCACCCCTGTAGGTGCTACAAAAGGAACTTTTGTATCCTCTGAAAGAAAAGCACCTGCCATCCACGCTGCCTCTCCAGGCCCAGACAGGGCTTCTTTGTGCTTTTATTTCTTGAGTCCAGGTCTCTTTATCTAGCCCTGGCCGTCCAGGAATCTACATAGATAAGGATGACCTTGAACTCACAGACATTTATCTGCCTCCGAGTGCTGGGATTAAATGTGTGTGCCACCATGCCCAGATGCCCAGCTCAGTGTTTCTAAACTACAAACTACAACAGAATACAGATTTTTACCAACTTTCAGTGATGGTATAACAAAAATGTCACAGCCTTTAAAAGGTGACTGTAACAGTTCCCTGGATTCTGATTGTAAATTATTATTCTTAACCCAGAAAAATGATACAATTATCATAGTGCTGAATTAGAGAAAAGCATACTTTGATTAATTTTAAGATTCGTTTATTTATGCCGGGTGGTGGTGGTGCAGGTCTTTAATCTTTGTGCATTCAAGGCCAGCCTGGTCTACTAGAGCTAGTTCCAGGGCAGGCCCCAAAGAGAAACTCTGTCTTGAGAAACAAAACAACAAAAAAGGGCTCTTAGAGCTGAGCCATCTTCTCTTCCCATTCTGGAAGATTGAGGTATTCTATGCACACAGGTGGGTGAAATCCAGTTCAAGATGGTATTTAGGAAATGTGCATACTTTTGGCAGATTTCATAGGTTTCCCCTCATAGTTCATTGGGAAAAAAGGATTTTTCTTAAAAAAAAAAAAGAAATTACAGAGAAGTTAATATTTTTATACCCAGTCACACGCCCTCCATCGAGATTCCGCTGTGAACACCGAGTCATGTGCGTCTGTTCCCAACCTCCCCCGTCCCTCACTGCTGGGTGGAGAGAAAGACCCACTAGCTAGGTGGCTGTTCCCACGTTCCAGTGGGAGGCTGGCAGTGGCGCGGGGCGGGGGCAGCGGGCGCGCAGGGCGGGGCGGGCGCTGCGTGCGCTGGACGCGGGGCTGCGCTCCTCGTGTGCGCTCCTGGGCGCTCGCCGCCGCCGCCGCCACCGCGCCTTGAGTCAGCAAACTCCGCGGTTTTCCCCGGCCCGGCGCCGCCGCCCAGGACCGCGAGTGAGTAAGCCGAGCCTCGGGGAGGGAGCCGGGTGGCGGGCACCTGCTCAGCCCGCCCGGGGACAGGGAAGATGCTGGCGCGGGCGGTTTTTATTATTCCCTGCCTGCATCCTAGGCCAGGCGCCTTCGACTTTAGAGCCTGGGAGGGGCGAGGATTTTTTTTTTTTTACCCCTTCTTTTTTACGGGATTGTGGGATTGATGGAAAAGGCCGCGTATGAACCCACGTTGTTGATCGGGTTTGATGGCACGGGGAAGCAACAGCCTGTTTATCGGTTCTGGACACATCACACTTTACTAAAATTACAAGGATTGTTAAGGGGATGGTCACGGGATGTCTGTTTCCGCAAGGCACAGGCGCGTGGAGAGCGATGGATTAGAAATTGGGAGCAGAGGGCGGGGGGGGGGGGGGGGTGTTGACTTGATCTCCATCAACCCTTTCAGTTTGCGACAGGTGAAACCAAGGTCCGAGAGGGGGGAGCAGAAGACACTCGGTGGAGGGGTGTATGAAAACCCCTCTTCTCTTGGCAGTGGGCTTGTGGGAGTGGCCGGAGGGGGTTGGGGGCGTTAGGAGACTCCTCCAACCATTGGCGCAGTTTTGAGGGGCTTTTCAGGAGGGGGAGGCTAAGTGTCCTGGCAACAGTTATCTCTAGTAAGGTTGAGGGAATCTGCATGACTTCGCGTGATTCCTGTCCCTCAGACACACGTACAACCCGGACAGTCATTCCGGTTTTACTCAACCAGCCCCTAGTTGTCTTCTTCTCTTCTGGTCCTGGGGATGGAGCATATTAGCAAGCACCTTGTCGCTGTGTTGCTCCTCAATCCCCGCTTATTTATTTTCAAAGGGGTAGTAGAGTTGAGATTGACTGACAGACCAATGTAAACGAAGATACCTTTAGAAGTGACTATGACCATGTGAAGATGCCAAAGACCTCATTAGCAGCCACTTCTAGTTAACTGACCATCCATCCGGGTTTCTTCTGTCAGTGCATTCTTAGTTCCAGAAACTGAGGGCCTGGCTGGCACTGCCCTCCAGGCGGCGTGCCCATGGTGGTGGTGGGGTGGGGTTGCTGTCTTTTGGCAATCATACTTCGATTTCCTCTGCTCTAGACTGTTACCCACCTCCTTTTATTTCACTTATGGGAAGACCTTCAGAGATTGGTGTCTTGAAAGCACCGCAGTTGCTGTCTACAAAAGAGCTGCCTCTCTGCTCCACTACATTGACCCCCCCCCCCCACACACACTTAAGAGCACTCTTGATCTGCTTTTTCAGCCCTGACATGGCAGCACGCCTTTCATTTTGAGTTAAGCCATGGGGGGGGGGGGGGGGGGACTGGTTTCTCTTTCCTCTTTTAGTTTAGGGCTGTGGTGTAACAACCACTTGTGAAAGGCAGAGAAGTGTCTGAGAACAGGGTCCCCGCCTACTTGGCTTTCGTTGTGAAGAATAGCAGAGGAAGGGGTTGGCTAAGATGTTGGGAACTCCTGGAAAGACCCCTAGATTTTAGGGCTGTAATCACGAAAGGTCTTTTTCTTAGTTATTTAACAGGTATGAGTTAACATGTAGGCTCTTGACCTTGTCCCAACTAGAGGCTATGTAGAACTGTGCCTTGGCTACATCTTCTGGTTACAGACCCTTCTGAGCTGAAATCTTGGTACGCGTATTTGCTAGTTAAGTTGTTGTTGGCAGAGTCGGGCATGGTTGTGCACATCGGTCATCCCAACACTTGGGGAGGTGCAAGCAAGAGGATCAGGAGTTTGAGGCTATTCTTAACCTTTGAATCCTTGTCTCAAAAATAACAAAAAACTGCTGTCCTGGAACCCAGGAGGTAGATCAGGCTGACCTTGAACTCAGAGATCTGCAGCCTCAGCCTCCTGAGTGCTGAGATTAAAGTTATCACTGTGACTGACCCTATTTTTTAATTTTTAATTTTTTAGCCAGTGTCTCAGGCAGCCCAGACTGGTGTATGACTTGCAGCAAGGCAGAGAGGATGACCTTGAACTGGATCCTCTGCAGAGCTGCGGTAACACACAGGAGCTACTATCACTGTATTTGAGGATGACCTTGAACTCTCAAGTAACAGGTGTGAGCCACTGTCTCCTGTGGTTTAGGGCTGGCTTTAAACCCAGTATGTAGCCGGGCGGTGGTGGCGCACGCCTTTAATCCCAGCACTCGGGAGGCAGAGGCAGGCGGATCTCTGTGAGTTCGAGACCAGCCTGGTCTACAAGAGCTAGTTCCAGGACAGGCTCCAAAACCACAGAGAAACCCTGTCTCGAAAAACCAAAAAAAAAAAAAAAAAAAAAAAAAAAACCCAGTATGTAACTGAGGCTTTGAACACTTGGTCCTCCTGTGCCTGCTTTCCATGTGTTGGGGTCACAGGTGTGTGCCCAGCATCCTGCATCTTTGCTTTTCATATTTTGTATGTTTTAATTATGCATTTGTTTATTTATTTGTGTGTATTCATATGTGGGTTTACACATGCCCCCATACTTAAATGGAAATCAGAGGACAAGCTCAGGAGCTACTTCTCTTTCCATCATGAGGATTCTGGGGAATGAACTCGGGCCTCCAGGCTTGGCAGCAGACACCTTTACCATGGAGCCATTTCAGTGGCCTCCCTAAATCCTTTTTTTAAATTTGATGTAGCTGAGACGGGCTTTGAACTCCTGATCCTCCTATTTCCCCCTCCCTAGTGCTGTGATTATAGTTGTGTGCCTCCATGCCCAATCCCTGAATCCATTAGGAAGATATGAAAGGTAATTTTTTTGTTTTGTTGATAGTTATATGAGGTGAATTTTATTTTGATAACATTGTTGAATACCGAGTTAATGATTCCCTCAATAACCAAAACACCCGCATGTACAAAGAATTCCGTTTCTTACCCAGTTCTGCCCCCACTACCTTCAAGGAACAGGCTCGGCTTAGGTGCTGCTTTTTGAATCAGTTGGAATATTCATACTAGATTTGATTAGTGTTGAGTCAGTTTACTGTATCACGGCTGTTGCTTGTTCCCCAAGAGATCAAGGGTTTGTCCCCAGTGTGAACCCATGACAGGTTGGAAAACTTGCAAGAGATGGACCCCCGTGGGAGTCCTGAGGTTACTGGGGGCTCTGCCCTTAAAAGGGAATCAAAGAAAGTTCTCCCAGGACCCTGAATTAAGTCTCCTTTGAGAAAGCTGTGATAAAGCCTGGGGCTGACCTCTGCACTGAGCTTTGGTGTCCCGTCTGCCATGTGATGTCCTTATTTTGTGCATGCTCCATGCGCTTCGAGGCCTTCCGCAGGGCACAGCTGCTGCTCACACCGAGTGTGCACCTGCAGCGCTGTGCACTAAATACATCTCTTTAGATTGTGAAGGTCCCCAATCCTAGGTCTTAAGTCACAAATGAAAATGGATCCATTCACAATGGAAAGAAAGGACGTCTGGAGCCCGTTTTGATTAGGGGATGGAAAGATAGAGGAGCCAAAGGGGGGCAGCAAAGGATAGAGACAGACCCCTCAAGTTTGTACTAGCATTGGGAGCGAATGTGAGGACAGGTCAGGCTGCTGAGAAACAGTATGGAGCTTGACATTCAAGCACATGGTCCCTGTCTCCCATGGGCTACAAGGTTCCTGGGTCCCCTTCTCGGTCCCCCTCTTGGGATTTCTCTATTTGCGTGCGCCTCCCATGGTTTGCCTAGCCCTGACCACACTGGCGTTTTCACTTAGTGCGTGCGCTGATCTCATGCAGTCATCTTTCTTAGGCCCCTCAGCCACCCTCTGCTTCTCGGGCCTCTTGTGCTCCGTTCTGGCCTGATCCCCAACTTCCCTCAGACCCTTCCAATGCATCTTCTTGTCTACACTGTCTCCCCGGATCTGTGGTTTTCAAATGTTAAAAAAAAAATTTAAAGAACGATTATTTATTTGTGTGTGTTTATGTTACCTGTGTGTGCAGGTGTGTCATGCAGGTGTGGAGGTCAGAGGACAGCTTGTTGAGGTTGCTTCTTTTTCACTGTGTGGGTCCCAGAGACTGATTTCAGGTCTTTGGGCTTGGTGGCAAGTGATGTTATCTGAAGCTGGTACAGAGACTGTACAAGTGTTTTTTTTTTTGTTTGTTTGTTTGTTTTTCGAGACAGGGTTTCTCTGTGGCTTTGGAGCCTGTCCTGGAACTAGCTCTGTAGACCAGGCTGGTCTCGAACTCACAGAGATCCGCCTGCCTCTGCCTCCCGAGTGCTGGGATTAAAGGCGTGCGCCACCACCGCCCAGCTTTGGTTTTTTTTTTTATGGGTTCACAAATCATTGGTAAGTCAGAGACTTCCCTTCTGTGCTGGGATTGGCGCTCAGGGCCTCCCGGAGCCTGCTGGGCAAATGCTGTAGCGTTTGCCATCCCCAGTTCTCAGTTCTGAACTCTTATGTGAAGCAAGCTTAGCTCCTGCCTCACTGATGGAGATGCCTAACCCTACTCTAGGGCTTATCAGTCAGTTGGCTATACTAGGTTAAAGGAGGCACCACCTATGTATGTAGCTCAGGTCCCCTGTGCTCCAGAACCTTTGTTCTGTTACTGTTGACACTGCCTAGTTGCTCTCTCATTTTTAAGCTTTCTTTCCTTCCTTCCTTCCTTCCTTCCTTCCTTCCTTCCTTCCTTCCTTCCTTCCTTCCTTCCTTCCTTCCTTCCTTCCTTCCTTTCTTTCTTTCTTATGTGTATGTAAAGGCATGTGGTGGTTTGAATGAGAATGGCCCCTCTTGGCATGTGTATTTCAATATTTGGTCTCCTATTGGTGGAACTGTTTGGAAAGGATTAGGAGGTATGGCTTTGTAGGAAGAGGTGGGCTTGGAGGTTTCTAAAGACTCCTATGTTTCCCAGTGCTCTTTCTCTCTGCCTGGTGGTTGTGGATCAAGACGTGAGCTCTCCAGTATTCCTTTGCTCTGTCATCGTGGACTGTAAACCTCTGAAACCATAAGCCTAATTAGGTGCTTGCTTTTTTTTAAGGATTTATTTATTTTTGTTTTCTGTGTGTATGGATGTCTTGTCTGCATGTATATGTGTCCACTGCACGTGTGCCTGGTGTCTTTGGAGGCCAGAAGAAGAGGGTGGGATCTCCTGAAATTGGAGTTACAGAGAGTTAGTTGTGAGCCACCCTGTGGGTTCTGATAGTTGAATCTGCGTCCCCTGGATGAACAAGTACTCTACACCGCTGAGCCATCTCTTCAGCCCCTGAACACTTCTTTTATAAATTGCCTCGGCCAGTAGGAATGTAACTAAGGCATGGCGTGTGCGTCACGCTGTGCGTGTGCTTATTTATGTATGCATGTGTGCTGTATAAAACAAGTGTTAGGGTCAGAGGGGACAATTTATGGGAGTTCTCTCCTTCCACACTGTAGTTCAAAGATTGAATTCAGGCTGCAGGCACAATGTTTATCAATCAACTTCCTTATCAAGTTTACCAAGTTCCTTATCCACAGAGCCGGCTTGCTGTCCCCTGGTTCCTCTTTCGTCTGTGAGTACAATCTTACATGGTTAATGTACAGGGCAGAACAGGGCTTTGTGTGTGGGGAACTCATACTCCTTGGAGTCACAGACACAGCCCTGCCAGGAGTTCTGTACAGCACTGTGATTCAATAATGAGGCTTCCTGGTAGAGCAGGCGGTGGAATAGCACAGGAGGAGGTGGGGCAGACACGCCGATCCTGCTGTCCGTGAAGGTTGGAATGGGGGTCTCAGAGGGAATAACTAGCTCATAGCCTCTCATCCATTTGCCTAGCACTGATCAGACCCTATCCTACCCATGACTACATTCTGTATGCCAGGAAATCAGGGTTATGATCTGAATCAGGGTTCTGGGCGTCCCTCCCTTAGTTCTCTGATGGTTGAGCAATGGTGGAAACCTGAAAAACTGTGGCCTCTGTTTTGAGAACAGACACGTGTCAGATACCCCTGGGTTACTTCAGAGTTTCCGTCAAAAAAGGAGTTAGGAATAGTAACTTTGGCATTTCGCCTCCTTCTAGAAGGAATTTCAGTGCCTTACCTTCGGCTTCAGATCCAGGCCTTGGATGTCTAAGAGTTAGTGATCTGGCTCTTGGAGGTCATGGCCACGACTGTGTTTCACACTTGCCAGTGAACCACAGAACGTGGAGTTAGAAAACATTCTGTCCCCTAAACATTGATATCTGGCATGGAGGATATCTGAAGGAAAATTAAAATTAGCTTTAAAGGACCCAGTGAACACTGACGGAGCCAGGATAGTGGGTGCCAGGCCCCAGACTCCATATTTTCTCGCTGGCCCTTTTCAGCAGCAGATCCATGAAGTGCACAGTGGGACTGTTTTATAGGTAAGGAAACTGAGGCCCAGAGGTATTAAACGATTTCCCTTGGCCTTGCAGGGGCAGAAAGCGAAGGTATCTCCCATCAGTTTGTCAGTGAATACCTTTACCCGCCCCCCTCGCTGTGCCCCTGGCTTGCTCACAGGGATCGCCTTGCTCACCAGGCAGCCCCTCCTCCTTGCTGGTCACTTCGTTTGGAGCAGTATTCTTTTGGCTGGTTTGAATTTGATTAAGTAGGTCACATGTAATTCCTGATTGTTCTTGGTCCCACAGGCCACTGAACCGACCCGGCACCCGTTCTGGCATCCGTGGCCAGTGTAAAAAGGTGGTGTTGCAATCCCTCTAGTTTTTGTTTCCGTCTTGTGACTTTGAGGCAGTGCCTCCGTCAGTAGCTCAGGATATCCCGGAACTCACTCTTTTATCCAAACTGCCCTTGGATTTGAGGAACCCTTCCTTAGCTTTCCAAGAGCTGGCGTCACAGGTGCCAAGCCACCACACCCAACCCCACCTTCCCCTTTTCCAGGAGATGGTCTCCCCGTGAGGGCAGAACTTTGGGTGGAGCTTTCGCTAACCCTCATACCTGTACCCTTCCCAGTCTTAGCCCCAATCAGGAATGGCTGATGTCCTACGTTGAGCTTGCTTGTTCTCGGGGTTAGCCTTCTTTCTGACCCCCTCTGCAGCTTCCTCATCCTGCCTGTGACACTGGCCTCCATCCAGTCATTGGTCTGTGAGTCATCCGACTCCCCTTTCCATCCTGCCTCTGTCCAGGTTCTTCCTGTTGCTAAGTGACCTTTATTCCCTTCTGTAAAAGTTTATTATTATTATTATTTTTAATTAATTTATTTATTATGCATACAATATTCTGTCTGCGTGCATGCCTGAAGAGGGCACCAGACCTCATTACTGATGGTTGTGATCCACCATGTGGTTGCTGGGAATTGAACTCAGGACCTTTGGAAGACGAGGCAATGCTCTTAACCACTGAGCCATCTCTCCAGCCCCTATTATTATTATTTTTTGTCCCCAACCCCTCCCCTTAACTCCTCCTAGGTGCAGCTCCACTTCTCTGCCCCCAGTGGTCTTTATTTCTTAGGGTGGTTTTAGGCTCCCAGCAAAACTGAGCAGAAGACGTAGGGAAAGCAGAGCCTGAATTTGCCACAAAGTATTACAGCATGCCTGTGTGAGCTGAAGCTGCGTGTTGACGTGTTGACGTTGGACTCAGTATCCCACACCTGTAATCCTGGCACTTGATCAGGAGTTCAAGGACATCCTTGCCTGTGTGGTGAGTTTGCAGCCAGCTCTAGTAGGCTCTTTTGGACCGCCAGCCCCCAAATCATGACAGAGAGACTTGTTATTAATTATGAAAGTTCGGCCTATAGTTTAGTTTTGACCCACTGGCTCTTATAACTTAAATTAACTCATTTATATTAATCTGTGTTTTGCCTCATGACTTTGTTTCCTCTGGCATCTCTCCTGTACCTAGATTAATCTCCTCTTCCTCTCTGGCCAGAAGTCCCACCTAACCTCTCCCCACTTAGCTATTGGCTATTCAGCTCTTTATTAAACCAGTCAGAAGGCTTCTTGGCAAAGACACACTTAACAGTGTACAAAAAGATTATTCCACAACAGCCAACCAGGACCCAAACTCAAACCAGAAAACCAGTTGGGAGCCAGTTATAGAGGGGTGCGTGTGCAGGTGTCTGCAGGTTATTTAAGGGCGTAAGCATTGAATTTGGCTATGGGAGTGTCAGACCTGGGCCTCTGCCCTGTAACTGGATAAAACTCCAGTATCTTCCAGTGCCATAGGTTGGAACAACTTTGTGGAGTCTCTTCTCTCCTTCCACCCTTGTGTGGATTCTGGATTAAACTCAGGTCACCAGGCTCGCATGACCAATGGGTGCCTTTACTCTCTAAGCCATCTTGCCAGCTGCCTTGTGTTTTAAGAGCCTCAGGTCGGTCCTGTTTTTCCTGCTTGTCCTCTTCCAGTATCAAGACCCAGTTAGGTGGCTCCTGTGTGTGCTGCCCCTCCCCCCAGCCTTTTTAAAAACAAAACCAAAAAAAGAAAAAGAAAAGAAAAAAAAAACCCAGGGTCTTTCTATTAATGTAGTCCTGGCTGTCCTTTTTTTTTTTAAATATTTATTTATTTAGTATGTATACAATATTCTGTGTGTATGCCTGAAGGCCAGAAGAGGGCGCCAGACCTCTTTTCAGATGGTTGTGAGCCACCATGTGGTTGCTGGGAATTGAACTCAGGACCTTTGGAAGAGCAGGCTTCTCTCTTAACCACTGAGCCATTTCTCCAGCCCCTGGCTGTCCTTGAACGAGTGTGTAGACCAGGCTGGCCTTGAACTCACAGAGCTCCACTGGCCTCTGCCTCCTCTTGGAGTTCTCTCCCGCCACACTCCTCCTTCCGGTAGCCCTGTCACCAGCGCTCCATCTTTTGGCACGATGAGCTTTGCTTCACAAGTGACCTGTTTCAATCTGTGCCTCAGCATCTGTAGGCCTTAGAACAGGTGGCGTCATACAGGTGACAAATCTCAGTGATTAGCCAGTGGGTTGACTTGTCCTCAAGTTATCCTTGGGGCCCATTCATAGCGAATGATCCTCAGCAGGTCACATTCCGATGCTGGCTTTTCCACATTCACACGTGGGCAGAACTTGGCCTACTTCACATCCTGGAGCATGTGAATACTTTGTAACAACCCAGTGTTTGGGTTGGCAATTTTTTTTTTTTTTTGAGACAGTTTCTCTGTAGCTTTGGAGCCTGTCCTGGAACTAGCTTTTGTAGACCAGGCTGGTCTCAAACTCAAAGAGATCCGACTGCCTCTGCATCCAGAGTGCTGGGATTAAAGACGAACACCACCACTGCTCCTGGCTGTCTGTCTCTTAAGCTTCCCTGCCCCTTTCCTCTTCCCTACTCCCTTTCCTCCCCTCCCCTTATCTCAACCTTTTCTTCCTTTTCCTTTTTGGTAGAGTTTCTCTGGGTAGCCTAGGCTGTCCCCAAATGCTATGGTTCTTGGTGTGCTCAACTATGCTTGACTTTAAGCGTTTATTTGTGAAGATCAAGGGTAGGCACGCTGTTAGGATTCCAATGTGGTAAGAGCAAGGGGTTTTTCTGAATCCATCTGGCCGTTCTGGCTTCTTCACTTACTCCAATGACCAGTTCTTTAGTTTAAACTTTAGGGTAATAATGATGTGTAGCTTAGTAGCTGCTTGGGAATCCAAAAGGATAGTTCATGTTATAGGCTTCAAACAGTGTCTGATAGTAAACATTAGGTTTTGATTGTTTTAAAATTGTATTATTTAGTTATTTATTGTGCTGGGTGTTAAACCTAGGGCCTTGCCATTCTAGGCAAGTATTCTACCACTGAGCCACACCTCTAGCCCAACCTTTTCTTTTTTTTTTCTCCATCTACTTTTGAGACCAGGCTGGCCTTCAACTTGAACTGATCTCCTGCCTCTGCCTCCTAAATGCTCAGATTACAATCATGGACCACCATGTTTAGCTCAGTTTTTCTTTTCCCTCCATCCAATCCACCCTCTTTTTCTTTTCTTTTCTTTTTTTTTTAAGTAGAAAAGCGTAATTTTTTTCTATATATATATTTTAAGATTTATTTATTTATTTTGCTTACAGTGTACTGTTTATATGTATGCCTGCAGGCCAGAGAGGGCACCAGATTTCATTACAGATGGTGTGAGCCACCATGTGGCTGCTGGAAATTGAACTCGGGACCTCTGGAAGAACAATCAGTGCTTTTAACCTCTGAGCCATCTCTCCAGTCCTAGAAAAGTGGAAAAGCGTAATTTAAAAAATTATTTTATGTGATGTATATGGATTTTTTTTTCTGTTTGTATGTCTGGGTACTACATGCATGCAGTGTCTACCAAGGCCAGATCCCGTGGGACTGGAATTACAGGCCATTGTGAGTCACCATGTGGATGCTGGGAACTGAACTGGGGTCCTCTAAAAGAGCAGCCAGTGTTCTTAACTGCTGGGCCATCCCTTCACCCATCTTTTGTTTTGAAATAGAGTTTCTCTAAGTAGCCTTGACTGTCCTTGAACTTGTTATTTAGACCAGACTGGCCTAGAACTCCCAGAGATCTTCCCATCCCTGCCTCCCAAGTGCTGATATTAAGGGTGTGCTTTGTGATGCTCAGCTGGCCGACCAGCCTGCCTGCCTTCCTTTCTGTTTTTGATACCTGGTCCCTTGTAGCCCAGGCTGGCTGTGAACTCATTACATAGCTTAGGATGACCTCAACATTTCTGACCTTCCTGCTTATACAGTGGGGATTATCGACCTGTACCGCCCCCATTCCTGTGGTGCTAGGGATCAAACTCAGGGCTTCTTACTGCTGGGAGGTACCCTACTAACTGAGATACATCTTCAGCCACCCACTTTTGCCTTTTTAAAAAATGTTTTGTTAACTTACCTGAACGATGAATGATGAAAGGGCTCAGTATCTAATGCATTTTGATCATATTCTCCCCCACGACTGTCCCTTGTCCCTTTCTGCTGGTCTCCTTTCTCTTTCCAAACCAGTCCCTCTTCTACTTGATGAGTTACATACAGGACCATGGGGAAGGGGCTGTTTACAGGAATATGAACACTTTTCAAAAGGATTAGAGCCTTGAGGAAAATGTCCCTCCTTCCCATTGCCTTAGCTAGGGTTCTATTCCTGTGAAGAGACACCATGATTTAGGAAACTCTTAGGAAAGAAAGTGTTTAATTGGGGCCTGGCTTACAGTTTCTGGGGGTTGATCTGTTATCCTCATGGCAAGGAGCATGATAGAACACAGGCAGGCAGGATGCTGGAGAAGTACTTTATCCTGATCTGCAGATAGCTGGGAGAGAGGGAGGAAAAAATGGCGGGGGAGGGGAGATTGGGTCTGCTTTG
The DNA here is from genome assembly GCF_037038515.1 of Microtus pennsylvanicus. Classification (NCBI taxonomy): domain Eukaryota; kingdom Metazoa; phylum Chordata; class Mammalia; order Rodentia; family Cricetidae; genus Microtus; species Microtus pennsylvanicus. The sequence continues at coordinate 9,523,357 of NC_134599.1, forward strand.
GGCTTTTGAAACCTCAGATCCCACCCCCAGGGACACACCTACCTCAACAAAGCCTTTCTTACTCCAAGGCCACACCTCTTAATCCTTCCACACAGTTCTTTGTTTAGGGACAAAGCCTGCAAATATTTGAGCCTAATAGGGGACCATTCTCATTCAAACCAGCACACCTCTCTACTGGTAGCTGGTAGCCATCTCTCTGGATCCCCTAGGAAAGGTAGGGGTTTGTGAGCTTTTGAATCTTTAGTGGTGAAAGGTCACCATTAGTGTTATTCCCCAGCTCATCCTCCGCAGTCCAGTGGAATCAAGAGCTAGGGGACAGTGAAAGAAGTGTGTTCTTGAGCACTTTAGCTATGGCCGGTGCTGGGGAAATGCTTTCTTTCCTCCAGTGATGAAGGGCTAAGCATGGTGGAGCGAGGCAGGTAGGCATGAGAGGCTCCTGTTCCTATGCCTACCTTTCCATCCCAGGCGATTGGGCTTATCAGAAACTTGATGATGCAGACATGGCGAGAATTTTCTGGAACTCATTCAATCAAGTTTAATGTACCCAATATTTATTGAGTACTGACTCTCTGCCAGGCACGGTGCTAAGTGAATGCTGGGTTTTAAAGCATAAATGATTTGGGCAAGGCCTCTGTCTGGCCTTTGGGGACTTTTGAGATGGCAGATGATAAACACAGAAACAAATTAATGGTTAAAAACAATACCAACTGCAAGACAGATAAGGTTAAAGAAAGAGGTGCTTTGCCTCTCTGAGGAGGTAGAGAGGCCTAGCTGAAGGATGGGAAGCAGCCATTGTGGTGAATGGGGTAACGAAGATGGGGGCGGGGATATCAAAGAAATAGGAAGCGAATGAGGCTATTGGTTGAGCAGTGAGATGGGCAGTGGAAATGGCCTGTTGTGTATGCAGAGGCCTTAAGAGGTAGACACTGTCTGGGGAACTCTGCGGGGTGTGGCTTACAGGGCTCACACAGCTAAGAGCAATCTTCTGGGTGTCATGCCCAGATCCCAGAGTCGGTCCAGATCCCAGAGTCGGCCCAGATCCCAGAGTCGGCCCAAAACCAATGAGTAGACCAAGTCCCGTATGTAAAACCAAAGAGCCTTTATTCTTGCACAAATTTGCACAGTTGGTCTCTCCATGTGTCCAACATGTTGGAGTGATCAGAGAGCCCCGAGCTCAGCTAAGAATGGAGGTGAGGCATTGGAGCACCAGACAGAAATCTCAAGGTCCAAATCAGGAGCAGAAGGAGAGGGAGCACGAGCAAGGAACTCAGGACCGCAAGGGGTGCACCCACACACTGAGACAATGGGGATGTTCTATCGAGAACCCACTAAGGCCAGCTGACCTGGGTCTGAAAAAGCATGGGATAAATCCGGACTTGCTGAACATAGCGGACAATGAGGACTACTGAGAACTCAAGAACAATGGCAGTGGGTTTTTGATCCTACTACACGTACTGGCTTTGTGGGAGCCTAGGCAGTTTGGATGCTCACCTTACTAGACCTGGTTAGAGGTGGGCGGTCCTTGGACTTCCCACAGGGCAGGGAACCCTGATTGCTCTTTGAGCTGATGAGGGAGAGGGACTTGATGGGGGGGGGGGGGAGGGGGAAGGAAATGGGAGGCGGTGGCGGGGAGGAGGCAGAAATCCTTAATAAATAAATAAATTAAAAAAAAATAAGAAGCCTGAAAAAAAAAAAAGAATGGAGGTGAAGGGTTTCTAAAGTTCAGGACCCCTGATTGGCTGACATTTGTCTAGGGGTGTCCTCGTGAAAAGTGATGGGTGTGTGCTGGCAGGTGATCCTATCTACCATTCCTGGCTGGTGCCTGGGTAATCTCAATTTGTGGTCTTTCTTGGAACCAGGCATTGCCTTAGGGTAAACTACTGAGACTCAGGCCTCTGTTGAGCTTGTCATGGCTGGGTGCTATGCTGGAATGGGGTTTTCACAGGTTTCCCAGATCACAGAGCCACTTGAAAGGCATAGGTGGGACTGTTGCAGTGTGGGGCGCTGGGTATTTGTGATTTGATGCCTCTACCCTCCCTAGACTCTAGTGCTTGGGGATGCTGTGTGTTTGCTGAGAGAGGCCATGTACAACCAGGAGAGAACTGGCACTTGGGGCTTGCCTGTACACCACACCTCTTTTACAACAGGATACGCAGCCTCACACAGCCTGCGTGAGTAACCGTGTAGATGCTCTGTGAACGGCAGTGATTCGGCTCAGTACTGTATGTCTGGGAGCACATTGGGGTGAGGCTACAGTTCATGACCGTGGCGGAGCTCATTGTGCGTGGCTGGGTTCTCTCTAGGAAACGCAAAGGGAAACAGGTCTTGTAAATTTAGGACAGAAATGGCCTTTCTGTGTATGGTGGGCACCGTGAGGAATAGAATGATAAGCAAAACTTATTACTTTAAAAACAAAAATCGGCACACCAAACCCCCCCATAACTGACAAAACCTGACAAACCAGAACAAGCATTCTGCATTGGAGCGGCGGAGGCAGGAGGATTAAGAGTTCAAGGCTGTCCTGTCTCAGAAATGGCTGAAGGATGCGAACAATTCATGCAAAAGAAATTAGTGGTTCATAAGTACATGGAAGGACCTTGGCTTTGCACATATTTTGAAGGAAAAAAAAGACCTCCCCAAAGAAAATCCCACCCCAGTTAAATCTCACTTAAGGAGAGCTGGCAGGCTGGCAGGCTGGCAGGCTGGCAGGCTGGCTCAGCAGGTAAAGGTGCTTGCCGCCAAGCCTGATGACCTGAGTTCAGTCTCTGGGAGTCATGTGATGGAAGGAGAGAACTGACTTTTCTTAAGTTGTTCTCAGCGTTATGGTCTGACCTGTCTTTTTAAGAGACAAGCCACGCCCACTCCGTCCCCTGTCCATGGTGGCGCCTTCCAGCCTGAGTCTCTTCTTTCCTCTCCCAAAGAGGTAGCTGCTACTGTGGTTCCTTTCCTCTCCCCTCCCCCATCTCTGCCTCTCGTTGTTCTTCTCCCTTCTCCCCTTCCCCTTTACCCTCCATAACCCACTAAATAATAATATCCAACTTCATTCTGCGGGGTGTGCCTATCAGTCTCGGTCTCTCACGCTCCATGCTGCTCCGTGCCTAGGACCCGCCGTCCCTCATGGCCCAAGGGCCACTCAGGGCCTCCCTGCCTGGGACCTGGTTGCCTTCATGGCTGCCATGGTCTGGGGACCTGCTGCCTGCTACCACAGCGATTCTGCCGTTGCGCCCCTGGGGACCTGCTGCCTTTTTTTTTTTTTTAACCATTATACTCTGACCTCCACACGCAAGCCTCGGTACCACGCGCGAACTCATGTTTCAAGTAAATGTAATTAAATCAAGTCACTTAGGCGGACCTGTTTTACTTCCCTGGTAACATGTGGGAACTTATGTTAGGAAAGATTTGGGAAAACAACTCGCTCAGCTGTGAATTCTCTGCCGAGGGTACTTATCTGTCATAGTTAATAGTTCACCTGACCTTACACACTGAGAAGTTCCGCTCGGAGACATTTATTTCTCAGTCGTACTCATGAAGGTGTTCACTGAACACTGTTGGTAACGGGACGAGGCTGTGTGAGTGGGTGACTGGTGAACTGAGCAATGGTACATCTCCACGGTGGACAGTGGACAGCGGTGGAAAAGGGGAGAGTTCTGTGCATAGCTGGCTGCAGGTTACGTGGTTAAGTATAAAGACTGAGGCATAGGAAGTGAGTTGGAAGGAGGGGCATGAGATAAATGCGTACCTACGTGCATACGCATAGAGTGCCTCAAGAAGAATGCTAAAAGGCCTGGAAGGCTGGGGTGAAGGAAATTTTCATTTTGTCCTCATTCTTCAAATCTCCAAATGTGTTATATTAAAAATATTTTTATTGTTTAAAAACGTGTAGGGGAGCTGGAGAGATGGCTCGCTTGCTGTTTTTGCAGAAGATGGTTTCAGTTCCAAATACTCACGTGCTGGCACAGAGTTGACCATAACTCCAGTTCCAGGAGGTCTGACGTCTTCTGACCTCTGCAGGTCTTAGACACATACACACGGCACTCAGACATACATGTAGACAAAACATTCATACATTAAATAAGTAAATCTTTGCGGAATCTGTTTTGAAAAGGGCGTGTGGATATGTGCATACACATGCATGCACATGCATGTATTGGTGGGTGCCTGCAGAGAGAGGCATCAGGGCCCCCGTGAATCTGGTTTTAAAGGCAGTAGTGAGTTACTCTGCGTGAGTGCGGGGAACTGAACTCGGGTCCTCTGGAAGAGCAGCAATGTGTGCATCGAATTGCTGAGCCATCTCGCCACCCCCTAAATGCGTTAGAATTAAAAAGCTGTGACAGAGAAATCGGAGAGTAGTTGGAATGGACGGCCTGGTGCTTTACCAGCGTTGCATCGTCGCCCAGTGTGCAGCTCAGTGTCTCCTGTGCTACATTCCCAGCTGAGGTACCAAGATTCAGCCTGCAAAGGATAGAAAAAACCCCTGTGAATTGGTTTACTTACTCAGAAAAATGGTCGTTACAGGATGTGCCCATGTTAAGGAACCTAATTTCTCTTTCCTTTCCTTTTCTTTTTTCCTTTTTTTTTTTTTTTTGAGGCAGGGTCTCACCATGTAGATCTGGCTGGCCTGGAACTTGCTCTGTAGACACAGGCTGGCCTAGGGAGATCCACCTGTTTCCGCTTTCCAAGTGCTGAGATTAAAGGCATATACTACCATGCCTGGCCAGAGAACTTGATTAAAAACAAATAAGAACAAACACAAGTTCTTATTGTGTGCGTGTGAACATGCATTGTTCACATGCCAAAATGGGGAAGAACCAGGGCATAAGAACGGTCACGGCAAAGTAAAGCTAAAATCTGGCAGTGTGGATCCAAATCCCGGAGCTCAGTGCCTGGCACTGAGGTTTGTAATCCTTGGGCTCTAGAGGCTTGGGCAGCCCTGCCTCTCCACCTCCGTCATCCGCAGTTCCCAAATGCCCTCCCTCAGGCCATCTCCATTCCATATCTGCAACTCTCCTAGGTCGTAACATCTCCAATATCCTGGGATCTCCACTGCAGCTAGAGGTTGATCTTCACCGATAGCCCCTCAGGCCTTCTCTGCAGGACCCTGACCCTGCCACAAAGTGCCAAGCCTCCACTACTCTCTCTGAACCCTTCATACCTTCGAAACCAGTAATCCCTGGAAGACTCTTACATTGTCAAGTTCAGCTCAAGATGTAGTCTGACTCCCTTGGACCACAGTTGTATCAGCTTCGGTGCGTTGCCCTCAGGAAGGACTTCTCTGTTGTCCCAGTGAAGCATAGAAGACTTCAGTTCAGTGATGCTGAGCTCTTATGAACAGTAATGGCTCTTCAGTCAATCCTAGCCCAATCAGCACCAGTTCTAGGTCACAGCTCATCATGTGGGCCACAGCAGCAAGTGCTCAAGGAGCAAGTCGTGTGTGTGTGTGTGTGTGTGTGTGTCGCGGTCAGAGAAAAACTTTCCAAAGTAATTTTTCTCCTACTGTGGGCCCTGGGGATCAAACTCAGGTTGGCAGGACTTTACAGCAAATGAGCCATCTTCATGGTCTTACTGGGGGTTACCCAGAAGAGTCCTTCAAAGCTAAGGGGCTTTTCTGACTGTGAACAAAGGCTAAGGGGCTTTTCTGACTGAGAACAAAGGAGAAGTTACCTCTGTGCCCTGTGGGCATCTTGATTTTGGCCTGGAGAGACCCATGTCCAACCGTGACTGAGAAAAGTGGAATGAGGAATCTCTGCTCTTGGAAGTCACCAAATTGGACAAGATTGGTTTGCAGCATTTTGGGGGTGCTTGTGTTTCTCGTTCTTCGTCTTCCTTTGAGGGTCCATTGGAACAGTGCTCAGCATATGGTATTTTTTTTAAAGACTTATTTTTATTGTGTGTGTGTCTGTTTTGCCTGTATTTATGTCTGTGTGTCACAGTGTGTACCTGGTGATCTCAGAGGCCAGAAGAAGGTGTGAGATTCCCTGGAACTGGAGTTACAGCTAGCTGGTTGTGAGCTGGGTGGTGCTGAGAATTGAACCTAGGTCCCCTGGAAGAAAAGCCAGTGCTCTCATCCACTGAACCGTATCTCCAGCCCCTTGTTTGTTCTCTGACACCTGCTCTTGTGGCCCAGGCTGGCCTTCAACTTTGTAACTAAGGACATCCTCTAACTCCAGTTCTTTTTGCCTCCACAACCCAATTTCTGGGATGGCGAGCACCTACCTAAATCTTGACTATTAATTTTTGAAACATGTCTCAACTATGTAGACCAAGCTGGCCTTGAGTTCACAGAGATTTGCTTGTCTCCTCTGGGGTTAAAGGTGTGTGCCCCCTGCTTAGCCCTGACTTTGTTTTTAAATGTGAAAGAACACTTAACATGAGATTATCCTTTTAAGATTTTTGTGGAGAAGTGTACTTAATGTCGTCAGACTCTCTGACCCGAGGTCTTTCCCCCAAGGCCATTGCTCACCTTTCTGTGTAAGGTACTTGTTCTTTTCACTTTGCATGATTGTCTAGCCAGCGGAGGAGGGCCTCTGATGAACTGCCAGGGTGTAAAAAGAGCATTCAGAGGAATAGGACACTGCCAACAAAGAGTTAAACCTTTAGTCATCGGGCAACTGAAACAGGCATGCCCAGTGTTGTGTAAGGACGCTCAGAGGAGCAGGACACTTGCCAACAAAGAGTTAAACCATTAGTCGGCAGGCAAATGAAACCCTTGTGCCCAGGGTTGTTTTTGCCTAATCATTCCTGTAACAAGCCCCACCCCCTGCACGTCTCCGCCTTCTTCCTCTTAAGGCTCTGGCGGGTTCGCTTTGTAAGAACAAAATACCCGGGGATGTCCAGTCTGTCTTCAGACTGGCCAGCAAGCCCAGAGCCCTAAGAACTCCTGAGCGGGAGAACCGCAGTTTTCTTTTTGCTTTATTAGGTAGAAGTGGCGTGTTTCCTAGGATGCGTTTTCAGAGTTCATCCTAACAGGTTGGTACCTTGGCTTGGTGATGGTTTCGGTTTGGGATTGATTGAGTGACTGTGTGGTTGATTCTGTGAGGCTTGTTTTAATCCACTGGTCTGAAAACCTTGGGCAGCTTCCTTGGCATGTTCGCCTGTTGTGAGCAAGTGCTGAGATTGAGAAAAGAAATAATGATAAAAAGAAAAGGACTTATTTTACTTTTAATTATTTGTGAGGGTACGTGCACACAAGTGCAGGCACCCTCAGAGAGGAACTGGAATTAGAGGCAGTTGTGAGCTATTGGCGTGGGCACTGGGGACCAAACTCAGGTCTTCTGGAAGAGCATCAAGTGCTCTTAACCATTGAGCCATCTTTCTTGCCCAATAGTATACATCCATTTTTCTTTCTTTCTTTCTTTCTTTCTTTCTTTCTTTCTTTCTTTCTTTCTTTCTTTCTTTCTTTCTCTCTCTCTCTCTCTCTCTCTCTCTCTTCTTCCCCACCCCCACTCCCAATCTCTTTTTTTCTCTCCTGAGACAGGGTTTCAGGGTTTCTAGGTGTAGTCCTGGCTTTTCTGAACTCACTCTTGCACTCTTGTAGACCAGGGTGGCCTTGAACTCACAGAGATCCACCCGCCTCTGCCTCCCGAGTGCTGGGATTAAAGGCGCATGCCGCCGCCACCACCACCTGGCTAAAGATTTGTTTTTAATTTATTGATATGTCTCTGTGTGTCTCTGTGTGAATGTGTGCCTTGTGTGTGCCTCGTGTGTGGCAGTGCCTGCGGAAGCCGGAAGACAGCATCCCCTCCCTTGAAGCTGTAGTCACAGGTGGTAATAGGCCTCCGGATACTGGACATGAATGTCTGGATGTTGGGGAACTCACCTCAGATCCTGGGAGGGGAAGTGAGGGTTTTTCCCCCTCTGAAGTTGCTGCTAGTTGCAGCTGCTTTCGCTTTCACAGCCTACATCAGAGGCAAAGCCCATGCACTGCATTTGCCTCTGCTGGAAGCATTTTAAGAAGAAAGATACGGGGGGAAAGGGAATATCAGACTGAAATAGCGGGGAAAACAGCCAGACAGTGAGAAGTCATATATGATGAAAAGAGTTAGCTAGGACAGAGTAGGAGAGCCCTTCAAAGAAAAGTCTTGATTGTGTTGATGAAGTGAGTCATGAGTGTGTAAGAGCAGAAGGAACTATGGTGTAGGTGTGGGAGTGTCTGCATTCAGGATTCTAGCCTAAAGCCAGGCATGGTGGCTCGCACTGGTAACCCCAGCACTTGGGAGTGCAGAGGCAGGAGGATCAATACAAGTTTGAGGCCAGCCTGAGCTACATAGAATGACTATGTAGGTCTGTAGGTCTGCATGTGTGAGTTCCTGGGGAGGCCAGAGGCCAGACTCTGGGAGCTGGAATTACAGGCCATTGTTGTGAGCCAGTCAGTGTGGTCAGTGTGGGAACTGTGAATGAATGGAGCTTCTGTAAACGCAGTATGTGATCTTAGCCACTGAGCCATCTCTCCAACCCCTTTTTCCTTCCTTCCTTCCTTCCTTCCTTCCTTCCTTCCTTCCTTCCTTCCTTCCTTCCTTCCTTCCTTCCTTCCTTCCTTCTTTTCTTTTCTTTTCTTTTCTTTTCTTTTCTTTTCTTTCTTCTTTTGAGACAGGGTTCCTCTGTGTAGCTTTGGAACCTGTCCTGGAACTCACTCTGTAGACCAGGCTGGCCTCAAACTCACAGAGATGCACCTGCCTCTACCTCCCGAGTGCTGGGATTAAAAGGCTTGTGCCACAACCACCTGGATCCTTTTTTTTTTTATAACTTTTTAAAGACACAAAATACTTGATAGGATTTTAACTCCCAGTTAGCTAGCAGGGAAAACAAATCAAATGAGTTTCTGTTTCTTTGTTAGGAAATCAACTGTAAAAGGGAAGTTTTCTTTTGTATGTGTGGAATTGAAGCTTTCAAATTTGAGATTTTGATATTTATAGAAATATGTTTAGCATTGTACCTTGGTAAACAGATTGAACCTGTTTTCCTGCCCAGGCAGCACTTGGGGACTCTGGGCAAGGTTAAGTAAATTGACCTAGAGTCACGTGTCTTTAGAACCCAGAGTAACCCAGGGTTGTCCAGAATCGCAGGGTTGCTTCTGGGAAACACCGTTCACTGGTGCAATTACATCATCTTTTAAACATATTAGTGTGTATGAAGTGGCCCGAGGGAAAGCAAACCCTGGCTCCTCGCCCTGACAGCCTGTGGTTCCGTGTTTTTAAAAACCTAATAGCAGACATTAGCAGCCGTAATTGTATGTGTGTCTTGATAGCAAGACTTTTGGTCTGACATGTTTGCTTGTTGCTCACTAACTATAGAAGCTGGTTCTTCTGTCAGCTCTCACTTTGTATGTAAGGCTACCAGACACGTCGAGGTGAAGCAGGTGACCCAAGGCCACTGAGCAGTAAGTCTAGAGGACTGACCAGGCAGTGGTTGAGCAGGCCTCAGACTTTCCGATGCACAGAAGTGCTGTCCGGCCCACCGCTGTGACGGTGTGTACTCTGAGATCTGCCTTTGCAGGACCAATGTATGGGTCAACACTGGGCACCCTGTGCTTTGTTAGTGTGGAGCCCTCAGCTCTTGGGTGACGTCTGGGCATTGTTATTTCACTACCATTTTGGCAGTGTAATGTGACCGGGAATCCAGGGTGTATTATAGAGACAAGAGAGCCATCTAATCAAGGATGGAGAGGAGCCATGTTATCTGGACTTTACGCTTTCGTGGGAGGCAGATTGTAATTCAGTGTTTACCAGATAAGGCTAAAAATAATGTGGTCAGAACTTCCAAGAAAGGTTATGCAAAGGAAATGTTTCTTGGAATTTAAAGAATTACGCTTTTTAGGCAGGGTACCTTTAATTTCAGCAATTGGGAGGCAGAGGCAGGTGGATCTTTGTGAGTTCAAGGATAGCTTCGTCAGTAAAGCAAGTTCCAGAACAGCCAGGGTTCCACAGAGAGACCCTGTCTCAAACAACAGCATTAGATTTTATTCATTTGTGTGTTTGGAGGGGTGGTGTTCATACCATAGTGAAGCACGGAGAGGCCAGAGCACAGCTGGTGGGAGTTGGTTCTCCCCAGGAGGTCAGCAGGTTTGGTGACAAGTTCCCCATACCTGTGACGTCATCTTGTTGGCCCATATCTGGTACAAGGAAGTTAGGCTCAACTCCCCCCAGCCCAGGTTAGCATAGCCAGCATCCTAAGAATGTATAGTGGTTATCTGTGACAGAGGGGTGGACTTCTGTGGACCGGTTGGTGACCTTGAGCGAGTCACCTCACCTGAGCTTCAACCTTCCTCTGTAGAGCAGGCAGTTGTGAGGACCGAGAGAGACAGTGCCCACAGTGCCCACAGTACAGTGCTGGTCAGTGGCTCTACACGGCACTGCTTTTATTCTTGTGGGTATTTTATGTTGGTTTTTATTAGAACCTTAATTTTTTTGAGATAGTACTTACTTTTATTTTATTATTTGTTTGTTTTTCGAGACAAGGTTTCTCTGTTGCTTTGGAGCCTGTCCTGGAACTCAACTCGCTCTGTAGACCAGCCTGGCCTTGAACTCACAGAGATCTGCCTGTCTCTGCTTCCTGAGTGCTGGGATTAAAGGTATGCATCACTGCCCAGCTACTTATCTTCATTTTATGTGTGTATTTTGCCTTGTGTATGTCTGTGCACTATATGCATCAGTGCCCAGATGTCAGAAGCATGTTTCGGACCACGTTGGCGCACCATTCTGTAGTTGGAGGCTGCTTGTTTGTTCCTGGTGGCCCTGACCTGAAGTAATCACACGGAAACTGTATTATTACAACACTGTGGCCTATTAGTTTATGCTTCTTATTGGCTAGCTCTTATATCTTAAATTTACCCATTTCTGTTAATCTGTGTATTGTCACGTGGTTGTGGCCTACTTGGTAAGGTTCTGTCCGGCATCCAGTGGTGTTTGTCTCCTGTGGTGGCTACATGGCTTCTCCTCCAACTCCGCCAACTCTTTCCTCCTCTGTCTGCTTGGAACTCCTGCCTTTTCCTAGTCTGCACTGCATTAGGCCCAAAGTAGTTTCTTTATTAACCAATGGTGTTCACAACACACAGAGGGGAATCCTGTATCAAGGGTACTGGGTCCCTGGAACTGTTACAGATAATTGTGAGCCTCCATGCGAGTGCTGGGGTTGAACCCGGGTCTTGTGGAACAGCATCAAATATTTTAACCACTGAGCAGTCTCTCCAACCCCTATATAAGTACATTGTTAACTTACAGAAGCAAGACTGGTTTTTAAAAGTTTGTGGTTACTCTAGGAGGGTATAATCGCCCGGTTCTGTTTACACTGGCACACATCCTAATGTATGTGTCGGTTTTCATTTTTGCATATATAAGGATCTAAGTATAAATCATGAGTCTTTTCCTCTACTGTCTCTGGATCATGTAACCTGTAACACCAACTGATAAGCGAAGGAGACATTGATTCTTGGCCAAGGATAGGAGAAGTGGGCTAAAACCTCATACACCAGCCTGTCCACCTTCGGTGGGTAATGAGGGACGATCATTTCTTTTCGGGGGTTTTCTGGGGTCAGGTGGAGATTTCCTGGAACTTGGGCTCCTCATCACCTTTTGTTCCTTTCAAGGTTCTCTGCTGCCGTTGTCAGGGCCGTCGTCAGGGCCGTTGTCAGTCAAACACCGTAGTGCCGTGTGTCATTTAGCATGCGCAGAGCTATACAGAAGTGAGAGGCGGTCACTCTGGCAGCCATCTTAGATCCAGCAAATACTGGCTAGCCTGCGTGAAGAGGACTTCTAGCCCACAGGCAGCCTGTCCTCAAAGATAAATAAGGTTGAGGCTGGACAGGGATTCAGCTAGTGCAGCTGGGCAGCGTGCAGAATGACTTCATGTGTACACTTACGTCAGAGAATTACACTGCACGTCGGTGGGTGGGCTGCACTCTCTGCATCATGGATGTCCCCCTGGCTCAGCATTTACACAGTCGCCTCCTTCGAACTACAGGTTTCCCGCAGATGTGTTGGCATTTCCTTACTAGTGGGCATTTCAGTTGTCTCAGCTTTGTAGGTTATAAACACGAATGCACGGGGATGGAGTAGGGCACTGGCCTAGCATCTACTGGGTTAAAACTCATTGCCTCTAAAAAATACCCAAACCTAAGCCAAAACAAAGCAAAACAACTCAAACAAAAAAACGGGACTGCAGCGAGCATCCTTCAGGAGCAGCTTTGTGCTCCGGGCTGGCTTCTGAGGGACTCTCTCCCAGACATGGTGACTTAGGTCGGGGTTGTTGAGCTCTGGGTTGCAGTCAGTGACCCCGCCTTCTGAGAAGGTGGCCCATCTGAGGTGCTTCCGTCATCTGCTTTAGCACAGAGCCTTGACCCTGTGTCCAGCAGAGGTATTCCTCGGGGGATGATGACTCCCCATGCTTTACCTCTTCCAGTTTGCGAAGGTGATTGACTGTGATGGCTATTCTTTGTTTCGTTTTGTTTTTCGAGACAGGGTTTCTCTGACTTTGGAGTCTGTCCTGGAACTACCTCTTGTAGACCAGGCTGGCCTTGAACTCACAGAGACCTACCTGTCTCAAAGGTGTGCATCACCACTGCCTGGCAAGGAAAGATGCATTTTTAATCTGGGTCTTTGGAAGTGGGAAGGTTCACAACTGTTGGCAAACTATATAAATGAAGCGTGCTCTCTCTCTCTCCCCCTTCTCCCCCTCCCTGCTTGTCCTTACTCTTACTGGCATTAGAGCCTACTTCTCCGGGATTCTGTCTTAGACTGAAGACCAGGTGAGACATCTGGAAGACCAGCTGTCCTGGAGTACAGAACAACTTGGATTCTTGAACTTTCCGTTGGTAGACAACCATTGATAGAGTAGCTACACCACAGCCTGAAGCCAATTATATATATATATATGATATATGTATATATCATATATATATATATATATATATATATATATATATATATATATATATATATATATATAATCTTAGTATCTTTATTTCTCCAGCTTGTTAACTCATAACCCTGCCTTAGTTGCAATGGTTCTAGAAGCCTCTGCTGGCTCTCTCTGCTCCTGGAATAAAGGCTGGTTTTCCTCCAGCATTAGTTTGCCCAGGCATTTTGATAATCCCTGCTCATGAGATCACCAGATCAGCTTCCTATGAAAAAGACTCACAGGCTGGATTTCCTTGGTCAATTCTGTGTTCCTTTCACTGTGCCCTTCCTTCCTTCCTTCCTTCCTTCCTTCCTTCCTTCCTTCCTTCCTTCCTTCCTCCCTCCCTCCCTCCCTCCCTCCTCTCCCCTCCCTTCTTTTTTCTTTGAGCCAGTGTTTCTCTGTGTAGCCCTGACTGTTCTGGAACTCTCTCTGCAGACCAGGCTGGCCTCGAACTCAGAGATCCACTCTGCTCCCGAGTGTTGGACCTCACTATGTTTCTCCCATTGAGCGTTTCTCCCCCATTGCTGTTATTATTTTGACACAGAATCACTCTGTAGCCCAGGCAGGCCTAAAACTGAAGGTAGTTCTTCTGCCTCAGCCTCGAGAGTGCCAGGAGTCCAGGCCGTTTCTGAGAACACAGGTGTGAGAGTTGGGGGAATTGGGGTTACAGGTGTAGGTGTGAGCCACCATGTTGATTTCCTCACAGTGTTTATTAGCGTTTCACGTAGCCAAGAAAAACTCGTCAGGGTCCACGCTCGGCAAAGGATTTGAGAATTCTTCCACAAAAATAATTCAAGGCTAGCTTGGTCTACACAAGAACCTTAAATCCCCCCCTTTCCTTTGTGCAGCTGGGGGAATGGTGTTTGTGTGTAGAGATCTTTCTCAGCCCTGTGAGTCTCGGTGATCAAACTTGGAGGTTAGGCTCGGCTGCAGATGCTTTTTATTGCCTGAGCTATTTTCTTGGTCCCAAAGAATTCTGAGATGAGTGACATCCGGATTTGTGGGAAACTTGCATTGCTGAAATTTGAGAAAGCGTGGAGGTCTTACACAAGGCAAGTGAACTTCGGCTTTTTATACAAAAGACATAAGGACCTGCTCTTTTTTTACCAGACATACTTCTTGTGGTTTTATAAAAGAAAGAGCACTTTTGTATGTTCTAGTTAGGAGAAGTAAAATCTTAGAAGGAGAGTTAAGTGTGGTACTTAGTGTTGAACCTAGAGTCTCATGCCTACTAGGCAAGTGCCCTGCCTACCTCTGAGCTTTATTACTACTACTTTAAAAAAAATTTTTTTTTTTTGAGACAGCGTTTCTCAGTAGCTTTGGAGCCTGTCCTGACATTAGCTCTTGTACACCAGGCTGATCTCAAACTCACAGAGATCCTCCTGCCCTCTGCCTCCTGAGTGCTGGGATTAAAGGTGTGTGCAACCATGGTCTGGTTTATTTTTATTTATTTTTTAACTTTTACTTTGTGTATAGATGTTTTGCCTGCATGTGTGTCTATGTACCACATTGTCTTATTTTTTAAAGAAATATTTTTCAATCGTGCTGTGTGGTGTCTGCGTGGGTTTGTATAAGTGAGTACAGGTCTGAGGCGTTGGATCCCTTTAGTGACAGGTGGTTGTGAGACGCTTGATGTTGGCGCTGGGAACTGAACTTGGATCCTCTGGAAAAGCAATACATGCTCTTAACAGCTGAGCCATCTCTCCTTCCCTGTTCCTCCTCACCCTTTTGTTAACTTTTAATTTTGAGACAGGATCTCACTAAATTGCCTAGGCTGACCCTGAGCTCACTCTGATACTGTGCTCTTCTTCCTGCTTCCCAGTGGCTGTGATTAAGGGGCTGGACCACCAGGCCTGGCTAAAGGAAAGTCCTTTTAATTATGAGTCCTGCAGTTTTATAACACAGTTTAATACAAAACCAAACCGAAACAAAAACCCAACAAAAAACACTTAATGCATGCTTTCCCTTTCCCATCTTGCTGTGGTCTCTTACAAATTGAGTTATTGGGCCAAAGAGATCCCAGTTCAAGGTACCTGCAGCCAAGCCCGTGGACCTGAGTTTGATACCAGGGACCTACATGATGCAAGGAGAAAACCTACTCTTGTCAGTTGTCCTCTGACCTCCATACGAGCTCTGTGCACATGCCCGTTCTTCTCTCTCTCTCTCTCTCTCTCTCTCTCTCTCTCTCTCTCTCTCTCTCTCTCTCCAGCTTAAGCTATAGAGGTCCCATCTCAAAAAAGACAAGTTGTTTTCTTCCCTCCCCCTTTCATATCTTGAAAAGCAGTGGAGACACTAGCCCCAGAAAATGAGTTTAATCCGGCCAGGGAGACTTGAAGCTGAGGAACTCCTCCTCCCTGCCTTGCTATTACAGTGCTCACATTCCGTGGTGGTGCTCCCAGGACTGGTAAGATTAGGTCCCAGCCCATTCAGGATGCTCAGGGCCATTTAGATGATCTCACAGGCCTGTAGTCTTCCTCTTTCCCCGAAGTGCTGTTAAAGGCTCACTTCTGGTTCTCTCTTTTGACTTACATTTCTTACTAAAATTTGTCAAGTACAGGTTTATATCTGACTTGTCCATAGCTTGCTAGTAGCGAGGCATCTAGAGGACACATTTAGGTTACATGTGAAACAGTTTGTGTGTGTGTGTGTGTGTGTGTGTGTGTGTGTGTGTGTGTGTGTGTAAATAAATCAGATTAGGGGCTCCTAAAGTTAGTAGATTAAGGTGATTACTGTCAAATAGGACTGTCTGCATTAAATCTTTAGGTACCATGTCATGTGGTGGAAAGAACGAACTTCTGGAAATTGTCTTCTGACTTCCATATGTGCACTGTGGTGCACACGCGCGGTCACACACACACACACACACACACACACACACACACACACACACGCTAGGTTGTTGCCTAAAAACACTGAAGAAAATTGGCTATCTTATGCTCTTATAAAGCCCACACCGCCCTCACCCCGGTCCTACCTCAGGAGAAAGTCTCTCTGATCAGCAAAGGGACACTGCATTCATTCTGTAACACGTTTTCCTGGAAATGCTCTGCGGTAATCCTGGGTCTAGTGGCGCTTCCTTGGAACCCCAACAGATCTCATCTAGGGAAGCAGGGGTCCCCCCACCCCCATCCCCAAGGGAATTTTTCTCTGTAGCCACTTTAGGACAACCACAGCTATGGATTTGACAGGAGAGAACAGAGACCGAGTGTGACCAGAGGAGGGAGAAATCAGAGCCTGACAGACGTAGGGGTGGGGATGTGGGTGCTTGTTGGCCACAGTGAAGGTTCGTGCAGGGGAAAGGTGGGACTTGATCTAGGTGTGTGTGTGTGGGGGGGGGAGAGAACCCCAGGGGGTTGATGGTTGAGGCCAGATCTGGAGCTGGGTAGGGGTTTGGTGGTGGGTCATGTGGGTGGGTCAAAGGTGTTGTGGTTACGAGGGCCATGCCTGCAGTGGGTCAGGCTCGTGGTTTTCAGATAGCAGTTTTATTTTTTATTTTGTTGCTTTATTTTGTTTTTTGAGACAAGGTTTCTCTGTAGTTTTGGAGCCTGTCCTGGAATTAGCTCTTGTAGACCAGGCTGGCCTCAAACTCACAGAGATCCACTTGCCTCTGCCTCCCAAGTGCTGGGATTAAAGGTGTGTGTCACCACTGCCTGGCAAGATAGCAGTTTTAGAGACAGCTTTATTGAGATAGGTTTCAGAAAGTTCACCAATCAAAGTATACAATTCAGTGGTCTTTAGTGTAGTCACCGTTATGGGTGGCCATTGGCATAGTCATTCTAGAATAGTTTTGTTAACTAAAAAGAAAAAGTTCACCATATATATATGTATGTATATATATATATATATATATATATATATGTGTGTGTGTGTGTGTGTGTGTGTGTGTGTGTGTGTGTGTGTGTGTGTTTTGTTTTGTTTTTTGTTTCTTTCGAGACAGGGCTTCTCTGTGTAACAGCCCAAGATGTTCTAGAATTAGCTCTGAAGACCAGGCTGGCCTTGAACTCACAGAGATCTGCCTGACCCTGCCTCCCAAGTGCTCCATTTTTAGAAAATAGATTTAAAATTTTAATACAGGGCTGGAGAGATGGCTCAGAGGTTAAGAGCATTGCCTGCTCTTCCAAAGGTCCTGAGTTCAATTCCCAGCAACCACATGGTGGTTCACAACCATCTGTAATGGGGTCTGGTGCCCTCTTCTGGCCTGCTGGCATACACACAGATGGGATATTTTATACATAATAAATAAATAAATAAATATTTTTAATTTTTTTTAATACATTGGGCATTAAACCCAGGGTCTTATGCTTGCTAGGCAAACAGTCTACCACTGAACTACATTTCTAGACTTTTTGAGTAGATTTTTGTTGTTGTTTTTTTGAGATGGGTTTTCTGTGTACAGCCCTGGCTGTCCTGGAACTCTTTGGAGACCAGGCTGGTTTTGAACCCAGAGCTTGTCCAGTGCTGGGATTAAAGGTGTGCACTACCACGCCTGACCTGCCTCAGACTCTTAAGTGCTAGGATTATAGGCATGCCACCACGCTCAGCTCAAAAAGTCACTTGAAGCGAGAAGTCATCTGGGATTAGTGAGTGCACCCATCGGGCGGGAGATGGACAGCTGCTCATCTGATGTTTTCTGAGCCGGGAACACAAGACAGTTTCTCTTTCTTAAATTGCCTTTAATTGTCTTTTCTTGTGGGGACAAGGAAGGGCTGTTGTGACAGTGTGTCATGTAGCTGAGGCTTCCTTGGAGCTCCTGAGTCTCCTGCAGTCATCTGCCCTGTCATCTTTAATTTTCAACAGTCTGTTGTCTGTTAGTTTTTGGATGAAAAAAAAGAAAAAGAAAAGGAAAGGACCTGACTGCTCCTGGGTGTGGTGAAGGAGGAAGTTTATTATGGATCCCTGGGAGAGCATAGGTAGAGGCAGGCACAGGGACACGTGGGAGAGTCCACAGTGGACATGACCAGACAGAGCTGGCTATGTAGCAGGTGTTCTCAGACTATGTAGCCAGCCTCCAAACCATGACATGGAGATATAGTATGAATTATGAATGTTTGATCTTAGTTTAGGCTTGTTTCTAGTGAGCTTCCCTGAGTCTCACGTCTACATACCATCCATCCTGCTTTCCTGCTCTCTCTCTCTCTCTCTCTTTTTTTTTTTTTTTTGAGACAGGGTTTCAACAGCCCTAGCTGTCCCGGAACCAGCTCTGCCTCCCAAGCTGGGATTAAATGTGTGCACCACCACACTGCCCTGCTACCCTGCTACCCTGCTAGTGCTTTCTTTATAAATTGCCTTAGTCATGGTGTCTGTTCACAGCAGTCGAACAGTGACTCGGACAAAATTGTAGAGGGCTAGCTTAACATGCGCTGTACCGTGTCAGACTGTCCTGTGCTGTGTAGGTGCTGGGAATCGAACTCAGGACCTCTGGAAGAGCAGCCGGTGCTCTTAACCGCTGAGCCATCTCTCCAACCCTTCCACATCTGTTTACAGCTGACCTCTGAGCCCTTTAGCAGGCACAGCCTTACCTCTCCAGTTGTCTTTAACCACTTCCCAGCGGCAGTTTCCTAAATGCGCCTGCGCGGTGCTCCAGGGTTTCCTGGTTCAGTGGGGCTGTCGTTACCTAACCTGTGGGGTGGTTTCTGAAACAAGCAGCCTGTGGGTTGTTGGCCTCTCTGGAATCCGACACTCGTCCTTGAAGTCGCAACCCGTGCTTAGGCCGGGTCACAGAAGCGGTGTTAAGGTAGCTGTGCAGCTCCGGACAGGCCCCACCCTCCGAGCACCACCAGGTGAGATCACTGGTCCTCAGAAAACTGTGACACATCTCGTGTCCTTGAGGGCAAGACTGTAAGAGGTCAGCTGAATTTTAAAACTAAGTTAGAAAAATAGCTGAGCATCTTATGGGGAAGTGGAGCACGGAAAAGTGAAGCTAACTTAGTTCCTCTGTGTGTGTGTGGCGTACACAATTGGCCAAGCTCATTAGATATTTAAGGGGTGATGGTGGTGGTTGATTCTGTAGCCCTGGATGGCCTAGAACTTTCTGTATAAACTCTGCTGGCCATGAGAGATCCACTGACCTCTGCTTCCTGAGCCTGCCTGCCTGCCTGCCTGCCTGCCTGCCTTCCTTCCTTCCTCCTTCCCTCCTCCCTCTCCCCCTCCCCCCTCCCTCCCTTCTTCCCTCACTTTCTTTTGAGACAGGGTTTCTCTGTGTAGCACTGGCTATCCTGAAACTTGCTCTGTAACTCAATAGACCAGGTTGGCCTCAAACTCAGAGATCCGCCTGCTTACCACTGCCCACTCTGAGCGGACCATTTAAAAGAAACAGATATGGAGCTGGGGATGTGCCTCAGTTGGTAGAGTGCAAGGCCCCCAAGTTCCATCCCCAGGACACTTGCAATCCAGGCACCCAGGAGGCTGAGGCAGTATGGCTAGGCATAGGTGATGGGCGAGACCTCGTCTTAAACAAAACAAGAAGCCAGGCACTTCTCAACAAAAGTAGCAAATTCATTTTAATGTTCCGGGAAAAATGCAGAAAAGAAGGAAATTTAGAGTAGTCATAATTCCACTGCCCAGAAGTGACCATCACTTATTTGGTCACTTAAGATCCAGATTTAAGTAAATAACTAAAGAAACAAGCATATACCTTGAAATAGTCACTAATAGTGTGGCCTGGTGGGTCCAAACATTCTAGTCTCTTCCTACTTTTTTTTTTTTTTTTTTTTTGTGCTTGAGCCTACAGCCTTTCTTCATGTTAGGCAGATGCTATACCACTGGGCTACATCTTCATTACGTGTGTGTGTGTGTGTGTGTGTTTGCCATAACATGCATGTGTTGGTCATGGAGATTATTTGAGGGAGTTGGTTCTCTTTTACCATGTGGGTCCAGGGGATTGAATTTAGATTGTCATGCTCGACAGTGAACACCTTTACCTTTTTATTCATCTTTCTCGTTCCTATATTTATTTTTAATTTTAAAAGATTTATCTATTTTATGTGTATGAATGTTTTGCCTGCATGCATGTATGTGTGCTGTATGTCTTGAGCACATAGGCCAAAAGAAGGAATTGGATCCCTTGGAATAGCAGTTACATAGATAAATACATATAATCTATACATAGATTATATAATTATATAATAGATAATAATTATATAATAGATCATGAGCTGCCAGATGGGGGCTGGGAATGGAACCATCATGGAACCGTTTCTCTAGTCCCAATTTGTTTGTTTTTGAGGCAAAGTCTCCTTGTGTATTTTTTGTTGGCCTGGAACTTGCTGTGTAGACCAGACTGGTCTTGAAGTCAGAGACTGCCTGTTTTTGCCTTCTCAGTACTGGCATGAAAGGTGTGTACTACCATGCCTGTATTTAGCTTTTCTGAGATAGGGTCCACATTGTAGCACAGGCTATCCTTGAGTTCGCATCATCTTCCTGAAATAGCTTCTCTAGTGCTAGGATGTACCTTTTAAGGCGAACCACTGGGGATTTGTCTCTTGGTCTGCATAGGCTCTGCACACATTGCATTGAGCTGTTTAGGTTGAATTTTCTGAGTGTAAACAATTAACAAATACTTTTGGAATATAAGGGTGGATTGTCTTTTTAGAATTTTCTAAGTCATGGCCTCATTCTGTAGCTCAGACTGTCTTGAACTCATGATCCTCCTGTCTCAGACTTCTGAGTGTTGGGATAATAGGTGCATATCACCATACCCAGCTTGGGCCTAGTTGTTTTTCATGGTGTTGACCTAGATCACATTCCTACTGTGATTGTGCTTGATTTCCATTCCTAATGATCCTTGTCAGTAGTGAATCTTATCATCAAATCTTTACTTTTAATCTCTTAAAATTTTTTTTTTACATGTATGAATTTTTGCCTGCGTGTATGTCTGTGCACCATGTGTGTGCCTGGTGCCTGAGGAGGTCAGAAAAGGGTGTTAGATCTCATGGAATTGCTATACAGCTATGCTATCTGGTGTCCTTGAGCTTCTGTTAATAGGAAAGTTAAGTGTTTAAGCGTACTTTAGAGTTTTTAAAAATTCTAAGTCTTGGGGGCTGGAGAGATTGCTCAGAGGTTAAGAGCATTGCCTGCTCTTCCAAAGGTCCTGATTCAATTCCCAACAACCACATGGTGGCTCACAACCATCTGTGATGGGGCCTGGTGCCCTCTTCTGGTGTGCAGGCATACAAGCAAACACAATATTGTATTCATAATAAATAAATATTAAAAAAATTTCTAAGTCTTGATTGTAATGGGAAGCGTAACGTGAAACTCACCATCTTACCCGTGCAATGCACAGCTCAGTCGTGTGCAGCACACGTGTCGTGGCAGTACACGCGTGTCGTGTGCCACACCTTCCTAGCTCTTTTTGTGTCTGGCAGAACTGAAACTCTGTCCATTGAACATGGAAAGTGTGGCATTTCCTCCTTGCTCCCTAGCCCCTGCCCACTTCCTGTACGGATTTGACTAGGTTCAAAGCCTCCGAGGAGGGTGTGGGCAGTAGCTCAGCTGGCAGAGTCCTTGCTCTGCAAGCACGAGGACCCGAGTTTGGATACCCCCCACCCATGTATTACGTCCCATGCTGTGACATGTTTGCAACTCCACCGCAGGGTGGGTGCAGAGACAAGAGGCTCCTTGGCACTTCCTGTCTGACCAGGCTAGACAGTTGGTGAGCACTGGGTTCAGGGAGGGGCTCTGCCTCTAAAAATATGATAGAGGAATTGAGAAAGACACTTGACATCAACCTCTGGCCTCCATTTGCACACATGTAACCCACATGCACGTATAAACTCACACAAACATTACACACGCATGCACACAAACCCTCGTATAAGTGGAATCATGAAGGATTTGTCTTTTGTGACCGAGTTTTTCACTTAGCCTAATATCTGTAAAGTCCATCTATGTCAGTGGTTCTCAACCTTCCTAATGCTTCGACCCTTTAGTACAGTTCCTCATGTTGTGGCGCCCCACCCTAACCATATAATTATTTTCATTGCTACTTCATAACTGTAATTTTGCTACTGTTATGAATCATAATATAAATACCTGTGTTTTCTGATGGTCTTAGGTGGCCCCTTTGAAAGGATTCTTTGACCCCCAAAGGGGTGGTGATTCATGGTAGCATGTGCTGGTTACTTCCTTTTAAGGCTGGACACTCTCATGTGCACATTCCACATTTTGTTTATTCTTCCATCCATCTATGGACACTTGAATTGCCTCTCCATCTTAGCCTTGAGAATAATTCTGCTATGAACATGTGGTATGGATATCTCTTTGAGATACTACTTGCAGGTTTTTTTTTTTTTTAATATATGCCCAGGGCCTGGGGTAGTTAAGAGCACTGGCTGATCTTCTAAAGAACCCAGGTTCAATTGCCAGCAACTACATCATGGATCACAGTCATCTGTAACTCCAGTTCTACAGGATCTCACTCCTCTTTTGACCTCTGAGGGCAGTAGGCAGGCATGTGGTACACAGACATTACATAAAGACAGAATACCCATATGCATAAAATAACAAAAACTAAAGTAGATACTCAGAAGTGGAATTGGTATGTATGAGAATTCTATTTTCAAAAATATTTTTATTATTATTATTAATTTTAATTTTTTGAGACAGAGTTTCTTTGTGTAGACCAGGCTCTTCTCGAATTCACGGAGATCCACCTGTTTTTGCCTCCCGAGGGCTGGGATTAAAGGTGTGCGCCACCACTGCCAGGCTTTATAATGATGATGATGAAGAGGAACTAGGGAGTATATTTAAAGACTAGGTGAGCTCAGTTAATGGAACACCTGCCTAGCATGTGTAGGATCCTGAGTTCAATTCTTTTTTTTTTTTTTAATATTTATTTATTATGTATACAATATTCTGTGTGTATGCCTGCTGGCCAGAAGAGGGCACTAGACCGCATTACAGATGGTTGTGAGCCATTATGTGGTTGCTGGGAATTGAACTCAGGACCTTTGGAAGAGCAGGCAATGCTCTTAACCTCTGAGCCATCTCTCCAGCCCCCTGAGTTCAATTCTTTGTATCACAGATGATAAACCTGACAGGCTGAGCAGAGAAGACTGGCTTTCTAGGCAGAAACTGGCAAACTCAGTTGCAGGCCAGAAGGAAGAAACACGTTGCAAGAAATAGGAACAAGGAACAAGAAGTGGATCGATTGCTTCCTTGTTGGGTTAAAACAGAATGGCCTTGCTCATCCTTATATAGAGAGCCTTGTGACTCATTGGTATAGATTTCAAGGTTTATTGATTGCTTGGCACCTGATTGGAGACTGCATTCTGGTTTGATCAGTCTGTTGAGCCTACTGGGGGACTCAGGCCAATCCAAAGGTTTTCTGTAAATTTTATTTAAGTACCATTTTGGTTTTAGTTTTATGGTTGATTGTTGAAAACCTTTGCTCACCTTTTTACAGAAATATTCTTTGGGAGACTTGCAAGAGCATTTCATGAATTATACTGTTTATCTTTTGTCTCGGAGGTTATAAAGAATTTTTATTATTTGATTTGTTCTTACTTTTTGTGAATTGTATTTATGTGTATGTGTGTGTACCTGGTAGTCTGTGTGTGCATCAGTGTCTGCAGAAGCTGGAAGAGTGTGTCCAACCCCTGGAACTGTAGTTACAGTTGGTTGTGAGCTGGCTGGCATGGGTGCCGGGACCAAACCTGTATCCTCTCTCCAAGAGCAGCAAGTGTTCCTAACTGCTGAGCTGTCTTTCCAGCTCTCTCGTCCTTTTCTCCTCCCTGGAGATGAACCACAGATTTAAACTGTCATGTGCTTTTATCAATTGCTGGTTTCCCAATTCTTGATTGATTTCTGTATTGTTGTAGGCTGTCATACCCTAACTTTGGTACTGGGACCTGTCTGTGTGACGTAGCATTGCTTAGGGACCTCCTGTGCTAGAGGCGTTTCATAGGAAGGTGACTACATTGTCAACTTCCCAGCACAACCCGCCTTTCTCCTGCTGGGC
Organism: Microtus pennsylvanicus; assembly: GCF_037038515.1. Lineage (NCBI taxonomy): Eukaryota > Metazoa > Chordata > Mammalia > Rodentia > Cricetidae > Microtus > Microtus pennsylvanicus. The sequence continues at coordinate 9,547,208 of NC_134599.1, forward strand.
AGTGCAGTGGTGGGGTCCAGGGTAGACACGGCACAGCTTTCTTCCCTGGAGGGGAATATGCTTCCTGGAGGAAATGCTTCTCAGGAGCTGGGTGTCGGGGTCAGGAGGGTGCATCTTCAGGGATAAGTGATAAGTTTCTGAGAACTGCAAACCAACAGAGCTCTCAGATGCCGTGGAAACGGCCACCTTTCTTCACTTTCTTAGGTGCTCCTGAGGCTGACCCAGGATGGTTAGCCAACCCCTTAAATGGGTCCTGTGCCACAGAGACCTTCCTGCTTTTCCTGCTCTTTATTTTACCCTCTGGATACTAAGATTCATTTTTTAAAAATAAAATAGCTGTGTTGGCCAATTTTCTATCACTGCTAACAACCTTAAATGCAGGTGAGGTTTGTTTTGGCCCATGCTTTCAGAGGTTTTGGTCCGTGATTGGTTATCCTGTTTCTTTTAGGGCTTGTGACAACAGTTCATAGCTGGAAGTGTAGGAAGAGGGGGGACTGGGGTCCCATTGACGTAAGGGAAATCCTCCAGTGACTGTTTCCTTGAGCTAATCCCTGTCTCCTGAAGATCCACCACATATAGAGAGCACGGAACTTGGAGCTGGGCCTTGAACACATGGGCCCTCGTGGTAGTTAAGACTATCTCCTCTTCTTTGCCTCCCTTCCTAGGGGATCTGCCTGCCCCTGCCTCGTCAGAGCTGGGCGTGCAAATGCATACCATCATATCTGGGTGCTAGAATCAAGCTGAGGACTTCATGCTTGTCTGGTCCTTTACTGACTTAGCCATCTCCATTATCTCTCTTAAATCAGCCAATGAAAGAGAGAAAACATGTTTCCTTAACAAGAAAACCCACTAACTTCTCCCTGTGGCTTAGAAAGGCCCTTTCCACTCCAGGGTTAGGTCTGAACCCACCCATATTTAATGGTGGATTCTTCCACCCATATTTAGTTGGGGGAAGTCCTCACCTCTGACCCATTTGTCTGTGTTACATCCCCGTGGAGCCAGCGTTAGGCTCTGGAACTGGGAAGCAGGTGGGTCAGAACTGAAGTCATGCTTGTGCTCATTCCTTCACTTAGAGAACTTGGGCCATCCTCGGCTCCATGCAGTGAGCATGCTCAGTTCTCCCTCACAGGGTCGAGCCACACAAAACCCCACAGTTGTGCTTTGTTGGAGAAATGCAGTAGAACAGGACGGGGACACACACACACTCACACACACACACACTCACACACACACACACTCACACACACACACACTCACACACACACTCACACACACTCACACACACACACACACTCACACACACACACACTCACACAAACACACTCACACATACACACACACTCACACACACTCACACATACACACTCACACACACACACTCACACACACACACACTCACACACACACTCACACACACTCACACTCACACACACTCACACACACACTCACACACACTCACACACACACTCACACACACACTCACACACACACTCACACACACTCACACTCACATCTCTCTCTATATAAGATTTACTATAATAACCATTATTCAGTTGGTTTGTTTGTTGAGATTCAGTTGCTTATAGACAATGTACAACCAATCTCCAGAATTCTTTAGCTTGTGAACTGAAACCGCCGTTGAACAGTCCCTCCCCTTGCCACTTCCAGAAACCACCATTCTGCGTCTGTCTGTGACAACTGTAAACATTTCCTGCCTATTTGTGTTTTTGGGATGACATAATGGCCTCCAGGTTCATCTGTGGTGTATGTCCTTTTATTCTTGCCCCAGGATCCCCTGCCCTGTCCTTTCCATATTGGCCCCCTACTGTAATTATATAGTTATCTCCCAAGCTGAGCCTGCTTTGCATTCTGCTTATGTCTAGGTCTGCATATAGTAGGCATATAGTAGGAACTTGGTCTGTGCAAGTGCACGAGTCCCCTCGTTCCCAGTTGTACCCGCAGGTTGTCTTTCTGGGTCACTCCATATAGGTCTCTTCTGTACTAGCATCCTGTGTTACCACACATTTGGTCCTTCTAACCTTAGAAATGTATTCTTACACAATTCTGGAGGCTATGAGTCCGAAGCTGAGGTCTTAGTAGGATGCTCCTCCCTCTAGAAGTTTAGGAAAGGATCCCTCCTTGCCCCCTCCCTTCGGGGCTCACTCTGTAGCTCAGGCTGGCCTAGAACTCATGGCGATCCTAATGCTTCTGTTTCTTAAGTACTGGGACTACAGGCATGAGCCACACCTGGTCCTCCTTTTTCTTTTAGGAGGATGATTGTCACTAGGTATGGTGGTGGGCACTTTTAAACCCAGCACTTGGGTAGTAGAAGCAGGAGGATCAGGATCAACCACATAGTGAATTTGAGGCCTGCCAGGGGTATAAGAGACCCTATCTCCCAACTCAAAAAGGAGTCTTGTCATTAGGGTTAGGATCCACTTAAGTAAGCTAGAAAGACTGTGTCTGTGCACTTTAGACTGTATTTCTAAATAAAGCCACGTTCACATATAGCATGAATAATAAAAACCCAGAGACAGAAATTGAGGTTCAATCTGAAAACCAGAAAAGCAAAGCAGCCAAGCTCTTACCTCAACCAAGGCTGGGCGATCGCAAACTAAGCAGACTAAGCCTCTCTCTTCTCTCATTATATATTCCCTCTAGTGCTGGGATTAAAGGCGTGTGTCACCACTGCCTGACCTCTAGTGGCTTATCTTTGCTCTTCTGATCTTTAGGCAAGCTTTGTTTATTAAAGCACAAATAAACCATCACTATAGTCACAGATCCTGGCAGTGGTCTTTTTGGCAATCACAATTCAATCCTACCCTCTGGGGATTTTGTCCCCCTTGACCATACAACACACATTTTAATCATCTGTTTTCATAGGGCCAGAGGGAGGGGGATGTAGAAGGAGCAGGGGGCTGCATCCCTGCCGCCTGGCTCCCGGCCGCCTGGCTAGCTTATGCCCCGAAATAACAACACACAAATTGTATTCATTTAAACACTGCCTGGCCCATTATATCTAGCCTCTTCTTGGCTAACTCTCATATCTTGATTAACCCATTAATAATAATCTGTGTAGCACCACGAGGTGGTGGCTTACTGGGGAAGATTCAGCATGTCTGACCTGGCAGCTGGCTCCATGGCAGTCTGACCTCACTTCCCTTCTTCCCAGCATTCTGTTCTGTTTACTCTGCCTACCTAATTTCTGTCCTATCAAAGGGCCAAGGCAGTCTCTTTATTTTATTTTATTTTTATTTTTTTTTGAGGTTGAATGTTTATTCAGGGGGTTATAGAGGAGGAACCATGAAGGGGGGGACAGAGAGAGAGAGAGAGAGAGAGAGAGAGAGAGAGAGAGAGAGAGAAGAGGAGAAAGAGACAGAGAAGGGGGAAGCAGAGAAGTGGGGAGAGAGGCAGAAGCGAAGCTGCCTCTCCGAGAGGAAGATGGAAAAGAGAGGGCAATCTCTTTATTAACCAATGAAATCAACACAAAACAGAAGATTCTCCCACATCAGGCAGATGGGAAGTTGTAAATGAAAGTTTCATTTTCACAGGTTGCAGAATCTGGGGAACATGGGGGACTATAGAATGGAAGCTTGGTGTCACTAGTATTGATGATGCCTTGTTTTTCAGGTTGGTTGGGCCTGAACTGAAGATGTTTCCCGAACAACAGAAAGAGGTAAGACACTACCTGTTCATGTGTGGAAGTCTGGGCTGAAAACCTGCAAATAAATAACCCATGAATTTGGCTCATCACAGATTGGTCCAAGTAGTAACTAGGAGCTGGTGATATCTCGGAAGATACCCTGTCCCCACTGTAGACAGATCCACAGCATTCCCTTTCTAGTCTGTGGTGGAGCTATAGGGCACTCTGTCTGCTATTTGTTGGTCTAAACACTGGCTCCCAGGCCCAGAGTTCTCCCGGGTTCTGACCCCAACCTCCATCTGAGCATGTCTTTCTTGGTTTTCTGCTCTGCTATCCTTGGTACTCCCAGCTCTGAGTAGGGACCCAGGAAAATGTCTGCCATTAGTTTCTGTCTGACCTGTTTGTTGTCTTTCATAGCTCGGTTGTTTTGCTTTTGTTTGTTTCCCACACAACTCAAGCAAGATGATCTTTTCTTGACTGAATCCTGGGCTTAAGGCCTCCAAAGCCCAGTTTCCTGGGGTGGTGCTAATTTACTACCCAGAAGGATTGGTTCTATCTAGGAAAGTATCCACCAACGTCTCAGGATGTTCAAACCTTTTGTATAAAATGGTGCAGTATTGAATACAAACTGCCCAATCCTTCCAAGTAGTTCATGTACTTTATGTACTTTATTTATCCAATCTTTTAAGGCAGGGTACCAGGCTGGCTTTGAATTCACTATACGGCCAAGACTGGGTTTGACCCTTTGATCCTTCTGCTTCTGCCTCCCCACAGGTAGGATTACAGGTGTGTGTCACCATGTCCAGTCATTTCTAGAAGACTTATAATGCCAAATGGAATGTAAATGTTGTGATAAAGTTATATTATTTTATATCACTTAGGGGAGAATGACCAGGAAGAAAAGTCTGTGAATATCTAGTACAAATGTACTGTGTAGCCCAAGATAGCCCAGCCTCCTTCCAATTGTGTGTGCGCTGGTACATGTGTGTGGAGGCCAGCCTTGGGTGTTGTTCTTCAGATGGCTGTCTGACTTGTGTGTTGCGACTCAGTTGTTCACTGTGATCTTGGACCTATCAGTTAGGTTAAAGTGACTGGCCATCGAGCCCCAGCAATCCTCTTCTACCTCCTCAGAACTGCGATTACAAATGTATGCTACTATGACCTGATTTTTAAGTGGATTCTGGGGCTCAAACCCGGGTCTTTATGCTTGCCTGGCAAACACTTTCTAGACTGATCTATCTTCCCAGGCTCTGTTTTCAACTACTTTTGGGATGTTGTTGGTTGAATCCTTGGATGCAGAACCCATGGGTATGAGAGGCAGACGCAATATGTAGTCTCCATTTCTTCTGAAAGCCAGAAGTGCTACAACAGCCCATGATGGTTATGTAGTTGAGATTGTCCATGAGCCAAAACCATCCTAAGGCAGGATACTACAGGTATAGGGATGACTTGCAGCTTCAGAGGGCAAAGTCTTGTCCCCTTTTTGGGCTGCCTTAGTCTGATATCACTAACTGAGCAGCTGTGCCCACCAAGAGCACTGTTCCAAAGTCACAATTAAAAATTTTCTTTCAGTGTGTGTGTGTGTGTTCACCTATGAAAATAACAAAAATCATAATTTTGAGCTTTATGTACTCCAGGTTGATCTTAACATATATATATATATATATATATATATATATATATATATATATATATATAGTGTCCACCTCCTGAATGTTGGGATTACAAGTATAGTTTGTGCATTGCTAGGGATCAAGCCAGGGTTTTATATATGGTTGGCAAACACTCTCCCAACTGAGCTATGCTGTAGTTGTAAGAAGCATGTGGTTGTTGGTTGGTTCAGTCATTCTTATCTATCTAGCTTTCCTTTTATCTGGCTATCATAGAATTTACTATGTAAATCAACTGGCCTCGGACTCACAAAGATTCCCCTCTGCCTTCTAAGTACTGGGACTGAAGGTGTGTGCCACCATACTTGGCTTCATTCATTCGTTCTTGTGTGTGTGTGTTTCTGAGTGTGTATGTGTTTCTGAGTGTGAATGTACATATGGAGGCCAGAGGTCAACCTCAGGTGTTATTCCTCATGTACTTTCTACCTAGTTTTATGAGACAAGTCTCTCACTTGGTCTGGAACTTGCCAATTATGATAGACTGTCTGGCTGGTGAACCATAGGATTCTGTCTCTCCTCACAGTGCTGGGGTTACAGGTTTGTGTCACCCTGTCCTTCTGTCACCAATCTAGGGAAGAAACACATGTCCTTCCTACGTTTGCACAACAAACACATTGCCAATTGAGCCATCACCCCTAACCCCAATTTGTTCAACTTTGTTCCTTTCATGCAGTCCAGGACCCAAGCTTAGGGAATGGTGACACCCATGTTTAGGGTGAGACCTCCTACCTCAGTTTACCTAGTCAAGATAATAATCCCTCATAGGCATGCCTGGAGGTCTGTCCAGGTAATTCCAGATCCCGTCAAACTAATAATCAATATTAGCCATTGAACCAACTATATAAACTATATATAGCATTTCAATGATCTTGAAGATGTCCTTTCTGATAAATGACTATATGACAGTATTATATCATTAATGAATTTAAAAATGGCAATTCCTTCAATGGAAAGGGGAAAAACATACTGCAAATAGATGGAGAGACCGTGTTCAAAAAATCTAGTTTAGTTTTTGTCAGTAAGAAATAATTATAGAGGCCGGGCCGTGGTGGCGCACGCCTTTAATACCAGCACTTGGGAGGAAGAGGCAGGAGAATTCCTGTGAGTTCGAGGCCACAAGAACTACAAGAGCTAGTTCCCGGATAGCTAGGACTGTTACACAGGGAAACCCTGTCTTGAAAAAAAAAAAAGAAAGAATTACAGAGAAGTGAGATCCAGAGTGTACTGTAGTGTAAATCAGCTGTCTGTCCATTCTCCACCAGGACCCTGAGTACTGAGCTCTTAGCCAGCACCTCACAGCCAGAGTCCCTGCACCTGGCGTCTGGATACCTGCAGCCCCGAAGTCTTCCTCCAGTCCCAGTCCCACTTCTCCCCAACTCCAGGGTCTTCTTGCTCCCTGTTACCAGCTTTATTTTGGAGCCTTGACAACTCGGCACAGTCTTGTCCCCGGGGCTGTGTCTAGTCCCACCCTCCTGTTTTGCTCGCCTTCATACAGTGTTGAAGGGGGAGCAAAAGGAGACTTCTGACAGCTTCATTTTCAAACGGTGTTTTCCTATCCTTGATTGCCCCAAGAGCGCTCTGCTCACAGGGCCAGCTCGAGGCTCCGAGTCTGTAGAGCGTAGCTACTTGTTGTCATTCCGTCAAGATCCCCCAATCACGTGTGCAAGGGTCAGGTGCAGTATCACGGATTGTTCTAGAAGCTGGACCCGTGTTTGTATAAGCACTTTCCCGGTGGTGCCCATAGATAGCAGCCGTTACTATTAATCGTGAGATTGGAATGTGGATTAGGACCTCTTTGCCATCTTTGTTGAGGATGCAGATGGGCAGGAGTCACATGCCAGTTCTACACAACTGGCAGTACCAGCCTCGGGGTTTGGGTATTTATTTATTTTTTAAAAAGATTTGGGAAACGTAGTCTCTCTTGTCGAAGCAGCTTTATTACCATAATAAATCTAGCAAGAGGAGAGACGGGAGCGGGAGTCCCCCTTGTTAGTTAAATATGTTCCATTTGCACAGTGGTTTGAATTCCCAGGAGAGCAGTACCTCAGCTGATGGATTGTCCCTATAAAAAGGCCTTGGCATTGGGCCATTATAAAATTAAAATGAATTCAGACTCATTCATGCATGCAACTTTAATTTACAATTAAAATATTATGGTTACATATTTTAATAAGAATAATTAGACGGACCCAACTGAATCAACCTTTGTGTTTAATGAGACAGAACCCAGAATTCAAATGGAAAGGCAGGTGAGTGTGACAGGGGACACATTTCAGACAGCGTCTTCTGTGGAGTCAGGCGTTTTTGTCCTGTTTTATATTCTAATGCCCAGGAAGAGCTGTTTGATTTCTCTGCTGCACTGAGGACCTTTGTCCCCTGCCTCTGGAAGCTTCTTTCCTGAAGGGGTAAAGGAGCTGCTCCCCATTGCGGGACACTGTTTCCTGGAGACTCAGATTCTGTTCTTGACCATTGAATGGCTGTTCCCCCATGAAGGGGCTGGGCTTCTTCCTGAGCTGCTGGTGTAACTGGAACACCCCTCTTAGGGGGTGAGGCTTGTCTTCCTGCCTGTGTATATGTCTACACCTGTGTATCTCCAAACTTCCTGGAACATGATAACTGTAGGCTCCCTTAGAGCCGTGGTTCTCAACCTGTGGGTCGAGACCCTATTGGGGTCAAATACCAGATATCCAGGGGCTGGAGAGATGGCTCAGTGGTTAAGAACACTGACTGGTCTTCTGGAGGTCCTGAGTTCAATTCCCAGCAACCACAGGGTAGCTCACAACCATCTGTAATGAGATCTGGCGCCCTCCTCTGGCCTGCAGGCATACGTGGAAGCAGAATGTTGTATACATAATAAATAAATCTTTAAAAAAATATCAGATATCCTGTATTTCAGATATTTACATTATGATTCATAACAGTAGCAAAATTACAACAAAATTATGATGTAGCAATGAAATAACTTTATGGTCACTACAACATGAGGGACTGTATTAAAGGGTCATAGCATTAGGAAGGCTGAGAACCACAGATCTAGAGACTTACATCTTAAAAGGAAGGATATTTCTTCTTCAAAGTGTTCATACTTCATGTTGGGGAATAGCAGCGGCTCTTAGGTAACTACCCGTAATTGACACTTGAGTGAGTTGTATGTTTTGATTATTTTGGTTTTTTGGGATGGGATCTTATTACATAGCCTTTGCTGGTCTGGAACTCACTATGTAGACGATGTTAGCCTTGAACTACAGAGATCTGCCTGCCTCTGCCTTCTGAGTGCTAGGATTGAAGGTTTGTGCTACCCATACCTGGCTTGAGTCAGTGTTTTTGGCAGGGAATACCCAGAATAGGACAAGTCTAAGTGTTCCAAGGGAGTTCCATGTGCCACCATGACCCCATCACTGGGTGTCTTAGGGTTTCTATTGCTGCTACAAAACACCATGACCAAAAAGCAAGCTGAAGAGGAAAGCTTTTATTTGGCTTATACATTTCTCATGATCATTGAAGGAAGTCAGGACAGGAACTCAAAACAGGGCAGGATCCTGGAGGAGGGAGCTGATATAGAGGCCATGGAGGAGAGCTGCCTGGTTGCCTGCTTCTCCTGACTTGCTCAGATTGCTTTCTTACAGAACCCAGGACCACCAGCCCAGGGATGGCACCACTCACAATGGCCTGGGCCCTCCCTCATTGATCACTAATTGAGAAAATGCCTTACAACTGGATCTCATAGAGGCATTTCTTCAACTGAGGCTCCTTCCTCTCTGATGACTCTAGCTTGTGTCACGTCGACACCTAAAATTAGCCAGTCCAGGGAGGGAGGAAAGAGTGTTACAGAGATGGGAAGGACCTGAGCAATGTTGGCTGAACAGCCTTAAGGAATGGATGGATAGTGTGGATACGCTCAAGGCTCGCTTACCAGCGGAGACATTTTGGACTTACTTTAAGAAAGAGTGGCAAGTTTTTGTTTAAATTTTGAGGCAAGGTCTCACCATGTAGGCCAGACTGGCCTCGCCCTCACTTTTTAGCTTAGGGAGGCCTCAAACGCATAGTGATTCTCTATGTAGGCCTCCCAAGTGCTGGGAGTTAGTAGGTGCACACCACGGTACCCAGCTTGGTAGTCTTACTTTTGCCTGTGTCTTTGTAGTGCCGGGACTGGGGAACATGCAACACTGTACCTCTGAGCTGCACCCTGCTGCCCTAAACCACTGGGGTGTAGCTTTGGCCTACTGGCTGGAAACTGACTAAGGTTTGTAGTATGGAGCTGCGGGCTGCTTCCCGCCGCCCAGCTCCTGGCCACTGGTTAGTTCTACCCAAAATAATAGCACGGAAACTGTATTCTTTTAAACACTGCCTGGCCCATTAGTTCTAGTCTCTTATTGGCTAACTCTCACATCTTGGTTAACCCATTTCTAATAATGTGTGTGGCACCATGAGGTGGTGCCTTACCAGGAAGGATCTTAACCTGCGTCCATCTCGGAGAGGAGAGTTATAGCGTCTGCTCACTTCCCTTCTTCCCAGCATTCTGTTCTGTCTACTCCACCCACCTATGTTCTGACCTATCAGGCCAAGCAGTTTTCTTTATTAATTAACCAATGAAACAACAGCTAGATAGAAGACCCACCTACATCAAAGGTTTACATTAATGAATGTCACTGAATAGTGCCTTGAGTTTTTTATCCCTCCCTTAAACCTAAGTTCTACCCTTCTCTCTCTTCCTTTCTTATTCCCTTGCCCTTTGCTCTGATTCCCAGCCTCTGGCATTCTACCCAGTTACTGAAGAATAGTACACTTTCCATGGCTGATGCCATGGCACAGTGGGTAAGAGCATCTGGGTTCACTTTCCAGCATCTGTAACTGCAGTCATAGGGGATCTAATGCCCTCTTCTGGGTTCCTTCCTGCATCATGCACAAATGTGGTGCACAGACATACATCCCACCAGAACACCCGTATGCATAAAAATAAATAGAATTTAAAAATGACAGTCCAGTTTCAATGAGAGAAGAAAGCAGCCTAGAATCGTAATCCTTCCCCACACTGCAGGTTCCCACGGCGTTAGCATTCTGAGCCCATTTGTGTAACAATCACCTGAGGGTCTGTTTTATTCCATCCAAGTCCTGAAGAAAGACTTTATTTCCATTTCCCAGATTTTTAAAAGATTTGTTCCCTGTAGAACATAGGTTCTAAGGAAAAGACAGAAGCTTGGGCTATCGCTTCCCAGCCCTTTCCTGTACTTGTGGGCGTGCATTTTTAGAAAATGGAGACCAAATCATTTAACATCTCTCACCTCCAGGTCAGCATTCTAATACTTTTAAGAGCTACTTTGCCAGCTACAACTAAACTAGAAGTGACTAGAAAAATAGTCAACGTAAATTTATCTTTAAAATTTTTTTTTAATAATTTAACTTTATTTTATGTGCATTGGTGTGAACTGCATTTTCAGACAGTTGTGAGCTGCCATGTGGGTACTGGGAATTGAACCCGGGTCCTCTGGAAGAACAGTCAGTGCTCTTAACTGCTGAGCCATCTCTCCAGCCCCTGTAAATTTATCTTCACATTTATTAACAAATAAGAAGCAGTCCATCCGTGGTGGGAAGTCCCGTCAGTCACTGCTCAGCCAGGTGATCACAGTACGCGGCAGTGGGGAAGCTCAGTGACTGCGGGTGCCTAGGATGTGATCAGAGAGGGACCATTAGCTCTATGATCTTCCTGCCAAATACCCAGAACCCCAGTCTAGTCCCGGGACAAACACCAGGTACACCCCAGCTGAGGAACATCTACAAAAGACCCCACAAGTTCTCAGAACTGGCAAGGTCATCAAAACCGTGCAAGTGCCACAGACCAAAAGGGTCTAAGGAGACACAGTGACCACACATGGCGTCCTGGGTGGGAGCGACAGCCGCGGAAGAGCCAGTGTTTATCTAATAACAGACAACCACACTCGAAGAGAGCACAGTGACGCCCCACTGCTGCTGAAGGAACCACCAGAGTCCAGGTTATGGACAAGAGGCAAATCCGAGTTATAAATGCAGCCTGGCCTTGCTGGTCATCTGACTTTTGGGCCAGTTGCTTAAGCTGCTCTTATCTGTAGAGTTGGGGTTAATATTACCCAGCTGTTAGGGAAGAAGAGACAAGGTGGACAGATAAAGCTGCACCTGGGGCAGAGGTCAGGGAGAAACAGGGGTCATGGAGATTAAAGAGTACCCAGTGATTGGATTTTCACAGACCCCATGGCCTGTTTTCTCATGGAGTGCAGGAGGGATCCGTTACTTTAAATTTTTAATTCTACTCCTCCTGGCGGTTCCTTTCATAGTAGATACAGTCATTAGGCCCAGGAAGCCATTAAAGTGTTTAATAAGGTCATTAAATTGACTAACAGCGGCTTTGGAAGCCATTTCCATAGGAAATCCATGGGATTCCAGGTATGGGACATGGGGCTGTCCTTTGTGGCCGACAGCTTGCCAGCATCCGCGTGAGGGATGGTGGGCAGGTCGTGAGGGATGCCTCTAATTAAGAGATTATAGGTGAACCTCGGCTGTCTGGGCGTGCTGTTCATAGCTGGAAGTGTGTTGAAACTTCACTAATTCCTACTAATTGCAGGGTGGGGGAGGAGAGGCCCATCTGAATTACGGAATATTTTAAAATAAATGCGCTTTTATGACGTTCCAGTACATATTTTAACTCCAACCAGGCTAACAAATTGCTGCCCGGTGCGAGTCTTTGGGGATGAAGTGACTAAGGGCATCAGGATGATTTTCAATTATTTCTATGTAAATAGGCGTTTCTGAAGTTCTTCAGGTTGCTCGGAGACAGTTTGCCCTCATACATCTTCAGCATTGCGCCAGTTGCCTTCCGCTGTTAATTGGCAGCACCCTTGGAGGATGGGATTGGTAAATTAAGATAAACCTGGGGCTATCTATGAAATACCTTCTGGAATGATAAACGGTGTCCAGGAGGCCGGGTGGAAGAGTTTTTTATTTCAGCTAAAGTTGGATTTAGTGTCCCCCCCCTGAAGGTGATTCGCTCATCCCTGCGGGCACTTACTGATTGGCTGACTGTCAGTGGGTACACTGGAGGTGCCAGGCGTTGATGTCTTGAGAGCCAGGCCAGGTTGCTTAAGGTTGGCTCCAGGAGAGGAGGCCCGTTTGTTAGTGCTGGACAGCAAGGAGAGCCAGGGAGTTAGGGAGTACGTGGTGCTTCAAGGACAGTCGAATAAATCACACCAGGAGAGGTGGAAGAGTGTGGACTCAGGTGTGTTTAAAGATGATTGGATTAGGGAGCAAAAGGAGAGAAAGGAAAGGTTGGGGTGGGAAGCAGAAGAAAGACGAAGAAAACGGTCTGATGTTAGTGATCTAGGCAGGAAGACCATCTTGTTCAAGGATGCGAATGAGGGCACACACAGCGCAGCCCTTGCTCCCTGCCTGACCTTAGGCCGCTGTGATGGAGTCTGCTCTCCTCAGCACTGGTCACCAAGACTGAGCCTTGTATGTTTCCTTAGCTTTCTGTGCTAGGAGGCTCTGCCTTTGGTGGGGTGTGTGTTGTACTGGGAAGGGTATAGGTACACAAAAGAAAGTTCCTTGGGAGGTTTGTCATACAGAGTGGACCAGTGTGTGCTGGAGCAGTCAGTCAGAGAAGTCTGGCTGGGGTTGTGGTGCCACTGAGTTGAGGGACAGAATGGTGTGGGGAGCACGGGACTTCCGGTGGGTCAAGGGTCAAGGCTGGAGACTCGGTACAGTGCAAAGATGCCTGGACTGGAATGAAATGCTAGGAATCGCCAGCCCATGTGGGTGGTTGAGTGTGTGTGTGTGTGTGTGTGTGTGTGTGTAAGACCACCCTAGACCCGAAATAAGTCGGTAAGGGACCAGCAGCCTGGTATGGCTCGCAGGGGCACAGCAACCTCGGAGAGCAGACAGAGAATGCGAGCTTACTCCCCACAAAAGGACAGTGCTGCTTAGCGCCCCAATTGTTCTACTCTGGGTTTCGTTGCTGTGATCAAACAAACTAAACTAACAAACAAACATACAAAAACCCTAAAACCACTGACCAAAACCAGCTTAAGAAGAAAAGGGTTTATTTCATCTCCCATCCCAGATCCTGTCCATCACTGCAGGAAGTTGAAGCAGGAGCTAAAGTGGAAGCCATGAAGTAACTGACTGCACACTGTCTTGTTAAACACAACCCTGTCCTTCTTCAGTTGCCTTTTCTCTTTCTTTTCTTTCTTTTTTCGAGACAGGGTTTCTTTATGTCACAGCCCTGACTGTTCTGGAACTCGCTCTGTAGACCAAGCTGGCCTCAAACTCAAGAGAATCGCCTGCCGCTGCTTCTCAAGTACTGGGATTAAAGATGTGTACCTGGTTCAGCTGCCTTTTCTAATTGGCCTAGGTCCCCCTGCCCAGGAGTGGCATCTCCCATAGTGGACTGGACCCTTCTATATTAGTCAACCAAGAATATGTCCCCAGACATGCCTACAGGCCAGTCACGTGCAGGCAATTCCATTATTAAGGTTCCTTCTCCCCGTTGGCCTTAGTTTATGTCAAGTTGATAAAAACTAGCCAGTGAACACATCAGTCAGGCTAAAGACTGTCAGTGATGAAAGAATAATGTAGATATACGCTTAGTGCTGCGGCGCATTCTGGGTGTGCATTTAATATGTGTTTCTCATGACTAGGGCGCTGGGGCAATGGTGGCACACAACTTTAGTCCCAGCACTCAGGGAGACAGTCAGGTGGATCTCTGTGAGTTCAAGGCCAGCCTGGTCTACAGAGCGAGTTCCAGAATAACCATGGCTACACTGAGAAACCCTGTCTCAAACAAACAAACAAAACAAAACAACAGTGAGGACAAATGCATTTCTGTATTCTGGCATGGCTTTAGAATATTCTCATGTTCGTCTCTAGGTAAAGATTAGGTTCCATCCTGCTGGGAGGAGAGTCCTTCCCGTAGCTTGTCGCTGCGCTGTGTGTCCCAGAGTACACATTGTGAAGGACCTGTTTGATGAATGCAGTTCAACCTTAAGGCCACGTTTTACTAAACAATTACACTATTAGGGTGTTTGTTACTAAGTTCCTAAATCATTATTTTTTACTAAAAAATAAAATGTGGGTTATGGGGAGCCTGTGCCAGGATTTAGAGTTCAAAGCTAGTCTGGGTTACATAGTGAGATCCTGATTTGGAGGGAAGTAGAGGCCGTTGATGATAATGATGGTGATGATGAGAGACAAATTTCACTTTCTAGCCCTGGTTGGCTGGGGACTTACTATGTAGACCAGGCTAGCTTTGCATTTAAGATGGTCCTGCTGCCTCTTCCACCTGAGTGCTGGGATCATGGGTATGTATCACTAGGCCGAGTTAGATTTCCTTGTCCCCACCCCCCTTTTTTGAAAGTCGATTATTTTTTGGGAAACCGTTTATCGTTTCCCCTGTCTCACTCACAAGGCTGGGTTAGATTTTCTTATTTCATAACGTCAGTGTGTGTGGGAAGGCTTCATGCTCTGCGTTGATCAGTCTTCTCCCTGCGTGTGATTTGCTTTGTGTTTGGTTAGCATTAATGGGGCATTCCCCGATGTTTTCAGTGGTGTTTTGTATTTGATCTATCTACCAGCTACCAGAGGTGGAAGGCAAGGCTTGGTGAATTCAGAATTTTAGGAGCTGGGTGAGCCAGAATTTACTTGTAGTTTTTTGACTAGAACTTCTGTTCAATGTTGGTATGCCAGCAACGGGGCAAGAGGGGAGAAATAGGGCGAGAAAAACATTTATGTATTGACTTTAGAACCACTTATATGAGCTGGGCGATGGTGGCGCACGCCTTTAATCCCAGTACTCGGGAAGCAGAGGCAGGTGGATCTCTGTGAGTTCGAGACCAGCCTGGTCTACAGAGCTAGTTCCAGGACAGGCTCCAAAGCCACAGAGAAACCCTGTCTCGAAAAACCAAAAAAAAAAAAAAAAAAAAAAAAAAGAACCACTTATATGGTTGCCATAGTGAATTAGTGATATGCCGTGTGGTTGGGCATATGTGGCGGTGCCATGACACTGGGCTTACCGTCCAGACATACCTGTTTTTATCCCAGGTCACACATATGTGCTATGTTGACTCGTGTGTCTGCCCTTCCTTCCCATTCTTTGGCTGTGGGTTTGTTTCTGAGGCAGAGTCTCACCTTGTAGACTGGCTGCTTTGGAACTCAGTGTATGGCCATGGGCTCTGAACTCATGGAAGTCCTGCCTCTGCCTCCTGAGTGCTGGGGTTATAGGTCTGAGCCCCCACGCCCACCTTCCACTTGGTTTTCGCTGTGTGAAGACTCACCATTTCAATAGCAGGCCCGTGTTTTCCATCTGCTGTTAATGCGTGACGTTGAGTGGTTGGAAATGTTGGCTTCTGTTTGACTCATCAGGGCATGTCTTCCTCTTCCATGGAAAACTGATTCTGCCAACTCTGTGGGAATGTGGCTTCCACGGGACATGGTGACTCGGAGCGATCCCTCAAGTCCTCCGTTAGGCACGGCGCCAAGGACAAAGCTACTTTTGAGGGCCAGTGAAATTGTTTTAATTTCTTTTAAAATAAGAAGAGTCAAAAAAAGGCCCTGAAGCATTAGTATAGTCATCTGTACACCAGCACAGTTAAATATGATTATGCATGTATGTATGTAGGCAGCATATGCTTGTATACAATATATGTATGCATGTAACATGCATATACACAATGTATGTAACACATAATATAACGTATGTGTTAATGTATAATATATGCATGTGTGCAATATATGAATGTAATGTATAACGTATGTGATGCACATGTGTATGTATGTATATAAGAAAGGCCCATGAAAACCAGAATGGAGCCAATATGTGCAGGGTTGGGAGCCTTGGATGGTCTGCAGACTGTGGTCTTGTCTTCCCAACCTACTTATGCGATGAGATTGGATGTGTTCAGGGTGGTATGACTGAGAACCGTAACCTATCTGCCTTCCCTCCCTTCCTGCTGGCCAAACAAACAGATTTATTAAGGAAAAGTAGGAAAGAACTCCAGAGAGCAGACGAGGTTCCACAGGAGAACTTGCCCATAACCTGTTTATCTTTCTAGTCATTGATTGCTTCTCTAAGGATTGATTGAAAAACCACTTGTGGGGGCAGGAGAGATAGCGCAGTGATTAAAAGTGCATATGATTATTACTATTTTTTTTTCCTTTTTGGTTTTTCAAGACAGGGTCTCTCTCTGTAGTCCTGACTGTCTTAGTACTCACTCTGTAGATCAGGCTGGTCTTGAACTCAGAGATCCACCTGCCTCTGCCTCCCAAGTGCTGGGATTAAAGGCATGTGCTACCATGCCTGGCTCATGGCAACTCTTACAACGGAAAACACTCAATTGAATGTCTGCACCACATGTATGTAGTACCCAGGAAGGCCAGAAGAGGACTGCAGAGCCCCCAGGAACTGGAGTTTCCGTGTGGATTCTGGAAATTGAACCCTAGTCCTCTGGAAGAGCAATGAGTGCTCTCAACCGCAGAGCTGTCTCTCCAGCTCCTTTCTTTCACTGTTACTATCTTAAAAACAAGCAAACAGAAGTATTCACAGTTTGTGTGTGCAAGTGTGTGTGTGTATGCGCATGCGTGCATTTGGGTGTGTGCATGAGCGTGTGTGCGTGCGTGCGTGTGTGTGTGTGTGTGTGTGTATTGCTAATTTATTTTGTTGTTTTGGACCCAGATTATAGATATTTGAGATGACATAAATACTGCATTGAAAAGCTGAGACAAACAAAAGCTTAGTTTTCACAACCAAGTATTAAGAATCAGTTTTGGCCAGGTGGTGGTGGCACATGCCTTTAATCCTAGCACTCGGGAGGCAGAGGCAGGCGGACCTCTGTGAGTTCGAGGCCAGCCTGGTCTACAAGAGCTAGTTCCAGGACAGGCCCCCAAACCTACAGAGAAACCCTGTCTCAGAAAAAAAAAAATTGGTTTTGGACTCTGTCTTGGCCGTCTTCAGATACCAGCAACACTGGACGCTCTCTGTCAGTTTCGCATTATTTAAAATTTCCGTGTGCGGATGAAGTGTTCCGTTGACTCTGGTGACACCTGATTCATGGTCTCTACTTCTCGTTTTCTGAGGGCCAGCGAGTGCCCTGGCTGCCACTTGCAGTTCTGCCCTCCCAGCTCCTCGCAGCCTTTCCCAAATCCTGACCCTGTTCTTCGTTCACTATGCCCTCACAGGAGTTTGTCAGCGTCTGGGTCCGCGACCCCAGGATTCAGAAGGAGGACTTTTGGCATTCCTATATCGACTATGAGATATGCATCCACGTGAGTACGCAGTCAGTAGGAAGTGGGATTTTAGGTGGTGATGTTTTATATGATATAATGATGCTAAGAACTAGAACAAAAAGATTTCATTCAGCTGGGCGGTGGTGGCGCATGCCTTTAATCCCAGCACTGAGGAGGCAGAGGCAGCCGTATCTCTGTGAGTTCGAGGCCAGCCTGGTCTACAAGAGCTAGTTCCAGGACAGGCTCCAAAGCTACAGAGAAACCCTGTCTTGAAAATCAAAATAATTAATTAAAAAAATTTAATTCAAAGAACTGAATTGAGATGATTCCAGCTAAGCTCGTATTACAAATGAAGCCGTAAGATAATTCTTAACATTGAAGAATTGCTTATTGGAAGCTCAAATTTTACTTGTTTTTTTTTTTAAAAACTATTAAAATTTTAATGTTTATTGCCTTTACTTACGGAGATGTGAATACTTAAAAAATTAATGGTTAAAGAGTATAACTCATCAATGACATTTCGTTGTGATATTATATCTCAAGATAATATATTGTTTAATAAATCTTAAGTTTTGAGAGGACATAGAATTTGGGGGGAAGGGAGATGTATTAACCATTTTAGATTAATACAAGGTATTGGTTTTCATGATAACATTTTTTCATATGTGCCATTATATTTTGTTCTGTTTTATATAGAGAGTCAGAAATTTTGGGAATGAATATGTACAGTTAGTTTGCCTTAGTCTAGGTTTGAAGTCATAGCACAGAGGGAGCAGTTAGCAGTGACATTCCGCCAGTGGAAATAATCCTGAGCCACAAGCTCCTGAAATGCCCGGCTGGTATGGAGCCTGCTCTGCTCCTCTCGAACAAGGTCAGCACACCTGTCCTCCATGGGGCCACACGGAGGACGTCCTGCACCAGCTGTCCTGCAGCTGCGGCTGCGGTGGATGCAGGGCAGCCTAGAAAGAACGGAAATGAACCCCCGAGACCGCTGGGAAAGACGGGAGGTGGGCAGACTGGCCCCAGACGCTGGCCTTGAAGAGGCTCACTTTCTTGTCTGACCGGGTCCAGGTCTGCCGTATCTACGTGTACATGTGAAGAAACATGTAGCCATCATTCATTGTCGTTGGGAATGATGGAATCACACTAGAAATCTGAACGCCACTCAAATGTTTTTCTTTTAAGAGTCCCCAGTGTAGAAAATAAGGCGAAAGTTGAGCGGCCTCTTTCCCGCCCCTTTTCTCGCTTCTCAGTTATTTTTGAAGCCACTGCTGTATACGTTGTTTGTTTTTGTTGTTGTTTGTTTGTTTTTTAAAACAGGGTTTCCCTGTGTAGCCCGGGCTGTCCTGGGACTTGCTATGTAGTTGGTCTTGAACCTAGAGTTCCGCCTCCCTCCAGAGTGCTGGGATTAAAGGCATGCACTACCACTACCAGGCGCTGTATAAGTTGTTTTGCTTTTGTTTTTACTTAAAAGCTCAGACCAAGCATCCATTCTGTGTGAAAATTATGGACATATAAGAGCAGGCGTTTGGGCTGGAGAGATGGCTCAGCAGTTCCGAGCCCACACTGTGCTTGGGAGTTTTGGTCCCGGCTGCTCAGGGCAGCTGTAACTCCAGTTTCAGGGGATCAAGCTCCTTTTCTGACGTCCCCAGGCACACGATGCACAGATTTACACTCAGGTCATACACTCACACACACACACACACATAAAATTAATGAATAAGATTTTAAAAGGGAATAGGCATTTGAATCCGATGTGGTGGTCCACGCCTGTGATTCTAGTACATGTGAGGCAGAGCAGGGGATCCTCGGCCATATAGTGAATTCAAGGCTAGCCTGGTCCACTTGAGAACCTGTCTCAGTCCCTCACTGCCCCCCCAACCCTCGCCAAAGAAGGAATGTTAAAAAATTTAAGCATTTTAAACAAAATGAAATTATTTAGTTGCCTTTTAACTGTATTTAAAAATGTTTGTGAGCCTGATCACATACTTTAGGGCATCAGGAAATTTGATTATTTTCAGGAGATAATGAAATATAGATTATTCTGTGCTGATAAATTGCATGATTAGAATCCAGAAAACTACATGGTTTTGGTGGTGTTCTGGTATTTCCTGAAGAGCTCACCAGCTGGCAATGAGTAAATCTTCTTGTTTTGGTGGAGGGTAGAGGCAAGTCTGGATTTAGAGGGACCGAGTCAGTTAGTGACCTCAGTATATAGACTTGCTCCTATGGTAGGTGAGTGAGGCTTTGGGCTAGCCTCAGCTAACTCTGCGGGCATCAGCTGGGAATCTGTTCACTCAGATGAACCTCCAGGTGACTCTGGATTGTCCACGTTTACTGGGGTTGTAAAGCAGGAGATGGCAGCTGCTTGCCCTGTGGAAGAAGGGCTCACGGATGGACCCCGTTCTGCTATCAGTATTATGTGAACTTTTGTTACCGATACCCGTGGTGGCTGTGAGCCGTACCGGCGGTGTCAGAAGTCCCTGCGGTGGCCTGGAACTCTCCGAGGAGAATACTGAGAGCCTGTCTGCTTGGACCTCCTTAGGGCCCTAATTCTGGTGTAACAAAGCCTTGGTCCCAAGGAGCGCTAGAGTCAGGCTGTGTTTTGTTGTCCTGCAGAATGTCATGATACTGTAGGCATCTCCAGTAGGTTTCATTTCTGTAGCAGCAGAAGTGGCTGGAGGTAGTGTTCTGTGGCCTTTGCAGGTGAGTTCCTCTCCCCTGACCCCAGACAGGGTTTTTCTGTAAAACATTCCTGGCTATCCTGGAACTCACTCTGTAGATCAGGCTGGCCTTGAACTCACCAAGACCCACCTGCCTCTGCCACCCAAGTGCTGGGATTAAAGGCGTGCGCCACCACCACTCGGCTACAGGTGAGTTCTTAACTTCCAATACATACAGTCATTTAGATGTCCAAGAACACAACTAGGCTTCATTGGTAGGATAGTTTTTGAAATGATACAGCTCTTAGTAGTGAAAAGTTAGTTTCTCATTTAGCGATATAATGATTATGAACTTAATTTAAAATAAATATATAAGGCCAGGCCTGGTGGTACATGCCTTTAATCCCAGCACTCGGGAGGCAGAGGCAGGCAGATCTCTGTGAGTTTGAGACCAGCCTGGTCTACAGGAGCTAGTTCCAGGACAGGCTCCAAAGCTACAGAGAAACCCTGTCTCGAAAAATCAAACCAAACAAACAAACAAAAAAGAAACAACAAAAAAACCCCCCACAAAACCCCACAAAAAACCCCAACCCTGTTTTGAAAAACAAACAAAGAAAGAAAGAAACCCCCCCACAAAGCAAAAGCACAAAACATACACACTATACACGGAGGTTTTATTTTATTCGTTTGTTTTGTTTTTTAGGGGTGGTGGTTGAGATTTTATACAGGATCTTACTTGGTAGCCCAGACTGCTTGGAATTTACTTTGCAGCCAAGTTGGCCCCAGCCAGGTGACAATCCTTCCGCAGCCTCTTGAGTCCTTGGGTTCCGAGTGTGAGTCAGCACCTCAGCTGAGATGACCTTGTGTGTTGAAGACACAAGATTTGTCAGCTTTGCAGTTCACCCCAAGGAGACTGTTTACTCATCTGTGTACCTAAAGGAGTGACCTTGTGATTTAGCTTAGGCTGGGGACTCTGGACCTGTCTCAGGGCTGCTCCAGGGAAGCAGACAGCTAGTCACTAATAGGGTTAACTGTACTTCCCAGGTGCTTTTTGTCCATCTTCGTATCCACCCTGATTTCCCACTCAGGAAACTAGAGCTGATGTCATTTTCCTGGAGTAGAACCCGGGCTGACATTTATGTCCGTCTGTCATGGAACTGAAGCTGAATGGGGCTCGACTGCTTTCCTAACTCATCAGCCACCTCTCTCATTGTCCAGGAGGATGGGAAATGTTGTCTGGTTGAGCAATGACTTCAGGATCCCCAGTGACCAGTGGCATTTCTGTTGAGATGTAGATGTCTGCAAAGCCTTTTGAAGGGCTGTGGGAGGTCAACTCTTATCTGTAAAGGCTTTGGGATGCTGTTAAAAATGTCCCTGTGCATTTAGGGTGTGTGTGTTTATCAAGATAGGTACTCAACTTCCTAGCTCAGGGTGGATTTGAACTGCTGGCCCTCCTGCCTCAGCCCCCTGAGTCTGAGATGACAGTGTGGGCTACCAACCCCACCAGAATTTGTTTCCTAATCTTTGGAAACAATGCTTGTAGTTAGGAGAGCTCAGATTTCCTTCAGGATTTTGGTCAGGGTGTGGCCGTGCCACCTAAAGATAACACTACTCATTTACGTCACCGTGGCTTCTTCAGGCCCGAGACTGGTGAGTTACGGGTAAGACCGCACAATGCCCACATACATGGAACTAATGTGGCATGGTTGCATCCTCTTTAGAGTGAGCATCGCATTGTGAGTTACATAAGTGCTTTTCCCCGTAGGTGAGCCTCATGTTTTTCTGTTTCTGCACAGACGAATAGCATGTGTTTTACAATGAAAACATCGTGTGTACGAAGAAGGTACCGAGAATTCGTGTGGCTGCGGCAAAGACTCCAAAGCAATGCATTGCTGGTGTAAGTGGCTTATGGGTTAAAGTACGGCGATCTGTCTGTGATAGTCTAGAACTGAAAGTTGATAGCCTTAAAATGCGCGAGGTAAGGAGAGGTCACAGATTTGCTTCCTCTGGTGACTTCTGTGCCTACTGCATCTGAAGTTAAAATCCATCACGTGAGTTTACCAGCTTTTATGAATATTAATCACCAACGGCCCCAGAATTGCTTTAAGACAGATTTTCCTTTAAGTCAATATTATACAACAATAGTTCTGTGATAACCGTGTGATAATTATTACCATGCATGATGTGCCTTCAGTTTGAGGGATTTCTGCAGCCGAGTCATCTTGATTTGCTGATTAATTTTTTTCTTTCTCATCAGAGAATTACCAGAACTTCCATCTAAGAACCTGTTTTTCAACATGAACAATCGCCAGCACGTTGACCAGCGTCGTCAGGGCTTGGAAGATTTCCTCAGAAAGTAAGTGAGGGTCTGTAACCAGGCTGGGGTGCAGGCAGAGAGAACATGGGTTCTCTCTCTGCTCTGAAATGCCGCTGGCCTGTGGGCCTCGTATGTTCATATCCTGTATTAGAGTGCCACCTTGTGGCCCACATGGAATGGTGCAGGCGTGAATGGAGCCTTCTAGAAACAATGGGCGGCTGAATCAGAATAAACACAAGGTCTCTTAAGAGCTGCTTACACTTCTAATGGAAGCACCCATGAGGTTGAGGCAGGAGGATTTCTGCGAATTTGAGGCCAACCCAGGCTTCGCAGTGAGTTTCAGGCCAGTCCATGTCAAAGAAATACTCTCCTACCCTAAAACAACTATAATAACAATAAACCCAAAGGAAGCAGCAACAGAAATAAAGCAGGCTCAAGTTCCTCAGGAAGCTGGCTGACAAAAGTAACGTTTCCTAGGGAATAAGTGTGCCTTATTACTTAAAACAAGCACGTCCTTAAGCTGGCCCTATTTGCAGCAGTTAGCCCCGACAAGCCAGACTTGTCTGTTCTAGGCACTTTCTCTGTGCCTCTATTGTCCCACCTATAAATGGGGCAGTGGTGGTCCTTTCCCCCAAAAGGACTTAGACAGTTTAGGAGGCTAAGGACTGGGGCACCAGCAACACTGCCTGGCAACCTAATGTCTACGTGTTGATCTTTATTATTTTAGCGCACTCAAGGCTGAAATAGCTGTAAGCTTGTTTTTTTTTTTTATATTCTAGATAGAGTCAGGTGAGCACCAACCAGTTAGAGGCAGGGGCCTCGAGTGTCCCTTCTTTTCTAGTGGCTTTGGGATCTGAAATTATCCTTTTTTGAGTTAAATAAATAGGACCCGGAGCTAGTCTGAAGCAATATGCTGCTCTCCCCATATGGCTCACTTAGGAAGGGCCTGGGTATTAAGTATGCACATAAATATGAATACTTAGTTCTATTCGATTGACACAGTGCCTTTCCTTCCGAGAGGTCACGGGGACACGCGCAAAGCTGGAAGCTTATGGAGTGAGCGAGGGCAGGGGAAAAGAAGACACCAGAGGAGAGCTCAGGAGAGCTCAGACCGCAGTGTTCTTTGTGGTGTTATACTGTGACAGAACAAAGGGCTGGGCAGGACTTGTCCAGTTTTTCCCTTCTGTTAATTGTCGCCTCTAAGGTGCCCAGGTGGCCAATGGCGGCTCCCTTAAGATGCGCGTAGCTGGTGTTTACAGAGCAGCCTCATTCCGGATGCTCCCCCAGGGAAGCCTGCAGCCTGGCCACCGCCTGGGATGCCTGGGCAGGAGCTGGTGAACAGCCCCGGCTAGCACTGGGGAGCTGTTGGGCTTTTGCAAGTTCAGGGACAGCAAGCATCTCTGTGTTGGTCTCACTAGGTAAATGCAGGGCACTGATCATTCCTCTGACGCTGGTCCTTTGAAACAGGGTCTCGTGTAGCCTAGGCTGGCCTCAAGCGCACTGTGTATACTTGACTCTGGCCTTGAACTCCTGACTGTCTGCTCAGATTGCTGGGATCACAGGTGTGTGCCACCGTGCCCAGCTTCTG
This sequence comes from Microtus pennsylvanicus, assembly GCF_037038515.1. Lineage (NCBI taxonomy): Eukaryota > Metazoa > Chordata > Mammalia > Rodentia > Cricetidae > Microtus > Microtus pennsylvanicus. The sequence continues at coordinate 9,571,332 of NC_134599.1, forward strand.
GGTTTTGCTCCGTGCACTGTTTTTAAGCTCTATTTTCACCGTTGGTCTCCATACACCTGCCCCCATGGGATTGTGCCAGGGCGGAGGTGTTTTGTACTATGTATCATTTGGCTGTTCACTGGCTTTGACACACACGTCACAGTGGCGAGTATCCTGCTTCAAGGGCTCAAGGAACGTGGGTGTAAGTCTCCCATCCGTCCCGGCTCTTGTTATTTTCCAGGCTAGGAAACCCGGGTTGATTCTTTTGAGTCCCCGGGTTGCTTTGGTCGCGGAGTGGAGCAGTATACCAGTGCATTGCTGTTCATGCTGGTGGTTGTATTGTCAGAGAACTGACCGCATGGAAAGGACTCTGAATGACACGCGCTGACCCTGCGTCCGCCAGCTGTGTGCCCGGCTGCAGGCACAGATGGAGCGCATACACGTTGTTTGTCCCGAGACGCTTCCACTCTCGCTGGGAGCGCTGAATTAATTCAAATTTGATCTGGGAGCTGGAGGGATGGGTCAGTAGTTAAGAGCATGTGATGATTTTCCGGAGGACCCGGGTTCAGTTCCCAGCACCGACGTGGCAGCTCACAACCCTCTGAAGCTCTAGTTCCCTGGGATTCAAAGTCCACTTCTGGCCTCCTTAGGCACCAGGTATGTACATGTGTACCTATATGGTGCACGCGTACACAGGTAGACCAAATACTCAAACACATAAAGTGAAAATAAGCAAGTCTTAAATTTAAAGCAACAGATATGAACAGCCACTGGAGCATCAAATCACGGAGCAGACAGCTTTCCTGGGATACTCTTTATTCCGTGGGAACATTTGTTTCTAATGAGTTAGTTTCACATTTAAATGAAACGGGAGGGGGCTAGAGAGGCAGCTCAGTGGTTGAGAGCACTTGCTGCTATTGCAGAGGACCCAGCATTTGTTTCCTAGCAACCACATGGTGGTTCACAACCATCCATGACTGTAGTTCTAAGGGCTCTGTTACGTTCTTCTGATCTCCATGAGTACCAAGCACACACGTGGTGCCCATACATATGTGTAGGCAAAGCACACACAAAATGGAATGAATCTAATTAAAAAAAATAAAACTAAAAAAATAAAATAAAAGTGGCTAAAGGTGCTTGCAGCCAAGCCAGACAGCCTGAGTTTGATCCCCAGAACCCCGGGGGTGAAGGAGAGAACAGACTCCAGCAAGTTGTCCTTGCAGGATGTGTCCTGAACCATGTGCTGTGGCATGCACGCCCCGCCCCCCCGGCCCTCCTTTCTGAGTCAAATTCGTTCGCACAGCTCCTGTTGGGTCTAGTTCGGGCACCAGTAGCAGCCATCCATGGCTTCACCCCTGGTGCCCCTCCTCCAGTCAGCCCTACACCACCTAGGGCAGCTGGGTGAGATGGACGCTTCAGGACGGTGCCTGACCGCACCCCGGCGTCCTCTGAGGCATCACTGGTCCCCCATTCATCCATAGCCGACCCCTGGTTTGGTGGAAGGCCTCTAGAATCCATAGCATTAAAATGTGGCATGTGCTGGCTATAGACTCGAAGCATAGATTTAAACATTTTGATATGTATATACATTTTGAAGTTGTTAAGATGCCATGAAAGCAAAAATATTTCTGCATGTGTACAGTGTATAATGTAAAACAAAATTTCACTTCTAGGTTATTTGTGTAATAATGTGTACTCAGTATGAACACCATACATATTCTGTCCGACACAGATGGTTTCTCTGGTGGCTGGAGAAGATCACGTGTTGATCTTATACATGCTGGATGCTGCAGGTGCTTTGTTTCAGAGCTTACTAGCCTTGCAAGGTTGGGATTGTCACAGCGTGCACATTTGGTCCGGTGTGGGCACGAGTAGCCCATCCATCCATGCCACCCTCGGAACACAGGCGTCCTGTGCTGTAGGAACTGCTGCGTTTATATCAGCAGAGCAGCCACGGCAAGCCGAGCTGGTCAGTGTGGCTGTGAGATTTTCAGACATTCATTTTCCCTTGTGACTGTCATTTTCCTCTTGTATCCTCCTAATTCTTAGTTGTAAGCTCCTACCATCATAGCGGAGACAGAGTTATAGAGGTACGAGGTCTGCGTGAGGCCCCGCCTGAGCTGACCTCTCTTTGCAGAAGGCGTCCCAGTGACAGCACACACAACCACAGTTTAGACTTTCTATTGTGTTTTTATATCATTTTAATTCATTTTTTGTCGTTGTTTTGGGACAGCCCAGGCTGACCTTGAGCTGATGATGTAATGGCTGTGGTGAGAAAGTTGTTTATTTGTTTTTTAAAAACAAAAGACCCGTGCACATAGGCACACACAGATACACAGAGAGAGACAAACACATACACAAGTGTGTTTTTTTTTTTTAAAAATAAATCTCTATGTTCAATAGAGGGCACCACAGCATAGATTATGAATATCTTTCAATGAATATTTGTAGGTTTAAATTATTTCTCTCATGATAACAAGTAAAGAGGCCAAGTTAGCTTTTCCTTTTCCCCAACAGCTAACCTTCGGTGTACTTTCCAGATGTGTGTAGAGCGCATTCTACTGAGTTCAGAATATCCAGGACATCTGTAGAATTCCATGATTTTGTGTACCGTAGCTGTTCTTCAGCTGAACCACTGTATAATATGCTTAGTAAAATCACATTAAGGAAAACCAGACTTCACTGTGTCCAGTGAAGGGGAAAGCTGGCCTTGCTTTGTCTAGCATTGTTGAGGGGGGAGAGTAGGAGGAAAAGCAACTTTGACTTGCATTGTAAATATGTTTTCAGAAATCCCTTTGACATTCTATAGGCTGCTTTGTTAAAACTCCCACTATAAAGGCTTGAAAATAATGTACATTTATTTTATTTGATTTTTTTGGGGGGGGGTCTCAATATGTAGGTAGGTCTGGTTGTTGGAGAACTCAAGCTGTAGACTAGGCTGGCTTTGAACCCACAGAACTCTGCCTGCCTCTGCCCACTACTGCCCCCTAGTGCTGGAATTAAAAGTGTGCGCCACCACAACCACGTAGACATTTATTTTTATGGACGCTTCTGACTCACAGAGATTCACCTGTCTCTAACTCCCGAGTGCTGGGATTACAGGTGTGTGCCACCATTGCCCAACTAGAGGTTGTATCTTTTAAATTAAAAAAATACTTTAAAATTTATTATTATTTGAGATGGTCTCACAATGTTGTTCTGGCTAGCTTGGAACTCTTAATTCTCCTGCCTCAGCCTCCTAAGTGCTGGGATTATAGGTGAGTCTCACCACTCCAGACTCTTAAGATTTGCATTCTAAATTTTACAATGTAAGCTATTTGACCACAAAATGAAAACAAAATATATTAAAGTAGTTTTTTGTTTCAGATTCATATCTGTACAGTCCTGGTGGTCTAAACTGAGCTATCAAGACCCAAAAACTAAAAAAAATAAAACCAAGCTTAGTGGGTGTACTGGTTTTGAACTCTCTCAGGGCCCTGTGGATGTGAGTATCCAGGGTGGTGTCTGTCTCCTGTCCCCCACTTTTACCCCTCTTTCTATTGAATGGGGTGGCCTGTTCTCCGGCTTTTTACCCTTTTTCGTCCTCCAGGTGGCAGTGTTCAGCAGAAAACTGGGAACTAAGGAGACTAAAGCGCAGTCAAATTGGAAATTGAATTATAGCAGAGGAAAAGGGACAGTAGCCTTGAGGTCTCCATCAGCCTGCACTCCGGTCACTTTTGTTTGTGGTGCCCATGTGTTAGGTACCCAGCCAGTTAATAACAGCACGTGAGCAGTTCAAGGCTCAGTGGAATTGCTTTAGACATGAAATAAAGCTAAAATGAATTTGTGTCCAATATCGTTGCCATTAGTGCACATTACTCCTGTGCCGTAATGCCTCAAACCATCTAAAATCAATTTTAGAGATCACCCATTATTTTATAGAGAAAATAAAACACATTTCCAACAGAAACAAAGCCGTGTGTACAATCCTATGAACAGCCACTTGTCCTGTGGCGGGCGGGAAGCTTCCAGCAGGCGGCCACGGGAAACACGCGGCTCAGACTTCACAGCGGGTCCAAGTTCGTCTTGGGGGCTTGTTGCCATGAAGCGCTTCCCTAATTTGAATTATTTAGACATGGATGGGAAGCGTTTGTAAGCGAGGAAGACAGATCTTAGTGCAGTCAAAGGTTCTTCCTGCTTGGCAGATGGCCGTACGGCCATCTTCCGGGAGGACCAGGCCAGAGGACACGCAGAGTTGAGCACTTAGAGTTCTTGCTGGAGATTTTCTCTTTGCAAAGCATAATTGTCTTGCTTTGCTCTTAGTAAAGAGCCTCCCTCCCCTCGAATTACATCTGTAAGTCTGTGGAGGCAAAGGGGAGGACTGGACTTCGTGTGTCTGTAGACATTTGCCTTCTTCAAGAAGTAATTGTGTTATCTGGAAGATAAGGATGTGCTATTGTGATACAGCCCTCGGTATTTAACAAAATTGCTATTAATGGCCAGAAAGGAATTTTTTTTTTTCTGATCATTTGTTTAAACATACAAAATATAAAGCGAGGCTCATTTGGTCTGAAATATATGGTCTGGTTTTCATAGTCTGTGAATGAGAAAAAAATCCCATGTTGGGCAAAATGACGCGTGGGTTGTAGTGTTTCCCCCTTTCCTATATCCTGGCCCTAGTATCTCCTGTAATGTCGCCACTGAACAGTTACTGGAGACTCAGTTATCATATGTCAAAGATATTAGCTCAAAAGATGAAAAGCCAGTTTTTATTTAAGTGTGAGGGGGGCACTGGCTTGGTTTCTTATTCCGTGGCACTCCAGAAAAGCATATGCTCGGCTGAGAACACGCATATGACCATGCCAGCTTCCTGCTGCTGGGCCGGTTTCTAACCCTCCGTCGGGTCCGGATGCTTTAGTTGAAACTTCTTTCTCATCCGCGTCAGTCTGTCCTGCTGAACCACCAGTGTGAACTCCGTGGGATAAAGGTTTGGGATCGAAATTACTTGGTTGCTTATTTTGGCAAGAGATGCATTGCTCCCGAAGATCCTGCAGAAGTTTCTAGTTAACTTAGGTTGTTAGAAAAGCCACCTGAAAGGAGCCCTTGTGAACGTGTCCCTGGGTAAAGCGGTCACTGCTGAAGTTTTAGTGTGGAGTGTGCCGAGGAGTAAGTACATTGGCCTTTCCGTATAAGTTTAACGGTAGTGGAAAGTTTGGATGTTTCATGACAGCTGATCCAGTAAAGTCTGCGGCACTGACACGCTGCTGGTCATCCATTTTTAAAAGTAGAATAAAATTCTCTAACTGTATCAGCAAAATATTTCCATAATTAATCCACATGGTCTTAACAGATGGTTAAATTGGAGAAATGTCCTTGCAGTTATTCTTTTAACAGATGTCCTTAGCCATCAGCGTCACGTTCTTACTCACCTAAGATTCCAAATAATCAAGGAAAAAGTTAGCATATGTTTTTATCTCGTTGGTGGGCAGAGGCCAGTGTCGGGGCAAAGTTCTCAGAGTGGAGAGATCAGGAGCACCGTGGTAAGGGTTTCCTGTCTTCTACCCGGTCTCTGCCCACGCCTGCTCCATCAATTGCTCTCTTTCCTCTTTTTCTTTTTTTAATACAGAGTCCTGCAGAATGCGCTTCTGCTTTCCGATAGCAGCCTCCACCTCTTCTTGCAGAGCCATCTGAACTCCGAGGACATTGAAGCGTGTGTTTCCGGGCAGACCAAGTACTCTGTGGAAGAAGCAATTCACAAGTTCGCCTTGATGAATAGACGGTTCCCTGAAGAAGATGAAGAGGGGAAAAAAGACAACGACGTAGATTACGATTCAGAAAGGTACTCCTTTGCACGTGGGCTCAACAGACATATTTATTTAACGCACAGTGTCCACGTGCACGCACATAGATAGATACACGTTTTGCTTTTTGTTGATGTAATACTAAGATAATGAAAAAATTAATTGACTGAGATTTTATTGAGCTGTGACAGCTCATCATAGTGGTCTTCACACACACCTCCACACTGAATTAATGAATGCAGCAGAAATTCAATTATCTGCATTCTGATTATGTGACTTTCATTTAGTCAGACTTGAATTATTCGCGTTTAAATTATCTAGCTAAAAAAAATATCCAACTGCACTCCAAATGGCTAATTAAAAGTCCAAATTTCCTGTCTCTCTTTGTGACTGGAGATAATGAAAGTTCCCCTCTGTTACTCAGGCTTTGAGTGTGTTGTGAAAACCAATTTCCTCTTTTTATTATTTTCCCCCTCTCTTCTTTTCCAGTTCCTCCTCTGGGCTTGGCCACAGTAGCGACGACAGCAGTTCGCATGGAAGCAAAGCAAGCCCGGCGCTGCAGGAGTCTTGAGGGGAAATCCCAGGGCCGCCACCTTCGGCACAAAACCGTGCCCAGCCAGAGAGAACGCTTGCTCACAGTAGATCCTTACCTAATGCCACTGTCACTATCCTAGGTAGTCAAATACTTACAGTGGTGGGTTCTTAGTGCTAGTATTTTTATGTTGTCTAATTTTAGCCAGGCTTCTGTATAAAGCTGTAAGGTCTGTGAATGCCATACAACCCTTTATTGCCATATAAGACTTGTAAATACGATCCTGCCCTCAAGTGAAGTGAGTTATATGCTGTATGTATAAAAACACAATCTAATTGGTCTCAGCTGCATTTTAAAGAGCTAGGTGTATCAGTAGCCTTCAAAACCGAGACAGAGCATCCTTGCGGTGGCAATGGGGAAGTCTCGGTAAACAGTGTGTGACTGGAGCCCAGGGTACAGAGTCCCGGCATAGCACACCGCCTCTTTGGCACGTGGCTCTTGTTCTGTGGAGACTGACCCCTACTCTGGAAAATGCTTTGCTTTGGGGTGTTTGAGTGAAATATTTAAGAGTATTTAAACTTTCCCATATACTATTTCACATGTTAATGGAGAATATGTCTTACAAATAAAGACGTACTAAAATAATGTTTACATCTTAGGGAAAACATAGAAGAAGTGTTCGTAATTTTGTTTAAATTTGCCATTCGTAGATGTAGAAATACACTTTCACTGTCCAAAATCAGCTTAAACATGGCTTCTGGCAACAAGTCATTTTACCATTGTGCAGTTAGAATCATAGCTTATGATTTATTTTCTGACATTTTAAAAATGTGCATTAAAAAATCACGTAACTTTTGCCAGTGGGGGCTCCTCGCTACAAATTTTTAAGTTAAAAGAAGGTATTTATAAGAGCTAAATTAATTTTACCCATAACTATTTCAATAATTTTGGAGTGAAAGTCAGGTTGCTAATGTCAGAGCTCTTATTGGTGTTTTAGAAGCCCTTTCTTTTAAGGTATCTACTTGAAGATTGGCTTAATTTGAGTAGAATAGTTCTCTCTCTCTCTTTCTCTTTCTCTTTCTCTTTCTCCTTCTCCTTCTCCTTCTCCTTCTCCTTCTCCTTCTCCTTCTCTTTCTCTTTCTCTTTCTCTTTCTCTTTCTCTTTCTCTTTCTCTTTCTCTCTGTCTTTCTCTTTGTGGCCCAAAGATAGGATGTCTTGGGTCCACTTTGAGCTTCCAGTTTCAGAAAAGCAGCATTTTTCCTGGATAGTTAGGTAAGTCCTCCCTGCTGATGAAAAGAAGCTGAAAGAAGGTATTTCCCCCTAAGTGAGATGGATGACTTGTTGCTTTCACAGAATGGCTCCCACTCTCACTAGGAGCAAAAGCTGCTGCAACAAGCAGCCATTTACATTGGGTGTTTAGTAGTTATTGTGCTAATCAAAAGTTATTGAGTTGTCCTTGGAAATGCTTGTCTCAGAGAACTGGTAAAAAAGAAACGGAAACATTAAATTTGGCGTAAGAATGATTTCTTTATACTTTCTCCTTTTTAAAAATCCCATGTGAAACATGAAACTTCTGTAACGGTTTTGTTTCTGTCCAGTGTCTTCCATCTTGTCCTCTAGTGTTAATTTAATGCAGGAAGATTTAGCAGCTGTTTCTCTCGCTGCATGGGAAGTTCTAGGGCGATTCCCACTCCTCAGTAGTTATGAATTTGCAGCATTTATGGTTTACATCATTTTTGAAAAGCATATACTATGCCACCAGTTACCCTACTATTTATTGATGAGATGATGTAATCATTGAAGTTAATATTGAGTGATGCTTAATATTTGCTCTGTAAACTTCATGACGTCATTGTTTTCACATTAAACATGGAAAAAAAATGTTGTTGGGTCACTTATTTTACGTAACAGAATAATTTCTACAGTCTCAGACCTAAATTCAGTGTTTTTAAAATTCCCGGTAATTTTTGACTGAAGAACTTTGATTTGACATTTGCGGCAGTTATATTTCCCCTGCGGTAGCTGCTGTGACATCTAAGCACTTGCCTTTTCAGACTGGCTTTTGGGGGCCCAGATATTTAAATCACCTTCAGTTTCCAGTGGGCACTTGCTTTGTTTTTTATTTTTAGGTCTGGAGGAGAACAAAGTAACTAAATAGATGGACATTTAGTACTACTTTTATGCGAATTAAGCTTTCCATGATGCTAATTCTGGATGCCTTATGATTTACATTTCAGCAAAACCCTGTTTTCCTGGATAATTCTGCAAGGGTAGACCTTACATCTGGAAGGTCATAATCCTATGAATTTGTTTTAAAGCTCACTTTATAGGGAGCTAACGGTGTCAACAATGAAAGTCAGCAACCTGTTACTTAAGACTTAAAGTCTCACTTGCTAAAATTTGAGTTAAAATTTTCAATTAAAAAAAAACCCACCAGGGAAACCACAGATGTTTGTCTTTGCTCTAACTTGTCATTCCCTAAGATACCAAATATATATCACCAGAACTGTTCGAGTCTATTTCAAATCTTATTTAACAATTAAATACAAACAAGTTTTATGCAACATAGAGGAGCAAAAGTATAGAATTTCTTGTATGACATTAAGGATTTTTATCAAATTTATTTAGCTTAGCCATGTTATATCCAATAGTGGTAGCTGGATGTTGTTTTGAACTCAGCTTCCTTATTTTGATGCTTTATCATCGAGTTAAATGTGTACAATAAGGTTTTAAGTATTTGCATGAAAGGACTCGTTTTTTTCAATGCAAAAATTAGGAAGGCATATTCAGTTTCTAAATCGCCTTCCTCTTAATATTTAAATTAGTTAGCTAGTACCCCAGAAATACAATGCTGCGTCTTTTTTCACAGAGGAAACCTTTTATTTCAGTCCAGTTTTGTTTTGGAAGAAAACTGTTTCTTAATTTGCTATGAACACTTTTCCAAATATAAAATGTCTGAACTTAGTTGCAGCAACTTGACATTCATTAAAGGCATGGGTGCAGTTTTCTTTGCAAGTCAGCGCAAGAAATACAGACATTTTAATAGAATGGAGCTAAAAAAAATCGCATGTAAAGAAACAATAACTTTGGATTTTGATGTATTTACAAAGGGTTTGGGGCTTTGTTCGTGACCATATGCATCTTACAGTCGCGTCACCGTTGCCCCTTTAAGTCAGATACAATTGCCCTTCCATCTTGTAGGAAACTTCTAGGTCCTGTTAAGAACAGTACATTGGGCACTAATTTATTTTAGCTGCGCAAACTCTGGTAGTTCATGACCCTTTTTCTTCAAAATTCCAAAGACTTCTTTTCAAAAGATAAAGCGGAAAAGAGGGAGAGAAGGAAACTAAGCTACAAAAATTTCTGCAGAATCCACTCAGCTTAAGCTAAAGAGAAGCGCAGATGCTGCCGATGCCGGCAGGTTCTGCGTGGCATAACGCGTGGATTTGCGGCTCTTACCTGGGCCTTCTTTATAGCTCAGCCCCCACCCCCGTGGGCCTCGGCTCAGCAGCCCGCACGCTCCCGCCATCCCACGCACGCTCCCGCTTCCTCGGTCCGGTAACCCATGGCAACCGCCCTTGGTAACCCATAGCAACTGTTCTGCGAACCGGGTGGGGCGGGGAAGCCATTTGGAGTGGGCGGGTGGAGAGCGATTTACCACGGCCCACCTGCCTCGGGCACCGCCAGCGTCCCGCACCGGACAGTGAGGACCAAACAAAGCCTCTGCGCACATGATGGCGCGGGTGGGGGAGGCACGTGGGCCTTTGTTCTTCAGACGCTGCTGCCCGCCGAGAGCGTGCACGCGGTTCCATCGGCTTAGCTGGCTCCACGCTGTGCTGTGCATACCCCAGGAGCCTGGAACCTCCCAGACCGGAGCCCAATACGCTAACATCCATCTCTCCTCTGGACCCTGTGCGGACAATTGTGCCTGATGGCAGAACTGGGCCACTGGGGAGGGAGCACGTGCTGCCTGATTCTGGATGAGGCCGGTGTGTTCACGCGTGGGGACGTATAGGTCCCCAAGCTGCCAATCCAGGTCACTTAGGGATGACCGGCGGTGCGAGGCCTCTGGTGGACGGACGGGGTCGCTGTCGGGCAGTGCGGCGCAGCTGGTACCCCGCGGGCTCTGCCCAGAGCATCATCTGCTCGCTGGTGCTCGCCAGAACCCACGGCTGCTGTGAGATGGTTTAGGAAACGGTATCTCTGCATCCTGCATCCGGCCACAAAGCAATACGGTGGGGTGTCGGGGAGACGCGCTAGGGGTCCGGAGTCACGGTTTCAGATCACGGTCTACCTAGTTGTGACTCCAAGCTCATTTGGATGGTTTTTTTTTTATTTTTTTCAAAGAGCAAAACGTTTGGCCTGAATGGCTTCGTGGCCCTCAGTGTCCTCAATTCTACCCTCCATATGTGCATACCAGTTACAAATCCAAATAGCAAAGACATCGGGAGCATCCTTTTTTGGCGACAAGAACTACCCATGTACCGTATCCACTTGCGTAATGTGCCTTCCTTTTCAAGTTAACTAGGTCCACCATGGCTTTACACATTTAATTGCACCTTTACTACCTGACAAGACAGATCTTAATCTCTTCCCTTGAGAGAGAGAGAGAGAGAGAGAGAGAGAGAGAGAGAGAGAGAGAGAGAGAGCGCGCATCTCAACTGTCTGTATTTGTCACTACTGATATTAGGGGAACTGGGCTGTTTTCACAAACACAACCTTCTAGTTTCTTGGAGCTAAGCTTGGGTCCGGAAGAGTCTGAATTATAGGATACAGAGCACAGGTACTGACCGTGCTGGCACTCAGTACAATCCCAGCCCTCAGCACGGCGGGATGTTAGGAGCCCCATACTTTAATTTGTTTTTTTTTTTTTTTTAACAAAAGCAATTACAGAAAAGTGCACATTTAACGTGTGACATTTAACATTTTGCCGTGGCAGGCAGCTTCCACTTAAATAGGGCCTTTCTTCGGAACAACAGGAGCCAAAAGGCCTTGTGTCATGGAGTAATGTAAGACACAATCTGGGCTGCAAACGCACAATGAATCGGGAAGGATTTATGTAATTAATTGACCAGTCTTAACCTGTTATCGTGATGTAAGGAATTTGGAACTCATTAATTTGGGTTCTGACAGATTTCATATTAGAGCTGGCAAATATGGATTGAGCCTCTTATTCTTGTAGCGGCTGGAATTTCCATGACAGTGAGGGTTACCGGAGAAGACCTATTGCTAGAGCCAAGCTGCTTTTTCTGTAATCAGTAACCCTGCTTTGCATTAAAAGAATAATGAAAAAAAAAATTACCTGGCGTGGCAAGTGGAAGGGGCTGAGTTCACCCCGCCACAGCGTGTGGTGAGTGCAGCATTTGCGCTGGAAGGAAATACTAATTCCAATCTGAAAGTTAGATGGTTTCTCAAGTATCCTGAGATATAGATGGAAGAGTCTTGAGGCCAAGGTTCCTTTTGTTGTCAAAGTGAAGAAGGAATTAGAAGATGAGAGGCTTGGGATCCCCTCCACGTGGACAGGGACAGCATGATAAAGAACTTTCCAGGGACAGTCTGGCGTTTGGGCAGTGCCTACCCACAGACAGAAGGAGACCGGCCCTCTCAAGACCCACTTCCTATCTTCTGGGCAGCACAACTTAGCCGACCTCGCAAGCCCCAGGCGTAAGTGAGTAATTTTATCTGGGTTCCCTTCACGCTGATGTGTAGTGAGTCGCCCATTTGAAAACATCGCGCTTCTTTGTGATTTCACAAAAAACCCAGTAAAAGCCCAACTTTCATTTTTTACTCTGCTTGACAGTCAGAAAATTGCTAGGTTAGGGAAAGGTCCCTGAGATTAAACGGAATGTTTCTTCCCTTTCTTGCACATTAGGCCTCCCGTATTGCTATGCTGTGTGATAAGGTTAATACAACAACTGCCACGGGGATCATTAATACAGGAAGATAAGCAAAGTCGCACATTTAAGACGTTCGCTGGGATCATTTGCCTCCTTCTGCCGATAAGGAAGACTTTACTAACAAATCGAGGGCGGAGGCCCAGAATACTCAGATCAAAGGCCCAATTGACCTCTCCTAATGCATTATTATTCATAAATGCTCTTCAGAGTTGAGTATTGACTGCTCTTGATATTTGTAATTGTCACCTTAAAAACTTTCTGCCATTATAACAACGTGTGTTTTAATAGAACAAGTGTGGCTAATAAATCTTGGGGGAGGGGGGGAACGAACTGGTTTCCAACTCATTGTGTTGTCTTGATTCCAACCAAGTGCCACGGGAAAGGATTTTAGTTAGGGCTAATAGGATTTGATCTATCAATGTACTTGGTGAAAAAAATTTGTTTGGGATGGCCTCGTTAAGGAGTGATTTCTTCAGCTTTGGTTCCGTTGAAATGAATGTGTGGTGATAAACACTCGACATTTGCATCGATATATTAACGTTATCCTTCACACTGAGCAAGAAGAACTAGTAGTTGTGATGGGTATTATTATTTCAGCGGGGTAGCAATGAAGATAAACAACTGAAAACAAGGCGTGGGCAACCGGCACAAACCCGACGGCTATTAATAGCGTAGGTGAACACACTGGCCATGTGTGTACATGATCTCTGGTTTCATACAGGGATCTCTCTCTCTCTCTTTAACAAAGGGGTGTATGTGGAACTTGAAGACTGTGCCACCATCAGCTCTGTTTATGTTAAGCAGGGTATAGAGCAGACAGACCGAAGCCCGGCTAACTAGAGACAATATTGATCTGGATGTCTGTCCAGCCAGATTCTGGCTCGGCTGCTGGATGGTACTCAAGGGCAGTTTCCAGCTCTCTGGACCTCCATTTCCACATCAGCATCACATGAAATCTGGGCACAGAGTGTCCTACGGATGTTCCCTAGAGCCTCGGGCCTGAGAGAACCAAATAAGCACTCCTAAAATGATAGGGATGGAGGTTTTAGTGGCCGACAGTCATCCAAACCCGCTGGTGTAAGTAGTGAAGATTAGCATTAAACCTGCACAGGGCATCTCAGTGCCTTTGCATGTTATTTCCCTTGAGTCTGTGTCAGAAACAGCAGGGGTTTATAGATAGCCTTAAACTGCTTTAAAGAACAGAACCTAAATATCTTCAAAACCAGAGTGCTTTGGATTCCTTCTCAGAACAATCCAGAGGCCCTTGTATTCCCACTTGGTGTTCTTGAGGCTATGGTACAAAGGTCAAGCGGAGGGCTGGAGAGATGGCTCAGCGGTTAAGAGCAGTGGCTGCTATTCCAAAGTTCCTGAGTTCAATACCCAGCAACTACATGGTGGCTCACAACCATCTGTAATGAGATCTGGTGCCCTCTTCTAGCATGCAGGCATACTGTACACTCAGGAATTAGAGGGAGAAATTGGTCAGGTCAAGGCCAATCTAGAGAGCATGACATTCTTTCTTAGAATAAATGAATAGTCCCCCTTCAAGACAAGGTTCTGATGGAGAGGCAGGGAGTGTGGCGGCGAGTTTAAAGTGAGCGCCTGGGCCAGTCACTTAAGTGTTATTCTGGTTTTGCTTCTTTGAGAATAATTCTGTGCATGAGAGCCAGCGTTCCGTGCAGGCGGGAGCCCCTCTGAGGTGTGTTGGTTCCTCTGCTTGCAAAGGACTCACCCAAGTCCTTCCCAAAGTTCCCAGACTTGGCTAGTTTCTATTAGTCATTTATCACTCTGACGAAATGTCCCGCTGCTCTGACTACACCCGCCAAAGTCTGGTGCCCCTTCTGTGTATTTCCACAGCCCTGTCCTCACCATCTCCAGGTGTTTTCCTGACAACACTCAGGACTCTTCCACGCATGCTTTGCCACCTGGCCATCCCTGTCTTCAGGCAGAAGCTGCTGGAAGATGGGAACCCCATTTCACCTCGGATCCCCTCTCCTATGACACTAGCCGCAGCCGACTGAGGCAGAGCACACTGTGGAATGACTCCTATGGAAGCAAGAGGCCCACCAAGGCCCTTCCTGAAGCCCCAGCAGGCCCCAGAGCCTGGTTAGAGCTTCCTCAGACTTGGGAATCACCAACTATCCTGAGGGCAAACAAAGCCAGTTGAGTACCTACTTCCAAGTCACAGAGACTTGGTCCCCGTTCTTCTCTGGAGAGGCTGTGGGGCAGTGGCAATGGCGTTCCTTTCGGGAGGCTGACACTGTGGTCACAATAATCCTCTGCCTGGAGCTGCTCTTCTCTTTGACCCAAGAGAAGTCTTTGGTCATTCTCTGGAATGTTTTGCTTGGTTGCTTTGGTCAGTCTGTTTCTGATTAGGTGCTGCGTCTACTGTGATGTGTATGAGGGAACATGGCCACCTAATAAGGAGGTGGTAGGTTAAAATATTCAACTATGCAGACAGGTGAGCATTTTCTTAAGTGTCTGCTGTTATGTCACAGAGGTCCACATAAGCCAGGAGCCAGGGTGACTTTGACAAACCCGCTGAAGGAGCTTAAAGCTTGACTAAGACCTAATACCATCAAGCAATGGAATCTTACTTAACCTCTTAAGCTTCTTAAAAGTCTGGCCTCTCTTTCTACACACACACACACACACACACACACACACACACACACACACACACACACACGTTCTGCTGCTGCTGCTTTTCCGGCCTTTTTCACACACTGCCAACCCCAGCCCCTTTGGCTCTGCTCTGTCCCCTTTTCTCTGCCACCCCTAGTTCTGTTTCCTCTCCCTGACTCAGTACACACGTGACCTGCACTCTCCAACCCCCCTCCGTCCACTCCCATAATTCCAACCCCAACCAATCACAGCCTAGCACTGATCTGACTGGAAGGAGAAGGGAGGGTGGAGGGGGTGTGTGTGTGTCCACGTGCGCCCTTGTGCCCACAATTGCAGGCTGGCAGTGGCCAGCACAGTGGACAGAGTTCAGCATGAAGCCAAATTCCTCTTTGTTAGGTTAATGGGCACGACTTGTGTTTGGTTTCAGCTTTCCATTAGCAGATCCGTCTGTCAAATTTATTCAGGGACTTTAGAAAACTGGCCTCTAAAATCATGGTGATCTCTGGCAATCCATGACACGCATGGGAGCTCCTCTCAGAAGGTATCTTCCGTCCACATAACCCATACTCCCGGTTGAAGCTCAGTCTATGGCAGATCCCTCAGGCCTCTGTGCAGGTGCGCATGGCCTGTGGGGGTACCAGACTGGGCAGACTGCCCTCTAAGCACCCCAAAATGCAGGAATCCCAAAGCAGCATTGAGCTCTTCCCAATTTAGAAGGAGGAGAAAAAAATGGCCCAGCTACAGGGTGGCTTAAGGACTAAAAGATTTTTTCATTTTCACGTTTTTAATTATGTTCGTATAGGGAAGGGTTCAGGTTGGATATGTATATAAGTTCAGTGTCTGCACAGGCCAGAAGAGGGCGCTGGCTCTGCTGGGGCTGGAGTCACAGGTGGCTGTGGATGCCTAGCTTAGGAGCTGGGAACTGAACTTGGGTCTCCACTAGAGCAGTATGCACCTTTTTAAATTATTTTTTTTCATACAATATATATTGATCATGTGTCCCCCTAAACTCCTCTCAGACAATCCTCATCTCCCTACCCACCCAAATAACTTTATGTTTCCTCTCTCCTTGAGCACACACACACACGCGCATGCACACATATACACACACATACACAAAATCAAGTCACCAATAAGACAAAAAAGAAACCAAAACAAGACAAAATTAAACAAGAAGTCCAACAAAAACAAAATCAGTCATGGAGTTAGTTTTGTGTTGGCCAGCTATTCCTGAGCATGGGGTCCTTTGAAACAGGGTTTTTTTTTTTTTTTTTTTTTTTTTTTTTTTGTGTAGCCCTGGCAGTCCTGGAACTTACTCTGTAGACAAGGTTGGCCTTGAACTCAGAAATATGCCTGCCTCTGCCTCCCAAGTACTGGGATTAAAGGTGTGCTCCATCACTGCCTGGCCAGTTCATACTCTTAATTGCTGGACCGTCTCTCAAATGAATGACATTTTCTTTTGAGACAGGGTCTTACTATGTAGCCCCAGCTGGCCTAGACTCATGTAGACCACATACATATTGGTTTCAGACTCACAGAGATCTGCCTGTCTTTGCCTCCAAAATGCTAGGATTAAAGACATTTGCTGCCATGACCAGCTTAAATTTTTCTAAACCATTTTTAAAATTTTTAAAACTTCCTTTTTATTTATTTTTGTCTTTCACATCATGCATCTCAATTCCATTCATTTCCCATCAATTCATATCCACCCTCTGTCCTTACAACCCCCCCTCCAATAAAATAAAATAAAATTTAAGAGAAAAAAAAGGAAAAAGCTCTCATCATGGAAGCTGTAGCATGTGACGCAGTGAGTCACGCAGCAAACCAATTTGTTTTCTGGTTGAGATTTTCCCGACATTGCTATTTCATCCTAAGTTGTTCCTTCTTGTTGGTGTTGTGTGTTTCGTTTTGATATTTTTACACGCTTGGTAAGTGTTCTACATTCCCAGCCCTCATTCTTAGTTTTAATATAATGATTTATGATATTTTTTCTGGATCAAAAGTTTGCCTACAGCTATGTTAAAGAATCAAGTTCCAAGCTCCAAAATGTGATATTTTGTGTAAAGGGCTTTGGCAGCAAGTTCTATCAGGGGCAGTTTACTTATTTATTTACTTGTTTTGTATTAAAGACAGGGTCATGCTCTGTAGCCCAGGCTTTCCTGGAACTTACTGTGTAGCCCAGGCTGGCCTTGAACCCATAGTTGTTGATGTTCTTGACTTGATCTCTGTAGTGATGGTGTTACATACAGGTGGGAATCACAACACCTAGCTAGGAACAATTTAATTCAAGGTTGCCATGTCAGCCACCTAGTAGATTCTAGGCAAGCTTGGGCTATAGTGTGAAATCCTATCTCGAAAGACAAACACACAAAAGTAAAAAATGAGGGCCAGGGAACTGGTCACTGGGTAAAACACGTTACCCAAGCCTTATGATCCAGACTTGATTCCAGGAGCCTGCACAGTGGTGGTGTAATCACAGTTCCACTACCCTGAGATGGGAACCAGACGCGGGGGAATTGTCCTGGAGCTTGAGGACTAGGAAACCACAGCAGACAGAGGAAATAAGCAAAGACCCACCTCAGCAAGGAGGAAGGCAAGAACTGATTCCAGAAAGCTGCCCTCTGACCTCTACATTAGTGCAGCGTCACAAGTGTGCCTGTGCACACACACACATAGACACACATGTGCATATAGGCACACACACATTAAAACACAGTGCGGCTGTTTTAGGAGAGTCTAAGTATGCATACAGCTCCATCTTCAGAGTAGGAGACAGGGGCTGTGAACCGTACATGACCACAGTGAACGTTTATGCTGCTCTAATAGGCACCGGCCTACAAAACAACCAGAAAAAAGTACAAGGTTAGTGAAAGCTGGTGAGAGTCTATGGGTTATTTTGATAGAGTGAAGGAGGCAGGTTCACACTGAATGGAAACAAATGAGGAACTGAACTAACCTGAGACCCCGAGAGTGGTAGGGACCTGCAGACCCCGAGAGTGGTAGGGAGACATCAGAGCAACAGCTCACATGGCTGATAAATCAATCAGTCTGTCTTTCAGGCAACTCTCCCAGAGCAGGAGGGCAAGCCTGGCTCCAGGAAGGCATCCCGGGACCAGGAGGAACCTGTTGTCTGCAAAGTGTGGTTTCCACCTTAGCCCAGCCAGTGGGAAAGAAGAACGAGCACAACAGGGGCAAGTCCCTTTCCATTTCTGTTTCTTTCTTCCTTTGCTATTTATTTATTTGTTTGTTTGTTTGTTTGTTTGTGTGCCACAGCATATATGTGAAGGTCAGAAAAAGGTGGGAGTTGGTTCTCCCCCCCCATCATCCCCCCATCATATGGATTCTGGGAATTAGAGTCAGCCTTCCCACTGAGCCATCTTGCTGACCTCCTGGTTTGTTCTTTTAGTAGCAGTTTTGAATGATGGACTACCATATCTCCCCACAGCCAAGCAGGTGAACAGACACCCATGTATTCCTCAAAGAAGCCCCCGTGCCCCGCCCCGTTTCTAAATTACTTAAAACCAAACCCTAGGAGTCTTTAGCAGATGATCTGGAAGGTTTTTTTTTGTTTTGTTTTTGTTTTTTCGAGACAGGGTTTCTCTGTGGCTTTGGAGCCTGTCCTGGAACTAGCTCTGTAGACCAGGCTGGTCTCGAACTCACAGAGATCCGCCTGCCTCTGCCTCCCAAGTGCTGGGATTAAAGGTGTGCACCACCATCGCCCGGCTGATCTGGAAGTTGTACACATCACTGTCTTATGTAAAGAGAACTCTGTCGCATGGCCACACCTAGCCACAAGCAAGGCTGGGCAGATGTTAGCCCAGGAGGAAGGGAGGAATATCGTAGCCTTAGAATTACATATTTTTAGAACATATGTATTAAGGCCAGGTGTCAAACTTGGCTGTTCTTTCTTGCTCTTTCTTGTCTACCTTGTTTTTATCTTCCTTTTCTGAGGTCTTATTTGTAGAGTGGTATGTGTACTGTTGTCTGTATGGACATCCGTGCCTGTCAGGTGTCCTCTTCTAACATTGCCCAGTAGTTCCTTTGAGGCAGGGTCTCTCCCTGAACTTGAGGCATATAGTTTCTTGGCTGGCTGGAAGTTAACAAGCCCCAGTGATCTCTCTGTCTCTCCCTGCCTTGAAATTGGAGTTACAGGGTTGCATTGAACTGTTGGTTTCTTATGTAGGTGCTGGGATCTGAACTCAGGTCCTTCTGATTGGGGAAAAAGCAGAGACATCTCTTGAGCTCTTTTTTTTTTTTAATGTTTTTTCGAGACAGGGTTTCTCTGTAGCTTTGGAGCCTGTCTTGGAACTAGCTTTTGTAGACTAGGCTTGGCCTCGAACTCACAGAGATCTGCCTGCTTCCCGAGTGCTGGGATTAAAGGCGTGCGCCACCACTACCCGGCTTAGCCTATTGTATCTTGACACAGGATCTGTCACAAGTTTCTTACCAGTAGGCAGGGAAGGCTGACCAGTGAACTCTAGGGATGTCCCTTCTCAGTGCTGAGATCATAAACATGCCGCCATCGGCCCAGCTCTTTACATGGGTCCCAGAGACTGAGTTCAGGTTCTCCTGCTTGTGTGGTATTTCAGCCTCAGGCTGGGTCATATCTCAGCCCCAGGACTGCAGAATTTGAGGATGGTGGTGCTTGACAAGGACTTTAGATTGAAATTAAATTATTCAAGGCAAGGCCAAGGTCATTTCTACTCTAGTGGAATCCAAATGATGACACTGCACACGGAGGCCTCTGGAGAGGACCCAGGGAGTCCTGTGCTTTGCATTTTTAGCAAATGCAACATTTGCTGAATGGGAACAACAGCAAAACCGCCTGGCTTAGGAAGGCAGAGCTGCACTCTTCTCTCGCCTGGGTGAAATCCAAGGTCCTCGATGAGGGTGTGTGAGTAACAAAAGAGCAAATCTGCTTTTGCCATGGGGATCCCGTCACTCGGGTGTGACAGGATGCAGGTTGGCTTGAGCCTGTGTATTTTGGTGTGATAAAAAGATGTCCTCGAACTTGAAAGTGAAAGAATGTACCCAGAGCAGCATCATGAATCAGTTCATGTGAAAAGTCTGGATACATGTTAGCAGAGGATTGGCCCTGGGCCTGGGGGTCGCAACGATAAGCATACACTCCTTATTCTGAGGGTTTCCACTCTGAGGGTAGACACATGAACATATCTGGGTAATCTTACAGGACAGAATAAATTGGGTTCTTTGTCTTGCTCGCACTGTGCTCTCAGAACCAAGGCTGCATGAAGTCATGTGTTACAGCAAAGGTGAGCTTTGCCCGAAACATCTCGGATTCACCAAACATGTGATCCTGAACTCATGTTGGTCATTGAGTTACTATTGGCCATTGTGCACTCAGGAGTGTTTTACTATTGCCATTTTTTAAAAATAATCCCCACATTCAGGTATTGCTACCCCATAACTGACCCACAGTTTATGAAGCCATGTTCTAACTAATCCACTTCCTTGGGTTGACTAATTCACTTCCATGATAACAGCCCCAATCTGCTCATGGGGCTGGTGCTCTCATGACCTAATCTACCTTTTAAGGTCCTATCCTTTAAAGTCGTCAAAGGACAATTGAATTCCAAGATGGTTTTGGAGAGACACTCACACCATAGCAGTGTGGTGGCATTTGGTATTCAACGTCCACTGTGAGAGTTTGAATCACAGTCCTGCTATTTATTGGTTATGCGGGTTTGAGTAAACCTCTGAGTTTTGGAGCCTCCGTTCTTTACCTGTAAGGAGATTATAACTGACCATACCCTCCAGCGTAATTTTAAGGATGAGCTGAATTGCTGTCCACATTTGTGTGACTTACTACTCTCGCTGATCTTCAGTGGATAGGAAAAGATATGTAAGACCAAAGGAAGTTCTGCAAATGCCTGTAGCCATTAGTATTTGAAATAATTGATCTCAAGGCAAACTAAATACACGCTGAGTCTTGCTGACTCTTGCATATTTATTTTATTTGAGATTGGACATTTGTATTTATGAGTTTGAATTTGAACCTTTTCTTTATTGTGCGTGTTTCTGGTTTGTCATGTGCCTTTTTTTTTGGTGGGCTGTTTATGCTCATGTTTGATCGCAGTGACAGGGTTTTTTTACTTCTCTGCCAACCAGGCTGCAAATGTCCACAAAGCATTCTCCCCCTCCCCCCACCACAAGGCATCTTCTTCTCAAAAGATGCTTCATGATCTCCCGTCTTGAAAATCAAAACAAAACACAAAAACCATGATTTTGTTTTGGCGTTAGCCTCTGACGTAGGTTTTGAGTTAGGTTTAGTTCCTGTGCCTGGAAGTTCAAAATCTTCTGATATTTTCCTCCGTAATCATAATCACGTTTGGTAACAAAATAGTGGGAGGAATGAATTCACTTCCCTGTTGCTGGGTTATACATGGGGACGTGCTGGCAGAAATTTGAAAGCATTTGCATGCACACGATTGTCTGTCTGATGTGTGCTTCTATGCCTGCTCTCCTCCACAGGCCCCTGTTTTCTTTGTGTAGCGAATTACCAATACAAATACAGATAATGAAATTTCTGATCCGGCCTGCAAAGCAGATGTGTGTTTTGGAAGGCATCTGGGGAAAATGAATAGGCTCTCCAGCTCTTGTTGCTTTATCCAGACAGGCCAGCGAAGAGGAGAAAGTAATCACGAGCGCTTGTCTTTGGAGGTAGCCTGAGTGGTACTGACAGGGTCTCTTTTCAGGGAATCTTGTAAAAGACGCTATTTTCTGGTTAACAGCGATAGGTGTTATTCCTGGAGATGGAGTTTACGGATTAAACGTCTGCTCAGCAGATGGGACACTGTGGGCAGGAGGCAGAACGAGTTCTGTGCTTGTGGCTTCAGAATGGATTCTGTTTGGTACATGTGAAAGATGCCCCCAGCCTGCGACATCACCCAGCGTGAGGATATGTCTTCGAGAGGGGTGAACAGCCACTTGTTCCTGTATATTTAGGGGAGACCAAGTCCCCAAGCAGAAGTACAACTTGTCTGGGCCGCTAGTTGGGCAGGCTCCCTGAGTAGGCAGCAACAATGTCAGGTCCTCTCATTTCAGAGCATGTTTCTATTAGCTGCTAGAAGGTTCCTCAGAGACCAGAGACCCGAAACAACTTTAATTGATTTTTTTCAAGGTAGCAAACATTTTCTTCTGCCTATACCCTCATAGTAGACCCGAAGTCAATACTCTGGCAAGCATAAAATTAAAATGAAGCCCAGGCATTCTGGCTTGTGGGGAGTGGGTTTAAGACAGGGTCTTGCTTTGTAGCCCTTGTATTTTTGTCCTTCTCTACTCTGTCTCCCAAATGCTGGTATTAATAGGTCTGTGTCACTATGCCGAGCTTTAAACCACATTTTCTTTTTTTTAACGGAAAAATTTAAATACAAGATTATTAATATGTGTGTGTGCATAATATGTTTGTATGTATGCTCATGTACACATACCGTAGCACATATGCGGAGGCCAGAGGACAACTTTGTGTCGTTGGTTCTTTCCTTCCATCTTCTCATGGATTCCAGTGACTCAACACAGGTTACTACGCTTGCATGGCAAAGTGCTTTCACCGACCAGGGCTGTCCTAAAGAGGCAAACAAAAACGTTTTTGTTGTCAATACACACGACAATGTAAAGCTTGACACGATCACCTTGCATTCCATAAATGCGTGTTACATCTCCTTTTCTTTCAAATAGGCTTCGATGTCACCTGTCGTTGACCCTTTAGCATAGATCATGTGGTAAAAACCAATTCTGTTAATCTGAACAGGTTTCTAAACAGCCCACGTTTCTGCTGACAGCTTGTATGAAAAGAACAAATATTTGCTTTTTATTTCACGTAAATATTGCATGCTGTCAAACAAGATGGGCTTAAAGAGGCTAAGATTTTAGCTTTCATAGCTCACTAAGGGACAGCTAATCTATAGCAGAAATAATTTTAAATGTAGCACTGCTGTGTGGAAAATAGAGACCTCCCACTGGTTGAGATGACATTAGCAGAAAAAAAAATTTTAGCTGAAAAATGTTATGAAATGTTTATTTTGTCGTATGGCTTAAAATATGCTGAGGATAGAATAAAAAGAGAGAAATGGTTTAGAGATGGCTCTACCAGCAACACTCCGCTGGAAATTAGTTTAGAGACATTATAACATTTTAAGTAGACATATGAAATGATGTAACAACACTCAGACCCGGCTGTGTAACAGAACAAACTGACAATAGTGTTATTTTGGAACGTGTAAACGAGTGCTATAAAGATCTTTGGGCAGCCATTGGGTTCTGTTTCCTGTCTGGTCTATGTGCCCTGTTCTTTCCCAGCCCAGCCAAGCTGCTGGACCACACACGGTGAGGGCTTAAGCTGGTATCTGAATTTCATCTGCAGATAGAACGTACACCGGTCTGTGCAGGAAATATTCATCCCGTGCCTTGCTGCTTCTGTTTGGACGCCTGCTGTCTGCCATCGCTGGGGCGGTGGCCCTCCTTCCCTGGGGCTCATTTTCTCTTTCACAAAGTCTACTGTGCAAAGCTACTGGCTTGTCAGCCCCTGAGCTACCTGACGGACGTGACTGGCGTCCCCCCCACTTCCATTGTGCCTTGAAGAATTAACTGTTGGGTACTGTCAACAGTCTTATGTGACACACTTTGTAACACAGAAAGAGAATTTTAATAAGGCCTCCAAGGGTTCGGCTGCCATCTTTCGAGGGAAGGCTTCCTATGAGCAAGTGCATGGGAACTCCCAGGAGGCTGCTGTTGCAGCTTCCCCTGCTGAGAGGGAGCAGCACCATCCCGTTTTTATCCTTGGGCTGTCACCACAGCCCTACATGATTCTGACAGGCTGCTCTTCCCTCTTATAGCCACTGCTGCTTAATGTCACTTTCTTGGTTGAACATCTTTATTTCTGACTTGTTACAAACCATTAACTAGTTTTCAGGTTTCGGTGTCCTGGCTACTTTTGACTAGTCAGTCATTTGGCATAACAACGTTTTCCCTTTATCTTCTTGCTAAAGCAAATCTCTACAAGAAATGATCAATGTTCCAATTTTTATGAGTCCTAGCAGATAGGAAGTGCCTGTCATCGGATGCAGGGCATCTTTTCTGAGAGCATATTCTACTTCAGATAATAGAACTTGACAGACACTCTGGGTACCATGGCAGCGATGGCAGAAGGCTTCAAGCAATTTGAGTGCAGAGAATTTTACAAATCCGCTTGCTTGTGATAGTTTCAAATAAACATAACAGCATTGTTATTAGTTTGACTTCCTAGACGCAATGTTTCCACAGCTATAATGCCTTGAGTCTGTTTTGAGGAGCACTAAACAGTTGTCAATCTCTATAAACACATCTTTAAGGTGTTACTTGTATATTACATGGCTAAAATGAAGACTGGCTGCTTGGATATTGATGCTAAATATGATCTATACAGACACGGCGTTTGAAGACGTATTACCAAAGCATTAAATATAGAGGCTTTAGTTTGCTTTTGCCTGGAGCTCCTCACACAGAAAACTAATGAAATTGAAGCTTAAAACTTTTTCTTCATTATTCTGCATTACTAAGTTTTTAAAAAAACAGGCTCCTTTAATTTGTGCTTAAGTATTAAGGGCACCTCTATTAATGAAATAGTGTATTATTTAAAGCTGTAGTGAGAATATTTTTATTATTGCCCAGTTAATGGGTTAAAGAGTTTCAAAAAGCAGTTATTGACCTAGCGATTTCTCTATTAGAAATTTACCGGAAAGCAAGAGGTCAGCAAATTCATAAATGCACATTCAGTATATAGGGCATTTTGAGCTTGGTTTTTGTTCTTTGGCCAGTTTTGCCATGCAGCTCACACTGGCCCTGAATCCCAATCCCCCTGCCTCCGCCTCCCAGGTACTGGGATTCCAGTCTGGCATTGCTTTTCACTTAGAAATGCATCAGGAAGGGTATAGGGTAAGCAAACCACTGTGCACCCATCAAATGGAACACAGGTTTCAAAATGAGCAGCAGACAGACAGGCTGATAAGCTGGGGTATCCGTGTTCCTCTGTTGAGTAAGAGGATCAAGTTGCAGCACAGTATGGCAGGTCCCATAGCACTTTGGAGGACCGAGGGGACCCTCCTACCTCCTCTGTCTCTGGGTCAACAGGGAAGACAATCTGGAGAGAGACAGCCCAGACAACCACTGGGTGTGAAGACCTGGGGCAAACAAGGAGAAAGCGCTGGCTTTCACTTTCTCTCTCATACTATTTGAATTGAGACTGTACTATTACGGATACAATGAGTTAACAACGCGGCTAAATGAATTTCAAAGGAAATTTCCATGTTGTGGCAAGGATCAGATGGGAAGAGACACATGCACTTGAAATCCCTAATAAAGGTGCCACTTCCTTCCATCTGGCTAACCTCGACACTTGGCGTATCTGCCTCAGAGTGTGGGTGCACATATTGTCAGCGGCTCGTCTGTGTCACCTCAGGCAACAGCCATGGTCCTCCACTGGCTTCCTGGTGCTGTATTTCAGATCGGCTCATAAATTATTAATCATACATGTGTAGGTCAGAGGCACACTGACCCTGACAATCATCCTATAATATTCTCTCTTTAGCACTCAAAGAGGAGAGAAGGGAGTAATCAACATGCAACATCAGAGGTACAGCTCACATAGATATGGTGCGTGCACCGAGGAGAAAAGAGGCAGGTCTTTACAAAAACCTGTCAGCCTGGCATTAATCTTGTATTATGAGTAATGTGGCTATCTATGAATCTTTAATATTCCTTAAATGATGAAATTGTATGGTGTGCTCTACCAAAGCAAATCAGATAAAATGTGAGAATAGTTTGATCAAGGAAGATGTTGATGCCCGTGACTAGAAGACCTTAAAGCAGCTCCAGGAAGCAGAAAAAGCAACAGCCGAGCAAACTTGGAGCCTGGGCTCCAAGTCATTGAACTCTGCCCTCATCTACAGTGCCTGGCTAGTTATCTGTGCGGTGAGATAACTGGTTAAAACCATTGTTCCACAAGACACAGCACCTCTGGCTAAATGCTTCTAGCGGCTAGTACCCTACCGGTTTCCAATGCATAATAAAGCTGCATCTGAAAATGAACAAACACATAGATTCATGTTTCAGACGTAAGATCGGCTAGTGAGACATTGGGAATCCAGTGTTTTGCTGCAATGCTGCTGTGTTCGTTTTTGCCCATGACATAGTCCTGGAATAATTTGTTCCAAGTTTAATTTTTGATGAAATAAAAGTAGAACGAGAACTTTGCTTATGAAATTTGCCTAATGAAGAAATTTTAATCAGTGCTTGTTGAACTTAAGGTAAAAAATATAGTTTGTTTCTTCAGATTTGAGGAGAATTAACATGTATCTGATTGTTAATATTTGATTCTTGTTTAATTATTTATGACATCAAGGAATGAATCTGTCAAGTAAATAATGAAATGCGTACATGCGGCATATATAATTAGGTTAGGTGCATAAATCCAAAGTGTTCGCTTTAGACTTGTCAGTGCAAAATTTATTAATAATGAGCAACGCTAAGTGAAGAAAGTTCCTAACACATTCTATCTCATTAGTGTGGATCGCAGCAATTGCTGGTCAAAGAGGAGGAGGAAGAGGGAGGAAGAAGAGAAGTAGCGGTTAGGTCCATTTCCTTGGCTGTGCTTTAATGGTTGGAAAATCAGAGGGAACCAAAACACGTCCTCGTTCCTTCTATTTAGAGATGTACGACTTGATCAAATTGGCTTGTGGGTTTGAATGTCTGCTGCTAATGGAAGGATTCCATGCTGAAAAGATACAGGCCCCCGGGCTTCTAAATCCATTGAGTGCAAGGAATCAACGGAAATCTAAAGATTGAAGATATACCATGTGGAGTGGAGATAGAGCTCAGAGTAGAGCACTCAGCTGGACATGCAAGGTCCTAGGTCCCACCCCAGCACTGCACATAAAACTCCGTTCTCACGAGTGAACCACTGCGCCGTCAGACTCCCACTGTAACACCAGGTTTCAGGGTCACGGTGAAGGTGAAATCAGGCTAGCAACGCTCATTCTGCTTCCGCATTCTTCATGGGCAGATCAGACTGGGAGCCAGAACTCGCCTAAGTATGCCCTGTGAGAAGATGCAGAAATAAGTAGGCTTCAGGAGCTAGAGTAATTATCAGGGACCTGTGTGAGACCCGAGCGGGTAGAAGGTAGGATTCCTGGGTGTAATGGGCTGGGGTCTAGAGGATGCCCTTGGTTTCCAGATCCTGACCTGAAGTTGTGTCGGAATGGGCAATACTACCTCGAGTTAAGGGTCTAATGGGATCACCTGGATGGAGTAAGTTCTGCCCTTGCAGTTAAACATCAAAAGTATCGTGTGCATACAGATGAACAAGAAAAGAAGGAAACTTGCTCACACTGTCATTAGCTAGCATAATTTCCAGAAAGTTCTTTAAACTCTTGGGTCTCAGTTTCTCCACTGTATTTAAAGGTGTCTGGTTCTCAGAGATGCCACTGTAGCACAGAAGATTATTGCAAGCAACGTGGTGGTGGGGTCTTTAAGACAAGATGCAAGTGAGCCTTGCATCCGATGACTCTAGTTACAAAGATGGCTTCCATTTGCTTGTTGAACGAAGTGGATTTAAGGTGGACCTGGAAGAATCTGCAGTATCTAAATGGTTGGAGATGGAGTTCAAGGGCACACTAGAGAATATGGACATCCAACATCGTGCAGTGTACGTCATGGGACAGGGGCACAGCAATATGATAGTGGGAGATAAATAAGGTTAGATTAGGCAAAGATCCTGGAGGGTTTTGAAAGTTTTGCTCAGGAATTTGGGTTTCTTTCCTTGGCAGAGGGAAGCAATCATTGAGGCCATCACCATTTGACTCTAAAATTAATAAAACCCAGTACCTTTTTTGCACAGTTTTGCTTTTTTTAATGAAAAATGCAAACGATTTAAAATAAACTATAAAAATCTTTTCTTTTCTCCTTCCTTCCTTCCTTCTTTTCTTCTTTCCTTCCTTCCTTCCTTCCTTCCTTCCTTCCTTCCTTCCTTCCTTCCTTCCTTCCTTCCTCCCTCCCTCCCTCCCTCCCTTCCTTCCTGCCTTCCTTGACAAGGCCTTGCTCTATAGCACTTATTCTTATGTTGTTTATTAAAACATAAAACTTGTACAGTGAAATCCTGTCTCAAAAAAAAAACCAAAAAAAAAACCCTCTAAAAAACCTCAAACAAACCAAAAACCAAACCAAACCAACCAAACAAATAAAAAACCATAAACAACAAAAAACATAAAACTTGATAAGTTTCCAAGGACTGAACTCTTCCAACAAAGGGCAACTTTGTTGCTTTAGCTCTTCCCTGTTACCAGGTAAAACTCACACGCCACCCAGCTGAGGAATGGGAATCTCTTCCAGGAGATACTTTCATAGGACAGGATGTTTCTGTTCCCCAGGGTCTTCTATCTGATGTCTCTTCAAATGGTGTTGTTTAGGACTGGTCACACATTCTCTGGTCACAGTGGGAGAGGGAGGCCTGACCAGAGTGAAATGGCAGGTCCCGTTCATGTAGTGCAAGAAGGCCTCAGGAAAGAAATTTTGCAGAGTGCCCTCTTCCTATCTGCATTACCCCAAGCTCCTTTCCAGGATTAGCTAAACTGCAGTTTCCAGGAGAGCCATAGGGTGTATGGCAAATGTCCTGTAAAGTAGGCGGCGGTGCCTTGCACTTAATAGCGGTTATGCCAGTGCTACCGTCACAAGGATGGACTTATTCTGCCTTCCATGGGGGTTGTCACAAGGTGTGACTTCTTGCTAAGGAGGGAACTTTTCTTTTTTTTCTGGGCCAAAGGCTCAGATAAAAGGAAGGCTCCGGTAAATACCACTTGGCTTGCCTTAGTTTCCATCTGGAGGAACTCAAGCCCGGGATTAGGGACGCGGGGTCCTGCAGGTGCCTTAGTGTCCTCCGGGTGGCAGCAGGACCTGAAAAGGCTGGGGAGCCGGAGCTGTAGTTCCTTCCTCACTGCTGGGCAGATGAGATCCCTCCTTAAAAGCTGAGGCCATGTGTCCCTGGGGGTGGTGATCCTGGGCGTGAGCAGGACCCGCGCCATCAGGATTCAGGATTAGGAATGGTACCCGGATGGAAGCCAGGCACGGGAGACACTGGCGCGCCAGGGCAATGTCTTGGTCGCCGTCTCAGCTCTGCCCGCCGGCCGGGAAGGAGGCGCCTTGGGCCGCTCATTACCCGGGCGCGGTGGCGGCTCCGGGCCCGCAGCCGGCGGCGGAGCGGGGGCAGGCGGCCGAGACGCGCGAGCCATTTGCATTCCCCGGCAGTCATTTTTATATGCGGAGGTAATGAAGTTGTCAGCGGCGCCCCGAGTGTGGCAGAGCCTGATATTCAAATCGCCTGCCGTGTCGCCTGCCACCCCCGCCCCCGCCCCGACCGTCCCTTGAGTCCTGGGGCTGCGCCGCCCGCTCCCGCATCTCTCTTCCCAGCGCTTTGTCTCCGTTGTCATGGTCCTCCCTCCCCTTTGTGTCTCTGACGAGATTCCCAGTCCCAGATCAGCGACGCCCCCAGGTCTAGTGACCCTGCGACCCCGGGATGCACATCTAACCACCTGCACGCCGAAGGCCATTTTGCCCTCTTTCCTCCCTCCGCAGCCATCCTTGATGGCGTTCAGCTTCAGCTGCAAGAAAGATGACCTAATCCTGGCGTTAGCGATA
This sequence comes from Microtus pennsylvanicus, assembly GCF_037038515.1. Lineage (NCBI taxonomy): Eukaryota > Metazoa > Chordata > Mammalia > Rodentia > Cricetidae > Microtus > Microtus pennsylvanicus. Next base: position 9,600,830 of record NC_134599.1, read on the forward strand.
TAGGGCCTAAAAGATTGTCCTCTTCTCTTTCTGACTGCATATTTACGAGCATGTTTATGATTACAACCATATCGGACCGGAACACCCAGGCTGCTAAGGAAAGACTAGCAACCTTGGTGAGGGAAGGAGGGCGAAAGACAGGCACACTTGTCTAGACCCGTGAGGGTAGACATGGCGGCTTACATGCTTGTTATTCATTCCCCTAGGCCATGACAGCTGGGCTGCTCACCAGCGCGTCCTGGACACCTGGGACCTGCAGTGTGCTTGGGCCAGATCCTTCCGCAAAGTGTGAAGAAAAGATGGTAAACTCTCTCAGTAGTCGTTGTAAAGTCCTGATTGGATGTTGAAAGGATCGTATTCTGGATATAGTGTGTGAAATAAAACATAGTGTTATGGTCGAATATTGCTTCCCATTTTTTTAAAGATGTGTGGCTGGGAACAAGATTTGCAGTTTCGTCTGTGACTCATATTCTATTTCTGTTGGACAGGGTTGGGCTGGAGGTGGAAGATCCCAGGAACGTTCTAGCTCTGGTTGTACCAGCTCACTTTCCTCTGCAGACGCTTTGAAACTGGGCAGGGCACAGGGAAGTCATCAAAAGCAAGCTGTCCTTGCATGGAACCTCCTGACGACAGAGAGCAGAGCCTGTGGCTTAAAAGGTGTCTGCTCTTTCTTTTGTTTCCTGTGGGGGTGTCCACAGCCATACCACGATCGGCTTGTGTAGTGAAGCTGGCTTCCACCAGTGTTTCGGGCTTTTGAGGAGTTATTTGTCCGACACTAAACTCCCTGACATGTCGCTTAGGAAAGTGAGTACTGTGTGCGTACTGTGACTATTTCCCCGAGTACTCTTGGCGTGGATCGCTCCCCCTCACGCACAGGCCGCAGAGTAAGGGCTCCCGGAGTAAGCATTGGCACGATGCGCTGCAAATGATCCGGCCTGGGGGAGTCCCCGAGTGTGTGCTGATTCCACATGCGGCCCTGGCTCCTACTGGGCTCTGATGGTATGGCTCACCAATGATCCGTGCAGTAAAGACTCCCAGAATACACATTGACACGATAGACTGGAGTTGTTTGGGTCTTTCGCGGCAATGATCCGGGGATAATGGCCAGATCTTGAGATTGGAGTGCTCACGGTCCTAAGGCACAACCTGAAATGCCCCAGTTAAGGCCTCCCGCGGCTCCCAGTTCAGGACGTCTGGGTCTTTGACCTCCTACATCCAGACACTGTGGCATCATCGATGTCTGGCAATGTTGTGACTTTCCCCCTACATATAAACTTTGAAACTCAGTACTGATGGTGGGGTTCATGTGCTGGGGTTTTGCCTGGTTACTTACAGATTAAAGAACTATGAAAAGTCATATTTAAAGGGGAAAAATAGTTTGGGAAGAACACACTTGGGAAATAGATTTAGCTAGAGAGAAAATTAGTATAAAATAAATAACCTTAATCCTGAGAAAAATCTAGTGACTATCTCAAGATAGAAAAAGGTGAGTAAGAAGATGGAAGATGCAAGAAATCATGAAGACAATATATTCAGTAATAACAATTCAATTGTATAAAACCACGATAAAATCTCCCCTCCTTTCCGTCTTCTATACTTTCAAACGTCACAGCCACCATTAACGTTTTGTATATTTCTTCCATTAATTTTGTACACAGACAATTGTATGTCCCTCTTCTTTGGTTACACAAATGAGTTGACAAGAAACATCACTCTTCGAAGTCTTGTACTTTTAATTAATAATGTTTAAAGCATTTCTCCTCATCCTTTGATTGCAAAGAGAGTTCGCAGGACGATGAGGCAATTTTTAAAGGCCCGCCATTTCTACCCTCACAAGGAGAACCCTTATACATGCTTGCACCTTCAGATGTGGACAAATATGTTCACAGGAAAAATTTTCAGCCGTGGAAATTCCGAGGCAAAGAAACGCGCGGTTAAATGCTGACATCTACCGCCAAGCTGATCATCTTGCATTCCAGCTAACAGCCGTGTGTGTCTGTTCCCACACTCCTGGCCCGTCATGTTTTATCCCACAGCACACGTCTGATGTGTGTGGCGGTGAATTCTCCCACCAGCCCTGGGCACAGCGACAAATACATGAACTGTAGAAGGCACACTGTGGAGCAGGAAGTCCTACTAGTCAAGATGAAAAAAAAAAGATTGAGCCACAAATCACAAGGGGACCAGTTGAATCTTGGCAACAGCTTACCACGGTGGGAGAACTAGAATAAGACCACACTAATTCATCTTCCAGCAAATTATGTATTGAAAGTTATGAACAGCAAAATCTCTCTTCAGCAGCATCCTGTTGACCCTGACTTCTGGGAAAATGAAAAGGTATTCTCGTTGGCCAGACTTTGTTCCACATGAATGAAGTCCCAGATGTGGTTCAGTGAGTAATCACCCCCTACAGGTCTTCAGAGTGGATCCCAGGTATAAGGCCATCTCGCTAGGAGTTATTTTGGAAATCTCCAGTATTAAAGTATGCGGCATAGGCTAGGCTCTGCAGGTTCTCACCAGAGTCCCGCTGGCTTCCTGTTTTCTTTTGTAAGGTTCAAGTCTCTAAAAAGACACATGGGGTCAACAATAGAGCCGTTTTCATTTATTCCAGAATCCCACCAAACTCCTAATTAGGCAAGCCATGCATCATAAGAGATGTTAGTTTTACACATAGTTGGTCTCATAAATGCTTTACTTATGTTTATTTTGTTTCTGCCTGGATAAACTCAAATACATGGAAAACATCTTGAGTCTTGTGGGGTTTGAATGATGTCCCCCGTAGGTTCATGCATTTGGATATTTGGTCCCCAGTTGGCGGTGCAGTTTGGAGAGGTTTAGGAGGTGTGGCCTTATTGAAGGAAGTATGTCACTGGAGGTGGACCTTGAGAGCCTCGAGATCTAGCCATTTCCAGTTGCCCTCTCTGCTCCACACTTGTGGTTCAAAATGTGAGCCCTCGGCTTGCTCTCTCTGGCTCTCATGTCTGCTGTTTGCCACCTGCTCTCTGTCATGCTGCCCTAGAAGTTGTGGTGGCTTAAATAAGGACGGCACCCATAGACTCAGGTGTTTGAATACTTGGTCCACGTCGGTGGAACTTTTTGGAAAGGATTAGGAGGTGTGGCCTTGTTGGAGAAGGCGTGTCACTGGGGCACAGACCTAGTGGTTTCCAAAGACTGACACTGGTCCAGTGTGCTCTCTCTGCCTCCTGCTAACAGATCTGGGTTTGAGCTCTCAGCTGTTCTTGCCACCATGTCTTTGCTCCACCATCACGATGGCCTCTATCCCATGAAACCGTAAACCCAATTAAATGTTTTCTTTCATAATTTGCCCTGGGCATGGTGCTTTGTCACAGCAATAGAAGCGAATTTTACAAGTCGAAACACTGAGGGGGAGCATATGCAGTTTATCTGGGTGTCAGTATGGACTTACAAGTCTTGGACAAGATGGGCCAACTCATTGCCAGGACCTCTGGGATCTACAAATCTTTGTTCAGAAAAGAATAGATGACTGCCTGGCATTTTGGCACTGTAGAATGGCATGTCCCTCAACCCATATGAAGTAGAGCAGCTGGCAGAGCATGCTATACTGTAGTGAGCCAGACAGGATCGCCATTACAAGATGGCGCCGACATCCTGTCTTGTTGGAAATAAACCTTGTTGGAAATAAAAAAAAGCCTTTGAGAGCTGCGTGTCCCGTGGTCCCTCCCCCCCCCCCCCCCCCCCCCCCCCCCCCCCGCTTCCTTCCTGCATGCATGGTGGATGAGGATCCTTGAGCCTATCCCCATGCGGTCTGGTGGCAGCTGTTGGTGGCAGCCAATCACAGGGCAACCCGTGTGCCAATTCCCTATTTAAGTGGCTGCCTAAGTGCCCTCCTTCCCTTCGCTTCCTGCTGTCTCTCCCCTTCGCTCCCTGCCCCTCCGCTTCCTGTCCCTTGTTTTCCTGCCCTCTCGTTTCCTGCTCCCATCAATCAAGGGCACTCCAGTAAAGCGTGTTCTGAGTAGAATCCTGATGTGGTGGTCGTTCTTCCTCGTCGGTCTAGAAGTCCGCCACACTATACAGACCAATAGGGCCAGGAAACAAGAGCTTCTATTCCAGTGAAGGCCAGAAAAATCTAAAAGTAACTACTGGGGGCTGTGAGTACCATAGGAAAATAATGCTGGCTGCTCAAACCCTAAATACATGGCCACTTACCAAGGGTACTAGATATCTAGTAATTATAACCACCAACACCACCAAGTTTATTAGATATCACTGCAGCGATTTTGTGGATTTTTGTCACCCTTTTGGACAGAAAGAAGTAATACACTTTAGAATTATGTTCTAAAACAATGTTTCAGTGGGCTGGAGTGATGGTTTGGGGGTCAGGTAGCTTCTGCCGAAGCCTGACAGCTTGAGGTTAGATTCCCAGGCAGGGCTAGAGTTGAACACAGACATCCGTAATCACAGTGTGCTCCTGCAGAAGCTGAGGCAGGAGAGTCTTTGGAAGCTGGAGGACATAGAGGTTGGGCTCTGACTTCCGCCTTTGCTCTATAGTAATCACACCCGTTCACACTTACGCACGGATGTTTTGTGCCTCTGTCATGAACGTATCCAGGCGCTCAATAAGGAGACCCTCCACCCCCAGACTCACGGAGCTCATGCTAACCTTAATCTTCTGATTTCCCGCCCCCACCTTCCACATGCTGGGACTATGTGTCTGTACCATCTCTCTGCTAAGTAACCGATCTAATAAATGCACGAAGCAGGACGGTAGGACCTAGTATTTAAGCAACATAAGGCTACAGAATTCCTATTTTTTTTACCTCATATGTTTATTAGATATGAGGAAAGAAATGACATGTAGATGATAAAGACTTAACTCCTTATTACTAAAAATGTAAAAAGACAGGACACAATTAGGAAAAAAAATATATAAGTAAGGTCTCTAAATTAAAAAAAAATTGCAAGACTTCTCAAAGCAAACTCCACTTAAATCTAGGCATGCCCCAATTGACTTGGAATCTGACGAGGTAGCTTTAAGTCATATCTACCTAATGAACTGCACTAACGTCTTAACACTGATAACCCAGAAGCTTTTTTTTTTTTTTTTTTTTTTTTTGGTTTTTCAAGGCAGGGTTTCTCTGTGGCTTTGGAGCCTGTCCTGGAACTAGCTCTGTAGACCAGGCTGGTCTCGAACTCACAGAGATCCGCCTGCCTCTGCCTCCCGAGTGAACCCAGAAGCTTTTAACATTAAGGTAGAAACTGAGAAAGACTGCAAAGGTCTTAGAAAAAAAAATCAGAAAAATTCTAAGAAAAAAAAAATAATTTTCCCTTCTTAGAAGCCTCATGCTAATTTTGTAAGTCAATTCAAACTCCACAAAAAATAGAGTCCCTGTAAGGATACTTACCTGAGGACGAACCACTCACCAACTTCCTACCATGGGGCTACAGGGTTCATAGCCATGGAGACTGTTTTCCTGGCAGAAAAAGTAAGAAAGAGGTCTTACTAATCTCAGGATTCAGGAGACAGAGGCAGGCAGATTGCTGTGAGTTCCAAGCTAGCCAGAGTTACATAATGAGACCCTGCCTCTAAAACACTCCCAGCACTACAACAAATAAAATAAAAGTATTTGTAAAATATAAAAGTGCTCTATGTTCATTTTTTAAAATTACATTTAAGCCAGGAGGCGGTGGTGCACACCTTTAATCCCAACACTTGGGAGGCAGAGGCGGGCGGATCTCTGTGAGTTCAAGGCCAGCCTGGTTTACAAAAACTAGTTCCAGGTCAGGCTCCAAAGCTACAGAGAAACCCTGTCTTGGGAAAAGTAAAAAAAAAATTACATTTGTATATTTAGTATGCATTCATGCATGTGCGTGTGTGTATGTGCATGTGTGTGTGTGCATGTGTGTGTATGTGCATGTGTGTGTGCATGTGTGTGTATGTGCATGTGTGTGTGTGTGCATGTGTGTGTATGTGCATGTGTGTGTGTGCTCACCAGCACATGGCAAGTTAAATGACAATCTGTAGAGTTGGTTTTATCCTTTCCCTGGTGGGGCTGGAGGAATGAGCTTCAATCAGGCTTGGTGACAAGCACCTTCACTATCTTGCTAGCCTTTCTCATTATTGGTAACAGCAAAGCCAAACAAGGCTTGGCGTGATAGTAGGTGCTTGTAATTTCTTGGCACTTGGGAGGTAGAGGCATGAGGCTCAGAAGTTCCAGGGCCAGCCTCACCTACACGTCTGCAGACCAGTCTGTGTTACATGAGAAGCTGTCTCATAACCAAAGCCCAGAACAGAGCAAACGGTGCTGGGAGATTCAGCAGGGATGCTTTATTCACTGTGTAAGATCCGTGACATTAACTCCTCCAATGCCACATTCATTGTTAATCTTCTGCCCTTTTCACTAAACTTACAGGGTTTTACATTATTTATGGTTATCATTTGCCCTTTTCACTAAACTTACAGGGTTTTACATTATTTATGAAATAAAATTTATCGAGTTTTCCCTCTTTCTGTTTTGCCCTTTGACTCATAATCGGAGAGACTGCCGTTTCTCCTGGGTAACGAAGATCTCTGCCGGTTTTCCCTCTATTTCTTCTACTGTTCCAATTTTCACATTGAAGTTGTTGATCCCTCTGGAGTTTACACGGCATAAGGAAGGACTCTGGGATGCGCTCTGTGTCTCTCTTCCAAAGGGCCAGCTAGGTTTTCCAAGACCACCCTTGAACTGTTTATTTTAGTCCACTGATGCACAGTTCTCCTTGACCACGTGCTCCATGTCCACACGTGCTTCTGGGCCCAAGATGGTCACTGACTCAGTTTCTGGGGCAGCGCCACACATTTTAGCATCTCCTTTCCCGCTTTCAGAATTCTCTGGGCTATTCCTGAGTGTTTGTTCCCTTACAGGAATGTAAGGATTGTTTTTCCAAGTTTCCAAAAAGATCCTGTTGGGGTTTTCCTTAGAGCTTTATCATTTATGCCGCTTATATCTAATTAATCTATAGATTAACTTGGGGGAGAGTTTTCATAGTTCTGAGACTTATATGAGAATCAAACATGTTTTGTTTGAATACCTCACATTGTGTGTGTGTGTGTGTGTGTGTGTGTGTGTGGTGTGAAATGGATTTTATCTATTTCTTTTGGGGCATGGGACTGAGACAAGGTCTCATGTAGCTTAGGCTGCACATAAACTTGATATGTAGTTGAGAATGACCTGAATCCCTGATCCTCCTGCCTCTACCCCCTAAGTAAGCTCTGGGACTATGGGTGTGTGCCACAACACCCAGCTCATTAGCTTTTCCTTTGTTTCCTGAAGTTTATTTTTGGGATTTTTTTTGGAGTTTTTTTGGTTAGCTGTGAGTTCTTAGGGTATGTATATGATAAGTCGCTCCCTGGAATAATATATAAACTTAGAACTGGAATGCAGTGGCTTTGAGATCTACCAAAGGTAGTGTGAGAGACACCCACATGGACCTTGGGGGAACTTGTAAGTTTTGAATTGCCTGGTGCTTAGTGGGTCATCAGACCTAGGAACTGCTTATGGCTAAGGAGCTTGTCTCCGAATCCTCCCACTGCCGAGATTCCCAGAACTCTTCCCTGAGTCCTCATAGCCCGTATGATGCGATCTGAGCCCATCCAGTGGCTGGCTCTCTCCTCCACTGCTGAAAAGTTAGTGGCAGCCGTATCACCACGGGAGGCCTGGCTCTTTCTTATCCGGTTAATTAATGATACACTGGGGGTTTGGGGGTGGGGCTTCAAGATGGTAATGGCTTAGAAAAATGCATCCGCGGCCCATAGACCATTTGGAGTCCCCAGTTAAGAATGATTTGCCACATACAGGAGAGCTTCGCAAAGACGTTCACAAACATGGGCATTCAGCTCTGCTGATGGCCCCGCATCCTTAATGGTATAATCACCAACATAATCCACTCAGAATAATGGCCTTTTAATACAGAAACAATTACTTCAGATAATAAAATAACACTTTAATTTGCTTGACACCAAGTTTGACCTATGCGGATCATCTGATGGCGAGGTGAGGGGAAGGGAAGTCGGCTGAACTCTAAATACATTAGAATGCGCCATGCCTTTCCGGCCCGGGATACTTCAGAAGGCTTGGCCGAAAAATAAAGCGATAATCAGAGTAAGTTATTGCTTTGGAATTTACAAAATACTCGGTAATTTGAGTATTGACTTCTCCCAGTTTCCTTCGAGAGAGAAAGCCAAGCCTCTGTGTTAATGCACTTGGATTAAATTTGTTCGTTTTGAACACCTACTGTGGGAAGGGATTTAAGGCATGCAATCACTCAACAAATTGTTACCGCATGAAAACTAATACCGCATCCTAGGAGGGAAATGCAAACGAAACCCATTGCTTTGCTACATTCTCATCTCTTTAGATCTCTCTTCTGGCTCTTATAAACTATTTCTCTTCTGTCTTGAACAGAACTGTCTTCTTAAGTGTCTTCCAATTCTTTGGGGAAGCAGGTGAGCTTTAAGTCTTAAATAATTAAAAGCTTCCCTAAATAAACCTCCTGAGTTGGGAAACGAGGCAGCCATTTCTATACTTAGTGTCCTGGTATAGGCAAGGACTCATTCCTTTTTTGATTTGGAAAGAGAAAAGCTGGGGCCAGGGTTGGGGGTAACATCAAAGGTCTCATGTTCTTGACTGATTTATTTCCAAGTGCCATTGCATAGCCAGCAACTGAAGCTTTGACCATGAGTTTCTGATGGCTAATTTTGTTTGAAGTTAAATATTTCTTAGTATATAAGAAGACATATCCATCATTTGTACTTTAGTGAGAATTAATTTATAACAAGTTTCCTGCAATAAAGAAATGAGATAATTGGTATATTTTTTTTGAAAAGATGAATATAAACTGCCAATAATCTGCCAATCTGTCATTTAGGACAGGATGGTTTGTAGTCTTAACACTAGGCTTTGATGCATTGGAGGTGAGAGTATATTTGTTATTTAATATTGAATGTTTGTTTCCTTTAGGGTGTCAGGTATTTTCCCATTCAAAATTCTTTGATGCATACTGCCTTCTAAAGTCGTGTCTCTCTACCCGGGGACTAATGTGGTACTCAGACCTCATCAGAGATGTTCCTTAGTGCAGTGCATCATGGCTAACTCAGAAGCTCTCAGCTGGTCAAACTGCAGAGAAGAAATGTCCACAGAGTGCTCAGCCACAAACGGGACATTGTTATCACACCCCAGCAAGCCAAGACTCAGGCAGGGGTCACTGCAGGAGAGGGTACAAAAAGATTGTCAGAGCCAGAGGTGGGGAGGGTTGGAGTGAATCAGTGACTTCTGGGTGTGATTGGTGCTACCTGCCCAAGGTCAAGGCGGTCTACAACCTCCCATGGAGTGGAGAGCTATTGATTGTTGATGGCTTCCGGGGAAAGGAGAATCAGTTTTGCCCAAGGATGTGGCCCCTGGCAGGTCAATCAAGACCCAGTGGATGTCCCCATATGGACAGTACAAACTGGACTTGAGTTACAAACAAAGGAACAAGAAAAAGCAAGGGGAGGACGTGAAGCTGGGATTGAGTAAAGGCTGGATCTTGGTGGGGTTAGGGGGAGGAGTCGGGACGGGGGATAGGATCAAAATACATTTGTAAGCATGTATGAAATTCTCAAAGGATTATAAAATATTATGTCAAAATATTTGATATTATTGCTTCTCTGGACTGAATTATATTCCCCCAAATTCATCAGGTGAAACTGTAGCCCCCCTTCATGTCACTGTACATGGAGGCAGAGCGTTTATGGGTGGGATTAAGGGTATAAAAGGTGTGCTGGTTAATTTTGCATCAACTCCACAAAAGTTAAGATCATTCAAGAAGAGGAAATCTCCTTTGAGAGAATGCCTCCATCAGACTGAGCTATAGACAAGCCTGTGGGGGCATTTTCTTGATCAGTGGAAATCAATCTTCAGTCATTGTGGGTTGGTGTGGAAAGCCTTCTATGTGTTGCTTTTATTGGTTAATGAATAAATCTGTTTTGGCCAGTGGCTTAGCAGAATTGAGCAAGGTGGGAGTTCCAAGCAGACAGAGGAGAAGAGAGTAGGCAGAGTCAGGGAGAAGCCATGTAGTCCCGCCAGAGACAGGTGCCGGATGCCGGATGGAACCTTACCCAGTAAGTCATAGCCACGTGGTGGTACACAGATTAATAGAAATGAGTTAATAGTAAGTAAGCCAGAAATACACTCAAGCTATTAGTCAAACAATATTGCAACTAATATAGTTTCTGTGTGATTATTTCGTTGTCTGGGTAGCAGGAAACAAGTGGCCTCCTCCAACAGTGGGTGGTGCCACATCCAGGGCACGTGGTCCTGGGTTGAAACAGAAAGCAAGTTGAGTCAGTCATGGAGAACAAGCCAGCAAGCAGCATCTCCCAGAGACCTCTGCTTCAGTTCCTGCCTCGGCTCCTGCCTTGAGTTCCTGCCCAGACTGTGATGAGATGTATAGCCAAACAAACCCTTTCTTTCCCAGGCTAATTTGGCGGTCATGGTCATTTCCATAGGAATGGAAAGCAGAGCAGCACAGGGAGCTGCGAGGATGGGGCTCTTGCTGAACTCAGTCCTTATTCAGAAAGCTAGGCGGAGCTCCCTGATGGCTGTCTGAGAACATTGGAAGAAGGCATCGGTCTGCAAAACAGCGAGCTCTTATCTAAAGCCATCCTGTAGGAATTGGTCTGGGATACCAGCGTAGACAGCCACCCGATCTACGGCAGTTTGTTGTGGACGTGTGAATTGAGCAGCGCATCCTCGGTGCTCTTCCTGCCTCCTTCTTTCCTTCCTGTCATCCCATCCTCCTGCTCCTTATTCCTCTTCCTCTCCAGTGTTAGGAATTGAACCGAAGGGCTCCCATGTACCAAGTCCACACTTTGTGACAGAGCCAGACTCTCAGGCCTTATTTGGATGGACTTGTGGACATCTGGACATTTTTCTTGGAGAAGAACTTGAGTTTACAAACATTCATCATAGACCGATGAGTGCACTCATGGCTTCTCCAGGCTCAGGGGCTACAGCTTAAATGTCCCAAGTCCATGCTGTGCCCTGGGGTCTATACTAATGCCTGTCTGCACAGTGTGCTATCCGCATGGGGCAGAATCAGCAACTAAGACGAGCTTGGAACCCTTCACACTCATTGTTGTACTGTCTAGGAAGTAGCCAGAGGTGGCTTTGGAGGATATAGAAAAGGTTGGGTTTTGAGTATTATGTGACGAACCTATTAGGACCTTGTACTAGTCCACAAGAAATGGACTGAACAGATAAACGAGCAAACTATTCCTCACTATAGATAGACTGAGAAACACATACTTCATCAGAGTGGAGAATGCAAGCACAAGGGCCTTGGAACCCCATTAACCCTCAGAGGGGTGAGCAGAGTAAAGGAGATTAAGTTGACACTCTACCTCTGCCGTGTCCTTATTCTGCGACCTTTGCCAGACATTTAAACCTCTGTTTTGTGGCACCACACATGCAAACATGGTAATAACAATAGAATTAGCTCCATGACACGACTGCAGGTAAGGAGCACACACAGTGCATCCCTGGCATGTATTAAGACCATGTGGAAGATGCTAGAAGCTTTCCACGTTATAGCTACACAACACACAGCTTTCCGGCGAAGTGACATCTTTTTTTCTTTTGATCAGCCTGTCTGTGGTCTACAAGCTATTTGTGTTTGTTTTCTTTTTTATGGAGGTCGGGGCTCCATCCTTTTCAGTGCAACTTGGACCAGGCCTGACAGGCCAGGAAATCACACACCCTTCAGAGTCCTGAGCCCTGCTCCTTCCTTCCCGGCCTCCAGCTCATCAAAAGCTCAGAGTGTTTATCTCACCCTCGCCAGAGGCCATCCGTTTCGGATTGTCCTGAATTTTACTGTCTTGTCCTGTTTACAGTCCTCATGTGCACACAGTGGCCCGAGATGAGGTAAGAGATGGGTGTCTGTGTCGTGTCCATATCTGGCGTGCTGAGATCTGTGTGTTTTGCTTTGCTCTGACGCTGCTTCAGACCTATTTCCTATGCTGCTGGCTTGGTGGACCCAGAGGACCAAAAGAGATGAAGTCAGACCTGGGTTCTGACCTGACTGTGATATTCATGCTCTCTGAGTCTCAGCATTCTTATGGGTAAAATGGGGACCTTAAAGAAACCTTACCCACGTGACTGGCGACAGAATGAGACAGCCTTTGAGAGGTGCTCTCTCACACGGCAAATGTGGCTTCATTCTCACTCTGCCAGTTTTGGGCGTTTTCTTTCTCCCATGGTGGTGCACTAAATGCACCAGGCTAACACACAAATGCACAGGGTGAATTTACTAGAACAAAGTCTCCATCCTGGTGGGGATTTGCCTACTTTATTCATTGCTCTGTCTCCAAGCTCTCGAACAATATAAGCCACTATGGATCATTAATGAACACATTTGGGCAAATAAAAGTGAAGGCCACAGTCACATGACCTGCCAGCTCCTTCCACACTTGCAGATCTGAGCATCAGAAATCCCTGACCCATACTGAGACTCATATTATCTCATACAAGTAGAAGTTGGAAACACAGCCGTGTGATTAGTTGATCGCGCAGTAACGTCATCCCTAGCCCAGCGCCTTAGTCGCTCTGCCCTGATTAGGCATCCTCATCACCGTAAATGGCTGCAGTCGTTCCAGGCACCACATCTAGACAAAGTAAGAGCGGCTGGCACAGAGAGATCCTCTCTCGCTCTTTGTCTTGTGTCTTTTCCGGAGTGGCAAAGCCCGCTCGGGAGATGCTCTAGCTGACTTCTTCTGCTCACTTGCCCGTGTCTAAATCAGTCATCAGCCTGGACCCATCAGGATTAACTCTGAGTCATGTGTGGGAAGAGTAGATACTCAGGCCTTTGCCCAAAAGGACGATGCAAGGGCAGTAAAGATTGCTGCACACACAGGAGGATTGCAGAAATGAATCGAACAAGCGCACAAAGGAGGGCATGTCTGTTATTTGCCATCAGACGGCTCCCGACAACGAGTGATAAAGTTCTAGTTCTCTGCAAGCAGAGGTGCTCTCATTGGGCAGCAAGGGGAGCTGGGGTTTTCTGTTGCCTAGAGTTGAAACTATGGCCATGTACATTAATTTGTCCAGTGTATATTAAGGGCCGGTGATAATGAGAGAATTTCATTTGGAGGCAATTTGGGAGACTGTATCCTACCCAGCTACCCGAACTAATGTGCAGTGCTGCCAGCTGACTGTGTCAAAGGGGATGGCAGCCTGATGATGTTAGGTAAGTCATACTGTCTGCAGGGTTACAGTGTTTCCTGGATTAAGTCAGAGATTCAGATCCATCTTGCCAGTTGCACAAGAATCTCATGAACGCATCCTCCTTTAATTCAAAGCACACACTAGTGCGTTTGGTCAGGCTCGTGCTGACCAGCATGAAAGGGAGAAATTATATGCAAAGTAGCAACTCTCCAAGTAGGAGTGTACAGAATATATTAATATCCTGATATGTGAAATAATCATATACAATTAATATTTACCTTATTATTTAAACAAGACGCCAGAGCCTGTAGTTGACACATTCATGAGCTGTGGATGAAGGTACCACCCATAGGCAGAATTATCCGAAGTAGTATATCTTGAAATACTTGGCCATACAAATTCTTCAGCTCAGCCACTACCCTCCTGTGGCTAGTTTGAGTCTGTGATGCTTTCTGGAGTCGCCAGACCTCAGGGCACTGAAGTTGGCAATAGCACCACAGGTGGCAAGCCTTTCCTGGTGTTGCTCCTGTGACGTGGTTGAGGCTGCCCGCATGTGGCAGCGTGACATCCAAGTGCGAAACCTGGCTGGTCACACTCCTGGTGTCATGCCTGGTGTGGCTGTGTGTTGTTGGTGAGGGCTCAAGCGAGTTTCATTCTATCTCCATCCCTCAGTTCTTCATCCGTAAGATGGGGATGTTGGTAGACACTCCCCTTCTAGAGTGGCAAAGGCCGTACAAATGAAAAAATAGAAAGTTTTTTACAACAGTGCCCTGCTCAGTGTTATTAAACTGTTGGCTATTTATGGCATGTTCAGAACACATGGATTCAGCTGCATTGATTGATCACATGTAGTCTGATTCAGAGAACACACTTTATAGCGAGTGTAGAGGAAATTCTTTCCACGTCCTGTGAAACGTGCCACTTCCCCTAGTGCATGGGCAAGTTTGCCCCGCACGTCCCCAAGCAGCCGTGGTACAGCAGGAGTAGATGCTTGATGAGTCACAGTCTTCTAATAATCTGACATCTGGGATCAACACACCGCTCAGCCCTCTCAAGAAGCGCGTAGTGATTTGGTTACAGCACTCTGCTAGGCGTTTTTACCTTTGTTTCCCACGGAGTTAGGCATAGTAAGCTGAATGCATGCTTCGAGCATCGAGTTAACACAAGCTTTGTTATTTCGGCTTGAGTTTCTTTGACTTAACTACTATCATTTGCTTAGAAACCGTTAGTTATTTGCCACAGCAGACAGAAGAAAAAAATACATTGCTGAGTGGCCCATTTAGATACCTTAGCTTTCTTCTTCAGGAATTGTCCTGCTAGAGGTTAGGATATGTCTAACTTTGGCAATGAATAAAGACCCTCTCTGCATCCATGCGTCTGGGGCTGTGTCCTCTCTACTAAGGCTGGTGACCCACCATGGGCATATACGTTATACCGTGAATTATTATCTTTATAGTCACCAGTGGTCTGAGCTGTGTGTGGGAGCCAAGAGACACTTTGTCTCCTACATTTGGAGAGGGTAGGGAAAGCAATTGACCTCTCGCCTGTTTCTGGAATTCTTTGTATCCTTCTAAGCGCCAGGACAGCGTCTCCTCTTAGGTTCTGGCTTAGTCTGCGATGGGAAATCAGTCAGTCTCTCTCTCACACACACTAATATTTAAGAATCTCACACACAGCACTTTCTGGAAAAGCCAGGAGCTTAGAGACCTAGGAAGCTCTCATTATCAGTTTGACATAGCTCTCTGGTTATTTTATAAACTAGTCCTTTTATGAGCCTTCACAGGGTGAATTTGAAATTAGCGGCCCTAACCCCAAGTTATAGTCCCCCCACTTCCACCAAATATTGATCATAATGTTCCTATCTGATGCATACCTTCCATGCTTTCTTATGGTGCTTATCGTGAAATTAACTGTCTGTTGTGTTTCCCTTTCCTGGACATTTGAAGGAATGAGTCAGATGTTCTCATGATATATGGGCAGCCTGGAGAAAAAGGCTGTTATTTTAAGAGCTGGCCAGGAATTCCTTTCAGGGAGGAGACTGTCTGCCACCTTAATGGAGGCATGTGGCCATGAAGATAAGGCCGGGAGGAGATGGGCTGGGGCTAGATGAGGAGACAGCAGACTGCTCGGAGGGAGAAGTTAACAGGAATGCAGAAATGGAAGGACGGAGGGGAACGAAGGGGCAGGAGATGAAATGGGGGAGAAAGCAAGATGGCATATGACAGGAACTTCTGGAAAGGGGAGGTTGGCTTCCCACGGACGCTTTGAGTGTTTGGGGGAGGGGATGACGACAAATCAAGCGGAAAGAGTTGTGTACAAGGTCTAGATCCCAACTCGACCACAGGAGATGTGAGGCAAGTGAGATCAAGAATCTAGCCCCGAGGAGCCATCGGAGAGAGAGCGAGACCTGGGACCCTGAGAACGTTAACTCTCAGCTCTTCTCAGGCGTCCAAGGGGAAGATGCCGGCCTTCCCACGGGATTGTGGGATGGAAGCTGGAGCCAGTGTTTATTTCAGCCTAAGGGAGAGAGTGATCGTAGCTGACAGCCATGTTCCATCTACTCCAGGGGAAAAAAATAGAAGAATGTCTGAATTTGAGAATGTTTGGAATACCGCTCTGGAGACGAATGAAACCTCAGAGTGAATTTTATGACTTGTGTCCCCAAAGAAGAGAAACGCAGCAGCGGCATTTAGAAAAAGTTATTCTAAAGGATTTCTTCATTCTAATGGATAGAGATTGTCTTATGATAATACAAATATTCCGAAGATTTAATGAAGTTATCGGGAGCCTTGTTGACATTAATTAGAGTTCTGTAATTAGAATTATAGTTATAGACGCTCCTTCCTGCAAAACAGAGGCCCATATTTCAGCATCTCGGGTTCCCAGTGCCGTTGGGCTCAGTACCTGATGCATTTTTATATAGCAGGGCTTTCATAATTCCTTTTAAATAACCATGTTGATAGATATTTAATCGCTTTTTAATTAATGGTGGGGTAAAAACCCATTTATACTTGTGCTCACCTTCCCTTGCCTCTGCTCACAAGCCAACTGTCAGCGGCTGGTGCCCACGGCCGCCCAAAGCAACAGTGACACCGAATCCAATCAGGAAAGCCGCGTAAAGATGAAAGGTCTCACCAATGGGAAGTGAACTTGCTAAAGTACGCCTTTCAATGAATTTGGACAAAACTGAAAAATGTTGTTGATATCAGATCCTTAGGCCGATTACTGAAGCGTTCGATTTTTCAGCATGTCAATTCATCACTGTCCACCTGGTTATAGTTAACACTTTCTCCCATTCCCAGCGTGTCTGCTGAGATCGGCACCTGCTGTCACAGGGCACTTGCCTCGCTAGAAGGTCAACAGAGCAGGGGGAGGCAATGGTCCTCTCCACCCCCACCCCCACCACTGCCCCCATCCTTTCTCAGGTATTGGTGAGTGGCAGATTCACCTCAGCGTCTTGTGAGATCTAAAGTATTAATAAGATAAAGCTTTTAGCCTCCAGTTTAGCCTTTCCTCTTCGAGGCTCTGTAAAGTGTCCTGTCTGTTAATGTACAAGACTGGCTCTCCAGGAAGCTGTGCCATCACCTCCAGACACCCGAACCCCACTTTTCCCCGTGTCCCTCCTCTTCACCCCATCACTGTGCTGGTTCACACTGTAAATCACGCCTCTCTCAGGGACACTCAGGTGCACTTAATTCCATTTTGCGATTAGAGGTCTTGGGGTACATTTTAATAAATATTTGATTGAGATGCTAGCCTTGGGGGTCATTTTTATTTACAGAATTAGAGATGGCATCTCAGAGGATTGGCGGTGGGAAGGAGAGGTGTCCATGAACGCACACCGAGTTCCCTCGGCTTTTCAGAACGCCGTAGCTGTCCACGGGGCCCATTTGGAGAAGCAGTGATTGGATCGCAGAGTGCTGTTGGGTGATGCCAATTAAGACAACAATTGTCTAGTCAACAGTCATTTCATTTTTAAATGGCAAGCCAAACCCACTCTCTGCATATTTTCCACAGAAATCTATATACATCGTGTGGCGTGCAGTTTAGATTGTTTTAAGGGACTGTAATGGCTTTGGTTTTAGCTAGCCTATTCTAGCTAGGCAATAAGTATCAATTTTGTTAATTAAGAGTTTCAGGCTCTTTAAATTTATAGTACAATTACAATTTACTTCATATTGAAGATGGTCTTTACCCCGTGGCACCATTAGGGAAATGCCCACTTAGGTTGTTTGCTGACAATTCCGAGGCAGCTGCCTTTCACGGGAAGAGTTACCATTTTGACTACTGCCCTGGAATTTCTCACTGGGTGTCATGTGCTCGTCAGCAGAATGGAACCGTGAAGACTTTTGACTTAAATCCTTCTTTCTTTTTTCTTGCCGGTCTCTCCCCTAAAGAAAAAGCCAATTCATCAGGTAGGAAAGGGCTGCCTTCTGTAGTCTCAGGTCCTGCCAGAGACAAATGACTGTAAAAATTTAAAATCAATCACTAACAGATTAGCTGTTGGTCCAAAGTAAATAGCAATCAGCTTATTAGGCATCAGGCGGAGTGAGATAAAGGGGAAGAGTTATTGAAAATGAGGATGTTGTCTGGGCTCCGCCTGTGGGGCAGCTGGGAGGAGGCTTTGTTACTCTAACAGCTAGCAGCACAGAAGGCAGCAGCCTGAGTAAACTGAGTCCCTGGTTGTGCTAACCAGGGTCCTGCAGTTTTCTCTTCTACACCTTGGCTTTCCTGGCTTTGGTCACAGGGGAGCTGGTGTGTTCCCCGCTGTGCTAGCCATGGTCCTTTGCTTGACTCCGCAAAGCGGTGCAGAAAGGTGGCTGAGAGTCCCAGTCCGAGGAAGGACCTTTCTTAGCTCTTCGCATACTCACTCCCAGTCTCTTAGTGGTTTGGGTGGGGATGGACTCGAAGGGACCGCTCATTAGTGGCTGCCTCTAGCTGTGGGTGTGCCGGTTGCTGTGCACAATGGTTTTAATTGTTAGAGCCAGTGTTGGCTGCTAGAGGTTAGAATCAGTCGAGGAGGGCTTGAGGAGAAACATACTGTTCGTGGTCTCTTTCCTAAGATGGTTACCAGCTTCAAAAGAAAACCACTAACTGAATGATGGTGAGTCCCTGCAGATACTCCTCAACCCAGTCGTCAAAGCTGATGTCACCACACGAAGACAGTGTGTCCCAGCACCCCAGAGGGATCATCATCCATATGGTTTCTTAAACTAATACACACACACGCACACACACACACACACACACACACACTAATCATGAAAACATATCAGATAAAGTCATTCTATAAAAGAAGTGATCAGAGCTGGGTGGTAGTGGGGCATGCCTTTAATCCCAGCACTTGGGAGGTAGAGGCAGGTCGATCTCTGTGAGTTTGAGGCCAGCTTGATCTATGGAGCTAGTTCTAGGACAGGCTAAGCTACAAAAAGAAACCCTGTCTCAAACAACAACAACAAACCAACCAACCAACCAAACAAACAAACAAACAAAAAGAAGTGATCATCAGTCTTTTAAAATGCCAGAGTCATAAACATCCAGGAAGCCTGAGGAACTGTGGGGATGGGAAGAAAAGAACAGAGATAAAGCGGTGTGGGCTTCTGGGTCAGGTCCTAGAACTCAGGCGGACACAGATGAGAACTGGTAAGGCACCAAGCCTAAAGCACAGCTAGGAGATTTCTCTTCCAGTCCCAGGCACTCTGGGAGCCACTGGTTACCATTCAGACATGGCCAGGTCCAAGAACCACACCATACACAACCAGTCCTGAAAACGGTATAGAAATGGCATCAGAAAACCCCGCTCACAAAGATACGAATCTCTTAAGGGAATTGACCCCAAGTTCCTGAGGAACATGTGCTTTGCGAAGAAACACAACAAGAAATGCCTGAAGAAGATGCAGGCAAATAGTGCAAAGGCCATTAGTACACATGCTGAGACCGTCAAGGCCCTGGTGAAGCCCAAGGTGCCAAAGGGCCCCAGCCACAGACTCAACCATTTTGCTTTCATTGTTTACCCCAAGCTTGGGAAGCAGATAGAAGCTACGTGGCCAAGGGTTGTAGGCTCTGATAACCAAAGCCCAAGGTTCAAATCAAGGCAGAGGCCTCAGCTCCAGCTCAGGCTCCCAAAGGTGCCCAGATCCTGTAAAGGCTCCATAGAAAAGGCTTCTGTCTGCCAATGTAAATACGGATGGATTGGTGGGACACACCTGCACACTATTGCAAATGGTCAGTACGCTACGCTGTTTTTAACAAATAAACTTGAGGTAAGCACAGCCAGGAATGTCTTTGTAAATGTCATCCCTGGTTTGGATGATAAGATTATGTAGGCTTATATAGTACTAGGGGGAGCTGAGTGAAGAATATGGGTACTGTTTATTTTTTTCTGTAAGTGTAAAATGATTTAAAAATAAAAAGTTAAAAAAGGAGGATGCACTTCAACTACAGTGACTATAGAAGCCTTTGTGATGGAACCCAGCTCACACCTGGGCCAGTTCTACCTTTCATTGTTCTGCTTTCTTTTGCTAAAACTGGAGCCAACAGTTGCTTGCTCAGAGCAGAGGAAAACAAGTTGTTTACAAGAAATTCAGGATCTGGGGTTTTACAGCTCCCAACATCTGTCATCCCATTTGGTTGAGGTTGGATCTCTGCTCTATCCGCTTTTCATGTGGGTTCTGGGGATCAAGCTTGGATGGTCAGATTTGTGGGATGAATGCCTTTACCCACCTCGCCATCCCTCAGCTCCCAGTTGTTTTTTTGAAACAGTGTTTTACATAATCTAGGCTGATGTCAGAACTTGCTATGTAGCCCAGGCTAGCTTTGCACTCCTCTTGGTTTAATCTCCTAAATGCTAAAATTACAAGCGCAAAAGAAAAAAAAAGAGTTACCATCTCTGGTCAGCTGGCTTTTGCTGTCTCTTGCTAGCCTGCCTCCCGGGGGCTCTCTTTCCTATGCAAATATAGATAGAGAGACTGACCTGCCAGGATAGAATCCGTTCTTCCCACTCTGCAGCTGCTTAGTCAGCAGCCAGCAGTGAGCTGTCACCCACTGTGTGAAAGCAAGAAGCCCCGTGGCTCTGTCATTGGAGCACTGAACTATTAGAGCAGTATCCAGAAGGCCCCTCCCAGTTTCTGCCTGGGTCTGGAGACACCAGCGTGCTCTCTGGGCCAGAGGCTCCAGGCAGAAGGCAGGTTTCCAAAGCCACCACTCATATTTGGCCCTTTCCAACGATGGCTGGCTTTGTCGGGTCCTGCTCACACAATGTTCTATTGCTGTGAAGAGACATCATGACCACATCAACTCTTGCAAAAGAAAGCTTTTAATTGGGACTTGCTTACAGTTTCAGAGGTTTGGCCCCTTATCTATGGCAGGAAGCACGGTGGCACTCAGGTAGACATGGTGCTGGAGAGGTAGCTGAGGCCATTAGCTGCATCTGCAGGCAGCAGGGAGAGCCACTGGGCCTGGCTTGGGCTTTGGAAAACCTCAAGACCCACTCCCAGTGATGCGCTTCCTCCAACAAGGCCACATCTCCTAATGCTTTTCTTTAAAACAGTCCCACTCCCTGGTGAGCAAGCACGCAAATTGATGAGCCTGTGGTGTGTGTGTGTGTGTGTGTGTGTGTGTGTGTGTGTGTGTGTGTGATTCTTATTCAAACCACCACACTCACCATCCCTTCATCTCCCCACCCCTGGCTTCAAGGCTTCCTCTTTCCAGACATAATGGCATGGTATGACCAAGCTGAAAAACTTTTCAAATTGGTCAAGGTCATACAGGCTTGTAATCCCAACTTTTTAGGAGGTCTAGACAAGAAGAGATAACGAGCTCAAGGCCTGTCTGGGCAATTTAGTGAGAACCCCAATTCAAAACAAAAAATAAAAAAGAGGTTGTGTCTTAGCGCTAGCATGCTGTGCAAGGCCTTAGATTCAGTCGCAAGTACCCAAAACAACAAAACAAAACAACAACAACAACAAGAGCAAAAACCAAAGGAGTTCAAGTGGATATGCTTGCTCATTTGGATTTCCCCAGAAGATTCCTCAGCCTGCCTCCCTACCCTGCTGCAACCAGGGGATACAGACAGTGCCCCTATCCCCAGGAGATCTTGTCTTTGATTTTACTGTCTCCACCTTCCAAATTCTGGGATTACAGGTTTATACTTCCATACCTGGCAGTCTTTTTGACTTGGGATATAATTTTAAGCACATAGGAGACACTTAAGAAATTCACGATGACTCAAAATATGAGTTGCACATTAAAGTGCTATCTTTTTAGTGAAGAAGCAAAAGCTAGGAAAGAATCAAGAGACACAATCAGTAAAGTGATTGCCCCCGAGGCACGAGGCCCTGAATTCTGATCCCTAGCACACATGTAAAAAGCTGTGCATGGTGGCTCATACCTGTAATCCCAGGGAGGGGAAGGGGCAGACAGGGAAGTCCCGAGAGCTTGCTGGACAGTAACTCTAGCCAAATTGCTGAGCTCCAGGCAGTGAGAGATCATGTCTCAAAAAATAAGGCGGACAGTGACTGGAAAAGACTCCAATGTCAGCCTCAAGCCTCCACCCCTGCCCACCCCCATGCATGCATGTACACACATGAACACACACATAAAGTCAGAAGTAGATATTTGCAATGAGGAAAAACAGTACATGTTCTGGACAAGTATTATAAAGGAATACTCTTCCCAGCCCGGGCTGCCCTGTGTACCCCAGCCTTTCTTCGTCAGCTATGTTCATCTAGGTACCTGTTTCTCTCTCTTTCTCATGGTCCCCCACATGTAAATGTCACAAGTATTATGGCGCATGGGCAAACTGCATAGGATTTTGTTGAGTCTATGTATGAATTTATGGGGGGGGGGAGATCAGTACACATCCCTGATAATAAAGAGAAAGTTTAAAAGTATTTCAGTTCAGAAAGAAAGAATCAAGAGCCAAATATGGCCACACAGTTAGGTCACTGCAGCATTGGGAGGCAGATGTAGAAGGATCAGGTGTTCAAGGTCATGCCCAGCTACCTAGGGAGCTGGAGGTCAGTCTGGGCTTTACAAGCCCTGCCCTAGAAAATGCCAAATCAAAATAAACAACCAAATCAGAACAGAGCAAAAGAAATCATGCCAAAGTGTAACCAGCGTTTCAGGGCACAAGCACCTGCAACAGGTAAGGTTAAGCCTCCTGTCTCAATATGCCAATCAAAGACACACCAGTTAAAAAAAAAAACAGAGGAAGGACTTTAATCAATGTCATTGGCAAGAGGAACAAATTAAGGGGTCTAGAGACTCTGAGTTCATCTTAAAAGGCGTTGATAGGAGCTTTAGTTTGTACAATAGAGGTTAGGCTGGGACAGGTGTCAAGTATTGTGTAGCTAGGCGGGAGGTGCACATTTTATTCTTAAAATGTTTGCAGAGCAGCTGCCAGCCCGGCAGAGACGGTTGTGGGTCCCTGAAAGATCCACCGGTGGTTTACGAGCGGTGGCCTATCCCGGGCGCCGGCGGGCAGCCCCACCATGCAGCGAGCGGGCAGGGCCAGCCTGCGGCGGGGGTCCGGGAGAGCCAAGCAGGCGGGCAAGTGTAAACCGGCAGCAGGTAAAAGACACATAGACACAGAAAATAGGCATAAAGCAGAAAATAGGCATAAAGCAGAGAGAGAGAGAGAGAGAGAGAGAGAGAGAGAGAGAGAGAGAGAGAGAGAGAGAGAGAGAGAGAGAGAGAGAGAGAGAGAGATGCGTGTGCACGCACTGGAGGGTGGCAGGAAGAGAGTTTTCAGATGGGACATGTGGTCAGAGGTCTCTGGGAGTGGGCGTGGAAAGGGGCGGGGACCAAAAGAATAACAGCACACATTTAATCCCAGTACTAAGGCAGAGGTAGGTGGATCTCTGGAGAGTTCCAGGCCAGCCTGGTCTGCATAGTGAAGTCCAGGTTAGCCAGGGATGCATGCAGAGACCCTGTGCCAAGGGAAAAAAGTCTGCATAATTAACTAGTCCTAGGATGGTATGGTCCTGCCCGTCATTGTCTCCGCTATGGTTCTGCAAGAGCTCTGATAAATTATTAATCCGTTAATTGCTGTCATCACCTGAGGGGTCCAATCTGCTCCTGACAAGATGATGTGCTCCAGGGGGACGGTTCCCCAGCATAGGAAATTGCTTCCATCTTGGGATGGTCCGTCCTGTGACAATTTGATTCTAGATGCAGAGTGACTGCAGTTTAGGACAGTGACTTATCTTTGTGCCTTCAGCCCTGCAAGGGGATGAGACGAGTCAGGAAAACAGACTCCGGTGATTACTGGACCTACGCAGAGACAAGCAGGCGGCTGACCCAGCGTAAAGCAGAGGCGGAGGCAGCCGGCTTTTGTCCTGCTTCCGGTTTCCCTGTAGGCTCAAGGGAAGACTCAGGGTTTCTAAGGAAAAGCAGCTTCTCAGGGCCTGTTACCAAGGTGTGTGCCAGGATTTCCCAAGGGATAGTAGTTTTATATAGGAAAAAAATAGGTTCACTTTGAGGTCCTGAGGTGTGATTGATCTTTTGTACCACCGCTTTTCACGTCTCCCTGACTTGACACACCTCTGGGACGTCCCTCATCTCCTCTGTGAAGCTGTCCGGCTCTCCTGCTGGACCTGGGCTTCACAGCTTCGAAATCTGAGGCTGTCTCTGGTTTCTTCCATGCCGTGCACTGCCTTTTCTATGGCACTGTTATGCCCATATCAAGGAGTCGCCCCAAAACCAACCAAGAGACTGAGTCCTGTAGGTAAAAGCAAAGAACCTTTATTCTTACACAGGTTCTCGGACTCTCGGGTGTCCAACTTATTGGCATGATTGGAGAGCCCCAAGCTCTGCTGGGGTTGGGTTTTTATAATAGCAAAGGTAGGGGTGAGGGATTTCTAAGGTTCAGAAGCCCTGATTGGCTGACATTTGTCTAGGGGTGTCTGGGTGAAAATCGATGGGTGTGTGCTGGCAGGTATCTACAGTGGTAGGGATTTCCTTTGGATGGTCTGTTCCTGCAGTTTGTGGTCTTTCTTGGAACCAGGTATTGTCTTAGGGTAAACTACTGAGACTAGGGGCCCCTATTGAGCTTGTCATGGCTGGGTCTATTTTCTCTTGGAAACTGAAACCTCCCTGGAAGGCTTATTGGACCCTTGCCTGCTGCCTGGCCCTCAATACCCTTCAGCTGAATACTATTATAGTATTCAGTGTGTATATAGTATAGTATAATAGTATTCTAAATATTGTTTGGGAAGATGAACATCTTCCCAGTCTGAAAGCCAGAGGACTTTGGTCTTCTTTATCTACCTCCTTATCCACCACGAGCTCACCTTGGTGCCTCGCAGAGAAAGACTGTATTTTAGTTGAAAAGAAGAATGTAACAGGTGAGAATAGGATCAAAGACAGCATTGCAAAAACGAGGGGAGAAATGTCTGGGATACTGAGGTTAAAACCAGTGTGACCCCAAGTCGCTGCAGGTCCTTGAGAAGGGTTGATATGTCACATTGCCACCAGTGCATTGCACCCTGCGTGTCTGAAGAAGGAAGGGTTAAGTGTAAGAATAAGAAATACACATGTTCCTCTCCCCTACTGATGTTAATATTAAATTTAGCAAGACCAAATTTAAGTAGTACCTATCTATAAACCCAGCCCTACAGAAGGTACTAGAAGGCAAACTTCAATCAGAAGAGGTTAATTACACCCATGAAAACACAAGGAATAAATAATCCCAGACCAGCACATCAAAAGGGGGTAGGGGGACAAACCACAAGAACAAAATTACAGGAATCAATAAACCCTACTCATCGATATCTGTTAACATCAATGATTGCAATTCCCCCATAAAAAGGCACAGACTAACAGAGTGGATGTGAAAAACAGGATCCATGCCGCTGCATCCAAGAAACACACCTCAAAATCAAGGATAGGCATTTCCTCGGGGTAAAGGGATGGAAAAGCAAATGGTCCTAAGAAGCAAAGTGGTATAGCCATTTTAATATCTAACAAAATAGACTACAAACCAAAACTTATCAGAAGAGATAGGGAAGGATACTACATATCCATCGAAGGAAAAGTCCACCAAGTAGATGTTTCAATTTTTAACATCTATGCCCCAAACACAAGGGCACCCAAGTTTGCAAAAGAAACACCACTGTAGCTTAAATCACATATTGGTCCTAACACACTGATAGCGGGAGACTTCAATACCCCAATCTTGCCAATAGACAGGACATTCAGACAAAAAAACTAAATAGATAGATGCTGGAGCTAACTGACATTACAAACCAAATGGACCCAACAGATATTTAAAGAACATTTCACCCAAGCACTAAAGAATGTAACTTCTCAGAAGCTCATGGAACTTTCTCCAAAATTGGTGACATACTCAGACACAAAACAAGTCTCAACAGATACAAGAAAATTGAAACAACACCCAGTATTCTGTCTGAGTACTACACGTTAAAGCTGGACATCAACAATAACAGAAAGAACAGAGCTTACAAACTCATAGAAACTGAACAATTTACTACTGAATGAAAAATTTAAAATTAATTAATGTAGATATTAATAAAAATTAAAAATGTTCTAGAATTGAATGAAAATGAAAACACAGCATACCCAAACTTATAGGATGATGTGGGATTTCCCTCTCTATGCTGTGATTACCATTGATAAATAAAGGATCTGCTTTGGACCTATAGCAGAGCTATAGGGGAACAGAACTAGGTGAGGAAAACTAAATAGAATGCTGGGAGAAAGGAGGCAGAGTCAGAAAGAAGCAATGGAGCTGCTGCCAGGGTCAGACATGCCCAAACTTTGCTGGTAAGCCACTGTCATGTGGCAATACGCAGATTAATAGAAATGGGTTAAATTAATATGTAAGAGTTAGACAATAAGAAACTAAAGCTAATGGGCCAAGCAATGTTTTAATTAATACAGTTTCTGTGTGATTACTTTGGGTCTAAGCTAGCTGGGTGGCCAGGAAGAACAAGTGACCTCCTCCAACAAGATGAAGGCAATTCTTTTTTTAAAATCATTTATTTATTTATTTATTTATTTATTTATTTATTTTATGTGCATTGGTGATTTGCCATGGGTGTCGGGTCCCCTGGAATTGGAATTACAGACAGTTGTGAGCTGCCATGTGGGTGCTGGGAATCGAACTTAGGACCTTTGGAAGAGCAGTCAGTGCTCTTAACCGCTGAGCCATCTCTCTAGCCCCAAGGCAATTTTTAATATATATTCAAAACAACATTTCCATGTGTAGCACCTCTGGCTGTCCTTGAACTTGCTTTATTTATTTATTTGTTTACTTTTTAAAAATGTGTAGCCCAGGCTGGTCTCGAACTCTTGATCCTCCTGCCTCTGCCTCCTTCAGCAAATCCTACCGGCATGCATCATACAACTGGTGAACTCACTTTATTGTAGACCAGGCTGGCTTTGAACTCACTGAGATCTGCCTGCCTCTGCCTCCTGACTATGGAATTAAAGGTGTGCACCATTTATGCCTGGCCAGATGAAGGCAACTTTAAGAGGCAAGATGATAGCACTAAGTGTCTATATGTAAAGAAACTGGAGAGATCCCATACTAACAACTTAACAGCATATATGAATGATCTGAATAAAAAGAAAAAAATTACACCCCAAAGAAATAGAAGGCAAGAAATAATCAAATTCAGAACTGAAATCAACAAAATAGAAACAAATAGACAAAAAATAATGAAAAGAATTAATGAAACAAAGAGTTGTTGTTTTGAGAAAATCAGTAAGACTGACAAACCCTTATCCAAATTAACTAAAAGGCAGAGAGGAAATATTCAAATTAATAAAATTAGGGATGAAAAGAGACACATAATGACACTGAGGAAATCCAGAGAACCCTAAGGGCATACTTTAAAAACCTGTACTGACCATATTGGAAAATCTAAAGAATATGAATAATTTTCTCAATACATACCATTTAATAAAGTTAAATCAAGACTGGATAAGTAATCTTAAAAGACCTATAACCCCTAAGGAAATAGGAGTAGTCATTAAAACTCTCCCAGTCTCCCTATCCCCCCCCCCAAAATATCTAGTGCCAGATGGTTTGGGTGCAGAATGCTATCAGATTTTCAAGTTAATGCCAACACTCCTTAAATTATTCCACAGAATAGAAACAGAAGAAACATTGCCCAATTCATTTTATGAGATCATAGTTACCCTGATACCTAAACCACATGAAGACCCAACAAAAAAAGAACTACAGGCCAGTTTCCTTATGAATATAGATGTAAAAATTTTCAAAGAAATACTTGCAAACCAAATCCAAGAACACACCAAAAAGATCATCTACCAGGCTTCTTCCAAGAGATGCAGGGATGATTCAACATATGCAAATCAGTAAATGTAATCCACCATATAAACATACTAAAAGACAAAAACCATATGACTATTTCATTAGATGAAGAAAAGGCTTTTGACAAATCCAACACCCCTTTATAATAAAAGTCCTGGAGAAATTAGGGATACATGGGACATAATTCAAAATAATAAAGATAGTTTACAACAATCCCATAGCCAGCATCAACTTAAAGGGAGAGAAATTCAAAGCAATTCTACTAAAATCAGGAACAAGAAAAGGTTGTTCATTCTCTCCATACCTATTCAATATAATACATGACATCTTAGTTAGACAATAAGACAACTGAAGCAGATCAAGAGGATACAAATTGGAAAGGAAGAAATCAAAGTGTCTTTATTTGTAGATGATATGATAGTATTCATAAGTGATCCTAAAATTTCCACCAGGAAATTCCCACAGCTGATACACAAATTCAGCAAAGTAGCTGGATACAAAACTAACTAAAAAAAAAAAATCAGCCTTCCTTTACATAAATGACAAACAGACTGAAAAAAAAATCATGGAAGTAACACCCTTCACAACAGACTCAAAAAGAGTAAAACATCTTGGAGTAACTCTAACTAAGCAAGTGAAACAGTTGGATGCTCCAAACTCTAAGATATTGAAGAAGATATCAGAAGATGAAAAGATCCCCTATACTCACAGATCTATAGGATTAATATAGTAAAAATTGCCATCCTACTGAAAACAATCTACAGATTCAATTCAATTTCCATCAAAATTCTAACACAACTCTTCATAGATCTTGAAAGGACAGTTTTTAGCTTCATATGGAAACACACACACACAGACTCAAAAACCAGGAGAGCTAAAACAATCCTGAATAATCAAAAACTGTTGGAGGTATCACCATCCCCAGCCTTAAATTGTAATGCAGATCTATAGTAATAAAAACAACATGGTATTAATGCAAAAACAGACATGGTAATCAGTAGAATAGAATTGAAGACCCAAACATAAACCCACACACCAATGGACACCCGAGTTTTGATAAAGAAGCCAGAAAAACACACTGTTAAAAAAACAAACAAACCAACAAATCAACAACACAGCATCTTCAACAAATGGTACTGGTCAAACTGGATGGTTTTATGTAGAAGAATTCAAATAGATCTATACTTATCGCTCTGCACAAAACTTGAGTCCAGATGGACATAAGGCCTCAATATAAAACCAAATATACTGAACCTGATAGAAGAGAAAGTAGAGAATAGCCTTGAACTCATAGCCTTGAACTCATCAGTGCAGGAAAAAATTTTCTGAACAGAACACCATTAGCACAGGCATTATGATGAGCAATTTATTAAATGGGGCCTCATGAAATGAAAAGCTTCTGCATGTCAAAGGACACCATCAAGCAGACAAATCCTACAGAAGAGGATTTTTAAAAAATACCAACCACACATCAATAGAGGACTAATATACAAAATATATAAAGAACTCAAGAATATCAAGAAAAAATAATCCAATTAAAACTGGGGTATACATATAAACAGAGAATTCTCAAGAGGAAACTCAAATGGCTGAGAAGCACTTAAGGAAATGTTCAATCTTCCTACCCATCAGGGAAATACAAATCAAAACTACTTTGAGATTTCATCTTACACCAGTGAGAATGGCCAAGATCAATAAGACAAATGACAGCTCATGCTGGGGAGGATGTGGAGTAAGGGACCATTCATCCTTTGCTGGTGGGAGTGCAAACTTGTACAGTCACTATGGAAACCAGTGAGGTAGTTCCATAGGAAGATGGGAATCGATCTACCTCAAGACCCAGCTATATCAGTTTTGGGCATACATCCAAAAGATGCTTCATCCTAACCCAGCATTGTTCATTGCTGCTCTATTCATAATACCCAGAAATTGGAAACAACCCAGATGTGCGTCGACGGGTGAATGTATAAAGAAAATATGGTACATTCACACAATGGAAGATTACTTCTCTGCTCAAACAACAGAACAATGAAATCATAAAATTTGAAGGTAAGTTGGTGGAACTAAAAAAAAAAAATCAGCCTGAGTGAGTTAACCCAGAACAAAAAAGACAACTATGGTATGCATTTACTTATGTGCAGATGTTAGATTAAAGATGAAAACTGCAATCTCTATAACCACAAAGTGGGGAGACAGAAGGCAGAATAGAACAGAATAGAATAGACTAGAATATTTATCATGAATGACTGGGTTGTGGCAACCGCAATTGGAGCATCAAACAGAGAAGGGGAGGATTGAGGGAGGGAATATAGGGAGGAATAGCTAAAACTAAGAACCATTTGAAGGGTCATATGGAAACCTAACACAACAGAAGCTTCTTGAAGTCTATACACATATGAAGGCAATCTAAATTAAATTGCCGAATAACAGGAGAGATAGAGCTGCAGCTGGACGTCTCTTACCACCAAATGAAACTTCAGTACCAGTATATGTAATCCAGTTGTTGGCCAAAGGGATTCCAAGGATCCCCCCCCCCAAAAAAAAACCCCACACACTGTTGCCACAGGCTATGGTTTGTTCTCCAAAAAACAATAGCAAGATGCTTTGACTGGAAAAGACACCTGCACAAGTCATTGAACATGGGGAAGTTGAGTGGGTGCCTACCTAGAGCCTTCATCCTCACAGACTAGTGTTCAGGGTACTGGAAGGTGCTCTGCGGGCTTCCAAAGGAGAAAGGTAAACATCAACCCAGCAACAAGCCCTTCTGTCTACCATGGTGACCTGTCTACCAGAGGTGCTTGTGTAATGATGACACAAAGCTTGCGGGAGCAACCAACCAATACTTGACTGTATTTAAGGCCCACTCTAAAAGACACAGAATTCATACCCGATGCTGTTGGGTGATCAGGAACCTGAGACTAGGTAGCCTAAGGATCTAGGGTAAAGTGAAATACTGCTGATTTATGAGAGGAACATAGCAACAAAATGACTCCTAATAACGTTATTCTATACTCATAGATCAGTGCCTTTTCAGCCATCAATCATCAGAGAAGCTTCCTCCTGCATCCGATGGGAACAAATAGACCCAAGCTAGACACAGTGCAGAGAGTGAGAGACCTTGGAAAGCTCAGCTCTAAACAGGATGTCTCCATCAAATCCCTCCCATCAGGCCTCAGGGAACTCTGCAGAAGAGAAGGTGGAAAAAGCCTAAGAGCCAGAGGGGACGGAAGACACCAAGGAATCAAGGCCTTCTAAACAGGACCGATGCACATATAAACTCAAAGAGACTGAGGCTGTACGCCCAGGGCCTGCACAGATCTGCACCAGCTGGAGCCCTAGAGCTGAAAGGAGACGAAGACACAAGCCTCCATCTCTAACCGAGAAGCTGTCTCCACTTGATTGACCACTTGTAAGTGAAAATTTAGTTTTCTCCAAGGTAGTCTCACTAAAGAAACATCTTCCTTTTGTTGTTATTGTTGTTTTTGTTCTTTTTGGAGACAGGGTTTCTCTGTGTAGCCCTGGGTGTCCTGGAACTTGCTTTGTAGACCAGGCTGGCCTTGAACTCATAGATCCATATACCTCTGACTCTTGGGTGCTGGGATTAAAGGTGGTGTCACCACCACTAGTGAGGTAACAAACTACTCTGAAGGGCAGGCCCTGTGCCCAGCTTTAGATGCCAACTCAAAAAGAACTCAACAGTGTCTTTGAAGGTTCCTTGACTCATAATGTCATATCAGAGCTTTTTCCCCTTTACTTTTACTTCTTTTATTTTATTTATTTATTTATTTATTTATTTATTTATTTATTTATTTATTTTTTCCCTTACAGATTTTTCATATATATTTTGGCTTTTGATTTTGTGTTTTTATGGCTTACTGGCTGTTTTTGTGCATCAACTTGACACACGTTAGAGTTATCAGAGGAAGGAGCTCAGCTGAGGAAATGCCTTGGTGAGATCCAGCTGTAAGGCATTGTCTCATTTAGTGATCAAGGCGGGAGGGTCCAGCCCATGGCGGTTGGTACCATTCCTGGGCTGGTGGTCCTGGGTTCTGTAAGAAAGCAGGCTGAGGAAGCCAGGAGAAGCAAGCCAGTAAGCAGCTCCCCTCCATGGCCTCTGCATCAGCTCCTGCCTCCAGGATCCTGCCCTGTTTGAGTTCCTGTCCTGACTTCCTTCATTGATGAATAGCAATGCTGAAGTGTAAACCAAATAAACCCTTTCCTGCCCAAATTGCCTTTTGGTCATGGTATTTTGTTGGAGTAATAGAAATCATAACTAAGACATATGGGATTCCTGAATGTGCAAATGAATGTGTCTCTGTGTTTATATGTTTCTTGTGCCTTTATTTGGGATCTTTTCCTTCTGTTTGTATTGTCCTATTTAGATTTGTTTTTGTTTGATATTATATTCATTATATTATTATCCTTTAGATGCCTGTTTCTTTCTCCTCCTCCTCCTCCTCCTCCTCCTCCTCCTCCTCCTCCTCCTCCTCTTCTTCTTCTTCTTCTTCTTCTTCTTCTTCGAGACAGGGTTTCTTTGTGTAGCTTTGGCTGTCCTAGAACTAGATTTGTAAATCAGGCTGACCTCAACCTCACCAAGATCCACCTGCCTCTGCCTCCTATGTGCTGGGATTAAAGGTGTGCACCACCATTGCCCGACTACAAGTTTGTTTTCTAATGAGAGTCAGAAGGGAAACGGATCTGGATGGGAAGGGAGGTGAAGAAAAAGAATATAGAGAATAAAGTTAATGGTTTAAAAAAAAAGTAAAGTCTTTAAAGAGACAGAGTACAGATAGTTAAGAGATTAAAAAAAATAATAAGCCTCGTAAAAATGGAAATTCACAGAGAGTCTGGATTATGTACATTGTGTTTTCTTTAAATTTTTTGACTGTGAAGGAGCTAAGTACAGAGAGATATTTCATTATATGGGCTGCCAAGCTAAACCAGAATGGATATAAGGGTATTATGATTTCGAAATTTGGATCTAAGGACATGATGCTTTGGAAAGGAGTTTCTTATTTTGTTTTCACAGAGGATGAGACTCTATGGATTTCTTCAATTCCGATTTGGTATGATGGACCACGTCCTCCTGAAGGGTTGCTGTGAACATCTTCAGAAAATTGCTTCGCTCAACTGCCAACTGAGATGACCCTGGCACACAGGTTATACCATGAAAGACCTAATTAACGGCACCCCCATTCAGCAGGAAGCAGTTTGGAGAGAAAAAACTGCGCCCATGTTCCCAAAATATTGTTTATAAATGTTCTTTTACATTTAAAGGGGGATATGAGATAGGTATGAATAATTTGCATTAGTATAGATTTTGCTTTATTGATAGAGATTTACGGTCAATTTTGTTATATGTATAAATGTTTCTGATGTAACTTTTACTTGATAACTGTTTTGTTATATGTAATTTTGCTATGTTAAGGTTAAAGCCTTCCTTTTTTTGTTTAAACAGAAAAGGGGGAAGTGATGTGGGAGTGTCATATCAATCTGTTGATTTCTTTGGCTAAGCAATAAAGAAACTGCTAGGCCCATTTGATAGGCCCACCCTTAGGTGGGTGGAGTAAACAGAACAGAACGCTGGGAGGAAGAGGAAGTGAGGTCAGACTCGACAGCTCTCCTCTCGGGAGCAGACGCCTTCAGAGAGACGCCATGCTACCTGCTCCAGGGAAGACGCACGCTATGAAGCTCCGACCCAGGATGGACTTAGGCTAGAATCTTCCCGGTAAGCGCACCTAGGGGCGCTACACAGATGATTAGAAATGGGCTAAATTAATATGTGAGAATTAGCCTAGAAGAGGCTAGATAGGAATGGACCAAAGCAGTGTTTAAATGAATACAGTGTCTGTGTAATTATTTCGGGTAAAGCTAGCCGGGCAGGGCAGGCGGCTAGGGTTTGGGGACACAGCCCCACCGCCCCCTATTACTACAAGTCATGATGGCAGCCATTAGCCATACGTGGCCATTGAGAACCTGGAACGTGGACCCCTGCGATGGAGGAACTGAATTTATCTTATTTACATTAATTAGGTGTAAATAGCCACCTATCGCTCATGGCTATAGTGCAAGACAAGTCAGATTAGGAGCCTCTTGCCTGGGTTACCACTGATCTTGGTTAAGATTGCTGGGGCAGTTAGCCACTTTCTCCTATAGCCTCAGAGGTGGGACTGAGAGAGAGAAGAAGGAGACAGATTTAGTCTTCATGCTTGTAAGTTCAGTCTCTTCCTTTTCATCTGCTCACACATGTTTTTGTTAGGTTAGCTCCCCTCCTCCTTTTAAACAACAAAAAAAGTGTGTGTGTGTGTGTTGTGTGTGCACACACATGCGCATGTGTGTAATGTTTCTCCTTTCTCCTCTAGAACTGAGGATGTCCATTCTTGTATTGTGCTATCTTCTTGTATTGCACAGGACTTAACTGATATCTCAAAGCCTTGCTCCTGTAGATGAAGCAAGGTATGTAGAATGAAAAAAAAAACCCTGAAACAATTAGAGAAATTATACAAAGAGGCGAGGATGGATAAAAGGTGCACTGTGCTGCTTTCGATTGGGCATGGAAGCTTTACGTAACCCTTGCTCAGAGCTAGCGGTGAGAGTGAGTTTCCTTACACAGCCTATAAAGCCGTTTGCAGTGTGTGCTGCTTTCGGGCTCCTGTGCCACCTATCTCCAGGGAAGCACAGGAACTCATTTCATCACCTTCCTGCCCAGGGATGACCACAGAACAACTGTCCCACCCTTACCAATACACAGCCCAGCCTCAACTGGGCCATTGCCAGGGTGGGAGCGGCAAGATGGCTCCCCAGGCCTCCAGGGGACATCTATAGCATTTCAGGAATTACATGTTTTTTTTTTGGGGGGGGGGGAGAGGACAGTGGTAATTACCAGCACATGATTATTTTATCTTGCCTGAATTATTTATGATGGGAGGAAGCGGCCTGGAGAGAAGGGATCTGAGGGAGTAGGTTCAATCCCACTTGCATTGATCCCACCTAGAGTAAGAAGAGACAACCTATTAAGAAGAAAAATCACTTCCCCTGTCTTCCTCTCTTTCCTCCCCCTCCCCAGGTCTCAGAAATAAATAAATAAATGCATAAATAAGCAAAGAAGAGCTGTGGGTGGCTGAGTGAGAATGGGGGGGTCTGACCTGTGTTGGGGTGGCCTCCTAGAGCTTGGGTGAGCTGGGCTTCAGTTTTCTGGGCCCATGCGGGTGTATAGCAAACAGTGTCTACGTCTTTATAGCCCCATTAGGCAATTTCTTATCATCATTCCTGCAGTCTGTATTACTGGGTCCTAATCCCAGACCTCTCACTGTGTTCTCTCTTTCAGGTGGAGGGCTCTCCGACCTGTAGAAGAATTTGTGGATGGTTCTGGGGACACCAAGGCTGGGCACGAGGGACCCTGGAGGGTAAGCCAGAGGACAAGCTGGCTGAAGGAAGCAGGGTGTGTCCCTGGTCTCAGGCACCAGCGTGAATAGCAACAGGTTGGCCAGTGTCTTTGGGAAGCAGGGACTGCAAGCCCTCCTTCTGCTCTCCGGTTGGCAGGCAGGGAAGGCTACCAAGGAGAGGCAGCCATATCATTTTGACAAGACGTCGCATACTTAGATTTAGAAAACACAAAAGAGCGCCCATAGAGGCAGAGCACTGCTTGACCTGACTGCTGGGTATGTGGTGGAAGAGAAGAAGACCCTATCGGATCCAGCCCCAGCCTGAGACATGAGATGCTGGGTTGGGAAGGGCTAAATGGGCTTCATTTTTACACAAGGAAGGGGTTCCCTAGCTTTTTCTTCATTGAACAGGTTGGAATGCCATGTTATAATATGCGAGTTGTAAAACATTGTAATAAAATATTTAGGCACTCACATGTCCAAACTAAGAAATGTATCATTACTGTTCTGAGACTCCAGTAATCGTTTCAAAGGTGAAGGTGATGAAGATTTACTGTATATCTTTCTTTTGCTGTTTTATTTATTTATTTAGTTTTTGAAGTCAAGGTTCTACTATGTAGCCCAGGTTGGCCTGGATTGACCTCTTCTTCATCCCCACCTCTGACCCCCACACCT
Source organism: Microtus pennsylvanicus (assembly GCF_037038515.1). NCBI lineage: Eukaryota > Metazoa > Chordata > Mammalia > Rodentia > Cricetidae > Microtus > Microtus pennsylvanicus. Next base: position 9,636,406 of record NC_134599.1, read on the forward strand.
TGAGATGTGTAGCTCTGATTGATAGGCCTTGACCTTGCTCTGGCCAAGGATGACCTTGAACTCCTGATCCTCCTGCCTCCACCTCCCAAGTGTTGGGGTTACAGATGTCTATAGAAGCCCGAAGAAGAGAAGTAACTCATCAAGATCTTGGCTGGTAAATGTAGGTCCTGGAGTTTGAACTATTGCTATAAACCTCGTACCTAAATGAGTTAGTAATAAGGACAGCCATGGGTGACTGGTTGTCCTGGCCACTGAGGGTGAATGTCCCCATTCCTCTCCGGATCAAGCACACAGCTGGTATCACATCACAGCTCTCACCGAGACTTTTGATGTTATTTAAACCTTTTGTCATTAAGAAACAAGGGATGAACATAACTTCTTGGGTAGTATGGAAATCTGGACAACTTCTTTAGCTAATGTAAAGAAGACAGTGTGCGAAGGTGTGCTTGGGTCAAGGCATCCTGAATCTGAATCAGCATAACCTGTGAAATCAATGCTGCTATCTGTATTTGACAAGACTGGAAGAGCAATAACTATTTCTCGAGGCAGCTGCTGTGGTCTGCCTGGCAATAGGGAGGCAAGTCAACTCTCAAAAGGGCTGTTTGAAACTACTAAATAGGACAAAATAGCTCTGTCGTGACATGCTGATTTACAAAAGCACCAGCAGAAGCAAAGAATCAGATACACGCTCATACTTTGGGATCAATAATATTATATTTTTGGGGGTCCAAATTATACTGATCAATCACTTACATAGCATTTCTGGTCCTCAGCATCTCTCTTCCTTTTGTCTGTGCAGACATACATTTTATCAGGATGGAAAATTGGTTATTAGTAAAATTGAATAATTGGAATCTTTCTTTATGGTCTGTCTTTAAAAGTAAACATATTGTCAGAGACTATTAATAGCAATATTCTCCAGATACCTGTTTGTTTGTATAGAAGAGGGCTGTTCATACGAAAGCCAATCTGAGGGCCAAACCCTTCAGCTCATTCTAAGCCAAAGCTGACATATTTCATGCTGAAGTACATCATTTTCAATGTCAAAAGAAGAAAGAAAGTCTTTAATGATTTGGCCTATGGAGTAAATTCCAAAATGGGAAGCAACACTCGTCCTGTAATAAATGTAAACCATAATCCAGACGTATTCATCTTCTGGTGAATCTGGTTCTCTACGGAGGCATGGAGGGGGAAAGAGAGCGTCGGAGGTGAAAGCGTCACCGTCAGCACCTGCACAGAACGAGAGGCGGGCAGGCTGCTGAAGACACAGCCCTTCTCTGAAAACGTTGCAGACTAAAAGTTTAAACATATATTTGCAATTTAAATCTAGCCGGTGGGAGAGGTGCTGGGTTGTTGGACAGTATTGAGCTGGGGAGGTAGTTCAGTTGGGTAAGTATGAGGACATGCGCTCATATCCCAGAACCTGCCTAAAGAATGCAAGTCAGGCATGACGGCGCACACTTAGAATCGTGGTGCTGGTGAGTTAGTCTAGTCTAATCAGGGACCCCAGGTTCCGGTGAGACTCTGTCTCAAGAGAAACCAAGACGGACAGCTCCTGAAGACGGCTCTAAGGTTGACTTCTGACCTCTATACATTCTTAGTTTTTCACACTTGCATGCATTGGAACACACACACACACACACACACACACACACACACACACTACAACTGTTTTAGCCAATGGCAAATGGTGTCATTTGCACATGTATGAGTTGGTTTACTCTGATAGTTTTGTTTTGGGCAGTAGGCTGGAGTTGTGTTGAGGATTTAGAGTTCTGAACTTATACTGGTATATATTTGCCTTAGTTTTTACAAATTGATAATTTGGGGTAGGAAAGTGGAGAATAAGATTGAGAAATCAGGGATGGGAGCAAAAGTGAAATGCAGAGCAATAGGGAGAGATGTGAGCACTGTCAGTTTATTTATCATTTTAAGTTTGTGACTGTTTGGCCTGTATATGTCTGTGTACCAAGCGTGTGCCTAATGCCCACAGAGGACAGAAGGGGGCATCGGATACCTCTGAAACTGTTGTTACAGATGTTGTCAGCTTTCAGATGATATTGGAAACCACACCTTGGTTCTCTGGAAGAGCAGTCAGTGCTCTTAATTGCTGAGTCATCTCTGGAGCTTTTTCGGTCTTTAGACTTTCTCTCTCTCTCTCTCTCTCTCTCTCTCTCTCTCTCTCTCTCTCTGTACACATGTGCACGTACATGCCACAGCATGCACATGGAGGCAGAGGACAGCTGTGTGGATTAGTTCTCTCTTTTCACCTTTATGCAGGTTTCAGGGATCAGCTCAGGCCCCCAGGCTTAAACAGCAAGTGCTTTTGCCTACTGAGCCATCTCACTGGCCTGAAAGGTGGTGACGAAAGTGAGTGGCAGAAGACAAACTTGTTTCTTAAAAATACACCAGCATTGCACTGGCTTTCCCTGGTTTTGGTGAGCTAATAAGTTCAACTACAACTTAAATTTTCCTTTGGGTAGAATATGCATTCAACTGTGTGCTCCGCCATTTTGGAATGGTGGGGAGGGCCTACGATCAAACTCAGACTCTTATACATATTGGATAAGAGCTTTACCCTTCAGCTATAAGCCAATGTTAACTCTCCCTTTATCAAGTTCTCATGTGTATGCACATGCTATTTACATCCTTCTAGAAATATCATATGTAACATGTATATATTTATGTACACATGTCCATATATGTTTAATCTTTAAATCATTCAACAGTGAATTCTAAAGATTGCCCCTTACGATCACACATACAGAACAGGTATTCAGAATGCCAGTACCTGGCATGGTTAGCTGCGGGTCTCACGCCTTGCTTTAGCCTCATGAACCCATGAGTATATTTTTCTACTCTTCGACTCAGAGCTTGTCTATAAAACTGTCTTGGCCAATCACACAGGGGCAAAAAAATGTGCCAACTCCTAATCCTTTCTCTATTTGCTTCCTTGTCCTTTTGTTGTCTCCACAAGCCCAGCCTTGCATAAGTAGCTTTTACCCTTTAGATGAACTGCAGCTGGAAGCTGAGCCGTGGAACCATAAGATGACTGGCCTCTATCTTTTTCATTTTATAATTTATTCACTTATTATGTATACAGTGGGCTGTCTGCGTGTATGTCTGCACTCCAGAAGAGGCCTTCAGATTTCATTATAGATGGTTGTGAACCACCATGTGGTTGCTGGGAATTGAACTCAGGACCTCTCAAAAAGTAGTCAATGCTCTTAACCTCTGAGCCACCTATCTCTCCAGCCCCCTACTGACCTCTATCTTCGGAAAGGGTAGAGAAGAGTGAATGAGAATCTCTTTTTTAAAAAAGATTTATTTATTTTTTATGTGTATGAGTGTTGCCTGCATATATGCTTGGGCACTGTGTGTGTGTAGTACCCACAAAGGCCAGAGGAGAGCATCAGTTTCCTCTGGAACAGAAGGTATGGATAGTTGTGAGCCACTGTGTGGTTGCTGGGAAGGGAACTTTTGTAAGAACAGTAAGTGCTCATAACCACCGAGCCGCAGCATCAGTCCCAAAAGCACCAGTCTCTTAATGGGACTTTTTTTTGGGGGGGCATCTTCCCCCCTACAAATTAGAGATAGAAAAAGAGCCTAGCTTGTTACCCTGTAAGACAAAGATTAACAAAGCCTATGCCTTGCACCTGCTGGTAAGCACCAAGGGCTTTTGCACACAGCAGTGGCTCCCAGATGCCCTGTGAAGTTCTATTAGGGTCTCCAGGGAGTTCTTAGGAAGGCTGCCTGGGGAGTCCTCTCCTCTCTCATCCTGAGCTCCAGTGGTGGAACTGTTCTCAGTTGTTCTGGACACTGGGATTCCTTGCAAGATTTTTATCTACGTAAAAGGTTAAACTACATTTGAAAACAAGCAGTGAAAAACCATGAGTTATTCTTGTAACCTCTTGTTTCTCATGCTCTCTGTACTGTTCCTTCTGCTTTGCCTTCCCTGCTGTTCCATGAAATTTGTGGTGGTTTAAAAATGTGTCCACAAGTTCCCTTGCCTTCAAAATATAGGGCCTAAATGCCAATCTAATTTATTAATTCATGTGTTAGTGAATATGCATGAACACGCACATGTGTGTATGTGTGTGAGAGATATAGATATAGATAGATGATAGATAGATATATAGATTGGTGTTCTCTCCCTGCCTCTTCTTCCTCTCCATCCTGTCTCTTCATTCTGGAGAAAGCTGGCTGAGTTTTCATGAGGATGCTCACGCAGGTCTGTGGAGAAGTCAATATGAGAGAAAGCAGCGGAACCAAGGTCTTGTGCCCCAAACCACACGAACTATTAGATTACAGCCTTGGAAGGAACTCTGAGAAAACCTGTGAATTCCTGACCCACAGAAACTATGAGAGGAGAGAGTACCAATTTTATGTGTGATTTAAAGTATCTTGTTACACAGATGAATAAAACTTTTTAAGTGACCCTTCACTGGAAAGGTTCCTGCCCATGACAGACAGACTTCTAGGGCCCCAAGCAAGGACCAAGGTGTTTTCCTTTCATTCATAGCTTGTTTTCAGAGTTTATTCCATTGCATCAAGTATTTGCATATCTGTTTATTTCATTAGACCATGAAATGTTTATATTCCAAGATGCCTAGGAAAGTTCCGGGTATCTTACATATCGGATTTTCCAGAAATAATTTGGACAAAGGCTGAAAAGCATTCATCTGCATCTCGGCTATGGTACTCACATTAGTTACTTTTAGGTCCCAGACCAAATACTTGATAGACACAACTCATGGGAGGAGGGGCTTGCTTAGGTTCCCAGTCACAATCCATCACATCGCAGGAAGGAAGGCATGGTAGCCACGGCTCCACGATTGCCAAGGCATTCAGGAGCTGTTGTTCCCTGGTGTCAGCCAGAAACAGAAACCTGAAACCAGAACTGGAAGGAACCCATAAGGACCTCCCCCTTATCGGAGCAATCCTGCCTGCTTACACACCCACCTCTTCCAGCTTGGTCCTCTCTCCAGTCCTAAAGGCTTTGCGATCTTAAAACATGCCACCATCTGGAGATTGAGTGTTCAAATACACGAGCTTGTGGGGGACATTCCAAGTTCAAACATCATAACAAGCATCTTCAGTTTTGATTGGAGATCAAAGTAAGCAGAAAACCCTCAAATGAAGCGGTTGTATCTACTCTTTTCCCTGTGTCAGAGCATAAAAATATAGTTGTTTGAGCTCTTGTTTTAATACACAATAGGTCTTCTTTCTTCTTTCAGAATGATTTATTTGTTTTTATTTTATGTGCATTGGTGTGCCTGTATGTGTGTCTGTGCAAAGGTGTCAGATTCCCTGGAACTGAAGTTAAAGATAGTTGTGACCTGCCATGTGGGTGCTGGGAATTGAACCTGGGTCCTCTGAAGGGCAGCCAGTGCTCCCAACCTCTGAACCATCTCTCCAGCCCCCATGATAGGCATTCTTACTCAGAAGATGTGCGTGGAATTGCAGGTCTGTGTCAAGTCTTGCACTACCCAAACTAGCCTTGGATATATGGCTTTGACCAACGATGCACTGAAGACACACAATTCGCCAAGCTGTAGAGAGCATTCAGCTTTTCAGAAGCCGAGTGACATAGTCATCTCGAGACGGTGGAGGTGACACTCAGTTCATTCCATGTGGGTCCATGTGAAGTGAGAACCTGTTGCCCAGGGCAGACTTCACAGGTCCTTGAGTTGTAGTGATGGCAATGTTGACCTGTGCCTTTATTTTGCTGTTCGTCCAAATACTAATGAAGAATATTCTAGATCATTAGACTAATAGCTTAGAGCTGTGTTATTTCAGGTCCTGTGCTTATGGCCCTGCTGTGGCCCCCTGAATGACAGGGTTTGGCTCTAGTGTGCTGTGCCCGCTGCCAAGACCTACCAGTTCTCACAGCTGGCGTGGTGATAGAGACAATAAATGCCTCCTCTGAGGAGAGAATATAGATTTTTTTCACCCAGATCATCAAGGGAAAGTGTTACGGTGGAGCTGGCCCTCAAGGACAGACCCTGCATGTTTCCTCTTTAATGAATGACAGTGTCCACTTAGGCTATCTGCTTGATAAAACACCCCCTTCTCAGAGGCCATTCATTTCTTCCTGGTTATTCTTTGGAAGCCTCCGGGGGTTTGCTTTATTTAATTGTAGCTGTGGTCCAGAGAGAAGGCGGGGTGCCAGTGCTGTGTGGAGGAAAAGATGAGGAAAAGAAAGGATGGGGCTCTTACGAATAGTGGGAAACAGGAAATAGTCCTGTTCAGCACAACACAGCAGACGATTTAAGGTAGGTAGAGGACCACTGGGGAGGCCATGCACGTGTCTGGTCCTCTGATCATCCCTCGCCCACCTGTAACTGGAAGGAGAGGGTCCTGCAGTTTTGTGGAGGTGTGGTCTTTTTACATGGTGGCCTGGACTCTGACAGTTTCAAATGCGACACAACACACATCCACACATCCACACAGCCATCCACACATCCACACATCCATCCACACATCCATCCACACATCCATCCACACATCCATCCCCACATCCATCCACACATCCATCCACACATCCACACATCCACACAGCCATCCACACATCCACACATCCATCCACACATCCATCCACACATCCATCCACACATCCATCCACACATCCATCCACACATCCATCCACACATCCATCCACACATCCATCCACACATCCATCCACACATCCATCCACACATCCATCCACACATCCATCCACACATCCACACATCCACACATCCACGACTGTCCTGCTGACTAGCCATTTCCACACCTTTCGTCAGGTAGGGAGTTCTAAATTCATCTGTTGTCTTTGCTTCTTGTAGAAAACATAGTTGACCCATGTTTTTAGTGTGTGCTTGACCTTGTTCAAGGGTGGACCTGCACAGTCTTGTTTAAATTACATGACCTAGGAGCTGGGGAGATGAGTTGGCAGTTAAGAGCACTGACTACTCTTCCAGAGGACCTGGGTTTGGTTCCTGGCATTACAGCAACCCTCAGTAACTCCAGTTCCAGGGATGGATCCAATTCTCCTGACCTCTGCAGGTACTGCATGTACGGTGCATAAACATACATGCAGGCGAACACCCATACAGATAAAATAAAAATAAATACATTTCGACACCCCCCATCACAAAAAGCCAAGCCAAAATAAAAACTACATGACTTGCCTTACTCGCTCTTACAACCTAGCTTATTAAATCCAACTGGGCACCAGACCATGAGAGAACCTGCTTGCTATCAGGGCTAAGCAGGAGGAGGCTGGTTCCAGTACCAAGGGGAGTGCTAAGTTCAGCTGTGTTGGAAGCGGAGGAAGCTGCTCAAAGGGAGAGAAACAGAGAAGGCCTGCACGGCAGAGACAAGACATGCATGGTAAGACGAGCCCTGGGCTCTGGCGCTTCGGCGCCATGTCTGATTCCTATACGCTACATACATTTGTTTCCTGTCCATGTTTCTAGTTCTTCAGGGAGGAACTGTATCTTTACAATAGAATCCTTTCCACTTGAGCTAATTCCGGTGGGCTCTTTTTTCCTCCACACACACACACACACACACACACACACACACACACACACACACACACACAATCTTGGAGTATTGCTGAGTTTTCAAAGGAAGCCACTGGTTCTCAGGAGACCACTGGGTGAAAGCTGACCTGTCAGTTCCCCAGTTAGCCGGGTCCAGGATGGTGTCAGGAGGACACCCATGACTTTGGCTGATAACTGAGACTTGAGGAAACAAGTCAACAAACTGCCTCTTAATGTGATCAAAGCTGGGCCCACAGGCTTCAGGTTGTGCTCTACGCTGATCGTAGCGGAGACATTTTTAACAGAAACATGAGAAGAGCCAGCGCAAAGATTCTATAGGCATGTGTGTATGTATAGAAACACGCACATCATTTTCCATTCTTAGCGCAGTCTCAGAGCCGAGGCCATCGGCATTCTTTTGGGTGTCTACTGAGATAGAAAGGCCTCTCCTTACTAACTCTAGGATTAAATCAGGATTGGGTAATGTGAATGTATGCACTAAAGAATCTCAGAGTGTACCAGCTGTAGACACCGTCAGTAACCGGGTCCCCTGTCTATGCCACTTGTAATTGAAAATACTTATATTTTAGTTCCACCTGCTGTTTTTCTAATTCGATCCAACAAATCTCTATTAAAATAATACCTTTTCTCAGTCTACCAAAAGTTATGCTTTAGTGGGAAGGCAGATAGGAAAGCATTTATTCTAGCAATGAACGATTTGAAATTTTTGGCAATAATTTGATTTTTTTTTAGGTTATTGAAACTGTAGGAAGGATTCTCATCCTGAAGAGTGATACATTTAGAAGATAAGAAGCATCAACGAGAAATAGTCAGGCCAGTTTCTCTGGGATGCTTGCACATACAGATCAACTATCAAACAATGGGGTTGGGGACCCCAGGTTCCTTTCATGGCCTCCCTGAGGCAGCTTTGTTCTGCACTCATCTCTCCCTCTGTGGGAAGTCGGCTCTTCAGGTACACAGGATAATGGAAGCGCAACGAAAATTTTCTCTCCTCTCTCTTGCTAGAGTTCTTCGGGTGTAGAAAATTTCCAAGGAATAACCAAACACCACCAACGAAATGGTATTGATATTATGGGATTGCATCAAGAGCATTGGCTATTTCATTTCCATCCACTTATCAGACATATTTACTTCTCAGATATTTCCTTAACCGGAATTGACTGTACTATAATTGCCTATTTCTTTGGTCCATTGGCTGTTAACCTTGAAGTGACTGGGGTAGAGCTGGCGAGGCCTTCCCTGTCAGGCCTGACCTCTCACTATGCTGGAGAATGTGCTGCCATGACAACGGCGACAGATGTCAGCTAAGCAATGTGCACCCTAGAAAGACTCCTGTATTGAGAAAATCGATCTTGTAATGGTGCCACGGAGCACATTCGCGGAACTGCCAAGTGTTCTAGGCTTAATCATTTATTTCATCTAGCAGAGAGAAGAAAACATAAAAGAAATGAAATGAATTTGACCTCTGTCTTTTGAGTGACTTTAGTGCTACGCTGAATTCTAGCAAGTGCCTCTTATGAATTTTAAAAAATTACATTAGGAATAACATTTTGAAGTGAAATGAGTCTTGTAATGCCAACCCTCCAGAAACATGTTATTTCAAATGTCAGATACATAATAGTCATTTGCTATTTTCTGTGTATGTCCAGGGGTTAGTTCCATCTTGGGTATGTTTCAGGCAAATTATTACAAAGGAACCAGGAACGAGGCAGACCAGAGTATCTCGCTTTGGCTTTCTGCTTTTTTGTCTGAGCACCGGACTGCCTCTTTTTGTGCCTGGTCCTTCCCGGGTTTACTGAGCGGCATGAGGAACCTTGCATATCGACAGCCTTCAGATCCTTTTCAATTTCTCAGTCTTCCAACGGGATGGATGTTCTCGTCTGTCTCCAGAGTGAAGTTTGTCTCCCTGACAGTTAATCTAGAGACAGCCTTCCATCGCCTTGATGGCCTTGTCATTCATGGCTTGACACCTCTCATTCATCTGAATCTGGCCTGCTGGATATGCAAATGATCAGAAGGCTGGAAACCATAATCCCTCAAGTGTGATGGCAAGTATGTCAATGTCACTGTGCTGGGAACAGGCCACTCTATCAGTAGCCAGGAAGAAGTACAAGCAACTAAACCCAGGGGCCCGGCATACTTATGACCTTTCCTTGGCTGGGGTCAGAACTAGATTTCTTTAAAAGCAAACAGCCCAAACCTAAACCAACCCCCCCACAAAAGCTTGGAGGCTGCAGACAAATCTCTCTGATAACCTTGCCCATATAAATAAATATCATCAAGAGTGATTATGGCGAGAAAGATCTCAGAAGATTTTCAATGCGATATGTCTGTCTCTTGTGCTGGGGGATATTTTATTGCATTTTTGCCCTCAAGTGGAGCTGACGGGAGCCAAGCTTGTAATTTAAATCAATAAGAACCCTTTACCATGGCCATAAAATACTTGGCTAAACCTTTGAAGTGGCCACAGTTGAATGCACAGCGCACACAGTATAAATGTGCCTTAAGATGTATTGTATGGGACCACTACTAAAACAGCATTCAAAGGCACCGGCCTACAGCATCTTTTGTGAACGATGGGAGAGAGTCTCGATTGCTTTTGATCATTTGCATGCCCCACCACATCACCATACGAAGTCACTACAAACAAGCCGACTTAATGGGCACATCAGGCAGCCAGACCTTTTTGCTGTCTTCTCTGTCCTCTCCACTTTCTCCCTGGTGAAGTTGCTGGGATTTGGATCCTCTTTGAAACCAGCAACCCATGTGTTCTCCTAGCTGTTTCCCTCTTTATGGGGAGGGTATAACAAAGGCTGGTTGTTCAGACTCGCCCCTGAGCACAGCGTGGGTGACCCACACAGCTGGCTGGGAAATGGGTTTTGTTTTTGTTTGTTTTGTTTTATTTTGTTTTTTAAATCATGGGGAGGTGGAGACTTCTCTGGAACTCTCTTTTAGAGTGGCTTGGTTTTGGGGTGGTGGTCTCCAGAAAACTAGTTAGTATGCCCGAAACAGTGGTGCTCCTGCCTCCGTCTTGGGCTTTCCCATCTCACTCTGGCCTTCTCTCTGCCCAAGCAGTTCTCCTGTGAGACCTGGCACATGCTTCCTTACCTTTCTCTTCAGAATCTCCCTGTTTGTCCCTTCCTCCGTCTTCCCATCTCTCAGATTCTGGAATCCTCTTCCATTTTGTGTTAATACCAATGGTAGCCATCTGGATGTGGAGTTAGTCTTACAGGAGTGTCATGTCTGGTTGGTAGCATGACAGTCATCATGCCAAAGGCTCAGACAGTCACCCCCTTTTAGAAGTACAGATCAAATGACTTTGCCAACCTATGGGCCACTGTCATGGCATGCCAGAACACATCATCCGTGTGGTTTCTGGGTCTCAGACTGTTACTACATATCCTGGAGGCTAAGGTGATGAATACATGTACTATAGGTCCCTTCTCTGAGAAGGCATTTCTGAATGATCTACCTGAAGGGTCTCAGGTCTGACTCTTCATGGATCACGTCATACATGTTTGTTGTGTGTAAGTTGGAGGGACATTTTTACCCAGTGGTCTCTGTGAACCTAACATGATTTGGTAGATGCTGACATTTCAAATGCTGTTTGTGAGAGTTCTTTTGCATTTTTGGGAGGTCAGAGTTGGCAGGGACTTAAAGTGTGTCACTTTGTGTTTGCAAAGTCAACGTCTATAAATGGCATTTAACAGTGTGTGTGAATATAACGAGGCTTTGTGTTTTAATTTTTGCGATAGGGTTGCCCTAGGTAGAACAAACTCATCTCAAACTCTTGATCCTTCAGCGCCCAGCTCCTGACTGCTGATGCCGGATGTGACGCCACGCTCAGCTGCACAGGCTTGAAGGGTATAGCAACACCATTTGACCTTCAGAAGTTGTTTGGGTTCCGGTTTGAACAACTCACTGTAAAAAGACATAGACGTATAGATACTAGCCAGCTAGCCAGCTAGCAAAATTATCTGGGATTTTGGCTGATTATTAGATAATTAAAAAACCACTGCAGGGAAAGAATGACACAGAGCGGAAACAGCCACACTGCCAAGCGATGGTCATTGGGAAGCTGGCAATGAGCCGAGCATGTGCTCCTTAGCGCTTCTCTGGTTTTCTTTGTTACAGAGTGAGAAGTTCGTGTGACCACTCAGGGTTGTTTGCTCACCATCTTTACCCCCATTCAGTGAAACTTTGTCTTTCTTGCTTTTACCTAACCAGTAAAAAACACTCATGTGGCAAGATCTTTATGCCTCAGTACTGAGGACTGGCTAAATCCATTTAACAACTTTAAGGTCTGAACTTTGAATTCTATGCAAAATGTCTACCTGCCCGGGTTCTCACTTCCCTCAGCAAACACCTTGAAAGCAGGGCTATTTCCTACCGTCCCATCTTCCTGACAGCCCTTCAGCGTGAGTCAAGAGCAGGAGGGAACCAACTAGATGCCATTGCTGACACAGGAACTTGAAAGTTTCAAAGCATTAAAGTCTGTTTCTTGTTCCTGTGAAGTTGCATGCTTTGCAGGCCTCTCTTTCCTATTCCGTAGCTATTCTCTCTCTCTGTCTTTCTTCTCTCTCGGCCCCTCCTGCCCCTCCATTCCCCCTCCCTCCCCATTGGCTTCCTTTCAACTTCTGGATATTCTCACTGAATTCCTTATTTCAAATTCCAGAGAGAGAGAGAGAGAGAGAGAGAGAGAGAGAGAGAGAGAGAGAGAGAGAGAGAAAGAGGGAGAGAGAGAGAGAGGAGAGAGAGAGAGAGAGAGAGAGAGAGAGAGAGAGAGAGAGAGAGAGAGAGATTATGTACTCAATCCGGTTCCCTCTGCATTCTTTTCCTAACCTTGACTTAGGTTCCTGCCATGGGTCATCAGGAAGCTTGAGGTGCTCCCTCTTTCTTTAGTCTGTTCCCTAATGCACAGCCTGATTCCTCGTTATCTTGGTGCCAAGGGCTCCACCATAAAGCGACATGAAAATCTCCCCCAACACCAGACAAGAGAAGAAGTCAGTAAGTGGAAGGCAAACTGACCTTGGTCACCTCTTGAACATGGCTCTGTGATGACTTCTAGGCAGATGGAGAAGGGAAGGAGTCAGGGGACAGAGAGTTTGGGAAAAGACAACATGGAGGGGTGGCTGGGGCATCAGAGATGGTAGAGACAGAAAGAAATAGGCAGGTTATTCTGTGTGTATGGCTGTAGTCAGTAGGCGGTTCTCCTTCATCCCCTAGTGTCTTGGTGTATCACATGCATACCTTCTTGAAGGTGGCCTTGTTTCCTGCTCAGAGCCTTTGTACCTACTATGCCCCTTCATTGAAGCATTCTGCTCCCCTAGCTAAATTCTTGCTCATCCCTCAGTTTAAACTCCAAGGTTGTGGCTTTAGAAAGACTTCCCTCTAAGTAGGTGAAGGGGATGCTATTCCTTTCCTGTTGTTTCTGTTGGAATGAGCACCTCTGGTATTTGAAAATTATTTTTGTCTTGATTGAACTACAACATCTACTTTAAAATGCATATGCTGGGCTGGGTGTGGCAGCACAGGCCGCGGGAGACTGAAGAAGGGGGGTTGTGAGTGTGGGGCCAACCTGGGCTACAGGGTGAGACTCTGCCAAAATTACAACAACAGCAGCAGCAGCGGCAAACCTAGGGAGTCAGGGAGACCAACAAAAGAGGGGAGACTAGGAAAAGAAAGGGTGCATGCAGGCGAGGAACATGTTTGATCTACAATACACACATGTACAAAAGCATGGAACAAACCCACAAAAATAAGTATACTAACTCGAAAAGGCAAAAAAAAAAAAACCCAAATAAACAGATCATGTTGCTTTGTAAATCGTCCGTTATTTAATGAGTATTTGAAGAAAATTTAAACTAGATTTGTGTGTGTGTGTGTGTATATGTGTGTGTGTATGTGTGTGTGTGCGTATGTGTGTGTGTGTATGTGTGTGTATGTGTGTATGTGTGTGTGTGTGTATGTGTGTGTATGTGTGTGTGTATGTGTGTGTGCATGTGTGTGTGCATGTGTGTGTGTGTATGTGTGTGTGTGTATGTGTGTGTGTGTGTGTGTGTGTATGTGTGTGTGTGTGTGTATGTGTGTGTGTGTTAGTCAGAGGACAACTGGTAAGACTCAGTTCTTTCAGCAAACTCACCCAAGAGAACTAGACAGGAGGAAATAATCAAATTGAGAGCTGAAATCAACAAAATAGAAACAAAGATCATCCCAGAGAACCAAACAACAATGAGGACCCTAAGAGAGACAAACATAGATCTAATCTACATGGGAAGTAGAAAAAGACAAGATCTCCTGAGTAAATTGGGAGCATGAGGACCTTGGGAGGGGGTTGAAGGGGAGGGGAGAGGCAGGGAAGGGAGCAGAGAAAAATGTGGAGCTCAATAAAAATCAATAAAATTAAAAAAATAGAAACAAAGAAAACAATACAAAGAATCAACGAGACAAAGAGTTGGTTCTTTGAGAAAATCAACAAAATAGACAAACCTTTATCCAAACTAACCAAAAGGCAGAGAGAGAATATCCAAATTCAAAACACCAGAAATGAAAAGGGGGACATAACAACAGATACAGAGGAAATCCAGAGAATCCTCAGGTCATATTTCGAAAACCTGTACTCCACATAATTGGAAAACTTAAGGAAAATCGACAACTTTCTGGATAAATATCGCTTACCAAAATTAAATCAAGACCAGATAAGTAAATTAAACAGACCTATAACTGCTGAAGAAATAGAAATAGTCATCAAAAGTCTCCCAACCAAAAAAAGCCCAGGACCAGATGGTTTCAGCTCAGAATTCGACAAGACTTTCAAAGAAGAACTAATACCAATACTCTTTAAATTATTCCACACAATAGAAACAGAAGGAACATTACCAATTTTTTTATGAGGCTACAATTACCCTGATACCCAAACCACATAAAGATATTACTAAGAAAGAGAATTACAGACCAATCTCACTCATGAACAGTGATGCAAAAATACTTAATAAAATATTGGCAAATCGAATTCGAGAACACATCAGAAGAACCATTATCTACCATGATCAAGTCAGCTTCAGCCCAGAGATGCAGGAATGGTTCAACATATGAAAATCTGTCAACGTAATCTACCATATAAACAACCTGAAAAATAAAAACCACATGATCATCTTATTAGATGCTGAAAAAGCTTTTAAGAAAATACAACATCCCTTCAGGATAAAGGTCTTGGAGAGAGCAGGGATATAAGGACCACACCTAAACATAATAAAGGCAATATACAGCCAACATCAAACTAAATGGAGAGAAACTCACAGCAATCCCACTGAAATCAGGAACAAGACAAGGTTGTCTACTCTCTCCATATCTATTTAATATAGTTCTTGAGGTCCTAGCTAGAGCAATAAGACAGCAAAAGGAGATCAAGGAGATAAAAATTGGAAAAGAAGAAGTCAAACTCTCACTATTTGCTGATGATTTGATAGTTTACATAAGCGGCTCCAAAAATTCTACCAAGGAACTTCTACAACTCATAAACCCTTTCAATAATGTAGCAGGATACAAGATTAACTCAAAAAATCAGTAGTCCTCCTTTACACAGATGATAAATGGGCCGAGAAAGAAATAAGAGAAACATCACCTTTCACAATAGCCACAAACAGCATAAAATATCTCAGAGTAACTCTAAACAAACAAGTGGAAGACTTGTATTATATGAACTTTAAATCTTTGAAGAAAGAAATTGAAGAAGGCACCCGAAAGTGGAAAGATCTCCCACGCTCGTGGGTAGGTGGAATTAACATAGTAAAAATTGCAATCTTACCAAAAGCATCACATTGAATCCCAGAAAACCTAGACAACAATGTCTAAGAGAGACATACATGGATCTAATCTACATGGGAAGTAGAAAAAGACAAGATAAATTGGGAGTATGGGGACCTTGGAAGAGAGTTGAAAGGGAGGAGAGAGACAGGGAGGGGATCAGAGAAAAATGTAGAGCTCAATAAAAATAAATAAAAAAATATATAAAAAAGACTCAGTTCTTTCCTTCCATCATGTAGATCCTGGGAATTGAACTCAAGTTGTTAGGCTTGGTGGCAAGCACCTTTCTTTACCCACTGAGCCATCTCTCTGGCCCATCTCTCTGGCCCTTTAGAATAAAGTAGAGTAGTAGGCATTTTCCCACACCGTATGGTAAATTCTTACCATCTTGCAGCCCCATTTTACGGGTAAGGAAATAGAGGTTTTGAACACAAAGCAGGAGAACACAGGGCCTCAGCAGAAAGGCCCTGGAGTCCTGTTTCCTCAGACTGCCTTAGATGGATCATGGCGCGCCAGTTCTGGTGTGCATGGACTCACACACTGTAGTGACTAGAACGGTAAGACAGAGGCAAGCTAGGCTGCAGGGACATGCCTGCTGTAGGGGAATCTAGATGGTTCTCAAAGGAGAGGAAGCTGGGGCTTCCCAGAGAAACAGCTAGTCTTACATCCAGGTGTGCTGGGTCACTGAGCAGCCAGGCTAGTCCCTAGGGATGCAGAGGGTCTCTTGGCCCCTGACCCCTGCTGAGATGGTAACCATACGAGGTGATTGCTGAATGAAGAGAGGTGGGATGAACGGATCAGGGCTTCCCCTAATTTCTAGGAACAGCATGTGCTTTGTGGGGTGACAGTGGGAATTCTGGGGGAAGGCATGTAGAGTTGGCTTGTGTGTTAATAAACGCCTGTGATCTTCCCTTACTAGTAAGCTACTGGGAAGTGTCCCGCCTGCCTCTTGTGTGCCTCTGAGGGGTCTGAGGGCCTGGGATCCAGAAGGCCAGTGGCTAAGAGTATTAGGGATAGTAACCAGAAAGACATCCCCTCCTTAGTCTTCTTTGTTTGTTCAATTACATTTATGTAACAGATCTAACCACCTTGATTTGTAGAATTTAGGAGTCTGTTTAGAATGCTGTCTCACTACCAGTTCTATCTAGTTCTGACATGTTTTTAACAACCTAACAGGAAACTGTGCCTACATAGCAGCCATTCACCATTTCCCCATTGGTCCCTAGCAGCCATCAATCTGTATATGATTTAATGTAATTTTCTTATTTTAGATGTTTTCTATGAATGCAATCATACACTGTGGTAGTCCCATAAGCCCCTAGGGAGTGACACTGTCAGTACCCCTTGTTGAAGTAAGTGTGTCTTATTGGAGGAAGTGCATCACTGTGGGCAGGCTTTGAGGTCTCCTATGCTCAAGATACCGCCCAATGTCCCAGATCACTTCCTGCGGACTCAAGCTGTACCTCCTTCTGCTCTCTCAGCTCCTCGGGCACCACGTCTGCCTGCATGCTGCCATGTCCTGCCAGGAGGATAATGGACTGAACCCCTGAAACTCTGAGCCACCCAATTAAATGTTTTCCTTTAGAAGATTGGCTGTCATCATGGTGTCTCTTCACAGCAATAGAAACCCATTTAAAATCACTTAAAAATACATTTTAAAATGCCTGGTTCCCTCAACTTGGCACAAAATTTTCTTAGGTTCATGCATGCTTATGTGTCAGAATGTCATTATTTTTATGGAGACTAGTCCACATTTCATTTCGTTCTTCATCCACTGATGGGCATTTGAATTGTTTTTCTCTTTTGGATATAGTGAACAATTCTGTAAGACCCTTTCTGTGAAACTTTTTCTTTAAAGTCTATTTTCAGTTCTTTTGGTTCTGTATCTAGGGGTGGAATTTCTGGGTCACATGGTGATTTTATTGATGGTTTAATAGTGATGTGTTTGTGTGTCAAAGTTACAAGGGTCAATTGGATTGTTTCTTTCTTTCTTTCTTTTGGTCAATTTGACATAAGCTAGAGTCATATGGGAAGAGATAGTGTCAGTTGGGGGCCATCAGATAGGCTTGTATACATTTTTGATTGATAATTGTTGAGGGAGGGTCCAATCCATTGTGGGGTAGGGGTGTCACCCTTGGGAAGGCAGTCCTGGATTGTACAAGAAAGCAAACTGTTACCCACGAGTAGAAAGCCAGTGAGCAGTGTTCCTCCATTGCTCCAGCTCCTGACAATGGGTTCCTGCCTCGCGTTCCTGTGCTGGTTTCCCGCTGTGATGCACTGTGATGTGCAACTGTAAGACAAACGGGTCCTGTTCTCCATCAAGTTACGTTTGGTCATGGTCTTTATTGCAGCAACAGAAAGTGAGCCAGGATGATGGGCAACCCCAAGCAGCTGTGTGCTGTAGGTGTGGGTTCCGTGAGTGGCACTGGGACTGAGAAGGGGTAAATGGGCCCTAGCTTGCCAATGTTTTCATGGCAGTCACACCTTCGCCTTGCAAGAAGAACCAAAACCAAAAGATAAACACAGAACAGCAAAGAATTCTTGAAGAGGTTTCCTTCTCCAGCCATGGGCTATGAAAGACACTGAGAATCCAGATGTTTTCCTTTCCTTGTGCCCTGTATTGGCCTCTAGTTCTAATCTCATCCCCTAGAGGAGCTCAGTGTAGCTGTCCTGGGCTTCATGCTAACCCAAGCCAGACCCTAGATGATTCCAGTTGTCAGACATGGGTCACTCGGGCTTTTGGCCTTTTGGAGCAGAAGCCTGGACAATCTACCCTCAGTCTTCTCTGTCTGACCCTCCTCCCCAGCTTGGTCTCTGTGAGTGGGAGATACTGTTCCATTCGGGGATGAAATCATGGACACAGAACAGAAAATGACTGTTACGGTGACCCTAGATATCCTGGTGAGGCAGGCATGTCTATGAACAATTAAGTGACTGGGACTCCACTGGGTTCGGCCCATGGGCACATCCCTTGCTTAACAATGCACTTAACAGTCTGAGACCCTCGCGTGCATGTACTATGCACACCCCCCCCCCTCTCTGAGCACTGTGTCTAGAAGCATTGACACCCTAGGACCCCTGCCTGCACGGATCTATGTGCACACCTAACTGTGAACAATGGAATAAGTTTCTCCTTGCTTAACACTCACTGAACATAGACAGATTGTTTTTAGTTGTACTCTAGTTATGTCTGGGTACAAGAAATGGGCATGCTGATCTGGCTTGAACTAGTTTTGGGTACACTCATAGTAAGACAAACTATGTTCTTTAAGTGAACATTTAGGGAGAAGTCTCTATATTTAGCATCTTATGCATATGTGTATGGTTGCAAACATGTTAAGGTCAGAAGTATTGTGGGAATGAATATGCACAGTAGAGAAAAGTTATATAACACAAACCTGCCAATCAAAGTAGAGAACCACCCAAATTACACCCCCGGTAACCAAACAGTGTTATCTCCCTGCCCTACAGTTTTGTTTGAACAAAGTTACTTTGCTACTGTTAAAATTCCTGTGTACTTTTGTTTCATTCTTGAATAAGATACCAGGAGCCTGGAAATGCCTGGTCTGCAATCAATCACCATTAAAAGAGAGGAGACTCCAGCTCAGGGTGTGTCCTAGAGTTGAATGGGAGCAGTGAGCTTCATGCAGTTGGCCCCTCCAAGGCCTGTGCTCAATCCTGACCCTTCTAATCCAAAGGCCACTGGCGTTCTGTAGTTTCAGAATCCAGCCTGAACACCCAGATGCCTAGATTCTTTTGACCTTTTCCTTAGCTCCTGGGCAAGCTTCATCTCCTGTGTTCTCTTCTCTGTCATTCGAGACTGCACAGCATTCTTCAGGGAGCGGCTAAAACCTACTGTGTAAGGCCTGCACTGAAACTCCAGGCAAGGAATTGCCTTCTCTCCTGCCGTCTCTCTGTATTTTCCATGTGCCTATCTAAGCTCTGTGGTGCTTAATCTAAGCTCTTATCATGTTGCCCATAGTGGATGAGCAGTGCACAGCGGTGTATAAGCAGTGCACAGCAGTGGATGAGCAGTGCACAGCAGTGGATGAGCAGTGCACAGCGGTGGATGAGCAGTGCACAGTGGTGGACAAGTGACTAGATGCCTGTTGAGAGGGAAGGACACTGCTCTCAAGCAGGAAGTGTGGGCAGGGTGGGAAGTCAAGCGAGCTCAGTAGATCGTGCTGTCTGTTGACCTTCCTTCTCCTTGTCTCTCACTTGTATTGCTTGCATCACGCTTAGTTTTTGGTATGTCCTAATTACCTAGAGACTTCCGCTCCTGATGTGGGTGTTTGAACATGGACACACATGGACACCTCTGTACCAGGACAGCAACTCTGGCTGTCCCGTGGAGGATGAATCAGAGACACATTTCTGTTTTCCATTTATTTATTGAACAATAAGGGGCAGTGTCGGTTACAGTAAAAATGAGGTAGGAAAGGCATGATTCAGTGTTCTGACACTAGGCAGATTTCTACGGTCCATGGGTTAATTTATTATTATTATTTTGCACTTAGAATTAGAAGCCTATATACTTGTACCTATTCCCTTAGGAAAATGTGTATGGATTTAGCCATCTTACTTTGAGGGCAATTCCTCAATGATTGCGCCTAAATGCTTCTCCTTTAATTGCATCCCAAGGCCAGGTGTTAATGCTTGAGATGATTGGCTCGCGCTGAGACTAATTGAGACTGGAGCTCATGCAGCCGCATCCTAGCTCTGAAATGGCCTCTTTCCTCTAGAGTTTAAGGATTATTTACAACATGCAGCATTTCATCCAAAGTTGTGATCGTTTTACAAGCCAAGGGCTCAAGAAACCAAGACCCCTTGGGGCATCAGAGCTTACCGACTATTTCTGGAGATGGAAATGCTTATGATGCCCAAAACAAGGCTTCTTCAGGGTAGATGTGGTGTAATGTCTAACTGTGCTCCCCCTAAGCCCACTGTAACTGAATCTTGGCCCTGTCGACAGGGGGTAGAGCATTTGAGGGGTGAGGCCTAGTAGAAGGTACTTAGATTATTGAGGGTATACCCTTGAAGGGGAGGGACTTCTCTCCCTTGTTCTCTGTCCTCCAGACATTCCTGCCATGGTGTGCTACTATCTGACACATTCACCAAAGGCCACACCAACCGGGCTGTCAGATTTTGGCATGAACTAAACCTTTCTTTACTTCTGAAGTGTCCTGTCTTAGGGATTTGATAGCGATGGAAAGTTGACACATACACCTCGTCTTAGGCAGGGTTTCTACTGCTGTGATGAAACACCATGACTATAAGCAACCTGGGAAGAAAGAGATCACTTCATTTTACAACGCTCAAGTTACAGTCAGTCACTGAAGGAATCAGGTCAGACACCCAAGGCAGGAACCCGGAGACAGGCACTGAAGCACTGACCACGGAGCAACACTGCTTACTGACTTGTTCTCCATGGCTTGCTCAGCCTGCTTTCTTAGAGCACCCAGAACCACCAGCCCAGGGGCAGTACCACCTACGATGGCGCTGAGCCCTCCCTCATCAATCACTGACTAAGAAAATACACTACAGGCATGCCTATAGGCGAATCTTATGAATCATTTTCTCAGTTGAGAATCTCTCCCCCCAGATGATTCTAGCTTAACTCAAGTTGACATAAAACTAGCCAGGACACACAGATTACAAATTTCAACTGCTCAAATGATCTTAACCATTTATTAAGAGCCATTCACGAAAAATTCAGTTCAGCCAAGTATCCGTAGAAGGTAACGTGGGCCAAGAGTTTTGAACTGGAGAACTTGATGCTACTGTTAGGTTCTATTGCTGTCTGCATGGAATTTACATACAAGCAATATTTTAAAGAAATATATGCAAACTATATACATTTGCCTACTATTTCTGTCACAAATACAATTTTATTATTTTCCATAAAACATCACTACCAAGGTGTGGTGACTCGCACCTGTAATCCCAGGATTTAAGAGGCTGAGGCAGCAGGATCACAAGTTCCAGGCTGTCTGGGCTGTGTATTAGGAGTCTAGCCCACAAACAAGCAAACAAAAAAAAAAAAAAAACAGGGAAAATCTTTTTTCTTGCCAGATCTTTCCACGTCCTTGAGGAAAAACAGCTTGTGTCCTACCTGCCTGCATTCTCCAGTCAGCCACAGACCCTTCAACCTAGCAGCCTGAGGAGCCCTCTGCTGCTGGCAGGCTGTGGTTTCCACATGAAAACTATTGCCATCCCTTCCAGAATACACTTCCTGGCTTATCTTGTTCCGGAAAAGCTGGTTTGAATCTTCCTGGCTTTGGCTACGGCTTCAGGTTGGTGTGGCTCCAGTGGCTTAGGGGAAGTCATGTTTCTTCTTAGTCTTTTTCCCCAATGCTGGGGATTGAACCCAGGTCTCATGAATGCTAAACAAGTACTTTACAGCCTGTGGTGTGTGTGTGTGTGTGTGTGTGTGTGTGTGTGAGAGAGAGAGAGAGAGAGAGAGAGAGAGAGAGAGAGAGTGCTTGTGTATGCATACAGGCATTTGGAGGTAGAGTCTGTTGTTGGGCCTCTCTCAATGTCTTTCTTTCTTTCTTTCTTTCTTTCTTTCTTTCTTTCTTTCTTTCTTTCTTTCTCTTTCTTTCATCTGCCCATCCATCCACCTATTATCTATCTATCTATCTATCTATCTATCTATCTATCTATCTATCTATTTATCAATCATCTATCTATCTATTTATCTATCTATCATCTATCTATCTATCTATCTATCTATCTATCTATCTATCTATCTATCTATCTATCTATCTATCATTACTTACTGAACTTGGCTGGTGCAGCTAGACTGCATGGCCAGGAAGTCCCTGGAGTGTTCTGTCTCCACCTCTGACACTAGCATCGGAACTCGGATCCTCACACCCGTGTGGCAAACACTTTCCAGATGGAACCATCTCCCCATCCTCCAGTCACTTGCAGATGATATTTAAATGTTCACTATTTTACTCTTAGAATTCCTAAAGTTGTAGGTGAACTATATAATGACGTGGTTCCCTCCATGGCGGCCATCTTTAAATAGGTACGTGACATCTTACCTCTGACCTTCCTAGTCCAGGTGTTTGCCTCTCACTGTGGTCTGGAAGGTCCTTCAGGATCCTTCCCACTCCTGCTACTCTGGCTCCACTCTTTAGGTTGACTCGCTGAATCCCAGACTTTCTCTTCAGTAGCTCTGAGCACTAGGTTCCTTTGCGTAGTACACTTAAACTTTTCTTCCTGGAGCCAGGCTTTTTTCCTCTTTAGGTCACAGCTTATCACTCACCTGCCCCATCTTTACTGGGTCCCGCAAACCTTGCCTGTCTTCTTGCCCCATGTCTTTGTCTGTTACGGCACCACTGTCACCCTTTCCTGGGCTTTTGCATTTGGTTATTGCTTCCTAACTTAACTGTTTTCTTTCTTACCCGGCCAGAAATTCTGTAGGTATGAGTTACATTACAGGGGTCAGAGCAAGATGACAGGCTCAGAGCTGTATAGAGTTTGTATCGTTGATATAGATCTCATATAGCTTGAGTGTTGCCACAGTCAAATGTTCAGACAGAACACACTTCTCAACTTCCTTTAAGGCTTTATTTCTCGGTGATGATGTCACCACCTATGGGTATGAGAGGAATAAATATATATATATATATGTCTAATTTGCATCATTTGCCTAGAAAGAACCCATAATTCACTCTTCTTTGCCGATGCCAAGAGCACAGTGGTACCCGTCATCAACCTGAGCGTGTAGATGAGGATAACACTTGTTCTGGAAAGTGGCCATCCTCAGATGGATGTTTGCATATGGACTGGCTTCCCCCAACCTGGGCTATGTGCCTTCGGGTATTCCATGAGCTCAGAATAAACCCAGGCTTCTCCCAGCTACTCTATTGGGTGGTCTTTGAGGTCTGTGGCTTAGCGTCCAGCCTGACTGTTGAGTTGTTATTGAATGAGCAAGTGAGTCACTGGGGCTTGCCAGTCTCAGCTGGTACCACTGCCAACACGGGGCAAGCGAGGGGGCAGCTGGCACCATGCACCATACACCTGTCGTGGATGTTAACTACTGTGCAGGTTGGTTATCCTTCTTTCTCCTGCCTGAGAGCTCCCTGGAGGACTGCAGTCTTGCTGCACCATTGACAGATTTTACTCTGCCACCAAAAAGAAACCACACTGGAAAGAACGCCATGGCCCCTTGCAGCAAGTGAGTAACGCCCCTCATGTGAATGCCCCAGGCGGCTATGTTCCAGGAGATCTTGTGTGAGATGGAACTCCATCCCACAGACGACGGCAGCCTGTGGCTCCTGTCAGAGCCGAGAGTCCCATCCAAGTAAGAGTGCTAACTTCCAAAGTGAATGTCATCTGTGACATTTTGTACCGGAACTTTCAAAGTCAGACAAATGTTCTTGAAACTTGGCTCTTCAGTGGGCAGGTTTGTTTGTTTATTGAACTCGTGAGGAGGTAGATTAGTGGGGAGTGTGAGTCCCCAGAGAATGATCAGCTATGGCTTTAATCTTCAGGGAAGAATTCTCCTCGCCTTTTCAGTGATTTTTTTTTTTTTGCCTCAGGTCTTGGTGTATTTTTAAACTCGACTATATTTAAAGAAAGACGATGTAACCGTTTAGCTAATGTCATCGCCTCCAGAGGCAGCATTTTCAACAGGGATGTTAGGGGTTGGGGCTTGTTTTAAGTAAGTTCCTCCAGCAAACAGACTTTGAGATGGGATTTAAGTATAGGATATAATAAAGAATGCTCTGGAACCAATAGTTGGTGGGCAGAGGGGTCATGGGGTAAAGGAAGATTTGAGTTGTAATGAATCCGGGATCCCATGCTACGGCACTCCCCTCTCGCCCTACTTAAGAACAAGTCATTTGGGTCTTTTGTCCTCCCACCCACTAGTCATTCCATGTGACTCCCCGACCTCTGAAGAAGACACTGTGACTTCTGGGAGGCAGGAGCAAGGCATGGGGAGGGGCTCACATATGAGCAAAGACTCCTGGAGCTGGTGAAGGGGTCGTGTGGTGCTGAAATAGATCCAGGCAAGGATCCTGTGTCCGTCCTGGAGTCTGAGCAGCACAGGATGCATAGGGCAGGACCCGTCCATCTTGCTCCATCTTATCTCTTCTGGACTTAGACCAGCATCCAGCACCCAGGTCATAGCAGAAGCTCAGTAGACACTTGCTGAAGAGATGAATAAAAAGGATATCCAGGACTATTGAAGGGATATATGAATTAGGATACTGTCAAATTTGATAACGTTTATCTTCTATAGTGACTGAGTCTTTATGGACATATTAAGTCTACATTTTCCTAAGTCCTACCAGGTACTGTATGGCGACACATTGTGAAAAAAAATGTTTTGAATCTATTCCAGCTGTTAGGAAAGTGGCAGGTGGTGTCTAAGTAAGAATAACTCAACGTATTTGCAAGGAAAGTGTCGTCAGAGTCAAAGGAAGTCACCCGGGGCGATGAGGCTCAACAACGGGGTGGATCCCGAGTTGTGTAGCGAACGCAGGGTGAACAGGAAGCATCCACTCTTTCCCCCGTTTTCTGTGCAGGGCAAAATCGTGGTCATCTCAGTGAGTAAAGGAAGCACATGTGGCAAACTCGGGAGTCAGGATAGAGTAAAACCAGCAGGGCGATCCTTCAGCCTGAGGAAACATCTGTGATGAACGGGCAGGCAGCAAGGTTAGTGCAAGTATCTTCAACTTCACCCCGGAAGAGCATGAAGATGGCCGCGCATGCCCAGTCTCCCTGTTTCACGTCACGCCCTCCAGGCGCTCTCGGCTAGAGTCCTATGGCAAGAAAATAACTCACGCAGATTGAATGGAGGAAGTAGAGAGAGAATGTACAGTTGATGTGACTATATGTTTACTGTCACTCTAGAGATGAGCGTCAGGACGCCGACCTGCGTGAGTTCATGCTGGCGGCAAAGGATGGGGTGCGTGCTTAAGTCCAGCTCTCCTGACTCCAGTGTATCGAAGTGAAACAAAAAGATAGAGGCGAGTCTGCAATGCGAGAGCTTTTATTCGGGAATAAATTGCAATCTGGGACACACTCCCATATAGGCCATGCCAGAGAACCAAGGGGAGCTACTTGAAAAGATATTTCATTAGTACTTCGATTGTTTGAGAGATCTGTGTCTGGTGAATGGGGGCAATTACAATAAATTCAGTCTTATGGTCAAAGTTAGCAGTTTTTTAAAGTCAGTTGCCTAAAGTCACTGGCTCCAGTGAGTGTAGTGGTGCTTGTCAGAGGTCCCAGCAGGTGGGGAGCTGAAGCAGGTAGGTCATGAGTTCAAAGCCAGCCTGACTCATAGTGAAATCCTGAAAAATAAACAACAACAGAAACAAGATCAGGTAGGCTGTCTGGTTGGGTTGGTTCTGTGGAACCATTCCTGGAGTAGATGGCCATGACCCAAGGTTTCCTTTCTTTTCCACGGTCCCTCTATTCCATTTTAATGGTGTGTGATGGAAGTGACTATATTTTGTATCGTGGATTTTCACAATTGGCATTAAAGAGGTACAATTTCATTTGCTTTAGGAAGTTCAGTTGAGTTTCTTCAAGCACCCCAGCATTTAACAGTGGTCTTGGCCAGTGCAGTAAGACAAGGGAGAAAAAAAAAACCAGTCAGAGAGATGGTTCACTGGTTAAGAGCACTGGCTGCTCTTTCAGAGGACCTGGATTCAATTCTCACATCCACATAGCTCCAGTTTCAGTGAGAGCCAATGCCCTCTTTTGTTCTCTGTGGGCACACTACATGCATGTGGCATACAGACATACATGCAGGCAAAACATCCATATATATAAAATAAAATAAGAATAAAACCATATAGATTGGCATTGAATGTTAAAAAAAATCAACCACAATGAAAATGGGGATAGAAGATGCTTATCAGGCAGGGCAGACTAACACTCTAGGCTCTTGAATCAGAGCATATAAAAATATAGATGACCTACAGCTCCAATGAACATGGATCTACTCATCAGACCCTGTGATATGAAAATTGAGGGAAACCTTTAACCTATGACCCAAGGTCAGGCTGTCAAAATTTGTTCCCTTCACAACAGCATCAGCATGCTTGAGATCAGTAAGAGGAGGTTCAGGGTGGGAAAGATTTAGAAAATAAAATGTTGGGCTGAATGTAACAGGAGTGGCCACCTCAGCTCATTATCCTAACGTGGCCCAGTTGAAAGAGAGGGGCTCTGACAGTGGTCACCTTGTGTCGGCTAGGATAAAATCAGAGGGCCCAAAACATGCTTGAACATTTGACCCCCGGTCTATAGAAGCTATAAAGGAAACTGGTGAGTTTTCAGACATAGCAATTTTTGGCTTAGTCTTATAGGCTATGATACTCATGGAATGTTCTAGGGCCTGAAACCTCCTTCAGGAGGATTAGAACATTGTTGAACCTTGGTGTTTTCCCTGCCTTTGGGCTTACTGTAGGCCTGGCTCCATGAGGAGGGCTTTATGTCAACAGTTTCATTCAACCATGCCGACAGAGGGCGCTGTTCGTATTTCCCAGGCTGCTCCTTTGGAAAGTGTTGGCCCATTGCGTGTATTTCCGGGGCTACTGTCTTGAGAAGTATTGGACCACCGTTCGTATTTCCCAGGCTGCTCTCTTGTTGGACTTGGACATGAACCACGGTGTGACTCAGTTCTTACCTTTCTTCTTTTGTGTTGCGGGCCATTTCAAGGACCCAGGGGTCTGGCATAAGATGAATGTATGGTTAGATAGCACCAAAATGGAAACAGGGCACTTGGCGACACTCCAGCTGCTATGCCGGCTCTGACCCCACACCAACAGAGATGCATAAGTGCAGAGTGGCTCTTGGCAGCTGTCCAGAGCAGGCATGGCTCCGGCTTTGGGCTTGAAGCAACCACAGGTTCATTGTGTCTATGACTGCATTGCTATTCTGTGTGGGCTGATGCCTGCTTCAGACGGGAATCTTGGCCCTGCAGATACTCTGTCTCCTTCCTATAACCATGCAGGTCATCACCGGGCCAGGCAGTCCACACTTAATTCTTTCCATCTCTTTCCATCAGTCAATCTGAAGGCCTCCTTAATTATTTTTATTGCTTTTCTCTGAACTCTTTTCAATTTGCTGGCATATCGCTTTTCGAGTAGCGAGATACCCAGAAGTGTTCTTCAGAGAAATTATAATCTCCTGCGCATGATGTAATGCTTTGGCCTAGGAAGTTGGAAATCACGGCGGCAGTTTGTGCTGCCATGGGTACTATAACTTGCCATCAATTTGGCCGTCTCCAATTAGCTTAATTTTATTTTCAGTTAAGGTAAGTGCTTGGCTAAAAGTCAACGGATTTCTGTCTGGAACAGTCTAAGGTATATCTGTATGCATGTGTGTACTAAGAGCACAGAGAAAAGAGTTCAGGAGGCAAAAACGAAGTTCTTGACCTTGGCTCATTTCCTGGTACCCACAACCCACCGGACTCTGGATGCTCAGCTCAAGGAGAATCTCACTATGATTGTCATAAATATTTGCAAAATTTTGTCCAATAGATGTTATTCTTATTTCCATGACACTAACTTTTGTTATTTTCTCTGACTTGATTATTTGAGTCTATTATGTTTTGGCAAGAATGACTACATCGATCAGGACACCACACTGTAATGTTTTCCATATCTTATTAGTTTTTTCCTTAGTAAAAATGGGGAATTAAATTGGCGTCAAAAGACAGCTTGAGCTAGTCTGGTCTGGTGGGCTGTCCTGGTTACGGCACTGGGAGGCTGCGTCGGGAGGATTGTAAACTTGAGGCCAACCTAGTCCATATAGTGGAATCCTGTTTCAAAACCAAAACCAATTTAAAAAATTAACTAGGCTCCCCCAGATTTAAGGCCGCTTGGTTTTGATATTCTGTTCATCTTCAGAGTGGTTTCGTTTTTCACTATGTGTTATTTGTCCAAAGATGGTTCTAGGTGAGTTCTCCAAACGGCTCTCTCAGTGGAGACAACAGCATATACAATTTTAACTCCAGCATTTGGAGCGGGGAAGATGGCTTAGCTGGTAAAGTGCTTGCCATACAAGCACGTGACCCTACGTTTGGATCTCCAGCACCCACATAAAAGTCAAGAATGGTGAAGATGCCTACGATCCCAGAGCTGGGCAGCCAGCCAGGAGGATCCCTAGGGCTCGTGGGCCAGCCAGACTAGCCAGATCGGTGGGTGGGCTCCGGGTTCAGCGAGGGACGCTGTTTTAAAAAACAAAATGGAGAGTAACTGAGGAAGACAACCAGTGTTGACTGCTAGCCGCCACATATGTTTGTGCGCATGTGCTCACGCCCCCACCTACCAACACCGCGCATACACACAAACATGCGCCTACACAAGCACCTTCCCCTACCCCGAAGGTCCAGTACTTAAGGCTTTGTCAGCTCGCCACGAAAACACGAGAAGAAACGGTTTCTCAGCAAGGGAAGGTTGCAGCTTTACAGGGTCCAGTCGTGCATCATTGGATCTGGTGGCCTCTGAGAAGTTCAGAATTCACCGCGGCCCTGCCACGGCTCCAAGGGCTTCTCTCTGAAGCCCGGAGAACTAATAGGAGAGAGAGCCATTTTCTTTTGGAATTTAGACCAATGAAAACAGCTTCAAGTTGTTTTGTTCATGGTATAAGAAAGTTAGTTGTTTTTTTTTTTTTTTTGACGAGATCAGTGCCACCCAGGTATAGGTGAAGATTGATTCAGGAGATAGAGTTTGAAGACAATGAATGAATGCAGATCACGTTTGTTTTCTGTCTGTCTGTCTGTCTGCCGCCCTCCCCCTTCTTTCCTCCCTCCTTTATCTCCCCCTACCCTGCCCCATGTGTGCATGCGTGCGTGCGTGTGTGTGTGTGTGTGTGTGTGTGCGCGTGCGCGCGTGTGTGCGGGGTCTGTGCATTGTGTGTTTGACCGGGAGCTCCACCACTGTCACCCTCACCCAGGAACTTCTCTGCTAAGTCGCATCAACTCCCTCTTCCCGCGACTCCCCTGACTTTGTGTCTGTCTGTAATGTACAGTATAATTTATAAAAGTGTGAGCAACTGTGGAATTGTTCTCCTAATAGATTCTGAAGATTCCAATTTCCATTCTGCCACACAAGACTGAAAATCCACTTGTGCTCACTTATCTGAATCTGCACCTCATCCCCGCGCTGCGGCGAGAAGCAGGTTCAGGTGCAGGTTAAAAGCACACACCTCCCTCCCGAAGACGGGGCTTATTAAATATCTCCCCACAATTAACATCACCATATCAATAAGAATTATCATTAGGTCCTGTCAATCAGGTGCTGAATTTTGCTTCAGGGAAACAAAACAATTTAAATTATGGCAAGCGCTCCCCTTCTTTTTTACATGCTTCTCTTTAAATTGGATAATTATGTGGCTTTTCATTAGATTCCTCTCGGCGTAATAGATCACGATATTCACCCTTTGACCTTGCTGATGAATGTCTCTGGTGAAAACATGTGACGTGCAGTGTTCTAATGAGAACAAAATACGGAATAAGTGGAAATCTTGTATAATGAAAGCAGATAAAGCAAGGGGGAAGCACAGCAACCTTTAAGGTTGGTGAGCAAAATGTATTTGTAATGTGGCATGATATGGGCTAGAGATTAAAAGAGCTATTTTTGGTTCTAATAATGTGATGGAAACACTGTGGTTTTCTTTCTTTTTTTTCTATTCTTCTTTAGTATCTAAAAAAGGAGAAGGACATTTTGGGGAAACGACGCGTTAGAAAACCCTGGTCTCGGCTGAATTGCATGTGCAGATGGAGCGAATCCACTGGCCTGAGGGGCTCAAATGACTCGCTGCATCTTTAACACCTGCGAATCGTAATCCTGGGTACCCCTCATTCCATTGCTGTCATTATGGGGGGCTTCAAATGGGATGGCAGCTTGGAAGGCAAACAATTGGCACTTGGGAGGTCTAATCTTACAGGAGGCGGCAGAAGGGCAAGGGGACAGAAAGGACGTCCTGAAGATGTTCCCCTCCCTAAGAAACCCGTTCTGCTGAAACTGGGCCACCTTCCCATCTCCAGAGTCTTTGTGCTATGCTGTTAAGAAGGGATGGACCATCCCGCTGGAGGTCAAGGGGAAGCGTGTAACCTCTCTTCCCCCAAAACTCCTGCTATGCCATCTTTCCTGTCCACTAGTTCGTGGATGACCCAAGCACAGCGCTGTTCCCAGAGGCTGAGGCTTGGTTGTTGAATCTTCCTTGATCTTGTAATGCATACAGAGACCAAGGCAATGGGGAGTTTATTTCTTAGGTGTTCACCTGCCTGTGTGACTTCAGGTTACACCGAAAGAGCGGACTCTTAAGTCACTTATGCAAAATTATCTGACGACATAGGGTTGGGGTAGGAGTTACTGGACATAACCCTGCATAGCAGCCTATGCTTATTTTGTGGATGTAAGGAGGAGAGATAGGACTTAGTGTTTATTAAACTTCTTACATGCTGAGTGCCCTGCTTTGATGTATTTTTCCTCCTTTAATTCCCCCATCAAACCTTATTATGCCATTTTATGATTTAGGAAATGGTCAGCTCAGACTCAGGATGACATGACAGAAGGGCTGGGATTTGACCACAGGCTGGGTCATCTCCCAAGACCACATGCTTCACGTTGAAGGTTCCTTGGAGCAAACCCGCTGACGGCCTCCTGAGTCCCATGGCTTTACCTTAATCTCCTCCAGCCTGCCTTGCCAGGCCTTGATGGAATTAGCTTGGATTACCATGGACTTAATATTACTACCATCAATCTTGCTAGTTGTACAATGTGCTTCCTTAGTAGAAGACACGCAAGGAAAGAAACCACTGCTTCCATAAATTGATTTCTTCTGGTGAATTCCAGTAGAGGCCAAGAATTTGCAATAAGTGATGTGTGTATTTAGAGAGGATTAAGAAGGCAGCCGGGTTCAAAACCATGGTTCTTCCTGTTTATCTGTAGATCAGATCTGCTTAAGGTAAAATTGACCCCCCGGGTCTTCATGCCTGACCCCTGCCAGGTGGATTTCCATGGAGACATGTTCACTGTTAGCAATCCTTCATTCCACAAGAGCCTGCCAGGGAGAGAAATAGCCAAAGTCCATTTTGAGCTTTCAGCCTGAGATTTACCTGAGATTTGTCATGGGTGCCGGGGCAATTACTGGCATACAGGGCGGAAGAAGAGCGAAGAGGCCAGACTTTGCTCACATTGTCTCCACATCAGTCACTGGGAGAGGTTGCCTCTGCTTTGTACTGGCAGTTCAGCTGCCCGGAAGAGGGAGCAGGGAGGGTGCAGCTTTTTCTTAGCCACACATATGCTGAGAAACCGGAAACGACGGAGGGCAGCAGCTGCAAGGCTTTTGGGGGATGCTTCGGGAGGCGTCCGCCCCTTAAAATTCGATGAGGAAGGGGCTACTATTCTTCTGATGCGTCAACCCTTCAATGGAAACTGGATCCAAGAGTCACGCGAAGGAATCCCCTAGCCCACACTCTCAAATGCCACCAACTTGAGCAGCTGGATAACAGATCTGAGAGGGTTTGGATCAGAAAGGAGTAACGCTGTTTGCCGTGGTGGGAAGATGGACCGAGGGACCGGCTCCAGGGGAGTAGAAGCTACCACAGCGGATTCTGGGCCTCCTGAACACACGCCTTCGGTGCATTTCCCAGTGATGTGAGCAGTAGACTCGGGACAGATCTCCAGGGTCCAAGTCCCGAGGGAAAGAATGCGCCCTCTTCCCGTTATGCCCCTAAAACCGGTTTCCTTGTCTTCATGGAGCATTCGCTGCCAGCCTTTGGCTGGCCTGATATAGCCCAGGAGTACTTGCCAAGAGAATGCTTGCAGGAGATGGAACTGACTTGGGGTGATTTAGAGACTGGCTTTCCCCACATGCCTGGTTCCTGGCCAGTCTGGCCTGCCCATGAAGAGCAGGGCCAGTTCCCACTGTGCTGAACACTTGACAAGGAACCCAAGGCCCCTCAAAGAGTGGAAACACGTCAAACTGATGTGGGCTAAGAGATCCTCAAGGAAAAACTGTGGCCACAGTCTCTTCCACCTTGACATATTTCACATCATTTTGTTGTTGTTGTTGTTTGGTTTTCCAGGACAGGCTTTCTCTGTGTATCCTTGGTTGTCCTGGAACTCACTCTGTAGATCAGGTTGGCCTTGAATTCAGAGATCCATCTGCCTCTGTCTCCTGAATGCTAAGATTAAAGGTGGGAATGGAATTAGAGGTGTGTCTGGAGGTTTAGCCAATTTTATTTTAGCAGATTTATTATGATTATCTATCATTGTTATTATTTACCTTAGACAGACAGGGAAGGTGGTAGAATTCATGCGAATTGCACATATTTATAAGAATGCATTGGAGGAGAGGTAGACAGACAAGCAGCTTCAGTGGACTGCCCTTCCTCTACCCTCCGACCCCATGTGTCCTGGAAAGTTCGCAGGGAAGCTGTTGGGCTGAAAGTTCCAGGAAACACTGGCATTCGTCAAGCATCGACTAATTACTGGAACCAGTTGGATAATTACTAGCGCTCGCTGCCACTCTCCTCGGCGGAGACCGGGCCTGAGTATGCTCCAAGTCTGGACTGTTAAAGATGAACCCCAATCAATAGAGCCCCAAGTAATGGAGAATACTGCGGAGAGCAGCCCCTTTAGAGATCCCTGCCAGCACCCACACATAAAGATGCGGCAGAACCACACGCACAGCTAAAGGCTTTGATCAAAGCGCGACGTGGCCATTCTGCCTGTGACACCCTCCTCTCATCATTTGAAGTTAAGTCGTTTGGCTTTTCAACGAGGGCATCCTTTTATTTTACAGCATGCAGTATATTTGTAACAGCTTGTCATTTTCCTGAATCCAGTTCACCACCCTGGCAGGATGGAAAAGGAGTGCTGTAAATGGAAGATGGTGCATGTGTGTGTGTGTGTGTGTGTGCATGTGCGCCCATGTGTGTGCACTGTGTGTATGTGTGTGCGTGCATGTGTGTGTGTGCACGTGTGTGCACGTGTGTGTGCATGCATGTGTATGCGCCCGTGTGTGCACTGTGTGTATGTGTGTGCGTGCATGTGTGTGTGCGTGTGCACGCATGTGTGTGCATGTGCGTGTGTGCGCGTGTGCACGCATGTGTGTGTGTATGTGTGCGCACGCGCCAAGGGCAGCCCGTCTCTCTGTGGGTAAGAAAGGAGGAGGGAGAGGAAGGTGGAGGACTTAAACAGCTCTAAACAACCCAAGGGCCTTCCTCATCTGTGCTCATTCTTGATCGCGCATCTCTGGGAACAGGACTAGCTCTCAGGTTAAAGGTCATCTCAGAGCGATACTAAGGTCATCTTCTGATAGGAGGAAAAGCGAATATGATGTTTATTAACAGGTACTCTGCCAAGCACTGCCCATTCCGCACGGTGACCCCGTTAGAGAATTTCACTTTCCCAACCCCATCGACAATGGCAACAGCAACAACAACATGATGAAATGGATCAGTCAGGAAAGTCCCCGCGTACAAGTGGGGGTCCTCAGCACCCACTAACCACTTGGCACAACAGTGCACCTGTGGTTTTTTTTCTTTTTTTTAAATTAACATTTCCCCCTTTATTCTACTGACCAGTTTCACTTCCATCCTCTCCTGTTCCCTCCCCTGACTCCCATCTACCCCCCTCTCCATCCTCCCACTCCTCCTTCATCTCCATTCAGAAAGAGGCTTGAACAGAGCATGGCACATCAAGTTGAGG
The DNA here is from genome assembly GCF_037038515.1 of Microtus pennsylvanicus. Classification (NCBI taxonomy): domain Eukaryota; kingdom Metazoa; phylum Chordata; class Mammalia; order Rodentia; family Cricetidae; genus Microtus; species Microtus pennsylvanicus. Next base: position 9,670,451 of record NC_134599.1, read on the forward strand.
TAGGCCTGAGTCACCCCCACCCCCATAAAGGCTGAGCAATCCATCAAGGGGAACAGGTTTCCAGCTGTGCACATTTGGAACCTCAGCACTGAGGAATTGAGAGGAAACTGTAGGCAGGCAAACCTCTGGAACTGGCTGGCCAGCCAGTCTAGCCAATTGATGAACTCCAGGTTCAGTGAGAGACCCTGCCTCAAAGAAACAAGGTGGGCTACAACTGAGGAGGACACCCAACACTGCCACTAGCCTTCACATGCACGAAGATATGGGTACATACATATTTACATGCACATGTGCACACATATAAGAACACATTAAATACACACACCCACACACACCCCTTAGATCAGAGGGATTTAAGAAACCCTTGGCTAAAATCTCATAGTAAGAACACAGAAGAGCCGAGATCTGATGTTCCAGCCGCACCCTCTCCCAGCTGATGGTGGGGAGCGTGGCTTATGGTCTGTTAATTTTGTTTTGGAGGGAGGCAATGAGGCAGCAGCTGGCATCAGACCATGCCTCCCCTAGGCAAGGGATACGAGGGCAGAGATAACCTCATCTTGGTGGACCTGAGGGACTTGAGGGTTGAGGGAAGGTGGATGCCAGCCAGCAACACTGTGTGTTCAGAGTGGTTTGCACAGCAGCATCCATGGGACCAATGAGAGCCTGGCATGTGCCACTTAACTGTGGACAGCTGGAGCAGAGGTAGGCTCTGAGGTTTCTTCACAGATGGCAGATGCTTTCGGAGTAGATTCAAATAAATGCTGTTTGCTTGACAAATATTTATCGAGCTCTTATTTTACTTGGGTATTGACATAGGAGTGAGTAGAACCAAGTCCCTTCCTTAAATCTGGTCTCTGGTCTAGTGGCAAGCCAGGAGACAACTTTAACCTGAAACATCTGCATTAACAAACAGGCAGTAATAAGGTGGAGGAGGTGAGGTTGCTGGCTGGCGTGTGTGTGTGTGTGTGTGTTCATAGAAAGTGAATAACAAAGGCCTGATGAATAAGGTGACCTGAAGCTGGGCCTGGACTCCCAACCGAAGGAACAGGGAGCACAGATCATGAGGCAGATACATGGTGCGTTTGAGGCACAACAAGGGACTAGTGTAGCTGAGGAGGGAGAGAGGAGGGAAGGAACTGTAGATGTGGGTCAAAGAGGCAGACAGGGTCAAAGAATATAGAATTCTTCAGGCCATTGTGACTGTACTTTCTTGTCCATTAGCTTTGTTTTGAAGGGAAACAACGAGGCTACTGGATATTTTGTTCGTTTAAGACAGAATCATTCCCATACCATCTAGGCTGCCTTCAAACTGTGGTCCTCCTGCCTCAGCCTCCCATATGCCACCATACTGCTTGGATATTGAGCTCTTATTTTGAGGCATCTGGGAAATCATTGGGTTTTGAGCAGAGAGGTGGCACCATTTGGCTTTTATTTTGAAAGCCTTGTTCTGGCTACTGTGTTGAGAAGAGCCTGTATTAGAACAAGGGCGAAGGCACACAACAAGTCGTCAGGCTGTTGCAGTCGTCCAGAAAAGTGGGAAGATGGGATCTCAGTCTAGATATAGTTTGGAAATTGAGTCAGTGGGGTTGGGATGTGAGGGTATGACAGGCATCAGTGACTACGGCCAGTTCTGGAAAGGCTGGGAGAAGAAGACAGTAACCAAGAAGGCTACTGACTGGGTGTTTTGTGCGTAGATGAGGACGGAAGGTAGAGTAGGCACAGAAGTCTATCTTTGAAGCTATTGAGTTTGAGATGCCTTGACATCCCTGCAGAGATCTCCCAGAGTTGAGGCAGTTGGAGGCCGGTGATTTAATGTTGGGACTTCCTTTAGCTAGAGGAGTTGGAGATCAACTAGGGATATAGTTTAGACAGAGGTGAGGACCAAGACTCATCCTGGGGAGGTTGAAATAGAAGCAACCAGATAGAGCCTGAGAAGGAGCAGAATCCTGGGGACCCAGAGAAGGGAGCTTCAAGAGGGTGGGCCTGGAGAGAACAGAGACTTTCCTATCATACCCTGTACTATGGGTGTGGAGACAGATTTGTTGGGGTGGGCAGTTAAAGTAGGAAGGGGAGGAGAGAGAGAGGGGTCAACCAGTTAGTGTAGACAGAGCCGCTGAAGGAAAGCTCTACGAAGAGGAGCAGAGAGAACTGAGAATATAACCCTGAGCTAGCCTGCTTGTCTGGCAAGTTCGATTCCCAGTGAGAAAGTGGGCAAGAGCTAAAATGTGAGCTCCAGAAAGGCTTTTGATTCTGTGACTGCGGAATCCAGTGACAGAGAGGAAAAGCCGTAAGCATGTTGCTTCAGAAGGCAGAGGCAAGAACCAGGGTGGCTGATGGGTAGGAAAGGTCAGAGCTCTGAAAGTCAGTGGGGAGCAGGGGTGGAGGGGAGCAGGGCCAGGACCAGGGCAGATGTGATGGAGGAAAATCAGGAGATGTAGGGCAGCTGCTGAGAACAGGGTGAGACAGAGGCCGGAAGGCCGAGAGAGAAACACTGACATGGAAGTCATCTGAAGTCATGGGAATATGTGGGCTGAGCTGAGGTGAAGGCTCAGTTTAAGTGAATGGCAGTGAACAAGAAGCTAGTGCAGTTGAAAGTGAATTTAAATGCAAAGGCTCCAGTCTTTACAAAGGCAGAAATAGCCCGTGTACCCTTTGTCATTTCCTCTATCAAGTCACTTTTGTCTGCTTTCTCCTCCTCTTAACACTTTCTAAAACACAAAGCCAATCCAATGAAAAGAGATAAAATGTTTTTAAAGGTGTGTATCTTCTTCTCCAAATCCTCCAAGAGCTCCCTTAACTTAGAATTCAAACTCCAGCCAGGTTCCCAGAGCTGTTGACCCTGGATGTCCCAGCTGACTGTCCACTGGTTCTCCACAGAAGCCCTGCCCTCCTCCTGGCTGGCCTTCTTCCCATTGCTGCCAGCACCCGTGTGAGCCAGTGGGCTGAAGCTCATAGTCCCTCCACCTGTCCTTTGCCCAGGCATCTGGCCTTCTGAGCTCATGTCTCCTGACAGCCCCAGCCTGCCTTTCTCTGCCTTTATATGATGCTCTGGGCAGAGCAGACGCTGAACACTGGGTTCTTTCTGAGTATTTTACACGGAGTTCTTGTTCCCTACCTATGCTGGATGAGTCTGAGGTCAGGGACAGCTCTCCTTCTACCACTGAGAAATACGACATGATCTGATCAAGGCCCCCAAAGGAGGCAGGACTGGTAGGTTCGTCTCAGGCAGGGCCCCAACTTCCTCCCTATGGCCCTGGCAATGCACATTTGCAAATACTAGCAAACCATTATCTACAGAATGTTCCCAGGTCAGAACAACCTGTGACTGTCTCCAGCCTCCCCTCCGCAGCTCTTCAAATGCTGCATGGGTTTAAACCGGAGCGGAAGGCCCCATGAGGCAGGCCGGGTGTTGCTACTTCCTCCAGGATGGTTGCTGATGCAGAGATCTTCAGCATCCCACAGCTGGCAGGGAGGTCACCCTTACAGAGGCTTCTCTACCCCCCGGGTGGCATCAAATTGAGCCCCACACAGTTATTAGAGGCATAATGGGATTCATTTCAGCCAAGACCGCCTGGTTGGGGCCAAGCTTATTTTAATTTTCAATGTTAATAAACTCATGGAGAGTGCCTTCTCCACACCCATGTGCCACACACCTCATTTCTTCTGCCCATTAGGCAATTACCAGGGGTGCCTCTGTTCCCGGCACCTCTTAACCATGGAGCAATTATGCTTATTTGGAGAAGAATGACGGATCTTGGGGGGGGATAAATGCAGTGGTGTAGATCCCTCCTCCCGCCACCATCAGGTGCGCCCTGGGCACCTCCCTATGGGAAGAAACCAAGGCTGAGCCTCCAGTCCTTACAAAAGCAGAAACAGCTGCTGATCCCCTCTCGAGTCCCTAGGCATGTCACCTGAGCCGGCCCTGGCTGCCCTAGGCCTCCAGGTCTCTGTGCTGGGCTCTGCAAACAGCCCACCCAGCCTGGGGAATGAGCTGCTGACGATCTGCATTTATCTTGAACTGGGGAAGTTTTCAATAGGTCTTAAGTGTGTGTTAACGCATGGAGAGTAATGATCCCTTTATTTACAAAGTTGTTTAATTCCTCACTTTTGTGCTCCTTCTGGGTCTGAGCGGATTTTTCATTTACCAAGTTACTCGGGTGCTTTTCACAGCCACTTAAACAACCCTGTCTCTCCCATTCCCTCCCAATCTGATTAAAAGTGGAGCAAAGTGATTGCCCATGAACTTAGGCTCTGCTGCAAAATCTTCCTGGGTCTGCCGAATGGTTCGTATGAAGGGACAATGAGACCGGGTGTGTCCTGGAGCCAAGACCAGGCCATAGCTCTGCACCTAGGAAGCAGAACCTTCATCCCAGGCCAACATGGCATTCCCTACTGCTCTGAGATGGCCTCAGCTCGCCCAATGGTCCTTCTCTGCCTGACCCTAGTGCTTGCCTGCTTGTCTTCGATGTCTCTAAGTCTCTGTCCTGCTTGACGAGTTTCAGTAAGTTCCAATCACTTGTGCCAACTTGTACACAAAAATCTTTTCAGAATACAGCAACTAGGGGCTCTTGGTTGAGAGATTTCCAAGCTGAAGTTTCCTATCTCTTAACAGTTGTCATTTCATGTTAGTGGCTTGCAACTGGCTACTTTGTATGTTTACCTTTTACATCTGTTTATTTATTTTGGGTGTGGGATGGGATCAGGGGGTGCTTGAGGACCAGGCACTTATATGGAGGTCAGAGAATGACCTCGGGGAGTCAGTTTCTCCTTCTACCATGCGGGTCCAGGGAAATCTAACTCCTGGTCAGTGGCAACTGTCTGTACTCACAGGCCCATCTCGTTGGTGCACAGTTTGGTTTTGGAGGCAAGGTCTTACCGTTGTACAGGATGGCCTCAGCTGGACTGGCTGGCTCCAGCCTCCAAGTGGCTGCGATTGTAGACACCACTACTACACCCAGATAGCAACTTGGTACTTTTCACAGAGATTAAAAAGAATAGTACAGCCCAGGGAGCATTGGAGAGCACTATGCCCGGTGACAGGGACTACCCTTCCCTGAGGTCCTGGGGTCTTGTTTGAATTTGTTCTTCCTGTGAATAACCACTGTGTCTCCAGTCTGCATCAGGCTGAGTTCTCAGGAGCTCATTTCAGCACGTGCTTCTCTCTGTATCGGCTTGGAGATGAGTTTCCCATTGCTGAATTCAACCAGCCACTGATCAAAGAAAGCATTTGTACACAACACATGGACTTTTTCTCCTCACTATTTCCCAGCAATCCAGTACATTTGTGCAGTGCCCATCTCACAGGAGATGTAAGTAATCTAGAGATGACTTAGAGTACAAGAGAGAATGTGCACTAGTCACAGGAAAATGTCAGATGCCATTTTCCATAGGGAACCTTGTATCTGCAGGTTTTGATATCCACTGGGCCCTGGAAGGAGTGCTTGAACTTGCATATTTACAGTGGCTCACAATACAAAAATCTGTCTCTTACTCGACCTCTATGTAAAGGATCTTGGAGGCATCCTGATTCTGTGAGCTCCCAGCATAACCCAGGACCCATGCATTCCTGATCTACTTTGGCTCAAGGCCCTCACCAGCCAGTCTAGATGCTGATTCCAGTCTTTGGTACCCTTGGTGGCACAATGCTTGCCCAACAGGATCATTGTTGCTTTAAACATTGCTTCCCCAGCTCTGACTGGAGAGATGGCTCAGTGGTTAGGAGCACTCCATGCTCTTCTAGAGAACCCAGGTTGGGTTCCCAGCACCCACATGTTAGCTCATAGCTGTCTGTAACTCCAACTCCAAGTTATCTGACTCCCTGTCCTGGTCTCCACCAGCACACACATGGTACTTTTGCAGTATATAAATGCAAAGGACTTGGGTAAAAAGAGAGATGAATAAATTGAAGATATATAATAAAATAAAACTAAAAATAAGATAATCTTTGAAAAGAAAACACCCAGACAGGACATTATAAGACGAAGAACCTCCAAAGATGCCACTGAGTTGGTTTTCTGTTGATTATCTCCCGCTGGGCATGCAGCCTACCCTGAAGAATGGTTTATTTTCACAGTGAGACTCCCTTGGAACAAACTAATTTTCATTTGCAAGTGATTATCAGTTGGATATAGCTTCTGGGTTAGGGATAGTGGTATGTGTCCACTTCTTTCAGCTCTGGGATCCCATCCGATGCAGACCCGAGCAGGTCCCGGGCCTTCTGTCTTAGTCTCTGTGAGTTCATATGTATGCTGACCCTGTTGATTTAGAGGGTCTTGTTTTCTTGGTGTTCTCTCCCCATTCTGGCTCTTCCATTCTTTCTGCTTCCCCTTTCGTAGGGTTCCCTGAGCTTTGAGGGGAGGGATTTGATGGAGACATCTCATTTAGGATGGAGTGTCCCAAGGCCTCTCGCTTTCTGCACATTTTCCAGCTGTGGGTCTCTGTATTTATTTCCATCTATAGCAGAAGGAAACTTCTCTGATAATGACTGCGCAAGAAGACACTGATCTACGGGTATAGTAGAATGTTGATGGTGTCTTCGTATTAAAGCTACCAGGAGTCGTTTATTAGCAGAACAGAGGTATTTCATTTTCTCTCGATCTAGTCTCAGGTGTGGTCACTCAGGCAGTGTAAGGTATGGGTTCCATCTCATGGATGGGGTCTTAAGTCAGATCAGGTATTTGTTGGTTATCCCCACAAGCTTTGGATAGTATCTGCATGATAGCTACAGTCAGAATTGATTTAGTCCTCTGTGAAGACACACTCTTGGTAACCTGACTTTCAAAGAGGGTCTTGGGTTTAGACTTCCCACACCATCTTAAACAAAAGGTGTCATCCCAGCTCGCAAAGGAGGGAGGCAATGAACAGTCCTGTCTCACGATGACATGTAAGAAACATAACAATGATCAGTGTGGTGTGACGACCCTAAGGATACGGTAGTGGCGTGCATTCCGTGGCTGTAACCAACAACTCTCTGACGAACGGATGGGGCATTTCCTCTGTGTAGTGAGAATTGGAGGAGACTATGGTTCCTATTGGGTGGGACTAGGGATGGTAAATACTCTGGAACTTGAGGACAGTCCTACCTAACCTGCTGGTTGTCTGGGGGAAAACTACACAGGATCAGCTCTCCAGGGTAGCATGATCAGTCCTGGGTTGGCTGCAGTGTGTGGTCAGCAAGAGGAACTCAGGAAAGAGTGGAGAAAAGCATAGCTCTAACCTTTAGGCTTCCATTCAGAATGCCCAAGAACAACGTGGTGCTTTGTCCTCTCTCTGCCTAGCTCTTTAGTATGTCTTCACTGGTTTCCAACTCCGAGGTGAAGAGAAAAGGATGACTAATTATCAGCCTCTAACATAATCTTTAAAAAATATTATACTGTCATACAATAAATATTGTTTATCATCTTGATTTTCCATAAAGGAAGACATCATCCCCCATTTAGAAAAATAACTGTTTCTTTTATTGTTTGAGAATGTCATAATGTACATGATCTGTTTTGATCAAATCTATCCATATCCCCTGATTCCCTCTCTTCCAGTTCCTCACCTGCCTTCCCACCACTTTACCCTCCCAGCTTCATGTTTTACTTAAAAATTAAAAAAACCCATTGAGTTCATCCAGTGCTACCTGTATGTGCACAGGTGTAGGGCCATCTGCTGCGGCACGGGTAGCCTCCAAGGACTGTATCCCTGAAGAAAACTGTCTCCCCCATCCTCCCAGCAGCATTCATCACCAATAGTTCGTCAGCTATGGGTGGACCTTCACGAGCCACCCTCCCTCATGCTGGGGTTTTGGTTGGCTTGACCTTGTGCTGGTCTTGTGCGTGCAGGTCACAGCTGTTGTGAGTTCATGTGTGTAATATGTCAGACCAGTACTGTTTCTCTGTGGACTCCCGCTACCCCTGGCTCTTACATTCTGCCTCCTTCTCAGAGATGATCTGTGAGACTTTGGTGATGACAGTGTGATATAGATGTCCTATTCACAGCTAAGTGGTCCACAGTCTCTTATCGTCTGCATGTTAAATAGCCCTGGGTTTCTCTATTAATCATCATCTACTGATAAAAGAAGCTTCTCTGATTATGGCTGAGTGATGCTCTAATCTACAGGTATTTTTTTTTTCATGTCCACATTTTGTCTATAGTATGACTTTAAAAAAATAAGATTTTATTTTATGGGTATCATTGCTTCGCCTGCATGTGTTGATGTATACGTGTACATTGACAGCGGTAAGGCAGAAGAGGGGGTCAGATCGTCTAGTACTGGAATAATGGGTGGTTGTGAGTCACCATGCGGGTTCTGGGAACTAAATCCAAGTCCTCTACAAGAGCAGCAGGTGTTCTGCACCACTGAGCTGTCTCTCTAGCCTTCTTTCTACACCACGACTTTCAATGGTTACGTCTCATTGCCAAACATAGAGATGCTGCATTTTGCCTAATCAGTTCTCTTCTCCTCTTCTCCCAGACGTTTAAGCTGTCCCCACTATTTTGTGTTTCTGGTACTGTATTGGATACATCTTATGCTATACCCCAATACATACTTATGCTTTTTTTGTGATAAATTCTTAGCATTAAGGTTTATGTGTGTGTTTAAGTTTACTAAAAATTAGGTCCTATGGAAGTATAATTGGCACTCAGTAGACTATCCATTTTTCTCTTTCTTTTTACTATAATTTGATTTTTAAAAATATAGTGTATTCTGATTGTGGTTTCCCCTTTCCCAGTTCCTCCCAGTCCTCCCTACTTATGCAGTCACCCAAATCTATACCCTTTCTTTCTTTCCTCACTAGGATAAAAACAGGCATATAAAATAATAATAACAACAATAAGTTTAGGTTAAAAACAAGCAAATAAACAAGGTAGGACAAAACAAACAGAAAAAATAACCAAAGAAAAAACTCAAGAAATACATAGAAATGCAGAGACACACACACATCAGCACACACAGAAATTCCATAAAAGTATAAAACCTTAAACCATAATATAAATTTGAAGGACCTATAAAGTTAGAAGAAGAAAAAAACCAAACCACTGACAAAGCATTATGTGACAAAGAACACCCCTACCCCTGCCAAATGCCATTGAGTTCATTTTATCATCTGCTGCCACACAAGGGGCCCAGTCCTTAAGTGTGAGACTCCTTTGGAGAAAACTGATTTTTAATTTGCAAGTGGTGATCAATTAAGACAGTCTCTGGGTTAAGGATAAGAGCTGCGTGCACTTCCCCTTGAAAGGGGACCCCATCAGGTCCAGACCTGTGCAGGTCTCATGCCTGCTACCACAGTCTCTGTGAGTTCATGTGCGTATTGGTCCTGCTATGTGTAGAAGGCCTTGGTGGTTCCTGACCTTCCTGGCTGTTACAATCCTTCTGCCTCCTCTTCCATAGGGTTTCTTGAGCCCTGAGTTGAGGGAATTGATGAAGACATCCCACTGAGGACTGAGTTCTCCAAGGTCTCTCACTCTCTGCACACTGTCTAGCTGTGGGGGTCTGTAGTAGGAGCAGCGGGCCACTTCCTACCTCCTGGCTCCCAGCTGCCTGGCTAGCTTATGCCCCGAAATAACAACACACATCTGTATTCATTTAAACACTGCCTGGCCCATTATATCTAGCTTCTTCTTGGATAACTCTTATATCTTGCTTAACCCATATTTAGTAACCTGGGTAGCACCACGAGGCAGTAGATTACTGGGAAGGATTCTAGCCTACGTCCATCTTGGGCCAGAGCTTCATCGCGTCTGGCTCAGAGAAGAGAGGCATGGCAATTGCCTCACTTCCTCCCAGCATTCTGTTTTGTCTACTCCACCCACCTAAGGGCTGGCCTATCAAATGGGCCAAGGCAGGTTCTTTATTAACCAATGAAACCAACACAAACAGATTGACAGATGACCATACTACATCAGGGGTCTCTGTATTTGTCCCTGTCTACTGCAGGAGGAAGCTTCTCTGATGATGGCTGAGAAAGACATTGATCTATGGGTATAGCAGAATGTCTTTAGGGTCTTTTTATTGCGACATTCCTTTAGCAGAACAGTAGCATTTGGTTTTCCCCTGTGTCTCTGGCCTATCTAGTCTCAGGTTCTTGTTGGGGATGGGTTACCATTTCATGGAGTGGGCCTTAAGTCAATCAGATTTTGTTTGGTTACTCCCACAAGCTTTGTGCCATCCTTGTGCTGGCACATCTGGCAAGCAGGTCACCGCTGTAGATAGAAGGGTTTGTAGATGTATTGCTGTTTATGTTTCTCCTTTGGTAGCCTGCAAGGGCACCTTCCAGTACATGGGTTTTGAGGCAGGTACTCAAGTCATAGCACGCGGTTGGCTCTGTTTCCCCACAGAGCCTTAACGGACACTCCCCATACTTCCACACTGCTCCTGTGAGATTTCTCATCCATATCCACAGGGTGGCCATGGACGGCCATGAGGCAGGCACTGTGAGGGGTCACAGTGTGGTAGCCATCCAGGGGAATCCAGACAGAGCAAGTAAACGATAGCAGCAGTGCAGACACAGGTCCGAGGAGAGGCCTGATGTGAGACATGCCAAGACCAGCTTCTAGACCCTCCGACGATAGCCCAGTGGGTAACATAAGAAAATGTGTGCTCATTTGCGATGAGTAAGGCTGTACATAGTTCACGGCTTCATGTTCTTATCTAGAGGCAAAACATCGTGAAAACCTGCCCTGCTCTTGGCTCACTGATATTTAAAATAAGAACATTGGATTAAATGTGAAGATCTCTCTAAACTTTGAGATTCCAGGGTATACACAAATTAAGTACTTTAAATGCCAAATTCAAAAGTTTTGATTATTTCTTTAATATAAATAACAGGCCAAAATGAACCTGGCTAAATTCAGCATAACTGAAAGATAAGCATCACGTTTATGCCCTACTGACTCCACAGGTGCAGACGAAGAGAGCTTGGCTTGGGAGCCATTTGAGTTAAATGACACCAGCGTCCCCTGGAGATTGCTGTAGACCTCAAAGTAAACAGAGTGAATCAATGACTGAGAAAGTCGTGCTTGTTGGAGCTCCTTCACCAGAAGAGAGATGAGGGAAAGCCACTCATGAGGCCTCTGAGGAGCTACTGAAGCCCACAAGCTTCATCCCTGTGCTCTTGCCCATTGGTCTTTACCTTGGCCCAGAGAGTATAGGTAGATCATGGCACAGGGCACATTCAGTTCAAGGTCAAGTGGCTTTATAAGCCCTTAATGGGGTCTGTGAATGGTATGAGGTCCTTCTTAGAGCCTATTGGCCTTGCCTTACTCCCCCCCCCCCACACCCTCCGAGGCAATTGTCCTAGGTCACAACCCCACTGCCTCCTGACACACAAAGTCACCTAAATACAAAGCCCATAGCCAGGAGGCAGCTTCTGGAACTCTCGCTCTCTCAGCTCCTCAAGAGTTATGGGCATTAATCGGTGGTCCCCTGGAGCACACTGCCACTCCGCTGACTGGAACCAAATCCATCTTGAAGTTGGAAATATGCCCCAGTGGGGGACAGACTGTGATTTAATGCTATCCAAGTCCTACAGGGCACACTCTTTAAAGAAACCATTGTAAATTATTTGTGGCTAATTCTGCTGGTGGACGGAGGGCATGGTATGTTCTGAAGTACAAGAGCCCAGCTTGTATTTAATAATTGTTATATCTTCTCCGAAATTTACTGCCAATGTCTCAATTTTTAACAATTTAAATAACAAGCTTAACCAAGTGGAACGAGGCTCAGGCAGGCTGGCGCTCGGGATGAAGGCAGGACAACTCGTGTCTCAGCGAATTTTCGCTTTGACGTGAGCGGTGACATACAGAGATGAAATCTGGTTAAAGCGGCAGCTTTGGCAACCCCATGACAGCTTCTTAGACTCAGCAAAGCGATTTCAAGGGAATGCGCACATATACTTGTTAACTTTACTTAAGAAGACTGCTTAGCGACAACACTTATGAATATGCTAATCAGAGGTGCAAGCCGGAAGGTACACTGTAGAGCGGGGTAATGGGCGCCGCTGTTTTAATGGACAGCTTGATCTCCTTAATCTTTGCCTGCACCTGTGGGTTTAGGAACTGGAGGGATCTTTCGCAGGCCATGAGGATGAATGACCCCAGAACGCTTCTGTCACACCTGTGAGTTGATGTAGCGATGCTGTGTGGTCAGTTCTGAACCCCTTTAGACTATCTTCCCTTGTCGGTACCACCATGTCACACAGTGCCCCATGCCCAAGTTTAATAATGCATACAAGGCCAATTCTGAAAGACCTGTGCCGCCGGCAGCTATAACCTCTCTCCAGTTTCAAAGTTGCGAAAGCAAAGAGACCAGCCTGTGAGCCAAAAACCTTGGGGAAAGTCACTTCTGTTGATCCCCGCTTCCTCCTGAGCCAGGGACTAAATGTATGATGTCAAGGGCATCTAGCCCAGCTATTTTATAGCCTTGTGCTTTGACCTTCGAGCACCTTAGACTAACTCAAATTCACTTGCATTACCTTAATTAAATAATGAAAATCTTAATTGGATACAGCCACTCTATCAGTTTGGCAATTTCTTAAACCGTTAAGCATACATCTGCATATGACCTAAATGTTACCCAAAGAAAATGAATATGAAAATCTACACAGCCCCTTGGACACAGATATTCACACCAGCTTCATTTCTAATAGCCTCAAGGTGGAAACAACCCAGAGAACCATCACTGTAAGAACAGATGGACAAAGTGTGCTCTAGCTGTACAGGAGTCGGCACATTTGGCAACACAAACGAATCTCATAATACATATGCTGAGTGAAAGAAGGCAGACAAAGAAGATGTATTGCATATTGCCACTTCCACAAGACGCCGTAAGCAAACCAATCCCTAGTGATAGTCAGTAGATCAGAATATAATACGAACACCCCTTGAGGTACAGGAGGGTGAGCCATCAGGAGGGAGGAGGTTGCAATGGGGCCCAAGGTTCATGCTCCCATAGTGGTAATGGTCTCATTGAAGCACATCTGTGTCAAAGCTTATCAAGTTTAAAAATAGATAGACTAACATGTTCAACCATATTCACTGCTATTTTATTCATAATAGTCATACATTAGAAACAAACTAGATGCCAGTGGGAGAATGGGTAAAGAAAATGTGTTACATTCACATAATGAAATATTACTCAATTGTTAAAAAAATTAAATTATAGTGAGTAGCCAGGCAGTGCCTTTAATCTCAGCACTCAGGAAACAGAGGAAGGCAGATCTCTGTGAGTTCGAGGCCAGCCTGGTCTACAAGAGCTAGTTCCAGAACAGGCTCCAAAACTTCAGCAAAACCCTGTCTCAAAAAAAAAAACATTTTAATTATAGAATTTGCAGGTAGGAAAATGGATGGAACTAGAAAAAAATCATCCTACGTGAGGCAAGCCAGACTCAAAAAGACAAATATGGTATGTATTCACTTACATGTGGGTGTTAGCTGTCAAATTCTTGATAAGCAGGCTATCAAGTTCCATATTGTGGCGGACTTCTTGACCGATGACGGAAGAACGACCACCACACCAGGATTCCACTCAGATCACGCTTTACTGGAGTGTCCGTGATTGATGGGGGCAGGGAACGAGGGGGCAGGAAAACGAGGGACAGGGAGCAAAGGGGCAGGGAGCACAGGGGAGAGGCAGCAGGAAGCGAAGGGGGAGCAGGAAGCGAAGGGACAGTAGGAAGCGAAGGGAAGGGGGTGCACTTAGGCAGCCGCTTAAATAGGGAATTGGCACACGGGTCGCCCTGTGATTGGCTGCCACCAACAGCTGACACCAGACCGCATCGGGATAGGCTCAAGAATCCGCATCCACCGCGCATGCGGGAAGCGGGGACGCGCAGCTCTCAGTGGAATAGCCAAATATGGAGTTGTTTGTAACAAACAAGACAGGGTGTCGGCGCCATCTTGTAATGGCAATCCTGTCCGGCTCACTACAGTTCCCCCTTATTGTTTGTAAGCAATGAGCGCAGGACTAACGTCATCCAATCTGACCCCCACCTCATGATGTGTTGGTCGATCGAGGATGAAAGATATTTTTCATGGACACACCTTCCCCTGTGTTAACAGATTTTATGGGGTGCCAAGGCTGTGCAGGATGGAAGCCCTAAGCGTCTCTTAGTGCTAACAACCATATCTGGGGGAAGGAGCCACACTCCATGGTAGCTAATGCCTGAGAGATTACAACTTTATCCCAATATAGCCTTTTCCCTATTGGTCTGGGCTCGAAGGCAGCAAACCAACCACAGGCACAACACACAGCCACCCAGGCAGCTTGCCAAAAATATGCCCACGCAACTGAAAGCACAGGGACCCTTTCTCTGTAAAGTTACGTGCTTCTCCTATAAGGTAAAAATCTGGGGAGAACTGTGGCATCATGTCGAACAGGCATCGCCTTTGGGAAGGCTGACAGGATTCCCCTTCAGTGCTCCGCCTTCCATTGGATCCACGTCATCAGGGATGTCTGTAGGAACTTTCTCCAGAGACTCAGCCCCATCCTTAGGAACTTCCTTGATCATGCGTGTCAGCCGGCTCGGAACCCAAAGCGGAGCCTCTTGGCCCTGTGGAAAAACACATACAGCTCCCCTGGATCTTGCCAACACAAGATCCGGTCCATACCATTTGTTATCCAATACATCTTTCCACTTCACATATTCCTTTTGTTCCATAGGGCCTGCTGCATGCTTTTCAGCTGCTGCAGCACCCGACTCATTCAGGTTTAAAAAGTTAAGTGTGAAGAGAGCAAGGGAGATTCTTTCCCTGGGGGAAGCGGATTCAGCTATTCCCCCTTTTTGTTTTTGTAGAATTTTTTTAATATTTCTGTTGGCTCTCTCCACAATACCTTGTCCTTGTGGATTGTATGGAAGACCCGTAATGTGGGTCACTTGGAGCTGTGCACAAAAGGCACGAAATCCATGGGAGGTATATGCCGGGCCATTGTCTGTCTTCAGGCGTAGGGGTTTTTTCCCCAGGCGGCCCAGGCCTCCAGGCAATGTGTTTTTACATGAGTTACCTTTTCTCCCGCTAGGGGCGTGGCATGAATAATGCCCGAAAAGGTATCCATTGATACATGTAAATATTTTAATTTGCCAAAATCAGGCAGATGGGTAACATCCATTTGCCACAACGCGTTAGGTTGCAGCCCTCTAGGGTTGACCCCAACATTAGGGGGGTATAAAAAGGTCACACATGAAGAACAGGCTTTAACTATTTTTCTTGTTATTTGTCTGGAAATATGAAAATTTTTTCTAAGGGTATTGGCAGGCACATGCCAAAGCTTATGAAAATCTCGTGCTAATTCTACAGGGTCCGAGACGACCAAAGCCATGGACCGGGTAAGGCAGTCAGCCAAATCATTGGCCTCAGACATGGGTCCTGGAAGCAAAGTATGAATATGTCCAATGAAAAAAGGATTATTCCTTTGTAAAATGTATGCTTGAATTTGACACAAAATATTGGAAACTGTACTTGAATTTCTAACAAAGGCAGCCACCTCCAATGAGGCAACAGCATTCACCACATATTTAGAATCTGAAAATAAATTGAAGGGTTCTGGAAATCTTTTAAAAACCTCCAGCACGGTCATACATTCCGTGACTTGTGGGGAATCAGGTCGAAAGTCAAGCAAAATGGAATCCCTACCTTGAATTACTATGGCACCTTTGCCAGTTTTGGAGCCATCAGTAAAAACAGTCAAGGCCATATTAATGGGCTTTTTAAAGGTAACCTTAGGAAAATACACTAAGTTCCTTTTCACAAAATTTAATAGGGGATGTCTTGGATAATGATTATCAATAAGGTTAGGAAAAGCGCAAACCAAAACAGCCCATTCATTTACTGTAGCTGCCAATGTCTCCACCTGTCCCTTGGTATAGGGAATAATCAATTTATCTGGCATGGTAGCAAAAGATGTTAAACAATGTTTTATCCCCAATACCGCTTGAGAAGCAACCAACTCGGGATAATATTGAATGGTTTTGGTACCTGAAGAATTACCATGGATCCACCACAAGGGGCCATCTTGCCATAGCACTCCAGTAGGGTAATGTGCAGTTTTTAAGATGCATAAGAATATAGGCAAATCAGGATCGACTTGGCACAATTGTGCCTTAGTCATTGCTTTCTCCACCTGTTTTAAAGCCTTTTCAGCCAAGGGGGTCAAAGTTCTGTTTGAATTAACATTTGGATCACCTTCCAAAATAGAAAACAAGGGCAACAACTTTGCCCGGGGGATGTTTAAACACCCCCTAATCCAATTAATATCCCCCAATAATTGTTGAAAATCATTAAGTGTCCTCAAATGATGGGTGCGAATGGAAATCTTTTGAGGGGTCACCGTCAAAGGGGATATAACTGCCCCCAGAAATTTTATAGCAGTAGTCTGTTGGATCTTATCTGGTGCCAAGACCAGGCCCCAACATGTAGAAAAAATGAAAATAGACCTATATCCATCTCCATGTACAAAACTTAAGTTTAAATGAGCCAAAGGCCTTAGCATATAAAAATTATGTTGAACCTCACAGAGAAAAAATTTTTGAAGCATATTTTGCCACGTCTCAAACATAGCGTCAGTGGCATAAACATTTGGAGAAACCATAAATTACATCTCCTGAATTGAGAACCTTTTGTATAACAAGGCTATATAGTGGGAAAAGATCTTTATTTATCATAATCCCATTTTAAAAATATATGAAGAACTCAGGAAATTAGTTATTAAAAATTTTAATCCAAAAAATATTTGTTATAGACCTAAACTGAAAACTCTCAGACGAACTTAAAAATGACTGAGACAGTTAAAAAACTTTTAAACATAACATCCTTTAGCCATCAGAGAAATGCAAACCAAAACTCTAAGATTTTACCTTATCCTTGTAGAAATGACCAAGATTAAAAATTATTGTTAACAATTTATGCTTAAGAAAATGTGGTTAAAGAAAAAACTCCATTGTTGAAAGTGTAAACCGACACAGTCATCTTTGGATCGCACATCGTATTGAAAAACCTGGATGAATCCAGACTCTCCCAGCAGGAAGAGAAGAATCAAAAATCCAGGGCTAGTCGCTTCAGCCCTAGGAACTGCCCTAGGAACCAGCTGAAGACAAAGCCAGACCTGTAATCCTGACAACAATCCTGAGAAACAGTGAGTTTCCTCCTTGTGATTATCAGCTTGCTGTTTTAAGAACTAACAAATTACGACCTTGGGAGTGGTCCCAAGGCAACCACCTGTGGATTTTTTGGAATTTATGACCCTTTTGGACCACTGGGCAGTGGCCTCTTTTTCAAAAATTCTTTTTCCTGGTACTCGGGGTTGAACTCCTCCCCCGCCAACCAAGGCCACGTGCGCGACCTCAGCAAGGATGGTCTCCCGCGAGCCATGCGGGGCCCGCGCCATCCCTAGACCTGAGTGAGAGTTTCCCCAGCACTGGGAGTCTCCCACTAAGTCTATTTTTTAAAATTAGGCAAATATCTACCTCAAAACTTAGCAATACCCTTTTTTGGGGCCTAAATACAAAGTTGTTTAACCACAAGAACATGCGCTCAGCCGCTCAGCCTTGCTTGGAGGTGTGGCTGAGCAGAGTGGCTGGTGAGCCTTGCCACAGTCGAGCTGCACTTCTATGCCCTGAGGCCCACGCTGGGAGTGGCCTACCCTTCTAGCCTTGTAGGTCCTCAAGGCAGGTCCTGTGTTTGTAGCTTTGCAGACCCTCAGTGCTGTTAGGCCTTGGAGCCGCAGCTGTTCACATTCTACAAAATCTGGAGGCCTCGGTAACTCGAACCAGAAGAATATAATTCCCTTCCTTAGCATATCTTGTTTAGTGGCCAGATCTCTACCAAGCCTATCATAGGACGACACTTTAAGATTGCCAGAGGCGGCTTTCTCCAGCTCTTCCTCCTCCTGAGGGTCTAACTCCTCCTCAGACCGATCCAGGCCCGCAAATTCCTTGAGCACTGGATAGAGGGGACCTCCCCTCTTCTCATTAGCCTCTCTTTTAGAGAGGATTGTATCAGGATCCTTTTCTTTTACTTTTTTTTTTTTAGGCCTTTCCAAGTTTCCTCCCTTTGAATCTGAAAAACCGTTCTTGTGTTTAATTTGGGCCTTTCGCCCCTCTCTCGGAACGTCCACGTTGTTCCCCGCTCTGAGGTTGCGGCCAGACTTAAGGCAGTGCAACCAGAGAAAGCAGGCTAGTACCACAAACGCCACAAACACGAGACCAAACACCCAAGAACCCACTCCCGCAAACAGCATACTTGGGGAGACTGAAATCAGCATACTGGGAGAAACTTACCGACGTCGCCACTCCGCGTGTTGAGTTCAGAATCCTCTTCGGCCCTTCGCCTGGCGACCGAAGTTCCCGGGTTTCGGCACCAGTTGCGGCGGACTTCTTGACCGATGACGGAAGAACGACCACCACACCAGGATTCCACTCAGATCACGCTTTACTGGAGTGCCCGTGATTGATGGGGGCAGGGAACGAGGGGGCAGGAAAACGAGGGACAGGGAGCAAAGGGGCAGGGAGCACAGGGGAGAGGCAGCAGGAAGCGAAGGGGGAGCAGGAAGCGAAGGGACAGTAGGAAGCGAAGGGAAGGGGGTGCACTTAGGCAGCCGCTTAAATAGGGAATTGGCACACGGGTCGCCCTGTGATTGGCTGCCACCAACAGCTGACACCAGACCGCATCGGGATAGGCTCAAGAATCCGCATCCACCGCGCATGCGGGAAGCGGGGACGCGCAGCTCTCAGTGGAATAGCCAAATATGGAGTTGTTTGTAACAAACAAGACAGGGTGTCGGCGCCATCTTGTAATGGCGATCCTGTCCGGCTCACTACACCATATAACTTCAGAGGTTAGGTATAAAGTAAGGGCCTAGGGGGAGGATTGGACTTCCCTAGCAAGGGAAAGTAGAATAGATAGTTATGGATGGATGGGGGTGGGGCTGGGATGGGAGGATCAAATAGGGAGGGAAAGCTAAAATTAAGAGCCATTTGAGGAATAGTATAGAAACACAATACAGCGGAAACTTCCCAACATATCTACATATATGAAGGCAATCTAAACAGAATCACCAAAGAACAGAGAGACAGAACCCCAACTGGATATTTCTTGTCACCAAACAAAGTCTCCAGTTCCATGAGTCTATTATATCTAATTGAGTTGTTGGCCAAAGGGGTTCATTCAATGGGAACCCCAAAACCACACAGGCTATTGCAAAGGCTATTGGTTGCTCCCCACACACTCATGGTAAGCCCCTATTGCTGAAGACAACATCTGCACAACTCAGCGAACATGGAGAAGTTGAGCAGGTGCCTGCCTGGAGCCTTCACCCGGCAGACTAGTGTTCAGGGTCATAGATTATGGAGCAGGCTGCGAGTCAGGCACTGTCATTATCGCTCGTGCATGGATCCTGGACTTTAACTTCATCAGCCTGACTCAGACCGACCAAATCAATCCTCTCTGTCTAGACAGAGCAATTTAACTTCTTGGTAACTTAGCAATTACATGGGGCTTATTTATAGGAGAATTTGTAAGTGCAGGACTTGAGGAAGGGGAGGAAGAAAAGATAGGATTTCCACCCTCAACATGGATTTTGCCTACCCAACTGAAAATATACTTACCAAACTAAATATATGAAATGTTTTACTATTATTATTATTTTAATTTTTGAGATTTTAATTTAATCATAACATCCCCTTCCATTTCCTCTCTCCAAACCCTTCTATATGCTCCTCCCTGTTCGCCTTCAAATCCATGACCTCTTTTTTTCATTAAATGTTTTTGCATGCATACATGTGTAGTATATGACTTTAGACCCCACCCAACAAGAGGGAGACCAGACCTGGTACTGGAAACCAAGCTGACTACTCAGTGCCAATGAAACCATGGTATTGGAGGAGACGCTGCAATTCTAATTTATTAAGCCAACATAGATTCAGGACAATCTATAGACATTTGTCCTTATAAGTGTAGTCTTCACCCCTCATTAAGAAAACTTCTCTTTGCAACAGATACTACTACAGAACACCATAGCCAACCAAAATGCAGATTTGTGGGGCCACATACCAACGGATACATCTACAAAACACTCCTGCGTCTAAGGCTCAGGGAACACTCTAGAAGAAGGGCAGAAAGATTCTAAGAGCCATAAAGATCAGGGACTTTGCTGTGAGATTGTGTCTCCTAGTAACATCAGAAGCTATACCACTAAAGTCTCAGCAGTGTGGCTGACCAAACGTGAGCTGAACAAGGATGACATTGATGGACATGCGGAACTGGATGGAGAAAAATCCCACGAGGCTTCAACCCTACGTAAAGAAGTTCAGGCAACTGAAGAAAGCCGGGAAAGGGAGAGGAGGTCCTCCCTAGGGAAGAATACACTGACTGTTTGTCCAGTGCCAAAATGGTCAGCCCTGAAAACATACATAGGTAGTATCATTATACAGACTGAACAGGTTGTATGGAGAAAATATTTTTATGAAAGTCTTCTGATCAAGATGTTTGCAAATTCGAATGATTTTGTTGGAGTCATAGATGGCCTTGAGGTCAGCCGGAAGACAGGGGAGATGGAAGACATGGCTATTCTATCTTCCTTTGGCTCTTTACTGATGCTTGGAGGGAGGACAAAGGAAGGAGGCCCGCAAGCAATCTACAGCAGTGATTCTCAGCCTTCCTAATGCTGTGATCCTTAAATACAGTTCCTCGTGATGTGGTGACCACTCTCCGCGACAACCATAAAATTATTTTGTTGCTACTTTGTCATTGTAATTTTTCTACTGTTGTGAATTGTAATGTAAATATCTGAAATGCAGGGTATCTGATATGGGACCCCAAAGGGGTCTCGACCCACAGGTTGAGAACCTCTGCTGATCTACAGCTGTTTTTTTTTTTTTTTTTTTTGAGAGAGAGAGGGTCTTGTGTATCCCAGGCTGGCCTCAAAGTCCCTATGCAGCCGCAGGAAACCTGAACTTCTGGTCCTCCTGCTTCTGCCTCCTTAGCACTGGTATTACAGACATTCTTTATGTGGTTGTGGGGATTGTACCCAGGCCTCATGTGTGTTAGACAAACACTCTGCTGACCGAGCTGCCTCACAGCCCGGGAATAACTAAGTGTTTAACGGTATAAGTGTGAGCCTGATTTAAGCCAGTTATAGCTCCTAGGCACAGGTGAGTTCGCAAGCTGGGGATGTCAGCGCTGTAGAATACATCCCAGGGATTTCCTGCCATTTGGCTGTAGCAGGCACAGACAATCCAGTCGGGGCCCCTCAGTTTTACGTCCACATTAGCCATTTCGCTTGTTCTTAAAAAGGTCAAAAATGCAGATAGAGTCTGTTGAAACAGCAGGCCAGATAGCAAACCTTTCTGAGCAATGTGCCTCCTGAGTTACAGAAGTATTCACCGCCTCAATATATTTTTAACTGTAAAAATCTCTATAAGATCTTTAGAAACGTCTCTTTGTCTTATTATGCCTTTCACTAATTGGTCTTCACCCTTATTCAGGTAAAGCTCCCACAGACTTTCAATTGATCCAGCGTATTTGACTTGAGTAAGGTCAGCTGCAATGGGTCTCTCTCTACTGTGCATTCAGATTGCATGATGCCAAGTGTCATAATGTTGCAATGATGGGTATTGACAACCTTATGCTGGTGATTAATTGCTGGGAAAGTCATTTCTTTATAATTTATAAATGCTTTTGGTGACCAGACATCACAGAAAACTCAGGCATGCTGGCTCAGAATGGGCTCCAGAAGTTGGTTTAATACTCCCATGCCAATTTGAAAACGAACCCATGTCTTTGAAAAGTCTAGTAGCAGTGAAAGGTTCCCGGATGCTGACTGTGTGCCCAGCACAGTGTAGTACAGTCTGCAAACACCGTTTCAGCTCTCAGCATCTTCATAATAGCCCCCAGAGACAGGTGCCCCGAAGCCGGTGCTACCAGCACAGTGGGAGAGGACTGGGGCGGGGCTTAGCTGCCCAAGATCACACAGGTGGGGAGGCATTAGGTAGAGGGCTCCAGAGCCAGAAACCATATGAAAGCTGTGCCCTTTCCTCCAGTTGGGCTGGCTGGACCTTCCCTTTAGCCTAACCATACAGGCTCTGGATACTCAGCCCTAAATGGGCTCCTGGACTCAGTGCCCTTGAACTCTAGGTTTGTGAACTTGAGTGCCTGCCTCCTGCTTACCTCGTGGGTGGATTCTTGGTACACTTTAGGCATCAGTTCACAGTCTGTCTCTGCTCACACTTTGGAAAAGAGCCTCCTGACTGTGGAAGTTTCATGTGCGAGATTAAGTTCCTTGGCTGGGCAACATTTATCTTGATGGGCACTTACCTTGTTTGCGAGAGCATCTTGTCTCTTTATTGTATGTAAATTCCACAAGGGCAGCAGCTTTGTCTGATGGAGGTGTCACTGCAGCTCTGGCATCTATGATGGTGATGGATACTTTCTCGATGCTCAGCCCTTCTTGCTGAAGGACCAGGATGGTAGGAGTGAGCTCTTGATTAAATGCTGGCAGTCACGAGGGCTGGGTAGGGAGACGGGATCAAGAGTGCAGACAGGGCAACGAAGAACTCAAGAGTGAAGACACACTTTGTACACAGTGAGCTTGCCCGTGCCTACCTGCTGCCCTGTTTCTTGGATTTCTCTTGCTTGCTTCTCCCTGACTCCGCCGTCACAGCGGGTTATTTACTTCCCTGTGTAGAAGGAGATGTTGAAACAGGCTTTGGTGGTTGTCTCCTGACTGATTGGTCCTGGTGTTTGCTTTGCAGAATCACTGTGGACAGCAGTTTAGGAAATCAAAGAGGACAGCTAACCAAAGGGATTTCAGTATCTCACAGGCTAGCGTGAGCTGGGAAGGCTTGACAGGGCTGTCCACTGACCACATACCTCCTGAAACAGTGTCATGGCTCGTGACTAGCCTGTTCCCTTGGTGAGAGGTAACTGTCTCGAATGCCTGGGTCTGTGTGCACTGGCTCAGGAGGATCTGATGTGCTAACTGAGTAAGAAAGAAACCACGCATCGGGGCAGCGCCTCTTTCCCCTCTACGGTCACCAGGGAGACCAGAAGGGCCATTCTAGTGGATTCATCCTTGTGAGCCTGTCTGCTCCTGATCTCGGCACTGCACAGGAGGGCTCCAGCCAGAGGGGCCCGGAGCAAGCACATTTTGTTGGCATTCTGCAGGTTCTAAGTACATCCCAGGCCTTCAGAGCACCTGACATCCTTTCAAGTTAGCTGCTGCAAAGGCATGTGGGGGTTCTGTCAGTCAGCCCTCAATCTGTATGTTCTTCCAGACACTGCTTCTCCTGCTTGATTTATTTCATATTAAAGGGCTGTCAGTCTGATTCACAAGAACAGGTTGATAGTACATGAGCAATCCAGATCAAGCGGCAAGTTTTGTTGTTGTTTGTTATTGTTAAAAATAATGGCCTCCCCCTCTCTGGCCAAACTCTTAACTCACCTCTAGGCTCTCCCTGGCACTCCGCACTTTGTCAACTACACCTCCATATTACTTGATGTGAAGTCTGTGTACCACGGGCATTTTCATCAGAAATGTTTTCTGCGAGTCCGCGGCAGACTCTTTAAGAAATTATCCATCAAATATATCTCTTTTTACCATCTGATGGCTTGGCAACAGGACCATTCTTTTTTCAAATAAAATAAATGTGCCTGCGACGTGGTGAGAAAGTCAGCTTGGAAGGGGCTTTGTCTTGGCTCATGTGAGCCCAGTTCCGTGGGCTTCCTTACAACAGGACACTAACAACGCTCCCCATGGCTCCCAGTGGGATTGCTTTATTATGTCAGCTGCATTATTGCTTTATGTTAGGATATTGATTAGTGCCTCCTCCTGTCATTGATGCTAGGTTTTCTTACTTTTATCTGCTGTTTCAGCCGACGAATAGAGTCACTCAGACATCCTATACTATTCATTTCTCAAACTCTTCGAGGAGCTGATGGACAGCCAGGCAACCAATGGAGGCCATTGTCACTTGCCTTGTGAATACTCCGGGATTACAGAGTAGCCAGAAGTCTCTCCAACATCAGAGCTGATGGAGTGGCCCTGATTGAGACGCTCATAGACAAGATTCATGGCAACCCACTGGAGCCTCTAACTGTGGCAGATGCAGGAGTGGGACCCAGGAATCTGTGTCCTAAAAATGCCCAGGAAAAGGCTGAAATGGGGCTAGAGTTGTGGGGCTAGGGCTTGTATAGTTGAAGAGAGGGGATGGCTGGGAGCCGACTGGGGAACGACATACTGCACACTGTCCTCATCAGGTTCTACCTCCCTCTCTGGGCTTCCCCAGCTTCCTTCTTGGTCCAGATGTCTCTTCTCTCTCCTCTCCCCTCCTGCACCCTATGGGCTCTACTACCAAGGAGATTCCAGAGCACACAATCACTCGGAAAAAAGTCCAAACCAGAAAGTTCTGCAACCTTGAATAGCTCCCAGGGATGGACGTGATTGGAAGCATGAAGGGAATGAAGGAAAGGCAAACACATAGAAACACAGAGAGCTGGGGTTGGGTGCCCTGGGCTCTCTGATGGAGAAACCACAGCACCATGGAAGTTCAATGTGTTTGTTATATAGAATTACATGGAGAGGGAGAGTTATTGCATACAGATGAACAAGGAGGCAGGATTGTTACATAGGGATACATAAAGAGGTAGAGTCTGTGGTATATATTGGATCAAGAGGAATGGTTTAGCTAATCTCAATACGAGTAGTCTCTGTGGCAAAATCTTCAGACCATAAACATTTGGGGGGAGAAAACAATTGCGGACATTTTCTGCACACACTATCAGCATCCACACTTGGATTTCCCAGGAAGGCCTTATTCTTCCCCCAAGCCAGGCCTGGGAAAGTCTTTGCCATTTTCCCGTGAGTCTGAGGCTTTGGAGACCTTGGCATGGTCCTGCCCAGTCAACAACACACATCAGCTCAGGACTTCCCCATGGCAACAACACACATCAGCTCAGGACTTCCCCATGTCAACAACACACATCAGCTCAGGACTTCATTCATTCAGGGTTTCCTCTGCTCTCTATAAGAAAAGATATCAACACCACCCTCTCCTTTCCAGAGGAATTAGCCATACATATTATTATTTTTTATTAAAGTGCAAGGAGAAGAGAAAATAAAAAATTCTAGATTTAAAAATACATTCAAAGTAATGGTTGTGTAGTAAAGTCTTGCAATAAATGCTGCCTTTGAGGGAACAATGGACTCACTTCCTTAGAGCTGGGAGAGCAAGGGACTTACTTCCATAGAGTTGGGGGTGCAAGGGACTCACTTCCATAGAGATGGGGGTGTAATGGACTCACTTCCATAGAGTTGGGGTGCAAGGGACTCACTTCCATAGAGATGGGGGTGCAAGGGACTCACCTCCATGGAGTTGGGAGAACAATGGACTACTTCCATTGAGATGAGTCACTAAGAATAAAGATCAAACATCCAAGAAGATCAGAAGTGTAAGTGACCTCTGGGGCTAGAACAGCATGTATCCACCTCTGCTCCTGGGTACCAGCTGCTGGAAGAGCTCTTGTGAAGGAGGGTACAGGTTCCCAAGCATCCATCGGACCCTGGAAGAAAATTCACCATACATTTTCAATTAGATATATTCTGCTAAAACCCAGAGATTTATTTAGCAATACTCAACGCTCACTGCTCCCTAGTTGTCCCATATCTTTCCTCCTCACCTGTGTTCCAGAGGTTGCTTGAGCCTATTGTGTTGGTAAAGGAGAGCCACCGTGCACTGGTGGGCTTAGACACGAAGTGTCTCATCCCAACTTTGCTTTCAGCAGCTTGGCAACTTGAAGCTGACTGTGTTAGGAGTACAGAAATAGAAATGAGCAAGGGCCGAAAACCAGCCCACACCTACTGTTCTGGTGACTAGCCAGACTTCAGAAAAGGAGAGAGAAAAAAAAATCCCCAGTGCAGAAAGCGTTAAGTGTGTCATGTGTGCTGATGTAAAGATCAGTAAAACATCTGGGGACATACTCCGAGTGTTTGAAGACTCTATCCAACTTAGCAAGGACACCAGGGATGCCATCCACGAACCCATTCAGTTTTTGACAGATGCCTTCATTCTTCTCATGAACATGGATGGAAATACCAACCACTGTGCCTGTCAGAGCTCGTCAGTCCTCACTCGGAGCCTTGAGTGGGGATGACGAGAAGAACTGGGGGAAAAAAAGCAAAAGCTTTTTGGGGAGATTTGCTGGCTGTTTGGAATTATAAGGCAACGGCCTGGTAAACTTTATTCCTCCTTGTGCATTGTGTACCTTCTCTAAATCAGCACGGTGTGGGACAAACTGATGAAGGTGAGCTTGCAGCGCCCGCATCCAGGCAGCTTCTCTGGGTCCTCGGCCCCTCCGCGCATCCAGGCAGCTTCTCTGGGTCCTTGGCCCCTCCGCCTTGAGCAGCGTGGCATAGCCAAGCGGCACTCACAGACTGAAACTTGGGAACTTTTCCTTGAGCACCACAAGTGGAGAGCAAATTTATTCCGGGGCTTACATCACTTGGTGGATTGTGGGTCTCTTGAGTAAAATGCCCGTGTCTGACTCAATTATTTATTTATTGAGCATTTTCTTTTGTCTTTTTCTTTCATTTTTGAAAAATCTGTGATTTAAGTTTATTGTGTTAGTTATACTTTCTTATTTTTAAAAACTGTGTTTTTAATTGAATTAGAATTACAGCACTTTCTCTTCTCCCTTTTCTCCCTCTTAATTATCTTCCCTCCCATATAAAAAACCTCCAACAAAAACTGGACCCAGCAAGTTGTAGGTTGTATCTGTATATATTTGTTTACGTACGTACGTGTACACACACACACACACACACACACACACACACACACCAAGTCTTTCTCTGTCCAACCAGTCAGCTCCCAAATAACGACATGGAGACTTCTTATTAATTATTAAAACTCAGCCTATAGCTTAGGCTTGTTCCTAACTAGCTCTTATAACTTAAATTAGCTAATTTATATTAATGTATGTTCTAGCACATGGCGTTACCTCTCTTCTATGTTGCACCTCCTGTTTCCTCTCCCTGTCTCCTGGCGTGTCCTCCATGCCTAGATTTTCTCCTCTTCCTTTCTCTCCCTGGAAGTCCCACCTAGCCTCTTCCTGCCTAGTTCAGCTTTTTATTACACCAATCACAGCAAATACACAGTGTACAGATATCCCACAACACACACACATATGTGTATGACAACAGTAATCAAGAAAAAGGCTACCAAGTGAGAGTGGGGTGTGTGTGACTGTAGATTCTTTATCTCCTGTTCTTCCCAAAACAGAGTTTATATTAATTGCTTGCTCAAAATTGCTGAACACAGTGTCTCTCCTTATGAGCCAGCGAATGAATTGTTAGTTACATAAAATACCCACTGCAAGAACAAACATGGTAAGACCAGAAAATGGGTCAGCAAAGATGGAGTTGGAATGGGGAAGAAAAGACGGGAAAGAAACGGAGGGCACCTTTGTTCCTCTCCATGCCAGTGACTCTGTTGCACATCACATTAAAAATATCACATTTAAATTTCACAACCAGTTTTGTGAATCACCCTACCAATTTTATTTTACGTTTAAGAAACTGAGGCTCAGCCGGGCGGTGGTGGCGCACGCCTTTAATCCCAGCACTAGGGAGGCAGAGGCAGGCGGATCTCTGGGAGTTCGAGGCCAGCCTGGTCTACAAGAGTGAGTTCCGGGACAGGCACCAAAGCTACAGAGAAACCCTGTCTCAGAAAAAAAAAAAGAAAGAAACTGAGGCTCAGAAAGAATCAACAACCAGTTGAGCCTGCTGTGAGACTGGGATGCCTCTTGGCCAGGCTGGCATCAGTTGTACCTACAAGTTTTCCTCCTGACTGAAAGGTTTGGCAATAAGACAGGGCTTTCCTTTCCCAGGCCCCTAGCGTCTGCCCATTGATAAGACTTTGGGTGACGCTGTGGTGCACATGACCCTGCTTGAAGAGGACATGAAGAGTGTTTTAGAAGTATGTGCACCATGGATACACTGGTAATAAGGCGGTTGCTGCAGAGTCCTGCTGCTCTGGAGGTGGTGGGGAGATTCCACTTGACTTTTTCCGTGGAGGGATAGTCCCTGGACCTTGAAGGAAAAGGATCTTAAGGAAGCCACTGTCATGACCAGTTCATTCTTGAGGTACCCGAGAGATGGAGACTCCAGTAACCTCAAGTGGCTTGTCCAGTGTTTAACAACTTTTCCTCCTGATGGTCTTCAATTCACATCTACCCCAAATTCCTCTCCACGTTCTCCACATTTGAGTACGTTTCCCAGATCAAAGGATCTGTGACCAGAAACTCGTAGCCCTGGGGACTTTGGATCTTGGGTTCTAAGTTCTCAAGTATGAGAGCAGAGGCATAAGCACTACCCAAGGAGCCTGTAGGTCTCCTGGTACCAAGGATCTTGCTCAAGCCAGATCAGGAGGTGCTGACATCTGAGTATACCAACATCAGAATGGGTGGCCACTCCTCTCCACGTGGATCTAATTGGCCAGGCACTTCCTAATTCCTCACTAATTCCCGTGATATGTGCCATGATACTGGGTCTCACAATGAACTCATTTGCTATTAATGTGAATGTAATATGCCGTTCCATAGGAATTCTGCGGCAATTTAGCAATCATTAATGTCCACTTATTGTAAAGTGGCACAGAATACACTTTATTGCCTGCAAATTGCCACAGTGATTTCCCCGTGTGTGTATGTGTGTCATGTGTGCCATTTAATGAGGTCCTGGTGAACTCGGGAACCCTAGTAAATATGAACTTCCCATAAAGTCCCAGGCTGTAAATCAAGCAACTATTGCAAACGACCTTGCCATGGAAAGGGCAACTGCGCTTGGTCCCACCAAAGGGCTCTCGTTTTCTGCAGTGTCCAAGGACATCCCAGCACACTGCTCCAGCAGCCTCAGGTGGAGGGTTTCTTAAGTCACGTGCATTTCCCGAGCTCAACTGTGAGCCCCAATCCCTTCTGTGGGTCATTTCTTGCTTTTCTACCTCAGGGCCCCTCCCTGCCCAGTTCATGGGAATTTTCCTTTGTGACGCTCATGGATGCGAAGTGAACCAGGGCTATGTGAACCCATCCCACTTAGCCACTCAGCTCCCGTTTGCTAGAGCCGCAGCCAGATTTAAGATCAAAGGCAGAGGTAAAAGTCAGCGTAGCAATACCAAGCATTAATCTCCTCTGTCAGTGCGTTCACTGTTGCTTTATAAAAAACATTTCAGTGGCTTGACATACTATTCATTTTTATGCAATGGGAAGAATTTACTTTGCTTCCTGCTACGCATTAACTAAAGCATCCTTCCGGGATTTTTGTTTTGTTTTGTTTTTTAACAAAGGTCTTCGCTGTACTAAAGCCAATCCCGACCAGAGGAAGGCGTCAGCCCGCACCTCTCGTCCCTCTTTACCCTCCTAATGCCATTTTCTCTGTGATGTAACTGAGTGATTTTGCAGCAGAAAGCTCCAAAAATTAAACCTGAACTTTCCAAATAGCTTCCTAATAACCGTTGCCCAAATCAATGGGGCTCCATGAATATTTTGACACAGTTTAAATGGGTTTGTATCCTCACCACTGAGATCTGGTGATTTAGCCTGTCAGCCTGCAAATGTGGAAATATCACCTCTCACTGAGCAAAGTCCAATATCTCATTAGAAATGAAAATAGAAGAGAAGGCAAGCACAAATGCTGTCAGCGGCGGTGAGAGAAGAAATTAAACCTCTGGAGGCCTGTATATCTTATACAAAAGATTATGCACTGCCAGGCTGTATAAATCATGCCAGGGCTGTGGGGCTGCAATGGGCTAGAAAATAAAAAACCATAAAAGTGTCATATTGAAATACAGTCACTGAGAATTCTTTTATGATGAGTCTAAATTCGCCTGACATTCTCGCAAATTCAGGGGCCTGCTTGGGTTGTTTATACCCGGCCTTTCTCTGTCAGTCACGAAGTCCCAGCTTCCACAGCAAATTATTCTAAACAGGGCTTATTATCAAGGCATAAAAAAGTTAAAACACAGATGGCTGGAGAGTTCCTGTTTAATTTAAATGCCCCGTGGCCCGCACCAACGTGAGTCTGTCTTGTCCTAGATTTATGATCAATAAATTGGCTGCACTTATTAGACGGCAGGGCCCTAAGATGTTGGGGGGGGGGGAGTATTTCAAATAGAATTAACATGAAGAGATGCAGAGCCATATCCTATCATCTGTGAAATATGGGGCAGGACAAGCCGTACATAAACAGGTATGACCACTCGCACCAAGAGCTACACCGCCCACGAGCCTCCGTCAGCAGCAAGACCTGTGACAGGTATTAATTACCACCTCAGACTTAATTAGCACTGGCATTTTTCTCCCCAAGCTAATTTTTTTTTTAAAGTAAATGACCATCAGAACACAGACAAATAGGATCCCTGATTTTCAGGGTAAAGGGAGGGAGGCTGGGTCCAAAGGCGCCAGCAAGGCAAGCACAAGCGTTTTATTTGGAGTGACACACTGCCTGTTTGTGAAAATATGGGCCGGTTCTCTCCTTGGTTGATTTACCTTTTGACCTCGCTTGTACATCAGCCAGCCAGCCAGCGACATTTGTCGGGGGTCTGGTGTGCGGCAGGCATTGCAGTGCGTGACTGTGAAGGTGGAAAAGGAGCAGAGAAGTCTTTGACCTTGAGGCAACCTGAGCCCAGGGCACCTGAACTGAGCGCGGCAGTGAAAAGTATCCTGCCTACACCTCAAGTTGCCATTAAATGTCCCTTTTAGGGACTCTTTTGGGGAGAGTGGAGGAGGACAAGAGAGGTTAATAGGGAGGGTGTTGAATATGATCAAAGTACATTATATAGTCTTCAGGAAAATCTCAGAATGAAACCAATTATTTTGTCCGGTTAATACATGCTAATAAAATATTTTTGAAGGCTAGACAATGTCTGTTTTATGTGAAGGGGCACCTGCCAGGCAGTCTCATGGCAAGGGAAGAGTGGGGACTTTTGAACCATCGACAGAAATAGGCAGGAGCCAGGCAGACTGGAATCCAAGTCTGAACTTGGCGTTTCTGTGTCTGGAAGCCCCCAGGGAAGCGAGGATTTCTTCTCTCCCAGAGGGTCCGGAAAGCATCAGAGGAGGGGGCAGTGTCAGCCAATATACACACTGTATTGTTCAGCTATGGGGGCTGTATAGAGCCTTGCTGTGTGACCTGGCTACTGGGGGTCCTTTCCAACCCATGGAAGGAACAGATCGAGAGCCTGGGGCCATTCCTCAGATTCTCAGGGCAATGGTGCTCCGTCTCATCTCCTTGTTCCCGTCTGCAAGGGACTACACATCTCAGTGTTTGGAAGAGAAGGAAGCTAGTGAGTGAGGGTGACTCACTCCAGTTACGGGGATCTCCTGCCATCATAAAGTCATGGCATCTCTGCTGGGCCTTCCCTCGGGCCTCCATTTGAAGAAATGTCAAAGTGGGAGGCCTCATAGCGAATAACTTCAGTCATACTGAGAACACCACGGGTTCTGCCGTGTTGTTAATGCCGGGGTCCTCTGTGAACCACTTCCCCACCCCACACTGACTGCTACAACATGACGGTGCTCGTCCCTCTACATGAGTCAGACCTATTTAAAGAAAAGACGTGGGAGGAGAAAGGCTTCCGATTCCACTTAGGTCCCAAGAAGAGCAAAGTGACCTTGGGCCTTATTACTCATCTGTGTGTTCCGCCTCTGCTGCCGAGAGGAGATGGAGGCGCTTGCCTCCTCCCTCAGATCTCCCTCTCCAGCCTTGCACCAAAGTTCCAGCACCACGTAAGCTACCCCTCCCCCAGCCTCAAGGGTAGCAAACGCTTGGTCGACACCGGTAGCCAAAGATGCTTTGCTAGGGTTCACCCCAGTTCATGCCTTCAGTGTCCTTGTCTGTCTGGAAACAGCCCCGTCAAGATTTGTAACTTGGCTTTGGTCAAATGACTACGAAACGGAAGACGGTGTCTCAAGATTGATAGCCCACTGGGCATCAAGATCTCATTTGTTTCCTGCCCAGGAGTTTTTCAGCGGAGGAGAGGTGAGTGCTGAAGGGTGCAGAGGAACGTCAAGATAGATGCAGCACGGACCCCGCCGGGCTGCCCCTTCCCCTCCCCGCCCCTTTTAGACGGCCTTGCCTTCCTTCAAGCTCACAGGACCCACTGAAACGCCACAGCATGGAGCTTCCTGGCAACCAGGCCCTGCGGTTTGTCCCTGCAGCCATTCATTAGTGAGAGCCGCTGGGGAGCGAGGCACCAATGGGGTCACTATTGAGACAGAACCCGAGTGTCCTTCCCACGCTGTCATCTCCCCAGCGATTCCTGCTGCTGTCTTGCTATTGAACACCTTGGCCGAAGAGGGCTGCATTGTTCAAGCTTATGACCACTCTGTGAGGACATTTTAACCTCTTGATTGACCAACGTGGAGTTTCACCCCTTGTCTCTGTTGGCCAGCTCTAAGATCTCCTAGGTCATTTGGTCAGAGGTCCAGGCCTCTGTGGTGAGTGAAACAGAGCTCACCCTTTTCTCCCACCCAGCCCTGATATGCCCTCAGAGCTGGGGCTCTCCAGTACCCAAAGCCCAATGATATACTGTCTCCTCACATCTGTTTCTTGGGAGACCTGACCTGTGACAGCTCTCCCAGCATGCCCTGGAAGGAGAGGTGTCTGATGATCACAAATGAGGAAGGACTTCAGAATGTAAGAGAACAATACACTAACATTCATTCCATATTCAGACTCCATGACCAACCCCGCTTCCTCATTGCCGGGCGTGGGTGTGTGTGTGTATCGGAGGGAGGATCTAGCTGTGGGTGTGGCTATCACGAAACGCATGCTAATGAGGCGGGCGGCGGGACCACATTTCTGTCCTACAATGCCATCACAGTCTGAGGAGAGCATGACTGTCAAATCCTAAAACCTTTGCTACGATCTTGGGCAAGTTTCTACATTTGGGGGGACCCTAAATAGGAGTTTTGGGGTGAAGAGTGCGGCACAAAGGCCGACCGCGAGTAGGTGGGGCGCACATTCCCTGTACTATGCGAGTCCAGTGAAATGCTCCGTTTCTGCTACATTATATCCAAAATTCTAGGAAAGTGCTGGAATTTGAATTTCGGAAAATGAACAGTGTCCTATTAATATGCAAAACAAGAGGTCAACAGCTTCTCAAGGGTTCGTGGCCAGCTGACTGAGAGTGAGGAGGGCATGCGAGGTCCGGGGTGCACCCGAGGGGCAGCAGGAGAAGCTCTCACTGCTTCACCCCTGGGCCTGTGATGTCATGAGCCAAAGGGATGTTCCCCAACCATGGCGCCCCACGCCGACAGAGAAAAAGAATATTGTCCTCTTCACAAAGTCATGTTACAGATACTGGCTGCCATGGCAAGTGTTTCTGGGCTTCGATTTATAGGTAGTGATGTCAAGTTTCCTCAAATTAATGCCATTATATGAGGTATTTAGTTGTATAGGCAGCTCGTGAATATCACAGGGCTGGTACGTGAAGGACGGAAGTCTGCTATTAGGTCTGCTGTTGGAAGGTATGAAAAATTAGATAAGAGGCGTTGTTAACCGTCGTGTTGCGGAAATGCAGCAAATATTAAATAAATGCCAAGTGCTATCACTTAGAATTTATGTCAGATTGTTAGAACTGTGTATGCTTCCGCTGTTGTTTCTGGTGTGTTCCTAACTGGGCTCCTTTCTCCTGGTGTTCTGTATTAGATAAAATGGGTCCAGGCCTTTAGTCCCTAGCACGCTGGCATGGTTGAGAGTCTGCCCTGGATCACACCTTGTTTTTGTACACTCGTTACATACCCAACACGTAGCAGGTACCATTAAAGCCACTAATTAATCACAAAGATTGGGCATAGTGACTTAAGTCTGTAATCACAGAATGTAGGGGGCTGAGGCAGGAGGATTAGTCAAAGGTCAAGGCCAGCCTGAGTTATACAGTGAGTTCCAGGCCAGCCTGGGCTACAAAGTAGAACCATGAGTTAAAAGAAAAGAAGCTCACAACTCTAATGGAGTGTCCTTGGATGTATCAAACACCTCACAGGCCCAGAAGAAGCTGGCCTACACAAAACAGACCAGACCGCCTTTGGTGTGTACGGTGAGTGTGTGTGTTTTAAATTTCATATGGTTTTATTATGCCTATTTTTAAAAAACTTTTTAATTTTATTTTTTTACTTTTTTTAAATTTCATATCGTTTTATTATGCCTATTGTGTTTTTTGTTTGTTTTGAGAGGAGGGAGGAGAGAAACATGAAATTATTGGGTGTGCAGCAAGAGGAGAAACATGGAATTGGGGAGGATATGGGAGGAATTGGGGAAGGAAAAACATGATCAAAATATATTGTATGAAAAAAATTGAATAAAAACGTTTAAAAAATAAAAAAGAAAATCATTAAAAAACCTAGAGGATATAAAGAGACTTTTAGGGGAAATCCAAAGTCAGGAATATCTTCAAACTGGATATACAGACACTTTGGGAAATTGAGAAAACCAGTACTTTTCAAATTTTCTCAGCCGTAGAAAGTTCTGTTCCAAGAAATCTTATGGGTACCCTGGAAATGCCCGAGAACAAGGCACAAAGACTTGCATGATGGAAGAGGGATGGGTGGGGCGTTGGGTTTACCTGTTGGCCCCTCCTCTCTTTGTTGGGTACCTACACCCAGCCCACCAAGGTCTGTGAAATGTGCTGGTCATTTTAGAATCTCTGACTTAGGGCAGGTTTTGTCCTTAATCTTTGTACAGATGTCACTTTATGTGTTCAGCATGGTCAAAACCCCGCATGTTTAATTAATCGATACGTAGTGGCTGCGCACTTGTTTGTATCTATGCTCTCTCTTCCTCTCTCAGCATACAGCCCTGGCCTGGCTTGGAACATGTATAGTAGGCTGGCTTCAAACGCATAGATATCTGCCTCTGCTGTCTGCGTGCTAAAATTAAACCTCGGACAATTTTCTCTTTTTACATTTTCTTTTTTTGTTTTCATTTTGGGAAATTTCTTGGCAGGTACAATGATGGCATGTTCTTGATGTGTAATGACAGACCAGGGACATAGGCGTACCTATTATCTCAGACGGTTCTCTTGCTTTGTGACAGAGAGCTCATCATTCCCACCACTATTTTGAAACAAGCTATTAGAAGTTAACCATGGTTATTGTGATGTGGTGTAGACCTCTAGAAGCCATTTCTCCTACAAGTTACATCCTTGCAGTAAGACCCAGTGATCACAGTCTCCCTTTGACAGTATTTCAGACATGTCTTGCCAAAGAGCCAAATACATATTGATATGTATGAATAAATACGTGTGAACATATCTAACTTCTGGGGAAAACCAACCAAAGTGCCAAGGCTATAAATTCCTCCCAGAACTCCGAGTTTCGGGCCTAATGCTCTCTACACAGCCCCAGGATCCAGAGAAGCCCCCGGTGCATAGCAGATAAACAAAGAAAAGAATGAGTAGAAAGCTTGTCACTGAGACTCTTGAGAGATAGAGTTAATGGATCACAGGGGGGGCAGCTTTTCCAAGCTCTCAATGAAGGCCAGCTGAGTGGTGGAAAGGCCGCGATGCCCCAAGCGTAGGGAGCTGCACAGGCTCACACCTGGGATTATGTAGCAGCTGATGAAATGGAAAGAAAATGAGGAAATGATGAAATGGAAAGAAAATGAGAAATCCGAGGTCTCCAAGAAAGAAGACCCCCCCCCCCACACACACACAACTGTGGGTGGGGCTCGGGAGCTAGAATGAGTCCAAAGCAGTTTGGGATCTGATCAGGGAGACGCTTGGAGAATTTTATGATGGCCAGACGTGAGCTTGTGGTGTATATAGGTCAGCCCTCGGCTCTGCAGACGTGACTCAGACTAGGCAGCTGACGTGTGTCCTGGGGAAAGAGGCAGAAGAGTGACAAGCTCATGCTCAGGAGTTTTCCCATGGGGTTTGCCAAAAGCACAAGCCTGTGATGTGCCTCAGTCAGCTGGCTTGGGAAGAGTGACAGATACATGAGCGTTCTTGCTTCACACGCATGCATGCTGCGCTCCACACCCTGGTTCTCTTCCCATCTCCACCTCAGCGCCATCCCACCAGGAACCCAGGGCCTTTCATCTTTCCACCAAGCTAAGGCTAGCCTCTAACGCTTCTTTTTTTCCAGGCCTGTTTATTTGATATCACCCTGTCTGGTGGCCCAATGGATGGACGTGCACAGGTTATCTCTACGTGGATGAAAGGAAACTTAAATAAATAAAATGGAAAGAGATCAAGAAAGGCACCCTGATGTCAACCTCTTTCTTACACATACCCACAGACACACATGCCCACACACCGCACACATGCAAACACATGTATACATGAGCATGCATGCCACACACACACACACACAAAAGAACAAAAATACAATTGAGAAAATTGTTCTACTTAAGGGAGTACGTTACTTTTTAAATTTTTGAGCATTTATATATGAACATGGTGTTTATATCAATTCATCCTTCCCTTTCCTCCCTCCAAGTCCTCCCAAGTCTCCCCCTGACCAACTTCTCCTCCAATTTATGACCTCTCCTTTCATTATTATCACTGTGTGTGTGTGTGTGTGTGTGTGTGGGGGGAGAGAGAGAGAGAGAGAGAGAGAGAGAGAGAGAGAGAGAGAGAGAATTAATTTAAT
This sequence comes from Microtus pennsylvanicus, assembly GCF_037038515.1. Taxonomy (NCBI): domain Eukaryota; kingdom Metazoa; phylum Chordata; class Mammalia; order Rodentia; family Cricetidae; genus Microtus; species Microtus pennsylvanicus. Next base: position 9,707,069 of record NC_134599.1, read on the forward strand.
GTTGCTCTTATATTCAAGGCCGACCAGGCTGACTCAGGTTGGAATAAGACAGCCAATCAGGGAGCTTGACCCTGGAGAAACAAAATTCTCCCTCTCTCTGCAGCTGTAGATTGACTATAGCTCTTCATTTAGGGGTGGGACCTTGTGAAATGTCCCTCATTCATGCTGTCACGTAGACAGGAGTCATCATTGTTCTGGTCTTTAAGCCACCATACTGTTGAGATTTTGCGGGTATAGCTTCTTTGTCCTATCTAGAAGGCACAGTTTTACAGCAGACTTCCCGGCCCTCCAGTTCTTATGGTTACTCCTCTTCTGTGATGTTTCCCAACCAAGTCTTTGGTGTAGGGTTGTGTTGTAGATGTATCAACTAGACACCCCACAGTGATTTATTTTCTGCGTTTTGAGCAGTTGTGGGTCTCTGTAATGGTCTCCATCTGTTGTTGCAAAAAGAAAGATACTTTTTTTCTTTTTCTTTTCTTTTTCTCTTTTGAGACAGGGTTTCTCCGTACAGTTTTGAAGCCTGTCCTGGCAGTTGCTCTGTAGACCAGGCTGGTTTCGAACTCACAGAGATCTGACTGCCTCTTCCTCCCGAGTGCTGGGATTAAAAACATGTGCCACCACCACCACCAGGCCAAAATAAATAAATGAAGAAAGAAAGAAAGGAAGATGCTTCTTTGGTGAGGGGTGAGAGCTACACTTACCTGTGCATGTATTTAGAATGTGGGTAGAAATTGCATTGGTTTAGGAAAGTAGCTTGCAGGCCATTTCTACCTCAATTCTTCCAAGTTCTATAAGGCTCTATTGATGAAGATAAAAGTTACTTCTTGATTATTCCACATATGTTGTTTTAGAACATAAAGACCAAATCATACTAGACCAATTACAAATAATTTTGCATTATAAATAATTTGCACCTATCCTTGAAAATCTTTCATGTACTTACCACCTTGCTTTAGACTCTCAGTAACATACTGCAAACCCTAGTGGATGTGAAGGTAATAAAACAGCTTTTCTTAGACAAATATCCTAGCAGTCACATTTCACTAAATTGAGACTCACCTTTTACTCCTACCTAGCTAGATTCTCATGCATATTGCACAGTTCCAACCTGGACTCTCCCCGAAGCCCATTTCGAAAGACATATTTGCTCAGCCTTATCAGTCAGGTGTTCAATTATGCTTCCTTTGTATCAGGCACCTCGAGGGCCGGAGATGACACACGTGGGTTTGGATTTTAATAGCTGGGAGTGTGCCCATGCGAGGTTCTCTGTATTTGCTAGATGTCAGGTGCCCGAAAGGACAGTAAAACACTGTGATCCTTGGTGTTTCCAAGTAGCTGGGCTGGTGATGTCGTATTTGCAGCACTGAGATTGTTCTGTGATCTCAGTCTGGGGACACTTGGGGAGTTTGGGAATGAAACGGTGATAGGTGGGTCATACTGGTTGGACATGTAGGGGACTGAGTGACTTTCCAGAGAATCTGTCTGCATAGATGGATGCGGTATTTCTTTCCTGCTATCTTAACTCCAAGGCTAATACTTCAGATCTACTTGCTTCAGTAGCAGTTCTTTTTTATCATTTCAAAGAAAAATCTAGAAAATATAAGTATACACCAAAAAAATAAATTAAAATAATCCTAAATCTATAAATCAGAAATAGCTGGTTGTGATTTTGGTATGTGTCTTGTGTGTCTCTTTTTTCCTCTCTTCATGAAAATACATTTTTTTTTTTGGTTTCTCGAGACAGGGTTTCTCTGTAAGTTTTGGAGCCTATCCTGGAACTAGCTCTTGTAGAATAGGCTGTCCTTGAACTTACAAAAATACACCTGATTCTGCCTCCTGAGTGCTGGGATTAAAGACGTGTGCCACCACCGCCCGGCTTGCAAATACATTTTTAAAAAGCAAGCTTTAGTATTAAATTGTTTATCCAACTACTTTTTTCATTTATCACAATTAGAATTTTTGCATTAATAGATATCAGCTGAAAACAAATACCTCATTTATCATTTATTCAAACTGATGAACATTTAGTCTATTTTCATTTTTTTTTTTACTTATTGTCTTAGCTTGGATTTTTATTGCTGTGAAGAGACGCCATGACCATGGCAACTCTTATAAGGAAACATTTCATTGCAGTGGCTCCCTCACAGTTTCAGAGGTTCAGTCCATTATCATCATGGCGGGGAGCACGGCAGTGTGCAGGCAGATGTGGTGCTGGAGCTGTGTCCTACGTCTTGACTCAGAGGCAACAGGAAGTTGATGGACGCCCCACTGAGTGAAGCTTGACAAAAAGACCACAAAGCCCGCCCCCACAGCGACACACTTCCTCCAACAGGACCACATCTACTCTACTCCAACAAAGTCACTCCTAACGGTGCCGCTCCCTCTGGCATCCATTTTCTTTCAAACCACCACACCTATAAAAAAACAAACATTCTTGGCTATAAATATGTGTTAATAGCTCTGGCAAGTCATTCCTGTTCTTCTTCTTGGCTGTTTTCCTTGGGGCTGAGGAGGTGTCAGTGTGCCCTTGTGTCCTGATGACAGACTAATGGTTTATTTGTGGTAAGGATGTTTGGCAGATCTCATCAATTAATGACTTTGCTTGCTTCTGCATCTAGAGGTTGCTGTGACATCCTCTACATTGCTGGTACCCGCAAAGCGAGGTCAAGGACTACACCAACTGGAGGGATGCCTGGGCAGCACCTACTGCAATCTTGACTGTGCTTGACCGTGACAACTGCTACCACTCACGAGGACCTGCTCAGTCCTCACAACAGGTCCTAGCAGGATCGTGGTTTCTGTAGTGAGACAATGAAAGCACAGAGAGGCGAATTTATTTTTCTTAAGATACACAGCAAGTAAGTGGTCTGACTTGGGTTTAAGGTCAGCGTTTTATAGAGATGGGATTTCATTGGTTTTGCAAACTTTCACCCATAAGCAGGTGATTGCAAAGCTATTCTGATGTCATTTTCTTCAGTGCTTTGGATGTTAACGAGAATGTCTACCCCCAAGAAAAGCACTTATGGACAGCAGGCTGGATGGGTACATCGGAGGTGACTTGGGTGAATCAGTTATTTCATTGCTTGTTTGTTTCTGATAGTAGGAGCAGAACTTAAGCCTTTCCACATGATAACCAAGCATTTAAGTCTTGGAGGTTGGGTCGCTTGTTTGTCCCAGCTGCCAAGCCAAAAATAACCACTCAGAAAACCATATTATTAGCAATACTGTTTGGCCAATAGCTTAAGCATATTTCTGGCTAAATTCATATCCTAAACTAACCCATCTCTGTTAATATGTGTATGGCCATATGGCAGTGGCTTATCGGCAAAGTTTTGGTATGTCTGACTCTAGCGGCGGCTCCATAGTGTCTTCTGACTCTGCCTTTCTTTCTCCCAGCATTTTGCCTAGCTTTCCAGCCTAGTTCTGTTCTTCCCTGCCATAGGCTCAAAGCAATTCTTTATTCATTAACCAATAAAAGCAACACATAGATAGAAGGAGCTCCCACACCATTTCCCCTTTTCTGTTTAAACAAAAAGGAAGGCTTTTAGTTTAACATAGTAAGATTACATATAACAAAACAGTTATCAAGCAAGAATTACAGTTACAATATTTATATCTACTTTATCTTTTATCATAACTACAGAAAACTATAAATGTAACTATAGATTCTTCAACTCCATCAAAGACTCCAAAAGGATATAATCTTACCTAAGTAAACAGGAAGTGCATTGTAAATAACTTCCAAAACTCTAGAATTGACAGAGACATCTCGCTGCCTGGACAGTCACCCAAAGTTCTTCTGTATCATTGGGGTATCCATCTTCAGCCCATAGGCCCAGAGTATCCATCAGACTTTTCCATGAAGCAGGAAATTTCAAAGACAGTTTACCTCTATTGGCAGTTTGTCAGTCACTTTCTTCTATGTCCTGCAGAATGTCTGGCAGACTCTTTCATGAAGCAGGAACCCCGAAGGATCGTCTCACCTTTAGGCAAGTTCAGCAGTCATTTCTCTGTGGGTCCTGCATGTCCAGTTAAGCAGTTCAGGCAAGAGCATTTTCTTGCCCAAATGGCTAACAAACTCCATAAGGAGCTTCTTCGATACCCATCTTCCTCTTGAAGTAACTGGTACTGCCAGGAGTAGACGTGTCTCACTGTCATGAAAAGTCTTAAGTTCTTAAACATTTTAAATGTCATTTTCTGAAGGTCTCTGAAAGATTTGAAGAATACCTATCTAACTGAAATATATCTCTATGCATCTAGAAAAATCTAACTAACATAACTACAAACTTGACTATTATAAATGATTATCTATTAACCTATATTTCTTAATTATATATTACATTTTTTAAATGAACTACATAATCACAACACCTTAATCAAGAGCAGAAATATACATATAAAAAGTTTGACCTTAAATTTGTACCAATAAACCAAGATCTATACCAATGCAAATTATTAGTAAATAATAGCTCACAAATATTCACTCTATTACCCACTATTCTTTTTTTTTTTTTAGAACAAACATAATTTTCACCCCAACTTGCTATCTAGTACAAGTAATAATCAACAACCCCTACATGGACAAACATTCTGGGACAGGGAGCATGGTCCTCTAGAATTGCTTCCCACTGTCATGGGGGCGATGTTCTCTTAACAGGATCCTGCAAAAGTAAAGTGATGGTTAAGTTTTAAAATTACTGTCTAGTATAGTTGCAAACAATTTCCGAGCAGTTGATAGGGTTTTTTTTCCAAAGTTTTTATTTGGAGCTCTAGCCTGAACATCATGAGAAGGTGCACCATTCCAGCAGCTGGTACCCAAAAAACTGGTCTTATAGTAACACTATCAGCATCACTGTGTCATCTCAACCAGGTGATGTTGTTGCTGTGGGGCCCCATCTTCTTCCTGGAAACTTCAAAGATTACTGCAGGAAGAAGATCTGTAGGAAAATCTATTGTTCATCATGGAAAACTTAAACATTATTCATAAAGACATACATTCAGTAAAGAATATGATATAAACAAGATAGACATGGAGAAAGTAAAATTTTTCCGAAAGTCTTCCTTCTGTCCCATACCAGATGGCTCCCGATATGAGACAGAAACTCTGAATGTTCTTTTTAACAACAAGCTTGGATTTAGAGAAGTACAGAGTCATTGCCCAACTCCAACCAACTGACTATATTAATAAATATATAGAGGAATATATATTTAAATGTATATTATTAACTGAACTCATCACTTGTATTTCTTTTTCTAGATGATTCTTAGTGGATAGTTATTTTTCCTTCTGTCATCACTCAAACATCCAGGGTCTCTTGAATTTTTTATGTGCATTAGTGTTTTGACATGGATTTGGGGTCCCTTGGAACTAGAGTTATACACAGTTAGGAGCAGCCAGGTGGGTGCTGGGAATTGAACCCAGGTCCTCTAGAAAAACAGACAGTGCTCTTAACCTCTGAGCCATCTCTTCAGCCCCTTGAATTTTTGAAGATGTGTATTTTCCTGTAAAGATAAGGGTAGAACCCTGCCCCAACCCTATATGCTTTCCTTATCACCTGTATGGTTGTCACCATTGTGGATGAGCTGTCGTTTCTCTTTTTCAAGAGGTTTCTTCTTTTCAAAGCAAATCTTTATTAATTTTGACGCTATCCATAGTTTTCTTCTCCTGTGGAAATAAGAGTGAAACCCCTTTCCCAATGTAGCACATCTCCTGGTTTCCATTGGGAGGTCAACACATCCTTGAAATATACTGGCTGATTTAATTCAGAGGTTTTTGTCCATTATCCAATGCCTCTCTGCTGTTGTTGTTTTTTTTCTCATTAGCGTTAAGAAAATTCAAGGTTAATAAAGCATTATGCAATCTATTTCTGGGCGTATTTTCCATCCCTTTCTGTTTGTTCAGCATATCCTTTATAGTACGATTTGACCTTTCTATAACTGCCTGACCTGTAGGATTATTTGGTATACCTGTAATGTGCTTTATATTGTAATAGGCAAAAAACCTTTTCATTCTTTTTAGATACATATGCTGGACCGTTGTCTGTCTTTATTCGTGCAGGAATACCCATGATGGCCATAACTTCTAATAAATGTGTGATTGCTGAGTCAGCCTTTTCTGAGCTCAAGGCAGTTGCCCAGTGAAAACCTGAGTACGTGTCTATGGTGTGGTGTACACATTTAATTTACCAAATTCCATAAAGTGGAATACATCCATCTGCCAGATTTCATTCCTTTGAGTACCCCTTGGGTTAGTCCCTGCAGGTAGCAGAGTTTAGTTATAGAAAGAGCAAGTAGGACATCTCTTTATAATGTCCTTAGCTTGTTGCCATGTAATAGAAAACTCTTTCTTTAAACCTTTGCTATTGGCATGATGTTTTTATGAAATTCAGATGCCTGCAACACACTTCCAATCGATAATTGATCAATTTCTGCATTACCTTGTGCTAGAGGACTTGGCAGACCTGTATGGGATCGGATGTGTGTTATGTTTATTGGACAAAACCTATTCCTGATTATGTCTTGCACCTGGATAAATAATGAAGTCAATTCCGTATCATCTGGTATAAATTTAGTGGTTTCAATATGCAAGACAACTCTTTCTCCATATTGTGAATCAGTAACTATATTGAGAGGTTCTTTAAAATCCGTTAGTACCATAAGAATAGCATATAATTCTGCCTTCTGAATAGAATTATAAGGGCATGGTTCCACCTTACTTAATTCTTCTGATTTGTAACCTACTTTCCCTGATTTATTTGCATCAGTATAAAATATACAGGCTCCAGTTATTGGAGCATCACGTACAATTCAGGGAAGAATCCAAGAAGTTCTCTTTATAATGTTAAGTCTATCGCTTTTGGGATAATTGCTATTAATTTCTCCCTGGGGTATAACCCCAGTTCACAATTTGAAATTAGAATTATTTCATTTAGAATTGAAAATACAGTTATCCAGAAGGAGAAAAGTCTTCCTTCACTGGTTGAATCCCAAGGGACAGGCAGGGAAGTTGTGGGAGATTAATATCTTAGGAAAACTAGTGAGGGGATTGGGTGAAGGCTTTGCACATGGAACTGCTTGCTGTGTAACCATGAGAACCTGAGTTCAAATCTCCAGCCCCTGTGGAAGATTCTGGGCATGGCCGTATGCCCGCACACCCATAACCCTCTGGTATTAAAAGAAGGGGAGACAAGGGAATGACTTGCTGGGTTTGCTGGCTGGCAGCCTGGCTTCATGCTTAGGGAGAGACCTGTCTCAAGGGAATAAGGTGCAGGGTGGCAGAGCAGGACACTGAGGGTCTTTCTCTGTTTTCTGTCCATTTGCATGAGTGCACGGATCTGTATACACATACACAAGCATGCACACACACATGTAGACACAATTTTAGAAGGAAAAGAAGAAAATTAGTAATGGTTTCCTTTATAATAAATATCTTAGGGGGGACCTTGTTCTTGTTCGTTGGAAGCATGAACAAATGACTGGACAGTTCTTTAGGCTCCAGCTCCCATTGAGTGACTTTGAGATGGTCGTTAGGTACCAGCCATGGTGGGAATAAGCGACAGAACTTGGAAAAGAATTCTTGTCCAGACTCTGCTGGTTGGCATCTGGGCTTAGTGGTTAAATATTCATGGGGGTGCGAGAAGAAAGTCTGTGACTTCGGAGGAAGAAGAAGTGTGATGAGAATACCAACAAGGAGCTTCCTCCTCTTCTCACTCCTTCCCTTCCTCCCCCCTCTCCCTGTTGCATTCTCTTACTGAGCTGTGCAAAACCAGGGAGGCTTTATTGATAGAGTGGGGATTCCTAGGCAGCTAGAGGCTGGGTGCAGTGGAAGAGGCATGGCAGGAACTGAGGCACAGGACAGAGGAGGTCCTATCGGTGTTGTCTGCCTCACCTCTGTTTCCAGCTCAGCCACATGGACGGCATCAGGATTCACCGAATCCATCAGAACACTGACCTGGAAGCTGGGGAGAGGATCTGTCGAGTGTGGGGCCAAGGATACAGATGATGCTGGAGTCGGAATGGAGCTCACATATCTGGACACCCCACCACACACAGATGAGGGAAACATCACGGCCTAGGTTAAATGAAGCATCCTTATCAGACTGCCTGGGTAAATTTTTGGTGCTGATGTTGAGCAGGTCATTTAAATCTCAGGTATGGAATAGGGGTGTGAGGGTTAAATACTGAACACAATGAGCTTATATATTGTAAGCTCTCAGTAAAGACTAATGCAAGATCCTTGTTATGGAGAGAGTGGCAGACAGGCAGACAGACAGAGAGACAGAAGGAGAGAGACAGAGAGAAGGAGAGGGAGGAGAGAGACAGAGACACACAGAGAAAGACAGAGGAGGGAGAGAAGAAAGACAAACACAGAAAGACAAAGACACACACAGAGACGGAGATACATACACACAGAGAAAGACTGAGAGACAGAGAGATTAAAATTGATTCAAAGCCAGAATACTATTAACAATGCACTAACTGATACACTAGTATGTCAAAACTCAGGGCACACACACTGGTAAAACATTTACACATGAACTCTCCAGTCTGAGTACTTTCCTCAAACCTGGACTGTGTGAGTATTTCAGTGAATAATTCACCACAGCATTAGCTATTCCATTTTATTTAAACTTCAAAGGACTTGGTCGTAGCCAGGTAACTTTAAAGGGCACACAATCCCACAGGCCCTTTCCTAAAGAATGTCCCTTGTCAGAGGCATAGATCTCATGTCTTTTTACACTGATGGGAATGGTGTCTGGGACTCCATCTCCATGGCTGAGCTCTGTAGCAGCAGCAAAGGTCTGGAGGAGGCAATGCTGGCCCAAGGCTGAGCCATGGGCCTGCAAGTGTGGCCAGCGGGGAGCAGATCTGGATGGGCCTCTCCCTTTATCTGATTCATTCACAGGATTCCAGCCAGCAGGGGTGTGTGCAGCGAACAGCAGCATCCTTGGAGCCTGACCTATAGGGTTTGTTCTTCCAGATCCGCTACTTTCTTCATTTCTATAGGCAAGGTGCCTGGCTTCCTAGGCTCTCTCTCCCTTTCTCATCTAGGGATAACAATGCCCATTCCTCAGGACTGCTAGGCACCAGTTTGAGCAGCACATGGGAAACATTTAGAATAGTATCTGACCCGCAACGTAAGCATGATGTCATGTTTTCTGTTAATAGTCTTTATTTTTTTTTCACTGTGGTGAAATATATAAAATGAAATTTCTATTTTGTCCCATTTCAAGCACACAACTCAATGGCAATCAGTACATTCGCATTGGTGTTGGTGACAAGCACCTTGACTAGTCAGCCCACGTGTAATGATTTTTATGTCCATGTTTGGGGTTATTGAAAGTGCAGCACATACCAGGGAAACGTGAACTGACTCATGCACTCTCCTATAATGTGGATGGCTCCCACACTTTGAGAATTCATACTCTGTCATTAATTTTCCTCCTAGACATTTCTGCTCCTACTTCATGCCTCCTTGAAGTACCATAAAGCATACATTCAGTTTTAATACACGTAAGTAAAGATCGCCCATGGGGATCATTTTGAGAGTTCCAAGGTTTTCTAAACCCTTCCCTCTCTCACAACTGAAACTTTTTTTTTTCATTTGAGAATTTGGTACGTGCATGCGGTGTTTTGATCAAGACCACCCCATCCCTCCCTCATTCTCACATAAACCTTTTGAGGTAACTGCAAAGGCATATCTGTCTTGGGAAAGCAGACTTTGGAACTGTTGGATTAAACACCCCACCTACCTGGTTAGTGCAAGGTTGACTTGAAAAGACTTGCTAATGAAGGCCTTCAGTGATGCTCAGCCTAGCAGCATAGCCAGGAAGTCAACCCTTCACTCCCTTCCTTGTCCCATGAGGTTAGGCCCTAAAAGCTAGTTTTGGGTGTGACAATCTGACACAGTATTTCTGACACAGGTAGGGTGACAGGTGATAGCTATCTACATGGGGAGGTGGCCATGGTGGTTATGAACTTGCTTTGGTTGGTTATATGGCTTCCTCTAGGACACCAGCTCTAGGATCTCTTGACGATGGCTATACTAGGGTTTTTCATTAGCCATGACACTAGTCAATCTGTCCCTATGTAATTTCCAAACAGTAGCAGAATTCCCTCATTTATGCATGCGTTTCCCATACAGCTGGGCATTTCTCATTGCCTCAGAAGATTTGAAAAAAATTTACCAAAGATGTCCAATAGACAGACTTTATTTACTTTTCATTAAAAATCAAATATGTGCTCTGTGACATTTTCAGGAGGCATGAAATTGCAGCCGGAATGTAAAAAGAAAAGAAAAGATTGATGGAACATAAAACCTTCAAAGTGCAGAAATCTTTTACCTGGTTTAGAAATTTATAAATTGATCGGCATCACCCTGGTACATTCCTCACTCCTAACCACCCCTCGGACCAGGGCATGGGGTGTGCACGCATGCTCTCAACCGGCATCTACTGAGCCTTTTTTCATCAGTGGTGCCCAGGGCTACTCTCAAGGGAAACACAGAAGTTCATCGGTATACGGGGAGGCATGTCAATCTGAGCTGAATCAGTGTGAACCTTGCTATACGTCTATCGACTGTATCAGAGATTTTGGTAACCAGGTATTGGCTAGCAAAACAGAAGTCTAACAATATGAGAGAAGCAGATATGTAAGGCACACCACAACCTCTAAGGGTGGAGCTTGACCTTGCTGGAGGGAACATGACCATGGCTCAAGGAATGCTGGGAAAGATGAACATTGTGAACACATGAAACCAGCCAGACCACCCCTCTGGGGTTGCTGGGGATAGCTACCAATGGGAAGAGAGCCACGGCAAAGGGAAGGGTCTGTTGCCTGGTCCCCGGTGCTGATTCAGCAGGCTTCTTAGCATGGTTCTCCAGGGACCAGCTGTTCTAGGCCTAGATACATTATCTAGACCCGGCATTCCTCTGCATCAAGAGTTGCACAGCACAGAGAGACACCTTCCCATTGATAGCCATGCCCAGCACATTTGTACAGCTTCCGCATTAACCTGGCAGGTGATAGTACTGATGAAACTTCCATTTGAGAAAGGGTTCCCTCTACTGGCTGATGGAAGCTGGAGTCTGTTGGCTCAGAGTGCCTAAGGATTAAAATGTTCTTAGGAACAAGAAGACAAGCTATTGAAGATAAGAACCATAGCCAGGCTTTAATTTTTCTTATCTGGCCAATAGTTCTTGGAGCCTTCTCTTTTTACTCAATCAGCTTCACTGAGCTATGCTTCATAAAATTAAACATATACACATATGTCTCAGCAACCACCACCACCATAAAAATGCAGAACCTTTTGTTGGCCCCCAAAGTTCCCTCGATTTTTTTCTGCAGTCAGCTCCCACCCTTCGTTGCCTATGGTCTCCAAATAACCATGGATCCCCATTCCTTAAATATGCATTAGTATCACCCATATTAGAATTGCAAAGAGATAAGTGGACACACACAGTATATAGTCATGTCTAAACACTGTTTTTTAAAGTTCACGAATGTTCTATGTATCCTTAGCTTTAATCATTTACCACAGGACTCTATTCTATTGGATGTCAATGATGGACATTTGGATTTGGGGGAAATTTTGATCCAAGACAATAAATTTAAATCTTTTTTTAGAGGCATACATTTTTATTTTTCAAAAATATGCAGGTGAGATTTCTGGATGGTATTGTAAGTGGAGAAATTTCAAGATTTTCCACAGAAGTTGTGTACTAATACAGTTATAGGAAACAGTGTGGACCCATGCCCTGTCCTCCATCCTCCCTCATACCCAGAGCAACATCTCGTGAATCTGCAGTTTACCACAACTGCCTGACAACCATCACAAAATCTCCCTCAAATTCAGCAAAACCTGACTAAAACTAGAACCGTAAGACTGCATGCATTCCGAGCTCCGTTCCCAAGGAGATGTCAGAAACCGTCTGAACCCTGATGCTGACCGGTGCTCAAAGAGTTATATCTCAAGGCCTAGAGAACTTGGCCATGAATGACACTGTTGTTCTGATTCTTGGAGCTCCTGACGGAAAATTCCACACCTGGGATTTCAAATTAGGCAGGGCTGAAACATAGTAAGACTCAAGAGTGAAGGGCAAGATGATGGTCAAGGACAAGGAGAATTACTTAGGTCTCTGCCCTGAGACTCTCCCAAGTGAACACCATCATTCTGAGTTTTGCATTAGCTATAGGCAGAGGTTCCACTCAGGGTGAATGAACTAACTGCCTCTAGCGCCCAGACTCATTAGAACAATAGCCCACACACTGTTGGCAAACCCCCGCCTCCCATAGAAGTAATAAAATGAACTGGCTTGAGTTCTAGCTCTTTCTGAAGCTCAAGGCTGGTGCCAGGGCTGAGGAGTATAGCACCACCATAAAGACGCAGGGAGGTCTGCATGCGAGACGAAGACCCAGGTTATAGTTTGAGTAGATGCTAGGCCATGGGCTGTGGAGACCATGGTAAGGAGATGAAGGCTATAAAAGGAGAGGTGAAGACAAGGACACTAAGATCCAATTTATCAAAATCCCCCCCCCACAAAAAAGCCAAAACAAAAAGTACCCCCAAACAAAACAAAACAGAAAACCAGAAAGAACCACATGAAAAATATCTAGATGGAAGATGGATGTGGTAACTTTCCCACCATCTTCTTGAACATCTTTGTGGTGGCTGAATAAAAATGATCCCCCCCCTTCAATAGCCTCATATTTTTTTAGTCCTTAAGTGGCCAGGGAGCGGGACTATTTGAAAGGATTAGAAAGATTCACTTAACTTTACTGGAACAAGTGTGTCACTGGGGTGGGCTTTGAGGTTTCAAAAGCCCATACCAAACCCAGAGTCTCTCTTGGCCCATGGATCAGGATGAAGCTCTCAGTTACAGCTTCAGCACTATGTCTACCTGTGTGTCAACATGCTCCCTGCCGTGTTGATAATGGTCTGGACCTCTGAAATGGTAAGCAAGCCCTCAATTAAATGTTTTCTTTTAGGAGAGTTGCCTCGGCCGTGGTGTCTCTTCACAGCAGTAGAATAGTGACTGAGACAATCTTAGTCCAGAAGATGATCATTTTAGGATAGCTTCCCACTGTTTAGATGGGGACAGCAGCTCCTTTGGAGAGCTTTTGTGACCTGTTGGCAAAGTTAAGGGACCAGTTGGAAGTTCCTTCCGTATCTGCCTCTCCATCTCCAGATGACTTCAGGGATTTCTCGTCTCTTTCCTTCCTTCTGTCTCTCAAGGGCCTTTCCGTCTTCCCACTGTGAGTGTGTCCTGCCGTCCCTTTAGTCTCTCTTTCTGCCCTGGAATCTTGTCCTGTCAGGAACACATTTTTTTACTGTAAGCCCCTGGACTCACAGGCATGCCAACTGTCCTCAGTCCCTAAACGCATCCCTTCTGTGGGGCGTCTTCTCATTTCACCAGCCTCAACCTCCCAGATATCTTCAGAGAGGACTCTCCAATACCAATTCCTTTCCTCACCGTCCTCCCGTCTCCTTGATCTGCTCTCTGTGGGTTGTGCCTTCCTGGCATCAAGGTCTAACAGTCCTCTGCTCACCCTGCCAATCACTTGGTGTTGTGTTTTGTTTTTTCCTCCTGGGCCCCATCTTGGTCTTGCTGTACAGTGGCGCACTCTTCACTGGCTCCAGGGCATCCGGAGACCGAGTGTCATTGTCATTCTCTACCCCTTCCCCTCTTCTAGGGCACCTTTGTAACTCCCTCTACCTGACAGATGAGATGCCCCCAGCATTCTGCTCTTCTTTGCTGTTTTCTGTAGTCTTTCCCTTGCTTCAGCATCAGCTAAAGCCTCCGAGCAGACAACCTTGAACTTGGTTGTCCCTTTCTAAAGACCCCTGCCTTGTCCTCCATAGCCCTGTCCAATGTGAGGTCACATGGGGTAGAGGAGAAGAGGCATTGATCTACCTTTAAACCTTTAGCATAAGGCTCTAAACATTATCCCGAGAGGTTGAATTAATTGTACTATCTGCCCTATTGACTGTTGAGATCTCTCCTTTTGATGGACTGGTAACCTCATGGAGAGTGATCAATTAAATTCAGACCTGCTCCCTTCTAAAACAATACCCCAGGTAACCCTTCTACCAGCCATAACATGGGCATGTGGTAGCTGGCTGTGAACCGGTTCTCCTACACGACAGGAACAACCCAGGAGAGAACTCCGGGAGTAATTGAGCCGTGATTGGCACCCACTGCACCACTCCGAGCTGACAATGAGCAGACACAGCAGTGTGGGCCTCTTCCAAGTGGCGTCTCATTTCTCCGCGATGACTTTAGATTGTCTTACAGAGGCTGGCACGCGGCTGTGGGAGTGCCTACTGGGAGTCGCACCTGAGCCTGGTGCCTGACTGCTGCAGACAGCTGCCTAGTTAAGGCAAATTTTGCAGCTAAATTGTGTTCTGCTTGGGAATTGGAAACAATTGCAGAAGGACAAATGCAAATGGGCTTCCAGTTCAAGGCAGGAGAGCGTGGAGACAGCCCTGCCATCATCTCCTTGATTCCTTTCCAACTGTTGTTTTGGGGAAACTTGTGGGCCATTTTCCAAAGAGCTTAGGGAAGGACAGAGTAGCTTCAGCACAATGTGAAAAGTCCCGGCCTTGGGAGGTGACACTGGTATTGGGATTCGGAACAGGGATTTCAGCCTCCTGGTCTTGAATACTTGCTCTGGCACTATGAGCTGGGGAACTCTGGGTAAAGGGCTTCCTATATCTGAGACTCACTTTTCTCATCTGTAAACTATTATTAGTGGTAAGGATACTTACCATGCTAGGGTTTGGAAATATAAACAGACACAAGATCTTAGCCCAGAGCGTACCATGTAAGAATAAGCCTTTGATCGGTGTGGGAACTCAGAAAACCATTTAACCTCATGATACCCTTTCCTCTGTCTTTAGAGGTATTTTTTTTTATATCTATAAGAAGAGAGCAGAGGGGGAAGAATTTGAGGCATTTGGCACAATATGGACACTTTGCAGGTGACAGGTGTCCTTTGTATTATCACGGCCTGGCTATGACTGGGTCTGTTTAGTATACCTTAGGATAGGTAAGCAAGGGTGGGGAGCGAGGTTTTCCTGTCATGGGGACTAGATTTCTTAGCCTGAAATGAGGTCACAAGTGGCCGTGATGACCAGCACACATCTCTCTGAAGGAGATTCTGGAC
Source organism: Microtus pennsylvanicus (assembly GCF_037038515.1). Classification (NCBI taxonomy): domain Eukaryota; kingdom Metazoa; phylum Chordata; class Mammalia; order Rodentia; family Cricetidae; genus Microtus; species Microtus pennsylvanicus. The sequence goes on from NC_134599.1 coordinate 9,722,234, forward strand.
ACTGAGTGTCAAGGAATGGCTATAGGGGATCGGTGTATGTGGGGGTGAATTCAGATGGGGAGACTCTGGAAGGATGCTTGAGTACAAGGAAGAGGAGGGGCTAAACAGAAGGCTGGTTGTAGGCGAACAAAAAGGGGACACACTTTGCTTAACAACACCAAAAGGATACCCTAACTTGAAACCCTGAGTGTAGCCGAGGCCTCTTTTCCATCTTCCCCGTGCCCCTGCCTGTGACTCCCACCGTTTGGAGCACCAACTTCGTCTGGATAAAGGCTATTTCAATTCAGGGTGGCATTCAGCACTCCCCCAAAACACTCCCTGGCCACATGTGAGAGGGCCAGGTTTTGGAGATGATGAAAACATTGTTTTTCTAAGTTCATGTCTGGGGACACTGTGGGGTCAGCTACACTTGCTTCCAGGCCTATTGCTATGGGCCTGAGCATTTGACAGACCATCACAAGAAACACCCCGCCCCTAAAGGTAGTGCAGCAGATCTGGGATCAGGTCCTCTGTGAAGGGACGGTGGGGCTCTTTTAATGCTGACAGACAAGAGTACTGCGGGACCTGGTGTGCCTAGCCTGCTGCGGGGTGATGCAGGAGATGCCATCCCAGCCTGGAGCTGACTTTCCTGTCATCTGCTCACTGGCCACATTGCAGTCGGAAGCAAGCAAGGGCTGTTTGTTTTCCCCCCAGAACGAGAATTCTCAGAAAATCGATTCAATCTCATTGACAATGCATGCTAAGTGATTGAAAGGCCATTAAACCCATTAATGGGGTGCTCTTTAAATAAAATAAGTCCCTAAAAGGGATCTTAGACTTGGCAACATCAGTAGAGCTAACAGTACGAGGGCCCTGCCTGGAGACCTATAAATACACCAGAACAAATACCAGAGAGCAGGAGGGGCGTACACTGGGGAAGGAATCTGGAACAATGAGCAGCTGGGACAGAGAGGACCAGCGTTGGAAGACACGCTTAATGGCTTTGGTTTTATTTCTGACAGGATTTACAAAACCAAGTGGCGGAAGGGAAGTTTGCATCTTGATTTCAGTTAAATATTTGGCACTGCATCCCATGAAATTTCAGGCATAAAATTAATTCAAATTGTCTTGGATGGAAGTACAGTCACGCAGGCTGGAGGTTGGCTGACTCTGCCTCCCTGGGAAGCCGGGGAGGAAGCAGCCTCCAGTGGCAAGTCTGGCGAGGCCTCCTTCTAATATCTGTCACAGACAGGAGCTTCTCATAGTCCCTCCCTGAGTAATAATACCAACAGGGGCTCCGTGGATAAAGTACTTGCCAGGCAAGCATGAAGACATTGGGTGCCTAGTATCTAGGCAGAAAACTGGGCCAAAGACACAGTATGTACGCATAGTATCACTGGGTAGGCAGAGACAAGATGGTCTCTGGAGCTTGCTGGATTAGTGAGCTCCAAGTGTGCTGAGAGATCTTGTCTCTAAAAATGTTGAGCTCTGGATGCGCACGCACGCAGACACACACACACACACACACACACACACACACACACACACACACACACACACGTATATATAAATGCACTCTCAGCAACTAACATGAACTGAGCTCACATCCAGGTCCCAATGTTTTCCTGAGATGGTTTGTGTTTTTAAACCCTGGTGGCTCTGTCAGCTATGTTGGCCACTGCCAGAGACTGATGTGAAGAGCAGAGAGAGGATGCAGAGCATAGATCACGTGTTTGAAAGTGACAAGGAGAGAGAGGACCATCTCTCCTCAGGTGTCTCCCTAGTGGGCCGTGGGTGGAAATGAGCGCAGCATTCCCAGTGCCCACTTTCCCAAGTGAGGCCTAGGTCTCACACACCTGGGAGACAGAGCCCCCTGGGGAACTTCTCAGACTTCTGACACCTGCGGAGTTCTGTCACAGCACAGCTGGACCTGCCCAGAGGGACCACTGGGCAGGGATGCTGCCTCTTTCAACAGTTCCAGTCAGGCTGAGGGGGACACATCAACTGTCACTAGTCCTTCATCCAGGGATGGGTGACAGCTCACAGTTGGAAAGCAAGTGGAGATGTAGGAAGATTAGTCTCTAGGGGCATGAGCCTAGCGTGGATCCTCACAAAAGTATTACCAAACACAGACTGGGGAACTGAGGCACGGAAGGTTGTACTGAAGATTTGCCTGCCCTGCTGAGCAGTGAACTCCTGTTCTGCTCCAAGTTTCCCATCCCATCCAAGCAAAGGACACTTGGTGGCTACCACGAGCACGAGACGCTCTTAGAAGAAAATTGTCCCTCTGGGGGAAGTGGTGGTATCACAGGCCGCGTTTCCCTTTATGGTCCCACTGGACAAGGCTGACCTCATTCTGTCTCCCACTCTTTTGCTTATTCAGCCACTGTGCGCTGGGAGCCAATGGTGCACCAGGAGCAAGACCGCAAAGGTACAATTTCAGTTCTCCAAGAGCTTGGAGCCTGGGAAGGGCACACAAAGGAAGGGGTCATTTCTTTCAGAGGTGTTTTTATTTAAAGAGATCCTGAACCTATTTCCTGGTTGAATGGATGGGCAAATTGGAGGACATCCAGACAAGGCAATGCTACTCAGCAACAGAACGGGATGAGCTATGCTGTGTGGAGCAGCACGGGGGAACCTCAGTTATAGTACGCTGAGCGAAAGGTGCTGGGTACCAACATGGCGTTGGTCAATTGTCTTGCTGCTGTGAAAAAACCCAACCAAAGCAGCATGCTTGAATCCCAATCTTATTTCTAGGTCTCGTTTCCCCCCCATCCATTAAGCTGTCAGCATATTTAAAAACCAACACACACACACACACACACACACACACACACACACACACACACACACACACATTTAAAAGAACCTGTTATTTTGAATGAGGCTAAACTTTTTAATTCTTTCCCTACACCATGAAAAACTTGTGGTTGGGTGTCTCACGTGGCAAGCAGTGACTGGTTTTGCTCTGTCAGCTCTATGACGTCATGTGTGTTCTTGCCTACCCCCTACCAAACTTCTCCTCACACTCCTTCAATGGAACCAAAGCTCAGACTTGTGTCCTCTCACAGATGTGGTAACGGAGCACACAGTGTATGCCAAATTGTATTGCCAGGGTGGTTGGTTTGGTGGGTTTGGTGGAAGAGGCAGAAGGATGTCGAGCATTAAAAGGAGCCTCTTTGGGTTCCTGGAGATGGCTAGAGGTAACAGGCACTGCAAAGTGGGCAGACACCAGCCAGTGTCATGCAAGACTGTGGAAGGTATGGAGAGGCTCCTTTAAATGGAGTGGAAGGTTTGTGTGTCCTGTCCCACGTCCTCCCCCTTCCCTGGTAAAGATGGCGCCAGTTGCGCCTTGAAATGCAGAGTGAACAGACGATCAATAGCTCCTTACTTCTGGCCAGGGTGTGGTAACGGCTAGGCCATTAGCACACTGTTGGGCTCTTTCCATGGACATGTGTTTCCCCGAAGCCACTGCAGCATTTCCGAGGCACTTGGCTTCCTCTCCTGCAGAGCCTGCACAGCCTCCGGGAGGAAGGGCTCCAGCTCTCTGTGCTTATGAAGAAGGTAATGCATGTCAAATTGCCTTGGCTCACCCAGGCAATTGGGTACCTTTGAAAGGTGCAGAGAAATGTCTCTCTGTGGTCAGATTGGTCTATCACACACATCTGTTCTCTTGACCAAACTCCAACAATCTGCCCTCGCTTTGCTACAGACTCCACAACTTGCTGCTGGCTGGAGTCCCAGGCCCAGGCAGGAGACTGTACAAAGTCACTAGGCTAGAGTCCTGGCTTTCCCCAGGCCCTGAGAGCAGCAGTCAAAGGAGTCAGTGTTCACGGGTCCCCACAGCATAAGGGTATCCTCCAGAAACCTACAAAGAATTCTAAAGAGACTCAAAGGAAAAGGTGAGGGAGGTAGAGGATTTGTCTGTAGAAAAAGTATTCTTCAGGGGAATTCTGGGAGGGAATTGTAGCCAGGATCCCCATAGCTTCCCGAGGGTGATCTTATAGGGTGAGCTTCCTTCCGTTCTCTTCTCTTCTATTCTCTTTTCTCTCCTCTCCTCTCTTTTCCTCTCTTCTGTTCTCCTCTCCTCTCCTTTCTTCTTGCCTCTCCTCTCTTCTCCCCTTTCTTTTCTCTTTCCTGCTTACCCTTCCTTCCTCTCTCTCTCTTTGGTTTTATAAAACAGAAAAACAGAGACTTACTGTGGAGCCCAAATCCTAAATTGACCTTAAACTCGTACTGTAGCTTCCTTAGCTTCCTGAGTGATGGCAGGTATATCACCGCTCTTAGCTTTTGATTTCATTTTGCATATTTGTGTGTGCACCTGTGTGCAAAGATATGTTTCTGTTATTATTCTCCGTCTCTCTGTCTCTGTCTCTGTCTCTCTCTGTGAACTAGAAGTCAACATTGGGTGTCTTTTTGTATTTCTCCCTAGCTTGTTTTTTTTTGAGACAGGGTCTCTCATTGGACCAGAAGCTCGCCGACTGGTCAGACTGGCTAGGGAGCTTCTAGGGATCTGGCTGTCTATGCCCCGCTCCAGACAAAGGCTTATAGCCATGGACCACCACACCCTGTTCTTCCCTGTGTATTGGAGATCCAGTCTCAGGTCCACACGCTTGCACTGGAAGCGTTGTACTAACTGAGCCTCCTCCTTCATGTCTGGGAATAGGACGTCTCATCGGTCTGGAGCTCACTGGGTAGGCTAGGCCAGCTGGCCACTGAGCCCTCGGGACCTTCTTGTTTCTGCTTCTACAGGGCTGGGATTGCAAATGCACACCACACATCCAGCCTTTTATATGAGATCAAACTCAGGTCCCTTGTGTGTGCGTTTTACCACTAGCTGTCTCTCCAGCCCCTTGATTTTATTTTTTACCTGGAAAGCTAGACATATTCTTTTTCCTCCATTCTTTCGGTGGTTTTTAGGCATTGCTTTTGTACCTGAGCAAATGTCTGCAAATGAGATACAACCATGACTTGACCAAGTGAGGGCCAGGAGTCTCCAGGAAGGTGCTGTGTCCAAAGACCTTCAACTGCCACCCCAACCACATCAGGACTTCCAAAGACCTCACCATCTTGCCCTTCACAGCTCACCAGGGTGTGGTGGGCCCTCCTCCCAGATTCTCTACCACTGTCTACACTAGCACAGGTAGGTGCTGGTTCTTGAGAAAAGAGTCCAGTCACAGCATGCCTTTGTTCTACTTTCCGCTGACTCTCTGCCTGTATGGTCTGTTTCCTGGGTTGCTGTAATCAAAACAACAGCAACAACAACAAAAACCTGACCAAAAGCAACTTGGAGGAGGAAGGAGTTTGTTTGGTTTCCATGGACCAGCCTTAGCTCATCATCATTTAGGGAAGCCAAGGGAGGAAGGAACTCAAGACAGGAACCTAGAGGCAGGAGTTGATGCACAGGCCATGGAGGGGTGCTGTTTACTAGCTTGTTCCCCATGGCTTGCTCAATGTGCTTTCTTATAGCACCCAAAACCACCTGCCCAGGGGTGGTAGCACCCACATGGGCTGAGCCCATCTACATCAATTATTAATCAAGAAAATGATGGAGGCAATTCCTTAGTTGAGATTCACTCTTCCTAAGTGGCTATAGCTTGTGTCTTGTTAACAACAGCTAACCAACGTACTGCCTCATGGAGAGTAAGGTCAACTGCCCTACAGGGGTCACCAGCGGCTATGGTTTAGTTTAGTTAATTCTCAGATCTGTCCTACAAGGCAACACAACTAACCACCATTGACTAGAAAGACACCATCTCAAGGCCACACAACTATTAAAGGTGTGTGATGGTTTGAATGTGTAACGTTCCCCAACAGGCTCTTGTGGAATGTCACAGTCACTGCTGGTGCTGCTATCCTGGAAGATGCTGGAAACTTTAGTAGGTGAGGCTTTGCTGTTGGGGGAAGTGGGTCGCGGGCAGTTTTGACATGGTTTCTAGTCCCTTCTTTGCTCTCTCTGCTTTGTTTCTGTCATGAGGTGAGGGACTCATCTGCTTCACACTCCCACCACCATGGTATTCTACCCAACCACATGGGGCCAAGAACCCATGGCCTTTCCCATGTGATACTGGTACTGGTTCAGTAAGCAGAATATTAGCCTCTCCCTTTGGACACTGAGGACAGCCCTATAACTTGTTTGGCTAATAGGATGCTCGTGGCTGTGGCGCAGGTCAAGGGTTTAATAGGACCCGAGTTTTGCCTGTCCTTTTATTCTTCTGCCGTCTATTATGAGAAGAACATGACCTTCAAAATAATGGCCCTTACACAAAAACACAATTTTAATCTGGATGTACTCCACAAACCATCTCAGAGATTCTTTTAAAGTGGTTCAAAGCAGCTGTATTCGGATATAATTCAGTCTCTACAGTTTACCACCTACATAGTACAAACAGAATGTTTTTGTACAAAGAGCTGTGCAGCCACCACATCTCAAGGATATTTGTGATGTCACCCCCAAAAGAAACGCCATACCTTTTAGCATTTAATTCCTACTCCCCAAACCCTCCCCGTCTCCTCATGACTAGGCACGCACTCACCTACATTCCCACCCTATAGAAGTGTCTATTTTCAACCATTCATATGAAAAGAATCACTTGTTATAATCTACTTTCTTCACCCATGTTGTAGTATTTATCAGAACCTTATTCCTTTTTATGGCCGAATCATATTACGTTGGGTGAATATACCACATTTTATTTGTGTATCCATCTGCTGCTGAAGTCAGTGGTACTTTTGATAACCATAGAAATTCATGGGGAGAAAGGGAGCTTCACCTCATTTTTACGTGACTTTACAGTGATGTTAGCATATTGACTTTATTGACACACGACTGTTTTATGCACACACTAGTTCCATTTCTCACCGTAAGTGAATAGCTCGGCAGATTATTTCTAGATTAGCCTCTCTGAGTCTTACTGGAACAATATCCCCAGATGCAGCCAACTCTTGGTTATGGAGAAAAGGATGCCTCTCTTTGACGTCTCTGAAGAACTGAGGCTGGAATTGAGAGGACTGACTTTGCAGGAAGATGTTACCTTCAGCCTGGGAGAACAGACGGTCTTTTAAGCTCCAGGTTGTGGTTTTTATATGGACTTGAAATTCTAGATGGCTCATGGGGACTGAACGGTTCTTTCCTTAAAGTGCAGATAATGAAGTAATATATCTAACGGGTTCACTGAGTGTCATGACAGCCCACTGTGCATTTGCTGTGAATATAACTGCCAATTCTCCTTTTGTGCCTATATTTTTGAGTCTCTTTAGGTTAACCAAGCTGCAGTATAGTCGGACTTTCTTTGGACAGCCAGCTTCTAAATAATGACATAGAGACTTCTTATTAATTATGAAAGCTTGACCTTAGCTTAGGCTTGCTCCCAATAGCTCTTATAACTTAAACTAACCAATTTATATTAGTCTATATTCCGCCGTGTGGCTCCTTACCTCTCCTCTATACTGTCTCATGGTGAATTCCCATCTCTCTTCTTCCCATCTATTCCCAAAAGTCCTGTCTGTCCTCTCCTGTCTAACTATGGCCATTCAGCTCTTTATTAAACCAATCAGAAGGTGCCTTGGCAGAGACACATCTCCACAGTGTACAGAAAGATCATCCCACAACACTACAGAGCTGTTTGTTTCCAGGTTTAGATAGTTTTGTATGCAGCTTCACATCCCCAACAAGGAGCTCCCTCCTGGAGGGAAGACGCCATAGTAGAAAGGGGTCTGTGGGGTTCCACCAGGCCAGAAATGCAATGGAGACAGAAGAAGGTTCTTTTTTTTTTAAATTTATTCTTCTCTCATACATTGCATCTCGACCACACTTCTCCTTCCACCCCTCCCAATCGCCCTCACCTCCCCTCTCCCCCAGATTCTCTCTTCCTCCATTTCCCTTGGGTTTCCTGGTCCAGTCTTGCTATGAAGGTTTGTGCCTAGTCATATTGTAATTTATCAAGACAGAATAAAATGTCATGGAATGAAGAGTTGACTCGAGGACTAGAGTCAGTGTCTCACAGTGCAGACTTTAAAATACAGCAACATGTGTCCCGTTGTTTTGATTTATAAGAATCCTGATGTTTAATTTAGCTCAAAAGAAAATTATTATAAAGAAGAAGATGATGATTTTTATCAAAAAATTTTTAGATCAATAAGAGATGTGGATTTAGAAAACAAATATTTAAAAAAAACTGCATGGGAAAAACAATAAAGGAAGTGATCACCCCAAATGCCTAGGGAGCAAGTAGGACCAACCAGTGGGTGGGAAGACTGGAAGATCAGCCATGTTCTATCATTATGTGCTGATATCAACTACGGTCAGAAGAAGGGCAAGATAGGTAACATGAAATACACTTGACTAATCCTTTTATTAAAAAAGGCAAATTATATATCTAGAAACCAAAGGAGAGAGGAATAAGTCATACAAGCTGATGGACAGAGTAAGGGCTGTTCTTTAAGTAGAAGGAAGAGCCTCAAATGCTTGGAGTAAGGGTCAGCACTTGTTTTCTACAGAAGGTGAGAGCTTGGGCGACTCATGAACTTTTACATAGATTATTTTCTGTTTTGCTTATACTTATTTAAAAAAAACATAAGAACCACTTAACTCCTAAACTGTACAATAACCACTTGGGGTTCTGATCTGGCCCATGCACACTATTTTGGCTTCTTGCTGTAGTATGAGGTACGGGTCATGTCTCACCACCTGGCTAGCTTAGCCCCAAAATTAACCACATGAAAATTGTATTAATTAAATTATTGCTTGGCCCATAAGCTCTAACAATATCCCCAGATGCAGCCAACTCTTGGTTATGGAGAAAAGGATGCCTCTCTTTGACGTTTAACGCTCACATCTTGATTAACCCATTTCTATTAAATCTGTGTATCACAATGTGACTGTGGCTTACCAACAAGAGTCTAACCTACGTTCATCTCAGGTTGGAGAGTCATGGCGTCTGCCACACTTCCCTTCTTCCCAGCATTCTGTTCTGTCTACTCAGCCTGCTTAAGGGCTGCCCTATCAAAGGGCCAAGGTAGTCTCTTTATTCAACCAATGAAAGCAACACACAAACAGAAGAACCTCCTACACACCTTGCATTATTAAAAAGAACTAGAAAAAAAACCCCACATGTATTAATCTCAAGAAATTAGGACAAAAAGATGAGTAAAAATGAACACAGGTGGAACACTCAAGAGAAATTGATTAATTCAGGCAAAGGCTGAAGTAAGTGACGTAGGAAACAAATGAAATTACTCGAAAGAAAAATATATTTATAAAACTGGTTCTTAAAGTGCACAAAACAGGACAGCCTCTTGCAGTCTGAGCAAACACGGAAAATGGATCCAGGAAGAAACAAAAACTTGAGTATGGCGGTTTCCACAGAAGGAAGCGGACTCAAGAGTTACCACTACAAAAGGAGCCAGAGTCAGATGGCAGTCACAAAACAAGTAATTCCACTAGTTTTTAAAAAATAATATTGATTCTCCAGAATTCCATACAATGTATTCTAGCCATCATCCATCTCCTCTTAGATCCACCTCACATCCCTACAACCCCTTCATGTACTCTCATTCTCCTTAAAACCCCATTGTCTGCATTTTTTTCAAGAAATGAAAAATGTTTAAAGCAACAGACAAAAATAGAAAGTTCTAGAAATTATTTTCCCCTTGGGGAGTCAAAAGTCAGCGGCTCTAGAATGGGAGCTGCAGGTAGGTTTTGTCTTGGGTGTCAGTTTGCCTGCGTGGGTGGTCTCTGCTGGAGCCCAGAGGGAGCTACCGAGGTCAGTTGGCATCTAGTGGGTGGAGCATGAAATATGTGAAATACGAAATCAGACGGGTCTAATGAGCTAGTTCCCACAAATAAAGCAGGAACTGCTGGATGATGCCTCCCACATTCCTGAACAATTCGTTTGAGACAATTTCCAAGCTCAGTAAAACAGATTCCTCTAAAGACCATTCAGCAACCAAACCCAGGTCCCAGACCAAACCTGACCTGCTCCCTGCCACAACAGCCAGTGAGTTATAGAGAATCCAACCCCAGGATGCAAGAGCCAATGCTATCAAGGGACATGCCCTAGTCTGGTTGAAGTCCATGTTGGGATGGTCAGCATCTTTGTTCCTGGAGCCCTTGCTGATTATAGTTAAACAGAAATCTTCCCATCCTGCTGACCTGACCTTGACCTCAGCTTCTCTTCTAGTTCTCTGAACCCAAAAGCAAACTCAAGAGCTCATCTCCAAGGCCCCAGAGGGTAGCTGTCCCAGGGCTAGGAGTTCCCACCTTACCTGGGTTAAGGGCTTCTGTGGCTGTCACAGCTACCCTGGAGGTGGAAAGCACAGGAAATGAAGAGGACCTGTGGCTGCCATGAGTAAATCTTCATTATTATAGAAAAGGGAAGCGTGGCTTTACTATCCTCATTTTTATGATGAAGTAAAATAAAATGGGAAGGAAGAGCAAGAGAAATGATCACTCGGCAAATGCCCTCAAACCTCGCACGTGTTTACTTAAGCGACTCTACAAACATAACCCTGGGTGTCCGTTAAATCAGCAGGCATGTCAGTTGGCACTTCTGGTTACGGACCATTTTATAGTCATACATCAGTCATAGCCGTAAAAGCTGTTTGCCCAGGATCCAGGCAGGAGGAAGCGGGGCTGAAGTTGGCCAGCTTTTTCCTGACTTTTCACAGCCTGATTTATCAGGTTGCCAACAAAAATTGCCTCCCCTGGGCCTGAAAGGTCCCTTGTTTGCCTTGCTCTCCTAAGGAGCAGTGGATGAATTGACATACCAAGAAGGGCAGAGGCATAGCAGGCATTGGTCATGGTGCCTGGGATACCTACCCTGGGAGCCGGCCCGTGAAGATGCACATGGCAGCCATTAACACTCATGCCCATGCGAACTGGATTTCAAACAGACTCCGTGGCTGAGCCACAAGCAGGTGACCGTGGCTTGCCCTTGCCTCTGTTTCACCTCCTCTCTATTACCACATTATTGACACAGAGGCTGCCAAGTCCTGACATTTTCTCCTTGCCAATGGTGCATCTTAAGGCTTTACCCAGACGTCTTTGCCTCTGGGATCCCCCAAATCTACGGTCTCCCCTTTGCACCTACCATTTCCTAATTCTTAAGACGTTTCTTCGGTTATGACTACCACCGAGCAGCAGTTATCGCAACCCCAGTGGGCACTGGGACTGTCCCGTCTCATCTCCCGCTCCGTCTCCGTGCCGGGACGTCTTGTGTGTTGTCGGCCTCTTCACTCAGAACAGGCTGGGATCAATTTTCCAGTGGCAGCTTGGAAATAATAGGGCAAAATGTATATTAATACAGAAGTATATTGTGAAACTGTCCTTAAACAAACAAATGAGCCACTTTAAAATATTACTGCTATAAATGACCATGACAGTAGCACAGCACATATAATAAAAAATAACTGCTGGAGAGAATCTGCTGAATTACTATAGTAATAAACCAGATGTGATTATTATCATTTAACACGGTCATTGAATACCATGAATCCCTGAAGCCATTAAAATATTTATGATTAAACATTTGCTATTCCTTATAACAGAACATATAGTTGGGTACTAAAAAAAATAGTTGAAGTATTACCTCCGCTAATCTGTACCAGTTCCGTCACGGAGGTCAACCAACCAACGTTGGTGGTGGTTTTCAGGAGGAGAGACAAGTGACCGCCCCTCCGTGTCTTGACACATCTGGGCGTGTTTCTGCTGTGATTACATTCTCTGATGAAGCAGGGTAGGGTGCTTTGACCACACACCATGAAGGTGAGTGTCTGGTCCCGTTCTTGGTGTTCAGGGACAGAGGTGGTCTCAGGGCTGTTGGTCATTTCTCTGAGACCGTTGCAGATGGAGAGGGGAAGGAGAGCCCTTTTGTATGTATCTCTTGCACTTGTCTTGAGCGTCTTCCAGCAAGGATCTTCACCAGTAAACCTCTGCTTGGCCAGTTCTAGCCTGAAAAGAAAGTGTTTCATGGAGGGGTCGGCCTCAAGGCATGCAGAGGGAGGTGGGGAATAGATATCTTCGCTAAAGTCACCACCTCTTTCCCTTCCTCTCCCACCTCCTTTGCACCCATGTTATTCCCCTAATGTTTGTTTTCAGTCAGTCCAGTTAGCTCTCAGGTGTGGTCTGCCGTCCTGCAGGGTGCTATCAGTCTCTTCGAATTTTAATGAGACTTCTCTGCCCACTATGCCTGCCTTCCACACCATCTGACTCTACTTTGTAGCCATTCCATGCAGGATCAGCTTCACTGCGATTAGAAGGAAAGTCACCCGGCCATGGAGCATCCTATCCTGCTAATAGCCCAGGCTAGCTCTGTTAGAAAGAAGATCTGAGTGGGAATTCTTCACCATAATCACTTGAGAGTTCTCTGAATGTTTTAATTACAGTTGCCATAAAAATGAGAACCAGGGAGCTCTTTTTAAACGGATAGTAACAGCGATCACCGTTCCTTATGTCTGTAGGGACGGAGATTTTTTCCAAAAATTGAGGGGTTTGAGACTCTGAGAATAATACGAAAAGAAAGAAATCATTTTAGAAAGAGACCTGGAATTGGACTGCCAGATCTGATCGTAACTGGCAACATGACATTTAAGATGTTAGATAGTCACATGGCCTCAAAGTGTCAGTTTTCTCATACAATCGTGGCAATTGTATATATTGGTGTGATGTATATGAAACATTTATCGCTGCTGCCATATGGATAATAGGTATTTAATAAACATTAATTTACTAAATGATGGATGAATGGTGAATTTATTCACTGGTTCCACACTACCACGATACCGACTGTATTCCTGGCATGAATACAGCCTATCGGGAGCTCATTTGGTTCCCAGCATGCCTCTCTTGAGCGTCTCAAGTGGTTTTGGCAGTGTGACACAGCTCTGTCATGTGGGTTCCATATTTGCCTTTGCGCTTCCAAGTTTGAGTCAAGCAGGTCTACCCTGTTCTTGTTGTGGTCTCACATCTGTGGGTTCAGTAAAGTGGGCAGTGGTCGGATATGTGAGCTGGGGCACTCATAAAACCTCTAAAGAGGGATTGGAAAGAGTTTCCAAGAGTCCCACTGGTTCAGTCAACTCTAATGAACTATGGGATCATTAGAGACTCTTTGCCATCAATCAGTCATTAGATTAACAGCCATTCCTTGATGACAGCGTTCTCCTGCTTACAAAGACTTCTATTAGAATGCCCTCAGGGCCTTGCTGGGTCCCCAAACCCGAAAGGGCGGCCCCATTTGTTCTTTTTGACTGGACAGCTACTGAAGCCACAAAGTGGGGTCCCCTTTGGAGCAGTTGCTTAAAACTCAGCTCAGGAGGGGTGCAACTGATTCCACTCCCTGTCTATGCCTGGGGTTTCTGGCACTTTCTGCAATTCTAATTCTTATGGGGTTTCCTTCAATCCTTTGTTCATGTTGACCTCTGACCCCTGGGTCTTGCTTGGGCCCTAAGGCAATGCTTTCTTCTCTGCCCATAGCCACCAGTGTCTGAGAATCCCCAACCACTATCATACCACACAACAGCCTAGAGCAACAGTTCTGTGCGCAGGTAAGCGGCAGTTGTCACCTTGAAACTGGGCTTAGCAAATAACCAACTGCTAGGTAGGAAATGAAGCTGGGACAGCATTTATTTATTTATATATTTATTTATTTTGGTAATAGTTCCTTTGTCATGCCACATCTAGGCAAGTCTCTGCCAGCTTACCTCCTAAATGGCTTCCTCGACCGTCTAGCTACTCTGCCCTGTCCAAACATTCTCCCCGTCGCTTGTGTTCTCAAGCTGCACCCAGAACCTGAAATTCTTTCAGTGTTGTTCTGAAGAGTGATTTGCCCTTGCCTTGGACCCTATCTGAGGTCACCAAAAACAGCTCACTGAACTGTTCACTAAATAGACTTCAACCAAGGGATGTGATTATTCCGAGACTTTTGCGAGCTTGTGCGAGTATTCAAACACTGTTCGCATCAGCTCCTGGTTCTCCTTGCTTTAGGAAGCTGCGTTGGAGAGCCCGTTATCCATGCCATAGGGACCCAGGCACTGCACCTCGCTGCAGTAAAGCTTCGTCTCGGAAGGGCAGGCTTGTTGGGGTGCTTCTAATGTTTCTATGAGAAATACATTGCCCGGCGTGTAAGTATTCATTTCAAACGTTTTGAGCATTCACATTTTCATTTTGCTAATATCCATACACTGGCAAATCTATTTTGAGGACAGAATGCTTCTGCTGGAGGAATCTAGGCTTTGGTGGGGAAGGTGAGTCCCCGGTAGTGCGGGTCCAGCTGAGCTGTCTGATTCATTTCTGCCCTAGATTCCCTAGTTTTTGATGCTCAATTAACTGCTAGTAATTGTTTTTAAGCAAGAGAGAGCCTATCAATTTTAGCTCATTTATCTTTATATTTACTTTAATGTTTAGCAGAAACTATTATTGTTTAGTTATCTCCATTAAAAAAAAAAGCATTAGAGCCACAGGACAGAGCTCCAATCTTCTCGCAGGTGAAATGCTATGGTGTGCTGATGGGAATTCCTTCAAGGATTCCGGATGGAACTTAGCTACTATGACAATAATTGCTTTCCTGATTACTCTCTAACCTAGTGTTCGCACCATCAGCAATGCAAAGGCCCCGTTACACAGTAACTCGTCATACAGGCCCCGGGAAGCAGACGTTGTAGGACCCCACATTTATTTCTTTTCTCATCGATGTGTGTAAATACCCAGCTAAAGCAACCTGAGGGTAGACAGGTTTATTTTGGCTCATGTTTAGGGGAGTAGTCGTAAGGGAGGCTTGGCGGCAGGAGCTCTCTGCCACTCTGGCGGGGAGAGCTTGCTCACGTGAGGGCTGAACAAGAAGCAGCCGGTGGACAGGAAGTGGGGCCGGGAAATATCCTACCCCTCCTGTGACTCAATTCCTTCAGCTAGGCTCACCTCACTAAGGCTCCCCCTTTTCTGAGGCAGGGTCTCCAACTCACCGTGCAACAGAGGCAGATCTTGAATTATTGCTCTTTCTGCCTTGACTTCCCATGTGCTGGCTTACTGGCTGGTGCCACCACACCCAGCTCCGACATCCCTATTTTGCACTGTCTCTTAGAGATATTCACTTCAAGAGAGTGCGGCTGGTGGCTACTGTTACCATGACTACCACCCTTATTTTTACCATTTGTCTGTCTCTCTACCTGGCTGACTCAGTGCCAACTAGGAATGCATCTGAACCTTCTACCTTCTACCTGCGCAGCATCTGGCACACACAAGTTACCCGATAAGCCAGTCATCAGGACGACAGGACCAATGAATCTGTGAGAAGAGGAGTAACTCCTCCCTTGACGTCACCAGGCAGGAAAGAGACTCAAGACTCCAGGCCATGGCTGCTAGACCCCCAGGTGGGAGTTCTTCCATGGCGTGTAAGAATTTCATTTGCTAACCAATGTAGAAAGAAAACCAGAGTATTATCATTCCTGTGGTGGAAGGAGCTGCAGACCATGGCCAAAGCCCTCAAAACATGGCTCTGCAGCTTGGCAGTCTGGCTTTGACACAGGCGGTCAGGACGAGTGGGTGATGTGATCAGAATGGAGGGCTGTAGGGGCTGTGTAGAAAGTCTTTTCTTAAATGAAAAGCCCAAATAAAGTAAATAAATGAAAACATAAATCACTGTGTCTTCTCCAGGCTCCTGGTCGCAGGAAAACAAATTAGAAAAGGCCCGAATGAAAGGCCTATTGAAGAGGCCTGGCTTGAATTAAGTGGTTATATATTTTCAAAGCACTTTGTTGGGATCTGTAAAAATAGCAAATAAAAAGGTAATAATATCCCCTGGCTCTGCGAGGCAAATGCCAGTGATAGAGGAAGCTTGGGCACGGGGGGGGGGGGGCACTGAAGTGTCTGAGCTTCAGTCGAGGGGAAAGGAAAGCCTTCGCTTCAGAAGTACAGTGCATCTCCTCCCTTAATAATTCATGGCAGCGTGCTGCCATTCCAGACAGGTATCGTGTGTCTTTCTTACAGCACCCACTCTCCTCTTAAAATGGCCCCAAATGAAATCGGAGGCCACAGCTTGAAGCTTTTATTTTTGTGGCGGTCCACCTCGAGGAGCTACTTTAAGGCTATCAAGCTCCGGTAATTTGAGGGCATGTTTTACAGTCTTTTCATTCATAGTTTGAAAAAAATGTGAATAGAGATAATCGCAGCCAGCATCCATCCACCGCAGGCGTCAGGAGCTGCTTTGCAACCCGGCCTGATCTGCCGGGCTCTTAGTTTCAAAATAAGAGCTAGCCAGAGAACTTGGTTGCGCCTGCAAATGTTCAGGAGCTTGGGCCATGAGTCTTTCCCAAACATTCGTAGGAGAAAATAGCCCTGGAAAACTTACCGGCGACTAGATGAACTTTCTCCTTGTTAAGAAAGGGTTAGGTCCTTTTGTTTGTAAGTGGCAGGTGGGTTGTACAATTCCAGTGTAATTTCAGAAAGCCATCTTCTGCACATAATAAACATGTCTGCAATAATAGGATTCAGAAAATAGCAAAATGCATTCCAGACGCCCTTTGATTGTGCATATAGAACAGAGAATTTAGCTATAATTGGCTATAACAGAGTTATGGACAGCAAATGACACACCACGGATTTGGGTGATGTGCAATTCTGATTAGAGATGGTGTGTTTCGCACAAATGCCAAAAATCAAACAGTCGCAGGTACATGGTGACCCAGCACACCCCACCTCCCTCCCTCCCTCCTTACTTCCCTCCCTCCCTCCCTCCCTCCCTCCCTCCCTCCCTCCCTCCCTCTCTCCCTCTCTCTCTCCCTCCCTCCTTCACTTCCTCCCTCTCTTCCTCTCTCCCATTCTTCCTTTCTGTTTAATGAAATCATAAATTAGACCAGAAAACTTATTCTATTATTTTTCAACTGATCAATTGTCAGCCAATACACCATTTTCTTCAGCTGCTACAGCTGTATGAAAGGAAGGGGGAAGCAGGAGCCCGCGGAGAATTGACTTTTGGAGAACTAGACGTAATTTGAATCAAGAATTATAATAGGAAATAAACCATTACAATAAACAAGGAAACATGTACACAATTACTTTCATGGTGTAATTGTATTCACTCTAGTTGAGAAAATAAAGAGATAATACTGACCGTAGCACCTGGGTATTTAATGCAAACTGTAAAATCTATTATATTAAACAAAGTCAAAAGCGATGCGAAAGATCCTGAATCTATTCAAGGCATGCACCTTATTACAGACTTAGCAAATTAAAACACAAATAGGATTAGAAAAGAATAATGTAACAATCTCCCACCAGGTCCCTAGAGCATTAAGTCATAAATTGGGTTTGCATTAAATTGTGCCTGCAGTATTGAATTCAGGGAGCGAGCTGTGGGCTGGAGATAAACCACGCTGGGCTACTCACCAACTTTGGCACAGCTATGTGTTTCCTGAGACGGGCAGTAAATTTGTTAGACTAGAACAGCTCCAAAGAAAGAAACGGAGCACTTCATATCTCAATTTAAAAATGTCCCGTGCCCTGCCACACGTGGCCTGCCTGCGATAGAAACACGGACACGCTCACGTGTGAACTGGAGCTGTGCTTGCTGGTTCGGAGTAGGGACATTTGACTTTATGCACTGTGCGATACCAGGCATGGTTTAAATGAAACAAATGAAAACGCTCCACGTGGTTCCTAATGGGTTTTGTTTTGCTTTTTTGTTTGCTTGAATCTGTGTGGGCAGAAAGATAAGAAAAGCACAGTCTCTAAAGAGAACCCTGTGGCGTTTTGATCTCCAGATGAACGTTACCTTTAATTCTGCAGGAGGCCCAGACCTTACTTACTCTGGGCGATCCATGGAAAAATGTATAAGACATTAAAAAAAAAGCAGATGAATATTTGTAAGCCAATTTTTTAAAAATATTTATTTATTATGTATACAATATTCTGTCTGCACGTGTGCCTGAAGGCCAGAAGAGGGCACCAGACCTCATTACAGATGGTTGTGAGCCACCATGTGGTTGCTGGGAATTGAACTCAGGATCTTTGGAAGAGCAGGCAATGCTCTTAACCACTGAGCCATCTCTCCAGCCCCCTGTAAGCCAATTTTTAAAGTGACTCTTGCTTTCATAAACACCCCCTCCTCAAGGCGTTCCTCTTCTTATGATCAGCTGTGTTGGGTTTATTTTCTCACCCGCTGGCTAAGAGGGACCGGGTCAGGAAAAGAGAACTTGCTTGAGTTTTCTATGTCATTTCTGCTTTAGTTTCCCTGTTGCCGGCAGATGGGCTGGCAAACCACGCAGAAAGCCGCTGGCTGTTGGCCCTCACATCTGAAGATCATTTTCAGGTATGGAATACAATGGAGTTTCTCTCCCTTTACCTTGACTTCTTAAGGCTGTGATGAGGATGAAGGGAAACCCATGTCAAAGGCCTAGGAGATACTAGTTGAAAAGTACTAGTTCAAAAATACTAGTCTCCCTAACTTTCTCTTAATTAGGAAGAGTAGGGCAGAAAGGTGACATTTGCAAGGTGTCCCGAGCAAGCCCAGGTTGCTGCGTTGGGTGGGCAGGCATCCACTGGATCCAACGAAGCACAAGGAGCCATAATGATGGCGGTGTTGGGGGGCGGTGTGGGCGGTGGAGGGGTGGGGTGAAGTAGGGGTGCTAGCAGCTGCTTCCTTGCCTCCTGGCTTTCCCCACTGTGCTCTAGGTTCCTACCTCTTCCCCCACCAGTCTTTGCGACTGGCTGTCCTGGCCTCCAGGTGATAGGTTCCTACATCACACTTAGATGAAGACGGTCTGTTTAAAACTGCGCTCTCTGTTTTCAAAAGCGTATTTGAAAGTCTAAACGGCTCCCATTTTGGCTTTAGTGAGACAAATATGGGCTAAAACACTCCATGCCCCTTGAGTATGATGGATGCGGAAGGCCCACTGGAGTTTCCATAGCCAAAGTCTGGCTTTCTCACAGTGGCAATTTTTCTGCCACGTTATTTATGTGGCGGTTTTACTTCTAATTATGGCTCATCATGGCTGTTAGTGCTGAGCAGTAAGAGAGAAAACTGCGTTGTACTGCCATTTAACTTCAGCCCATAAAATGGGCGATAAAGCTGAGGGATTGAAAACCAAACCGGCTCCCCCCCCCCCCCACCCCACCAAAGCATAACTTTCTCTGACAAGCTCGCATCCATTTCTGCCAGTCTGAGGCCGGATGCTTCCTCTGAGGAAATGCACGGATGGCCTGGTGACTCCTGAGGCCCTGCAGCCTCAGATTTCAGCTTGGGCTTAGCTCTTAAGTCATCTCCCGTGGTAGACGAAACAACCCCAGACCCCCCCAGATAATTAACACCTGCCAGGCTTTATTGGAATCACCCGACCTTATTGTTTGCTGGCTAATGAAGGCAAATAGATGTGACTTAACGTGTAAATAATAGAAGGCCTCTTGTTTTCAATTTTGATTACTATTTTTTTTTTTGCCTTTAAGAAGAATGCCACTCGGTGTGTTGTGTGTAAACAAAGAAGATAAATGGCTGGGATGAGAATGAGTTGGCCATAACCTGATTAAAGCCATGGCGCTGGCTCCTAGAAGAACCACAGAGGGCTTAATGATTGGGTTGTTGTTCTTAATATGTCTAATGTTGACTCTTAAAGACATCAAGAAAAATGTTAAGAGGTTCCTGGTATTTCACCGTGGCGGTGAGCTCTTTCTTGACAGGAAAAAGAAGAACCCTTCCCTGTGACTGGGACACAGTGTCCAGCCGGGTAAGCTGATTTGCCCAAATGTTATTAGGAGGCCGTTTAAAGCTGAAGTCGGCCTCCTCTGCCGCCAGAGCGTCAGGCACAAGAGCAGGTTTGGCTTTGCTGAAGCCATGATGGGTAAGACAGCTGTAAAATGCCACCTGTCTTCCTCTTTGTCAACGTGACACACACACCAGGGTCATCAGCTAAAAGGGACTCTCGGTTGAGGAACTACCTCCATGAGAGCAGCTGGTGGGCATTTCAGTTGGGGGCGTCTTCTTGATTAATAATTGATGAGGGAGGCCACAGGCTATTGTGGATGGAGCACCGCTACACTCTCTCTCTCTCTCTCTCTCTCTCTCTCTCTCTCTCTCTCTCTCTCTCTCTCACACACACACACACACACACACACACACACCACACACATGGTCCTGAGTGCTGAAGGAAAGCAAGCTGAGCAAGCCCGGGAACAAGGCAGGAAGCAGCGTTTCTCCATGAGCTCGGCTTCAGTTCTTGCCTCCAGGTTCCTGCCCCGCCTCCCTTCATGATGGCTTGTAAGCCGTTTTCTCCCCCAGTTGCCTCTCCACAAGGTTTATCACAGCAATAGAAAGCAAAGCAGGACGCTGCTCCAGAGCACTTCTGGACCGCAGTGAGATGTCTGCTAGGCTCTACCAGCGGACATGTTCAACCTGTAGCCGGTGTACCACGTGCTCCCGGAACACTATGGATGCAGACCACAATGTCATGTTACAATGTCACAATGTCAAAAGAGAAGGGACCCTTGACTGATACTGAAAAGCCCATGGTCTTCTGGCCTGTTGGACTTTCAGTGGCAGAGCTGATTGGTGAGCTCTGAAGGAAGAGCTCTGTGGTGAGGCAGTGGTTTGTCCTTCCTCTCTCCCAGAAGGAGTTCTGTGTTGGGTGAGTATGGAAGAACGATGTGTGTTATTCATAAGTGATGGCACACATTGACATTGCTCTAGCAAAAGCTCAGTGTTTGATCGAAAGTGAGACCCCAGTCCTCTGATACCCCTATATCCAAGGAGTCTGGGATGACTGAAAGAGTCACCCCAGGCCCTTGGCATTCATCCTTGGGATGCCAAGGGAGCTCAAATGAGCAGAAAGCTCCATCTCAAGCCCCCTCCCCCTGGGAGTTGCCTTGGTCTGGACTCCACCTCCGGGAAAGCCCGCCAAGTGCTGACCCCTCCCACAGGCTATTTAGGCTGCCCTTGACAAAAAGAACATGTGATTTTGGGGTTTTGTGTGCCCCCCCTCCCGCCATGCTCTCCTGGCCACCCCGGAGCACTGCAGTAAACATGGGCATTGATTTGGTCTAATTTAGTCTGATTGGAATTACTTGCATTGGCGGAGAGGTTCATCTTAAGAATATTCCTAACACTCAGGACCGATTATGTCATTGTGTGCCACTGCCAGCGCGCAGTTGCAGTGGCCCTTGTGAATCTCCACGCACATTTCCAGCCCCAGTGATAATCAGCGGTTAGGATCTTTGATGCCTTTGAAACTTCAAACTGAGCAGCTGAATTCCAGAGAATCATTCTTTTCTTTAACCCAACAACAAAAGTGATGCCAGATATTTTCTTTTCAACTCTACAAGTTCATGTTGGGACTGAAGAGATGATTCAGGGGGTTAAGCGTACCTGTTGCTCCTGCAGAGGATGTGGGTTCAGTTCCCATCACCCACAGAGCTGTCCTGTAACTCAGCTCCAGAAAACCCGATGCAGATTTTCTGCCCCAGAGAAGGCCTGACAGGCATGTAGGTGTACATATACAGACAGACAAAACATACATCTACATAGACTAAAAATAAATAAACCTTTTAAAAACTGCATACCGTGAACCCATTGCGAGGGAAGTTGGCTTGCTTTTTTAAGGTTGCTGGTAGAAAGACTGGTCAGTAGTTTATCCCCAGCGTTCAATCTACCTGGCTCTCAAATCCATGTTCTTCCTGCCCATTCTATGGTTTCTAAGTAAGCCTTTTGCCTCCATGTTTCCATAGACAACAAACACGGAAGAATCTTTGCTTGGTAGAGCCTATAATCAGATAGAAACAAGCAGTTGGCATTTTGCCAAGCCGGGAGAAGCAGCAGCTGGTAGGAGGTCAGCCAAGTTGCCTTCTGTGGCAAGGTGGATGGGTACGGATTTAGAATTCTTCTATTTCCCAGAGTGTCCATCTCCTCTTTCTTGTCATATACCAGCCTTTGGCTACAGTTCTTGATGAGTCAGACAGGAGAAGGTATTGGAAGGAGGGTGGGGACAGGCAGGAGAGGTCCACCTCTTCCTGTCTTCTCCAGGCCCCTTCCTTCCCCTGCGGGTCATTGGGGGAGCCATGCTATCACACTGACACCCCAGTGAGGGCAGGGGGATGAAATGAGGGAGGTGAAATAAAACCACAGCTACACTGTTTAATAGGCCTCGGCGTAAGACCAACAACTAACACAAAGGTAGGGAAAGAGGCTGGAACTAATTTGTTTTCTCTTAGAAACTGTTGGCAATAAACTTAGCAGCAGGTTTTTGGTATCAGAATACATTATCTAAATTATTTTATTTAAAGCAGTTTTTACCTTTTAAGTTAGCATATAAAGTGATGGGATCCTATGGGACTTTCACACACAGACATCATTATACCTTGCTCGTTCTCACCCTGGCCCTGACTACCCTCCTCCATCGTCCTTTTCCTCTCTTGTTGGTCCTGTTTCTTCTCTGAAAACAATCAGTCCCTTTTATTAGTAACTTTTCTGTCGTTGTGATGAAATGACAACCCAAAGAAACTTAAGAAAGAAAGAGGGTTGTTTGGCTTGTGATTTCAGAAGAAGAGAGTATTGGGGGATGTTTGATCTCACTGTTAACCCCAGAGTTTGCATTTGAATTAATTAAATAGAATTAACCTTGGACCAGGAGGCTGTGTTAGCAACTCATTGACAGGAAGCAATCAGACAGCACCAGCATCCAGGAGAGCTAGAGAGACACAGGACGTAGTTGTGTGGGGCTTGGAGTGGCGCAGCTTTTTGTAGTTTGGCAAAGCGAAGCACGGATCTCCCGTGGACACTCATTGTGTTGTTAGCTTCTCTGAGGCTTAGTGTCTATTTCTGGAAATGGGGTCAGCCTCCAAAGGTCCCTGATGTAATTAGATTGCCAAAGGCTTAGACAGTACTTGGAAGGCATTTTCTGTAAAACACTGAGCCTTCTATGGCTATGCACACTGCAACCCCAGCCTTCAGGAGGCAGAGGTCAAAGAACCACACAAGTGTGAGGCTAGCTAGCCTGGTCTACAGAGTGGGTTCCAGATATAGAGTGAGACTTGTCTCAAGCAAAACAAAGCAAACCAACTAATGGATGGATCCCTTCTCCCAGGTACCCAGTGTGGGGAGTGAAGAAGACTTGGGTGAATATGCATTGCTAAAATGGGCACAGCCATGCCAAGGTCTCCAAAGCCTCAGACTCATGGAGAAAACACAAAGCCTTCTCCAGGCCATGCTCAGAGAAATGTGAAAGTCTTCTTTGGGGATCCAAGTGTGGATATTGATAGCAGGTGCAGAAAATGTCCCCCACAGCTTTCTCCCTCAAGATGTTTACAGCCTGAAGACTGCACCCCACAGAGACTACTCCTACCGAGATTAGCTAACCCCTTCACCTTGTTCAACTGCTTGCCATAGACCCCGCCTCCTTGTTTATCCCTATGTAATAAATAACCCCACCTCCCTGTTCATCTCAACTCTACATAATAAACATCTCTGGGGTGCTGAGGTTTTTCGGTCAGAGAGGCCAGTCCACCATACCCCAGCTTTATCCTGTGTCCGTGTCTCTGTTTATCTGTCTGTCTTTTCTTGATTACCTCTTCAACCCCAGTCAGCTCTGTCTCTGAGTCATGCAAGGGCTTTGGACCCTGGAACAAAACAAACAATATCCAGGAAAATGTAAGCATGGTTTTTGAAGGTGGGTGAGGAAGGAAGGAGGCTGCCCTCTGAAGACCACAGGCTGAGAAGGTCTGGCATGGGGTCAGCAGGACCTCTGACCTCTGAAGACACAGGCTGAGAAGGTCTGGCCATGGGGGTCAGAGGGACCTCAAGGTGGTCCTACCCACAGGAGAGAAAACGATGCCCCTCTTTTTAGCAGGATAGAAACAAGTTCTCTTGACTCCAAGCTTCAATGTGAATATTGCTTAGGAAAGAAAAGAAGAAAAACCAAATTCATCAAACTTCAGCCTCCTTGCTTACAGTTCTTCATTTTTCAATTCTTTATTAAGAAGACGAGAAAGCTTACAATTGCGACAATTCCATTTCTTCCTACATTTTCACCCAAAACAGTGTAATGAATGGCAATTATGTCTACCCGGGATTTCCTGCAGCTAGATAAATGTTAGCATTAATTAGGCACTTTTAAGGGATGGTGTTCATCTGTTCCACTGCGGTCTGTACCTCTTTCTCTACCACCAACACCACCTCTTCCCTCATTCCTTCTCTCCTCCAGCTCCACCCGCACAGCTGAGCAGAGGAAAGCTCGGAGGAAGGACACAGGTCAGCAGAAGGGGCCTATGCTGGGGTAAAGAGCCATATGGACTGAGAAGCGCAGAATGGCTGTCCTTCCCGGACAGGTATGGGGAGAGCAGAGGTTGGGAGGAGGCTGGCTTCCATGCCTAGGCTTCCTCTCCCAGGTCTCCAGGGCCCAGGTACATCCCCAGATGTTCCCGAGGAGGGAAGCTGATGTGCGCACATCAGTGGTTAGAAAGAGGACTTAGACCTGAACAAAGCAACATGCTTCTGGCTCTCCTTTCCGGGCTTGCTCTTAGACCTCGCCCACCCAGGGTACCTGGGGCTCTGTGTGCACACCAAGCCCCCAAGAAGGCTGCAGGAGCTCGCTTTGCATAATCATGGTCAAAATCTCCTGTATCGTTGAGGATTTGCTCCTTTTTTAAAAAATTGAACTCTATTTTCAAACTAACTTTGTGTCTCTCTTATAAGTAAACAATACCAATGAGAAAGACGGCGGAAGAAGGCGGGCGGGAAGGTGCTGAAAAGGAGTGGATTTGATTTAGCAGCTATCTGATGGCAGCGGAGGGCGAGGGAAGTCGGGAAAATCTCCTATGAACACAACAGATCCTGTTGTCTGATAAAACTACACACGTGCAGTTTCTGGGCCAGCCACGCATTTCCTGCGACAAAAAAAATGGAGTTTTACTTGGGCTTTTGTTTGAGGGTTGGGTGACCAGTTGAAGAAAGCCTTCGAAAACCATCTAGGAAAAAGACATAGACCATCGCATGGATGTGGACTTTCGAGAGGTTTAGTAATTTATTAGTTTACTTAATATCAAGTTTTTTTTAAAAAAATAACTGCTTTAAAAGTATTTTTCTTATATGAAAAGGATCACATGCTCCATGTAGCAAATTTATAAAGCATGGGAAAGAGCAAGCGTGATATTTATAATATTCTATCATTCGTTTACTCACACTAACATTTTAGGGTCCCATCCTTAAGTTTTTCTGTGTGTAGACGCCTTTGTCTATTTTACAAAGATAAAAACTACTACGGATTCTTTAAATATTTAATGACGTACCATGGATATTTCCCACTCAGTCAACTCTCTCAGTAATGTCACCTCAAATGACTGCACAGGGATCCAACCCAACAGGACTACAGCCATCTTGATTGGAACTGCTCTCTTCCTATCAGGCCACTGCAGACCCCACGGAGCACAGTCATGGGGAAAAGACAAACGCTGACTGCTGTCATGTTCTGCTTCTTAACTGATGCTCGTCCGTGCGAAACGATTTCGAGACAGGTCAGAGGCATTCTGGTTGGCAGCGGTCTGTCTTTGATTTAACATATAAAGCACCTCTCTAGGATTTGGGATGCAGGCATCTTGAATTTTCCTGACATACGTTTTTGTTTATGAGTCCTCAATGAATTACACTCGTACCATCTTGAGTCAGTTTGCCTCTTTCTTTGGTCTCATGGCCTCTTACACCTTGGTGGCTAGATCTTACACACTGAAACCTTTTTCCCTTCCTGAAACAGCTTGTAACATTATATTGATGGCAATACTATAGAATATATTGGGAAGATGCTATTATATTTTTAAAAAGCACTAAATGCTAGCTGTTTGGGCTTCTAATGTTTCACCTTTCAAAACAACCGTTACCAAGGGTCTGCAAAGTGGTGGTACGCATTTGTACACGTTTGTTTGAATTAAGTTCATTGCTCTCCAAAGTGTGGGTGGCATTTGGAAGTTGTTCTCCTCCTCTCCGGTCCTTTGGAATAGTTGAACTTTTTTATAATTTAGGCACTAAGATTGGAATTCTCTCCAATGGCCACACAAGGTCTTCACCTCCTACTCCATCTAGGCCTGGCTTTGCATGACAATCCCTAGTTCATTCAGACATATGGGAATGGATAATATCCACAGCATATATTATGATGTATAATAGAAATTAGAAGGAGAAATATGACACCCAGAGAAAGCTTCCTTCGGCCCATGCTGGCCTCGAACTCACTGTGCTGCTGAGGATGACCTAGAGCTTCTGATCCTCCTGCCTCCGTCTCCTGAATGCTGAGGTTACAGGTGTGTGCTACCACGCCCAGCTTACCAGGGGCTGGGGATTGAAGCCAAGGCATTGTGCATGCCAGGCAAGCACCCAACCAACTGAGATACATCCCTAGCCCTGGATAATACATTTTAAAACTCCAATAGAGAAGATTGTTCTCAATAGCATGGTATGATAGCACACACAACTGAAACATATCCCTACACTTCTTAGTGAATTTGCCTACACCCAGAAATTTTACTCTAAAGTACACATGGGTAGAATGAATATAGTCAGTAAACATCTGAATTTATTATGATCTCATTTCAGAACTATTCTTTTTTCTCCTAAATACGTAAAGATTTTCTTCGCTATATGGTAGAGGTAGGGTCTTCAGTTCCGAAGGACATGCTTTTTGGGAAAATATTTCACTGAAGACAAGTCACGGGAACTTTTATTATTCATTAGTGTGTCCTAAAGTGCCCCTGGATAGAAATGCTTTCTGCTAAAGCAAAAATACATCCGTTTCTATGATCTAATTGTACCGTTGGCTAGAATTTCTATCTATCAGTTCAAAGGGAAACTTGGTTTCAGTGAATTTGTTTTTAATAAAAATGCGTTATCCATGATAAATATATTTCACTTTGCTCAAATAGATTTGATTGGGAAACATATTGAGCAAAAGGACTGGTGGAGCTTAATTTCATTGCTTGGAGAAAACGTATTGAATGCTGCTTTGAATTAAATTCTATTTGTTTTAATAAAAGTGTATTGGCCTGAGTGTACATATATTTGTTTTAGTGGCAGTACATTGGATCCAATAAAACTAGATTGGCTTCACTGCTTGTGTCTCCTGCTCAGTGAAAACGGATTGAGTGGGAAAATGAAGCAGGCAGGAGTCAGCCAGCCTGAGGTCTCTGTTTGGTGAGTCTCCACAGCAACCAGAGGGAGGGGCTCCCATAGACTTCTTATCAAAATATGCTTTTAAGTATAAGTACTTTTCACTAGGAAGGGCTTGGGTATGACTGGTATGACGTCAGATTGCCACCCTAAAGAGGCAAGTTTCTGAAGTGCTCTATTCCAGGGGCAAGTTATGACTGCCCAGGGCACCGGAGGAGGAAAATCCTACGACATCCCAGCGCAAGCTTGTCAACATCCCTTAAACTTTATACCAGCCTCATTGGTTCCAATCAGATGCCGTCCCCCAAAGCATTCCCAAATCCCTCAAATGAACAGGAAAGGGATCATGAGTTATCCCCGAGGATGGCCTGGCCCATCAGCCTTGAAATGGGTCTGACTTTGAACTGACGTCACTGCGGGGCGGGGCGAGGGGTGATTGACACATCTCTCAGTTATTAGCCTCTCTATAGATGGTAGTGTGTCAGAGAAACGCCATCACCCGGAAGACTGCAGTCTGGGCGGAGTGAAGCAGCCATATTGGGAGGCTCCGTGTGGTTCCCCAATGCAGCATGGCTACGCGAAAATAGCAACCTGACCCCAAAGCCAGGGGTCAGAATCGCAGAACCCCCAACAAGACTGTTGTCATACTTCGGTCACTGTCTCACTTTTAAGAGTTCTGGTGTTCAGAATTTTTTCTGTTGGTTGAAGATGAACTGGATCTGACTTCTCTTCCCAGTTTCATTTCGCCTTGATGAGAAATAAATGCAAGCAGCATTTCATTAACACCTTTGCTTCAACTTAATGTGCTAACAAGCTCCCGACTTCAACCTTCCCCTAATAACCACTAATACTCAAGGAATCTCATTACCACGGAACCCCAAGCCTTCAGCGTCTCTTTGTTCATGTTTTGAGTGGGTGAACTCTTGTAAGTCCCTCCCAGGATACACAAGGGAAACTTACTTACTGACTTTTTTTTTCTTCTATGAACATATTTCCAAATAGCTCCTGGAAGCCATGAAGAAAATGTTTTTGACGCAGACATTTTCTGGGCTGTCTTTGGAGTTGTGGGGTTGTGACCCCGGAGGACAGCAAGTGGTTCACTTGGTCAGAGTGTAGTATGCATAGAATACAAATGTCGCATGGTGGCAGGTGGTTTCGGGAAGTCTCAGGTGAGTGAAGAAATGAGACAAAGGAAGGAACTGGTTCACAGAATACTTCATGGTTTTGTTCTTGCTTTCTGAGAGGTCTCGTAGTCCAGGCTGGGCTCAGACTTGTCATGTAACCGAGGCTGGTCTCAAACTGCCGGTTCTTGGGCTTTACCTCCCAAGGGTGCGCCACCATATATGGAATTTGTTAAACGAGTTGCCATGGTGACTAGCTACAGCCTGGTCCAGCTGTGGAAAGCTCGGAGTGACAGGAATGGGCTGCACAGGATTGCTTTACCCTAGAGGTAAGAGAGCCTGGGTAGTTAGACACCAACACACATTTACAGATCACTTCCCAGCCTTTCTGGCTGCGGCAGGCATTATGTCCCTGGTGCATGAGGTCTGGCAGTGGAGGACATGGTGAGGGTTGGCTGCCTAAAACCCAAGGCAAAGAATGGAGTTAGAAGCGATGAAGGTGACATCTGTTGCCCCATGAAGGTCGCTGTACAGACAAGTAAGCTGGGGTTGGGGAAGACTTTCCCAGTGGCACACAGTTAACAAGTGACTCAGGCAGGATGCAGACCGGCTCTGTCTCCCTTGGAAGGCAGTGTCTTACCCACTAAGCTACACTGTCCTGGTCCATCCCAGGAAGCTGGCGTGACATCAAGATTTCAAAACCACGTTTGTGTGTATATGGGGCAGGGAGAAGTCAGTGAATCAGGGCTGGGGACCAAGAGCACAGGCAGGAGATGGGGACTGGTGGGAGGAGCTATGTCCCCTAAGCACCAGCTCTAGGAATGGCCAGGAGCTTTGTGTCATCATAGGCTTATATCTTAATATTTAGGTATGTGTCTCATCCTTGTATGTCTAGTGGTGGTGAGGGAATGAAGAAATTAAAGATCCAGGGACTCAGAAAGGCTGGGATCAGGTAGTCCGGGCTCTCAGATGGAGAAACCACAGCACCCTGGAAGCTCAGCATGTTTATTTTATACAAGGAAGGTGGGGTTGTTGCATACAGATAAACATGGAGGCAGATGTAGCTAAACTCCTTAGGAGCAGCCTCTGTAGGGCAGCAGTCTTTAGGCTGTAAACATCCAGGGAGAGAAAGCTCTATTTTCTGAGCACACTGTCAACCATTGCATTCAGACCGAGGCAAGTTTTGCCATTCCCGCAGGGCTAAGGCCTCAAGGTCCTTGACATGGCCACACCCATCCCAACAGCCCACATTCACTCAGGATTCTGCTCGCTCCCTATAGGTGAGGTGTGTGTTTGTGAGACACGGAATTCAACTTGTCCCGCGGTGGGTCTTTGATTCTCAGCCAGTCGTAAACAACCTCATGATGGGGTGCTCCTGGCTCACTTTTGGCCAATTGAGGGGCACCTGTCTTCCACCAGCACCACCGGCCCCGCGCCCGTCAGTTAGCTTCTGCATAACTTCCTCAGCTGCATCCGCTCATGCTCGCTGCTTTGCAGAGTAAGTTATGATTACTTCATGCTATCAAACCAAACAGCAATCCTCGCAGCTGTTTTGATTCTGCCTAATGAAATGGCGGTGACATCTGAATGTCATAGCAGCAGAGAGGCGGACGGGTTGTTGTGGCTGCTGAGAGGAGAAGGATCAGTGATATTCCCTGGGCTAATATCTCATATGACAACTCTGCCGTTATCAGTGTTCTGTGTCAGAACATGGCTGCTGCCAGGCTCACTTCCCGGGGAGAGACTTCAGGCGTGTCAACGGCCCTTTGGCTGATACGATGGGACAGCCAGGGAGGAGATGATGTCTACTGTGTTGTGAAGACCGAGAGAAATGTTTGACTGGAATAAAGCACACAGTTAACAATCACTGCCATTCAAGAGCTCGAACACGGAGCTGACTGCCGAGAGCCAATGGTGTGTGTGTGTGTATGTCAGCTCATCAGAAACCCACAGAAAAATCTTTGGTTTCTCCTTTCTTTCCCGCACACAAAGGGGAGAGACTGATTTCTGGGAAGAGAACAGACAGCAAACATGGAGGCAAGAAGCCAGCCTGGTCCTCAATCAATTATGCGAGAGTATTACCAAATCAATGAATTCCCAGCGTGAGCGCTCGCGGCAGATGGACGAACACTTGTCGGCTATCTGGAGCCGCGAGAATCAGATTGATTTTCCGAGCTTATTTGTCTCATTTCTCCTGCCTGGTGCTGGAAGGCAGAGCGTGCAGCTGGGATTTTTCAAATGCAAGAGGTCTCCAACTATTTTATAGCACGTGAGACTGGGCTTCTCAAGCTAAACCCTGTAGGACTTCTGGCTTTTTATTCCTCAGAATGAGGACAAAAGGTTCTCTTTCCTTTTCCTTCTCTCCTCTTGCTTCTACTCTCTCACTCCCAAAGATCTTAATAATAGAAGGCTGGGATTGGTTAGATTGGCTTCTCAGACCTGGTCCGAGGTCTGGAAGCTTCTCTCTTAGACACAGTCTGTGTTAGGCTATCTGTGAATCAACTCTCCGTTACTATACCAAAATATCAGAGAGAACCAACTTATAAATGAGAAGACTTCGTTTAGGTCCCAGGTTCAGAGGTTCTAGTGCTCAAGGGACTGGTATTGCTGTTTTGAGCCAATGGTGAGACAACACACTCCAGTGAGCGCACTTGAGAGGAAGTTTGTTAGTCTCATGGGTGGGAACAAAAGAGAAGCAAAGAGGAATTGACTAGGGTCCCCTTTGACCATGATACCGTGGTCATTGGGTCATGCGATCAACCCTTCCGGCCACCAAGGATTCCAGAATTCTTAGCTGAAAGGGATACGGAGATGGAGCCTTTATTTTGGCTCATTTGCAGTTGGGATAGGAAACCTCACCTCAGGTTTCTTCTTGTGGGAGGAGTCATGATTCCCGTTGTGAGTATTGAATAAAGCAGGAAGTGTCGGACAGGAAGTCAATAAACAGGCTGTCAGAATTCCAAGAATTGCTGTGGTGGTGTGTGACTAAGACCCTTGATGAGCCACTTTTGGGCTCTTCAGGACGGAGTAAGATATGCGCGTCCTGCAGCGATGGCCTCTGGTTGAACTGGAGCGGTGCGCCCCCGTGTGTTCATTTACCCTTATGGCCACCCACATGTTCGGTAATCTGACCTGTCAAGTGTGGACTAGTCGGAGGCCTTCATCTCTGCTCCACCAATGACCAGTTAAATCAGATGTTCAAGGTGCATCTCTGGGTCAGGCACTGAGGATGAGACAAATGCGTAGACTTTCATCCTTGTCTTCATGATCAAGGGTGTCACAAAGGCCATGGGAGAAGTAAGCTCAGAGAGAAATGATCCCCAGCCTAGACATAGCAAGGAGGAAGACCTCACCGTGACCGGTTGAAGAAGCTGACACCAGACTGACAGCGAAGTAGCAAGGTTTATGAATTACAGCATCACAGGAAAGAGAGGCTAACCTGTGCAAAGTCCGGAAGAGTCTGTCAGGAGCAACGATGGCCTGTGGGTGTGTTGCAGGTCTGAGAGGGGTGTGGGCCACGGGGCAAGAGGTGAGCTGGGCCTGACAGTCCGTGATGGATGTGGTGGGCCTCACTACAGAGGTCGGCTCATGTCTGAAGGAAAGCCCTCTGAGGGGACTGCCCAGATCAGACTGCAGCTAAAAAGGGGGAGGCGGGAGGGGGCGTGGCTTCGAACAGTTACAGAATAAGCCAATCAACTGAAAGTAAGATTTACTATTCTTTCTAGTTAGTGCTGACACCTGGCTCTTGAGGAGGAAAAGATAGACAACATTTTCTTGATTAAAAAAAAAAAAAGAAGAAGAAAGCCATAAAATCCACATTGGGTTGTTTTAGGCAAGCAAAGTCTAGAAATGAAATGACTAATTTTGAAATGGAAAAATTGAGATATTTCTCCATTTATTTGTGGTTCTGTGGTTCTTCTTCTTTTCTTCTTCTTTTTTTTTTTTTGAATGATGATGCACGGTAGTCCTGCAGCACAGAGCTGAGAAGCCAACACTTCAGAAGGGTCATTAGAGCCCTGCCTCTGGGATCAGAGGGATCTGAATTGAAATCTCCGCTATGCCCTGAGTGGCAACCTTCATCACGTTAGTTCACCTCTCCGTGCATCAGATTCTTCATCCAAAAAGTAGAATGGCTAGATATCAGTGTGGCAATTTCTCAGAAAATTAGGAAACAACCTACCTCAAGACCCACTTTTGGGTATATACCCAAAGGATACCCTCAAGGACATGTGCTCAACTATGTTCATAGCAGCATTGTTTGTCATAGCCAGAACCTGGAAACAACCTAACTGCCCCTCAACCGAAGAATGAACAAGGAAAATATGGTACATTTACACAATGGAGTACTACTCACAGGGAAAAAAATAACGACATCTTGAAATTTGCAGGCAAATGGGGAAAATATCATACTGAATGAGGTAACCCATACCCAGAAAGGCAAATATCATATGTACTCATTCATAAGTGGCTTTTAGATATAAAGCAAGGGAAAACCCGCCTACAGTTCACAACCCCAGAGAATCTAGACAACAATGAGGACCCTAAGAGAGACATACATGGATCTAATGAACATGGGAAATAGGAAAAGACGAGATCTCCTGAGTAAATTGGGAGTGTGGGGATCATGAGAGAGGGTAGAAGGAGATGGGGGAGGAAAATAGGGGAGCAGAGAAAAATATATAGTTCCATAAAAACAATAAAAAACATTTAAAGTAAAAAAAAATAAAAAGAAATGGGCAAAGAATAAGGTGGCAACAGCACTTCATTCACACCCAGGGGACACCACCGAATAGGAATAAACCCAGCCCAACCCAGGGGACACCACCGAATAGGAATAAACCCAGCCCAACCCAGGGGACACCACCGAATAGGAATAAACCCAGCCCAACCCAGGGGACACCACCGAATAGGAATAAACCCAGCCCAACCCAGGGGACACCACCGAATAGGAATAAACCCAGCCCAACCCAGGGGACACCACCGAATAGGAATAAACCCAGCCCAACCCAGGGGACACCACCGAATAGGAATAAACCCAGCCCAACACATCAGGAGCCTTAGAACCGGCAGGAAGAATCAAAGGGTAAAAGACCAAAACCCATCCTGGCACGATGTGGCAAATTTTGCTGATTCATTTTGCAGCAAACAGGGCAGGGCTGTGTGGCCTGAGTGACTTCCACAGCATCCAAACCTCTGTGAAGTACCTGAGGAACTTAGGTTTCTATTCCAGGTCCCCGAGCCAAACCTGTCTTGCAAAATGACCGACCTCTGCTGGGGTGAGAGAGGCGGGAGAACATTTGGCTCCCTCGCTTCTGCTATCTCCAGTAACCCATCAGCCACAGAGCTGAAGGATGTGTTCTGCGCTCCCCTTTCCCCTTTAATGTGCCATTAAATCAAATACTCTATTAGCAGAATTAGTTCATTCGGTGTCTGCAACGAAACATCCCGTGAATTGTGCGATGTCTCTCGCAAATGGCCCTGCACTCTGGGGTCTACTTCAGCAGTTTATATCCTGTGGAGGAGGGCCGAGCTGCCCAAGGATCCCACTGCCTTCCTCTAAGTGAAATATTATGGCTTCCACAAAGGATAATTATGTGGATCATTTTCCATGTGCAAACCTGCTGAATTCTAAACACTGTGGATCAGGCTCCGGCCCAAAGCCTGCTGTCCTTATGCCTGCAGCCCGAGGACTTGCCTTGGCCACCGACTCCCAACCTCCTTGGCTTCTCTGCTCTCTGCGTTAGGTTCAGTTCAGAGACCGGGACCAAAAAGATAGTTTGCTCTCTGAAGATTAAAATGTGGAGAAATTCCCTCCCTTAATTTGGGGCAGGGCTGTCAGTGGGAATGCGGTTGTGTTCTCTCTCACTCATTGCCCAAATCATGGGAAAGCAGGTGATGACAACTCGCTGGGCCTCTGTCGTGGTAATCTCATGTTCTGAAAAGTAGCAAGGACCTCAAACATGTGAAGTCTCATCCAGGCACGCTGAGCACTAGCGTGAATAGCTGACTGCCAGGCTCTGGGTGCTGCTGGGGCACACAGGCCACTTTTCCCCCCATGCCCAGATACATTCAACCAAGTGAATTCAGTTCATTATGTCCTCCTCTCCTAGGGTCAGTGTATCGGACAGTGTTTATTCCATACCAGGTGAATCTTAGAAGGATGTGCTGGCGCATATTTAACCTTTTCTGTGAAAAGTAAGAGGACTTGCAGGGCTTGCCAATTTTTGTGGTATAAACGCCGGCACTGTCGTTGACTTCAAGCTACCAGGATGGCGTTACTGAAGGCAAAGTTGGAAAGAAATGTTTGTTATCGTCCACAATATACCATAGTTCCTTGAATGTGGTCTCAAGATGGGTACTTAATAGTGAAATCCAATAAAATGATCAGAACTGGATGAGTTCTAGATAATCAATACTTTAAAAAAATATAATGATGAGTGTGTTTAAGAGCAAATATGTTTGTAACATCCTTCAAATGTAGCAATCAGGTCTGATAGGCCAACAGAACCCAGGCCTTGCATGTCACTCAGCTTAAAAGAATAACAGACCAACAATGGACATGGGTCTGCGTCAGGGTTCCACATGGTGGGTCAGGGACCCTGGTACCCTCTGTCTCGAATATTCATCTCCTCCTAGGGCTCTCAGAGTCATTTGCTTCTAGTCAAGGAGGTGATTTTAATTTACCAGGCTTGGCTATGTTCCAAAGACTGAGATTCTGTCATGTGGCCAAATCTGACTACAAGGGAAGGGAGAAAAGTTTAACTTAGCTGTGTACCCAAGAAAAAAAGGAAATAAGGTCTGTGGGCATCTTGCTCCTTTCTACTGCAGTACATCTAAGACTGACTTCTTCACTGACTGATGCCAGGAAGCAGGCAGTTGGCTTATCTTACCTTATTAAATATGAAGGGTTATGTGGTACAAACAGTAACATTTATTATTATAAAGTTGTCAATTAATAAGTATAATTACATCCATAGTAAGAACCAATTGAAATGTTATTTACTGTTGTTCAGATACAGGAGCAATGCCTGCTGGGACAGGATGCTCTGGACCATCTAGTTTTTCTAAGCTTAATGGTCCATTCATTCTTCCATCCATCCAGTCACATCTCTAGCAAGCCTATACTCTAGTTGTATGTTAGCTTCTGAGGATATCGAGATGTTAGGGGGTATTTAGGTGGAACAGTGAGGAAGGCAGAGTCAGGTCAAGGTCACACATTCTCTAGTGTGTCAAGGAACAAACAAGTGAGCATCTGGGGAGTTAAAGAGTTTCCCGAGGAGCAGGCATTTAATGTGGCACTTTATCAGAAGGTCTCAACTTGTGGGTCATGACCCCCCTGGATATCACATGACCCTTTCACTGAGATCACTTATCAGATACCCTGCATATTAGATATTTACATTATGAGTCATAACAGTTGCAAAATTACATTATGAAGTAGCCACAAAAACAGTTTTACGGTTGCGGGGGCCACCCCTACATGAGGAATTGTATTAAAGGGCTGCAGCATTAGAAAGGTTGAGAGTCACTGCTTTAGATGGGTGGGTGGATGGAATTTCCTAGGTACAGAGAAGGCAGGCCTTCCAGGAGGTCAGCTTGTGAGAAGTCCCAAGAATGGCAAGAAGCACAGCCAGGAACGAGGCTGGGCTGGATGCAGGGGTTTCTGTCAAATTGTAGAGGAATTTCGCTGCAGCGCAGAGGGGTTTGCCGTGTCCTAGCTTTTGCTTCTCAGAGTGGGGGCATATAGCCTGCCGGGAGGTAGAAACACTGATGAACCTTTCTCCATTTCCCCTCTTGATGAAAGCAGCTAGAAATGAGTTTTGAGAAGAAGGCTCTTCCTGTCTCAGCGGATCAATGGCTTGTCCCGGAAGCAGTCCTGTGGTCAGTGTAACGTGATACCCCGATTGGCCTGTATCAAGTCACAGCAGTCTCTCTTGGCCTCGGAGGTAGGAGTCTGCCCTAAGCTCAGGGGCTAAGAGTGGAAAAGGTCAATTCCCTAGAGGAAATCCAGACACAGGGCTGGAGGTGGAGAAATGGCTGCCAGGCGGCCCTAGCTGCCACGGACCACAGTGGGTAGGAAGGGACAGGTGGGCAGCTATCCCAAGAGCCTTCACTTGAACCTGGGAGTGAAACGGGTGTGAAAGAGGCAACAGCCATTTTATTTTGGTTTTCGGTTTCTGAATTAATGGGAGAACCAACAAAATGACGAGGACCACTTCCACTAGATAGGGTCAGGTGGGAAGCTGGGGTGGCTAACCCTCACCTGCAGTCTGATATGTGACTAAATATGCCTCTCCCCTCTTCTCCCCTCCCCTCCACCCCTAAAGCCCTCCTCGTCGTCGTCCCACTTCCTCTCAGGCTCTTGGCCTGGGTGGCGTCTGGGCAGAGCCAGGGCTTTCACTGTGGTTGCTCTGACCGTAGCAAGTCATGAACCCACAGATCTGGGCCAGGAAGGCTTTGCCTCAAAGCAGATAAGCCGGACTGGTGACATAAATACCCTATACCTCACATCCGGCCTGACAAAGGGCCTGGAACCACAAAGCTTGGAGCAGCCCCTGCCGTGGTGCAGCTGGGAAGTGGCCTGTAGCAGACCCTGAGCCTCCGGAATAGGCATGATTGACACAGGCCCTGTGTGCTGGGTGTCATAAGGAGAGCCAGACCTGGGAGTCACAGCTACCACGTTAAAATGCTAACTCTACATTCATCACTGTGGATCTGGGGCAAATGCGTTTAAGCTCTCAAACCTTCACTCTCCTGCTGTAGATGATAATGTTTGGCCTTCAGGGCTGTGATAATGTAACAAGATATCTTGAGTGAAACTTCTGGCATGGGTGTGCGGCATGAAGCAGGTGCCTGGGGAAGCAAGACTACTCCATAGGAAGAAGGTGAACCCCAAGCTGTTTAACATGGTGTTACCGTGTAGGCTCAGGTTCTTCCCATTTAGCGTCTCGTTTAATCCCCGTGAGCATCTTCATCTTCATGCTATTCCCACGTTAGTGATGGGGAGAGACAGAGGCAAGGCTACGCCTAGGGGTTTGTAGGTGATGAGCAGAGGTCTGGGATGGGAACCTATGCAGCTGGGACCTAAGAAGGCAGAGAGAGAGGGTTTCTTCACAGCAGCAAAGCAATTGGTGAAGTCTGGGAAACAGCAGCTGATGGCCTTGCCCAGTTTGCCCTCGGGCCATTAACAACCACCCTTCAAACCTAGCCATGAATTCTTGCCAGGGTTGAGCAGTCCTAGGCTGCCTGGGAGGAGCATAAACGGCGCCGAGCATCCATTCAAGACTTACAGCCACTATCCAGGTTTAGAGCCGTCATCTTTCAGGATAAAGGAGCTATGATGCATGCCTCCAAAGCATGAAGCTAACAGAATAGCACCATCAGAAAGGCTCTGTTAAGAATGGCGTTGTAAAAATATCCGATGGGAAGAACCTTCCTAGTGCTAAATCCCCCTATGACCGACCTTCCTTTCCTCCCAGCCTGCGTCAGAAGCAGTCTTGCCTACACATGAAAAGTACTGAAGACTGAGCGGGGAGAATGCTGGTGAGTTCTCCTCAGAGGGACCATTGCACTTGTGAGAAACCCCTCGTACATTAGGAACTGGGTAAGGAGCCTTTAGAGAAGGCCATCACTAGGGATATCAGGTCTGACCGGTCCATGGTGTCCAGTAACTTCCTCCCTGACCCCGGAGGCAAAGCCAAGTGGACAGCAAATCCTTCCCATTCAGGACCAGCCTGGCAGTTTCTTTCGTTTGGAGTGATAAATTGCTACACGGGCGGAACTAAAACTTGTAATAACAATAACAATTAACATTTATGTAGCATGTACGGCAGCTCCAAAACAATATTCTTTTAAGGTCACGAGGTACCTTTATCACGACGCTGTCACAGTCGGCAGCAAAGCCAGCCAACATTTATTGAAAAATTACTACGGTTAGTTTAGCCACATCGTCACATTAATCTTCAAAGCCTTACCCCCATGCTTTCAGGCAGGCACCTTTAGTGCTCCCCTTGCTCAGATACTGAAGCAGGTTTACAAAGAGACCGAGTTACATTGCAAATTCACGTGTTTTACACACGGGCCTGGGGTTCTAACCCTGCAGCTGCTGTCTCGTGGAGAAGCCCAGGGTAGTGTCCAGTCTTCCATTTTTCTTTTTCTTTTTTTGTTTTTTTTCGAGACAGGGTTTCTCTGTGGCTTTGGAACCTGTCCTGGAACTAGCTCTTGTAGACCAGGCTGGCCTCGGACTCACAGAGATCCGCCTGTCTCTGCCTCCCGAGTGCTGGGATTAAAAGCGTGCGCAACCACCGCCCAGCTCCATTTTTCTTAAGCTCTTAAATGGTCACCTTAAAGACAAACCCTCTTGCATGTGTCCCGTGAGTGGGTGTTTTCCTCTCACGCCCATGCGGGCATCTGCTCATTTGCATAGCATGTGGGCGGCAACTGCAGGACCAAGCATCTCCAGACTCACTGCTTTGCTCTGTGCTGGGAGCTGGGGAACTTCCCCAACATTGTTATGGGATCCCCGAGATCTTGGTTTCTCTTTTAGGAACTCATCTGGGCCTTGAGCTCCTGGTAGAAGCCTTGCTTTCCTTGAACAGGGCAAATGGGAGGGATGAGTGTTTGTGACCAGTGGTCAGAGAGAACGGCCGGCCAGTTTGAGGACTGACGTGACGTCCCGCATGCATGAGAGGCCTAAGACATTTCTGTGATTGTTGAGGGACAGCAAGACTGGAATGGGCCAGTCTCGCTGTGCGTGAAACTGGAGGGCTTAGGCAGAGTTCTCTTCTGACTCTGTGTGTGTTGTATATATGTGGCATTGGCTCTGTCACGACAAGACTTTGCTATAGTCTTGGGTAACTATCTCTTATCACTCACATCTAGATTCCCCTTCCTCCCCATCTAGTGCCTTGGGTCAAACTGAGAGCCTTGTGAAAGCGATCTCCCCAGTTCTGCGTTAAAAAGCAAACAGGGCTGGAGACATGGTTCCGCAGGTAAAGTGTTTCGGTGCAAATGCTAGGCCTGGAGTTTGCATTCCCAGCACCTAGGGAAATGTTGGATGGGCATGGTGGCCCACCTGAACCACCAACACTTAGAAGGCAGAGGCAGGGGATCCGCAGGGGCAAGCTGGCTAGGGAGATAGACTAGCCTAGTGAGAGACACTGCCTCAATATGGAAAGGGGAAAGAGGTCAAAAAAGACACCTGACAAACTGGGCTCTACACAAATGAATGCACCTGTGCATGCACTCCCAGACACACCTGTGTGCCTTACCTGAGCACACACATACATGCAAATGCATACCCAGACACAGCTGTGTGCCTCACCCGAGCACAAACATACATGCATGCACACCCAGACACACCTGTGTGCCTCACATGAGGACACACATATACACGTGCAAACAACAACCCACAAACAAAAGCCTCTAGTTTGAACTGACAGACGGAAATCGTGTATTTATCACCTACAAGCTATTTGAAAATCTGCTTACTTTCTGAGATGACTGCCCTGGGCTAATCAGCAGGCACATTACTGCCCATACCTGTAACTGTCGTCAGGACTTAAAGTGTTAAAGCCGACTCTCAGCAGATTCCAAGAATAATAGATTGTTATTAACCATAGATACTGTGGAAATCAATAGCTCTCAGGACCTTGTTCCTCCTATTTGAAATTATGAATCCTTTGATTAAAACCTCCCCGGTACCTCCACCAGGATCCCTGCCTTAAGTACAGACCACTCTACTCTCTGTTCCTATGAGGTCACCTTTTAGATTCCACATGAGTGATGTCATGTGACACTTGTCTCTGTGCCTGACATTCCTTTCACAGCCAGGCTTGCCTTGGTAAGTCTTCCACTCTGTAGCAAATGGCAGGGTTTCCTCTCCTGTGGATGCTGAAGAGTACTCATCATATCCCATCCATCTGGACAATTCAGAACAAAAGAGCACTACAGGGGCTAGCTAGCACAGAGGGGTAAACTGAGGCCATTGTGCATCCCTCTGCATTGCTCATGTCTTGCTGACTGCTGTGAGAAGACCTGCATGCTCAGATGAGAATAAGAATTGAAGCTTCAGCATTGCCTGGTGTGTTCAGCTGCCTGTTTCAAGGATGTGTGGGCAGTGACCATCATCAGAAACTCGGGGAACAGCAGACAGGGGATGGGATGTTGGTTGCTTTAACAAAATCTTTAAGATTAGACGCTTTGATTTCATTTCTCTACACTTCCTAAGAGTTTCAGATTTGCCTCTAGAAATCTGTGATCTTATGTGAGGTTACTCCTGCAACAAAAGAAGAAATAATTAAGAGACCTGCCGCACCCTGTTGTGGCCTGAATCTTTCTAAGATGCCTCCATGTAATTGTATACACACATGGGTACTCACTCACACACACACACACACACATGGGCACACACACACACACACACACACACAGAGAGAGAGAGAGAGAGAGAGAGAGAGAGAGAGAGAGAGAGAGAGAGAGGGAGAGAGAGAGACTATTTAGCTGCATTGGAGTTATTTTTCTTCAGAATGCTGTCAGAAGTTAAGAATGAGATTGCCATTTCTACATATATTTAAATTTTGTTTATAAGTTTGAAAAATACACACTTATAGTATTATTGCAAAAGATTCAAATAACCATGTGTCATGAAATAGACCTGAAATCTCAGCTGTTTGGGAGTCTGAGGCAATAGGATCCCAAGTTCAAGGACAGCCTGGGCTACATGGACAACTTTGGGAGACCCTGCCTTAAAATAATATTAAAATTCGAAAGAAAAAAATGAAGAGCTAGGAATGTAGCTTACTGGTTGGTTTCAATACCCAGTAGGAAATAAGGAATAATAAATTATTTGTACAATATAGAAATTGACATAGAGAAAACATAAAACCCAACTCCTTTTCATAAATCAATCCATCCTTCAAAAATCCCACTTCCCCCCAGCCATCCAGAGAGAGATACAGTAGTTTGAGGTTTATTCTTGTAGCCCTGTGGTGTGTTCTCTAACATACATAAGGTATTTTATGATAGTTAGCACTTTTTAGAGTGTTTGCTTTCATACAAGCTTGCATTCTATGGAGAGGGTCTCTACTGTATTACCAAAGTTGCTTCCCTAAACCCCAGACAACTTTAGCCCATTTTTTCCTCCTTTGCTTTATGTTTTGAACAAGGTTTGTGCTAAGGAAGAAGCAGCCTGGGCACTGGAGTCTGGCCTGGGGTTAAATCCTATGGGGACCAGCATGCGTAGTTGTGAGTTCCTGCACCAACCCCTCTTCCTGGGGCTTGAGGACCAGCACTCTACAGCCATGGTTCGAAGCCCACTTCTGTCTTGAGGATATAGCTAACTCCATAAGAGTGAGTTAATTTTAGTACTGCCTAAGACCAGATGTGGTGGCACACACCTGTAATCCCAACACCTAGGAGGCAGAGACTAGAGGATCTGATGGGAGTTCAAGGCCAGCCTAGTTATGTGACAGCCTGTCAAAACAAATGACTCTCCCCAGTGTAGTCCACTGGCCCCGCAGTGCCTCGGTGTCCTTACCTGTCATTCCTGAGATAGCCACAGGCTCTATTATCAGGGTGGCTGTGAGGACTTAGTTTGACGCCCGGCGCAAATTGTTCAACAATTATCAGCTGCTCACATGGCACCCCACACATGGGAGACTCAGTCGTGTGTCTACATGCAGGCAGCAGATGCCCCACATAGGGCCATCCGAAGACATTGCAAACCGAGAAGACAACACAACCTTAAAACCGTTGGAAAAAGAAGAAAGGGAAAACCTGTCACCGGGGTCTAGACAAAGGGTTGTGCTCAGATCCCAAACAGAGAAGTAGCTTCCAGCCCAATGCTTGGTCTCATCTCCCCGCACCTCATTCCTTATACCTCACATCCTCCCAATAGCCTTCCTAAGCCAAGGCCACATTACTGCCCCCCTGTGTCACCAAATGCACCACTGCTCCTGAGACTGCATGCCTTTCTCCTGGCTGTCACTTCAGGGCCTAAATTGCTACTCAGTATGGAGTAGCCATTGCTGGAGCTTTGAGAGCCTTGCTGATTGCGATGCATTCAAAACCCTCCCTTCAAACCAATCTGCTCCCTGTTCAACAAACAGGGCTTCCGCACTCTGAGCCAGTCAATTCGAGTTAGCCATAGGATGT
Organism: Microtus pennsylvanicus; assembly: GCF_037038515.1. Taxonomy (NCBI): domain Eukaryota; kingdom Metazoa; phylum Chordata; class Mammalia; order Rodentia; family Cricetidae; genus Microtus; species Microtus pennsylvanicus. The sequence continues at coordinate 9,764,613 of NC_134599.1, forward strand.
GCGTGAGATTCTGGAGCAGGGGGAAGACCTTCGGAATCCCTTCCAGCACTGCAAAGCATTATGGCCCATTACAAATCTAGTGCTAGTAACTGCTCAGCACTTACTGTGTGGTTCACACCACAGCAGTTGCCCATGTTTCACGTCTGTCCCATCCTTTAGTTCTCATAACAGCATTGTTGTGAAGGAGGCAGCAGAGCCATCCCATTTTACAGATGAGGATGCTGACTGAGTCTTGGGGAAGATATACTTATTGGAGGTCCAAAGGTCCAAGGTTACCAAGGGATGCAGAGCCCAGTGTCTGTTACAAGCTGCCTGTCCTGGACTTCTATGAAACCCAGTTAAACAGTTCCATACCTGCCCTCTGCTCCAGCCCTCATCCCCATGCGCATGCCCATCTGTAACATAAAATACTCGTGACTCCTCCCCAGGGTGCTCCTGGGAGGACTCCTGCCTTCTGACTCCAGAGTGGAGTCTCTGCAGACAGACATTCTGCAAGGTGTTCCTCAGTAACAGCGTAAGGCAACCCTTGTTAGACCGCGATGGGGGCCCAGGGCCTTTCCTATCTGGCCAGTGTCACCTGGTTTCCTCCAATCACTCTTAATCCTTTTGTTTTGGTAGAATTCTGGCAGGAGACTGACAGCGGGTTTTCTTTTTTCTTTTTTTGCAGGAAACCTAAGTATTTTGACAGCACAGAAGAACGGTGTGTCTGGAGGGTTGGGGTCTGGCTAAGGTGGGCGAGCCATCCTAAACAAATGGACTGACGGCTTCCTGCACCATCACTTAACTCCTGCACCCGGACTGACATCCGGAGTTTAACTCCTGACAGCTGGGGCACAGGCAACCCTTTTTAATTTATAGTGTGCAGAGGCGAGTTCCTCCCCTCCCCACCACCCCCACTTTCCTGGATCATTTAAAGTGCCAGAGTCACTTGAAACTGTAAAACCTTATATAGTTCCCTATGTGAAACTTATCAGGTGTGCTCCAAATCCTGAGAAAAGTGCACGTCTGTTCAAATATCATGGGGCAGAAATATTTCTAAATTTTCCTTTGGGTAGCAAAGACCATTAAAAATGGACCACAAGACCATTAAAAAGCATTGATACAATCACAGAAAAACCCTTGTATTAAAACTTTTTTAGACTGCACTAGGTTTGATACACTGACTGGGGCAGGAGAAAAATATCTCCGCGTTAAACAAAAACTATGTTTTCTTAGTAAGAACAGAGTTCAGGGGTGGGGAATAAAGCTAATTTCAGTTTATTAATTATATCTGAAATGAAATGTCATAACTCCCCCTTCCAACCTTGTAGCTAGACAACTGGAATATTTCTTTCTCCTTCAGAGAAAACGTGAGTGGCTGTTACCTTTAAGCAACACACACATTTAATTAATGAAGGCAAGGAAAATGATTGTGGCTGCATTTAAATCAAGCATGTAGAATTTAAGAGATCTGACCTTAAAAATGAAGAAAATATTATTGTAATTACTCCATTGGCTAAAAACAAACGATGTGACATTTGAATTTAAGACTTCTATCCAAAGCGCCGCGCGTCTTTAATCAGTGCGCACCTTTCCGTTTTAATGGAGTTGCGCTTGAGCCCCAGCGTTTACGATTATTGAGGCTGATGGCTTCATGCCTTTGGAATGACTCGAAAAGATTAGCATTCACGGATTATTTATTAGCTCCTTGTGGGTGTATTTCCAAGAGTGGAAACAGCACACCACACCAGTCTAGTTCCCAAGTTAAACTCTTTTCATTAACAGCACAACTGCACGTTGTTACAAATGTAACTCTGCCACGCTCTTTTCTCCACGAGGGTCCTTAGTGACTGTCTTTGTTCCTCACAAGCTCAGGGGGTGTCCTGATTCCAGCCCTGGTGGCTGCTGTGCTGCCCTGGAAACACCGTGGCTTGCAGGAAATCAGGCTGGGTGGACAGACAGTGGATCTCAGCCTGCCATAGCTCACTGACAGGGAATCACTGTCTCGGGCTCAGCGGAGAACTCAGTGACATGGTGACACTTGCAGTTTAACCTAAACACTTTCTGCCTAGATAACAAAAATGTCGCACGAGTGTCCCTGACAGCAAGCCCAGAGCTGCGGGTCTGTGGCAGTGCTGCGGGTCTGTGGCAGTACTGCTGGCATGCGCTCTATCTGCCATCTGAAGCCCTTCCTGGCCTGCCCGGCTGAGAATCTCCTCCTCTGGAGTGGGAAAGCAGCTAGAACAGACCTCCAGATTGGAAGCAGGCACTTCCAGCTTCGCAGGGAGGGCCTAGGGCCAGCAGCAATTGAGGACCAGAGCAGAGGCCAGGGAATAAATAACTGTGGTAAGGGAAGAAAGCGGTGCCTTGGGCTGCATCCTGCCAAAAAGAGGCTGAGAGTGGGCAGGGGCCACTGTTGCCCTCATTCTGGGCTTTGTCTCCTGAAATCCCGGTTCTTTGTGATCGTTTGATTTACGCACACTTCTACCTAGAGACTATGAAGTGTGTGTGTGTGTGTCTGTGTGTTTAACCTGAAGGCATAGTAGACTAAAATACATGTTTTACTTTTAGAAAATGATATAGTAAAATTTACAACGTGTACAAGTAACGGCTGGTTACTGGCTTAATAAAACTTATTCTGCAGGACCCTTCTGGAAAATTCCGCCAAAACTGTGTCTATAAAACTCAAACTATAATTTGATGTGTATAAAGTTTATTTACCAAAAGACAACTCTAATACACAAAATGGGGCTCACTTGTAGTTTTTCCGCTAGAGAAGGGATGGTAACACATACAGGACCCCTTTTCCAATATATGGAACTTAAGGGCCGAGTACGCGTAAGAGATGAAAACTGGTTTTAACTGATGTAAAAATGGATTTCATGTTATGTAAAATATGGAACTGAGGTGCGCATTATCAACTCAAACACCATTGTTTTCCTTGTTAGGATTCCCACTATGCTCGAGGAGTGAATGTGGGGTAAAGACAGGGCAGGCTTTGAGGATGTGGTTTGCTGTTTTGGATAAAAACCAAAATTCCCCTTGGCTGACTTGGTTTGTTTGCTGAGATCAGTGGCCTGTCAGGCATCCATCCCCTCAATTTCATTTATTTATCATTTATGTCTCAGCTGCCCATCCAGCCCTCCGTGTGATGCAGACACTATCAGGGAAGATCTTATTGTCAGAGCGGAAGAGGAAACAAGTCCACCTAACCGTGATACAGGACAGAGTAGAGAAACGTCAGGAAGGCAGATGAGCGCGTGAGAGGCAGAGTGTGGACAGTGAGGAGGCTGCTGGTGGCAGGAAGACCCTGGGAACACTTTGGTACAGAAGGAGCAGTGGTCTCTGCTATGGAACCACTTATGTCCTTGCCCAGCAGCTCGTGTGTGTCCTCACTGGGTGAGCAGCTGACTCAACACGCCTGGAGTAGACACCATCTCTTTCTGTGTCTGTGGTCACGATACTTACAGGCTTTGGTGACTTATAAAGTATTACTATGAAAAGGTAACCTCTAGACAGATGCCAACGTATCTCCTTATTCCAATATCTGTTATTTTAGAGAAAACACAAATACAGATACTCAAGAAAAAAATGTGAAAAAGTATCCACCACAATTGTTATGATTGTTCCATCACTTTAAGAGACAAGCCACACCCACTCCTTGCAGCCCCTCCCCTCCTCTTGCCATCTTGGCTTCTCTCACAGTCCCTTTCCCTCTGCCCCCTTCTCCTCTCTCTCTCTCTCTCTCTCTCTCTCTCTCTCTCTCTCTCTCTTCTCTTCTCCTCTCTTTCCCCTTCTCCCCTCTCTCCTCCCCATTTTATAATCTAACTAATAAATATCCAATTCTATTCTGTACGATGTGTCTATCCATGCCCCTGTCTCCTGCTCGCCTGCCATGTGTCTCCCTGCCTGGGACCAGCAGGCGTCTCTGCCTGGGACTGGTTGCTCCCAGGGCCCACTGCCTGCTGCCACGTGGCCTGCTACAACCATTGGGGGGGGACCTATTTTTTCTTTTTCAGAATAGAATTGGATATTTATTAGTTGAGTTATGGAATGGGAAGGAAGGGGGAAAGAAGGAGAAGAGGACAGAGTGAGAGAGAAAGGAGAAGAAGGCAGAGGGAAAAGGGACTGCAAGAGAAGCCAAGATGGCGAGAGGAGGGGAGGGGCTGTAGGGAGTGAGCATTGCTTGTCCTTAAAGGGACAGAACAATCATAACAACAATTTCACTCATTGTAAAGACTGCATGGGATGTCCCATTAGCCATTTTATTTATTTGCCTAGTATTTTAAAATTAAAACCATCTGTTACATAGATAGCTTTTAAATAATATTTTAAAATATTTTTATGTTTATATATTCATTTTCATTCTCTTCTTCCACCAAATGGGTTCTGGGGACTGAATTCAAGGTGTCAGGTTTGGTGGCTCCTATAATGAGTTGTTTTTTCTCTTTTTTACCAAATGTATCTTTTATTGTAGAACATTTCAGCAAATGTAACTTTATATCATTGTACGGATATCCAGTTATTTATGAAAGTGATTTCTTGGACGCACCATTTCAAGGTTAGGGAGTCTAAGTTTAGTTCTGCGTGCTCAAAATGTACTTTAAGAATGTCTTTTAAAGACAAGATCTCCTGAGTAAATTGGGAGCATGGGGACCATGGGAGAGGGTTGAAGGGGAGGGAAGAAGCAGAGAGGGGAGCAGAGAAACATGTAGAGCTCAATAAAATCAATTTTAAAAAAGATGAAAAAAGAATGTCTTTTAAGTTTAACTAAATTCATTATTAACTTAGTTGAATTATTATTAAATTATTCCACACATTTTGCTATAATATTAACTGAGAAACTTTTTATCCACTTATATTCCCATTAGTGGACTAGGAAGTGTAGATACTAGATACTGTTTCTCTTTTAAAAAATTTGGCAAGCTGGTAGATAGAGTCTTTTACTCACATTTGTCTTGTATTACATTTGATAATCTCCTACACACTAGTTATGTGTGTGTGTGAGAGAGAGAGAGAGAGAGAGACAGAGAGAGAGAGAGAGAGAGAGAGAGAGAGAGAGAGAGAGAGAGGAGGGGAGAGGGGGGAGAGGGAGAAGGAGGGGGGAGAGAGAGAGAGAGAGAGAGAGAGAGAGAGAGAGAGAGAGAGAGAGAGAGAGAGAGCGATTTGCCATTTCATAGCTTTTACCACGTGTTTCTTTCAAGGGAGGTTTTTGTATAGAACACTCACACTTTGCCCAGAATTTAATAATATGGTGATACCTTTTTAGTAGTCTTTTATTTTTTATTTCTCTCATTCAGACTTCCCAAAGAAAATAGAGGATAACCCTTTTTCGGGGGAGGAGAGTACTGCCAAATAAACTGAGGAGAGAAATGAGAGCCTGGTGGTCCTAGCCCTTTGGCAGACCCCTCCTAGCCCCGACGTGCATAGTCCAGATCCTTTCTGATTTTAGTATGAGAATTGCAGTGTGTGCATTGCCTGATGTGCTTTCTCCTCCTTGATCATCACTATTGTTTCCACAGCAATGAATATGTTCTGATAACCACCAGCGTACCTTGATCATTTCCCCTCGGAGCATGCTACTGAAAGCTGAAGAACAGACAGACTTCTAAAGGTTTCGGTGTGTGCCGCCCAGTCAGCTTTTGCTGCCACCCGGGAACGTGACTGTACCCCAAGGGTCTACAGGACCATGTTGTCACTTTAGCTGAGCATCTGTACAGGGAAAGCTGGAGTAGGGATGAGAAGAGAAAGACTCCGAAAAAGCCATGGGTAGGTATTCTAGGGCTGGGGCTGGGTCATTTGGGTGGATAGTGACCTGGTCTTAGGATCTTGGGTCACTGGGACCTGGGGAAAGTATACTGACATGATCCAACACAGGGTGCCTGCCTTGCTCTCAGATAGGCAGGGAGTGGCACCCCCATTCGCTGGTCACAGTAAGGGAGCAGAGCCATTACACAGTTTGTAAGGTTGTGCTGAAGTGACCAGCACTCAGGGAAGGCTGAAGGAGCTCTTGGGTGGTTAGCACTGACACACACATTTGAGTTCATAGCTTCAGAGGGTTTCAGCTGGTCGTGGCAGCTGGACGGTGTAGAGCAGGTGCCTGCCATCATGGCGGGCCAGGAAGCAGAGAGATCCTGCAATCAGAACACACACCATGACCCTTTCAGACATGCTCTCCCGTCACTTCCTTCTACCAGGCAGGTCCCATTGTCTAAAGCTCCTATAGCCTCTTAAAAAGCAGTGCCATTAATTGGGTAGCCCACACTCAAAACCTTAAGTGTGTGGACACTTAAGATTCAATGCGTATCAGCAACTTAGCTATTTTAAGAACGCAGCTCAGTAGAGTTGTGTATCATTCACATCGATGCTCAACTGATCTCCACAACTGTTTAATTTTGCAAAAACTTTATGCTCCACAAAGAGCTGTTTACACTCCCTCCTTTTAGTCTTGGACAAGAGCCTTCTACCTTTGATTTCTATCACTTTGCCTGCCTAGAGCACTCGGTATACATAGGATGGCACCATGTCTAGTTTCTTTCACTTGGAATAGAGTCTTCTAGTTTGCAGACTATTGCAGCATATATTGTAATTTGTCCCCCTTTTAAGGCTGAATAATATTCCTCAGTATGTGTACAGCATATTCTACTTGCTCATCCATCAAGGGTGTTTCCCTCTCTAGATAACCATGAATATTGCTGTAATGAAGCTGTGTGTGTAGACACCTTTTTGAGGTATGTTTTCCTTGTCTTGGATGTCTAACCAGTGGTGAAATTCCTGGATCACATGTTAATCCTATTACCTTGTATCTCCACGGAGATTTCATCTTTTACTTTTGGGCTTGTGCCATGGCTTTGCCCGATAGCGTCACATTTCAGTCACATACCAAGGACTGCAACATCCATTCTCCTCCTGTCTGCTGCGCCAATACCGAGGAGCTCTGAGCTAATCTCCAAGGATAACAAAGCTAATATTTCCGTTTCGGAGCCGGAGTTACATGTAAACATGAGGCACTCTGGGCTACTTGTCAAGGCCCAAAGATCAGGGCAGGACCCTGAAGTCCCATCACAGGAAATAATAGCCGCTCACTCTAAATCCTTCCATGACATCTCTTTTAAAATACTGCAGTCCCTCTGAACTCGGCGCCTATCAGTTTATGGGCACAGTGATCTTGACCGTCTGTCTTGGCTTTCCCCTTCAGTGACCGCGAACACATAGAGAAATCTGAGTTTCAACTGTCGCGTTCCTCTAAGCACTAAGACAATAACAGATTAAATAGGATGAACTGAGTGGCCATACTTCTTGTAAAGTTATCCCCAGAGATAGATGTGTGACGTGGTTCGGAGGCTTTGGTGGTGTCTGCAGTGTAACTAAGGTTGACAGACTGCCTGCATGTGGGTGGCTGTCTCCTTTCCAGCTGTGACCAGCTGAATTATATCACCTGTCCCGTTTGATGTATTAGGATATGCCCAAGCTCAAGATGCATGTTGCCGCAATAGGGAAATTAATGTCCGCCACTGGAGGCAATTAATAATGATTAGGAGCCAAACAGCAGGGTTAAATCTGCGCATTTAGTGGAGTGTTCACGCACTTTCATGTTGTACTTCGGCCTCCTTGCTCAAAGAGAGGGGGAAAACCTTTTTGGGGAGTTGGGACAATCTTATCTTAATTAGCATGTAAACTTAGATGAAACATCAAAGCCTCTTTAATGAGATGGCTTATTTATTGCTCACTTAATCCTTGCTTCCTGAGGTCAGGGGGCATAAGACATGGAAAGCAGTATACTCTGGAAATAGATGTTGAGATTAAGTTGAGTAGAAAGTAAAGCTTTTGGACTTGGGAATTCCATTTGATATATGAACTGGGGTGAGAAATGTTTACCCTCTTTATTTTTGCCATTTTAAGAACAGCATCCAATTGGCTTAGCGAAGATTTTCAGTTTTCTGATTGGTGCAGTTCTAGGCAATCTGCACATAAGATACTGAGTGGTTGCTAAGCCCCACCAGGTGACTAGAATCTATCCACATGTGAATGTTTGAAACATGCGCTCAGTGAGGAATGTTGTTCCCTAAATGAGGAACACAGTGGAAATTGGTAGATTATGTATCTATGAGACGGTAGAGCCAGATGCATTGATGTGTGCAAACTTACACTCATTTCTGTCAGGCATTTTTGCCACCAGGTATTAGTGGCACACCACACAATACAAATATTGATCCATCAGATATTTTACGAGAAAAATTTCATAAAACAGATTAAGGCATAATTGGCCACCAGTTGCACTTTACAACCAAATGAAGATTATATACTTAACCCCAGGGATAATGCAATTCTCATTAATGAAAAACTGTGGAATAAAGGTCCTGGAAAAACATCTGAGCTGTATTTCATTAAGATAGAATCTGGAATAAGAGACTGAAATAATTCTCTTGCTGTGAACTTACTATGGCTGTGGGCACATTGGAATTCCATTGGCAATCCAAACTCAGGGCCACCCATGGGTAACCTAGAGGATGTTCCAACCCTACTTCTCATCCATTTGGTCCTCAGGGGGCTTCAGTCTTCATGATCTCTAAAAAAAATTCAATTAAAAGTGAAAACTTAAAGCAAGAATCAGCCACTTGGCTTACCTAATCCAGACTTCCAAACACTTGCATGTAACTGAAGCAGAGGACTGAGGTTTTAATAGCACTAGAGCATGCTTAGCACCATTATCCCATGGAGAGCTAGCACCATGTGACTGGCGTAGCCACACAGCGCTGGCTTCAATAGTTCATTCATTTGTTCACTGGACCGTCATTACTTATCATTAGCCTTGAAATTCAAGTGTCAGACAGGCCATTGGGTTGTATCACTTCTGCCATTGTTAGGTGCGGTAGGGTTTCTATGGCTGTGATAAACACCGTGTCCTAAAGCCAAAGCCGTTTAGGGAGAAATGGACTGACTTCCCTTACACCTCCACACCACTGCTCACCACAGAAGAAGTCAGGGCCGGAGCTCAAGAAGGGAAAGATCTTTTTGTAAGATGGGAAGCCAAGACAGGATGGAGTGCCTGGAGAATTATGCTAAGACTTTGTGGGAGCCAGTGCCCAGTGATCTGATGACCTCATCCTAGACTCCACCCCTTAAAGACCCCACCACCTCACTTTGCCACACTGAAGACATAAAACTTCTGGTACAAGCTTGAGGGAGAACCCACATTCAAACCATAGCAGGAGAAGGGGAGAGAAAGAGAAACCGAGGAAGAAGAAGGAAGGAAAGGGGGAGGGAATAAGGGAAGGAAAAAGGGAGAGAGGAAGAGAGGGAGGGAAGGAAGGAAGGAAGAAAGGAAGGCAGGCAGGCAGTGCTTTCATCATTATGGTCTGGTGCTAAATACAGATGAGGGCAGATCACACTAAATAAATAGTAAATAAAAGAAAAAGAAAAGAAAACTCAGAAACAAATAAGAAACTGGGTACAGTCAATCCCCCAATATATTTTTATTCAATAGTGTTACTATTTATCACAATGAGATATGAAAAACCCAAGATCCTCATGATCTACTTGATAGGTACAGAATTCAATGCACTTCTAAAATATAGGGAGCCTAGCCAAGTTACCACATGCTTGCTGCATACATGTCCATGTATAAGAATGTTTACAGTCGCACAGACCTGGAAACAACACAGACTCCGGGAACAGTGGACTAATGGCAAGTTGGGATAATTGTTCTGAGGAGCATAGCGGGGAAAATGAATGTCATCAGCCAGAGCTAACAGTGAGCCTATGAGGCTGGCCAAAAAGACCAGGAGAGTGGAACATATACACATGTAGATAACTTCAGGTAAAGTCGGGAGCGGGACGATTGGGGGGTGGGGAGCTCAACACCAAGCATGCAGTAAGTGCTTCCTTGGAGCAGCAGGGAATGGGTCTGATCCTGGCTCAGCCCTCAGGGAGCTTGGAATTGCTGGTAATAATTTTTTTTAAGATTTATTTTTATTTTGTGTGTGGGTGTTTTGCCTGCTTGTAAGGGCACCATGTGCATGCAGTGCTCCAGGAGACCAGAAGAGGGCATTAGACCCTCCTGGAACTGGAGTTACACAGGGCTTTGAGCTGACAGACGGGCGCTGGGAACCCAACCCTGCTCTTCCGCAAGAGCAGTGTGTGCTTCTAACCACTGAACCATCCACTAATAATATTTTTTGGAGCAGACAGCGGGCACATAGGAGTCCATTTTATTGTTATTCTGTAAGCCAGGATAAACTCAGTCCATGCAGCTTCACATGCATGCACCTTCAGCAGTTAAAAAAAGCTGCTTTGAGGGCAGCTTCACCACACCAGTCACACGCCTTCCCCAGCAAAGTGCTTCTTGTAGAAACAACTGGAAAGGGAAGGAAAGAACATACAGGTGACACACCTGGTCCTGTTCTGTTGTTTTATATCTCAAGTCTGTGAGCTGGGTTTATTTTTTATGGCTCTTCAAAAGACTTTTAACGGACCCAGAGCTGCCTCGGTTCAAAACAACTCTAAGTCCCCTTCTGAGACGGAGATCCCTCTCTGGCTCATGGCCACCTACCTTCCCACAGTGCCTTCTCTCAGAACATGTGTATCCTTGGCGTCCTCCCTCTTCTGAAAATGACACCAATCCTGTTTTGTCTTCCCCTTATTGTCAACCTTAATTGCCTTTTTTTCTTTCTTTTTTCTTGGGACAGGGTTTCTCTGTAGCTTTGGTGCCTGTCCCGGAACTAGCTCTTGTAGACCAGGCTGCCCTCAAACTCCCAGAGATCCGCCTGCCTTTGCCCCCTGAGTGCTGGGATTAAAGGCGTGCGCCACCACCCCCCGGCCCTTAATTGCCCTTTTTTAAGGCCCATGGAGTTACATTACGGGCTAGGGCTTCAATACAGGAATATTTTGGGAACACAGTTCAGTAATGGTTTGAATGCGGACATGTGCCTGAACACTTCCAGCCAGTAGCAGAATTTTGGAAGGCTGGGAAAGTTAGGGTAAGAGGCAAGGCTGGTGGAGGAGGAACACGGCTTCTGGCCCCGATTCTCTGCTTCCTGGTTTAACAAAATGATGTGGGATTCCCCTCTGCATGCTGTAAATATGTTTATTACCATTAGTTAATAAAGAAGCTATTTTGGCCTAAGGCAGGGCAGAACATAGCAAGGCAGGAAATCTAAGCAGAAATAGAGAAAAGAAGGCAGAGTCAGGCCGATGCTTTGTAACTGCCAAAGGAGACAGACACCAGAACATTACCGGTAAGCCACAGCCTCATGATGATACACAGATTAATAGAAATGGGTTAATTTAAGATATAAGAGCTGGCTAAGAATATGCCCGGGTCAATAACGAAGCTTCTTTATTAACCAATGGTTATAAAATACATTCACAGAATACAGAGGAGAATCCCACATCAACAAACCTTTTGGTAAGTTCCTGCAGCTGTGAATAGAGGCAGCCCAGGTCCCATGATGGACTGCTTCCCCTCAACTCAGAAGCCAACACAAAGCACTCTTTCCCTGGGCTGCTTCCATCAGGTGTTTTGAATCTGTAGAATGCCCAATGAATAGCCACCACTCACGTCATTGCTTTGTTGGGTACTTACTGCGTGCCAGGCCCTCCACCAGGGATGTCACCCCCAGACGCTGATTTCCCTCTTGGTGACAAAGCACCCACCCTAATTAGCCTCAGATGAAGAGACTGGCCACATGATTAAGACGTGGTAGAGCAGGGAATGGACCCAGGGCTATGTGTGCTGCCTAAGAGTACAGAAATTAGAACTGCCACTTTTAGAGACGTGATTTGGGTAAAGCAAAACGGCTTTTGAAATAGTACTCAGTGCTAAGGGATGTGGTTATAGCCCTCGTGTGGGGGGACAGGACCTCTAATCAGTAGGAAAACTATATTATAGCAGCTTTTATTGAATGCAGTTACTGGCTTTGATTGGCCCGAATGTGTGTCGGCAGCTTGGGAAGGTCACGCGGAGCTGGGGCTCTGTGCACTGTTGTATTTCTTGATAATTACCAGAGGAAAGCTAGGATTTCAAGACCAAAGGCGGACTTTCTTTACAATCCTCACACCAGCCTAAATCAACCGTAACTATACGTGTCCTCAGGGTTCCAAAGTGACCTCTTATTAACATGATCTATAATTTTGATTATTTTCTATTACTCTCAGCAGAGGTCCGGGCCTGTGAACTCCAAGTTCACCAGGCTTCTTGCTCACTTGTGTGAGGCGGTCTGAGAGGAGGAGGCGGGGCTTCTGCGTCTGAGTTAATTTCCTTCTGCTCTCATTGTTCGTCTAGATTGTTTCCACAGGTGTACGGCCTGATTCATCCAGGTCTCCCAAGCCTAGTCTGAGAAAGCATGAGTGGGGAGAGAGGCCGCGTGGCTCAGATGGTCCTTCATGATAGAGAAGGCTGTCAAGTAGCAAGACCCACTCGATACGAGGCAAGTTCATGGCTTGAGATGTTCTACAAATGTTAGCTCGGTTGATAACATGTTTTTCTTTCTTTGTTTTCCCTTAACTTGGAGTTGGGGATTGATGTGGGGCTTCTTGAATGCTAAGCATGTGTTCCATCCCTGTGTTACACTCTCAGACACAATTAGGTTCTTTTGAATCTATGTGATCGAAAAAGAATTAGCGATCCAGACAAGTCAATCTCACTGACAAGGTCACACAGTTGGGAAGGGTCAGAGATGGGACTGAGTCCTAGTCAGCCAAACCCTTGGCCCTCCCCACTTTTCAACCTAGTTTTTATGCCAACTTGACATGGGCTACCATCATTTTGGAAGAGGGACTCTCCTTTGAAGAAAATGCCCCCACTAGATGGCTTGTGGTACATTTTCTCGATTGATGATTGACGTGGGTGTGCCCATCCCACAGAGGCCCATGCTGCTACCAGACAGGTGGTTCTGGGTGCTCTAAGAAAGCAGGCTAAGCAAGCCAGTAAGCAGCACTCCTCCGTGGCCTCTGCATCAGCTCCTTCCCTGACTTCTGTCAGTGACTGCTACCTGGAACTGTAAGCTGAAATAAACCCTTTCTTCCCCAAGTTGCTTTTAGTTATTGGGTTTTATCACAGCAATAGAAAGCGAAGATACTCACTGTCTACGTGAGAATGTTCTTCTGAGGAGTTAAAAGATGCTAACTTCACACCAGAGTCAGAAGCTTGGGGCCTCTTTTCTGTACACCCTTCTTCTACAACGCCGAGGGCAACGTGTTCTTCCTCCTCTAATGCAAGCACCAAGACAAGATGGCGCTTCTCCAATTCTCGTTGGGGAAGGAAGCTGAAGATGGCACTGGGCACTAGTCTGGAGGTTTGTGATGCGAATTCCGTCTTTGCTGACGAGGTTAGGCTGCTTTGCAGCCTCTGAGTGTTTCTTTTGAAAATTGACGGAGACACGGATCTGTTTCAGTATCTTCCCTCATGTCACCTGTGGCACAGGAGCTGGACGAACACGCAGACAGACCTCTAATTCCAGCCTCCACGTGACTAGAAAGAAATAAAGCACTGGCAGATGTTGGCTTGGAACAACCCGTAGGACACATTGGAAGCGACCCTGATTCTGCAACTGGAGATTGGAATTGATCATTACCGGGCACTAAATGTGCGTGTGTGTTTTTTTCCCCTGAAGTTCCTAAATCTATTTAATTTCTGTGTTGACAGAGATATTAGACAGCTGTTTGAAAATCTGTCTCTCTTTCCTGAGTGCTGCACAAGAAGTCTTTATGTTAAGCCACAGGAATGTCAATGAAAGCCCTTCGGTGCAATTGGGAGGCACGGCTGGAAGCGGTAACCTTAACTTACAGTCTCAACAGTCCTGATGGCCCCACGTGCAGCCCCTCAAGACATGGCTGTGCGGGGCGGGGGGAGGGTGGTAGGAGGCAGGGGGGTGGCACCTTCCAAGTGCTGCAGTACAAAGCCAGCTTGGGTGATTAGAGTCAGAGACGATGAGTTAGGAGGTGCGTTTGCTGAAAATGACTTCTCAGTGACTTGCTGTGCACCCCAGGGGTACATTCCTGAATCCTCTGCTCTATTACCCTATTACTCATCTCAACCCCATGCACCACCCTCTAAATGGGATCAAATGCTTTCATCTTTAAGCCTGTGGCAAACTACCATGGGAGCCAGGTGCACAAGATGAGAAAACTCACTTCACCCCTTCTTCCCAGGGCAGCCAATGAACTTGCTAATTGGTATCCGAGTTTCACTAAGCATCTTCAAAAACATTTCCATAGCCCAGCATAGGAAGCAAGAAACATTTTATAGACAACAGTGGTATTTTTAGTATGACCTCTAAAAATTGGTGTGGGGGAGGAGATTAAGTTTGGATACATAATTTAAATACATAAATTATTTGAAATTTTGGCCAGGCATGAGAGTCCACACCTAGTGCTCTTGAGGTAGAGGCCAGAGAATCAGGAGTTCAAGGTCATTCTGGGATATACATCAAATCCTAGGTTACTCTGGGCCAGACAAAGCCTTTGTTAACTCTCTGAGCCTGACCTGGGAAAGGCTTTTTTGTTTTTCATGGGCCTGGGGCACTGGAGTTCTTGACATGGTTGTACCAATGTTAAAAACACACACCCACTTGGGACTTCACCCGCTCTTTACATGTTCACGAAGGGTGACCTCCACTCCCCACAACTGGCACATCAGGAAGGAATTTGGAGAGATGGATTTCTTAGGTCTATTAGGCACTCAGAATTCCCAGACGGGCACAATCAGCACATGGTCCCCCTACATGGGGAACAACCTATAGCCACCAACCTGCTGCTATTTCTATGTTGTTTGTCATGTGTCAAGATCTATACCCAGCCACACTGATACTTCATCTGCTGACGCTGTGTTGTTAAAGCCCCCATGACTGCTGTGTGGCTGTGGCTGTTACTAATACCCTGTCATCTCTTTCTGTGATCTGAGTGACACTATCTTCTCACTGTTAATGAGAAACTAAGTTCAGAACCTGCTCAAGCAGTTTGACAGTGGCAGAAACACAGGGACCATATACTTGTCGGAGGCGCTGGGATACTCAGTCCACATCCTCCAGGTCTTGTTCAGCAGACTCAGGGGAAACTTCATTGGGAGATGACTCTCTAAGCACGAAATCTCAACAAATGTGGCCTAAGGCATTGAACACCAAACACGTTGGGTCAGAGTAGTTTAAATGCCTATCTTCCTCGTAGGATGTTCTTGAATTTGATACTCATGTCTTAGACTCCCAGTCCTTTGAGGGAGAAAGAAAAGTTGATGCAAGCCAAGAATTTCTGTGGCAAGCTCTCTTTTCAGCTCAGAACACGAAGCCCCGAAGAAGGCGATGCCTTCCACACTCCCCTCCCCCATTTCTCAGATAAGGAGGGACAGGAACTAAAGAACACCCTCCAAGAACACAGCTGATCTGCTGCAGAATTCTGAAGCTCTGACTTAGCCTTGAAGCTCTACTTCCTAGGATGGGAGGGCCCCAGCATTGCCTCTGAGGCTTTGCCTCCTCCAGACCCCTCTGCTTAAGACAGAGTCTCTTCCTGAGACAGAGAGCCCAGGCTGTCAGGTTCCAGCCATCTCTGGTCAACTCCGTATTTAATATATGCATGCAGCAGACTGATGGTTTACCTTTTATAAAATCTTGCTACCTGAAGATGAGATCGTTTTCACAATTTCCGTGTTCTTGGGGAAAATCACCTCCTTGGAATTCCCATACAGACACCAGTAATTATCCCTTATTTTTTAATAACCCAAGAGGGTGCTTATAAACAGCAGGAAGTGAAGCGGGATCTAAACTTGAACTCCCGATAGGATTCCAGTTACATTTGGTTGTGGGATGGGAGGAGAATTACCAGCCATGTACCATGCTAGACTTTGGTCATAAAACAACATGCCTGGCCCTGTGCTGCTGCCTGGCCCTGCCTCATTCATCCTCCTGCATCCTCCTACAACACAGTGGCTTGTGTTCCCATTGCACAGGTAGGAAACGGACAGACAAGTAATGTGTCCAAGACACTCTAACTTGTATGTGGCACTCTGCGGTTAAGTAAAAGGGAAGAAACCTACTGGCTGGGGCTCCTATACCACACGGGGTGGATTACATGAGAAATCTCTTTCTTCATAGTTCTAGAGGCTGTAAGGCCACAACCAAGGTGTCAAGGTTGGTCCCTTGAATTAAAATTAAGGTATTAAAGTCAAGGTGATACAAAGGCCATTCAGAAGAGTAACTGACCCTCTTGAAGAAACCTTGAAACTTCTTTGTTGAGACCAGAGCATCACACGCATGCGTGGCAGTGCCTGAAGAATGGCAGGAGGTGGAGTGGATTGAGCAGTGGAGGTCAGTGACCGGGAGGATGGAGTCAGGAAAGCTCCCTGCAGGAGGAAGAACACACCACGCCTAATGACTGTGGAGTCCTCTCTTGCCATCTTGAAGGGCTCTGTGAGAGAAAGACCTGCTCACCCCCAAAGGTGTGCCTGGAGGAATAGGCAAGATAGAGGAGAACCAGGAAGAGAGGCGGGAAGGAGTAGTGGGTAAAAGCTGCCAAGGTAGGGTAGGACTGGAGAAAAGAAGTTTGCAGAATAATGAAAACAATGGCATTGTAGAAGTTTGGAGATGCAGAGTTGCGGACATTTGAGTCTTAGTTAGAGTCAGAGGCATTGTGTGGGGTGGTCCATAGGGGACGGGCAGGGGTAAGTCAGCTGAGACAGGAAACCAGGCAGGGCTGGTGGTTTTCTTCTTCTTTTTCTTTCTTTTTTTGGAGGAGAAGGGGTGGCACATAAGGACCCAAGGGTGGAGGAGAGGCTAGGGCTGGCTGCGCACTCTGCTTTCAGCTTGCGACCAACCATTAAGAGAAGCACATAGAAAGGGATGCTGGAGTCCTCTGCCAAAGGCGGGGGAGCGAGAGGAAGAGTATGCTCGAGAATGAGCCTTGCCTGTGACAGACACTCAGGTCAGCCGGCCAGTCTAGTGCTGGAATAAAGCCAGGGCTGTTTGTGCGGCCATTTGCCCTGGAGCTTTGTTGCTCAACATATTGGTTGCATTATGGAGACCATAGACACGAACAAAGGGTGTCAGGGACATTAGAGGAACTTTGTGAGGACTCCACTTAGCAGGCCAAGGTTAAGTACTCTACTCAGTCTCTTCAAGTAGGAAGTAGCAGGGCCTGGCAGCACACACCCGTCAGTCAAGCACTCTGAAGGGAGAGGCAAGGAAAGCAGACAGTCAAGGTTATCCTCAGCTACACATCGTGTGGGATGCCAGCCTGGGAAACTTGAGAGTCCATCTCAAAAACCAGCAAAACAAACAACAACAACAGACAAAAAAATAGCAAGGACCAGAGCCAAGCCACAGGCCAACCCGCCACAAGAATACACAGGTAAATGGCCACACACTGCAGGGAGCCAGTGGGCTGCATCACTTTACTGTGCCTGGACTCAAACCCCATCCTTGGCTGAAAAGCTGTGTGGCTTTGAGTAAGTTACTCGTCTCTCTGTGTCTCTGATTACTCGTCTGTACAATGCAATGGACAACTGATCTGACCTCACCGAGTCGTCAAGACTTGTTGAGATCACACACAGCCGTGCAAGCGGGAAGACAAGCGTTGGTGAGAGCTGAGGGTCTTCCGAATGTGAAGGGGCACAGGCAGAGGGTTAGGGCAGAGGCGACGAGAGCATGCGGAGAAATGAGAGGCTGTGCTTACACAGGTGACTCAGAGGCGCTTGCACTCAAACAAAAGGCACTGTGGTGCAATGCCTACCTAGGAAAAGTGATTTAAGCATGGCAGAAGTGAGGCTGGCAGTGGCTGTGCCAGGGACACACCACAACAGGAAGAGGCTCCCTGCCTAGCAGCCCCCATAACTCCAAGAAGAGTCGCAGTCACTGGTTCTTCAGTCTTGGGAAGGCAAGCTGAACGTGAACAAGGCTGAAGATAAGAGGAGACATTTTGAAAAAGACGGTGCTGAGGAGCAGCCAGTATAGCTAGGAAGAGAAGGCAGCCTGCCTCAGAGGAAACAGTAACCACTGGTGTCTGGAGGCATGGGACCAGGAGCTTCCAGAGATGAGACCCGAGAAGGAAGGCTGAGGAGCTTGCATCTGGGTTCTATCATACATTGAATTGTGTGGTATCTTACTGAAACAAGCCAAGCTATTTGACGGGACTGCAAGCCCACCACTTTCCCCACTTTTCTTGGGATGCTGATCTACCACCCTCTTGTCATTTGGTTTCATACCGTTACTTATAATCTCTGATTCCTTGGCATCTTCAGCTCAAACAAGACCCCAGAGCTGCCTTCAGCATCTGCCCTGCTGTTTCCTGCATCACAAATACCCAAGGTTTCCCTCTCCTTCTCACTCAAACTTGTTTGAAAAAGTCCTGGTGGCCAGTTAGCTTGCCTTTTCAATACTAAGGCTGACTACAAAGCATGAACCAGCACCAACTACCTTGAGGTCAGAGGCTGACCTTGAACCCACAAACTCTGACCCAGAGCCTATAGCATTCTGGGATGAAACGAACCAGCCAACAGCCAAGATCTGTGCTTCAGGGATGGGATGAGCTAGCTCTCCTTCTTGGAAAACTTAGAACTCCACCAGCACGGGGCACGGGCAATCACAAAAAGATGCAGAAAACCACTACAAATTAAGACTATAGATTACTAAAGGTGGAAAATGAAGCCGGGGAGCAAAGATAAAATGGGCGGAAGGCACTCGGTGTCAGAGCCGCTTGGGAAATGCAAGACCTTTATTCTGCGAAGGAAGCCTTTATACGGCTTTTTCAGTTGGTGCACAGTTGGTAGACAGGCAATTAAACACTCAATGTAGATGTGTGGGAAGATATAGGATACACCCTCACTCATTTATTGAGTAAATACTAATTGAACATCTTCCCCGGCATAAACAAGGGTGCAGAGATTGAAACACGCAAATGGAAATGCCAAGATTGTGAACGTTCGTGCGTGGTGAAGAAATCCAAAGGGACAGCAATTTCCCGAGGTGGTGTCTTCTCTGGACACAGCAGTGCACATGAAATATGACAGGAGCCTGGGAAAGAAAATTGAAGGAGAATAATTAAAAACAAACCTATAAGCCAAGTGTTGAAAAATCATCTGAAAGAACAAAACGCATCTACCAACAACAGAAGGTGGACGAGACCGACGCGTTAATTCAATACGATTAAAACAAGATAAATATAAAACGTCCTGCAAGATATGATGCTTGCCAGTGATTGGGCTAGTTTTCCTCCCACACATCTGATGGTCTGTCCTGTGACCTGGAGAGTAGGGTACTTCATCATTTCTGTGCAAAAGTCAGGGGAATTAGATGGGTTGTTTCATCATGAAAAGAAGTCCATAGTGGCAAAATCCTGCAGTGTCCGTGCTACCAACAGAAAAGTGTGTGTGTCTTCCAGAGCCGGACTGGGAGCCAGCCAAACATCAGGCCTTAAACTACAGGGATGCCAAACCATACAGGAACACACTAAGCTGGAATGAGGGGTCCAGCTCTTCCCAAGGAAAACAAGGTCGAGGAGAAAAACAAAAAAACAGAAAACAAATTGGTAGGACACCAAAACATGGTGCGGGGCTGTTTTGTGGGAAGGGCAGCTGGAAGAACTTTCTGGGTTGATTTTATTGCACAAGTTTGGGTGGGAATTCAAAGGCTCAGCGGAATTTCTCAGAACCTCAGAGAATCACACCCAAAGTTGGGCATCGGGAAATTCTCCTCTTGGTTTTCCAGGAACGACATGGACTCCATATTTCTTCTGCCTGAGGAGAAGAAGAAATATTTGAAGAAATGACCACGTTGAGGCTGCCTTGGATGTGTGCACACACGCGTGCTTCTTGCCGCAGCCACAAAATGTTGGGAAGCCTGGCTAGAGGATTCTTCAAGCATCCATGCCTATGTGGGTCTCCTCCATTCTTGTTAAGGCTCATGTGTGCACGCATGCTCACACAGACACCAGCAAC
Organism: Microtus pennsylvanicus; assembly: GCF_037038515.1. Classification (NCBI taxonomy): domain Eukaryota; kingdom Metazoa; phylum Chordata; class Mammalia; order Rodentia; family Cricetidae; genus Microtus; species Microtus pennsylvanicus. The sequence goes on from NC_134599.1 coordinate 9,784,513, forward strand.
CTTTCCAGTCCAGGGCTTGTGAGGGGTTGGCTTCTCAACACACTTTAAACGCCTTGCTTTCCTTGTCTTTGAAGGGGTTCCACAGACAAGAGCTGGAGGGATGACTTAAGTAGCAAAGGTTCCAAGCAGGGCTTGTCTTTGGCAGTTTGCAGAGTGTGGTACAGAACTATCCTCCCCAGCCACTTTGCCACCCACCTTCAGAAGTTCTGCTGGCCTGGTGGCCAAAGATCATCGCAGCTGGGATGCTGGAGTTTACCTTCCCTCTTAGAAGGAGGAGTCAGCAGAGTCATGGCTGAGCATCCAACCATACCTCCCAACAAGTTGTAATTCAGTTCTGTCCTGATTGCAGATGGCCATGGGGGAGCGGCTAGAGGATGTGGGCGGGGAAAGGTGAGGACAGGGAGCTTCATCTACACAACCACAAGGAGGCCGTCATCCCTGGCGGTGCAGGTTTTCCAGTGTGGCTGCTTTAGAGTAGCCAGTGTTCCTTCCTGTCCGTGTCCTCTCACTTGTTCTGTAAGGAAACCTAATAAACTCATTGATCCTCTGGGCGATCTTGGCTGAATCGCACCTCAGTTTGCCATCTTTGGCAGCTTTGGAGGAGAGGTAGACATTGTTACGTCTCTCCCAGGGAAGGACCCTTCCAGGGAAGAGTCTAGCGAATCTGCAGAGGAGGTTTCTAGGGATGGCCTTGGTCCCTTCTCCTTTCTGTCCCAGAAGGTTCAGCTAAGTTATTTCCTGGCAGACCTGAGGGTGCTTGTGGGAATAGCCCTGGGCTCTAGACCCGAGCAGCAGCCACACTGTGGTTTTTAGGAAGAGAATGAACTCAGATCTGGTGGATCTGTTTGGTTTCTTGCTTCATCATAAGCATTAGAAGGTAGACTCAACGTTAAAAAAAAAATCTCATTGCCTACATCCTGAGAACACTGTGGTGATTAAATGAGATAAGGGCATATAGTAGGAGCTTAATAAATGCGTGGTGATGTACATTGTAGAAACCCAGTAAGTACATGTTCCCTTCATTTGACCTTGTTTTTGGAGATGAAGATTTTGATCACTTGCCTTATTCTGCATAAGATTTTTTTTCTTTTTTTCCCCTTGAGTCCTTTTAAAAATAATACTTTTATTAATTCTCTGAGAATTCCACACGTGCATACAATGTACTTTGGTCATGTTCACTCCCAGCTCCTCCCCTCTCTCTTGCACATGTGCACACAAGCACGCATGCACACCCAGTTTATGCTGCCCACGTGCCTATGAGTGTGGAGCCATCCACTGGAGCACAGACAACCTATCAGAGGCCACACCCTTAACGGAAACTGACTCTCTCTTCCCAGGAAGCCATCAACTGTCCATAGCTCTTCAGCTGTGGACAGAGGTTCACGAGCCACTCCCCATCCATGCTAAAATGTTGACCGGCTTGATCTAACACATGCGTCATGCAGGCAACCACAGCGGTTGTGAGGTCGGGAGCAGAAGTCATTCTATCATGTTCAGAAGATGCTGTTGCAGTCTGGTCCTCCACAGCTTCCGGCTCTGACAGCTTCCTGCCTTCTGTTCCATGATGGTCTCTGTGCCTTGTAGGAGGGGTGTGATGCAGATGTCCCATGTGTGGCTGAGCACTCCACAGACACTTGTTACCTGCCCTTGGACCAGTTATGACTTTCTACCTTAACTGTAGCACACTGCACGAAGAAATGTCATTGATGAGGCCTGAGAGCTGCACTAATCTATGAGTAGAGACATGCATTTAGAGGGCAGTTTGAGACTCTGTTCATTTAGCAAAATAATAGTAGTTGGTCCACCCCTGTGTCTATGAGCTTCCCCAAAATAGTTTCCTGTGGAATGGGCCTTAAAGCCAATCAGAAAGCAGTCAGTTACCCTGATAACATTTCTGCAACTATTGCACCCCTGGGCATATCTTGCCATGCCGATTGTTATTGCTACTCTCAAGGCTCACAGATGGATAGAGAATGGGCAAACTCTCTCATCTAACAGCCGGCATAGCACCACTGGTATGAAAGCTATCTAGCACGGAGGAGGTTTTCTGGTCAATACCAACTGGATTTCTCATGTCCTGTGACCTTAATATGTGATGTATTCAGCAATAGGATCTTGCCATCAAGTTCCGGTCAGCAACTAAGACCAATAGCAATAACCAGCTATTGCCCTAGGGGTCCCTGGAAGACCCCAACAAATAACTTGAGAGATGGTACCTCACACTAGGCACTGGGATTTTTATTTGACAACCTGTGGCTTCTGGAAGGAGCATTAGCCCCTGTGCAGGATAACTCCAGCTGAACTCGTGTGTGTGTGTGTGTGTGTGTGTGTGTGTGTGTGTGTGTGTGTGTGTGTAAAATAGCTAATTTTCCCCACCTAACCTTCCTTCCCATCCGTTCCCATCCCCCCATTCCTATCACCTGTGCTGTACTAGCTCGGCTTCCTGAAGATCTTTCTTCTGCCTTCCCAATCCCGATGGACCATCTCTGGTTTTCTGGATTCTGTTGGTCCTCCAGGTTAAACACACGCATCTAAAGATTCGATGCTAGGATTCACACATGAGTGAGAAAGTGAATTGTTTGTTTTTCTGGGTCTGGGTTACCCCACTCGGTATGACATTTTCCAGTTCCATCCAGTTACCTTCCAATTTCATTTTTCTTTACACCCTAATAAAATCCCACTGTGTCAAGGAACATTTTCCTTTTTTATTTATCAGCTGATGAACACCTACTCTGTCTCCATATCTTAGCTACTATGTCTAGAACAGCAATCAACACGAAAGCAATTTGTAAATGATTTAAATGACAATACTTTCCTTGAGAGCCCTAGACTATATACCAAACCCCAGGGACAATCAAGGGAACCCGCCTTTGAGTTATTCACTGGGGAAATCTAGAAGATCCCCAAAACATGTAGGTTATTGTGATCGCCCTTGATTGGCCTTCCAGAACTTGAAGGTAAGGCCCTCTTCCTGAAGGCACCACACATTTTAGACACAGGCCTTGGAGGAATCAAGCTGGAACCCACCTGGAAGGCTCCTCCCTGAGGTTTGGCTCTCAGATTGGAAGGAGCTAAGCAAGTTGTCAGGGGAGAAATGTGATTACCATTCCTACCTGACTGTAAAACCCATGAACAACAGAAATGCTCAGCCTAGCAAGATACACTGGAACCTGCGATAGTGCCACATAGCTTAGGAGTAACCAATAACTTAAAGCCCACTCAGTAGGAAGGAGCCCATGTCTGGTACTGTAAGCCTAGCCAAGTACCCATGGCTGGTGATGCCTCTGGCTCTAGAGGAGAACCTATGGCCATTGATTTCCTAAATCAGCGTCATTTTCAGCTGCATTCTGAATACCTATTTTTTTGCATCCACAGATATGGGTAACTCTTACTTCTCCTCAAAGAAACTTCTTTTGGCAGCAAATAGAGACCACCACAGAAATCCCAGCTGGTCAAATTGTAGATTATAACTGACTGTGTGGCGTAACCATCTACAGTACAACCAAGGCTCGGGGAACATCTCGAACGTGGGGGTGGAAAGACTGTGAGGGCCAGAGGACCAGAACGCCTGCTTTCAGGTCTTTTTCCTTTCCTTTCCTTTCCTTTCCTTTCCTTTCCTTTCCTTTCCTTTCCTTTCCTTTCCTTTCCTTTCCTTTCCTTTCCTTTCCTTCCTCCCTTGCTTCTCTCTCTCTCTCTCTCTCTCTCTCTCATTTTTGGTTTTTCGAGACAGGGTTTCTTGTAGACCAGGCTGCCCTCAAACTCACACAGATCCTCCTGCCTCTGCCTCCTGAGTTTTGGGATTAAAAGCACGCGACACCACCACCCAGCCCAGATAGCGTTTTATATATGACAGGGAGTTAGTTACACGCATGAAATCTTAACATGTGGTCACCTAAACAAGACCTGCTCAGTAACAACACTAACTGACATGCCAATGCGAACGTGCGAACTCTCACAAGCCCCCCCCCAAACTTAGATAAAGCAGAGCAGACAATTAATGGCTGCTAAGAGACGGGGAGTCATTCTCCTCCAGGGATGAGCACTCTGAGAAGTTATCTGACCCCACGTGCTCATCTATAAACACGTATACATCTGAGCAGCACTGAATTGACAGCAAGTTGTATTTGTATATACATATGTGTGCATAAGTGTTGTTATATAGAACAATAATAATTGAGGAAGAGGTCATGAATTGTAGAAGGAGTGGGAGGGGGCCTGGGAGAGTTGGAAAGGAGGGGGGGGGTGAATGTGATATAATTACAGTAATGTATAAAATTCTAAAATTTTATATGAGAATTTTTTTTGTCTTTTGTTTTATTAAAGGTGCTTGTCTATGCCTTATCGGTGCCATGTCTGTAGGCAAATCACTCGGCTTCATCAGTAAAATGGGTAGAGTGGCCTGGAGAACTCACAGGCATGGTGTTTGGAATGACTGAATCTGCCTGTGCTAATGTTTAATGGATGATAACATTACTATATGTGTACAATGCTGAAAGCAAACTTCTCCATTGACAAGATGTGGTCTCAGCAAATGCCTATGCCTAATTTCTCTGTAAAATATCAGAGCTGTTTAGACAAACTCCCAGGCTTCCTTAATACTGGACAATAAAAAGGCTGGTGACGGGAATGAATTACAGTTACTTACTAGACAACACCCTGGTTGTTAATGTTGACATCCAGTGGCACAGAAAGCGGGGCTGAGTCCATGGAACCCTTGGACAATTGTGACAACAGCCAGAGCAGTGGGGTCAGGAAGCTTCTACCACACAGGTCAGTAATTAGCTTACAACACAAGGGGCTGCAAACGGAGCTCCCTATACCACATGGGCTCTAAGAAAGAGAGAAGCAGAGGGTGCTTATTTTATTTCTCCGGCGTGAGAGTGGAGTACATGGCAAATAGGTTTGTACACGTACTTCACCCTCCACTTTACTTCAGGCAATAAGGTTGTCAACACAAGTGGATGAGCTCTGACCCCGTTCACTGTGGCTTTGTCCTTTTGTTGCTGTGATTCAAAGGCCATGGTCAGGGAGTGTGCCCAGTGCCTTCAGCAAGGATGTTGAGCAGCGAAGGGCGATCGTGGCTAGAAGCATGGTGCTCTATTTCCTGACTTTGGCTAGAAGTTCTCCCTGTCTTGTGTGAGACAAGCTGCATTTTCTAAGAGGGTCGGGTTTGATCTCGTCTCATGCTTAAAACAAAACAGAACAAAAACTTTAGGAGAAAAACACAAGTTCCATGGTAGAAACCAGTATTTCCCAGGAGGCCTCGTGCCTTCCCTAGTCCTGGGCAGATCTTTTCCTTGGCTGGCTGTTGCCTGCTCTTCGGGGTTCAGGAATAACCAACCCCCTGTTTGTAATTGGGCTTCCTCTCTATATTAAAATCAGAGGTTTGTCAACTCATGAGCAGGCAGAACCAGAGATTATCCATACCGTGAAGTATTATTCACATGCCACATGTCACACTAAGTAAATAAGCCAGACACCAAGGTACACAAATTGTCTGATTCACGTATGGCATTTAGAACAGGCAAACTCATGGAGACAGGCAGTACCGTGGAGGTCATAGGTCTGCAGAACTCCCTTTGTGGACAGTTGTGACGATTGTCTGACAGTCTGGGTGTATTTAATGTTGGTGAAGTCTACCCTCAGAAACGGTTAAAATAGTGCATTTTACCATAAGAGAGAAGATACAGATCCGAAAATAGAAAAATAAATAAAACAGGAAGTCAGAAAGCCAGAGAGGCCTGCACGCATCCTGGGGACAGTGCCTTGAGCAGCTTGGTGCAGGCGTCTAGACGGGCACTGCTTTCATAATACTTCAGTTCAGATCTCTTTTCCAGAATGGGACACCTGCCGTCCTTCCTTAAGCTATGAGAAGGTTGGACCGTGATGCGAATACAAGGTTTCACATAGGCTGTGCTTCTGTATTCTGGCAGAGAAAAGCAGTTTGGTGTGGGCTGACTCCTCCAGTATTTTAAGCAATTTCCAGGTACTGTTAAATACCCAGTTAAAATCCTTCTAATGCGTCTGGTAATCATTTGAGCTGTTAAAGCATAATATGAATCCAGACATATAGTTATACTAAAACCTCTCCCACTTGCCTACCTCTCAGGCAGATTACAGAGGGAATGTGTTATAGACAATAAAATCTGAGGGGGAAAAAAAAAACGCCGCCACCCTGCTCCAGCTCTGCCATTAAACCCAAACGACGGCGGCCATTGCCACGTAAAAGGAAAAACAAGTTTACAGTTTCTCATTTCCCATGGTAAACAGATTGCTTATTTTAATTCTGAAAATAAAGCGATGGAGGCGATGTAGGTCTGTAAATAAGAGTGTGCATCTCAATTTTCTGCAAAGGCTTAAGTGCTTTACATCTGTTTCCTCCCAGTTGTATTTCTCAAACATGAATTTCCATTTTAAAAAGAGTCGTAAAATCACTACTGTTCCTCTGCGGATCTATTAGCAATAAAATAGCCTACAGAGGTTTGCACAGCCATGGAGAATGTGCAGTGATAATAGGCTGTCCTGCTGTTCCATGGCTTATGCAAACTTTACATTTATCATGGCAGAACCATCTATCCGCAGGGTTGGAGCACAGCAAACAACTGAATAAAACAGACCAAGAGGAGGAAGACGAGACAGAAATCCCTGTGTACACATCATTAATCAGACAAGATGAATTCTCAAACTGAGAACCGTGTTTCCTTCAAGCCAACCGAGAGAAGGGGTGGGAGGAGGGGGAGAGAAGGAGTTGGGCTAAAGTGCAACCTGCAATTTCCCCTAAACATCTCCGAACGAACAGCCACGTCTGCTCCTCTCATGTGTGTGCAATGAAAATCATTTCTCTGGAGGTTTCTGTAAAGAACCAAAGGGCATCCGTTCAAAACTTTTAGTCCAGCAGACGTTATCGTTCATTGCTCCTCACTGGTGTGCTGTGTCTGCATGGCATACGAGCATCACAAGGGATGAGTATAGCCCACTTAGGTGTTTACAGTCCTCTGACTCCAGTGTAGAGAGGCAGCCCAAGGAAGCTGTGATGTTCTTACACAGTAATGGGGCCTCCTGAATCACCTCCACAGACAGGGTGACAGACAAGTTCTCTGAGTTCCCAAAGTCCCTATGGTAGTGGAGCTGAACATTCATACACCCCTGTCCCTGATTTACATCCACACAAGACTTGGCCACCTCCAGAAATGACAGTCTGTGTTTCTGACGCTACACTATTTCAGGAAAGGTCTGGCTGGGGTAAGAGGTGCCACAACAGCCTCATTCCAAGATGCTGTGCCTGGGTTCATCTAATCCTTTGTCTGGGAACTCCATGAGTCCCCCAACCCCGTGAATGCCCTTCTCCTGGAATAGATAAGACTCAAAAAAGTATGCCAGTAGATTTTATATTCCTGCCATCCCACAGCCCATTTTATTGAGGGGGCACTTTTTGTAAAAAAAAGAAAAAAAGAAAAAAAAAGTGGTCTTGTTCTGTTTTATTGGCTTAATGGAGGACTTTGAGGAATAATTCTGGAGACCTTGAGAGGAAAATGGAAAGGATGTCTTTTGACTAATGTCCCAGGGGTGACGGTTAACTTCTCATCCTTGGAGTAGAGGAAGGGCCATGCAATTAGCAATGGACTCTTGTTTATCTATGTTCTTTTGTAGGCTTATTTGGGGCCTGATAAACTTGCTGTCTCTGGGAACCCTCTGGCTACACAGTATTTAGGGAGGAGAGAAAGGGAAACAGCAAGAGAAGAGAGGTCAGGAGGAAAAAGGCAGCTGGTATACCCAACACCACAGTAGTTCTGCCACTTCCAGAATGGCGGCTTTATTCATGGTGGGATTTATTGTTTGGAATTAATTCATGTCACTGAGGTCCTAATCATGCTTTCAGTGACACGTCCTCAGGCCATAGAATCCATGCCAGTCGTTGGGTGGGGAATAATTCAGCAGCCCACCTCAGCCCAGTTGCAGATGGGGAAACTGGTTATTACAACTTTAACATTTCCATCTGGGTTTACAGCGTAGGAAAAACACTTAGGTTAACTACACCAGAAAAAGGGTAGATCTACATTCTAGACCAGAGCCTCTTATGTCAAGTTGCCCCAGGATTTCCTGGAAGGAGTCCAATCCTTCTGATCACCAAAGCTGGAAAGGGTTCGGAATGCCCTGCATTCACTGTCCTCTTAGGACGTTGCCCGGATGCTGCTCTCTGTTAAGCATCCCTGGGTGCCTCCCTCCTCCTTCATTATCCCTCTGTGAGCAGTACCAGGGCCATGCTTCTTCCAGGAGACTTCCCCTGGCTCTGCACAGTTTGGAACACGGTTATCCAGCCACACAAGTTGTCCCAGCCTCTCATGGCATGCTGGAAGCAGAGGTGCAATTAGTGGTAACGAGGGCCCTCAGCCCCACATCTATTTCTAATGCCTTGGAGAGGAAGTAGGGGTCCAGGAGGCAGCATTTCTGCCCTAAAGTCTTGCTGGGGCAGCAAGCAGGGGCATTGCTCTGATTCCTCAGTGGTATGTCCTGTGCCACATCGGCTCCTCTTCCACTAGTAAACCCAAGGCTTTTTGTTTTTGGTTTTTGCCAGACCCATCTCTCAGCCAGCTGTGGTTTTGAGGTTCCCATTGGAAGTTCTTGGCAATGATACTCGGAGGTATCATTGGACCGCTTCTGGCAGTTCTGTATTGGCTGTGGGTTCTCCTTTCTCCTTTGGTGGCCTTTGGTGGTCTCTTTGGTTGTCCCTCCAAGAAATCCTGACTCTGTTGGAAATCGATGTTCCTGACCGTGAACCAGATTTTGTAGCCAATCACTGGCCACTGGGTCAGGGCCTACTGGTAGCAGGAGTGGTAAGAGTTGTTGAAGTTCTGGGTGCCCGCTACCCCACACGGAGGCCCAGACAGGCTCACACACTCGTCTAAGGCACACAGCAAGGTTGGGATTCAAACCCATGCTTCTAAGATGGCCAACGGGTTTCTTTGATCTTTATGTCCCCATAGTATGCCGTGTTCGTTTGGTGGGAAGGAAGCTTTTCTTGCATTTGGCCGCAAGGATGAGCCCGACGGAGGCCTCCACGCGTGGGGTCCCCCTCGTCCCTGTTCCTCTTTAGCACGCTTCATTCTGTTTCCTCCCGCAGTCTCCATGCCTCTCCTCCCTCCACACTTTCCCATCACTATCCATCTTCTACACAGCAGGACAGGGTAATTCGCTGCATGCTAGGCAGTAACTATGCAGTAATAACAATAATTCTTGGTACTTAGAGCTCCTCATCCAAGGATGTCACCCAAGCTTAAAGAAATTGAAATATATCTTCTCACGGCAGCGTGGTGGGGTGGCTTGGGTCTCGTTTTCAGGCCTGGAGAGAGGCGTATATAAAGGAAAGGAGCACCCGGTCCTTCCAACCAGACCGTCCTAACCACAGCACGGGCAGACAGAGCAGGCAGGGAAAACGGGTAGACAGAGCGGGCCGGGAAAGGGCCACACGAAGAATGAGGGGCTCTTGCTTCGCTCATGTTCCTTTGCAGACTGCATTTGGAGCCTGTAAGTTTCTACCTCCAGAAGCCTTGTGGCTTTATTATGTTGGAGGGAGAGGCTGGGTCTCTGTTGTGAAGGGAGCCAAGTCCAAGCCTGTCCCGCAGGCGAACCCCGCTAGGTTGAGATGGAGAGAGGTGTGATGACTTTTCCATGTCCCAATTGGAACAGGCACCTCTTCCTCAGACATCCTATCCCTCTGCACCCATAAGATGTGCTCTCCCCTGCTCCGAGTGAGCATTCACCACAAGCTCCACCCAAGGGCAGCTGAGAGGGGGAGGCTCTCTAACTGAGGGTCAATGTCCTGGGCTCTCATTTTCTATTCTTACGTTCCAATACCTTTCCCTCGCCAGAACTAGGCTCCTGAGCTTTCTGCGTGCCTACCTGGACCTAGAGGTTATCATAGTCCCATTTAGCCTAAAGTGATACCTTTTGATCACACTGACCTTTCAACTTTGACCACACTGACCTTTCAGCGTCTACTCCATAGACAGATGCACTGAGGCAGAAAGACAAGGCTCTGTCCTGGAGGCTGAAAGATTTGTGGACAAGGAGCAGACCGTGGCCTTTCTCTTGAAGGGCATGCAGACTGAGGAACCCACATGAACAAGGAGCACCCGAGTCTCAGGGGTTCCCCAGTTTCCCATTGCACGTATGCTGTAATCTTAGAGACCAAAAGGTGTTTCCCACCTCCAGGTTGGTCACAGTGAGGAATTTAGAAGAAAGAGGAGCAATTTAGCCAAGCTAGATGAGAGGCGTTTCAATGGCAAAGCCACTGGAGCTTTTCCCCTGACTGAGAGCAAATGCATTTGTCAAGCACACCATAAATATACATTCGCACTATTTATTACCTCTGCCTATAAAAGAAAATTGTATTAGGTGATTGTGCTGAAAATGTGTCAAAAATATAATTTGCATCTCTTTTACGGGGGTGTTTTGTGTGTTTTTGCTATATTTCAATTTGCTAATATACATATATATCTCTGTAGAGACATATATAAATGCTGTTTAGTTCTTCTGATCTTTGTTTTTATTTTCTTGGTATAAAAATTTCAATATAATTTGTGATTCTAAAAATATTGCTTTTGAAAAATATGGTATGGATCCTTCATTCCCCTAATTCCCATAATCCAACACAATAAAACATTTACTAAAAGTATATTAAAGAGAACGCCCTGAGGATTTGCTTCTCTTTGACAAACAGCTATGGGAGGCTTCTGCAGAATGTCTGATGTGTTGTCCTGGCTGTCTTAGAATCCATCTCTGTTCATTTGGGTACCTTTCCCAAGCTTCTCCTTCACTCCCGGAGATGGTGAGACCCAGCATCCCTCCCAGCCGCCCCACACACCACGTGGAACGGAAGGGGGGGTTCTGTTGGCCCTCAAGGTCTATTCTTTAGATGTCATGACCTTTGGAAGGTGCGGCATTTATCTCCATCACTCTTATTTGGAGCGTCTAACAGCATTTTGTGTTTGCAAGAAAAGACTTTTGCCTGCATGTCATCTTCTGGCTGCTTTGAATCACCTTAGGAAGCAGGTCATCAGCCCCTAACCTAAGGCAGAGAGATAAAACCCAAGAGGCAATTGTGTCACCTTAGGGCCACACAGAAAATCATTAAAAGATTAGAGTCCCGGTCTCCCAAGTCACAAGCGTTTTGCTTTGCTGTTAGAAATGTCATCTTAGTTTCTTTCCCTCATTTACAAACCACATACCTATCATTTTTCCTGAACTAGACAACAGCTAGAGCTAAGAGAGGTTTCTGTCCCTTCTACCTTGTTTTGAACAGTGGAAAGAAATCCCCTCTCAGAGATCTACCTGGGAACTTGGCTTCACAGGGTAGCCAGGAAGAGAGAGAGAAACAGACAGACAGACAGACACACACAACACACACACGAGAGAGAGAGAGAGAGAGAGAGAGAGAGAGAGAGAGAGAGAGAGAGAGAGAGATTGAGTGCTAGGGATTTGTGTCATTTTTCTAGCACCTAGTGTACCCCTAAATTTAAAAAGCATAATTGGGGAATGGATAATTAAATGTGGTCATAAAGATTGTGTCTTAATCCAGCAAAACAGGTGGCCTTCTAAGGGGAGAGATACACAAAAGTGAAGGTCATCTGTGGACCCAGGAAGAAGGTGACCTTCTACAGTCCATAGAGAGAACTGTCACCAGGTACTAACCCTGCCAGACCTTGGTCTACCTCTCAAACCCCCAAGAATTCCGTTTCTTTGGGTGAGTCACCCGGGTAGGAGCATCTCTTTCATCTTTTAAGGTCCATGCAGCATAGGAAGGAACTAACCACAGCTAAAAGTCTAGGTAATCAAAAGCTTGCCAAAGAGGGTCAGTGAGAAGGCAGAGGTGGCCCTATATCAAGAGTGGACCTGCGGAGTGGACCACTGAGTCACAGCCACCTGGGCCAAGTCAGCAGCCTGGGGTGGGGGTGGAGGTTCTAAAGAGCACTCTCAGGCAGGAAGCACTAGGTTCCAACATCCGCCAACTTCAGCTGCCCATTGCCAACAGGGCAGCACTGCTCTGGAGACACCTGCATCACTATGGGAGCGGAGGAGGCTGAGCACCTACACCAAGCCCTACCAGGAGGGACGGCTGTGGAGTCCAGAGCAGCCTTATCAGAGAACCTGGCTTGAGAGCACCTAAAGGGGCTAACGAACTGAATGGCAGCAAGATTGGGAATTTGCGTGTTTGTCTTCTCTGCTAATAGGGGCTCAAGTGAAAGTTGCTCTTAGTAACAGGCAAATAAATGAAGCCTCTTGTATTAAGTGAATTGTTTTGTCACTGTGAGGAAATACCCTGACAAAGCCAATTTAAGGAAGGAATAGCATATACACTGTGTGTAGTGTGTGTGTGTCTGTATGTGTGCATGTGTGTGTCTGTATGTGTGCGTGTGTGTCTGTATGTGTGTGTGTGCATGTGTGTGTATGTGTGTGTCTGTATGTGTGCGTGTGTGTCTGTATGTGTGTGTGCATGTGTGTGCATGTGTGTGTCTGTATGTGTGCGTGTGTGTCTGTATGTGTGTGTGCATGTGTGTGTCTGTATGTGTGTGTGTGCATGTGTGTGTATGTGTGTGTCTGTATGTGTGCGTGTGTCTGTATGTGTGTGTGCATGTGTGTGCGTCTGTATGTGTGTGTGCATGTGTGTATAGGTGTGTGTCTGTATGTGTGTGTGCATGTGTGTGCGTCTGTATGTGTGTGTGTGCATGTGTGTGTATGTGTGTGTCTGTATGTGTGCGTCTGTATGTGTGTGTGCATGTGTGTGCGTCTGTATGTGTGTGTGTGCATGTGTGTATAGGTGTGTGTCTGTATGTGTGTGTGCATGTGTGTATAGGTGTGTGTCTGTATGTGTGTGTGCATGTGTGTATAGGTGTGTGTCTGTATGTGTGTGTGCATGTGTGTGCGTCTGTATGTGTGTGTGTGCATGTGTGTATAGGTGTGTGTCTGTATGTGTATGTCCTTTCCTCTCTGGCACCCAGTCGCTATTGAAAATAGAAAGTGACATGAAAATGGAGTCTGAGCTTAGGTTTGCATTGTTCTATCTTGTGGGCATCACGCACGCACGCACAAACACACACACACACACACACACACACACACACACTTGGTTTCAGGGCACAGTTCATCATGGTGGCATTGTGGTGGTAAAAGCTTGACACAATTGGCAGCGTTGCATACATAATCAGGAAGCTAAGGGTATTAATAACTTTTTTTAAAATTTAGTCCAAGACCCCAGCCCATAGAACAGTACCATCTATCTACATTGGGGGGGGTCTTCTCACCCCAGTTAATCTAATCTGGAAATTCTTTCATGGGCATGCCCAGAGATTTGTTTCCTAATCTGGAAAATCCTTCACGATCCTGTCCAGAGATGTGATTCCATGGTGATTCTAAATCCTGCTAAGTTGATAGTTATGATTAGCCCTTGTGTCTCTTTTCTCGCTCCTTTGAGGGCATGACTTGGATTACATTTGTGACTGTTGAGAGGAGCCTGTGGGATAGGGGGGTTGGTACCAACCAGCTACCACCACAGTCTAAGATAACCTGGAACGCCCCGTACCCATCTCCCATGTACTAACTATGAGTTAGCTGCATCTTAATTTAGGCGATGGCTTGCACTCACTTGCCTTCATTGTCCTACATTGCGATGTTCCCGACATACGAAAGAGTGCCGAGCACATAGCTCTGCCAAGGACTTGTTAACTTAGCAATGATGTTGCTATCTCCTTAAGTTGGAATTTATGTCTCTGGAGATTTTGGAGCTGATGATCCTGGGGTAGGTCCCAGTCCTGATGTTTGCAATGGAGCCTCAGTTTCCACATCTGTAGAGAAGGATGTGGATCTAAGAGTCTCTGAAGATCCTTCCTCAAGTCTTCAGCCATAAGAGCGTGTCAAATGTCTCGTTGTCTCCCCAACATGCCACAGAACTGGGGAGGGGAGTTCTTGCTCTGCTGAGAGACTGACCTCCATGACTTCCACAACATCTTCTGTTTTAGTGCCCACAGCCCTATAGAGAAGGCCCATTACTGTTTCCACCACTTGACAGATAAGAAAATGGAGACACAGGAAATAACTTGCCCAAGGAAACATGGTTAGAAAGTATTAGAGCTGGGATTAAAACTGGGACAGACGGGTTCCACAGCTCTGTCTGGACCAAAACAACCTGTGTGTTAGTTCCTATTTTGTTGCTGTGAGAAAATGTCACAACTAAGCAGCCTGCCAATGCAAAAGCTCGTTCTGCCTCAGGCTTCCAGAGGGTTAGAGTCCGCTATGCCAGGAACAGCACGCGGCAAACAGCAGGCATGGCCGCTGGGACAGTAAGTGGAGAGCTCACATTTTGAGCCTCGAGCACTCAAGCAGGAGGCAGAAGGAGTGGATTATACGTAGATGAGGATTTTTACTTCCACATCCACCCCCAGGGCCTTACTTCCTCCAGCAAGGCTCCACTCCCTAAACCTCCCCAAACGGTACCACTGACGGGGAGATCAAATGTTCAGATCCTGAGACTGTGGTGGACGTTTCTCATTCAAACCTTCACAAGCTATATTGGAGGCTGGAAGATAGTAACTAATAAGCTGGGTGAATTAGTAGCTTTTCCTCTTGGAGTAATGAAAAATATTCCAACAAAAGCAACGTACAGATGTGTTTATCTTGACTCACAGTGCCAAGGACCATCTCATGGTGTCAGGGAATCATGCTCACGACTCCTTAAGTGGCAGTCAGTGGGGGCTGTCCTAGGCAGCTTCCTTCCCAGCTCTACTCTTAACCTGAGGAAGGTGACCTGCTCCCCTCAACAGTTCCTTGGTAGAGCTCCGAAAAGAATGACAGCCAGAAAGACATCTCTGGCCTGAATGGCTTCCTTAAAACTGGGAGTGGCAGCAACCAGGAGCCAGCAGCCTACCCAGCCCCTCTCTGGAAAGTGGCCATTTTGTCTGCCTGGTGCCTGCGAGCCAGTTTTGGCTATGGGCTGAGGGAAGCTCCAGGGACGCTGTCCTTCATCCCTAGATGACTGTCAACTAGACTCCGTCTCCAGGAGAAGCAGAAGGCTTCAATCATCTACAAAGCTGCCTCGCCTTCTAGAAAATGGCTTCACATAGAGAGGGAGAAAAGAAGCACACACAGCCCACGCAGACTCAAGCCCGCAAGACAGAACAATGCCAAAGCGAAAGCCAGGCTCCATTTTTCATATCGCTTCTTATTTTCAACAGCTACTGGGTGCCGGAGAGGGAAGGAGCAACTTTAAAAAAGACAATTAGTGGGACATGTGGTATTCATTCTTGGCTGGGGCTCTGCAGCCTCATCTGCCCACAAATACTCTGCAGTCGTTCATGAAAAATGTTTTAGAACTAATGAGCTAGATTTGCATTCCCCATAGAACGAATTCAGAATTTTTCATCTCTGCTGCACCATGAAAAATGGATGCGTTTGGCGCAGGAGTCAGTTGAACGGAAAGCCCGGCCTCGGCGGAAACGCAACCTTCAGAAGAACTTTTCGAACCACTTAGGTCACACAATGCTGGTTTCTGCAGGGGAAGGTCAGGCTCCTGCCCTGGAGGAATGGAGATTCCCTGCGCAGTCCTAGATGCTGATGAGATTTGTTTCTGTAGATAATCCGCAACAGTGAAATTTTTCATAATGTCACTGCAAAATAAATTAAAATGTTCATCTTCATATGGCTGGTTCCATTGCATTAAAATAAATGTTGCAAGCTCATTTAATTAGTATAGTTAGGAATGTCTCTCCCCTGCTTCACCGACTCTCCAAATCACAAGTTAATTTGTCAAAATCAGACCATTGTTTTTCCTTCATTCTTCATTACTAGAGACAGCCCCATTTAAATAAATGTTTATGCTGCCGAGAGCAGAGCAGCGAGCAACCCCAAATATTTTCATAAGCTAACGCTGGAAAAGTTGAAAACGCGGGGAGCGGAGATGTGGGTTTGCTCCCGTCCCGATGTGGTTATTGGATATTTGACTGGCTGGAAAGGTACAAAATCGAGCAGCGTGCTGTAACTGATGGGGTTCCGTCCGCCATTGCTCATGTTGGCGGATGCATCCTCCCGAAAACAGTTTTCTCCTATGTTTTCAAAGACAAATGATGACAAAGGATACCATCTCTATAAATTACCTCCTCAAATCATTCTCTTCAAGAACTCTTGGTTAATCAATTAGTCAGCACTGGGAGGGGGCTGGTCTGGGTTGGGGGGGCTCCTGGTCTCCCAGCCGTTTGCGCGCCATCGCCAGCTGTGAGCTTCAGGCGCCACTGCTGAAAATTGAAAAGATAACCAAACTCTGGGGGATTCTTTCATCCCCTCTCACTTCCTGACTTTCTCAAACCTCCAAGAAAAATCACAAGTATGGGAACATGGCTGCCATTAAGAAGGCATGAGTTCCTGGCAGAAGTGTGTTGGGGTTAATGGTGAAGATCAAGGGTAAAGGGGTTCCCACAACTGGCTGAGGAGTTGGTGTGTGGAGGTCTCCTGGAAGGCATCAATCAGTAACAGATGAAAGGAGTTATCAGATCATTATCAGCGCCTGTACTAATGAGCTGAATTCCCGCTCAATAGAGACTCCTCCATTGGAAAACGCCACAGGGCTTGGCTTTAGATTCAGTTTCAACCAGGGGGAGGTCAACTCTCCTCCCTTAAGCTTTGTCTTCTGACATGATGGAGTGACCCCACCTCCCTCATCATAAGGAGGGTACAAGACAGGCTAACCTTTTTCTTTTTATTGGGCAGCTTTCCCGACTTTCCTTTCCCCTCTTTCCCTTCCCTCGGTCCTCCTTCTCCACCCCCTTCTTCCCCTCCCCTCCCCTTCTTTTCCTGGTACTGACAGAGTTTTTATTCCTTGCTACCCATTTCCCTCCATTCTTCCTGCTCTGTCTGGTTTCTCCCACCCAACCCCACCCCAGCAAATGAGACAAGGGTGGTATATGCGGCTCTTCAGACTCTTGCAGTACCGAGAGTCAGAGAGACTTTCAGAACTATCTTCTGTAAGACTTTGATGGGATCTGAAATATAGAATCCATTTTTCCTTTTTTTTTTCTACCTCTTCTTTCTTTTTGATCAAATTCTTGGGACCAATTTTGCCTCCTTGATAAATTATTTGATTAACCAGACAATTTAATTACTGTATATTATACAAATGTGCAGTCTAATGCCTGCAAATTGTACAAATGTACTTGACTTTCAAGTGCCACAAGCCACCAAGGACTCAGGCAGGCAGGGAACCGCAGGTTGCCCACATTGCCCTATTTATAATTAGAAGTGGCAGCCGAGCATGAGGCTGTGCATTCATTCACTCACTCTCTCAGTCATTAATTCATCTGTTAACGTTCGTTGGGGGGAGGGACTAGACAGTATGTGGAAAGGCAGCTTCCCCTCTCAGAGTCCTTGAGTCTTCTCATTGGCTAGCTTGTGGGGCAGCCCAGCGGTCTGATCTCTGAACTACGCCACCTTACCTATTTTCTGAGAACAACACTTATGTCTCTAGCTGGCTTTGGGGCAGTCTTTGACAACAGAGGACGTTAGAGAGCGGAGCCAGGCACATATGATGAGCAGCCGAGCTGGGGTAGCGTGAGTCTTTGGCCTGGGAAGCAGGCTAAAGATAATGCAGTACTGTCACCCTGAGTCTCTTCCTCTTGGGTCACACTGGGCGTCTCTTGGGGAATGTGAGAGGCTCTGACACACATTCTTCACATCTAAAAGACCAGAAGCAGAAGACCCCCAGTGGGAGGAGCTAACTAGGGGGCATAAAACAGCTTCCTTAGCTTAAACATTGCCCCTACATAATGCTAGTCCAATTCTCTATCCCAGACCAAATGTCAGGCTAAAACCATGTGGCTTGTTGCACCTGCCAGGGCAACAGAGCAGGCAGGAAGCAGGCAAACCCTGCCAGCTCTAGAAACCGTTTCCCAGCTCCTGTGATCCTGGTAAACATTACTCCTCAGAGGCTACTTCTGCTTAAAGTTTGTGTGTGTGCGCGCGCGTGTGTGCGCATGCCAAGGTTGCTGTGGAGATAAAGTGAGATGCTCCGTGACTCTGTGTAAGTGTCCCGGCATGTACCAAGAGCTCCTCTGAGGACTTGTGGAAGACACAGTGCTGAGGAGAGGAGGGAAGGAGGGTGGACCAGCACGGGAATCAGTGTCTTTTGAGAAAAAGAGCATGTTATCTTTTCTGAGTGTGTGTGTGGCTCTGGGAATTGAATGTAGAGTCTCGCCCATGCTGGGCAAATATTCTGCTCCTGAGCTGTCTAGCTTCCATCCCAATAAAAATCAGATTTTCATGTAGAGACTTTTAAAGTCTGGCTGCTAAATTCTTCCCAAATGGGGCACTGCCCTATGACTCAACTCTGCTCACCTCTGGTTTAGATAAGTTGCAAAACTCCCCATCAAAATGCACTCACAGCTTGCAAATGGTGGCATGCCTGCCAAGACTGCGTAGCTCCTTCTGCCTCTCACTTCTCTTCAGAGGGGTGAGAAGCTCGGGCTACCTCTGACGCAGACTGCCTTTTCCCCTCCTCAATTTTGCTCCATTTTTATCCTTTTTACTTCTAAAATGAAGTGCTCAGATGAAAATGCAATATGTCAAATGTTTCTGACTATGGGCGGATGGAGGAAGAGAACAGAGACTTCTTTTGATCTGAGCGAGTCTAGGATCGGGGTCTGCTGGTAAGCACTACACATCAGCCCGGCAGTCGCCTGGAATCCTTGGGTCTTTTTCATACATGGGTGACTTCTAGGCAGCCCCTCTTATCTTAGAGGTATGTCTCAGGTACTTACCCAGACGGCAGAACCTTATGTGTATCACCATTAAATTCAATGAGTTTAGGGTATTGTTTCAGGCCTTTTTGATCATAAGATTTTTTTCGCATCATAATTCTGTCACCTACAGATGAGGTTTACTTCCCAGCCCAGCGCCAGGTTGTTATCCACCAATCACCCAGCTATCCCTCTGGTCCTCAAGGAGAACATAAGAGGCTCTGTTACAAGGTTTGCTGAACTCAGAAAAGACAGCCCTGCCTCTGAGCCCTGTTTTCCCAGTGCCATGCATCACTAACAACCAAATCTCATTGCAGTGTGTGGTGGGGGATGGAGGGTGGGGATGGGGGTGGATAGCCACTGATTGGGAGTGAACCTCTTCATGATCAGTTAACACTGGGTGGAGCAACGAGCATTAGAACCCAGGGAAGAGTGGCTCCTGAAGCTGACATGTGGAAGTTATCCCAAATGTGCCTCTTCTGAGTAAGACCTTACAGAGATGATGGGGTCATGAGGAGTCTAACCTGTGACTCATGCTGTTAACTTGAGAGTGAGCTGTCACCCGAGTAAGGTTGGCCCTCTCTCACACACTGTCCCCAAGTCATCCCCTGTGCCTCAGGAAGGCACATCTGGAAGGCCTGGGCCAGATACTGTACCTTGAGTTGCCTTTCCCAGTCTCTAAAACTGGAAGAAGCAACTCTTCTTTACAAATTACCCAACCTGTGATTTTCTGTTATAGCAACACAAAAAGGGGCTAAGCTTAAAAAGGGAGAGAGATGGAAGAAGAAAGCACAAGGAAGATGGAGAGGGTACCAATTTTGTCTGCTTCATATTGTGCTAGCTAATTAAACAGTATAGTGAATGATCACTGAAACAGAAATTATGAGAGACAGTTTTTTAGTTCAGTCTCTTATTTAGATTGATTGACTCACTTCAGATCTTTTCATTTAAGATCTAAAAATTGTGTATCATGCATATTCTTATATGACTGCAAATTTTGTTATTTATCTATGTCCTAGGGTTTCTACTGCTGTAAAAAGACACCATGACCAGAGCAGCTCTTATAAAGGAAGGCATTTAATTGAGGTGGGAGCTAACAGTTTTAGAGGTTTAGTGCATTATCATCATGTCAGGGAGCATGGTGGCATGCAGGCAGACATGGTGCTGGAGAATTCTCCATCCTGATCCAAAGGCAACAGGAAGTGAACTGAGACACTGGACGTGGCTTGAGCATATATGAGACCTCAAAGCCCACCTCTACAGTGGCACACTTCCTCCAACAAGACCACGCCTACTCCAACAAGGCCACACCTTCCAATAGTGCCACTCCTTTTGGGGTCATTTTCTTTCAAGCCACCACAATCTATATTTTTAAAATATCATGAGTGTGGAAAGAACATATATGGTGTGATTCCACTTATATATAATTCAAAACAAGGAAAAATTCACCTATTGTGTCAGAGACAGCAGGTCATCTTTTGAGATGGTCAGTGGAGCAGTACCCAAGAGGCTTCGAGGGCAGGCGGCGACAACCCTTTGATTGGGTATGGAAACATGGCTCCAGCTCCTCTGTGCCACATGAAGGTGAATTAGACTTTTTTTCTCTGTGAGTGGTGAGCAAGAGCTGGTCTGTAATGATCAGGCCTTTCTACTGGCCCATCTTCCTCACTAGGGCCAAGCTGCCAGGAAACTTAGTTTAATTAATTGGATACACCTCTAAATTTGAGTACCTCCTGGGCATAAAGCACTGCCTGGGGTTCCAGAAAGGGCATGGCACCATGCCTTCACAGAGCTTAAGATGTACAGATGCATACACACTGGCCAGAGGTGGTTCTACCTCAGGAAGACTATCCTGTTGTCCTTGCCATGATCAGGTCTTTACAAAACAGCATCCATTTCTTCGAGAATCACAGGCAATTTTCAAGTGTGATGTTTTTCTTTTGCCTGATGACATTTTTTTTTCTTTTTTTGCAGCAGGCAGGGCAGGGTCTCACTGTGTAGCCCCGGCTGGCATGAAAATCATCATATAGACCAGTCTGGCTTTGAACTCATAGCCAGCAATCTGTCTCTGCCTCAGGAATGCAGGGATTAAAGGCGTGCACTACCACACCCAGTCAAATGTGAGTTTATGTTTAGTGAATGGCTGGAATTTTTGCCACCTGGCTCATACTAACAAAGACATCCTTGGATTCTAGTTCTTTCCTACTTTGTGGCAAGAGCATTAAGAAATTCATACAGAGTCAGCGAGTACCATGTTATTGCTGTTATGGCGGCTGCAAAGACAGCATGCAGTTTATTTCAGTTTTTCTGAGGCAGAGCTTTAAAAAGAGTATTGCAGGGTGCACACCCATGGTGCACAGACACATGCAGGCAAAACACCCATAGATATAAAAAAATCTTCAAAATCTTAAATTATTGGGTTTATTTGATTGCGTTTTTCTGTGCTCGTGCATGAATGCCATAGTACACACGCGGAGGTCAGAGAACAACTTGCTGAAGTAAATTCTTTCTTTTCACCATGGGTTCCTGGGGACCTAACTCAGGTTGTCAGGCTCAGCGGCAAGTGCCTTTAACCAATGGCCATTTTGTTGGTCCCTGCTCAGATTTTTTTAAACATGTTTTCTGGAGATCTGAACCCAGGTTTTCCTGTTTGTGTAACATCTGCTTTAGCCAGTGAGCGGTCTTCCCAGCCCAAGGTCTTCAGAAAAAAACGTTGCAAAGAGGAGACAATGTCTGGCAACTTAATAAACCATCTACATGTTCAAGTTAAAGTTGCAGATGAGACCCTTTAACTGATCTATAAACCAGGAATCTGTCCACCATACAATGAAACATTACTCGGTCACAAAACGTGAAGTCTCAACACATGTTGCCATGTGCATCAGCCTTGGAAACAACACACTAGGCCTGGAGAGATGGCTCAGTGGTTAAGAGCACTTGTTCCTCTTGCAGAGGGCCTGGGTTCAGTT
Source organism: Microtus pennsylvanicus (assembly GCF_037038515.1). NCBI lineage: Eukaryota > Metazoa > Chordata > Mammalia > Rodentia > Cricetidae > Microtus > Microtus pennsylvanicus. Next base: position 9,806,258 of record NC_134599.1, read on the forward strand.
CCCAGCACCCACAAGGAGGCTCACAACCACGTGTAGGCCCGGTTCCGGGGATCCTACAGGCATGAATGTGGTTAACGGACATGCATGCAGGCAAAGCATTCATAGAGTAAAATAAACAGATCTAACAAATAAAACGGAATTATATATACAAAAAGAAACAACACACTAAATTGAATGGGCCAGATAAGACATGATGCCAGGTGTGTGTACTGTCAAATCAGCAAATCCAGAGAGAGAGAGAGAGAGAGAGAGAGAGAGAGAGAGAGAGAGAGAGAGAGAGAGAGAGAATGGGTGACCCGTGGCTAGAGGAGGAAGGAGGGCAGACTGAAAAATGACTGCTGAGAAGCATGGTGTATGTTCCAAGGGTATGAAAATGTGTAGAAGTAGATAGTGACGAAGCCATGAGATCTTGTGAAAAAACTGAAAACCACTGAAGTGGATATTTTAAGATGCAGAATATTGAGTGTGGAGCACCTCAACTATAAAACCATTCGAAAACATAGATAATCTTACATCACAAAACTATTTTTTGTGGAGACAGGGTTTCTATGAACAGCTCTGGCTGTCTTAGAACTCACTCTGGAAACCAGGCTGGCCTCAAACTCACAGAGATCCTCCTGCCTCTGCCTCCCATATGCTGGGATTAAAAGTGTGCGCTGCCACCACCTGGCTCATAAAACTTTCTAAACTGAGGTGTTCAATATTTACCATTCATGAAACATCTAATGAATAAATACTAAACACACACATAAGATAAAAATGGAGAAGGGCACTTCCATGTATGTGAAAATTAAACCAGCTACTGAGGCATGACTGCTCATACCTGCTCCCCCTGTCTTAACTCCAGACCAGAGGTCTGCCATGATTGGATCACACGCACCAGGGAACATGGTACAAACTTCTGCTTTTGTTAACCTGGTGGACAACAAGAACATTTGGGGCTTGTCATTGTGGTAAGCAGTGCCTTTCCCCTCTCCACCTGCAGAAATTAGAGACTAACTAGGTCACACAAACCAGTCTAACCAAGAGTTCTGGAGAAAGAGGAAGACGCAGGGCAGCTGAGCACAAGGCTCTGCCGGCACCAGGCAGGCCCCCAGTAATAAATACATTTATTGCTTGGACAGTAAAAAGTACTGGAGAGTTTAAAATAAATTCAGAGTTATTTAAACTTAATTTATGACCAGGAAAATAAACCCTCTCTTCCCACCATTAATGTTTTTTATCTGGGCCATCAAATGTCACACGCTGCTGATTTTGGATGTAAGGTCACTGGAAACAACATATCAAAGGTGTCAGCACCACAAATCAAGTGAAATTCCCTTAAAAATAAAAACGTCAGGAGTAAAATAATAGGCAATAGTTATTTCATGCTGTGAAAGACGTGTCATATATCAGAGGGCTCACCTTTTCCTACCTTGATGATGTATCATTCTCAGCACTAAATACACTCCTGCTCAACAGATAAAGTAAAGAAAACAGGCATCGGAATGCTGATGATCCCGAGAATGATGGCACATAATAACTATCTGGAGGCACATAAACACGGGAAGACAGACTGCGGAATATATCAAAAGACAAACAATGGCCCTGCATATATGGAGCCTGCCGCCTAGCACGTCAGTTACTTTAAGAGGGCGTCTTAAAGGTCAGTGTAAGCAGAGCCTTTGAAAGCAGACTAAGAACTCCATAGGATTCTGGATAATGAAGAAGAGAATTGTCAGGCTACTGCAGTTCGCTATGGAAGTCCAAATCTGGAAGCAAACCCCTTGGTCTTTTATCCCGGGATTGAATAAAACAGAAGCAGGTGCCAATCTTCAGATAGAAGGTGGAAGATAAAGGAGACTTGGAGCAGATGGGTTCTTTATGACCCTCGTGTAATGCGGCTGACAGGCAGTGGCATTCGCCATCATGAGTCGTTGCTAAATGTATTAACTCTTGGCAGGGTAAATTCGCCCTGGATTACGCTTTATGGAAAAGCATCTGACTAAAGGGCTTATCAAGGCCTTTGGTAAAAATGACTTTGTTTCATCCTTGTGACATATCTTACAATGATGCTCTAGGACATTAAGGGTAAAATCTTGCTTCCCGATTCACGGGCTCATATATTCCAGTGGATGGAATGGCTCTGGGGAAGGATAATGCAGGATGGAGCCATTCACATAGAAGCACAAATTTCGCCCAAGATGGTAGTAAGCAGTTAGAGAGAAAGTCATAACACTTTGGTTTAAGCCTCCCAAAGTCCTTCTATCATGGGATGGGGAGGGGGGAGGTCATGCTTCCAGGTAGCAGGTAACAAGAGCTGTAGAGGGCCAGCACCATCGCTGTGTTTCGCCAGGGTCCTTGCTCTGTTGCCACTGCCTTCCAGAAGAGTGAACCATGGTTGCCCCATGATAGAGAATAAAGGGATTATTATTATTATTATCATCTAACTTTTGCATCCTTGTGACCAATAAAACCCTCACAGAAACTACATAAGGGGGAAGAGGTTTCACTCAGGTGATGGTTTCAAACTGTCTCAGTCCGTCTTGACAGGTACTGGGGGTAGGGTAATTCTGTCTGAGATATAGAGGTGTGTGGCAGAGACTGTGGCAGACGGACCAGAGAGCAGAGACCAGGACCGGAACCAGTAGAACTTTCAAAGCCCACCCTAGGGCCCTACCTTCACCAGCTAGATCCCACCTCCTAAAGGCTCCACTGCCTCACCAAGCAGTGCCTCCCGCTCAGGAACAGGCATTCAAAACATTTTAGATTCAAACCGTAACAGATGAAACTTAACAGATAAAAATCTAATTCTCTTCCCTTGACTGATGCAGAAACTGAGACCCATCTGCACGAGGCCTCACTTTCTATGGCTTGATTCTGGTCAGTGTGCTTGTATGAATGCCACGTGTCTGCTCCGCGTGTGGTGAAGCACTTGTTTTAACTGAGAGACAGGCTCCCCTCAAACGGTTTCTAACTGTCCTAGCTTTAATGTTCAGCTGCTGGCTTCTCTGAAGGTCAGTTTCTCTAAGAAGCCACTTATATTTATACTTGTGGTTGTTTCTGAGCAGCTCTGAAGGGCGTTGGTGTCAGAGAAGACTCCAGAAGAACATGCCGGTCTAAGAAAATGGTTAAGAAATCGACGGCTTGAATCAAGACTGACTGACATGCCCCTGCAGTAGCAGCTTGAACAGGGATCTGAAGCCCCTCTAACACCCTGTCTTCTTTATTCATAGGGTGGTGTTGTGAGGACGAGAAAGAACGCTCTCAGAAGAGCCTGCCTTGAGTCAGGGACCATCATGAATGCACCAGAGGCCCTTGTTCTGGTCAGTCTTTACTGTAAACGGGACTGGGTTTAGAATCACCTAAGAACTGCGCCACTGGGTGCCCAAGAGGGTGTTTTCAGGGAAGTTTGCTAAGGAGGAAAGTCTTATTTTGAACATGTGTGTCACCATCTGTTGGCTGGTAAAAAGGAGAAAACAAGCTGGGTGCCCTGTTTGTTTCTCTCTGACTCCTGACAGAAAATAGAATGAGACCAGCTCCCTCACTCCGTGAAGGATTGCACCCTGAAACCACGAGCCCAAACAAGCCCTTCTTCCTATAGGTTGCTTTTGGTCAGATATTCTGTCTCAACAAGGAGAAAAGTAACAACTACAACCTGCTACCAAGTGTACCGCCCTTCACCTCCAGACAGATGGAATCTAGACAGAACGTGGGTTTGGACAGCTTGACGCGAGAGGACAGAGCCCACGTAGCCGAGGGGTGCCCTACCCCACTCTGTCATCATTTGAGAAATCTGCTTGAAGGGTGGAGTTCAATTCAGGGTCATATCAGGAGAGACAAGCGTCTTAAAGTCAGCCAGCACCTTGTTTATTTGTGGGTTTGGCTTATTAGAGACAAATGACATCGAGGCAGCTCTACAGGCATCGGGTGAATTATTTATACAACCAGTGAAAATGTCTTAGCCGATTTCAGGCCTTCCCAACCCTTGTTCTTCCAGCCTGCTGTGTAGAATCTGCACGGCACACTTCCTAGTTCCAGCCACCACAGTTTACCTCGGGGCCCCATCTTGAAAATGTATCAGTATTAGGTCTACATGGCAAGATGTGAGGCAGAATATGGGGGGGGATCAAACCCCAAATTTAATTTTGAGGAAAACCACGGGTTGCTACCAGATGTTTATGAAAGAGCCTTACTGCATCAATTAGACCTTTCAACACAGCCAGTGCGAGGCATTGAAGATCAAATGCAGTGATGCGGCCCTTTTATTAGTTCTCCCGAAGGTCAAGGAGCGCTTTCACTTCCTGCCAGCGTGCAATCTCACTCAGAAGTAATTGCTAGCCTCGCTCTCCTATTCCGGGGAAATTCAATATAATTAGAGACATGTTTGGTCCTTTACCAGCTCGAGTTCTTGCCCAGCGGTTTCCAGCCTGTTGCCTTTTCAAAGCACTTTATTAAAAACTTGTTTGACTGTCACACTCTTTAAAGGAAAACAATAACTCCCAAGCACATTTTATGGGAGTTGCTCAAAATATGGGCCGCAGTGCCAGAAACCAATAAACTCAACCCACAGAACTTCCATCAGAGACCTTCCATAAACGGCTGCAGAGCAGCCTGGGCATGCTTGACCTGAAAAATTGAAATTCATAGCTATAATACCACCGTTTATTGGAGAAACTGTCACCGGGCCCTGCAATTTTTAAGACCATGTTCTTATTCTGTTGACTACAATGCAGCTTAGCCCCCGCTACATTCTTTCTCCTCTAATGAAGCCCAGGCTCTCGCTGTCATACCACCCAAAGTGCCAGCGTGATGGGTTGGCACGGTGCTAGTGATGTTTTATAGAGTGAGATACTTGAAGGGACAGTGGGGTTTAGGCCACACTCTTAAGGGGAGCCATCCTGGACCTGTGGGCACAGGGAGTTTTGGATGAGAACTTCCAATAAGCCCAAGGACACTGAGAATCAGGGCCAGCTCTTTGAAGAGCACAGAGTCAAGGGAAGCCCTCCTGGAAGCAAGCCAGCAGCAAGAGGCTGCTGGGAAAACGAGCCGGTCACCTTGCTACGTTCCAGGTAGAAGAACAGGGTTGACATGCTACTCTAGACATGGCCTTTCCTAGGGACTTAATTCTTAAATGGACTCTTAGTACAAAATGGTACATTTTGGAGGGGAGGCTTCCAATAGCTTCTTTATTTAAAATTACCCATTATAGATTTCATCATGGAAATTTACCTCCTAGACTGGGCAGTTTCTTGGGCAGATGTCACATTAGATGTCCATAGCAGGTAGCTTTGGGGAATACTAGCACAAACTCAGGTCTATAGCGTTCAAGCGCTGAGGGATGAGGACCGTTGGTTGGGGAACCTTGGTCACCAACTTCACTAGTTAGAGAGATGCATAGGACGTCAGTAAAGCACACTTCTGGGTTTGTCTGTGAAGATGTTTCCAAAGAAGATTAATTAAAAGGGGAACTTTGAGAACTTCTCATTGTTTGGGGACCCAAATGATGTAAAGGGAAAAGAGAGAAAGCCAATAGCATCGGCGGTCTATCTCTCTGCTTCCTGACCACCATGAAGTGAGCTGCTCACCCCCACTCCACCCTCCCAGCCAGGATGCTCTGAAACCTCTGATGTCATGAGACAGGGTAACTCTTCCCCCGTGAGTTATTTGCCTCAGCGATTTGGTCACAGTGGGAAGAAAGCTGACTAACAGAGAGTAATTAATTCTGCAGACACTGTGGAGAAACTGAGGCTGAGGCGTGTGGTTGTCACGGTCTTAATGTCAAATAAAATGCAAACATTTGAGTTATTCAGACTGCTTTTCCTTTCTAAGACCTAGGGCTAGGAAAGGTGGGGCCAGTAGGTGAAAACCTGCACGTCTTTCCACTTTTGCAGACCAATCTGGCTGAATCCAAAAGACTAGTAAAAGAAACAGTCAACGTAATTTAACAACAACTCAATTGAACCTATTTTTAGAAACCACTTTGGTTTATATTAGCACCAAAAATTTGCAATGTCTGTATTTAAACCGAACAGGGTACACAAGGTGTATATGAAGAAAACCATAAAGCTCTGAGGAAAGAAATCAAAGAAGGTCTGGAAAACAAAAAGGATGTTTTGATGAGCATGATGATTCTGCCCGGTATTGTCAAAATCTATGTTTCTTCCAACTTAATCATTAGATTAATCATAATTCTAACAAAAATATCAATAAGCAATTTTGTGGGAACCAGTAAACTAATTCTAAAGTTTATATGGAGAGGTGAGAGACCCAAAGTAGCTAAATTACAGAAAGTAAGCACGATTTTTGCCAAACTGCAGTCACGAAGAAAGTGTGATACTGGCAAAAGAATAGATGAGCAAACCAAGAGAACAGAACAGAAGGGCCAGAAACAGACCTGTGCAGATATGCTCAGCTTTGAAGGCAGGGGGACAGAGCCAAGGTGACTGGCGCAACAGCAGTCTGCCGCTTTGGGGAAAGACGATTCAGAGGTTTTGTTATTGTTTTCAATGCTAGGAGTAGATCTGGGAAGCATTAGGGGAGGGAAAATGGGATCAAAACATATTGCATCATATTTTCAAAGATCTAGTAATCTTGAAATAGTAAATAGTTTTAAATCACATACATACATATGTTTATATACATATACATACACATATATATTGTATGTATATATATACACCGTGTGTGTGTGTGTGTATGTGTGCATGCGCACACACGTCAAGGTCAAAGGGTAGCTCTCAGTAGTCAGTTCTTTTTTTTCACCATGTAAGCCCTATATTTTAGGTCAGCAGGATTGATGGCAACCATTTTGACGGCCCAAGTTCAGCATTTTAAAAACAAGACCAGAAATCTAGCTATATGATCTGACAATTGTACTCCTTGGTGGTAACCCAAATGGCTTGAAAACCTAATCCACCGAAACTCAACACAGGAATGCTAGTCGCATTTTGCTTTGCTTTGTTTGTTTTGTTTTCCTGTAACTAAGAGAAATTGGGTTAAACCAAGATGCCCTTTCATAGACCAAATTAGATAAACACCCAGACAGTAGAACTAGTTAGCAGCAGAGATGAGAAGACAATAGAGGCAAGGAGATCAGGGTGAATGGCTCCCCAGGGTGTGGTCCAACATCAGAGCATCTGGAACAAGCAAAATCATGGCGACAATGAAAAGCTCTGTAGATGCCAGGGGCTGGATGCAGGGAAGGGCAGGCGGGCAGAGCACAGGGGACTTTTAAGGCAGGGAAACTGCTCTCTGAAGTTGTTCAGGTGTGCCTTCCTGACTCTACACGGTTTCAAAAGCCATAGGATGTTCCCCACCAGAGGGACCCTTAACAGAAACTATGAATTTTTGTCAATAACTATGCATCCATATTATTTTGTCAATTATAACAAATACGTTCTAGCGAGACACTACCGTGAGTAGGGGGTACACTGTGGACAAGAAGAAGACACGAGAGCGGACTGTATTTCATGCTCCATTTCCCGTAAATCTGGAGTTCCTCTGAAAACTACTCATTTCTCTTCCAAAAATCTGCTTTGTGGAGACTTGTTTGAGCAGATGGCTCTAATCGCACAAAGCGGCTCACTTTGTCTTGTCCTACAGACGTTGGCCAGTGGGATGTTTACTGTAAGAAGTGGTTTGTTGGCCTTCCATCAGGTCTAGGCAATGCTAACCAAATACTTTTAACTAATAGACAGACAATACTTTCATGTCTAATCTGTAGATGAGGGGATCGAGTTTCAAAGATAAATATAGGGGGCTGGAAAGGTGGATCAGAAGGTAAGGGTACTGACTGCTCTTCCAGGGGACCTGAGTTCGAGTCCTAGCACCCACATGGTGACTCACAACTGTCTATAACCCCAGTTCCAGGGATCTGAATACCCTCTTCTAGCCTCTGTGGGGGCTGCTCACTTGCACTACACAGAAATGCACGCTGACAAAACACCCATGCAGATAAAATTATAAAATAAAGATGGAAGAAATCATGTTTAAGAAAGATGACATACTGCTGGCTGGAACCAGGCCGTCCAGTCAGTTAGAATGGTATTAACTGACTTGTTGACTCTCATTCACCTGTGGCGCAGTTGTTTTGAGACGCAAAACAGAGGTGGGACTGCACCACCAAAGGCAACATCAACCGCCGTCACTGGGCTGTTGGGAACCCTGGACCATGACTTCACGCCATTGGGCAGTCCCACACTGATCTCACCATTGAATCGTAGAAAAGGACTTTCCTCGATGGTCAAGCCCACCTAGTATGAGAGGTCTCTGAGAGGAAGAGGAGAAGGAGAAGGAGGAGGAGGAGGAGGCGAGTATGGGGACCAGAAATACAGAGAGGAGGCGAGCGTATCTCTAAAACAGAACCTGGCTTCCGGCCATCCTCTTCTTTCTCTGTCAGGAGGGCTGAGCTATGCTGCTATAATAAAGGAAGGTTTTGGAAAGTAAGATAGTGGTGTTCACTTCTCCCTGCCCTCCTGGTATTCCTGGGGGTGGGAAGGTCTGTCTCATTTTGTCCTCACTCAGGGCTCTAACCATTGAGACCCCGCCTTCTGGGAAGTTGCTAGGCACCAACGCAGGGAAACCGGTGAAGAGGAGTCACACTCCTGCCCCAGAGGGTTCTCTGGAGGGAGACAGACATCATCTCTTCTAATTTATTATTGGCCAACGCAAGATCCTTGGCATGTCTAGCTTCAAGGACATGAGGAATGAAAGCCTACTGTGTCACAGCAATGAGGAGACAGATTAGAGCACCTTGTAAAATGCTCCACCCACTGTAAAATGACGTCACATCTAATGACATCACATCTATCTCTCTCTGGCTCCTTCAGTCACTCTGGGGAGTGCTAGAGAACACAGAGAAGGTTCTGAGCTTTTTCTTGAAGGCAACAGTGTGGGGGATGAACTGGAACCACGATCTTGGCCTCACGGTGGCATTTCAGCCCTCACGGCCCCAAGTTGCTGCCCTGGGGGCTTTGGGTTTAAACATTATGACCAGGGTCCCCACCAGTTGCACCTCATCAGGTCCTATCAAAGGGCTGCTCATAACGTTTCCATTCAAAGTCCCCATGGGGCTCTCTCTTCCTCCAACAGGCGTGGCCGCTTGTGCAGGTCTCTGTGCCTACCTTCCCCCGCCCCCCCAACTCCACCATTCTCACTTCTTGTCTTCTGCACTTTATATCCAACTTCAATCTGCTCCCAGCTCCATCCATTTTAAAATTCGCTTTAAATGGGAAAAAAAATCAAGGAAACAATTTCTCTCAGACAGGTTTGCCATTAAAGCCCTAATGAGCAGCCCACGTGAGCAGAGCAGGAGGCACATTCTAGAAGGAGCCTGCTAAGCCTGTTGCAGAGGCTGTAGGGGCGGTGAGTTGAGAAGCCCAGGCTTTATCTGCTGTCTGCTACACAGGAGAGTTGTGTGGCTTCCATCAGGGTCTCACAATCATCTGATAAAACACATATATGGCTTCTCAGAGACCTTGTCTGCCGACTGTCAGCCAGTTGAGCTGGTCTTCGTACAGCCTGAGTCTGAAGTTGCCAGCTCAGCTGTGTGATCCTGGGCAGCCTCCGTCCCCTCCCCCTGCCTTACTCGTCAGCTGTACACTGGGGATAGTGACAGGCAGTGCATGCGTGGGGCTGGTGGTGGTCACATGCGTCAAGCAGAGCATGTGACTGTCCTAGGTGTTCACCATTATTATTCAGTATAAATGTGTACTGGTTATTTCTAGTAGTGATCTTAGCTTGGTGTTGTCTGACACAAATCTAGGGTGCCTATAAGGACTCATTTTTATCCCCTATTGGTGCTGTGTGAGGAAGGCACACGATAGGCATGGCTGCCATCATGAATTGTCCTGATTGTGGAAGTCAGTAGGCCATGGAGAAATGGGTGTTAGGGCAGAGATGAAGCAGACAGGATGGAAGAAGACACAGAGCCTGTGGAAAGAGGAGAGGATGGTGTCTTGATGCTGGAGAGAGAGAGTGGGGACAAGCAGAGGGGGAGAGGGATATGATGTAGCATTCCTTCTGTATGCCTGAATATGTTTTATTACCATTGGTTATTAAAGAAGCTGTTTCAGCCAATAGCTTAGCAGAGTAAAACCAGGTGTGAAGTCTGAACACACACACACACACACAGAGATAGATAGATAGATAGATAGATAGATAGATAGATAGATAGATAGATAGATAGAGTAGGCAGAGTCAGAGAGACACCATGTCGCTGCCAAAGAAGAAAGATGCCAGCTGCCAGCCAGAACCTTACTGGTAGGCCACAGCCTAGTGGCAATTCACAGATGAATAGAAATTGGCTAATTTAAGATGTAAGAGTTAGCAAGAAATACGCCTAAACTATTGGCCAAACGGTGTTGTAATTAATATAGTTTCTGTGCTATTATTTGGGTCTGGGCAGCCAGGATATGAACAAGAAGTCTCTCCCTATAGGCATATAACCACTAAAATCCAGGGGCGGTGTGATAACTGAGCATGTAGCACACACAAATAATCCAATATAATCCCAGCACTTGGGAGGTTGAGGCAGGAAGATTGGGAAGTCAAGGCTAACCTGGGATATGTAGAAGCCCTGACTCATTAAATCCAAAACAAAATATAAAATGATAAGGCCAGAGTCTTTCTCAATCCACAATCCAGCTAAAAGGCTGAGGCACATACCTAGAACTCAGAACAAGGCCCACGGAAGAGTGGAAACAGAGCCCAAGAAGGTTGCTAGGTTCATGGAGGACACTGGGGAAGTTTTCTGATGGCAATGACAGTTGAGACGGATCTTTAGCCCCCCTCAAGCACTCACTGATTCAATAAAGATTTACTAAGCACCAACTAGGTGCCAGGCAGAGGGCTAGGCCATGAGAGGCAATGGCAGACACACAAATAAACCAAGAAAGGTAAAAATCAAAAGACTCTCCTCATTTCACCCGCATAGGGCCCGACGGTGATTATTTATTCTGTGTCTAGCACAGATGGAGTTCTTGGAGGTGGAGTGAACATTTGGGACAAAAGAAACAGAAAACCAAAGACACAGGAAGAAGAAAATGATAGTCAAAGAGGGGTCATGGCGCTAAAGAGGGAAAGGCTGCCAGGAAGAAAGCAATCACCGTGTCTGGAAGCACTCAGTGCCAGGCTGTGCCCTTGAACTTCACTCACTGAGCATCTTTCAGGGGGCACGTCTGTGGAAATGTGGCCACTTCAAGAGCCTGAGCGTGGCAGTCAGTGAGGAAAGGCTGGTGATGGGTAGGTGAGATAGGGAAGGGCACAGTGCCAGGACGCTGGCTGGAAGGATGGGTGGGGCGGGAGCTACCCTTGTGAAGGCTAGTCTGGACAGGAGAGGGGCAGGCAGCCTGAAGGCGCAGGTCGCTGTCAGCTCAGCTGGCCTCTTCTCAGCTGCCTCCCTGGGCCTCTGTTTGCCCGCCAGCAGAACAAACGCATACCACCAGAGGTTGTTTTGAGAAGGGCAAACCGAAGAAAGTGCTAGATACAGAGTAAATAATTAGCAGTGGGATTATGTGGGCAGAATGAGGGTAGTCATTTGCTTTTTACCTTTCTTGGCTTGTTTGTATAGCGTAAGACCGTGGACAAACCGACAAGCCCAGTCTCCACCCTTAGACTGGACTCAATGGCGGGGGGCATGGAAAGTAACGGTGCAGAGTCAGGATGAGGTTGATGGGGAGAGATGTCAGCTAAGAAGACATCAGAGGCTCAATGCCCACCCATGTGAATGCATTAAACACGAGAGACTTGTGCCCTTACGATGCCCCGCGTAGTAATGTTATGCAGTCTTGGCTATCACAACTTAAATCATATTGAATAGAAACAGATTTAAGCAGGGGTACATTTAAATGTGCCTTTATAGTTTCAGGGCTTTGTGGCCACAAGCAAGGCAGGAACCATTTAAAGAAAGCCAAATATAGAAGGTTCCGTTTTGTAGGTGGAAAGTTGGGTTGATTTAGACACAGAGGGGTTGGACTGGGATCTGGGCACTGTGACGAGAGAGGTAGGAAATGGGAATCTTGGAGAAGACGCCAAGACAAAGTGTGGGGAGGAGACAGAGGCTGTAGCCTCTGAGATGTCACTACAGTCACCACCTGGAGAGCACAAAGCTTTAGTGTCCAGCTCCTCCAACCTGTTTCAGATCTCCCTAGGTCCACATGGCTCCTCCCCATATAACACTTCTTGTTTCCCTCCTTTTCCCCATAGCTTTTAGCTTTCCTTTCTACCCAGTGATGCCCACACATCTCACAAGAACCAAAATATTACAAAACACCATCTTTTACTATCTAACTGACCAAAATAAAATTCTAGAGTCAGCTAAAGACTGTCAGAAGCCTTATGACTCCATCCACTTGAGCAGGGAGCAAGCCTATTTCAACCGTTTTGGATATTAACTTGGAGCATTTATGAAGAATTGTCTAGATAACTGCTTGACTTTGCAATCCCACCTTTCTGTCTCCATCTCATAAATGTGTTAATCTACTTCTTAAGGGCTGCTTACTACAATGTCTTGAGTCCATGGGGAAATTATGGGATATATTAATTGCCATCCATCCAAGGAATACTGATCAGTCTCTGATGGATCTGCATATCTGGAAAGATATGCTGTAGATACCATACAGAAGTGTGTGTGTGTGTGAGAGAGAGAGAGAGACAGAGAGAGAGAGAGAGAGAGAGAGAGAGAGAGAGAGATATGCCTGCACACTTAAAGAAAAATGTGGACTTAACTTCCAATAATAATTATGTCTTGAAAATAGAATTTCTTAGACACCCCTAAATAGTTTCATGTTTATACAAAATTTTATTGAAACTGCTAACACTTGAAGTTAATTTTTCTTTTACCTATTTGTCGATATTTTTCTTCTTAAGTAAATTTAAACTAAGACAAAGGAATAGTCCTGATCAAAGGAATTGCCTTGGTGTTGTTCATCCTTACAGACTGAATTAGGACTGATGTTTCTGACAGGTACCCTGATTGGTCACCTCCGGTCATGTGATAACTCTGATCCAATCAGGGTGGGGTGGGCGTGCTAGTCACAACCATGTGTGGACTGTGGTAAGGGCAGTTGTATCTGGATGGACTTGAGGGTACGAATACACACTATGGCACTTAGGACTCTCACCTCAGCCATGAATGCACGCTATGGCATGTAGGACTTTGCACCTAGCCGTGAGTACAAGCCTGGAAAATGTCTGTCTTTCAGGACCATGTAGATCCTGGAGGGGATTTGAGGGAGGTCAGAGAGCACAGAGGGGAAGAAGCCATTTGTGAAATTAGATATGAAGCTAAGTGTGTTACACAGCTGCAACCCCAGCACCTGGGAGGCTGAGGCAGGATGATTACGAGTTCAAGATCAACCTGAGTTACATATCAAAGCAGCCTGAGCTACTTAAGTAAGACTTTGCTTTGAAAGTTAAAAAAGAAAGAGATGAGAGAAAAGAAATATGCGGAGAGTCAAAACTCATCAACTGTTTACCAAACAACTATTATGTGCTCGTCATTACACTAGTGCTGGCTAATCTCAGAACCGCCGGCAAGTTCCTTGTTTTCTTGATGTCAGGTCGAGAGGTGGATTAGCATTATTTAAGAGTTGTATAAGCTAGAAATAACAAAAGACTCAATACAATAATAGCTTAACCAAGTTAGAACAAGATTCTTTCTCCCACCAAAGAAGTCCACAGATATTTGACTAATGGCTGGGCCTATCATGTCCCAGGTCATCGAAGATTCTGGATCCTTCTACCTTGGAACACTGCTGGCTTCAGCATTTGTCTTTCATCTCAGAGTCCAACTGCTTGCTTCAGACTCGGAACCACATTCATATCCAGCCAGCAGGGAGAAGAAAAGAAGAAAAAAAATGGTGCTTGTGCTGGCTCTTTCTAAAGACATGCCCGCTTACATTTGATTGGTCAAGGCTGAGTTATGTGGTTACCCATACTGCCAGGAGACTGAGGTGCCTGGTCTTGTCTTGGCTGACCACACTCCTGGATAAAAAAGGGGACTGTGCTACTCTGACATAGAAAGAAGGAAAAAAACATTCAAAAGCATCACTGAATAGGAACCGGTTTGATGACTGAAACCTTATGAGAAAAAAACAGTGGGTTACTAAGAAGGAGGAGCCTGAAAAGGCCACTCCATTGAGGAGAGATTTTTTACCTGAAACAAGAATAAGAGGCAATCATAGAAAGATCTGGAAGAAGAATGTTCCTGAGGGAAGAGATAGCACAGAGTCCCAAAGACAGGACCAAGCAGGACTCGGCTAAGGACTGAAAATGTACTTGTGTGCATACAAGGCACCAACAGCTACATTCTGGGGGCCCAAAGTGAGCCAGAGATGGTGTGGTTATTAGTGTTCTTATATATAATAATATATAATAATGTGGTGTGTGTGGTGTGGTGTGTGTGGTGTGGTGTGTGTGTGTGTGTGTGTGTGTAAAAGAGGGAGAAAAGAGAGAGGATGTGGTAATTTGAATGTAATTGGCCCCCATAAGCTCATAGGGAGTGGCGCTATGAAGAGGTGTGGCTTTGTTGGAGTAGGTGTGGCCTTGTGGAGGAAGTGTGTCACTGTAGGTAAGCCTTGAGGTATCATATATGCCCAAGCCACGCCCGGTGTCTCAGACCACTTCCTCTTTTCAGTGCAAGATGTAGAACTTTCAGCTACCTCTCCAGCACCATGTCTGCCTGCACGCCGCCATGCCCCACCATGATGATAATGGACTGAACCTCCGAACTGTAAGCCACCCAAGTAAATGTTTTCCATTATATAAGTTTTCATGGTCATGGTGTATCTTCACAGTGGTAGAAATCCTAACTAAGACAGGGGCTTCTGTATCTCACTTAGTATGTGTTCATCTGCCTCAAACATCCCAGGTTCAAGGCCAAGTAGATGAACAAGAGTAGAGAGTCACAGACCAATGGCTCTCAAAATTATAATATACTTTCTGCTACCCAGAGCTCTCTTCCTCTCTCCTGCTGCAGCCCCCCGGGACTCCCAGGTGTCAGTGCTGCTCCAGCATCTCTTTGGCCTCCTGACAATGTCCTTACATTGTCATAGACTAGAAGTGGAACATATGATTGCACTGGTCCCGAGGAGCTTGGCCGGAAGGTGAAGGCCGTTAAGAACTGTATAGCCTTTCTACTCAGATGCAAGGCTGGGGGGCAAGTTCAATGAAGCCAAATTATTTTGCAACTACTATGTAATTTAATTCTCATTGTATCCGAGGCATTGGGCAAATGGGTCTTATTCCCAGTGCACAGGTTGAGAAGAGAACTGAAACAGGAAAGGTAATTGATTGACCTAAGGTTAGGTAGCGGGCTGAAAGCATCCCAAGCCTGCGCTCCATAGTGTGGGCTGTGCTTGCTCCAATACACACCTTCCCAGTGAGCTACTCACAGAAACTGCGGGTCCCTAAAGTGAGACAGTCAAGGGATGCCCACGCAGAGAAGTACCAGGCAAACTGGAACAGTCTGGGGACATCAACATGAACTTAACTGAGAAGTGCAGGGGTGGGTGGAAGGAAACAGGTCTCAAGCCTGATGAGGCTTATCACAAATGTTTTAGAATTTGCTTTCAAAGTTGAATTGTTTATGGGGGGAAAGGAAGAGGCACCCAAAGTGTCTAGAGAGGTTTTATTTTTTCCCTATAAATACTGAGTTCGGAGAGTCTTGCGTCCATGAAGCTTTTCTTTCCCTGAGTTCAGCCTCCCTGACTCCCAGCTGCCACTGGTTTAGTGGCCATCTCTCCCTTGACAGACTAAGCCAACCCATGGGACAGTTAGAAAAGGTTTTGGAATTGGCACAAATGTGCTTACATGCTCACGCAGGGGCTGAGCTCAGGACTGGAAGTGAGGTAGGGGTTAACAAAAGGTGTATAAGAGAATCCAGGAAGCCATAGGTTCTCAGAGATGAACATCAGCAGGCTTTGTTGGCAGGGGATATTTGTGGGTATTAAGGTTTCCTACTTAGAGTTCTTACCTGGGATATTGGGCAGCCCTCTTGAGTTGCATCTTTTATTCTGATCAGATGGAGAAATCGAGGCAGAGGCAGAGCATTCAACAAGCAGGCCCCACTCCGGCTCTTGTCTGCTCTGACTCAGAGTCTTTGGAGAAGCCTACAGGAGGCACTGTGCGTAGGGTTATGACCACCACAAAGGCTACGAATCTGTTTGCCTTCTTGCTTTTATTTTTTCATCTCCTGAGAGGAATCTGGCCTTCCAGATACACAGCTTACTTCAAGTCTCATAGTTGCTTCAAGTGACTTGCTCTCCCTTTGGAACCTGAGCTGTGTCCTTGGTGTGAGAAGGGTTTAACACACGGGCCCTGGGATTTCTGATTCTCACAGAGAAACAGAAACATTTAAAGGGAAGTTGGAAGCAAGTGTTCTGTTTGGGGGCAATATTGGTGAAAGGCAGAGAGGAATTTGAAGAGGCCATGAAAATCGTGGCTGATGGGGAAGAAAATCCAGACTGTTATTTCATTGGGATCCTGAAACTGTAACCAAAGGATTAAAGATGAGGACAGAGCGAAAGTTGGTGGGCCCGGCAGTTGCCTTTCAGAAAGCTGTGCAGGCTGCAGGTGCCTCCCCTACTAACAAAGGGTGGCTGTGTTTGAGTCCCTTCCAATGTCTTTTCTTCCACCTCCACACCCAACCTTCTGTTCTCAGCTACACAGGTGCACAGCTCAGCCCCACAGTGTCTCACAAAAGCGGCTCCAGCCAGGGTAGTCACAGACACGATGGTTGAATTTATGAGCCAGGCAGCAGTGGGTCCCCGCCTGAGGTGACGCTCACACAGTCCCCGTGCGCCAGGAGCTCCTGCTTCTGTGTTGCCAGGTCCGGTGAAACCCTGGACTGGTGTTGCCACACTTCACTCCCTGCTAATAAATCCGGGTGGGGTGTGGAAAGTGAGCCGCAGACCTGGAGTCGCTGTTTACAGCAGGCAGCAATGGCACAAAGGTGTCGGTCTGCTGCACAGCAAAATGTGCTTAGCAGGGACTCTGGTAGATCTCACTCTAATGGCTGCGCCTCTCTAAGGGAGGCGGCAAATTTAGCAGATCACATCTTTGCTTTGCCTGAAAGTTTTCAATGTCACCACAGGCAAAGGCCAGACCCCAAAGGTCAGGGCTACTTTCATAGGAGGATGAACTTCCAGAATCTGGAGGCAGGGACCCTAGATTCCAATCACAGTTTACCTAGGCCATCTCTACATGACCAAGGGCAGTGGTTCTCAACCTGTGGGTCATGATCCCTTAGGCGGGGGGTCATAGATCATATATTTACATTATAATTCATTAAGTTAGCAAAACTACAATTATGAAGTAGCAACAAAATAATCCTGTGGTTGGGGGTCACCACAACATGAGGAGCTTTTAAAGGATTACTGCATTAGGAAGCTTGAGAACCAGTGCTCCAAGGTGAGACACTTCCCTCTCCTCTGAGGCAAGAAGAGAATGTTTTCCACTTGTCCTGTTTGTGGACAGCTGAGATATCATGGATATATTATTCCGTGTGTATCAAATATTTGTATACCAGTTACAGCCACTCACCATGTTCAGCACAGGAGGTGGAGTGTTGAACACTGACTAGGTTTTCCCCCAAGCAAATCTTATGGAAATAATCCAGAAGCCTGCATCACAGCAAGATGAAATCCAGTGTCGTTTCCAGGCCCTCTCTGACTCAGGAGGGGTACCCTCTGTGCTTCCTTCTCCTTTGGCACCCACCCTTCGTTTACAATCTACCCCCGCACCTTTTCACGGCTGCCACTCCTGCCAAGGCCTGTGGCATTGGATGAGTCACTTGGATTTCCAGAGCTGGCTGGGGACAGAAAGCGTCACAAGATTCGGGCCTCTTTCCTGGCTCGTCATCCACTCCGTGCCGCTTCTGGATGAAGTGTACACAGGTGTCCTGGCACAGGTTCTTGTCTGTGCGTATCACACAGGCAGCCATCGCACGCAACCCTCGCATTCTCTTGGGGAACAGAGGACAGCCAATTCCTCGGATCTTTCCCTTGGAAAGCCCTGGATGTGTGAATTTGGGAAGAGGAAAACCTTAAGAAGAGGGTTCGCGTGATGAATAGCTTATAGCATCAAGGAGCCATTAGAAAACACAATTAGAGGGTGAGAGAGAATGGGAAAGAAGAACCGTGGCAGCTCCCTCTGGCCCAGTCACTATCTCTTGGATCCAAGAAACTACGGGATGTGATTTAACATGACACATGAAGGCGTCAGCTGGGGTTCACAAGTGCAATGCAATTCAGAGGTGTATGTGCCGTGGGATGTTGATGACATTTCTCCTTAGAGTCCAGGCTGAATGATGACACCCGGGAAGTACTCCAGATGGGTAGTCACCATCATGCTCCCTCCTGGAGACAGGTTTCTGGACCCCCAGGAGCACAGGCAGAGAGGAGGGTCATAGATAGAAGGTCTTGTGTCATCTTGCCCTGGAGTTCATTTTGAAACACTTAAGAAGAGTAACATCGGCAATAAAAGATCTTATGGCACCAGCATTTTGCAAGGTTACTTTTCTTCTTTGTCTCTATGGGCAACAGGAACCAAAGGACCAAGGCACACCCACTAATAGCCTGCTTCTGCCCACCCAGCCTGGCTGGTCACCTGCACTGACTACATTTTTCTCTTTCCACCTGTGAGTTTCACACAGCATAGGGAGAAGGATCCAAAGAAAAGAGTTTTGCGCCCCCTCAATGACAACATAATTAAAGAAACCTTCACTGGTTACCTATTTCCAAAGCCCATGACTGGGCCCTGTGGGGTGGAACAGGAAACCCTCTGAGAACCGTGCTGTTAGAGGGAGACAGACACACGCAACTCCAAAGTCGTGCATCCTAGCTAAGGGTCCCCGACGCTTTCAGCATTGGGTTGAGTGGTACAGGGGCAAGGATGGGCTTCTGCTATGCTAGGCTGCCTGTCCCTCCTTGAACTGTGTTCTTTTGTGGGAGGTGGGCTTGAGAAAGAATGCTGGTGTGTATAACCCATGTGGGATTTGAACTTGTGGCGGTCCTCCTGACTCACATTCTGAATGCTGCGTGTATGGATGTGTGCCTCAGTATTCAACTAAAACTATGTCTTGTTCACCATGTACATTTAACATTTTGTACTAGTCTGTCATGCAGGCCAGACCAGAGATGACACTCAGACAACACTAGCCACATGCATACTTCTTAGGGACAAAAGAACTGGTTATAAAGTGTTGGGGACTTCGGACCCTCAGACCCAGAATTTTCTATGACCCCTTGCCTGCTGGAGTAAACAGCTTGTTTTCCTATGCTTGCAGCTGCTCTGGGCATGAGACCCTCATGATAGCAAGAAAGTGGTTTCTGGTAGGTTTGCAGATGAAAAATCCCGAGAGCTAGGGTGTGGCCATTGGTTGAGAAGAGGCCTATATAAGCTGCCCTGGAACACAATAAATTTGGCATTCTTGTTTCAAGAGTGACCCGTGACTCTGTGTGCTTTTTAATCCCCAGACCCTTGCCCGATCGCAGTTCCAGATGGTGCAACCGCCACAATAAAGAGCAAGAGCATTCCAGAAAAAAATTCAGCCAAGACTCAAAATACTTGAGTGTTGTGGGAGCTCAATCCATTTAGCCAATGACATTTGGGGTGACCAGCCCTATGGGCGTGGTGGTCTCTGGATATATAACCCTATAAAATGGATGAGAAGGGTTGTGCTCTCTCTTGGGTGATTGGAGCAGGTCCTGATCCGTCTTGAGCAGAATCATAGAACAGCGGCAGCTGGGTCAGCAGCGGCAACCTTATTCTATATTCGTGAGTCTGTTATTTCATTGCACCCTTTAAATTATTGACCAGACTTTGTGGGTTATTGCTTCATGTCAGGGAATAGCAAAAGAAGACATGGGTGATTAGCAAAAATAATTCTAGAGAGGAGGTAGAGCCTCTGGAGATTGGGGGTAGAGTTACGTTTGGAAGGGACTGGCCTCAGTGACATCTAGGAAGAGGCTACGTGTGTCTCCCTGAGTGTCTCCCCTCCCCCATACTGAGCACAGTATTCCTGTGCTATGAGCTGACAGGAAGCTCGAAGAAGAAGTTAGACACCACTTTCCAGAGCTAAGTGGCAGTCGTTGGGATCAATTTGTGGAAGAAAGTAAATGTGCTCATGTATATGTATCATGGTGAACTCAAAGATGGCAGGTGGCCGGGGGGGGATGGTGGGATGGGAGTTCAATGGCAGGTGGCCAGTGGGGGGGATGGTGGGGTGTGAGTTCAATGGCAGGTGGCCGGGGGGGTGGTGGTGGGGTGGGAGTTCAATGGATCTAATTTCAGACAGAAACCCTGCATCTTTTCACCCAGTGACCGTGGGTGAGACGTTTTTCCTTGGTGAGCCTTGCCTTCTTATTTATAATTAGACAAAAGCCTTGCCCATCCCATTTGGCTGACGTGAACAGAAGAGGAAATAAGATGGTACCTGGCAGAGAAGAGGTGTGCAGTAAGTGTCGATTCCTGTTCCCTCCTTCCTGTAGGAAATCTACTTTTATGCTACATGCAATTAAAAATTTTATGATATTCTAAGACAGAGTGTCCTGTTTGGGGCCAGTAAATTATAATTGGCTTCTGTCTTAAGTGACATTCTATAGATGGGAAGTTGTTGAATTTCTTTATAATTGCATTAAATTCTACGTGAGAGCCCACAGAAGTGGGTCCATTCTGCCTTAACTAAAAGTCATAGAGTTCAAGTTTATTCTCGCTTCTTCAAGGTTATTGACAAGAGGTTTGATTTAAGGTGTGGCTACTAACAAGCTCTCTTGACCTAGGGTGTGGTGGTTACTTCATGTTTTGGGTATTAAGATGGCCCACAAGATCCATTCCATCTGGACCAAAGGTCAGAGATTTCAGTGCTATTCCTGCTCCTTCAAGGAAAGGACAAGAGGTTTGACCCAGGGAGTGGCTGCCTAAAGGATGCTTGGCCTAAGGTGTGGTCACTGCATGTCCTGCCTAAACAACACAATAGTTAACTTAACTCAGGGTATGGTTGCTTGAGGCTTCAGGTATTGAAGAGGTAATTGTTCTGCTTGTTCTTCGTATCATGGTAAAGCAATCTTTTGCCTCCCCCCCCTTTTTGGATTGGGGTGTATGAGCATATGGAAAATAAATCCGGGCAAATTCAGTATTCACTGGATTACCCTCCCGACTCTACTCTGTGTCTTTATCTAGTTCTTTTGTATCTCTGTTCCGTCTGCCTGACATTTCTAATCCACATGCCCCTACCCTGGAGACTTACAACCCTATTGAGGCTGGACCCCGGCAATTCTATTTGCTGCGTTTCTCATAAGATACAGGCCTATTCTGGAAAAACATAGGATGGCTGGTTCCAACTATCCAAGCTGCCTATGGGAATGATACACCTCTGACCTCTGTCCAACATTTACCCTTATAGATGAGGGAGCACCACTGAGATGAAAGCCACCGTGCTCCCTCATTCCCTTAGCCAAGGCCTTATAGAATCTTTCACTGACTAAACATAGACACATGGTTAACTTGCAGCAGGGTACAAGTGTTGATAAGTTCACTTACTACAAGGCACCATGGCAAGAGTTCCTAGGAGCCTGGAAAATTCCAAAGGAGAATCCCACACACCACACTGTGAATCTCTCCTTTAGCCCAGATGAAAGGATGCTAACACTGGCAGCCACAGATGACAGGTGTCCACGTTTTAGCCTCTGCCTGGATGAGAAGATGATTGTCAAGTCTTTCCACCATCGCTTGGACAGCCAGGAACACCCTCATAGTGGTTATTGCCACCCCCAAATAGCAAATGAGACCTTAGCACATATGCAGTTCTTATGAGCATAGCTGCCAATGTGGAGAAACTGATCTTTAAAAGGATCACCTAGCCTCTCCCCCCCCCCGCCCTCACAGATCTCTGCCCCTCAGATTCTGGGGACCACACTGCAGAGAGGATTGAGAAGACAAACAGCCCACTTTCTCAGTTCATCGGATTTGGGGATCCAACATGTCAGGAGCTTGTGCAGTAGTCACAGTCAGGAAGCAGAGAGCCGTGGAGTTCCCTTCTATCTGTAAAGTCCGGGATCCCCTTCCCACGGAATGGTCCCACTCACAGTTAGGATGGGAGATCTCAGCACAATTACTGGCATCAAGAAAACCCCCGTGGGCACGCCCTGAGGCTGTCTCCCAAGGGACTCTAGACTCTGAAGATGACAACTGACACTAACTATCACATTGTCTCAAAAAAGCCCGTTTACAGTTTCAGTTGGGCTGTTGCTAAACTTCCTTCCCCTGGGAGACATACGCAACGTCTCCCTGCTTCTCCTAGGGCCTCAACACATCAAGTCATGATGTCCCTAAAGTTCACTCTGGGAAGCCAGCAAGTCTACTGGGCTTACTTACAGAGCATGGGCGAGGGGTTGACGGTGGAAACATGAGTGACCCCAAAGCAGCCATGCTGGAAAGTCTGCCCCCATCCCCACAGAAATGAGGACTCCCCCAAGGCTGCCGCTGTATAGATGGAATCCCTTTCCTCTAGTCTTCCCCAGCCCCTTTAGCCCCTCCCTGAGACTTTGAGGCCATATACAATCAGGGCAGGACTGCATACAATGGCTGGGGTAGTGGCTGGATTCTTAGCTCAGAGGGTCCAGTCACCCTCCTCACCCCCTTTCCTCTGAGGGAGTGCAAGCAGTCCACGAAGCCAGCTGTGACAATCTTTTGTAAGTAGTCGCAGCCAATCTGATGAAAATGGTGGTGGTTTGCCCAGAGGATAATCCTATACAACAGCTCTGGAGGGCCTGTTGCAGGCCTGAGCGTGGAACCACCTGCCTTGCTGAGTGGTGATGGTGCACACCTTTGATCCCAGGACTTGGGGTGGGGGGAGGCAGAGGCAGGAAGATCTTTGTGAATTTAAGGCCAGCCTGACCTGCAAAGCGATTTTACTACCACCACCATCTCCTTCCTGTCTTCAGTGTCCTAAAACAGCAGGTTCCCTCCACAGCCATAGCAGTTCACACACAACTGGAACGTTCTCCCTTAGCAACCGAGAGGAACAGATGATGGGAGAGACAGAATAAAGGCTCGCAGAGTGCTCTCCGCTTTACGGCACTGAGGGCACAGGTTGCCTGCTCTGGATCCCACCTCCTGGCAGGAAGAGCCTCTTCTGCACAGGGATACTGACCTTAGGTCCTGACCACAGGCCTCAGGTCACTGACTTGGATCAAACAGAAGAAAGAAGTTAGAAATCAACGTTAGTCACACACAGTCCATTTTCTTTAAATTTGCTGGGCGGACCAAAAGCAGACTGGATGCCCATAAGGTGAGGAAGAACCTACCTGGGCCAGGTACATCCTGCTGATGAGCTCCATCAGGTCTTTCCTTACCCCTTCTCCCCATTTTTCTTCCCCCACCCCTTCTCCTGAAAACTACCTTTCTGGGCAAAGAATTTTCTAGACTGTACTCTGATCATATGATAAAACTCTATCACTGTGGGAAGATAGGTTGTTCATGAACTGGGATGCAATTTAGACACTTTTGTTCCAAACACCCAAACTAAACCCAAGGAAACCTGCCGCCAATCAGAGTCTCCTTGACACAGCTCCCCCCATACCTCCTCTCCGCACCTGCAATCTTTCTCCCCCATCCCAGCATCCTTTCACTCATGAATCAGAAAGCGGTCCTGGGGATACACCATGGCTCTTACAGGCTTGAAGGAACCCACTGTTCAATGTGCCACCTTAGAAAAGAGAGGGACAGTTCCATAGAAATGTACCTGGGCAGCTGATGCCCACCCATGTGGGGTTTGATCACGAAGACAGGTGGAAGGGGGATGGAGGGCAGTGTCCGTGAAGGGCAAATGCAAGGCATGCCTCAGAGAGCAGATGACTCTCTGTAGGAGGCACCCTCCCCGGCCCCCACCCCCAACAGTGACAGGCTTCAGAGGGGAAAGCTCCACAATACTTCCTCAGAGCAGAAGCAGCTCCAGGTGGTGCAGCTTGGCTCTCTGTGGGAAGTTTCTGGACATCTGCCCGCCAGCCCCACACAGCATTCTGAGCGTTCATGGACAGTGCTTACGAAAGTTTTTCTCTTGTCAAGATCCAAACAAATGCCTGCAAGTATCTTCCTAAGTACAGAAAAGATCAAAGAACTTAGGATTTTATTCAGAAAGTGGCAGAATTTAAAACTGACCCAGTGAAGCTAAGTGCTTAGTAGGTTCAAATCCCGACGCCCCATGCCAGATATATACTCAAACACACTGCTCTGGAGGACGGTGCCTGAATTCTGGCTCCCAGCCTCACTGGGTTGGAATCGTGGCACTTGGGGAATCTTTAAAAAGAAATTCTGGGGTTGGAGAGATGGCTCAGCAGTTAAGAACACTGGCTGTTCTTCCAGGTCCTGAGTTCAATTCCCAGCAGCCACATGGGATCTGATGCCCTCTTCTGGCATAAAGTCATACAGGCAGATAGAGCACTCACACATAGAAATAAATTAATTAATTTAAAAAAAATGCTGAGAACATGGCTTCTACCCACTTGCCATTTGTATTTCATCTTTGCTTTGGAGAACAGCCAGGTCAGTAAAACTTCGAGAGCTCACCAGTGACTCTGCTGAACATCAGACTCTGCTGACCACCAGCCTACCAGGTCAAGGACTTTGAGACACCAGGTCAACTATTAAGTTGGCACTTGAGAGCTATGCATCAAGTCATGAAAAAGAATAACACACACAAAATATCACAATGTTTTAGGTGAATTTATAATTTTGTGTTGTGCCGCCTTTATTGCTATCCCGGGGAGCATCCTTTATTGCTGTCCTGGGGAACATCATGCAGTCTGTGTGCCTAGGGTTAGACAGTCATAAATTCTCAATAAACATCTATATCATTTGAGGGCCCAGTGGGGAAAAAAATTGATGTATTGGGTCCCATATTCAGTGATTTTCAGAACTTCAAGATGGCAACAAAGGAACGCTGAAGCAAGCACTGGAGCATTCTGAGCATGGTCGCTGTGGATGACCAGCCTAGCATCTATAGTAATTTGAATGAGACCCTTCTCCCACATTCTCGGACACACACACACGCACACACACACACACACACACACACACACAAATGAGGGTCTGAAAACTCACCTCCTGGGCAAGCCAGCCAGTGGTTGGAGCAGTCTCACCACTCCAGAAGAGCTACAGGTGCGAGCGATGCTGGGTTCCCCTCGAGTCATTGGTGGGGCCTTCAGACTCTTGACTCCTTGCAGCTGCTTTGGTAGGGAGGAGAGGAACTGTACTGGGAAGGAGACCACAAAGAGAAGGCTGTTATGTGTACGCCTGTGAGGGCCTCTTGGAAAAACAGCACAGGATCCAGAGGTCACTGTCGTTTCTACCAGAGTAGCCATGATTTAGTAAAGGGGCCTCACTCAAATTGGTGTATCCTAGACTTTGCAAAAGCACTGGAAATAGGGTTAATCTTCCACAGAATAATTTATGGTCGTCTGGTTCCTACATCACTGTCTGATCTTGGTCCTTGGCAAGTTCACACAAAGGGCTCAGTGACTTCAGATCCAGAAACGGAAGCTCAGAGCATCTGGGCCTGGGCCTAGCCAGTGGCTTAAGCTTGACCCTGGGCTGTCAGAAGTAGAGCTAGAGGAAACCACTTAGAAAAAACTGGTTTAAAAAAAGGAGCAGTTACAGATCTGAGAATTCTTTGTAGTTTTGGAATGGGAAGGACAAAGAGCTTAGCTCCGAGGAGACAGTGGGCTTTGGATTTATCACTGGAGTCCTCTGATTTGACTCTATGGGATTCAATCTTCTTGGGGGTCAGCTTTCACCTCTGCCAGCCTCTCTGAGACTGGGGGTCACAAAGGGAATCTTTGTCTAGTCCTACCCCGACCCTATTACTGTGCTCAGCCTGCTCTCTCTCTGGGCTCTGTACCCTTCCGAGGAGTCATTGCTGAGTCAAGTAAGCAGCGGCTCTCTCTCAGCGCTTAGCTGGATCGCCGTAGGAGCTCAGTGCTGCTGCTCAGGGGTCTGTGTGTCAACCACACACATCCTAGGCAGACCGTGAGCCTTGCCATTTGAAACGAGAACCAATTTTGATGTAAGAGATGTGAAATACTTTAAGTCAACTGGTGGGTATTTTGAGACCAAATTCCATGCTTGTCTGAGACTTGATGGCTCCACGCCAAGTGCCCCATGAGCACAATAGACCCGCCGTAATTTACACCTGGGCTCTCTTACCTAGTTCCAGGTAGGCGTGTAAAGACTCAAAGAACTGGTAAACCTAAGGGTCAGGGTGAAAGAGGAAGATGGCACAGGGGGAAAGAAAGAGAGGTATGCCAAGTGGTTTATCTCTTACTGGAAAACAAAAACAAACCAAGACACAACAATGATGAGCTTGTGTCTCATGGGAGTGATGGGAGCCACGCTGGAGAAATGGAAGGGACATGGGCAGTCAAGCAGACAGTCTGGGACAGGCACCACTTCCAAGCCGGGGCTGAATGACCCCGCAGGCTGGCTCAGTCCTCTGGTCATCACAGAAGGACTGAAGAACAGAGAGGTCCTTTACATGAAGGCTCTCTCTGCCTCCATGTCCAGGGGAGGCCAGTGGCGAGGGACGGGTGCTTGCCTATTCACATACACAAGGCCAGGCCTGTTTCCGGGAGTGGCTGCTGCCAAGGGGCCAGTCCCAGCCCAATAGCCCAGAGTGCCGGGGTGGCCTTTCATCATAGTTTGAAATCTGGAAAGTGCTGGCGGCAGAAAGAGACTGTAGACACTGTTGGTGGCAGACTGAAGTGAAGGTTCCCACTTAAACGGTTAAATGGCCAGCTTGCCAAGGCCACCGAGCAAAGCCCTACCTCACCATGGGGCAGATTAAAATATGCATCTCCTCCTAATTGAGCAGTGTGAAGTCAGCCGGCGGTCCTGTCACATGGGCAGGAATGAATTGTCACAGCACGAACCATACCACGCCACAGAGCGTCTATTATACCGAGGGAAAGAGCCACATAAACTCTCTTCTGTCCGAATTACAACTAACTTGTTGTCCAGTGGGCTGGGACCTGGAAGCTTGGAGGAGGCTCTGTGAACCCGTCCCCGTCCGTTCTGGTTTTCTACACGGCAGCATACGAGCCAACTGTAGCATCCTGTGCCCGAGTGTGCTACTCGGCAAGGCTTGGCAGCACAAGCTGATGAAAAGTCTAAAGGGTCTTTCTTGTGTGGGAGTAACCTGTGATTTTGTGTTTGTTATATGCCCACCATGTTTTCGGGTCAAATGTAGAAAGCACAAATACTCTTCCTGCCTCCTTCCATTTTAACGCGTTCTTAGAAGACCTCAGAAAAATCCAGGGTTAAAACTATAAGCTGATCCGTTTGGGGATCTGGTGTAGAACTGGTCAGAACCATGAGTGGCATGGACCAAGGAGGAGCCTTTCAGTATCTTCCCTGGGCCCCTTGGCAAGTGTGCTTCCAGGACAAGACAAGAAGTTCATTCCCACAGGGGCCCCTCAGGTCATGCCAGTCATGAGGCTGGCTGCATGCAGTGCTGACATCAAGACTGAGGCATTGTCTGTTTTCATTCTCACACACCCCAACATTTAAAAACACATCGGTTTTGGGGTCAGTTCTTTTTCTGTTTTAAATAATCCTTCTTGCAGACATATCTAGATGTTTCATCATCTTAGTCAAATTTCTCTCTTCAAACAAAGCATCTATTTGAACACCTTATGCCTGGGCAAAGCAGAGCCACTGTGTGCAATGGTCCAAGTCAGATGATAGGCAGATGTTCTCCTGGCTAGCACACTTATCGCTAAATACCTGCCCCCAAATCTTCCAATATGGGCCAGAGTATCTGATTTGAGTGCCTGCCTCTGTGTTTAAACTCAGAACTTGGGCGCTCATTTTTCCTGGTGTCTTCATCATGGCTCCAGCCTGCTGAAGATCTTCCAAACCCTGATCATGCCATCCACAAGGATGAACATCTCCAGAATCTGTGTATGAACTTAGTAAACATTTGTCCTTTGATTTCAACCAAATCAGTGACAAACAGGGTCAAAGACAGAACCCTGTACAACATTTAGAAGTTTCTTCTGTGTCTATGAAAATTCTGAGTTAGCCAATTACTTCATTGAACTCTGAGGGCCTATTGGTAGGCCCTCAATACAGACTGCTGGGAAGAATGGGAGGGAATGTAGATTCTGTTTAGCTTTAGTTCAAAAAATAATTATAATTTAAGTAAGACACAGGCCAGATTACAGGTAGACATCTGTAGGGTCTATGTAGACTCATAATGGCCGTGTGACATGTAGAATGTAGCCCATATGTAGATATTCAAACACGATTTTACAAAGGCATACTTTGCTGTAACAACTTCTTTGGGTTTAAGAAAAGATTAGGGATAGAAATAGGGGCGAAATTGCCTTAGTTAACTCATTTGCTTATTGTTCTTCCCAGCTGTCAATATTGGTTAGACTCCATTTGACAGCAGCATGTTTGACTTTAAAAATGGGGCCCCTGAGAGAGTTGGGTAAAAACCCAACCACTTAGAGTTTTCAGGTCACCTGGATTTTGCTGTCACCCTGATGGTGAAGAACCAAAGTCGGAGTTCTGAGGGACTTCAGCATCTAGAGCCACGTGCTGGGTGGTCTCTTCTCCACCTTGATCCTCAACAGGCTTCTGCATGAGATCTTGTGTCATCTCGTCTTCTTGTCCTACCCAGGGGACGCTAGCTCTACCATTATTGGACTTCCAGATATTTCTTCATTGAGCAACCCTAACCACTGTTAAGTAACAGTGAATGCCATCTTAGTCCTGGGAGAGTGGCTGTAATAACAACAATAACAATAGGTAACATTTATTGGCTGTTTGGAATGTATATTTGCATTATTTTACCAAATCCTTGCAGGGACTCTGTGGTGGGGGCTGCATCTCAGCTCCCACCGCAATGGGGAAACTGATGCTTTGGAAATGCCACTTGCAAATCCTGGAGCTGAGAAGTGGGATCTGACTCGGGAGCCTGTTCACTGGTTGTCCTGCCTGTTCGCTTAGCATCGGATCACATTGATTCAATGTAATGCTACATGCAATCACTGTATCCCTGCAATAAATGTCATCAACACTTGCAATCAAAAGGTTAAATTCCTACCTGCACAGACCTTAGCCCTTGGAACTAGGTTTTGCTGTGGTAAATGTATCAAAGCTCCAGTGATTTAAAATATCAAAATATTATATCTGGTACGGGTTGGGGAGATAGCTCATTTAGTAAATTGCTTGTCATACAAGTGTGAGTATTGGATTTAGAGCTCCAAAATTCAAGTAAAAGCCAGATGTGGGGGCATGCACCTCTAGTTCCAGCACCAAGGAGGCTGAGGCAGGAGTAACCATGGAGCTTGCTGGTCAGCCTTCATAGTTGAACAGCTGAGCCTCAGGCTTAGTGAGAGACCATGTTTCAATAAAAAAGTAGAGAAGTAATTGAGGGAGACACTGGATGACTTCTAGCCTCTAACACACATGCTCATGCATGTGCGCGCGCGCGCGCGCACACACACACACACACACACACACACACACGG
This sequence comes from Microtus pennsylvanicus, assembly GCF_037038515.1. Classification (NCBI taxonomy): domain Eukaryota; kingdom Metazoa; phylum Chordata; class Mammalia; order Rodentia; family Cricetidae; genus Microtus; species Microtus pennsylvanicus. Next base: position 9,835,771 of record NC_134599.1, read on the forward strand.
CGGGGGGGGGGGGTGCAGAGAAAGAGTTATTTCTGGTCCATGTTTTATGTAGGTCATTTTGAGGGCTCCGTTCAACACTGTCATTCAAGGATACAGACAACACAGCCCCCACCTCAAAACTGAAAATCTCTAAGAGGACGGATGCGTAGCTGGAGCTATGAAGGGCTCACTCCAGCAGGCACGTGATCAGAAGGGACACAGGTCACTTTCGCTCCTATGCATCATCCATGACAAGTCCATTGCCAGCCAGCCTAGAGGGTCCTAGAAGTATAATTCTATGATGACCTCAAATAGACTAGCCTGGCGATTCGAAGAAGTGTACCAGTCACCAGAATAAAGCAGAATGCAATCCCCCCCCCCACCACACACACACACACACACACACACAATGCTTTCCCTAAGTTGAAAGGATTTAAAGGAGGGAGCATCGTTTCCTCTGCGGGGTCAGGAAAGGCATCAGAGAAGCAGGCTGGACTTTGAGAGACAAGCGAATGGGAATAGGCAGAGTGCAGGTAGGAGGGGGCGGGGAGACCTCCAGCTGGATGAGTGGTAGGTGAGGGATTGAGCGTGGGATAGAAGGACCTGGGGGTTAGCAATGTGGGCTGGAGCAACATTCAGCTGGCAGGAGAAGGATAAGTGTATGGCTAGACTGCGGTATGCACATAGGTCTGTTCTCAGTGTGATGCCCACGGGAGGGACTGGAGGTGCGGCCGTGAGGTGATTGAAGTGGCAAGATACCCCGAGTTTCTCCCAACAGCATCCAGGGTGGGTGTGGAACTGCAGCACGGTGGGAACACAGGTCTGCGTCCAGGGGCAGCAGCGAGGGTAGGGAAGCAGAGAGGAGGCTGAGAAGAAGGGTAGGGATATCGCCCAGCATGCCAGAGTGAGACACCAGATGCCATCAGGACTTGTGGATGAAGGAAAGAAAATGACTCGAAACCTGCCTAAGGTTTCTGATGACATCCGTGATACTGTCCAAGAAAGAGCTAAAGCCAAGTCAAACCAAGTCTTTATGGAGGACACAATGTCCGTGGACCTATAGATGCCAAGAGTTTGGGGTAAGAATTGCTGACATTCCTACCAAGCATTTCCTTCTGCCAGGAACATTTACTAACTCTGCCCTACACCTTGCATATCAACACTTAGAAAATTGACACTTCCATGGAAAAATTTTCACAGCCTGACCACCTCAGTGAAGGTATCCGAAGCTGGTGAGAAGATGCATCTTTTGTTATCTGTGGATTTAGAAGCACACATATTTTAGAAAAAAAAATATTTGAAGGCTTTCAGGGGAGACCACGGTCAGCAAGTTTACCCCACGAGTACAGGCAGAATTTAGCGCAGGGATCCTACAGTAGGTTCGTAGAGCGTTCTGCAGAGTCAGGCCCACGCCACACACTGATCACTATCACGAACAAGTTCAAGGCCTAATTAACCCTCACTCAATGGAACTAAAATAAAACCCGCCGCAGCTAAGGTATTTTAACTTCAACAAGGCACACACACAGCGGAGGTGCTCAGCGCATCCTGCGTCTAATCTGCTCGCACAGCAGGTGCGCCTATAAAGGCTGGAGATGCGCTCTGGGTGACTAGAAAGCCCTGGTTTTACAACGAGCCATATGCACCGGCAAACATGTTTTAATGTCTCTATAGTGTTTGTCTTATTAGCAGAGCAGGCACTCAGAGTGTAGCAACCCGGGGAATGCAAAGTCCAGGGTTGAGAATCAGCGCCCATGTATCGTGGACAAACTTGTTGATCTGCTCATTCCTTAGCTAAGGAACAGGGGTCTTTGGAGTTGAGACGGAGGGCATATGGTATCTTGCTGCTGAGAATGGGATCCAAGAACCCACAGCATCAATAAAACCGGAGGCTTGTTAGAAATGTCGAAATGCGGGCTGTATACAGATCTGTAAGCAGACCTTCACTGACCAAGCTCTTTTGGTGGTGTGTGTATACACAGAAGGCTGAGAAACATGGACACTGGGGACCAAGGCAACGAAGTCAGGTGACAACCTGAGGCATACCTTTCCATCTGCTGGATCAGCCTCCACTCGGTGAGTTTCCCTAAATCCAGGCGCTGCCAACACTTGATTATATTGCTTTCTTTCTACCACACAAGGATGACTCCATTTTTCTTCTAAGCTTACACATTTTATCCCTTCAGTTTTTGAGTTTTTTGTTGTTGTTAGTTTTGGTTTTGGTTGTTTATTTTTTGTTTTTTCGTTTTGTTTTGTTTTGGTTTGGTTTGGTTTAGTTTTTCAAGACAGGGTTTCTCCTGGCTGTCCTGAAACTCATTCTGTAGACCAGGCTGGCCTCGAACTCACAGAGATCTGTCTGCCTTTGCCTCCCATGTGCCCCACCATCACCTGGCTCCCTTTATTACTATTTTTTGCAGGACATTTGACATCAAAGATCCTCTGGTCTTTCTAGACCAGCCTCCTAAGACTAGAACATTCTAGTCTTCCCCTTAGAATTTGTCTACCTTAAGTAGAGATTATAGAGCCCACCTGCCATTGTTCAGGTGCATGTTTCATTTAGAAAATGGAAAGATTTTCATTTCCTACCATTTAGTAAAAAAAGGAAAATCCAAGAGTATTTAAAATATGGTGACTTTTTGGTCGGAAAAAAAGGGAGGGGGGTTGGAAAGGATTGGGGATCTGCTCACTCTTAAGAAGGCATACAGTAAAGAAAAGCCAGAAATGCAGATGTTGACTGCCTGTGGGGATGAGAAAAGTGTTGAGAACAAAGAAAGAGGAAGAGAAAGACGATGCTCCGAGTAGGCGGGGTGTGTGTGTGGGGGGGGAGAGGGTGCGGCTTTCTCATGGGACCAGACTTGAAGAGCACAGTAATAGCTCACATATTCCCCCTGCACTGGTTACTGTTTTTTGTTTTTAGGTTTTTATTTATTGTTGCTTTTTTGTTTTTCTGTGTAGCCCTAGCTATCCTGGAACTCACTCTGTATGCCAGGCTGGTCTTGAACTCAGAGATCTGACTGCCTCTGCCTCCTGCATGGTGGAATTAAAGGCGTGTGCCACCACCACCTCCTGGCTTAGCATTTTTATTGTCAAGTTAACACACACTAGATATACCTGGGAAGAAAGTAGTTCAATAGAAGAATAGCCTCCTTCAGATTGGCCTGTGGGCATTTTCCTGAGTGTTAATTGATATGAGAGTGCCCACTGTGGGCATTGCCATCCCTGGACATGTGGGCTGTATAAGAAAGGAAGCTGAATGTGAGCTGGGGGGAAGCCAGTAAGCAGCGTTTCTCCGTGGTGGCTTCAAGCTCCTTCCTTGAGTTCCTGCCTTTCCTTCCCCTAAGGATGGGCTGTCACCTGTAAAGCAAGTTTCTTTCCCCAAGTTGTTTTGGGTCTATTACAGCAACAGGAAGAAGACAAGAACAACCCCAGTCACAGATCATTCAAACCATCCAAAATCTGAGGGGAACCGTAGGTCGCACAGAATCACTGACCAGCGTTTAGCTGTGTTGGTTTCCTCTGGATGGAAAGGGTCTGTGTCTGCACGCAGCTCAAAGATACAGTCAATTAAGATAGCAAAGTCAAGGCAGCAGGAGGCTGAAGCCCTGGGTCAAAGTGCATCCTCAACCAGGAGCAGAGAGCAGCCAGTGCTTCTGCTCCATTGTTTCCTCTTTCTTCTACCATTTGAGGGCCCAGTCCATGAAAGAGTCCTGCCTACATTTAGGGCGGGTCTTCCCAATCGATGGCCCTAATCAATAGTATCCCCCAAAGGCATTCCTACAGGCTGATCTAATTTAGGCGGTCTCTCAGAGGGGCTCCTTTTCTGAGGGATTCTAGATCTCCTCGAGTTGACCACCGAGATCAAGCATCGTATTAACTGAACTGTAAATGAATAAGCGCGTGAAAGGGATGGATGGAGACAGGAACGACTAATCTAATTGACTGAGGGATGCAGTGTCCTTGCTGAATGCTGTAAGGCTAAGGGTGGCACTGTGATACAATTAAAGTGCTTCTCACAGATGCATGTGCCAGCAGTTCCGAGACACCGTTACACACAGCAGAATTGAACGACTAAGTACACTGTAGATAATGGGAGTTGGAGAAGATTTCAATAACAAGAAAATGGATGTGATTAAAATGATCCCTACTGTGTTAATTTGGAATAATAGGTATCGGTATAAATTCATAGTATTTAAAGAGAGAAAAGGAAAGAGATAGGGGAGGAAGGACGCATGGTTATGCACACGTGTGACTTAACTCTCTTTATTTTGAGAGCCTCAAAGTACCACCACCCTAGAAACAATGAACACACCTACAACAAAGACTTTTTAAATGTATTATTTTATCTGCGGTAAAACACAGATAGCATAGTTGTGTGGCCATGCCCATCAGCATCTCCAGAGCTCTTCATGATGCTAAATAGAAACTCTTACACCTCCTGAATGCTAACTCTGCATTCTCCCTTCTCCAAGCCCTTGCAACCACCACCATTGTGATTTCTGTCTCTATGAGGCGGGCTCATAGAGAGATGCATACACTGAATCATACACATTTTTCAGAACTGGCTTCTGTGGCTTAGTACATCATCTTCTTCACCCATGTTGTAACACAAATCCCCATTTTGACTGCTGCCTTCCACGGGCAATGGTTTGGGTTGTCAATGCTTCTAAAAAGGTCCCTGTGTTTAAAGTTTGTTCCCAGTAGTAGGACTTTGGGGAAATGGTGGGACATTTAAGAGATGGGCACTAGAGGCATGTCTGTCAAGGGGACAGTGGGACTTCAGTCCTTTCCTTTCGAACTCTCTTTTTCACTTTCTGGCCATGGGTGATGTTTTGCTTCACATGACTGTCCCATAATGTGTGGTCTTCCCATGAGTTGAAAGCCCTACAGGCCCAAGAGTCATGAACTTGATTTTGAACCCAAATAAATCCTGTATGTGTTGCTGCAGTGCAAAGCTAACACAGGGCACAGATACTCTATTTGTCTCTTCATCTGCTGAGGGACACTGGAGTTGTTCCCGCAGACTGGCTGTTGTGAACAGTGTTTCCATGACTTCCTGGTACCCTAATTTTACATTTACATTTGCTTTGTTGGGTTTCATATTCTTAAAATCATCTTGGAAAACAGACACTGTTCTTATTTCCTTGTTTTTTAAATGAAGACACAGAAACTCAGTTTCTTTGTTACTACTTGGCAGAGGGCAGTTTTGAATCAACAGTCCTTTGATTTCAGCTTCATCGGTTAATCATGGGAGACCACGTGTGTCTCAGTGTCTCCCATCTGGTTGGGGGAAGAAGAGGGACATTGCCTGGGAGAGCCTCCCCTTCACCAGCTGATGCAGGAAGGGATACCTCTGTTCACAAAGTAAACTGAAGCATATTTAAGGGTCAGGGAAAACATTGCTCTTTCACCTACATAAAACCTTCCTATTCTAGAACTAAGGAAGTGTCTCAGTAGATAAGTGATTCATCATGCAAGTGTTAGGACTCAGAGAACAAACCTCTAGAGCCCACGCAAAAGCCACACAGGCATGGAAGCTGCTTGTAATCCCAGCACACAGAAGAATCCCTGGGATAAGCTGGCCAGCTAGACTAGCTGGAATCATTGAGTTCTGGATTTAGTGGGAGACACTCAATAAATGAAGAGGAGGACAATTGAGGAAGACACTTGGTGTCAACTCTGGGCCTCCACAGCATAAATGGGCTCATGAACACTACAGTTTTTCCATTCTGGAAGATCCTGAGACTTGGAACAAGCAGTTAAATAGGGGACACCCCTCTTCAAGTCTACATTAATGCAGGGACACTCAGAGATCCACGTTTGTCCAATCTGATACCTTCCTTTCAGTAGAGGTTAGGGGATCTGATACTCATAGGTCCCAGGCTGGATGGGGCAGAGGGAGTGAGAGGCAGGCTGGGCTGGGTCAGCAGTGGGGATGGTACTGTCTTCTGTAGTAGCTGGTACCGCGGCCACCCCACCAAGCCCTGGCCACGGGACAAGCTGTCCCTGGCTTGCTGAAAGGCTCTAAAACATTAACCGCCTGTGATTTTGACATGTCAGATATTTAATAAGGAACAAATTAGCACTTGGGTCTTTTTTTTTCTTGAGACGATCCAATTTCTATGCCAGGCACCAACTTCTGTATTTCAAGATGCATTTTTGAAGGTTAATTAGAGAAGCAGCAGAGATGGTGTTTTTCCAAGAGGGATTTTCTGGTTCCTTCTAGGCCTATGGATGGCAGAGAAAAATAACTTTCAGACACTGTAAATTGAGCATGTGAAGCTGTGAGAATAAACCCATCTCATTAGTCATCGTGTCAATTACAGTATCTAAGGAACAATTCTGTAGCAATAGCATATTTATTTGATGTTGCGAAAGCTACCTGGACCCACACTGTTAGGGTGGAATTTGCTCCTAATGTTCCGAGTACCTCTTTAACAAAATGGCACTCCATAAAAATTTAGTGTGTTCCCACTGTAATTAAATGGCCCTAGTCATTTTTGCATTTATGATATAAACTATAATGGCTGTAAAATCCCGCAATTAACTTTCCTTGCGCCAACATTTCATACTTGAGAAATTCTCATTACAAATTTCATTACTGATTCACTTATCTGTAATTTGTCCTATGTAACCTAAAGAATATTAACAAATTTAGAGTCACTTTTGCTCTATTAAAAACGAAATATAAAAGTCTTTCACCTAGCAAGTCAATCATGATATTTCAAAGGGCCCCAGATGGTAAAGTGTGCTGGGACGGATGGGAAGGACCAGGGACCAGACGGCTGAGACGGGAGTGGGTGGGCTAAGATAAGTGGATGCCACTGAGTTTTCTTGCCTACTTCATAAGAGGCACGAAGAAGCAAAAAGAAAGTAGGAAAAAGGGCACCAAATGCAAAGAAAGACTTTAGGGAAGGGGGTAACTTGGCTTTCATGGCCAGTGACTTCTTGTCACTTCTTTTCTTTTTTAAAAATTACTTTATTTATACGGGTATTTTGCCTGCCTGTATGTCTGTGCGCCACATGCATGCCTGGTGCTCACAGAAATTAGAAGAGCGCCTTAGATCCCCTAGAACTGGGGCTACAGACAGCTGGGATCAAATCCAAGTCTTCTGCAGGAGCAACAGGTGCTGCTAACTACCTAGCCTCCCCTCCAGATCCTCTCACCGCTTCCGGGCATTCTGACTCAGCACTCATTTCCGGTGGTCCTTTCTGAGGACCGAGGGCTGGCTGCAGTGAAGCCTGAAGGCTAACGCCTGCTATTCTGCTACCTTACTTTGGCTGAAAGTTTACCCAAGAACTTTTTGATTCCCAATGGCAATGGCAAGGAGGAACAGGAATTCAACTGAGAAAGTTCCCGTCTGAGTTATCCTTGTATTTCACGTTTCCATTCCTGCCAGGCAGACTGGTTTGTGGGAAGCAATATGGAGGATGTTCCCTGCCCTTTCACCCTCTCTTGATTTCATTAAAAAAAAAAAGTGGTGTGTGTGTATGTGTGTATGTGTGTGTTGTGTCCGTGCGCCCAGGGTTGGGGGGCATGCATGCCACAGTGCACATGCAGAGGTCGGGAAAATATAGTGGAGTTGCTTTTGTCCTTGTTCTTTTATGTGGATTTCAGGGATTGGATGCAGGTCTCCAGGCTTGAGCAGCGAGAACATACACCCATATTAAAGGGAGGCACACTGATCTGGAATCAAGAGTCTTGAGTGTGAGTACTTACTCTGTCACAACCTAGTAGGGAGACTTGTCACCTGCCTGAACCCCACTTGCCAGACTGAGAAAGGAAGAGGTTTCGCTAGAATGACAAATGCCACCAGGTATCCCTGACCTCCACAGAAGCAGCCTTGGTAAATATTTTCCCCAATAACACCCGACCCCAGCATTTTGCTGCCTTCCATAACTGCATTCATTTTATTCTAATTTGTAATTAACTTTTACAAAATTAAATTGGAGATAGAAAATTACTGTCCCGACATAAATAATCCTGCGGTGGGATGTGGCAGTGTTAACGCAATCAACAATACTATTCATAAATGAAAGAAATGCTGTCATACTTATTACTTCTGTGCGCTCCATCTTTTATAGAATATTACAGTGTAAATTGAAATTTTATATGATTTAATAAACCTCAAAAAGATATTATGGCCAAGTAACCACATAACTGTAACAAATGGTGCTCCTCCCTCATTACAGCTTTCTCCTCACATGGGGCTCGAGGCCTCATTATCAGAGTGGTGTCTTTGACAACCCGGAGCCCATTAAAAACACCTTGAAGAAAGCACACCCCACACGGTGGAACTACAGAATCTATACCAGGCCGCACTCCTTGAGGATGGCGTTATCAAATGAAGAAACGGCGCTTCTCATTTTTCATCGGAAGACTCGGGCAACAAAAACATCCTCTGGCCCCACGAGAAACAGCCCCCTCCCCCATGCCTCTCTGGCCCAAACCAAATTCTGCATCACCGCAATTGAGGCTGAAGTCAAATAATCCAGGCAGCAGCTGAGGGAAGGGTTTACTACTCTGCCCCTTAGGTTCTTTAGCCGGCTTTCTTGGGCTACCAGTTTAAATTTAAAGTTTCTTTGTCTTCAGAGTGCCAGGCCTCCGATTTGCCGCGCATTGCCATATTTCAAAGGCTTCAGGCTCAGCCAGGGGTTCATTAGGGTGACAGAGGGGACAGATAGATGGACCAGTGCGGCAATCTGGGTCCAGTGTCCTGTCCCTTTCACTGGTTCTGGGGGCTTCGCCAAGCTCCCTCACCCACCAATTTGGAGTAGGGGGAACTGCCAAGTCTCTAATCGAGGGTGCTGGTCTTTGAGTCCAGTGTGATTTCTGTAGCTTCTAGCAGTGTGGGGGGCACTCTTGCACTGAGCCATTTAATGACTTGTTTTACTGCCGCCTGCCATCAATATTTATCTGTATTAACAGAAGAAAGGCATTACCCGAAATGGCGTTTCACACCTCTGAGCATTAGACAGTAATTCTAAAGACACAAGTTGTACCTAACTCCGTGAACAAACATAGAGATACAGTATGAATGGACAAACTGGCTTGCAGCAGTCTGGAAAACCAAAGTCAAAATGATTCTAATTGTGGCCACTGGGGATGATGGGAAAAGAAGCCATGGAAACAATCCTCACTGATTTTTGTTCTTGTTTGTTTTTTGTTTTTCGAGACAGGGTTTCTCTGTAATAGTCCTAGCTGTCCTAGAACTAGCTCTTGTAGACCAGGCTGGCCTCAAACTCACAGAGATCCCCCTGCCTCTGCCTCCCAAGTGCTGGGATTAAAGGCACATACCACCACTGTCCAGATTGTCTTGTTTGTTTTTTAAAACAAGAGCATCATTCACGGGTGTGTTCTAGAAACACAAAGCTTAGACTAGACAGTGAAGCAGTGCAGACACTCCTTCCTGCCTCTGTCATGTCAAGGAAACCTGAGACCCCCTCACTCTCTCTCAGGCCTCTTCCCTCTGCTGGTCAGCTCTTCCCCTCTCTGCTTCTCCTGCCCTGACGGCCCCATAGTTATCGCATTCCTTGGCTTGCATCTTTTCTGCTCACTTAGGTGAAAGCGTATCTTGTCACATGTTGGCATGTACACCTGCTATTGCCTGCCTCACCTCAGTGTGCAGGCCCCACAGTTCCATGTTTAACTAGCACCTGGCGCATATCCCGGGCCACTTCCCATCTATCGCATGGATTATAACCATGGAGAGAATGTGGCCTCAAAGCACTGGGGACACTCACTCATAGCCTCCACACAGACCACATCATCTTGAGCCAACAGCTTCAGAAGGGTCCTCTGAGCACTGTGCCCTTGAACTTTACTCCAAGAGGAGTGTTTTCAAGGGTGAAAAGAGCAAGACTTGAGCATACAGAAGAGAGGACATATTCCCAAAGCAAAAGATACTGGTTCAAGGTTCCCAGCACTGTGCTGTTGCCCAGGCTCTCACAGAACTTGGGCCTTGAGCAGCTCTCTGGTCTGAGCTCCTCACATCCTAAATCTTGACTCCAGATGTAAACTCTGTAGCCAGCAGAGGCCACAATGGCTTGACTTTCACATGCTGACCGGAAACATTCTCCCTGTGATTTCCCCATCTTAGAACATATGTTTATGGAACATCTGGGCAAGAGGACTAGTTGTTGATTCATAATAGATAAAGTTTACATTTTTAGTAACAGAATTAGAATTTCAGAGAACCCTTAGAACTGCACTATTAACCCATCACACTTAGATTTTATATGACTCTGAAACCACTCACTCAGTGACTCTGTAGACAGCAGAAGAATTGCGAGCTTGTGGCAAATGACCGGGACCAGAAGCCCAGCTGCCTGCTGTCCAGTCTTTTCGAACTTGTAATGGAATCTGGGGAAAAGGATTCATGAATTGCATATTTTCTTTAAAATGATGAAATAGACTTAATTTCTTTTCATTTTAAGCCTTGGAAACATTCCGCTTTTTTAACTAGATAGAAGTGCCCATGACTATGAACTTTGGGGCTTAGACTCACTGAATTCAGAATCCTGAATCTGTCTGTTAAGGCGCTGTACGTATCATCCCACAGTCTGGAATAATTTTTGCCATGCTTATAAAGTGATTTGTATAGCTTAAATAAATATACAGGGGTAGTTTAAAAAGGAGTTTTTGTTTTTAATGCTATTCGGGAACTCTGGCTCTGTCTTAATGTTTACAGGAAGCTGGTAGCAGGGTGTGTCTGATGACCTCGGTGTCACTAGTGCCCACAAGAGATAAAATTATCTAGCAGAATAGGTATCATACTGCATGATAAATCAGCTACTCATCATTTTTTTCTGAATAAAATTATAACAAGAATAAAGCATGACTTATAATCTCTGAAAAGGGAGAAATATGTAAAGCTTTCTTTTAACAGCCATCTAACGTCAAATCAATATCCCATTTTCTTGGCGATTAATTTAAAACGAGCATTGGGCTTTTACCATTTTAACTGATAAATTATCTTAATCTTTTATTTACTCTCTATACTTCCAAAGAAGGTTAAGCCTAGTGTCCGTTGTTCACCTCCATTCTCAGAATGGTGGCTGGTGGGAAATGCGCAGATTGACAGAAACTGGCTTAGGTATTCGGTACTCAGGATAGAGAATGTTTCCTTCGTTCTTTTGACCTAACAAGCAGTGACAGGTATTCAAAGCATCAAACTGTCAACGCCGGGGCCTCCACTGTCATCTGCATCATAATCTGTTTCTTAGTAACACTTGGTCTACGCAGCAGTAATAGAATTAATTATACTTCATTTTGCTGCCTTTAACAGTATTGACCAAATTTAAGAACAAATGAGAAGTGCTTATCAAGCTTGAAGAAAATAATCCATCAGTGGCACAATTTAAATTCTCCGCAGTTCTCTTATTAATCAAAGCAGCACTTACTATCCTATCTCCACTTCCCATTAACAGTCATTAAGCCCGGCTGCTGATTGAAGCAATTTCTTTAGGGATCTCAACCTCATTTTTAAGAGAACTTCTTCAGTGGAAAACAATATCATAGAAGCGTGGTGACTTGAAAGAGAGGGAGAAGCTTCTTCAATCATGTTCTGACCTTGATATTTTTCAAGAGTGTAAGTTCAGAAAAGTCCACAACAGCGAGATTAGAAAATTCCAACTTCGGAGGGTGGGCGGCTGCCCTTGCCTCGCCACCTAAAGGAGATGCCAGACGGCCTTACAAAGCACAGACTAAGCAAAACCCGTAGCTAGCACCCCTAAGTCACCGTGGTCCCCACTGTGTTCATCCACTCACAGTGCCACGTCTCCTGCACCTCAGAAACAAGGATCGCACTGAGAAGGGGGGACCAGGAACACCGTGTCTTGGCCCGTGGTTGCCCGAGGGCACGTGGAAGAATGGGAGGCCCAAGAGCCTTGCAGCTGTAATACAGGGACTCGAGGTGAGGTGCATCACTGCCGGGCATGGGACCCTGCACAACCTGTCCAGTCTGTTTCCAACTGTCTTTGAGCCAGCAATAACATCAGCTGTTCTGCTCCCTTCTCCCAGTTGTGGGAAGTCCAGGAGGGAATGCAAGTTCACAGGAAAGTGCATCAAAGTTGATAAACACCATATGGATGTTTCCCGCTCAACACGCTGAAGCCATAGCCGCTCACTCTTAGGGATCTTTGACAGTACTGGTTCCCAGCACGCAGCTGGTATAAGTGCTGTGACTTCTGGAGAAGTTCTGTGCTAAGACCGAGCATGAGATAACCCACATGACTGAAGCAGTGGGGTTTTGTTTTGTTTCTGTGAAAACATCCATACTGTGTGTGGAAGGAGCTGCTGACACCCGAGATGAGCAGCAGGCCATGGGTAAATAGGCAGAACATTGGTCTAAAGCATCTTTGACCAACTCGGTTGAGGCTCTGGCGATCCTAACGGGGAGAGCCCAGAGGATGCTAGTGATTGACAAGATGAAGTGACAGCACTTGCTTGAAGGGTCGCAGAAGGAAAGATGGAAATGCCTGACAGCTTTTGTCACAAAGGGCCACTACTCTTGGCCCCAGGATCTAGTGCCCATACATTGGTTACATCAGTGCCATGCTGCTAACAGACGAGTCATGAGCTGAGGGCAAGGACGGCCCGTTTCGAGTGAGACCTGCCGTGGGAACTGGGCCCTGGGTGTTCACCTTCTCTGCCCTGTCAGATGCCGTGTAGTCACATTTAAAATTATGCAGCCTGCTCGCCTGCAGAGTAATCAGCTCTGTTTGTTACTCTCACCAAAACACCTGACAAATTAAGGGAGAAAAGATTTATTTGGGATCTCAGTTCCACGGACGTCTGTGGGGAAGGTGTGAGGGAACAGAGCCAGGGTAAGTTAAAAGCCTTGAGGACAATGACCTCCTTCTTAAAATTAGGGCCACCTCCCCAAATGCCACCATATCATGACTCTACGAAGGCACTAATTCATTCATCAGGTCAGAATCCCCATGATCGAATTGTCTCTGGGACACCTTCGTAGACATATCTGGAGACGCACCTCTCATCTCATTAGCACCCCTCAGTCCAATCAAAAGGAACCAGACTACGTGGAAATCAGTGTTTCCTTCTGGCTATTAATTAAAATTTCACCAGAACTCCATTATTTATAAAAGCCAAAGGCAGCACGGCACGGGCTACAAAATCTCCAGGTGGTAAGAAACAAGATTCATTCTGCTCAATCTGGTCAGCAAGGAAACAGATCCAGAGTCCAGTGGCAGAGCACTGGTGGTCATCTCAGGAGGTCCAGATGTTGCCTGGCTCTGTGTGGCCTCTGAGATCTGTTGTGAAGCTCTTGTCATCCCCTAGAGGAGCTGCGCACCTATGGAGGCCATCCAAAGAGCACTCTCGGGGAGGACTTCATACTTCTCCCCTCCTTACATCTGTGCCAGAAACCTTAGCTGTTAGGCTTCATCCGGGGTAAATCCATTCTTGTTTTGTTAATGGGCAAAGCCCCAAGAGGAAGCAATGAAGACTGGGCCTGAATTTGCTTGCCCAGCATAGATGTGAAGACATCTCTCCAAAGGTTCCTGAGTCAGATGCAAAAGGGTGACCATACAATCAATGATGGGGTGGGATGACCCGAGATTCTGATGACCACCAATACAGAGGCCACAGTCCAGCCAAAGTGGATTTTCTTTCCTCAGAGCAATGTAAGGATCAATCCGCTAGTGAATTTCTGATAAGACATTAAAAATATGCTCATCATCTCTAGGAAATGAAACGCTGAGCGGGATCTCTGGTTCCATGGAATACCTACCCCCATTAAAGCACTTCAAAAGGAAAACATCCACAAAGTGTCCCATTAGGCTGACAAATTCATAGCACTCCGAGAAGTGTGCCAGCAGGTTTCCAAGCTGACACAGAGCGTTGTGTTTAAAGAGTATGAATGGATCCGAGTCCAGCAATATTTCATCCGCAGGAACAAGTTTGGTTACCACATCTCTTCCCAGAGTTCCCACATTTGCTTTAGCAGGCATCTGTATGTCGTGACAGAAGATGGACATCATCTTAAAAAATAAGTTGTAAAATGAATGATATTAAATGGACTTTCACAGCGGGAAGACATGGAAATCTATTCTCATCCTGATGTGTGGGGCTGTACAGGCAGAAATGCCATTAGCATTAATGGTAATTACGTGTGTGAGTCCCCGTGCTCTAGGAGAATGTGCCCCTTCTTTTGCAAGTACAATGACTGCTCATTTGGTCGCGAAGAACAGCTGAGGCTTTTCTCCTTCTGACCGGAGGGACAGGGGTGGCGTAGAGCATGGCTCTGGGCGCCACTCTCCCAGAGCTGGCCATTCAAGCACTCTGAAATTCCTCTCCAGGTACCAGAAGAGCTGAAGAAGGCCGGAACTGCCTTTGGAGCATCCTGGTAAAGTTTACACCACCATCCTCGGGTTTCTGTGGCTTGGTGAGGTGGTTACTCTATAGGATCTATGTTCTCTCAAACCAAGCTTATTTTATTATGGTCTGATAACTACTGAGAATAGTATTTTCTGATCAGTCTATCAAAAGCTGTTTAAATCCAATGCAAATGGGCACAAGGTAAGCATTTTAACATCCTGTTTCCAAGAGCCAGTATATTCCGGTCTTATTAAAGCAGGCAGGCAGATGAGAGATCAGGGAGATGGTTTAAGTTGTCTTTGATTCTTTAGGAGGGCTATGGGAGCAAAGTCTGGGCTGGGTTTCACCTGACACAGTAGGAAAACAAAACAAAAAGTCCTCTTTGCCCAAAAGTCATTAACACAGAAGGCAGCCCACCTCGTAACTCTCCACACACGTCATCAGGGCAAGACAAGCATCGTGGTGAGAATAATTAAAATACACTAAGCCAAACAAAAACAAAAACAACAACAACAAAAGAACCCAGCCACTGTGGCTTTCAATTACCACGCAACTAAGAAGCAACCGTATTATTTCTACAAACTATTTTCACTTAGCAAGTTCAGATGGAATTATTGCCATGACCTTTTAAAAACACGAAAGAGCAAATCAATACCCTTTCAGAGCAAGACTGCCGGAGCCGAACTGGCTATGCTGTAATGGTGTGTATTTCTGCATCAGAAGGCAGTTGAGACCTAATTATCGTCAATCACATACAAGGTAGCGCCACGTCCTGATGAGCGGGCAGCCAGCGCGCACGTGAGGGGCTGTAGGAATGGTTCTCCGAGAGGGGAGCGCACGTGGGAAGGGGGCAGGGATCTCTGGAGCCCTGGGCCAGCAGTCAGGCTCACAGGTGAGTTATAGGGACTGTCGCTCACTTACGATAACTAACACTGGCCCGTCAGACACAGCCACCTGTAAATGATGCACGAGCGGCTGGCAGCCTGCCATCCCCCCACAGACCTTGCCGCCAAGAATCACATTTGATTGTCGAGGTCATCGGGATGCTTACTTAGATACATGCCATATATTATTAAAAAATAACAAACAGCCAATCAGCAGCATTTCTTCAGGCTCAAGGACATGACGACCAGCCTGCTTTCAGAAAATAAGAACTGAACACCCAAGAGCCACATTAGCAGGTGATCTATTTAATTTGCTTCTCTCTGGTGATAAAGAAGTGCCACCGTGGCGGAGCCCGAGAGCGGCCACATCATGTCAGACGGGGAGAAGACACAGGCATGCATCGCTCCCAAACGCTTTTAGAAACCAGGCCAGCAACACCTAAAAACAATCAACAATGACGACAGCTCCAACTGCCAGGCTATCTCCTGGGGTTGGTTCCCGGGCTGTAACAGCCATGGAAAATGGTTTGCAGAGGAAGGGGATAAGGGTTCAGAATATGCTTCCCCCACGTGATTCCATCCTTAAATCTTCCTGAAAATACTAAAAGGATCCTCGTGACAAATGCTTTTCTTGTGCGGTGTCTTTTTTTTTTTTTTTTTTTTTTTTTTTTTTGGTTTTTCGAGACAGGGTTTCTCTGTGGTTTTGGAGCCTGTCCTGGAACTAGCTCTTGTAGACCAGCCTGGTCTCGAACTCACAGAGATCCGCCTGCCTCTGCCTCCCGAGTGCTGGGATTAAAGGCATGCGCCACCACCGCCCGGCTGTGCGGTGTCTTTTAATATTCTACCGGGGGTGCCAGGCTCAGTGGGTTAAGGCACTCGCCACCGAGCTTAGTGACCTGAGTTCAGTCCCTAGAACCCACATGGCGTGAGGAAAGAAACGATTCCTGAAAGATGTCGTCTGATTCCTACACATGTTCCATGCGTGGGGCATGCGTCCCTTGCTCCCAAATAAAGCTAAAACAAACAACAAACAAACTGCCAACAGAAGGGCAGTGGGCTGTTTTAGAGTTGTATTCAGTAGTCTAACTATGGGTGGAAATCCCTTGCAACGTCGTTGCTTTCTAATAGAGGAACTAGGAGCAAATGTTCCGTGAGGAAGTGTTGGGACAGCACCTTGCACCTGTCCTTGGAAATTAAAAACAAAGCAATAAAATGGAGCGCTGCTCTTCAGTAGCCATTGGACTTCCAACATGGCTCCATCAGCGACCACAGACCTGCGCCACAAGCTTCATTTCCTTCCGCAGAAATGAAGTATTCAGTGTATTTGTTAACATTAACCAGTAATTGGACAATCTTTTGTTCAATGTTCTTAATGTTCCTGAATAGGAACATTAAAAACGCACTCTAAAAAAAAACCAGGAATACTCATTACGCACAAGCAGTAGTTTTTAATTTAGAAAAAGGGTCTAATTGAAATCACATTGGTTATGCAGAGACTACCAATAATTATCTTGACTTTGAAAACTGCAAACGCAAAGATTCCTCTTGACTGATGACTCTCTTCAGAAGTGAGCGGTACCCGCTGGATTTGGCGATCTGGGGACCATCTCTGGGTGTGTCGGTTGACCCCACCGAGCTGTGGAAGTGGGCAGAGCATGCTGACGGCTGAGCCAGCAACTCAGGGGTCCCATGAGTTTGATGCGCTAGCAGGGAGTCCCAGGACTTGTCCCTGTAACTCAAACAAGCATCTTGAACTAGGCAGTTCTCTCTTCCTAGATGACAGGTCATCATTTTAGCTTCCAGGTTTCTAAGGTGTCCCTCACAGGCGATGGGACCAGGGAGAAGCGATGACCCAAACAGGGAAGGCTGAACTCTCTCTGTAACGTCAGGCTTCTGATGAAGCTGCCACTGCGGAAGACACTGGCTTCCAGGTAAGGTAGGGCTCACAGGGTTCCCGAACCCCCTTGCTTGGCTCAGAAACAGCTTGCAGAGCAAGCTCGTGCAAGACAGCCACTACACAGCTTCTATGTGACGGCACGCTACTGAAATCCATGTGGCACCGGAAGCCACTGTGCAGTAACCACTCCAAGGCCCCATAGCAGAAGGCTTCTCTAATATCCCACAAGTGCTATAATGTGATTGTTGTTGACCATTGTCTTGCTTTAATGTCCCCTAAATAATAATAAAGTTTAATAATAAAAAAATCCATGCTCATTCAGGGATATAGTTCTTGTTAACTGCTTTATGACATAAAAATAAATAAATTTCCCTCTTGGCAACTTTATTTGTAGATAACTGAGGTTGTATTTAGATAAGAATCTTACACTGAATTTGGAATGTATGTGCCTGTTTAACATCATTAAGGGAATACTGTGTTGGTTACCGTGGCTTGGGAAGGTAACTGGTTTCCGCGTGGTTATATCAATCTATTTCTGTAAGACCATACACTAGTTTTTCCCCTAGAGTACTCCTTGTAATGCTGAGAAAGTGTCAGAAATAATGACTGTCTACCTAGATCTGCAATAAAACGTAGAGCATGGATATTATAGTTGTAAGTATCAAAGATTTATTTCATGACTGCAGGTAATGATGAATCTTTTAGCACAACTAATGTCTGGAGGAGACCTCTCTTCTTCTCCGAGCTGTCACACGGAGACTATTTATAGGGCCCTTAGTGCTGTGGGGTTTTAGCATAAAGAGGCAATGTGTCTTAGGTGCCACTGGATGGAAATGTTAGCAAGGGCTTCCTCTCATTGAAGATCTTTTAGTAGATGGCATTAGATTCCCTCTTTGTGTGTTTACGTCCCCCCAAAGACAGGGGACAGATGTTTAACATCAGCCCATTA